>NW_025422019.1:6447500-7697500 GCF_011764305.1 Mustela putorius furo
TCTCTGTAAAATGAATAAATAACATCTTTTAAAAAAAAAAAAGTTTTATCATCTAATCTTTTAAATGGAAATTTACAATCTATCTATTGTTTTTGTGTAAGATGGGAGAGAGGTAGGAGTGAATGTTCACTTTTTTTACATATATGGATATCCAACAGATCCAACATCACTCATTGAAAATTCTGCCATTTTTTTCTGCTATTCTGCATTGTCACCTTTATTATAAAAATCATGGTGTGTTGGGGCACATGGGTGGCTCCATTGGTTGAGCATCAACTCTTGATTTTTGTCTCAGGACATGATCTCAGGGTCATGGGATTGAGCCCTTCATTGGGACAAGCAGAGTCTACTTGTCCCTATCCCTCTGCTCTTCCCCAAACCTCATTTATGTTCTCTCTCTTTCTATCTCTTAAAATAATTTAAAATAACATCTTTTAAAAAATCAGCATGTATATATGTGTGGGTTTGTTTCTGAATGCCGTTTTCTGTTCAGTTGGTCTGCTTTCTACCCTTTCACAAATACCACAAAATTTTAATTATTATAGATTTATATTAAGATATTTGATAGTAACTTTGTTCTTTCCAAGAACAAAGATATGTTTGTTTAGTGTAATTCTATATGAATTTTGTAATTGTATGTATAAATTTTGTAATTAGCTTGTCAATATTTACCAAAAACAACAGCTGGGGTTTTGATTTGTTTTGTTTTGAATTTATAGAGCAATTGAAAGGGAATTAATATCTTTATTTAAACTTGCAATCCATAAAAATGGTATATCCCACCACTTATTTAAATGTTTTTAATTTGTCTCAATATCTTATATCCTGCTGGCATATAAATTCCAACTTTTTTCTTACATTTGCTTCTAAAAAAATAGATGTTGTTTAAGGAAATTTAATTTCTATCTCTGTTTATTGATGATATATAAAATATAAGTAGATTTGGGATCTATTTCTTGTTTTCAATTCGCTGGAGTTTATGTTTGATAGCTATTATTTTTATTTAAAAATGTAGAAAAATTTCACTTGTGGTCATCTGGATTGAAAATTAAGAATTAAATTATTTCTGGGTCTTGGACTTTTCAGGTTCTCTATTTGTTCTTGTATCAGATGTACATTGTGCTTTTAAGGAATTTGTTGATTTCAACTAAATTTTTAATCTATTGACATTTAATTGATTTTAGTATTCTTTAATTATGTATGCAGGATATTGGTAATTTGTGCCATCTCAATTTTCTTCTTGACTAGCCCCACCAGCATTCTGCCAGCTGTATTAATCTCTTCACAATACCATTGTCAGTTTTGGTGCATTCTCTCTATTGATGTCGGGTTCTTTTTTAAATTCATTTCTCATCCTTAAACTTCCTTTCTTCTATTTTATTTGGTTTTAACTTTGTTATTTTAGAAAACATCTTGACATATATTTAGATCACAAATTTTCAGACTTTTAGTTTCTCTAATATGTCTTTTAAAGCCATATATACATTCCTCTCTAAGCACTTGCTACATGTCACAATTTAGAATTCATTTCCATTTCCATTGTGATTTCTTCTTTGATCCTTGACTTACCTAAAAGTATTTTTTGCTTCATTTGCATAACTTGATAAATATTTTAGATTTTTTTTGGTCATTATTTTTCTACTTTAGTCTCACTGTTGTCAGATAACACACTTTAAGTTTTCAGTCCTTTGAAATTTGTTGAAATTTCTTTGTGATTCAACGTATGTTTATTTTGGATAACGATCTATAGACATATGAACACAATGTGTATTCTATCTTTATTTGAGTTGTCTACATATTCAAATGGTCAGCTTTCTCTACAGGCTTATGAGAAGTGTTGTGTCAAGATGTTCCACTATGATTATAAATTTGTCCATTTCTCTTTTTAAGTCTATTTCTGATTTATATACTCCAAGACTTTTTGTTAACCAGGTGCATTCAAATTCAGAATTTATGTATATATTCCTGGTAAACTGACAGTTTCATCATTATGGAATGTCTTTCTTAATCCCTAGTGGTACATTACTTCATGAAATCTACTTTCTCTGACATTGATATACTTACACTAACTTTCTTTTCGTTAGTGCTTGCTGGATTTATCTCTTCTTTATCCTTTTACTTTCAAGCTTTCAATATCCTTATATTTAAGTTGGATATTTTGCAAGCAGAATAGAATTTTATTGTTTAAATTTACCCTAACAATCTGTGTCTTTGAGTCTCTAGATGAAATCACAATTCCTCAAAGAGGATCTATTTAGGTTTTGGAGGGAGAGGGGGGCTGTTAACTGTTAAAGATTGAGATGATTTAGGACTGGGTTTTCATGTTTGTGGACTTTGGTTTATTTTGTGGCTATTGTTTACTTTCCATCTTGATTATATTCCTTCTAAAATACCAGTCAAAAGCCTGGTGTGTTTACTTAAGCCTCTTCACCTTAGAAAGTCCTGAATTCCAATTTTTGACATTTTGGACCTATGATATGCTGAACACTTTTCTCATAGTCTCACTTTATTAGCCTTTGATGACTGTGCCATGGCATTCAAGGTGAAGGGAACCAAATGAACAAAATCACATTGGCTCTAGAGGCACAAAGCACTGTGCATGGTAGGGATACAAGGGAACAAGGAGAAGATAAAGAAAGAAATTTAGACAGGCTGAGTTTCAAATGGATTTGAATGTCACAATAAGCAGTGGGGGTTTTAAATAATAGGACAGAAGCCAAGGCTGTTTAGTGAAGCGGATCCCTCTGGCTACTATTTACAACTCTTCCTACAGACTGGTCCTCTAATAGTTTTGACCACTTTTCCCTCTCCTTCTTTATAGATAACACAGTTGTTTCAATATGAAGGGGAACAGGATGTTTTTAGTGAAGCTCCTTTGGAGTTTAGTCAAGGCAGGAGGCACTTCCCCATGTCAGAAGGAGACGTTTTTTTTCAAACACACACTCCCAGACAGAATGTGACTGATACCCAAAGGGAAAGATAAAAAATCAGAACTGCTTTTTAAAGATTGTGATGTGAAATCCATGAGTCCTTTCATAATTCCACTCTTGCCTGCAATAGATTGAATTTTCAAGTACATCTACTTACAAAAGGCAATCATTATCAGTAATATTGAAATGAAGAGAAGCTATGCACACCATGCTCTGAACAGTAGGATTTTTTTTTTTTTATCTTTACAACTTAATTATTTTGCACTCAGTATTTCTCCAGGGTTGGAAATTGTCATTTTATCCTGCAGACATTTATAAGTTGGTTTTTTATATTGATTGGGTTAAAATCCCCAAAAGTCATTTCGGTCTACTGCCAATTCTTTTAATTTACACAGGTAAAAATGAATTTTAATTGTTTCTGGAAACACTCATTTGAGTAAAAGAAATATTTTTAAATTCTTCAAGTATATACATGGGCTAAGACATTTCTTTTACTGACAATAAATTACTTTTTTCCTACCAAATTACAAATGTAACTTCCTATTCATACTCTCCTTTTAAAGCAATTTTTAAGACTCTTTTCTGGGTGATTCAAAGGAATTAGGACATATACGTGACAAGCTATTTTCTCCCAGGGGAAAATTACTAGAACTGTGTCCTTTAACGTTTGGGTTTTATAGCTTTTGGTGACAGGTTTCTAAAATCCAGCAAGATGTCTCCACCTCTGGACCTTTTTACAATTGGGACAAGATTACCTATAAATGCTGATCTTTTCCATCCCTACTTTTTTTTATATCATGAAGTCAACAAATCATCTCTAAAAATGACCAATCCTGGGGCTGTAAGCAGAGTGACAAGGGAAGGAAGTCAAAGGACAAAGGACAAGCCTGTCATGACATAGGCTTGATATAGGTCTGGTCCACATTGAAGGATATGGTTTAGAGCAAAGGGAATGAATCTAAGGCTTTCTGAGGAAGGAGAGACAGAACTCACTACAGTTTTTTCCCCAACAGTTGATGACATGTACTTAGATATATAGATGTACTCAAACGAATAAACTTCTGTATTAGACAGTCATAGTGTGAGTTCTGATTGTTTATCTCTGGTTTCTCAGTGCCTTACACAAGGTAAGCACAGAGTTGGATGCTTGATAAATATTTGAAGCACAAATTTATAAATCAACTAAAGGGATGACTGATAACATCACCACAGTTCTTTAATTAGCTGTTTCTAGTTTTAGATTTAAATGAAAATATTTACACAGAGTCCTAAAACTTTGTCATTTACAAAAGTCATCTGAAAGCATTTACAATCTCTTTCTGAAATTAACAAAGAAAATCTTGAACAAAGGTTCTACCTGATCATCGAAGAAACATCTCAAGATTCCCCAGAACCCTTTCTCAGCATCCAGAAATTCTGCAATCCGATGAAGCCTCCTCTTTTGAAAATGCCAGATCCCTCCTTGACCTTGTTCCATGAAAAATGAATAAGCAATGCAATAGCTGCTTGGGTAATAAATCTAACAATTCTTCCCACAACTTTTAGAACGAGTTTCTTAAGTTAATCATATTTCCTGACAAACATTGCTTCTCTTAAGATGATAAAATGAGGGGGGAGAAATGGGCTCAGGAGAGAGAGAATTTTGGAAATCCTCAGTTAAACAATCATAAAGGCATTTCTTCATTCTCCACCCATCTCCAAGAACATTTCACATCCTAATAATGTGCAGAGGGAACACTAGCTCTGCCCTTCCCACCCATTTACTTTGAGAAGAACATTCTACTGGACAACACTTCACAGAACACCCTTGGGAAAACCCTGCTTTAAGGATTTCATGCATAATTATCTCTCAGAGCTTCATAAATCTTGATGGATAAACACTTTACAATTCCCAATACCGTGTGAGCTACTGAAGGACAACTAGAGTCACTCACTTAGTTAATGATGGTTAATTGACAACTAAACAACTTTTTTACTGGCTCACTGACTGACAGGGCAATGAAAGGCCAGACAGCTTTACTTGAGGGAGCCCAGCTGTGAGGTAAATGAGAAGCTGACATTTCTAAGGCACCTGAGGCAATTTGCTCAGCCTAAGTGACATAGCCATTGCCATGAGTTGACTTCCTTTCCTCGGTAAGCATTAAATTTTGATATCAAAAATCACTTTTTAACGTTTTGGATTATTCCCTGAAGCAAGTGGAACATTCCACTTCAAGGAAATTAATTGCAAAAGAAAGGTTTATGTGTATCTGGCTCTCCCACCTTGCCCCCTGACTGCAGGAAAAGCACACACAGAGCTAGGACAGTGTTTCCCCTCACCTCAGGGAAACTACTCATCTGTGAGCAGAGAATTCCTTACAGTGAGGGAATCCACAGATGACAGAAGACCCAAGCAGCAATGCTAAGGACCCCAGAGCTCTTCTTTGTGCCTCCTGGCCCCAGGCCCTTTTCACGGCCATTCAAGGGAATTCTAATGCAGGACATCCTATAGGGCCACCCACCTATGGACACAGATTGTAGAAGGTGAGCGTGAAGAGACAGCCTCACATAGAAGAATTCAATTTCACCCATTTTGTTGTTCCTACTGAGATCCCCACTATGTCCTTGCAGATCTCAATTTTTCTTCATTTTACAAGCTCTGTTTCCTGAAGGCAGAATATTTGGGAAAGATGGGAAAAGATGAAGACTAGAGAGGCTAGTGGTGCTGAGACAATCTTCTCTACTTATCTTGTCAGGAACACTGAGGGTTAATGCTGCTATTCTTCCTTGTTGAGATGCTAGAAATCGAGCTCCTTCCTCTTCTAGTTCCTCCTTATATTTTTCTTTAGGTGAAAAATCTGTGCAATATTCTTTAACAGAATCCTTCTTGAACCGCTTGTACTTTTTCAATACAACATAATATATTCAATAATATAAAGAAATACAACAGTCTAATGACAGAGCCATAGAATTTCACTGTTGATAATAACCTTCCAATATCTTTCTGAGACAGAATAACTTGAAGGTTCGTGCTAGGAAAAGTTTGGTCACTCTCTAGTAACTTTCTTTGCTTGGATTAGCTAAGAGGAAATGCTCCATGGACATCCAGTAGTATTTCTCCCCAGAGTTCTCCCATCACCCCGTATGTCTAGATAACTTAACTCCACCCAGGACACCTTCTGCCAGAATGTTCTAGAATATGATAGCATGCTCATCTTCCTATACTCATGTAATAGTAGTAACTAATAATCATGTGTATGAAACATTGTGCTCAACGTTTTACATGCTCATTTGGTCCTATAATCGCAAACACTCTAAGAAGCAAATATTATTACCCCTAATCTATAGTTGGGAAGTCTAAGGATTTAGAAATCTTCGCCAATGCCAAAACTGAAAAATATAACTGCAACAACATGTTTTCTCTTTTTCAGTTATAAAGCACCTATATCTGCTCCTCCACTCACTTGAACTTAAATCTTTCTACTCTTAACCTCAAATTGACTCTTTCTGTATTGTAAAAAACACTTGGCATTTTAGAATTGCACATACAAAATTATAAAATATATAAGCTGGCATGCACCTTAGCAGTCCATCATTCAAGCAGCAATTCCTCATTTTTACATGAGAATATGATGTTCAGAAATATGAAGGTCCTCATTAAAAATCATGACAAGTCTTCATATCTTTAGACTTTTTCACATGGAGTTCTTTATTCAGCTGTACTGGGCCATGATTCCTTTTCACAACATAACCTTTTAAAAATTTATTTTAAATAGTATCTCCTTGCTATTGACATCCTCCAACAGTAGCAAGGGATGCTAATGCCTTAAGGTTAGAGTCAATAAATATAGAGTGCCCCGTGCTCTTTGCTTAGATTTCAGGGACATAGAGTAACTCGGTCTGCATGCAGCCCTGAATTAAGTCAGTATTTCATTCCATTACCTTCAATGGGATTCTCATTGCCCTTCCTAGAATAACTTAATTTCTCTCAATTCTCAAATTAAATGATACCTAAAAAGCTTAGCATCTTCCTCCAGGAGCACGAGGCATGTATCTTTTACTATTAATGAAGACCATTAGCTTCAATAGAATGTCCTCTCTCTAACATCTACTACAAGAGTAATGCTCTCAGCCCCATAATGCAACTCATTTCCATGGCTCTGGATAAACAAGAGCAGGATATCTGCAATATTTTTTGACTAGGCATTTAAAGAAAGTGCATTGATGAAAGAGAGAAGAGCATTAGTGACTCTTAGAATTGGCTCATTTATATAAATGTTTTTTATTATTGTTGCTTACACTGTAGTTCAATATTATATTAAGTGTGTCAATAATACAATCTAAATTTTATATATGAAAATAATCGAAAGGCTATACCTCATTAGAAATTCAAATAAAAATGACATCAACATTCATGTAGATAATCTCAGCTAATATTTTTTTAAATTAAATTTATTTATTTTCAGCATAACAGTATTCATTATTTTTTCACCACACCCAGTGCTCCATGCAATCCGTGCCCTCCATAATACCCACCACCTGGTACCCCAACCTCCCACCCCCCGACCACTTCAAACCCCTCAGATTGTTTTTCAGAGTCCATAGTCTCTCATGATTCACCTCCCCTTCCAATTTCCCCCAACTCCCTTCTCCTCTCTTTCTCCCCATGTCCTCCATGTTCTTTGCATAAGCTCCACAAATAAGTGAAACCATATGATAGTTAACTCTCTCTGCTTGACTTATTTCACTCAGCATAATCTCTTCCAGTCCCGTCCATGTTGCTACAAAAGTTGGGTGGGTATTCATCCTTTCTGATGGGGGCATAATATTCCATAGCATATATGGACCACATCAGCTAATATTTCTTGAGTGCTAGGGATTATTCTAAGTACTTTGCTGGCTTTACCTAATTTAATCTTAACGAGGTGAGTAACTTGCCCAACATCACATGGCTAGTAAGTAGTAGAGCTGGATTCAAGCCCAGAGAATACAGAGCCCAAGCTCTGAACCTATACCTTCTTGCTCTTTGGAGCCAAACTCAAGACTGAACACTGCACCACACATTCTACCCCATTTCCCCAGCCAGGGAAAGTGAGGAGGACTCAGATGAGCATGGAAAATTAATACAGACAATTTAAAATGTATATAATGCATTCATGTTTTTTCTCAGTCTATAGAAACACACACAAACACAAATATGTTGAGATATTAGGAAATTATAAGGGGCACCAGTGGTCTCTTCTAGTTTCATATAATCGGCCAGTGAATCAGTCAAAAAATATTTGCTGAGTACCTCCTAGGTACTGTGATAAGTTGCCAGGCCTCTCAAGGGATCATGCTTCTTACTTTCCAACTTGAATTGGTAAGTGTATCATATCACTATGGTGATCCCACGGGATCAAGGTATGTGTGCACCATGTCATAGCTGCTACAGTAAGGTGCCTATTGGTAGATTATTGATGATGGAGCTTGTAGTTGTGCACTGTCCTAAAGCATCTGATTAACTGAAGAGGGCAAAACAGCCCCTTAGGATCTAAGTTCAACATAAGCCGTCTCAAAGGGTTTACTGATACCCCACAACTCTCAATGTATAGGGCTTTCTGATAAAGTTGGATTGGAATGGGGTTTGGATCTGAAGGCAAAGGGAGGGTTTCAGTTACTTTGGCCCCAAAGTCAGTCTTTGGGCACCATATTCAGAAAAAGCTCTAGCCACAAAAAAATTATTGAATGTGCTGATTCACTGGGCCTCAGTCACCAACCACAGGGATCAGCAGAATGGAGAGCCAAAGGAAGGAAGCTGAGCATCCCAGTCTGCTTTAGATGATGGCACTGGACCCCCACATGTTTTTTGGTCTAGTGAGCTAGATTTCCTTACCAAACGGAGATGCAGGCAGCAAAAGAAAGGGGGGGAGGGGTATGTTTTCCACTTCTGAGATAGTTTATTTTGTGGGGGGAGATTTTATGTATTTGTTTTGGGACACCTGGGTGGCTCAGTCTGTTAAGCGTCTGCCTTCAGCTCAAGTCATGATTCTAGGTCCTGGGATCAATTCGTGCATTGAGTTCCTTACTCAGACGGG
Organism: Mustela putorius furo; assembly: GCF_011764305.1. Taxonomy (NCBI): domain Eukaryota; kingdom Metazoa; phylum Chordata; class Mammalia; order Carnivora; family Mustelidae; genus Mustela; species Mustela putorius. The sequence goes on from NW_025422019.1 coordinate 6,456,487, forward strand.
AGCCTGCTTCTCCCTCTGTCTGTTGCTCTCCTGCTTGTGCATGCCCTCTCTCCCTTTCTCTCTCTGATAAATAAATAAAATGTTTTAAAAAATAAAATAAAGATTTTATTTATTTATTTGAAAGAGAGCACGAGCAGGAGAGAGGGGCAGAGGGAGTAGCAGGCTCCCTAGCGAGCAGGGAGTCCAATGAGCCTAGGACGGTGGGATCATGACCTGAGTCAAAGGCAGATACTTAAACCACTGAGCACCCCTGGTGCCCCTGGGAGGTTTTCTTAGGTGAAAGTGGATCATCAGATCAGACTGTCAGAGCCTTCTTCAGACAAAAAGAAATCCCTACTCTTGTCTAACTGGAAAAAAAAAGATTGGAGAAAGCCCTCTAGTCTTGAGAAACAGACTGCCGGGCAGGGAAGGGGGCTGCTCAAACCCACCGTTGCCATGCAGTGTCATAAGGCTGCACTGGGCAAAGGAATTACCCAGCAGACACAGGCAGCTCTGACCAGGTGCAAGCTCTAGGTGACACGACTCCAACAGAGGAAGAGACTTGAGCAGAATCTCAGAGATCTTGTAAGATAAGAAGCTTTTCAATGACCATGCAGAAGAGGCAGAATAGATTATTTTAGAAAGATAGCAGGATGAGAAGAGGCCCAGGAGACAAGGACAGCTAAGCTACAGGAGGGTGGGGAAAGGTTCAGACCAGGGAGGGTCGTGGGGCTTGGGGTGCAGAAGGACAAGTGGCAGAGGCTGACAGGAACATCATCAGGGAGCCTGCACCCCATTCTGCAAGGCAGCAGCCTCCCCTCTGTGGCCCAGAAGGGAGGGTTTTCTGGTAAGTTCCTCGGGACAACAGCGCTGTGCAGGTACAGAACCCAGCAAATAGATGGCGATGGGAGCCCTGGCTGCATTCAGCTAGGGCAGCTGCTTTTTACTGGAATTTAAAATGAGTAAATTTTCATAGGAACAAAGTGTTCTGAAGGCTTTAAAAAAAAAAAAAAATAGGCGACTGAAAATCACCACAGCATGGAACAAGGATCCAGAACCTTGTGTATAGCTACTGATTTTAAGCATGGTTTGTGGTTATCATTGGACTGCCTGCTCCTTGGAGACAGGAAGTACATTTACATTTTTTTTTTTTAAAGTAGGCTCCACACACAGCCCCGGGGTTTGGGGCTTGGATCAAGACCTGAGCTGAGATCAAGAGTAAGTCCCATGCCTAACTGACTGAGGCACTCAGGCACCCCATTTATATGTTTTCCTCCAAAGGACTTGGTTCTGTTCACCATATGCAATGCTTTATTAAAACAGTTCCTTTCCAACACTGCGGTGCCCCCGCCAGGATCACTCAGTGGTAATTCTCTGTCTCAGCAATCTCAACAGCCCCTCAGTGCTTGCTCGTTTTCTTCTCTGATTTCGCCCGGTGTTCTGGCATAAAAATCCCCTTGCCCCAGACCTTTCCCTCCTACAGAAACAGGCAGACACTTAAACGTCTGCACACCAAGACCTGCGCAGACCCTGGCCCCCTCCTCCCAGGCTCCTCACCTCCGCCCCCTCTCCCTCCGGCTGCAAACAAAATGTCTGTGCTGTTCTGACCAGGTGAATGTCAAGGAGCAACAGGGAGACAAGAGGCAGTGGTGTTCCATCCTCTGGAAATCAAGAGGAAGGAAAAACAGCTGGGAATGGAGCGAGAAAGCACATAAAATAAAACCATAATACTGTTGCAAGTGAGATAAAGGTCAATGGATTTCAAAATGTCAGATGACAAAAGGATAATTTCCCTTCCAGTTTTCAGTTAGTACAGTTTAGTTGTTGCCAAGTTTTAAATGGTTCCAACTTCATGAACATTTTTTACTCTTGTATTAGCGGTTATCAATTTATTCAAGTTTATATTAATATCCTCATAAATGTCAATCAGCACCTTAAGTGGTGTGAAAATTTTTTGTAGATAGATTCTATCTTGGGCATAATGATTGTGCATTGGCTCAGTTATAAAAATGCTCGAAGCTCTGTTGAGGGACAGTGTGGAGGCAATGCTGCTAGGAGGTGAAGGTGGCAGGAAGATACAAAACTCTTCAACATTCCGTGCTCATTGATCTTTGAGGATAATGAAAATATCCAAATCACAAATGATGGTGATACCTGGAACACTTAGCCAACTTTTACTGAGTTTCTGTGTATGACAGGCATTGTGCCATAGATGTAAGAAGATGTGGGGGAGGGAAGGGACTGACTCTCTTTAGAGATTCTTTAGGAGATCAGATTACTAACCCTAAAGACATTATGGGTGCTTAATAAAATGTATGTTAACTTCATATTGCTGCAACCACTCATAATAATCATAATAAATGGTCGTGTTCATGTGTCAGGCAGTTGGAATGCATTATTTTAATTTAGGGCTAGTTACTACTAGTCTTAATTTACAGATGAGGAATTTGAGATTCAAATAAGTTAGAAGACACCCCTCAGACCACACAACCAGTTAGGGGGAAAATCCAACATTTTGACTTAATCCAGTCTGACTCTAGTACTCAATCTCTTCCTACTGCATGTTGATACCTGCTGAATATCAACAAAGTAATGTTCAATTATCACATTTTCAAGATGAACTAGACCCATAAAGGAGTCTGTATAAACAAAAGAGCAAATAAGATCACAAGGTATATTTTCTCAAATTTTATATAATTTTCTTTTCAATGTCTGAGCAAAGCATCATTCTCAGATTCTTTCAGGAATAAGGTCTGTATGATATACTTGAGTGATTTATTAAGTATCTCATTTTCCTTTGTTCTCATTTTTTCTCTTCTTTCTTTAGCTCCTAATATAGCACCAGATGCACTAGTAGCTCTGAGGAGCTAAAGATTCTTAAAGCATTTGCTGTGTTGACTGTAATCCCTCCTTCTCTCTTTGATCTCTATGCAAGTTCATGTGCCAGACTCACAGAACATGGCTTATGGAGGGATAAAGGCACAGTCCCTACCCTAGAGATGCTTAAGGACCAGAGAGTGCAGGCGGAAAAATGACATGCAAACTGCTTCGTCATATCAATAAGGTAGTAGAAGCGCCAGCAAGGTCAAAGAGAGTCAAGAGACTGAGAGATTGGTCTCTATGGGAGAGTAGTAGAAGGCAGCCACTAGACAACCTGAACAGGGAAGGAAGTAAGGGGCATGGTCATGTTTGTTATAAGTTGAAAAAACACTGCACAAAGGCAGGTGGTATGAGTGTGTGTGATGGGTTTAGAACAAGTAGGTAGTTGCCGTTCGCTAGGATGAAAGGAACATGAAGGCGTATGTTGGAAATTGGGACTGGAGAGAATGAATTCAATGCCACAGAGTTTAAATTTATATTCTGCAAGAAGCAAAATGTGGGGAAGTTTTTTTTATAAGAAACGCAACATGGTCAAACATCTGTTTTAGGTAAATAACTGGCTAAAGAATAAATAAAGGAAGTAAGAGCAGAAGCCCTGACACTAGATTTTAGAGCAGTAACCCACAGTTAGAGACGCTTTCATTTGGATGGGGAGTCAGGTGCATTAGAGTTCTTCTGTTCCCTCTTGCTGTATGCAGAGTATAAACAGAATCCTGCCTCCCTATGAAGGCAGATGAACAGGTAGATCTATGCCGTGCTCTTCTCCCTTCATCCCTTTCCCCCTTTTTTCCTTGAACAGGATTTTGTGTTTTCCAAGAAGACTGTCAATGGGGGATGCCTGGGTCTGGGTGTCTCAGTCATTGAGTGTGTGCCTTTGGCTCAGGCAGATCTTGGTGTCCTTAGATCGAGCCCCAAATTCAACTCCCTGTTCAGTGGGGAACCTGCTTATCTCTCTACAGCTCTCCCATGCTTGTGTTCCCTCTCTCACTATCTCCTTCTGTAACAAATAAACAAAATCTTAAGAAAAAAAAAAAAAAAAGTCAGGGGCACCTGGGTGGCTCAGTGGGTTAAAGTCTCTGCCTTCAGCTCAGGTCATGATCCCAGGGTCCTGGGATCGAGCCCCTGGGATCAGCAGGGAGCCTGCTTCCTCCTTTCTCTGCCTGCCTCTCTGCCTACTTGTGATCTCTCTCTCTCTGTCAAATAAATAAATAAAATCTTTAAAAAGAAAAAAATTCAGTGGATTTGAATGCACAGAGTCCTTGGTACTCCCTTAAAATGTTGGATGCATCCCTCTCTGAGGCAAAATGGAAGAGTCTTCAGAATGATTTGAGAAACTTCAAATATGGTCTCAAAGCAATAAGGAGATGTTCAGGAACTGACGACATAAGAAACAACTTCTAATACAGCACTCATGTTATAACCACATAGCATGATTAGTGGATACCAGATTCTCCAATAGTCCCTGCCCATTAATTCCTTCTGGATAATAAAAACATCCAAATCAAAAATGATGGTAATATTCTGGATATTTAACAGGTTTTATTGAGTTTCTATAAGTACATATACAGTGAGTTTCTGTATCTGCATTGCAAGTATATACATATGTGAGAGAGAATATAAAATTGTTGTGGTTTTTTTTTTTGGTTTTTTCTTTTGGTTTTTTTTGGTGCAAAGTGGTGGTTTATTAAAGCACGGGGACAGGACCCGTGCGCAGGAAGAGCTGCTGCCCCGGGTTGTGAGGAGTGGCTGGTTATATACACAGGAGTTGGGTAGGTGAGGACAAAGGGGTGTTCAGAAGGGCTATTGGGGCAAAGAATACTATCAGGATATAGAAGGCCTGGTTACTATCAAGTAAAGACAATTGGGAGTCTCCTGGTGGAATGTTACATTCCTGCTATCAAGCATCCTTGTTAATGAGTTTTTTAACAATGAAATTTATACAGTTTTACTTAATAATCTGTAAAAAGTCATATGCTGGCAGAGTGACACATTCTCTGTCTCAGCAGATATATTTAGATTTATTATATATATTATGTTTTTATTTATTTTATATTATATAATTACATTTATATGTATGTATATATCATATAATATTATTGATATTTAAATTTTAATTATTGAAATTTGAATTTAGAATATTGCTAATTCTATATATTAACATTATATATTATATATAATTCCACATGAGGGCACAAAGCCTCATGTACAAAGGTTTGCAAGCATTAATCAAAATATGCAATGTATTAAAACAATTTCAGAGCAAGTACTTCAAATAGCAATGCTTTAAATAATAAAGCTTTGTGAACTTCAGTCCTTTCTTTCCCTAGAAAGGCAGTTTAGCAATTTGGCTACTCATATAATGCTTCTAGTAATTCAAATGTGGAAAACTCTATGACAAATAGAATTGTAATGGAACTCAACCTAAACTTCAGAGGAAAAAAAAAAAATCTGGCTCAGACTAAACTTCCCTGAGTAAATGAAAACCAGAGTCTACAGTAATGTTTCAAGTCAGATTAACAGGATTAATCATAACAAAGACATCACCAGCCACAATTATAACCAATTAGTCAATTTGGGACAATGGAGTATAAAACAGAGTTTTTAAGTGTCTCCAGCCCTGTAAAATCCTGGAAGGGGGATGAAGTATAAGCAATAATAGATATACCAACATTTTTACTGTGGATCTGAACTAAATTAAGTCTTTTCATATGTTATTCCATTCAATGTTCACAGAAGTCTTGTGAGATACCATGGAGTATATCTGCCAAGTCTATTGGGAACTGTCTCTGAACTATGCAGTAATTAGTTAGATGGAACCAGAAACACTACCCTTGTTCAAGAAGAGGCTGCGTTTTTCTACAGTTGCTTCCCGGTCCCCAAGTCCCAAGCATGTGGCATTGCCCATCATTCTTCTGAACAGCTGGCATCTAAGCTGTTTTTACATTGTAATTGCATAGAACACCAGGTGAACTCACAGTGCAGCAGGTTGCCCACTGTGAAGGTCATTCTCATATGTATCTCCTTAGAGGGAGAGCAACAGACCAGACCGTAGGGTTCCTTCCCTGGAACATAGCCACAGTGGATCTGGCAAGTGCCAGCCCATCCTGCATCCCTGCAGAAAGCCGGGAGATCTGGGTGACTCTGTGCCTCTTTTTGCTGACCCTTCACTCATAAATTTCCCTAGAATGACCTGTTGCCTGCAACTATTAGTATGTCATTAGGGACTGAAATGAAATTAAGTAACATTAGAAGTCCTCCAGAAGCTGAAAGCTATGTTACAGATTTCCATGTATCTGATTTCAAAGTGATTCTTGTTAATAAGGTTAACATGTCCAAAGTCATGATTTTATTAAATTGTGTGGTTAGAGACTCCACCAAGCTTGCCAATTCACAAGCTATTGGTTATCTTCACAGCATCTTACCTCAAAGAGTAAAATCAAGACCATCTGCACCATAAAGATCATGGTGTTTAGGATTATATCAGTTTTAGGGACCCTAAATTCAGATGTATGGAACCATTATCTCTGGTGGAAATGATACCAAATCTGCAATTCTTAATGGGCGCCCAAGGCACTCAAAAGTTTAAGATGCATTGCTTTATAGAAGTCGTCCTGAACTTGCCACAGGAACCATGTGTGTATGGGGCACATGTCAGACCACCCATCTTCTCTCAGAATTGAGGATGTTACAGGAAGCAGAGTTATCTGTCAGGAGGGAGTCTTTTGTGAAATCTAACCTCCTAGCCTCAGTAGTAGAAAAAAGAGAAAAGTAAGTTTTTATGGCATCACAGGGCTTTTCAGATCCAGCTGAAACTCTTATAAGTGGTTTCTGATACACGAATTCAAGGAACATCCTGGGTCTGGTCAAGAGAATGCCAAGAAAGTGTGTGTACCCTTCTAGGGGCTTGACAAAAGTACTGTGGGCTATCGGGCGTCTGGGTGGCTCAATGGGTTAAAGCCTCTGCCTTGGGCTTAGGTCATGATCCCAGGGTCCTGGGATCGAGCCCCGTGTTGGGCTCTCTGCTCAGCATGGAGCCTGCTTCCCTCTCTCTGCCTGCCTCTCTGCCTGCTTGTGATCTCTGCCTGTCAAATAAATAATAAATAAAATCTTAAAAAAAAAAAAATATGGTGGGCTAGTCTGAGCCACACTGAGACAGGTAGGGAGGAGAACCAGTAAAAGCTCTAAGAGAAAGAACCATAGTTTCCTTCTTCCTGCCCTGGGAAAGTAAACAGTTGTGAACCTGCTCCTACAATCCAGGGAGAACCAGGAATGAACTGACAAAAACGTGGACCAGACATGTACTCAGGTAGGACAAGGCGGAGTTGCCACAGTCCCAATATGGGCAGGAGATTTACTAGTTTGAAGACAGCACTCCTGTTCATCTCATATTTTATTCACCCTTCTCCTTCCTCTCTAGCCTCATAAGAGAGAACTCAGGCTTCACTTCAAAAGAAACTTGGGAAGAGACTTGAGATTGAGAAATACTTCACCTAATTCATCAGTGTTAAGCATGTCAAGAACCAACCCTTCCCACGCACTTTTATAAATCACTCTGCTTAGAACAATAGGAAATATGGTATTCAAATGCAGCACCAATTGTTGTGAATTCCAAACGACCAAGCAAAAGTCAAACGCAAGCCTTGGAGGGAGATATAATTTCATGGTACTTTTTGAGGACCTATAAATTTTGAAAAATAAGTTGGGCATAGCTAACATGGTAGAAAACCAAATAAAAAATGATTAGTCACTAGAAAAGAAATAAAAAAAAATACATTTCATTCATTCTGTTCAGTACCTGACACACAGAAGATGTTTGGTAATTTTTCTGAGGAATCCATGAATAAATTCCAAGACTCCCAGAGTTATTACTGCAAACCCTCAATACAGTCAGGCCCTCACCTTTGATAAGATAATACAAGATCAGTGCAGGCCTATGGGTTATCTGTCTTTATCATGGGACTGGCAAAAGCTCTCATATAAACTAACCAAACATATTCAATCTTTGGTGATTTTGCCAATTTACTTCCATATTACTTAGCTGAGTTTTTTTTTTTTTTTTTAATCCACTGCTTATAAAGAAGAATATGATATTTTCTCCCTGGTGAGTGACTAATTTAGAAAACAAAGTGGGGGTGACTGTGTCTGGGTTTGGGGCAATGAAACTTCAGTAAATGGATTAATGAGACTTCTTTTCAGATAGCTATTGATAGCCATGCAGTATCTAGGTCAAGAACTACATACACTCTAAATAGGGAGCTTGTAGAAGCTTAAATGAGGTCTCAGCATCCGTAAGGAATGTTATGTTCCACTATAATTATGTTATCAAAGTGAAAGATGGCTTAGTGAAAAACAGCCATAAAAATGAATTGCTAGAATCATGTATTTATAAAAGAGGATATATATGGATTTCTTTGTTTACTGACAGAAGAAATATTGAATTTCTATCTTGCAATCTTCAAAGTCTTTCAATTGTGAAGGATCTTTCCCTTAATCATACCGTAGCCAAAGTTTATCAGATTTCCTAAGTGTTTCCTTGACCAGCTCATTGTATTCCCATTTTTATTTCAGATTTCAATATATTAACTCATTGAAAACAAGATCGTGGACTATATTCTTTGTGGTTCCTCTTCCTTATTTAATCTTGTTAGAGATGGCAATTAATATTCACATGCCAGGAATGGATTGATATTTATTAATGCATACATGCATATTCACATGTGGTTACTTCCTAAACAATGTGAATGTTGCCATCTCTGGTGATTAAGAAACAAATACATAAATAGGATCAAAAATTTTAAGATAATTTAGTAATTTCTCTGGAAGGAAAATTCTACCTTGGTCTGGCAAACAACCTGGCTCCAGAGTTCTGGTCTTTCCCATTCTTTCTAATTAACATTCAAAATGTGTTTCCATACATTTTTTTAATGAAAAAATAAGTAGTAAATTTCTCCTAATTTTCCCTTCAAAACCACAAACTGTTGTTACTTGGTTAATATTTGGAAACTCGTACATAGGATACATACACGCATGTTCACATATGTGTATGATGCATATGTGTATATATACATATATGCAGATATGTGTATTCATGGGCATGCATATATGTGCATACACATATGTACACATGTAGACAGAATATCTTGAATTTTGTTTTTCACACAGCATTCCAAAACATGAAAATGCATGTTTATCATTAAATTAAAACATTCCTATTGATAGATGTGCAGGTTCTCTTTAATTTCCTACTGTCAGACACTGTCCTGAAATAAACAACTTTGTATTTGTGTTTGAATATGCTTATATAACTCTTTTTTCTCACAATAGCCTTCTAAGTGTGAAACTGCAACATCAGAGGATTTTAAATATTCATACATTTTAAACATTCAAATTGCTCTCAACAAATACTGTCAGACCTGTGAACAGTCTGAGATTTTACCCTGCTAACAAGTCAGCCCGCTGCAGGCTCACAGATGCTTGCATAAGATATGAGACTCCTAGGTCAGAGAAAAGGACTTTGCTGTTCCCATTAGAACAGGCAACATGTTTCATGGTCATCTTGGTTCCACTTGCCCCTCCCCTTAAGGCCCATGGCAGCACAGAGTGGCCCAAGTGAATTCTACACATATAGTGGAATATTGCTTAGGAACCTCCAGTCTTTTAAAGGGGCCAGAGCAAACCTGCTAGACTTCTGAGCTGGAAGGAGACATTATTTTTATTTTCCTGGGGACTTAATAAATCCATTCTCTTCTCTAGGGGGAGACACTATGTTTTCCAAGGCAGTCTGCTCTACAAATATCCTTGAAAAAATTGTCAGAAACAGAAGCTATCAGTGTGTCTGTTCACAAAATTTAGAGAAATACAAGAGGCCCATGGAGGACTGTCTCCCACAATTTACACTCTTACTAGCAGCAGAATCCACTCTTGGGAGTAAGGATGATTAAACTCAAGTGTGAGAGGAGTTGACCAGCACTTCTGATTTTCTATACAGGCAAATCAAGAGGGAATTTAGAATTTTGAGTGGTGGATTTGGTAAAGGTATGCAATCAGTTTGGTACTTCTCCAGCAAATGGAGTATGAAAAATTGCCTGTAAGAGTTTTATGGCATAGAAATGGCATACCTCATATCTTCCAATATCCCATTCGTCAAAATTCAGTCACAGGGCTTTCCTTAACTGCAAGGGAGGCTAAAAAATGCAGTCTTATCATGTTTCCAGGAGTGACAAGAAACAGAATTTTCTGAACACGTGGCTTTCCTGGCCGCATAGACTCTCTGTGATTAAAGTCCCATAAGATTTTTCCACATAGTCCTTCCATACCGGGTTTTGCACATCAGGCCAAATTTCTCTTCTCATTTCCACCACCAAAGGCTCTCCTCTTCAAGAATCCATTAGTAAGAGGTGAAGATATGTGTGCCACCAGTAAAGGAATAGTAGAATGAAATAAAGACATTCCCCCGGTAGTAAGTAGGGAATGTGCAGGGACCTCTGTCAAAACTGTGAATTTTTCCACTCAACCAATCAAGTTTTCTCAGCTTGAAAATTCTGATTGGAAATTACTTTTAGTACTAAAGAGAAATAGAAGATATTGCAGACTAACACTGAAAAACTGCAGACTGAGTCATTTTCAACAAGACACTCACACTAACCTCTTCTTGCTAAAGTCTTCTAAAGCTCTCTAGCTCAGTTTTGACCTCTCTTTTATTTTTAATTTTTCCAGTTTTACTGAGAAATAATTGGCATATAGCACTGTGTAAGTTTAAGGCATAAAGTATGATGGCTTGATTTATATATACTGTGAAATGATTACCACAGTAGGCTCAGTTAACAACCATTTTTTCATGTAGGTACAATTATAAGAAAAGAAAAGGGGAAAAAAGGATGTGATGAGAACTCAGAGGATTTGCTCTCTTAAACTTTTCTTAAACTTTTCTATGTATCATACAGTACTGTTAGCTCTAGTCACCATGTTGTACATTACATCCCTAGTACTTATTCATCTTATAACCAGAAGTTTGTACCTTTTGTCACCTCCTCCAATTTCCCTGTGCCCCCACCCAACCCCACTTCTGGTAACCACAAGTCTGATCTCTTTTTCTATGAGATTGTGTTTGTTTAGATTTCACATATGCATGTAATAATGCAGTATTTGTCTTTGTCTGATTTCTTTCACGTAGCCTAAGTCCTTTAAGGTCTATCAATGTTGTTGCAAATGGTACAATGGTAAGATTTCCTTGTTCTTTTATGGCTGATTAATATTTCATATTACTTTACACATATACCACAACTTGAAGAAGTTTATCTATCCATCTATGGACACTTCAGTTGTTTCCATGTCTTGACTATCGTGAATAACATGGAGGTGCAGATAGTGGTTTTGTTTCCTTTGGATACATTCCCAAAACTCTAATTGCGTGATCATATGGTAGCTCTGTATTTAAATTTCTCTACATCCACACCAGCATTCATTACCACTTGTCTTTTTTGATACTAGACATTCTACAGGCCTGAAGTGATACCTCACAATTCTTTTAATATGCCTCCCCCTATTGACTAGTGATGTTGAGCATCTTTTCATGTACCTGCTGGCTTTTCATATATCTTCTTCGGAGAAATGTCTATTCAGTCCTTTGCCTAGCTTTTATTGTGTTTTTTGTTTTTATGCTATTGAGTTGTAGGAGTCCTTTATATATTTTTAATGTCAACCCCTTATCAAATATACAGTTTGCAAATATTTTTTCCCATTTCCATAGGTTTTTTTGTCACTTTGTGCTTGTTTTCTTTTGTTGTGAAGAAGCTTTTTAGTTTGATGTAGTCCCACTTACTTATTTTTGATTCTGTTGCCTGTGCTTTTGGTGTCATATCCAAAAAATCATCACCATGACATTACCTATGTCATGAAGCTTTAATCCCATTTTCTTCCAGGAGTTTCATGATTTCAAGTCTTCATTTAAGTATTTAATCCATTTTTAATTCATTTTTGTAAGTGGTATAAAATTTGGATCCAATTTCATTCTTTTACATGTGAATATCTAATTATTCAGTACCATTTATTGACAAGATTGTTTTTCTTTACTTTACTTTTTTTTTTTTTTCCTCCATTGAGTATTCTTGGCTCCCTTATCAAATATTAGCTGAGTTTTATTCTGGACCCTCAATTCTATTTCTTTGGTCTGTTTGCCTGTCTTTAGCCCAGTACCATACTGTTTTAATGATTATAGTTTTTTAAAATACTTCAATATCAGGAAGTATGATGTCTCCTGCTTGGTACTCATTTCTTGGGATTTCTTTGGATCTTTGGGGTCTTTCATGATTCCATATAAATTTTAGAAGTGTTTTTCCTATTTCTGCAGTTAATTGATTTATAAATGTTTAATCATCCCAGGGGTAAGTCCCACTTCATTATGGTGAATGATCCTTCTAATGTGCTGCTGAATTCACCTTCCTAGTATTTTATTGGAAATTTTTGCCTCTGCATTCATCACGGATATTGACCTATAGTTTTATTTGTCAGTTTTTTCTAGTCTTGTCTTTTTTGGCTTTTATATTCAGGATAACACTGGTATTGTAAAATGAGTTTGGGAGTATTCCCTCCACTATGATTTTTTGGAAGACTTTGAGAAGGATTGGTGTTAATTCTTCTTTGAATGTTTGTAAAATTCAACAGTGAATCCATCTGGTCCTGAGCTAGACTTCATGAGGAAATATCTTATTACTGATTCAGTCTCTTTGCTAGTAATTAGTATATTTAGATTTTCTATTTCTTTTGATTCATTCTTGGTAAGTTGCATGTTTCTACAAATTATCCTTTTCTTCTAGCTGGTCTGGTTTGTTAAAGTATAGTTGTTCATAGTATCCTTTTATGAGCCTTTTAATTTCTGTGGTATCAGTTGTAATGGTTTCTTTTTCATTTATAATTTTATTAATTTGGGTCTCTTCTCATGTTTCCTTAGTTAGTCTAAGGGTTTGTCTATTTTGTTTATCTCAACAAAGAACCAACACTTTGGTTAATCTTTTCTATTGTTTTTCTGTTCCCTATTTCATTTATTTCTGCTCTCATCTTTATTATGTTCTTCCTTCTGCAACTTTGGGCTCAGTGCATTCCTCTTTTCTGATTTCTTACAGCATAGAGTTAAGTCGTTTATTTGTGATCTTGCTTTTAATCTAGGTGTTTATTATTCTAAATTTCCCTCTTAAAACTGCTTTTGCTACATTCCACAAGTTCTGGTAGGTTGTGTTTCTGTTTTTCTTTATCTCATGAAACTTTTTTGTTTTCCTTTTAATTGCTTCTTTGTTGCACTGGTTATTCAAGAAGAATACGGTTTAATTTCCATGTGTTCATGAATTTTCCAATTTTCCTCTTGTTATTGATTTCTGGTTTTATGCCATTGAAGTCAAAGAAGATACTTGGTATGATTTCAGTTTTCTTGTATTTGCTAAAACTTGTTCTGTGGCATAACATATGGTCTATCTTAGAAAATGTTCCATGGGGGAATGCAAAGATGGCAGGGAAGTAGGAGGAGGCGCCCTTTCAACCTCTACCCTAAAGTGAGCTGATTACCTAGCAAAGAACTCTGATCACCCATGAAATCAGCCTGAGATTAGAATTATACACTTCTGGATCTCTATGGAGGCAGAAGATGCCAGTGGGCAGGTAAAGTGGAGTGGGAACGTCGGACTGATACCAGAAGTTAAAAGGGGGAGGGGGCCACCAGAAGCGACCCATTGGAAAGTAATACCCCAATATGAGAAAGCCCTATGATTGGGGACCAGCATTAACTTGGAGTCTGATTGAAAGCACTCAAAAAGAGCAAAGGATCCTGGGGGGAAATTGTGGGAATTGTGGGAATCAGGGTGGTTAGCCACCCATGGTGGTGAGCCAGAGAGAGTGCAGCAAAGAAGACAGGTCTTGGTCCCTGAGCTGCCAACGTGCCTGAGAGCATCTGGGTGGCGGCTCCCATGAGGGGCAAGGAGCCTCACCAGCCAGCAGAACCACAACCTTTTGCACTTTCCACGTGCACGCCGTGGTACCAGAGTCTGAGCTGTGCCCCATACCCCCCCACCCAGAGAGGTGCGTGCACTCGCAGCTCAGGCCAGCAGGAAAATCTCAGCGTGCTACCACATGGCAGGCCCCTCCCACAGAAAGCCAACCAAAAAAAAAAAAAAAGAGAGAGAGAGAGAACAACCACCACTACTTCATAGATACAACTTTTATTTTTATTCATTCCCACTATTCTGGTTCATTTTTTTAATAGACAATTTTTAACCTATTTATCATCACAGTGAGCTGTCCAGTACATCAAATTCCATAATAACCTTTTAACCTAAACTTTTTGATACATATACCTGTGTTTTTCTTTTGCTTTAGTATTTTTTATTTTTTTTAATTTTATTTTATTTTGGTTTAGTTTATTCTTTTTTTATTTTTATTTTTTAATATCCATATGCAGTTAAACTTCAAGGTAATCCCCTTTCCTCAGTCAATGCTACCCCTATAGGTAAACCAGTTTTTAATCCCCCCTTTATCTTAGGAAAGTTGAGTCTTTTAACAAAGATATCAAGATACATTTAGGAAGAATCAAAATAACCTTACTCACCCACACTGAGAATTCACAACCACTCTCTCATCTTTTTCTTCCACCAGTGTTTCTGTGTATTTGTTTTTGTCCTGGTAGTATATAAATCTTATACTTAGAGTTCTTTTTGATGAGGCTCTTGTTTGTTTGTTTTGTTTTTATATATTTATTTTTTGCTCTTGTCATCTACTTTATTCATTCTTTTTGTTTGTCTGTTTTTGTTTGTATACTTCATAAATCTTACCTTGCAGCCCATTTGGGCTGGGCCTTCTGTTTTATTTTATCTTTTTTTTTTTTTTCTGTCTCTCTCTCTCTCTCTTTTTTTCTTTCTTTTGGGTGGGGACTCTCGATTGCTCAGAATTGTTCCAGGGTGCACCTTGCCTGCACCATGGTCAATACATTCAGCTACACATCCATTCAGCCATCTCTCATCAAAATGACTAGGAGGAAGAATACCCAACAGAAGAACAATTCAGAGGCTGGGCCTTCTGCAACAGTGCTAATGCCCATGGACATAGACAGTATGTTGGAAAGGGAATTCAGGCTAACAATTCCCCCAGGCAATAGCTAGGTTGGAGAAAGCCATGGATGACCAAATGCAATTGATTAAGGCAGAAGTGAAAGCCACCAGGGATGATGTTCACAATGTTCTCAATGGCTTCCAGTCTAATCAAAATTCTCTAAAAGCTAGGGTAACTGAGACAGAAGATAGAATTAGTGATCTGGAGGACAAATAGATAGAGAGAAAGGATCAGGAGGAAGCCTGGAACAAACAGCTTAGAAGCCACAAAAACAGAATTAGGGAAATATATAAGGCCATGAAATGTTCCAACGTCAGAATTATTGGAATCCCTGAGGAGGAGGAGAAAGAAAGAAGACTAGAAGATAGAGTTGAACAAATTCTCCATGAAAATTTTCCCAATCTCGCAAATGGAGCCAGCGTTCATGTACTACAGGCAGAACAGTCTCCCCCCAGCATTATAGACTCTAGAAAGACCTCAAGACACCTGATAATAAGAATGAGGAATCATAATTGTAGACAGGACCTCTTGAAAGCAACTAGGACAAAGAAGTTCCTTACGTACAGAGGAAAGCCCATCAGAATAATGTAAGACCTGTCCACAGAAACCTGGCAAGCCAGAAGGGGCTGGCAAAATGTATTCAGAGCACTAAATGAGAAGGACATGCAGCCAAGAATGCTTTATCAGGCAAGACTGACGTTCAAAATGGATGGAGAGATAAAGAGCGTCCAAGACTGGCAAGATTTAAAAGAGTATGTGACCACAATCCAACACTGCAGGAAATATTAAGGGGGGGTTCTATAAAAGAGAAAAAATCCTAAGAGTATCATTGAACAGAAATATATGGAGATAATCTATAGAAACAAAGACTTCACAGGTAACACAATGTCAATAAAAACATATCTATCAATAATCAATAAATGTAGCTATTAATAATCCTTTCAATGTGAATGGCCTAAATGCACCATAAAATGACAAATGGTTGCAGAATGGGTAAAATGACAGGACCCATCCATATCTTGTCTGCAAGAGACCCATTTCAAACCTAAGGAAATACCCAGACTGAAAGTGAAGGGATAGAGAAGCATCTTTCATGCCAATGGGCCTCAAAAGAAGGCTACGGTAGTGATTGTTATGTGGAGCATAACAAATAGCATGGAGGACATAGGGAGATGGAGAGGAGGAGGGAGTTCAGGGAAATTGGAAGGGAAGGTGAACCATGAGAGACTATGGACTCTGAAAAACAATCTAAGGGTTTTGAAGGGGGGGGGAGGTTGGGGGAACCAGGTGGTGCATATCAGAGAGGGCACAGATTGCATGGAGCACTGGGTGTGGTGCAAAAACAATGAATACTATTACGCTGAAAAGAAATAAAAAATTTTTAAAAATGCAGAGCACTGGAAATAGTAAATATGTGGGTAAACATAAAAGACTTTTTCTTATTTTTCTTTATTTCTTTAAAAGAATTAAAATATTGTTTAAAACAAACAAACAAACAAAAAGAATGCTTGGATCAACCAGTAGATCAAAGAAGAATTTAAACACTTCATGGAAACCAATGAGAATGAAAACATTTTGGTCTAAAACCTATGGGATACAGCAAAGGCGGTCGTAGGGTGGAAATACATAGCCATCCAAGCCTCCCTTCAAAAAAAAAAAAAAAAAAACTGAAAAATCCAGAATACACCAGCTGTCTCTACACTTTAAAGAACTGGAGAATCAACAACAAATTAAGCCAACTCCACACACAAGAAGGGAAATAATCAAGATTAGAGCAGAGATCAATGAGATAGTAACTAGAGATACGGTAGGATGCATCAATGAAACAAGAAGCTGGTTTTTTGGAAGAATCAATAAGCTTGATAAACCATTGGACAAACCAATCCAAAAGAAAAGAGAGAAGGCCCAAATTAATAAAATCATGAAAGATAAGGGAGAGATCACAACTAACACCAAGGAAATAGAAACAATCATCAGAAGTTACTATCAACAGTTATATGCCAATAAGCATAGCAACCTAGATGAAATGGATGCATTCCTGGAAAACTATAAACTCCCAAAATTGAACCAGGAAGAAATTGACAACCTGAATAGACTGATATTTAGTAATGAGATTGAAGTAGTGATCAAAAAATCCCCAAAAACAAGAGCCCAGGACCTGATGGATTCCCTGGGGAATTCTACCAAACTTTCAAAGAAGAAATAACACATCTTCTCCTGAAGCCATTTCAAAAATTGAAGCAGAAGGAAAACTTCGAGACTCTTTTTCTGAAGCCAGCATTACCCTGATCCCCAAACCAGGTAAAGACCCCACCAAAAAGGAGAATTTCAAACCAATATCCCTGATGAATATGGATGCTAAGATTCTCAACAAGATCCTAGCAAACGGGATCCAACAGCACATTAAAAAGATTATCCACCATGACCAGGTGGGATTCATCCCTGGGTTACAAGGATGGTTCAGCATTCGCAAATCAATCAATGAGATAGAACAAATCAATAAGAGAAGGGACAAGATCCACATGGTCCTCTCAATTGATGCAGAAAAAGCATTTGACAAAATATGGCATCCGTTCCTGATTAAAAAAACCCTTCAAAGTATAGGGATAGAGGGAACATTCCTGAACTTCATAAAATCTACCTATGAAAAACCCACAGCAAATATCATCCTCAATGGGAAAAAGCTCACAACCTTCCCGTTGAGATCAGGAACATGACAAGGATGCCCACTCTCACCACTCTTGTTCAACATAGTATTAGAAGTCCTAGCAGCAGCAATCAGACAACAAAGAGAAATAAAATGTAACCAAATTGGCATGAAGAAGTCAAACTCTCTCTCTTCACAGATGACATAATACTTTATATGGAAAACCCAACAGACTCCACCCCCAAACTGCTAGAACTCATACAGCAATTCAGTAAGGTGGCAGGATACAAAGTCAATGTACAAAAATCATGCTTTCTTATACACTAACAATGAAAATACAGAAAGGGAAATTAGAGAATTGATTCCATTTACTATAGCACCAGGAACCATAAGATACCTGGGAATAAACCTAACCAAAAAGGTAAAGGATCTATACTCGAGGAACTACAGAACACTCATGAAAGAAATCGAAGAAGACACAAAAAGATGGAAGATCATTCCATGCTCTTGGATATGAAGAATGAACATTGTTAAAATGTCTATACTGTCTAGAGCAATCTATACTTTTAATGCCATTCTGATCAAAATTCCACCAGTATTTTTCAAAGAGTTGGAGCAAATAATCCTAAAGTTTGTATGGAATCAGAAGAGACCCTGAATTGCTAATTGTTTTTCTTTTTTTTTTTTTTAAATATCTCATTTATCCATTTGACAGAGAGAGACCACAAGTAGACAGAGAGGCAGGCAGAGAGAGAGGGGAAGCAGGCTCTCTGCTCAGCAGAGAGCCAGATGTGGGACACGATCCCAGGACCCTGAGATCATGACCCAAGCCGAAAGCAGAGGCTTAACCCACTGAGCCACCCAGGCACCCTGTTTTTCTTTTTTTCTTTTTTTCTTTTTTGAAAAAGAAAAACAAAACTGGTGGCATCATGTTACCTGATTTCAAGCTTTACTACAAAGCTGTGATCACCAAGACAGCATGGTACTGGCATAAAAACAAACACATCGGTCAGTGGAATGGAGTAGAGATCCCAAATGTGGACTGTTAACTCTTTGGTCAAATAATCTTCAACAAAGCAGGAAAAATATACAGTGTAATAAAGACAGTCTCTTCAATAAATGGTGCTGGGAAAATTGGACAGCTATATGTAGAAGAATGAAACTCTACCACTCTCTTACACCATACACAAAGATAAACTTGAAATGGATAAAAGACCTCAATGTGAGACAGGTATCCATCAGAATCCTAGAAGAGAACATAGGCAGCAACCTCTTCGATATCAGCCACAGTAATTTCTTTCAAGATATGTCTCCAAAGGCAAAGGAAACAAAAGCAAAAATGAACTTTGGGGACTTCATCAAGATCAAAAGCTTCTGCACAGGGAAGGAAACAGTCAACAAAACAAAAAGGCAACCCACGGAATGGGAGAAGATATTTGCAAATGACAGTACAGACAAAAGGCTGATATCCAGGATCTATAAAGAACTTCTAGAACTCAACACACACAAAACTGATAATCATGTCAAAAAATGGGCAGAAGACATGAAGAGACACTTCTCCAATGAAGACATACAAATGGCTATCAGACACATGAAAAAATGTTCATCATCACTAGCCATTGGGTAGATTCAAATTAAAACCACATTGAGATACATCAGTTAGAATGGCCAAATTTAGCAAGTCAGGAAGCAACGTGTGTTGGAGAGGATGTGGAGAAAGGGGAACCCTCTTACACTATTGGTGGGAATGCAAGTTGGTGCAGCCACTTTAGAGAACAGTGTGGAGATTCCTTAATAAATTAAAAATAGAGCTTCCCTATGACCCTACAATTGCACTACTGGGTATTTACCCCAGATACAGATGTAATGAAAAGAAGGGCCATCTGTACCCCAATGTTCATAGCAGCAATGGCCACAGTCGCCAAACTGTGGAAAGAACCAAAATGCCCTTCAATGGACGAAAGGATAAGGAAGATATGGTCCATATATACTATGGAGTATTATGCCCTCATCAGAAAGGATGGATATCCAATTTTTGTATAAACATGGACAGGACTGGAAGAGATTATGCTGAGTGAAATAAGTCAAGCAGAGAAAGTCAATTATCTTATGGTTTCACTTATTTGTGGAGCATAACAAATAACACGGAGGACATAGGGAGATGGAGAGGAGAAAGAAGTTGAGGGAAATTGAAGGGGGAGATGAACCATGAGAGACTATGGACTCTGAAAAACAAACTGACAGTTTTGAAGGGACAGGGGATGTGAGGTTGGGAGAGCCTGGTGGTGGGTATTATGGAGGGCACGTATTGTATGGTGCACTGGGTGTGGTGCATAAACAATGAATTCTGTTACACTGAAAAAAATTAAATTAAAAAAAAGACAATGTTCCATGTGTTTAATAAGGATGTATATTATTTTGTTCTTGGATAGAATATTCTGTATATGTCTCCTAGGTTCATTTGGCCTATAGTGTTGTTCAAATCCACTGTTTCCTTATTGATTCTCTGTCTGGATGATTTATTGATTGTTCAGAGTGGGTATTAAAGTCCCCAACTATTGGGGTGCCTGGGTGGCTCAATCACTTGTGTCCAACTCTTAATTACAGGTATGATCATGATCTCATGGTCATGAGATTGAGTCTCCATGGGGCTCTGCACTCAGAGGAGAGTGCACTTGGGAGTCTCTCTCTCCCTCCCCCGCCCCCAACTCTCTCTGTCTTTCCCTTTCTCTAAAATTAAAAAGAAAAAAAAATCTTCAAAAGAAATAAAAAAGTAAAATCCCCAATATTATTATATTTATGTATATTTCTCCTTTTAGCCTTTAGTTTTATTTTATATACTTAGGTATTCAATGTTAAGGACATAAATATTTTCAACTAATATTTTCTTGATGTATTGGCCAATTTGCTGTAATATCTTTTTACCATTTTAAGTTTAAAGTTTATTTTGTATGATGTCAGATTAGCTATTTCTGGTGTTGTTGTTGTTTCCATTTGCTTGAAATGTCTTTTTTCATCCCTTTGCTCTCAGTCTATGTGTGTCTTTACAGCTAACGTGAGTCTCTAATAGACAGCATACTGTTGGATCTTTTTTTTTTAGCCTATTCAGCCTATTTTTTCATTTTTTTTAAGATTTTATTTATTTATTTGACAGAGTGAGAGGGATCACAAGTAGGCAGAGAGGCAGGCATAGAGAGAAGAGGGGAAGCAGGCTCCCCACTGAGCAGACAGCCCAATGCGGGGCTCAATCCCAGGACCCTGGGATCATGACCTGAGCTGAAGGCAGAGGCTTAACACACTGAGCCACCCAGATGCCCCGATTTTTTCATTTTTTAATATAATTTTTAATTTTTTAATTAATATATAATGTATTATTTGCCCCAGGTGTACAGGTCTGTGAATCACCAAGTTTACACACTTCACAGTACTCATCATAGCACCTACCTTCCCCAATGATCATAACCCTATTCCCTTCCCCCAGTAACTCTGTTTGTTTTATGAGATTAAGAGCCTCTTGTGCTTTGTCTCTCTCCCAATCCCATCTTCTTTCATTTATTCCTCTCCCACCCCCCAAACCTTCCCTGTTGCTTCTTAACTTCCTCATATCAGGGAGATCATATGATAATTGTTTTTCTCTGATTGATTTATTTTGCTAAGTTTAATACTCTCTAGTTCCATCCACACCACCACAAATGGGAAGATTTTATTTCTTTTGATGGCTGCATAGTATTTCATCTGTTGATAGACATCTAGGTTCTTTCCATAGTTTGGATATTGTGGACATTGCTGCTATAAACATCCAGGTGCACATGCCCCTTCAGATCACTACATTTGTATCTTTAGGGTAAATACCCAGTAGTGCAATTGCTGGGTTATAGGTTAGCTCTATTTTCAACTTTTTGAGGACCCTCCATGCTGTTTTCCAGAGTGGTTGCACCAGCTTGCATTCCCACCCACAGTGTAGGAGGGCTCCCCTCTCTCCACATCCTCACCAGCATCTGTTGTTTCCTGACTTGTTAATTTTAGCCATTCTGACTGGTGTGAGGTGGTATCTCCTTGTGGTTTTGATTTGTATTTCCTGATGCCGAGGGATGTGGAGCACTTTTTCATGTGTCTGTTAGCCATCTGGATGTCTTCTTTGCAGAAATGTCTGTTCATGTCCTCTGCCCATTTCTTGATTGGATTATTTCTCCTTTGGGTGTTGAGTTTGATAAGTTCTTTCTAGATTTTGGATACTAGCCCTTTATCTGATATGCCGTTTGCAAATATCTTCTCCCATTCTGTCAGTTGTCTTTTGGTTTTGTTAACTGTCTCCTTTGCTGTGCAAAAGCTTTTGATATTGATGAAGTCCCAATAGTTCATTTTTTCCCTTGTGTCCCTTGCCTTTGGTGATGTACCTAGGAAGAAGTTGTTGCAGCTGAGGTTGAAGAGGTTGCTGCCTGTGTTCTCCTCAAGGATTTTGATGGATCCCTTTCTCACATTAAGGTCCTTCATCCATTTTTAGTCTATTTTCATGTAAGGAAATGGTCCAGTTTCATTTTTCTGCATAGGGCTGTCCAATTTTCCCAACACCATTTGTTGAAGAGACTGTCTTTTTTCCATTGGACATTTTTTCCTGCTTGTTGAAGACTAGTTGACCATAGAGTTCAGGGTGTGTTTCTGGGCTTTCTATTCTGTTCCATTGTTCTATGTGTCTGTTTTTGTGTCAGTACCATACTGTCTTGATGATGACAACTTTGTAATAGAGCTTGAAATCTGGAATTGTGATGTCACGAACTTTGGCTTTCTTTTTCAATATTCCTCTGGCTATTAAAGGTCTTTTCTGGTTCCATATAAATTTTAGGATTATTAGTTCCATTTCTTTGAAAAAATGGATGGGATTTTGATAGGGATTGCATTAAATGTGTAGATTGCTTTAGGTAGCATAGACATTTTCACAATATTTGTTCTTCCAATCCATTGACATGAAACATTTTTCCATTTCTTTGTGTCTTCCTCAATTTCTTTCATGAGTACTTTATAGTTTTCTGAGTATAACTTCTTTGCCTCTTTGGTTAGGTTTATTCCTAGGTATCTTATGGTTTTGGGTACAAATGTAAATGGGATTAATTCCTTAAATTCTCTTTCTTCTGTCTTGTTGCTGGTGTAGAGAAATGCAACTGATTTCTGTGCATTGATTTTATATCCTGACACTTTAATGAATTCCTGTACAAGTTTTAGCATATTAGGAGTGGAATCTTTTGGGTTTCCACATATAGTATATCATCTGCGAAGAGTGAGAGTTTGACTTATTCTTTGCCAATTTGGATGCCTTTAATTTGTTTTTGTTGTCTGATTGCTGAGGCTAGGACTTCTAGTACTATGTTGAATAGCAATGGTGATAATGAACATACTTGCCATGTTCCTGGCCTTAGAAAAAAAGCTCTGTTTTTCCTCCTTTGAGAATCATATTCACAGTGGGTTTTTCATAGATGGCTTTGATGATATTGAGGTATGTGCCCTCTATCCCTACACTTTGAAGAGTTTTGATCAGGAAGAGATGCTGTACTTTGTCAAATGCTTTTTCAGCATCTATTGAGAGTATCATATGGTTCTTGTTCTTTCTTTTATTAATGTATTGTATCACATTGATTGATTTGTGGATGTTGAACCAACCTTGCAGCCCTAGAATAAATCCCACTTGGTCATGGTGAATAATCCTTTTAATGTACTGTTGCATCCTGTTGACTAGTATTTTGGTGAAAATTTTTGTATCTGTGTTCATCAAGGATAGTGGTCTATAATTCTCTTTTTTGATGGGATCCTTGTCTGATTTGGGGATCAAGGTGATACTGGCCTCATAAAATTAGTTTGGAAATTTTCCTTCCATTTCTATTTTTTGGAATAGTTACAGGATAATAGGAATTAATTCTTCTTTAAATGTGTGGTAGATTTCCCCTGTGGAGCCATCTGGCCCCAGGCTCTTGTTTGTTGGGACATTTTTGATGACTGCTTCAATCTCCTTACTGCTTATGGGTCTGTTCAGGTTTTCTATTTCTTCCTGGGTCAGTTGTAGTAGTTTATATGTCTCTAGGAATGCATCCATTTCTTCAAGATTGTCAAATTTGCTGGCATATAGTTGCTCATAGTATGTTCTTATAATCATTTGTATTTCTTTGCTGTTGGTTGTGATCTCTCCTCTTTCATTCATGATCTTGTTTATTTGAGTCCATTCTCTTTTCTTTTTGATTAGTCATGCCAGGGGTTTATCAATCTTATTAATTCTTTCAAAGAACCAGCTCCTAGTTTCATTGATCTGCTCTATTGTTGTTTTGGTTTCTATTTCATTGTTTTCTGCTCTGATCTTTAGTATTTCTCTTCTCCTGCTGGGTTTAGGCTTTCTTTGTTGTTCTTTCTCCAGCTCCTTTAGGTGTAGGGATAGGTTGTGTATTTGAGAATTTTTCTTTAGAAAGCTTGTTTTGCTACATATTTTTCTCTCAGGACTACATTTACTTTGTCCCACAGGTTTTGTACAGTTTTACAATTTTCATTTTCATTTGTTTCCATAAAATTTTCAATTCTTTAATTTCCTGGTTGATCCATTCATTCTTTAGTAGGATGCTCTTTAGTCTCCATGTATTTTGGTTCTTTCCAAATTTCCTCTTGTGATCGAATTCTAGCTTTAGAGCATTGTCATCTGAAAATATGCAGGGAATGATCCCAATCTTTTGATACTGGTTGAGACGTGATTTATGACCCAGAATGTGACCTACTCTGGAGAATGTTCAATGTGCTGTAGAGAAGAATGTATATTCTGTTACTTTGGGATGGAATGTTCTGAATATATAGGTGATATCCATCTGGTCCAGTGTGTCATTTAAGGCCTTTATTTCCTTGTTGATCTTTTGCTTGGATGATCTGTCCATTTCAGTGAGGGGAGTGTTTAAGTCACCTACTATTATTGTATTATTGTCAATGTGTTTCTTTGATTTTGTTATTAATTGGTTTATATAGTTGGCTGCTCCCACGTTAGGGCATTGATATTTAAAATTGTTAGATCTTCTTGTTGGACAGACCCTTTGAGTATGATAGTGTCCATCCTCATCTCTAATTATAGTCTTTGGCTTAAAATCTAATTGATCTGATTGCCACCCCAGCTTTCTTTTGATGTCCATTAGCATGGTAAATTGCTTTCCACCCCCTCACTGTAAATCTGAAGGTGCCTTTGGGTCTAAAACGAGTTATAGGCAGCATATTGATTTTTTTTTTTATCAATTCTGATACCCTGTGTCTTTTAATTGGGGCATTTTAGCCCATTTATGTTCAGAGTAACTATTGAGAGATAAGAATTTAGTGCCATTATATTGCCAGTAAGGTGACTGTTACTGTATATTGTCTCTGTTCCTTTCTGGTCTACTACTTTTAGACTGACTCTCTCTTTGCTTAGCGGACCTCTTTCAATATTTTCTGTAGACCTAGTTTGGTGTTTACAAATTCTTTTAGTTTTTGTTTGTCCTGGAAGCTTTTTATCTCTCCTTCTATTTTCAATGATAGCTTAGCTGAATGTAGTATTCTTGGCTTCATGTTTTTCTCATTTAGTGCTCTGAATATATCATGCCAGTTCTTTCTGGCCTGCCAGGTCTCTGTGGATAAGTCTGTTCTTAGTCTAATATTTTTACCATTATATGTTACAGACCTCTTGTCCCGGGCTGCTTTCAGGATTTTCTCTTTGCCACTAAGACTTATAAATCTTACTGTTAGATGACAGGGTGTGAATCTATTCTTATTGATTTTGAGAGGGGTTCTCTATGCCTTCTGGATTTAGCTGCTTTTTCCCTTTGCCACATTAGGGAAATTCTCTAAAATAATTATTTCCAATATACCTTATGCTCCCTTCTCTCTTGCTTCTTCTTCTGGAATCCCAATTATTCTAATGTTTTGTCGTCTTATGGTGTCACTTATCTCTTGAATTCTCCCCTCGTGATCCAGTATTTGTTTGTCTCTCTTTTGCTCCGCTTCTTTATTCTCTGTCATTTGGTCTTCTATATCACTAATTCTCTCTTCTGCCTCATTTATCCTAGCAGTAAGAGCCTCCATTCTTTTTTTTTTTTTTTTTTTTTTTGACAGAGAAAGATCACAAGTAGGCAGAGAGACAGGCAGAGAGAGAGAGAGAGGTGGAAGCAGACTCCCTGCCGAGCAGAGAGCCCGATGCGGGACTCGATCCCAGGACCCTGAGATCATGACCTGAGCCAAAGGCAGCGGCTTAACCCACTGAGCCACCCAGGTGCCCAAGAGCCTCCATTCTTTATTGCACCTCATTAATAGCTTTTTTTAACTTCAACTTGGTTAGATTTTAGTTCTTTTATTTTCTAGAAAAGGCTTTTATTTCTCCAGTGTTTCGCTAATATCTTTCATGCCTTTTTTGAGCCCAGCTAGCACCTTGAGCATCATCATTCTGGACTCTAGATCTGGCATAATACCAATTTCCATATTGATTAAGCCCCTAGCCTTCAGTACTGCCTCTTGTTCTTTTTTTTTTTTTTTTGTGGTGAGTTTTTCCACCTTGTCATTTTATCCAGATAAGAATATATGAAGGCAAAGACCCCAAGAAAATGTGCTTTAACCAAATCAGAACAGACCCCAAATTGTGGGGGGAAGAAAGGGGGTAAAACAAAGTTCAGGAAAAAAAAATTAAAAAAGAAAAAAGGAAAGAAAATTATAAAAAAGAAAATATATATATTAGACTGGTAAATAGAACAGGGTCACCCACATAATTTTGGTAGTATTTTTGTCTCTTAGAAGAAATTTAAAGAATGAAACACATGTATAAGGGTAAACACGATGAAGGGATGTCTATAAAGATGATAAGATGAAATTTTTTAAAAAAAAAATTTTAAAAGAGGAGTTGATAAGTTGATTGGGAGAATAAAGAAAAAGAAAGTGAAGAGAATTTGCTCAGGCTGGAGACTAGAACAATGCCCTGTACTAGATTTAGGGTATATTTTGATCTATTAGAAGAAGTTATAGCCCAGATTTTTTCAGAAGAAAAAACCCTTTCAGAAAGTGGTTGATTTTATGTTTCTAGAATTTCTGCTCTTCATCTCTTCACTCTCCTGTTGGATTTGTAGGTGTTTGGAATGGTTTGATAAACTATCTAGTTGATCCCCTGCAACCTGATGTCATCTCAGCCTTCTACTTCTCTGCCATCTTGACTCCTCCTTTATAGAGATATTTTTAATTTCCTGGTCACTTCTTTGTTTTCTTTGTAAATAAAGAGTTTTGTCAATCTGCTTATTTAGCTAGTAAGGATCTTTTACTCCATTTTTATTTATTTATTTATTTGTTTGTTTGTTTGTTTATTATTTGCTTATTCCATACTATCTTATTTCAAGCTTCTATAACAAAATACCATAGACTGTGTGATTTTATAAAAGATATTTATTTCTCACAGTTCTGTATGCTAGAAGTCTAAACCCGGGGTGCCAGCATGATCAGGATTTCACGAGGACTCCCTTTCTGTCTTATAGATAGCTACCTTCTTGCTCTATCTTCACATGGAGGAAAGCGAGCAAGCTCTGGTATCTCTTACTTACAAGAACACTAATTCCATCATGGGGTCAAGGTTTCACTCTCATGACTTCATCTAAACTTTATTGCCTCCATAGTTCACACCTCCTAATGGCATTGCATTGGGAATTAGGGCTTCAACATATGAGTTTGGAGAGATACAAAGATTCATCTGTAATAATATTAATGCTTATGGATTATAGGCTGGTCACATGAATATAATATCTGAGTTAATTTGACAATAACTGATCATTTCTCAAATTGTCTCCTGTATACTACTGATACTACCCTGTATACTGATTCCTTCACTCCTCCTCTATGTGTCATGGACCATGCAGATGTGTGTATAGCAAGAGAGGTCCAAGATACTGACCCAAATGGGCAGCAATTGCCTGTGATAACCAAGTATAGTACTCTGGAAGAGTCAGATCCTCTCACATAGCACCTACGTGATCAAGAGAATGTTACATGGAGTTCTATTATTAGGAAGACCTCGGGCCAAAGAATCTAAGATAACTGACCTGAACTCAGTTCCACAGAACCTCTGGGTAGAAGTCATGTGACTCTGAATAACTTTCATAACTTCTGTTGTCTTTTTTCTCTTCTACTGAATTAAAACAATTTGTTTTAATAAACCCTGAAATCTCTTCAGACTAAGATCCAGTGATGCAATAAATGTCTTTATTAAGTATTTTTACAGAGGCAAAATGATCCATCAGGGCTTTAGGAAGAGGGGAAAATATATCTAAAACATATCAAGTAATCCAAGTTAATCCTTCTTCAATTTGTAGTTGCTCTAGATACCCTTTTCTTATTCATTTATTTATTTATATATTTATGTTCAGTTAGCCACTGTATAGTGTATCATTAGATTTGCTTTTCACTGGTGTTCTGTCCACAGCCATTATCAGCATCTACCAGCCAAATATGATAAGAAAGAAAGGATTAGAGAGACTCACCCAAACATCCCAAAGATCTCTTCCCTCCATGGGTGCTGGAGTTAGGTAGAACTGAGGTTGAAATACCTACTCATTGTCATAAGCCAAATACTTAATCTTTCTAAAATATTTTCTCCCTATTTATATTTTAGAGTCAGCACCAATGAGATAACCATGCTAATAATTGTAGATCTATAGTAGCAATAAATGCCAAAAACCCTTTTAACATTGACCCTTGACTTAGATGGTAAAATCAGAAAAGCTTTGGAAGTAGACTTGAAGCTGAAATAGGAAGACGAAGTGTGTGCCAGGTTAAGGAATAAAGCCATTTAAAGATCCAGAAAGCATGAAATATGACAAAAGAACAAGAGGTTCATAAAATGAAAAGAAGCAAGGTGAAAGATAAGGTTGGATAAAATCAAAGAAGGTGACCAATAATTACCATCCAAACCATGATGCAACTGAGCATAAATGAGGACAATAATTATGCCAGGACAACAGGCATAAATAATGAAATTTAAGAAAGGGAAGCCTATTCAAAAATTATTGCAAAGACTAGATGAAATACAAAACGTTTGAAAAAACGGATGTATTACAGCTGAATGCCACAAGGTTTTTGGCCAAGTTGGGGAGGAGGGGAGTGGCACATTGAAGAATAGATAAAAGTAAGCTTCTCTTTTCTCTTTGGCAGGAAATTCGCCTTGCCTTCTAGCAGGAAATAGATAAATCAACTCTATGGTCCAGCCTAATTAACATGTGACTTCTTTCACCAAAGAAGTAAAATAAACATTAAGCATCAACATCGGTGTGCCAGTGAAGACTTCAAATCAATATTCCTGAAATATTTGTGCAAGAAATGTAATTAACAGGCTTCCCTACAGGTTTCAGATGCTCATAATATCTCTTAAATTTTCAAAAAATCACTTCCTTTAACATAGGAATCAACAGCCATTCACACCCAGAGTTGATGCTCATTTCAAAGGCAGAGAGAATGAAGGTTAATGTATCTTATCTGTTTTGTTTATCTGCTTCAACCTAAATCTTAGCCACAACTTGAGAACTAAAAAAGGAAAGAGAAGAGTTACAGACAAAAGGAATGAAAGGAAAAGGAAGGAAAGAAGGAAGGATCTATCCAAAAATGTACTTACCCTAATGCTTCAGTACAAAAAGGTAAGCTACTAGGGTGCCATGGTGGCTAAGTTGGTTAAGCATCTGACTCTTGATTTTGCCTCAGGTCATGATCTCAGGGTGGTGAGATCAACCCTGCACTGGGCTCTGGGTTGGATGTGGAATGTGCTTAAGATTCTCTCTCTCTCTCTCTCTCTCTCCCTCTTTCTCCCCCTCTCACTCCACTCTCCACTCTCCATGCTTTGCACACTTCTCATGGGTGCCCTTGGCAGGTCCCAATCATGTCTGCAGAATTTAGCGCAAATTTGGAGTCCAGTGACCCCTCCCCTGCATCATCAGAGTAGTCATCTCTTCAATATCATTCACCAAGAGAGAAACTCACTAAGAAAATATTTCTTACAAAGGTATAAGTAACTAAGTCAGGTATTACCCTACCCCATATACTGTTTATTAGAGGAATATACATTTTTTTAAAATCCACCAAAAAAGTAAAGCAAAGAGACAAATCTCAAACCTCAGATATGGAGTATCTGTGAGTATCTGTGAGACTGAGTTGAAAATTATATATTCATTTGTATATTTATGAACATACAATATATATTACATAGAAAGAGAGTATAGATGGTTAATATTCCTAGAATATAATATAATACTTCATAGAAATAATTCATTGAGTGTCTAATGCTCTGAGACCAATCTGGACCAGCCACCTGGTAAATAGTAGCAGGCAAGACAGATATGCTCTTCACACTAAGAAGTGTAATTTCTCAAAAGTAAGTCCTATTACATGGGCAAGTAAAGAGATAATTTTCACAAGTGAAAAGAGGAGATACAAGGAAACTATGTTAGGCAGTTGTGAGGAATGGCTTTTCTAAGGAAATACTATTGTGGAACCCATGAATGTGAATGAGTCACCACAGCAAGTCTGAAGAAAGTCATCCCACTGTTCATGTGTTGGCATGGTTCCTTCAAATTATTTATCCATATGTGTGTGCATGTGTGTGTGCATCTTTTCATAGTCTGCTTTTTCTCTCTTTACTCAGGATATCAAGAGCAATTTCTCACATCGTGTTTTTTCATAAATATTTTTAGTGGTTGCTTGGTATTTTCTCACAGAGCTCTCCTTAATTTACTAAACTATTGAGGACATCTGTTTCCATCGTTGTGCTATTATGAATAACACTTTGGAGAATACCCTAGTACATAAATATTTGTATTTCAGATTATTCTTTAGGATAGATTCATAGAGTTGGAATTATTGGATAAAGAGTATGAATATACAGTACCTGGTACTTGTTGCTGTTAGCTTAGCTAAGCTGTTGTCTTATGATATTCTCACTAAAATTGTTCTGATTTTTGGGACCACCTGGGTGGTTCAGTTGAGTGGCTGCATTCAGCTCAAGTCATGATCCCAGGGTCCTGGAATCAAACCCCACATTGGGCTTCCTGTTCAGTGGGAAGCCTGCTTCTCCCTCTCCCTCTGCTGCTCTCCCTGCTTCTGTGCTCTCACTTGTGTTGTCTCTCTCTCTCTCTCAAATAAATAAATAAAATCTTTTTAAAAAATAAAATTGTTATGATTTTTTATTTTTTATTTAAAGTTAACATGAAAGTTTACATTTTGATTTGCATTGGTTTGATGTCTTTGAGTATTGGCTAATCCTTGATTCCCACTGGAATACCTGGGAAGCAGATGTTTCTCAAGAGACTGTCCTAAGGAATATAGACAGCATTAAATACAGTGGCTCCAGTTCACCCCTTGACTTCGAACCTTAGAACTCCGGCCCTCCCACATCTGTTCCATTCTTTCCAGGAGCCAAAGGCTGTCCTCCAGGGTGAGATACTATACTCCCCAAATCTTTCCTGCCACATCTAGACAAGTTCAGAAAGCTTGATTGTCCACTTGCCCTTGAGAGACATTTCTAGAACTTCAGAGGGAGCAGAGATAAGGACAACATAATAGTCATGCATGGGGACTCATGTGTGTATCTCCAGCTCTCAGAAGGTCATGAGTCCTTACTGTCTCCTCCCCTAGGGAAAGAACCTTCCTCACCTAGTCCTCACCTGAAAAGTGAATTAAAGTTCTTACCAACCACAAGTCCATATAAGACTCATCCATGACATCCTTTTAGAATAGTAAATATCACTTCCCTGACCTCCACACCTATAGGATCAGAATGTTTTAGGACCTGGAATCCTGAAGTCTGTGTTTCAAAATACTCCCTAATTGAGGCAGATGCGTGCAGTTGTCCCAGAACCACTGATGTAAGAGTACCCAGTTTATTCCTTAAGGCTTGGGGCAGGGAAGATGTTCAGCCCAAGGTCAGCTCTAAGCATCAAGTCAGTTGTCCTTCATTGCAATTCTTGAAACCCTGGGTAAGCAGATGACGAGCAGACCAATCATATTATTCTACTCAGTACTCAAATGGCTAATAGACACAGTTTAGAATCTCAGGAAATCCTTTCCATGTGCAAAGGTGGTGCTTTAGTAACCACCCAGGGAAACCTAGACAATAGAGTTCAAAACTCTTTTTTTTTTTTTTAGATTTTATTTATTTATTTGTCAGAGAGAGAGGGAGAGAGAGGGAGTGAACACGGGCAGACAGAGTGGCAGGCAGAGGCAGAGGGAGAAACAGGCTCCCTGCCGAGCAAGGAGCCCGAAGTGGGACTCGATCCCAGGACGCTGGGATCATGACTCGAACTAAAGGCAGCCGCTTAACCAACTGAGCCACCCAGATGTCCCAAGTTCAAAACTCTTTTTATCTCAGTTATGTAAATAATCCAAAATCAAATGAGGATGTGATTTTATTGTCCTAAATTAAAATTATATGTTATCAAACTTACTCCAATTCTGGTGTTATAAGAACACAATCAAACTGGTGTAACCCCAAAAGCCTTTGCCACTAAAATAACTTTCATGTGATCCCATCAATAGCTTTTTCTTTGACTTGGTATCTCTTTCAAAGAAGAAGGTTTATTAGAGACCACATAACATACTCCTTTTTTATAAAGTAACAATGCAATTAATGATTATGTGCCCAATTGTATAAAGTTCACAAAAAAATTTAAGCATTGCTTTTGACTAATGCTGGCTATCAGCAGGGAAGTTCATGTTGACTCTAGGGTTGTCTTTGTTGCCTTTTTAACATGCTAAGGAACCATTTTGAAATCTTGCTGAAAATCACATTAAATGGTGAAGGGCATTATTAGAGACACAAGTAAATAGAAAATCAACACTTGAGCCCTAAACAAAAGGGAGGTTAATATTAACAATTAATACATAAGATGTTAAAAAAACTCTTTTGTTTCCCACTTCCAGTTAATGCCTATTATCAAATCAGATATGTCTCTTTGCTTTATTTTGCTCAGTGTTTTTTGCTGTGAGTGATCAGTAACTCAGTCTTCCAACTGTATGTGACCTGTTAGGGCTGAACATTCAAAACAAAACCCAGGGCCTTGCACAGTACTTCTTAGCACTTCCTGTCTGGTCCCTACCTTTTACCAGGGCCTTGTTTTCTGCCTTCCCCATGCAAATACCTGGTGGGGAAGCATCTGAAATGAAACCATCTGAATTTTATTTGGAAACTTATGCGTTTTCCTTTCTGTCCTTTGCACATTTTCTATGAAGGATTTGAAGCAAACCAGGATATATACTGTATCAACGAGGTTTTCCCTAACCAGTCAGCTATAAGCTGTTCTCCCTTCCCTTGAAACTGTTTATCACTTACTATACCCACCCTGACTCACTCTATATATCACAGCATTAAAGAGACTTCCAAAACTCTAAACCTTAAATCCTTCATCATGATTAGAAATTCTTTATTTCTGTATTGACTCTTTACAGGGCTTCTTCACCTCCTCCAGAATTTGAGTAAATCAATTTTGTGTGGATAGTAGGTGTAAATATATGAAAAGGTAATAAAACCACCATATTAGTTATAATGAAATAATAGTGATTACCATCTTAGTGGGTGCCTATTAAGTGCCAGTATTCTTCTAAGTACACTGCATATGTCATTTCATTTAGTGACTGCAAAGTACTCTTTAAATTTTATCTCTCATTCTCCAGGTGAGAAGTAAGTACCTGTACAAATAGCAGCTTTTACATAGCAACCACACTCAGCTTGGGGAGGGTCTGTCCTACAGAAGCTTGCTGGAACTCAAAGCAGACTGAGGAAGCATAGGTGCACCTATTTCCACTCCCTTCCCCTTCCCCACCCTTTCCTTTCCAGACACCCATTGGTTCGTCTTTCCCTCCGTGTTTGTTAATGTATAGATTCACAGCCAATTGAAATTTACCATGTGCCAGGGCTGTGATTAAATAAAGGCAGAAGACAACAAAGGCGTGATTAGCTCTCTCAAGGAGCCTCTCAAGAAGCTCCTTTGTGAGGAGCTTCTTCTTAGACATGTAATCATAATAAAATACAGGACAGAAATAGAAATAGCAGATATCTGCCCCTCCCTGTTATAGAAGTTGTTTGTAAAAAGCTCAAGAGTAGGGTCACCTGGGTGGCTCAACTGGTTAAGCATCTGCCTTTGGCTTCAGCTCAGGTCATGATCCCAGGGCTCCCTGCTTAGTAGGGAGTCTGCTTCTCCTTCCCCATCTGCCCCTCCCCACCTCTGGGCTCTCTTTCACTCTTTCCAAATAAGTAAAATCTTAAAAAAAAAAAAAAAAAAAAAAGCATAGGAGAAATTAAGCATGAAGCACAAAGGAAGCTGGATGAATACAAGGTTTTGCTAATCTCTCCCGATGAGGGTCTTTTGGTCCCATCTCAGAAATCAACCAGACCTAGACAAGGTAAAAAAAAAAAAAAAAAAAAAAAAAAAAAAAGGCCGACTTTCATGTGAAGGACCTTCCCTAGCAGTCTCTTCTTCCAGCCTCTGTTCCAGTGAGGACATTCACCTCCTCCTTAAGGGAACCCTAAAGTGTGCTTGACTTTTTTTTTTTCCCCAATTTTATTTTTTGTAATTTTTTGTAATTTTTCTTTTTTTTTTTTCAGTATTCTAAGATTCACTGTTTATGCACCACACCCAGTGCTCCATGCAGTATGTGCCCTCCTTAATACCTACCACCAGGCCTTCCCCACCTCCCATGCCCTTCCCCTCCAAAACCCTCAGTTTGTTTCTCAGAATCTTTTTCTGATCTTGTTTCTCCTTCCCCTCATGCTCCCTGCTTGGCAAAATATCACTCATGACCTTCCAGCTCAGTTCCTCCAGGGAACTTCTCCACTCTTAACTCCTACTCCCAATTGGGGGTCCCTATTCTGTACTCTGTCACAGCTCAATCATTCCGCATGGTAGTAATTTACCCACCTATATCCCTCACTTGACTGTGAATTCCTCAAGGGAAGGTTTTGTAACTGATTACACACTGAGTTCCCATCACAATGGCTAGATGATAGCAGTCATGCCAGAAATGTTAGGGGAAAGAATGAATGAATGTTTTTTAAGTCTGTCTTTTTATTCTGATGTTCTGGCATCTAGAGCCTTACTGACCCTGAGGAGCCTGTCCCTCCAGGGCAAGTGGATTCATAAAGATAGCAAAGAACACACCATTCACCTGTGACTACGCCTTTCATATGCAAACCAACAAAGCCAGAGCCCACACAGCCACCACCTCCTGGATTAACTTCTTAGCTCTGGGCCACTTCTGCTCTTTGTCCTTAGCACCACAAGATAAGACAGCTAGAGACAGCCCTATCCCACAGAGGCTGCTGAAATTATTCAAACTAGCCATTCTAAGCCTGCCTGCCTTATCTCATCCGTTCCTTCTTGCAGGAACCACAATAAAGGATCTTGTCCATGGTTTCCCATTACTCCTGCCTCCTCACCAATTCTGCTATTTCCCTGTGTGGCCCCCTTCTCTTGGGAACTGCAGGTAACAAACAACCTTTTCAAAGCAATCATCTCATCTGTTGGCCTCACTGTATCTGAATAACAATAAACAACCACAACAAAACTAAACAAACAAAGGAAACCCTACATAATAAAACCATAAAGTAGTAAATGAATGAATACTGAGGACTTACTGGGCCTATGGATTTACCTGAACTCAGGTTGTTGTGTCTTCTTGGTTCAAATGAGTTCTGCGACATTTTCTTGAATAAGATATTGTGCTTGACAAAAGGGGTCTAGAGATGCTGAAACCTGGTCCTTGCCCTCAAGTAGCTGACCATGCAAAGGAGAAGTTCACATGCCAGCACAAGGATGCCAATACAGTCTAATGATGGTTCATAAACTGGCCCCCCAAAAAATAGACCACTCCAGATTGGTAGGTGCCATTGTTTTAATAAACAAGGGTGCTCATTAAATGTGCTTCCAAGGCTTCTTGGGTGGTGCTAAGGACAAAGAGCAACTGAGGTACTTCTCTGCACTGACCCACCAGAATCAGTCTATGGAGAGGCCTTAACGGGATTCAGTCATATATTCAATCCAGATGGTCTCAACACTTTACTCTCTTCAAGGCTGTGTCCTTGGAAAGCTCCCACCGTAGGAACACTGGGTGGAGTATACATTCCAAGGACAGGCACGAGGTGATGAGCTTCAGAGTGCATGGATCCAGCTCACAGGTCAGCTTGCAGTCATAGCCTTTTAATTACCTCCCTGGACTCAAAATTCTCCACCAAATCAAAGTTTCTTTCAGCCCCACAAAGAGGAAAACTATCACAGCAGTCACGTCTGCTTGTAGGACTAGCAGTGTGGGGCAAGGGGGATGAATGGAAATAAGAAAGAAGGCAGCCGCTTCAGCTAATCTCTGGATTAATTCTATAAATCTCTTTACCTTTGTTATGCTCCTTGTTTGAGTGCTGGGAAAAAGTAAGTCTTCACCAAACAATTGACTTCAGTGAAGTTTTCTCTTCTAGTGGAGTTGCATTTCATTCATTATTCATTGATTTCTTCATTTGGTTCATTTCAAGTGAGTTCCTACTATACTCACCATTTAATGTGAAGCTCTATGGTATGATTCAGCTCTTCATAGGGAGACAAACATGAAAAAAAGTGAAATTCGATAAAAGAGAAACATTGGAGGACAGGAGGAAGAGAAAGGAAGGAACAAATCAACCCTGGTAAACACAAGGAAGGCTTTCAAGAGATCATGCCTAGGATGGTCCCTAAAGAACAGTACAAGTTTTCCAGGTAGTTTGCAAGGCAGGTTTTCTGGAGAGAAACAGGCATGCCCAGATTCTGCAGGTAAGCTGGCACCAGTGGGATTCAGGGCAACACTCATTTCCAGGTATTTTCATCATTTCTACTCGTAAGACAGGTTGCTTTCTCCGGTTTTGTTTGGATAAGTACTATTAAAAGTGTTGTAGGGCAAACGTTCATATTTATGCTGTATTTAACTTTTCATTAATAATAAATTCAGGTGAAGTACCATTGTTATTAATATTGATCAACGTTCCAATTGAAAGCACAGATGTCAGGGATTTTTTTTTTAAATAGGTTCAGTTATATTTAATAGTGTTGTTGATGAGAGAAAACCTAATGAAAACCAACAGATGGTCTATTTAATATCGCTCTCGGCTTTGAAACATGTGCCAAATGTGATACACACAAGGACTTGACAGGGCTGTTACTGGAAGCCTTTAATTACAACTATTTACACTCCTGGGCCTTCAGAAATTGTTAAAATAACACTGCAACTCTAACACTGGCCAAGGCAGAATTTAAATAATACCCATTTTGTGATATTGTCTGTGGCACTGTATTTCTAAATGACCTCTATAGACAGTTTTTCTGACAAGCTTTTGGGATTTTGTTTTGTTTTGTTTTGTTTTGTTTTTTGTCAAGGAACTGGAGCCAACAGCCAGGATGAGCTCAGATGGCCCACCTTCCACACATCAGCACATTTAGTCTAAAATGTTGAGCAGCATCTCCAAGGTCAAGAAGAGGTATGGATCCCTTTATCATTAGGGTTAACTTAATTACAGCAATGGCTCAACTGAGGTAAATTGCCAAAGCAATGACTAAGTAATTAATAATACAGGCATACCTCAGAGATATTGCAGGATCAGTTCCAACCAGTGCAATAAAGCAAATATCACAATAAAGCCTGTCCGATGAATTTTTGGGTTTCCCAGTGCATATGAAAATCATGCTTACACTATGCTGTAGATTATTTAGTGTGCAATACCATCATGTCTATATATATATTTAAAAAAACAGGTACATACTTTAATTAAAAAATACTTTATTGATAAAAATGCTAACCATTATCTGACCTTTCAGCAAGTTATAACCACTGCCCACAGATCACCATAACAAATATAATAGTAATGAAAAAGAACGAAAGATTGCAAGAATTACAAAAATGTCACATAGAGGTAGGAAATGAGCAAATGCTGTTGGGAAAGTGGTATCAATAGATGTGATCATGCAAGGTTGCTATAGACTTTCAATTTTGTAAAAAAAAAAAAAAAACAAAAAAAAACAACAAAAAAAACTTCAGTACTTCTGAAGCACAATAAAGCAAAGTGCAATAGAATAAGATATTCCTGTTATAGTCACTGTAGCAACTGCCCCTGTTATGAACCTTGCTAGGCATTAGTCCAATATTGCCATTACTTCTCACAACAACAGAACAGT
The DNA here is from genome assembly GCF_011764305.1 of Mustela putorius furo. Classification (NCBI taxonomy): domain Eukaryota; kingdom Metazoa; phylum Chordata; class Mammalia; order Carnivora; family Mustelidae; genus Mustela; species Mustela putorius. The sequence continues at coordinate 6,494,281 of NW_025422019.1, forward strand.
GAAGATGAGGACACTGAAGACTAGAATGGTTCAATATCAGGCTCATGTCACATAGCTTAGAAGTGGTGACCTGGGGAGCTTTGGTGGCACAGTCAGTTAAGCATCCAACTCTTTTTGTCAAAAAAGATTTTGGCTCAGGTTGGTTATCTCATGGTCATGAGATCGAGCCCTGCATCAAACTCTGTGCTCAGCATGGAGTCCGCCTTAGATTCCTTCTCCCTGTGTCCCTCTGCTTGTGCCCTCTTTCTCTCTCTCTCTCTCTCTCTCAGGTGGCTCAGCTGTTAAGCGTCTGCCTTCACCTCAAGTCATGATCCCAGGATCCTAGGATCAAGCCCCGCATTGGGGTCCCTGCTCTGCAGGAAGCCTGCTTCTCCCTCTCCCACTCCCTCTGCTTGTATTCCCTCTCTCATTGTATCTCTCTCTGTCACATAAATAAATAAAATCTTTAAAAATTAAAATAAAGAAGAAGAAGTGGTAACATAAGCAGGTTAATTTCACAGAGTAACAGCAAGACAGACTAGTCAATTAAGGCAAAGTAGCATGTCACAAGAAGAAGAAAGAAAAGGAGGAGGAGGAGGAGAAGGAGAAAAGAGAAAGAACAGGGGAGGGGAAGGATGAGAATAGAATAAGAAAAGATAGAAGAAAAAGAGGAAGAAGAAGGAGAAAGAGGAGAAGAAGGAGGAGGAAGAGAAGGGGTGGGGGGAGGAGGAGGAAAAGAAAAGGAAGAAAGGAAGGAGAAGAAGAGGAAGGAGGAAGAGGAGGAAGGGAAGAGGAAGAAGAAGAAAGGCAACCAGAATGTCCTCAAAAAAAGAAAATCCCCTATTTAAATTGCTTTAAAAAGAAGATAGTAGGAAATACACAGATATGTGATCTGTTCATCTGTCCTCCCCATTGGGCTGTCTCCATCCTCTGACTGCCAGCTAGGGCCTGGGGAAGAAAGTTCTTGTTCACAGCATCTCAATGGAGACAGATGACAAAGAAAGAATCTAGAACACTACAGATAAATGGGTGGCTTAATAAATCGTTTACCTCTCAAATGAAGATGCCTCAGCTACCCAGAAGATCAGATGGTCAACCACTGGCTCACTGGGAGCCCCCAAAGTAGAAACACCTGCAGGTGACACCAATAGTAATAAGAGAATCACATTAATTGGCTTAGAGCACACAGAACCAAACAGGCCCACTCTTTTTGAGCCTCATAAGAAGTAACAGAGGTTGCAGATCTGATTGTCTCTAGAGCACCCTAGCAAAGAGTCCTCCTTCTGGTCTCCTCATCTGAAAGGAGTGACAAATCAAATATAATTGGAAGGATAGACAGTAGCCTATTTGTTAAGTATATTAAAGTAGCTTTTAAAAAATCATGTTATTTCCTGCACAAAAAAAGAACAGTAGATGCCAGAAAGAAATGATAAAGGCTGAATTCTTTACACATAAAAAATCAAGAAATCATCAATAAAAGTTTGATCCGGGGGGACAAGATGGAGGGGGAGTAGGAGGAGGCGCCTTTTCAGCTGGTACCCCAAAGTGAGCTGATTACCTACCAAAGAACTCCATTCACCCATGAAATCAGCCTGAGATCAGAATTATACACATCTGGGGCAGAAGACACCAGTGGGCAGGTAAAGCGGAGTGGGAATGGTGAACTTATATCGGAAGATAAACAAAAGGGGGAGGAAGCCACCAGAGGCGACCGGTTGGAAAGTAATACCCCAATACCAGCGAGAGTGCCCTGTGTCTGGGGACCAGCATTAACTTGGAGTCTAGTTGAAAGCACTCCAAAAGAGCAAAGGATCTCGGGGGCAAATTTCGGGAATCGGGGCTGCTAAGGACAGGGGCTTAAGTACCCGGTCCCAGGACAGCCTCCCCGGCGCTAAGGCAGAGAGAGTGTGGCAGAGAAACCAAGTCTTGGTCCCTAAGCCGCCAGCGCACCTGAGAATGCATGGGTTCTAGCTCCTGTGAGGGGATGGGAGCCACGCCGGTTGGCAGAACGCGGGAGCCCTACTACAAAGCCTGAGATTCACGCGCACACGTCCCTCATGCTCCCCTGAGAGAGTTACAAAGGCCCGGCCAGCGCTCTTTGACCCGCGCCATTGTTTCCAAAGCCTAAGCCGCAGGCCCCAAACTCTCCCCTGACAGAGGTGCACAAAAGCCCAGCCTGGTGCTTTCAGACCTGCGCCCTGTTCTCAGTGCCTGAGACACGTGCTCGACCCACAGCCGCCCCTGAAAGAGTTGCGCGCAAGCCAGGCACTCTTAGACCCAGCAAGATCAGGCACTCCCAGCCCGGGCCAGCAGCAAAATCTCAGTGTGTGATTGCTGCTTGGAACCTCTCTGGCAGTCGGGAGCTCCCAGACAGCTGCCACTCCCTTGGCTTTGGGTACAAGCAAAAGATCCTGCGTCTCCCGGGTCAGCAACTTGGAACCTGCTCTGCCAAGGGGGAACTTATTTAGGATCTGCACCCAGACTGAGGCTTCTCTCTGAGAGGGAGATCAGGGTGCAGTTTGTTTTCCTCTAAAACTACAAAAACCATCAAAGGTGGTCAAGGTGAGAGAGAAAAAAGTGAACAAACATAAAAACTGCCAGAGAACAAAAGCCTAAAAAAAAAAACCAGTTTCCTCAGATCCCACCCCCTTGAGGGGGGCGGGAGGACTTAAAGCAGGAAACATCATTGACTGACAACCCACGTGGCAGGCCCCTCCCCGAGAAAACAAACCAAGAAAGAAAAAAAAAAAAAAGAGAGAGAGAGAGTAAAAAAAAATGAGAGAGAAAAAAAAAGGACTACAAGAGAACCACCACTACTTCATAGGAAAACTTATTGTTCACTCATTCCCACTATTCTGGTTCATTTTTTTTTTTAAACACATAGGTAATTTTTTTAATTTATTTACCAACACAGTGAGCTGTACAGTACCTCAAATTCCATAATATCCTTCTAACCTGGACTTTTGGATACACACACCTATGTTTTTCTTTTGCATTTTTATTTTTTGAATTCCTTTTTTAAAATTTTAGTTTAGTTTAGTCTAGTTAATTCCTTTTTATTTTTATCCTCTAATATTCATATAGAGTTAAACTTCAAAGTAATCCCCTTTCCCCAATCAATACCACCCCTATAGGTAAACCAATTTTTAATCCCCTTTATCTTAGGAAAGTTGAGTCCTTTAACAAAGATATCAAGATACATCCAGGAAGAATCAAAACAAACTTCCTCACACACACTGAGAATTTATAAGAACTCTCCCATCTTCTTCTTCCACCAGTGTTTCTGTGTTTTTGTGTTTGTCCTGATAGCATATAAATCTTACACTTGGGGTTTTTTTTTGACGAGGTTCTTCCTTTATTTGCATATATATTTTTTTCTCTTGTCATATACTTGTATCACTCTTTTTGTCCCTTTTTGTTTGTCTACTTCATAAATCTTACCTTGGGGCCCATCTGGGCTGAACCTTCTCTTTCATCTTCCCTTTCTTTCCTGTCTCTCTCTCTCTCTCTCTTTTTTTCTTTTTCTTTTTCTTTTTCTTTTCTTTTTTCTCTCGTTTGGGTGGGGAATCCTGATTGCTCAGAAGTGTTCCAGAGTGCACCTTGACTGAACCACATTTGATACATCCAACTATATCTGTTCAGTCATCTCCCACCAAAATGACTAGGAGGAGGAATGCCCAACAGAAGAAAAATACAGAGTATGGACCTTCTGCAACAGAGCTAACGGCTATCAACATAGACAATATGTCGGAAAGAGTATTCAGGCTAACAATTATCCAGGCAATAGCTAGGTTGGAGAAAGCCATGGATGACCAAATGGAATTGATTAGGGCTGAACTGAAAGTGACCAGACAGGATGTTCACAATGTTAGGCAGAGCTTAAAGCTACCAGGGAGGAGGTTCACAATGCTCTCAATGAGTTCCAATCTAATCTAAACTCTCTCAGGCTAGGGTAACTGAGACAGAAGATAGAATTAGTGATCTGGAAGACAAACAGATAGAGAGAAAAGATCAGGAGGAAGCCTGGAACAAACAGCTAAGAAACCATGAAAACAGAATCAGGGAAATAAATGATGCCATGAAGCGTTCCAACGTCAGAATTACTGGAATCCCTGAAGGGGAGGAGAAAGAAAGAAGTCTAGAAGATATAGTGGAACAAGTCCTTCATGAAAATTTTCCCAATATCGCGAATGGAACCAGTGTTCATGTACTAGAGGCTGAACGGTCTCCACCCAAGATTACAAATTCCAAAAAAAACATCACGACACCTGATAGTCAAATTGAGGAATTATAATTGTAGGTATAATCTCTTGAAAGCCGCCAGGGCAAAGAGACTCCTTACTTACAGAGGGAAGCCCATCAGAATAACGTCAGACCTGTCCACAGAGACCTGGCAAGCCAGAAAAGGCTGGCAAGATATATTCAGGGCACTAAATGAGAAGAACATGCAGCCAAGAATACTTTATCCAGCAAGAATGACATTCAAAATGGAAGGAGAGATAAAGAGTTTCCAAGACCGGCAAGGCTTAAAAGACTATGCAACCACCAAGTCGACACTGCAGGAAATATTAAGGGGGGTTCTATAAAAGAGGAAAACTCCTAAGAATAGCATTGAACAGAAATATAGAGACAGTCTACAGAAAGAGAGACTTCAAAGATAGCTTGATGTCAATAAAAACGTATCTATCAATAATCACTCTCAATGTGAATGGCCTAAATGTGCCCATAAAACGGCACAGGGTTGCAGATTGGATAAAACGACAGGACCCATCCATATCTTGTTTACAAGAGACCCATTTTGAACCTAAAGATACACCCAGAATGAAAGTGAAGGGTAGGAGAAGCATCTTTCATGCCAATGGGCCTCAAAAGAAGGCTGGGGTAACGATTCTCATATCAGATAAATTAGACTTTAAACTGAAGACTGTAGTCAGAGATACAGAAGGACACTACATAATCGTTAAAGGGACTATCCACCAAGATGATCTAACAATTGTAAATATCTATGCTCCCAATATGGGAGCAGCCAATTACTTAAGAAAACTGTTAATCAAGATAGTCATATTGATATGAATACACTAATCCTAGGTGATCTTAACACGCCTCTCTCAGAAATAGACAGATCATCGAAGCAGAAAATCAATAAAGAAACAAGAGCCTTGAATGACACATCGGACCAGATGGACCTCATAGATATATACAGAACATTCCACCCTAAAACAAAAGAATACTCATTCTTCTCAAGTGCACACAGAACCTTCTCCAGAATAGACCACATACTGGGTCACAAATCAGGACTCAACCGATTCCAAAAGACTGAGATTATTCCCTGCATACTCTCAGATCACAATGCTTTGAAACTGGAGCTCAATCACAAGGAAAAGTTTTGAAGGAATTCAAACACCTGGAAGCTAAAGACCACCTTGCTTAAGAATGCTTGGATCAGAGGAGGAGTCAAGATGGCGGAGAAGTAGCAAGCTGAGACTGCTTCAGCTAGCCGGAGATCAGCTAGATAGCTTATCTAAAGATTGCAAATACCGGAAAATCCATCGGCAGATCGAAGAGAAGAAGAACAGCAATTCTGGAAACAGAAAATCAACCACTTTCTGAAAGGTGTTTTCTTTTTTAAAAAATTCTTTTCTTTTCTTTTTTTTCTTTTTCTTTTTTCTTTTTTTTTTCTTTCTTCCTTTTTGAACCTCTTTTTATCCCCTTTCTCCCCACTCACGATTTTGGATCTCTTCTAATTTGGTTAAAGCATATTTTCCTGGGGTTGTTGCCACCCTTTTAGTATTATACTTGCCCCTTCATTTACTCTTATCTGGATAAAATGACAAGACGTAAAAATTCAACACAAAAAAAAGAACAAGAGGCAGTACCGAAGGCTAGGGACCTAATCAATACAGACATCGGTAATATGTCAGATCTAGAGTTCAGAATGACAATTCTCAAGGGTCTAGCCGGGCTCAAAAAAGGCATGGAAGATATTAGAGAAACCCTCTTGAGAGATATAAAAGCCCTTTCTGGAGAAATAAAAGAACTAAAATCTAACCAAGTTGAAATCAAAAAAGCTATTAATGAGGTGCAATCAAAAATGGAGGCTCTAACTGCTAGGATAAATGAGGCAGAAGAAAGAATTAGTGATATAGAAGACCAAATAACAGAGAATAAAGAAGCTGAGCAAAAGAGAGACAAACAGCTACTGGACCACGAGGGGAGAATTCGAGAGATAAGTGACACCATAAGACGAAACAACATTAGAATAATTGGGATTCCAGAAGAAGAAGAAAGAGAGAGGGGAGCAGAAGGTATACTGGAGAGAATTATTGGGGAGAATTTCCCCAATATGGCAAAGGGAATGAGCATCAAAATTCAGGAGGTTCAGAGAACGCCCCTCAAAATCAATAAGAATAGGGCCACACCCCGTCACCTAATAGTAAAATTTACAAGTCTCAGTGACAAAGAGAAAATCCTGAAAGCAGCCCGGGAAAAGAGGTCTGTAACATACAATGGTAAAAATATTAGATTGGCAGCTGACTTATCCACAGAGACCTGGCAGGCCAGAAAGAGCTGGCATGATATTTTCAGAGCACTAAACGAGAAAAACATGCAGCCAAGAATACTATATCCAGCTAGGCTATCATTGAAAATAGAAGGAGAGATTAAAAGCTTCCAGGACAAACAAAAACTGAAAGAATTCGCAAATACCAAACCAGTTCTACAGGAAATATTGAAAGGGGTCCTCTAAGCAAAGAGAGAGCCTACAAGTGGTAGATCAGAAAGGAACAGAGACCATATATAGTAACAGTCACCTTACAGGCAATACAATGGCACTAAATTCATATCTCTCAATAGTTACCCTGAATGTGAATGGGCTAAATGCCGCTGTCAAAAGACGCAGGGTATCAGAATGGATAAAAAAACAAAACCCATCTATATGTTGCCTCCAAGACTCATTTTAAGCCCGAAGACACCTCCAGATTTAAAGTGAGGGGGTGGAAAAGAATTTACCATGCTAATGGACATCAGAAGAAAGCAGGAGTGGCAATCCTTATATCAGATCAATTAGATTTTAAGTCAAAGACTATAATAAGAGATGAGGAAGGACACTATATCATACTCAAAGGGTCTGTTCAACAAGAAGATTTAACAATTTTAAATATCTATGCCCCCAACGTGGGAGCAGCCAACTATATAAACCAATTAATAACAAAATCAAAGAAACACATCAACAATAATACAATAATAGTAGGGGACTTTAACACTCCCCTCACTGAAATGGACAGGTCATCCAAGCAAAAGATCAGCAAGGAAATAAAGGCCTTAAACGACACACTGGACCAGATGGACATCACGGATATATTCAGAATATTTCATCCCAAAGCAACAGAATACACATTCTTCTCTAGTGCACATGGAACATTCTCCAGAATAGATCACATCCTCGGTCCTAAATCAGGAATGAACCGGTATCAAAAGATTGGGATCATTCCCTGCATATTTTCAGACCACAATGCTCTAAAGCTAGAACTCAACCACAAAAGGAAGTTTGGAAAGAACCCAAATACATGGAGACTAAATAGTATCCTTCTAAAGAATGAATGGGTCAACCGGGAAATTAAAGAAGAATTGAAAAAAAATCATGGAAACAAATGATAATGAAAATACAACGGTTCAAAATCTGTGGGACACAACAAAGGCAGTCCTGAGAGGAAAATATATAGCGGTACAAGCCTTTCTCAAGAAACAAGAAAGGTCTCAGGTACACAACCTAACCCTACACCTAAAGGAGCTGGAGAAAGAACAAGAAAGAAACCCTAAGCCCAGCAGGAGAAGAGAAATCATAAAGATCAGAGCAGAAATCAATGAAATAGAAACCAAAAAAACAATAGAACAAATCAACGAAACTAGGAGCTGGTTCTTTGAAAGAATTAATAAAATTGATAAACCCCTGGCCCGACTTATCAAAAAGAAAAGAGAAAGGACCCAAATAAATAAAATCATGAATGAAAGAGGAGAGATCACAACTAACACCAAAGAAATACAAACTATTATAAGAACATACTATGAGCAACTCTACGGCAATAAATTTGACAATCTGGAAGAAATGGATGCATTCCTAGAAACATATAAACTACCACAACTGAACCAGGAAGAAATAGAAAGCCTGAACAGACCCATAACCAGTAAGGAGATTGAAACAGTCATTAAAAATCTCCAAACAAACAAAAGCCCAGGGCCAGACGGCTTCCCGGGGGAATTCTACCAAACATTTAAAGAAGAACTAATTCCTATTCTCCTGAAACTGTTCCAAAAAATAGAAATGGAAGGAAAACATCCAAACTCATTTTATGAGGCCAGCATCACCTTGATCCCAAAACCAGACAAGGATCCCACCAAAAAAGAGAGCTATAGACCGATATCCTTGATGAACACAGATGCGAAAACACTCAACAAAATACTAGCCAATAGGATTCAACAGTACATTAAAAAGATCATTCACCACGACCAAGTGGGATTTATTCCAGGGCTGCAAGGTTGGTTCAACATCCGCAAATCAGTCAATGTGATACAACACATCAATAAAAGAAAGAACAAGAACCATATGATACTCTCAATAGATGCTGAAAAAGCATTTGACAAAGTACAACATCCCTTCCTGATCAAAACTCTTCAAAGTGTAGGGATAGAGGGCACATACCTCAATATCATCAAAGCCATCTATGAAAAACCCACCGCAAATATCATTCTCAATGGAGAAAAACTGAAAGCTTTTCCGCTAAGGTCAGGAACACGGCAGGGATGTCCATTATCACCACTGCTATTCAACATTGTACTAGAGGTCCTAGCCTCAGCAATCAGACAACAAAAGGAAATTAAAGGCATCCAAATCGGCAAAGAAGAAGTCAAATTATCACTCTTCGCAGATGATATGATACTCTACGTGGAAAACCCAAAAGACTCCACTCCAAAACTGCTAGAACTTATACAGGAATTCAGTAAAGTGTCAGGATATAAAATCAATGCACAGAAATCAGTTGCATTTCTCTACACCAACAGCAAGACAGAAGAAAGAGATATTAAGGAGTCAATCCCATTTACAATTGCATCCAAAACCATAAGATACCTAGGAATAAACCTAACCAAAGAGACACAGAATCTATACTCAGAAAACTATAAAGTACTCATGAAAGAAATTGAGGAAGACACAAAGAAATGGAAAAATGTTCCATGCTCCTGGATTGGAAGAATAAATATTGTGAAAATGTCTATGCTACCTAAAGCAATCTACACATTTAATGCAATTCCTATCAAAGTACCATCCATCTTTTTCAAAGAAATGGAACAAATAATGCTATATTTAAATGGAACCAGAAAAGACCTCGAATAGCCAAAGGGATATTGAAAAAGAAAGCCAACGTTGGTGGCATCACAAATCCGGATTTCAAGCTCTATTACAAAGCTGTCATTATCAAGACAGCATGGTACTGGCACAAGAACAGACACATAGATCAATGGAACAGAATAGAGAGCCCAGAAATAGACCCTCAAATCTATGGTCAACTAATCTTCGACAAAGCAGGAAAGAATGTCCAATGGAAAAAAGACAGCCTCTTCAATAAATGGTGCTGGGAAAATTGGACAGCCACATGCAGAAAAATGAAATTGGACCATTTCCTTACACCACACACAAAAATCGACTCAAAATGGATGAAGGACCTCAATGTGCGAAAGGAATCCATCAAAATCCTTGAGGACAACACGGGCAGCAACCTCTTCGACCTCTGCCGCAGCAACATCTTCCTAGGAACAACGCAAAAGGCAAGGGAAGCAAAGGAAAAAATGAACTATTGGGATTTCATCAAGATCAAAAGCTTTTGCATAGCAAAGGAAACAGTTAACAAAATCAAAAGACAACTGACAGAATGGGAGAAGATATTTGCAAACGACATATCAGATAAAGGACTAGTGTCCAGAATCTACAAAGAACTTAGCAAACTCAACACCCAAAGAACAAATAATCCAATCAAGAAATGGGCAGAGGACATGAACAGACATTTCTGCAAAGAAGACATCCAGATGGCCAACAGACACATGAAAAAGTGTTCCATATCACTCGGCATCAGGGAAATACAAATCAAAACCACAATGAGATATCACCTCACACCAGTCAGAATGGCTAAAATCAACAAGTCAGGAAATGACAGATGCTGGCGAGGATGTGGAGAAAGGGGAACCCTCCTACACAGTTGGTGGGAATGCAAGCTGGTGCAACCACTCTGGAAAACAGCATGGAGGTTCCTCAAAATGTTGAAAATAGAACTGCCCTATGACCCAGCAATTGCACTATTGGGTATTTACCCTAAAGATACAAATGTAGTGATCCAAAGGGACACATGCACACGAATGTTTATAGCAGCAATGTCCATAATAGCCAAACTATGGAAAGAGCCTAGATGTCCATCAACAGATGAATGGATCAAGAAGATGTGGTATATATACACAATGGAATACTATGCAGCCATCAAAAGAAATGAAATCTTGCCATTTGCGACAACATGGATGGAACTAGAGCGTATCATGCTTAGCGAAATAAGTCAAGCAGAGAAAGACAACTATCATATGATCTCCCTGATATGAGGAAGTGGTGATGCAACATGGGGGCTTAAGTGGGTACGAGAAGAATAAATGAAAGAAGATGGGATTGGGAGGGAGACAAACCATAAGTGACTCTTAATCTCACAAAACAAACTGAGGGTTGCTGGGGTGAGGGGGTTAGGGAGAAGGGGGTGGGATTATGGACATTGGGGAGGGTATGTGCTTTGGTGAGTGCTGTGAAGTGTGTAAACCCGGTGATTCACAGACCTGTACCCCTGGGGATAAAAATATATGTTTATAAAAAATAAAAAATTAAAAAAAAAATTAAAAAAAAAAAAAAAGAATGCTTGGATCAACCAGGAGATCAAAGAAGAACTGAAACAATTCATGGAAACCAATGAGAATGAAGACACTTTGGTCCAAAATCTATGGGATACAGCAAAGGCGGTCCTAAGGGGGAAACACATAGTCACCCAAGCCTCCCTCAAAAAAATAGAAAAGTCCAAAATACACCAGCTGTCTCTACACCTTAAAGAACTGGAGAATCAACAACAAATCAAACCAACTCCACACATAAGAAGGGAAATCATCAAGATTAGAGCTGAGATCAATGAGCTAGAAACCAGAGATACAGTAGAATGTATCAATGAAACTAGAAGCTGGTTTTTTGAAAGAATCAATAAGATTAATAAACAATTGCCCACACTAATCCAAAAGAAAAGAGAGAAAGCCCAAATTCATAAAATTATGAATGAAAACGGAGAGATCACAACTAACACCAAGGAAGTAGAAACAATCATCAGAAGTTATTATCAACAGTTATATGCCAATAAGCATAGCAACCTAGATGAAATGGATGCATTCCTGGAAAACTATAAACTCCCAAAATTGAACCAGGAAGAAATTGACAACCTGAATAGACTGATATCTAATAACGAGATTGAAGCAGTGATCAAAAACCTCCCAAAAAACAAGTGCCCAGGACCTGACGGATTCCCTGGGGAATTCTACCAAACTTTCAAAGAAGAAATAACACCTATTTTCCTGAAACTGTTTCAAAAAATTGAAGCAGAAGGAAAACTTCGAGACTCTTTTTATGAAGCCAGCATTACCCTGATTCCCAAACCAGGCAAAGACCCTACCAAAAAGGAGAATTTCAGACCAATATCCCTGATGAATATGGATGCTAAGTTTCTCAACAAGATCCTAGCCAACAACAGCAGATTAAAAAGATTATCCACCATGACCAGGTGGGATTCATTCCCTGGGTTAAAAGGATGGTTCAGCATTCGCAAATCAATCAATGTGATACAACAAATTAATATGAGAAGAGAGAAGAACCATTTGACAAAATCCAGCATCCGTTCCTGATTAAAACACTTCAAAGTATAGGGATAGAGGGAACATTCCTGAACCGCATCAAATCTATCTATGAAAGACCCACAGCAAATATCATCCTCAATGGGAAAAAGCTTGCAGCCTTCCTGTTGAGATCAGGAACAAGACAAGGATGCCCACTTTCACCACTCTTGTTCAACATAGTATTAGAAGTCCTAGCAACAGCAATCAGACAACAAAGAGAAATAAAAGGTATCCAAATTGGCAATGAAGAAGTCAAGCTCTCTCTATTCGCAGATGACATGATTCTTTATATGGAAAACCCAAAAGACTCCACCCCCAAACTACTAGAACTCATACAGCAATTCAGCAACGTGGCAGGATACAAAGTCAATGTGCAGAAATCAGTGGCTTTCTTATACACTAACAATGAAAACACAGAAAGGGAAATTAGAGAATCGATTCCATTTACTATAGCACCAAGAACCATAAGATACCTGGGAATAAACCTAACCAAAGAGGTAAAGGATCTGTACTTGAGGAACTACAGAATGCTCATGAAAGAAATTGAAGAAGACACAAAAAGATGGAAGACCATTCCATGCTCTTGGATAGGAAGAATAAACATTGTTAAAATGTCTATACTGCCTAGAGCAATCTATACTTTTAATGCCATTCTGGTCAAAATTCCACCGGTATTCTTCAAAGAGCTGGAGCAAATAATCCAGAAATTTGTATGGAATCAGAAGAGACCCCGAATCACTAAGGAAATGTTGAAAAACAAAAATAAAGCTGGGGGCATCACATTACCTGATTTCAAGTTTTATTACAAAGCTGTGATCACCAAGACAGCATGATACTGGCATAAAACAGATACATAGACCAGTGGAACAGAGTAGAGAGCCCAGATATGGACCCTCAACTCAACGGTCAATTAATCTTTGACAAAACAGGAAAAAATATACAGTGGAAAAAAGACGGTCTCTTCAATAAATGGTGCTGGGAAAACTGGACAGCTATAAGTAGACCATTCTCTTACACCGTAAACAAAGATAAACTCAAAATGGATAAAAGACCTCAATGTGAGACAGGAATCCATCAGAATCCTAGAGGAGAACATAGGCAGTAATCTCTTCGATATCAGCCACAGCAACTTCTTTCAAGATATGTCTCCAAAGGCAAAGGAAACAAAAGCGAAAATAAACTTTTGGGACTTCATAAAAATCAAAAGCTTCTGCACAGCAAAGGAAACAGTCAAAAAAACAAAGAGGCAACCCACGGAATGGGGAGAAGATATTTGCAAATGACAGTACAGACAAAAGGTTGATATCCAGGATCTATAATGAACTCCTCAAACTCAACACACACGAAACAGGCAAACATATCAAAAAATGGGCAGAAGATATGAACAGACACTTCTCCAATCAAGACATACAAAAGGCTATCAGACACATGAAAAAATGTTCATCATCACTAGCCCTCAGGGTGATTCAAATTAAAACCACATTGAGATATCACCTTACACCAGTTAGAATGGCCAAAATTAACAAAACAGGAAACAACATGTGTTGGAGAGGATGTGGAGAAAGGGAAACCCTCTTACACTGTTGGTGAGAATGCAAGTTGGTGCAGCCTCTTTGGAGAACAGTGTGGAGATTCCTCAAGAAATTAAAAATGGAACTTCCCTATGACCCTGCAATTGCACTCCTGGGTATTTACCCCAAAGATACAGATGTCGTGAAAAGAAGGGCCATCTGTACCAATGTTTATAGCAGCAATGGCCACAGTCGCCAAACTATGGAAAGAACCAAGATGCCCTTCAACGGACGAATGGATAAGGAAGATGTGGTCCATATACACTATGGAGTATTATGCCTCCATCAGAAAGGATGAATACCCAACTTTTGTAGCAGCATGGACAGGACTGGAAGAGATTATGTTTAGTGAAGTAAGTCAAGCAGAGAGAGTCAACTATCATATGGTTTCACTTATTTGTGGAGCATAACAAATATCATGGAGGACAAGGGGTGTTAGACAGGAGAAGGGAGTTGGGGTAAATTGGAAGGAGAGGTGAATCATGAGAGACTATGGACTCTGAAAAACAATCTGAGGGGTCTGAAGTGGCGGGGTGGGGTGGGAGGTTGGGGTACCAGGTGGTGGGTATTATAGTGGGCACGGATTGCATGGAGCACTGGGTGTGGTGAAAAAATAATGAATACTGTTTTTCTGAAAATAAATAAATTAATTTAATTAAAAAAAATTGATCCAAAGAAATTTAACACTTGGACATTAAGAAATATCTCTCTAGGGACGCCTGGGTGGCTCAGTTGGTTAAGCAGCTGCCTTCGGCTCGGGTCATGATCCTGGCGTCCTGGGATCGAGTCCCACATTGTGCTCCTTGCTCAGTGGGGAGCCTGCTTCTCCCTCTGCCTCTGCCTGCCATTCTGTCTGCCTGTGCTCGCTCTCTCCCCCTCTCTCTCTCTGATAAATAAATAAAATCTTTAAAAAAAAAAAAAAAGAAATATCTCTCTAAAAATAATTGAGGTTCAAAACAGAAATTTAAGGGGAGATTATAGATTTGTTCATTTGTTTATGAATGGCTCAAAAAAGTTCACAAGAAACTGGGCAAGGCAGTAATGACAACACAAAAAAAGAAATTGCTTTATAGTCCAACATATGAAGTAAATAGTATTCTTAAAAATCTGTATTCCTAAAAATCTGTATTCCTAAATCTGTATTCCTAAGATCTGTATTCCTAAAAATACTTTTTAATAGTAGGATTGCTCTTAATGAGAAAAAGGAGAAAAAAACTGAAAAAATAATAGGATAATATAACCTAAAAATGAAATTGAGAGACATAAACTTGAAATTAATGAAATAAACAAACTACTAAAAAAGTTTTTATAAAATCTATCCTTTTTAAAAGAGAAAAGAAACATAACTTCCTGTCAATGCTAATCAAAACAAAAAGAAAACTAAAATATGAAATACCAAGAATGAAAAAGCTCTGTAAGTATAAAAAAGCAAGAGTCATAGGAGAGTTTATGCTCAACTTAATGGACAGAAAGTTGTCATTTGTATGAAAATGTAAATTTCTAAGATTAATTCATTTTAACAGGTTATAAAGATCTACCACCTAGAAAGGTACAAAATACAGAAGGTTTTCTAGGTGAGTTCTGTCTACTTTTTTCCTTTTTTAAATATTTTATTTATTTATTTATCAGAGAGAGAGCACAAGCAGGAGAATGGCAGGCAGAGCAGGCAGAGAGAGAAGCATGCTCCCTGCTGAGCAAAGAGCCTGACAAAGGACTCATTCCCAGGACGTGGAATCATGACCTAAGCCGAAGGCAGATGTTTAACCGACTAAGCCACCCAGGCTCAGTCTACTTTCTGATCATCATAACCATCATCTTCAATCACCATCACCACCAACACTTTCTTTTATTTATTTTAACTATGCTGGGATATAAACTAAGACATCAAAACGTGACAAAGCAAATATGTCTTATAAAGATAGATATAGAAATTCCTAAATAAATCAGAATCACCCTAAATATAATACCGTATTTACAATGTCACATTCTAAGAACAGTTTTCCACAACTACTAATTCAACATTGAGCAAATTAATAAATACAACTTCTTATATCAACAAGTTAAACAGAAAAAAAAACCATGATTATCTCACCATGTGCTAAAATAACACTTAATAAAATTTAGAAACCATTCCTCATGCAAACACTTAGCAAAATAGGAAAAGAAAGAAATGCTCCACAGTGAAGTCTAATTAACAATATCCAACAAGAAGCATAACAATAATGATGATGAAAGTCATTATGATTAAGCAGAGTAGTGATTCCAACAGAGATTAAACAGTCACTAAAGAAAAAATATCTTTGATACTTTGACTTGAAAACACAAAGGACAACTAAAAATGTATTTGAAATAATTAAACAATTTGGTAAGCTGGCCAAATACAAGTTCAATAGCTATATGTTAATGCTAATAACTTCATGTTAGAAGTAAGTATGTAAAGAAAAAATCTCATTAATAGAAGTCATAAGAACCACACAGCAGAGATTAAATTTAACTTCAAATTACGAGGTCTATATAAAAAGAGCTATAAAATTTTATAAAAGGACAGAAACTAAAACATCAGTAAATAGAGAGATGTAGCACGATCCTGGGTTGGGAGAATTTTAATACCATAAAAATGGCAATTCTACCCAAACCGACATGCTATCTTACTAGAAGAGGAATCAGGAGCCCAGTTTTTTTTTTTTTTCTTTAAGATTTTATTTATTTATTTGACACGGAGAGAGCGATCACAAGTAGGCAGAGAGGCAGGCAGAGAGGGGGAGAAGCAGGCTCCCTGCTGAGCAGAGAGCCCCATGCTGGGCTAGATCCCAGGATCCTGAGATCATGACCAGAGCTGAAAGCAGAGGCTTAACCCACTGAGCCACCCAGGTGCCTAGGGAGCCCAATTTTTTTTTTCAATTGTATATTGAAAAATAAATGTGTGAGAATTTCCTATAAATATTTGAAAACCAAGAATGGCAGATAATTTGCTTTTTAAGCTTTTAAATCTACACAAATATAATACTAATATTGACACAGGAATAGATGGATCAGTGAATGAAACAAATAGCAAAAGTACAAAATAAAATATGTAGTTGGAAACTAATATATAGTAAATATGGTATTGTAATAAAAAAGAAAATTGTGATTTTCCAAATGTGATGTTGAAATAACACCTTTCCATCAACCAAAACAAACTTGTTTTTTATAATTAGCCAGATAATACACATTTTCAGCTTTGCAGTGCATTCAGTGTCTTTCACAAGTACATTGACATTTTAGGAAGAAAAGAGCCAAAGGCGACATATAAACAAATGGGCCTTGTGTTCCAATAGCACTTTATTTTAAAAAATGGACAGTGGGCCAGATTTGACTTGTAGGCTATGGTTTGCTAATACCTGAAAAAGAGAAAATTTAAGCAAATTTCCTGTCTCATGATAAATTAAATATGGCTCAAGAATCTAATGCAAAAAATAAAAACAAAAATATTAATCCCAAAAATTTTAAAAAGAAGAAAAGTTTCATCATCTCACAGTGAAGAAATTTTCTTGAATAGGACAGGAAACTCAGATAATAGAAAGGGAATGATTTACATATTTGCTGCAAAATTGCATAGAAGTAGAGTATAGGAAACCATCAAGTCAAAAGACAAACTACAGCTTGAGAGAAAGTATTTGCAAGAACATATAGCAGGAAAAGGATAAATATATCTAATATATAAAGAATTCTTGCAAATTGACAAGTAAAACTGAAATGATCCAATTGGTACATCTATAAAGGATATAAGCAATCAATTCTCAAAAGAAAGAAATTCAAAATACACTTAAACTTTAGAAAGTACGCTCACTATAAGTAAAGTCATCTTCTGCTCAAAACTTCAAAATCTCTCTATTCAATCAGTGTGAAAAAGACCTTATAATAATTTATCTCTCAAAATTTTCCCTTATGAATCTCTGTCTTACTCATCCCACCCAACCACATACCTGCTTTGATCTTCCTTAGAAACACAGGTGCCCTCCTAAATAGGACTTTCACACTGATGTGTCCTTGACCTTGAATGCTGCTCCTCCAGGTTTCTGCATTCCCTCACCAGCTTCTCAAGTCCTCAATGCCTTCTTCTCAAGAGACCTAACTGAGACCACTCTATGGAAAATAGCATACCTTCCCCAACACACACACACACACACACACACACATCCTCTTCCCTCTCCCCTCTGTTTTTTTTAAATGTATTATCTTTTACCTACTGTACAATTTTTGTTTATTTTCTGAATCACTATTCCCTCACCAAGAATGTAAACTCTCTACCAGTGGGACGTTGGATCATTGGTGCATTCAAAATCCCTAGAACAGGGGCACATGGATGGCTCAGTGGGTTAAAATCCTCTGTCTTCCGCTCAGGTTATGACCCCAGGGTCCTGGGATCCAGCCCCACATGGCTCCCTCCTCAGCAGAAAGCCTACTTCCCACTCCCCTCTCTCTCTCTGCCTGCTTCTCTGCCTATTTGTGATCTCTGTCAAATTTAAAAAAGAAAAGAAAAGCAAAAAGCCTTTAATTTAAAAAAAAAAAAACCCTAGAATAGAGACTACAAGTATAATGCTATGCTAACAAATACTTAACAAGTGGCTGGGGAGTGGGT
Organism: Mustela putorius furo; assembly: GCF_011764305.1. NCBI lineage: Eukaryota > Metazoa > Chordata > Mammalia > Carnivora > Mustelidae > Mustela > Mustela putorius. The sequence continues at coordinate 6,512,410 of NW_025422019.1, forward strand.
AGCTAGCACTTGTTAATTACAAGGCTTAAAATCTCCCAGCTTGGCGGATATCAAGCAACGAATGTAACTGTTGCACCTGGTGCTGGAAAAATTTAAGTACCATCAGCTGTCCGGTCAATACAACCCAGTTCCAGTACACCACTGGGTACATAGTAGGTGTTTAATAAATATTTGTTGAATGAATAAATCCTCACTAGTAATTGTGGAAATGCAAATTAAAGCAAGATACAGTTTTCACCTATCAAGTTGGCATAAAGTGCCAGAGACTGATAGCTTTAGCAATCTTACTTTCAAAAACAAATTTTATAGGGGTTCCTGGATGGCTCAGTTGGTTAAGCGTCCTACTGTTAATCTCAGCTAAGGTCTTAATCTCAGGGTTGTGAGTTTGAGCCCTGTATTGAGCCCCACGCTAGACAAAAAATAATAATAATAATAATAAATAAAATAGAAACAAATTTTATAGCAAGAAAAATATCTAAAAAGGAACTAAGAATATCAGTGTCTAAAGAGGTATGTAATCAAGTATATTTATTACAGCACTGTTTGTGATGGCAAAAAAGAAAATCTGGACTTAATCTAAATATCCTATGAAATAAAAAATTGTGTATAAATTATGGTACACTCACAGGATTAAATGTTTTACAGCTACTAAAACAATGAATGAGGGTGCCTGGGTGGCTCAGTGGGTTAAAGTTTCTGCCTTCCGCTCAGGTCATGATCCCAGAGTCCTGGGATTGAGACCCGCATCAGGCTCTCTGCTCAACAGGGAACCTGCTACCCTTCCTCTCTCTCTGCCTGCCTCTCTGCCTACTTGAGATCTGTCTGTCAAATAAATAAATAAAATCTTAAAAAAATTAAAATTAAAATAAATAATAAAATAAAATAATGAATGATACATTTAACTATTAACTTGAAAAGTTATTCATGGTATGTTTTAAGTGGAAAATGTTAAGTTGCAGAGCAATAAGCTTAAGAAGATTGAATTTGGTTGAAAAATATTAATAAAATAATTTTAAATGTTTCTTCCATTTGCAACATCGGAAAAATATTTAAAATACTTGATTAAGAATTACATTTGAAAAAAATTATATGAATCTTCATATTCCTTTTCCCTTTTTTGCCCTTAAAAATTTATAAAGTCTTATACTATGGGCTTTACTATACTCCTAATAGAATGGTTTCTAATCTATTAAAAATTTTATCTGCTAAATCTCCTTTTTAATAAAAAGATCTTGTTGAATTACCTTCAAATTATGCTTTAAACATCCTGTTCTTACTGTGTTACTATATCACCTGCATAGCTCAAATTTCTAGGCGTAGAGTTATAATATCAAAAAGTTGCCCCCCAAAATGGAACTTGGTTGTAAAAAAACAGTGTCAATGAACCATCATCCCAAAATGTGATTCTAAATAATGTTTCCAAATGAAATTGAAAAGAGGATATATACAGTAATTAATGAGAGTTACCATTTTTGAGACCCCAAATCTGTGGGTCAACAAGTGGATACAAAGGCCAAAATTTAATGACTTTGTTGAGTGTATAAACCAGAATATTAATATGGCTGTAACTTGGTGTGTATTGGGTGGTATAAGAAAAAGGGAGAAGTCAGATACACAGGCCCTGTTAGGGAGAATGGATTCTATTCCAAAGGCAATGGAAAGCCACAGATAAGATTTATAAATTCAATAGGGTAAAATTTAAGAAGTAAAAATGCTATGATTTATGCCTTTAAAAGATTATTTTGGCTGCTGTGTGGAGAGTCCATTTTAGGGGAGCAAAAGAGTGGTGAGGAGCCCCATTAGGAATGGGTTGTCCTAGTGGGCCAGGAGGAGGTGTCGGTTTGGATTGGGGTGGAGGTGGGACATGCAGAGTTGATTGATGTCAGACATACCATAAAGCATCTTGAGTACATAGAGATGGATTCAATGTGGTGGTGAAGAGAGGAATCTAGAAGGACTCCTATACTTCACCACAACATCCCAAGTGCCCTTAGGTATTCTGGTATTTAGTGGGCTAGCAGAGAAAGAGAAGCCAACAGTAGAGGTCATCTACTTTCAATAAGCAACCAGTAGAGAAAGTCCTGAATGACATGAAGAAAACATCAAGACCTTAGGGATACAAAGGATAAGAGAATAGAGTGTTTCAAGATGGGGTAGTTAATTATGTTAAATCCTGCTGAGGGGTCATGGGAGATAAAGACAAAAATGGCTGCCGAATTTGGCCCATAGGAGTTAGGGTACTCTTGACCCAGCAGTTAGAGAAGTGAAAACACAAGCCAAGTGATGGAAAGAAGAGAGGCTATAAGTGAGGACAGAAAGCGGTGAGTGGTAGCAACTACTTTGGGAAGATTTGTTGAAAAGTAAAACAGAGAAGTGAGGCAATAGATAAGGGAAGATCAAACTGGATCACTGAAAGGTTGATTTACCATTAGACTACCTTGGTACTTATTTTTACATTAACGTATCGACTCCTAGAGAAAAATGGAAGATGCAGGGGAAAGAGGAATCTGTGGGGCGAAGTCCTCGAGTGTGGTGGAAGAACCGAGCCAGGCTACAGCGGGCTATTGGTGGAGGTGCTGGCCACTCGGTCCAGGTCACACCAGGAGAGGGTGCAGAGGGTTGGAGTAGAGATACAAAAGACTAAGATGAAGCAGACATGAAGGTTTCCCAACTGGGACCATAATTTTCCCATGGAAGTCTCGATTTGAGAGTGGAGTGGGAGAACAAAGGCAAGTGTTGAGGAATCATTTTGGAAAGAAGAAGACCAAATTCCTTGTAACAGCAAAGTTTGCCTATCTGAGAAAGAGGCGGTTTGATGGTTGCAATCCGTAATGGAAGCCCCATTAGCCAACATTTTCATTTTTCTGTAGGCACATCTAGCCCTCTAGCCTCTGGATGAAGGAGGTGTTACTGTCTCCACTTTCCAGGTGAAGGATAGATCTGTGAGGCTTACAGATGCTGAGTAACTTTTGATTTTTAAAAATCTCTTTGAGGGGCACCTGGATGGCTCAGTTGGTTAAGCATCCATTTTTTTTGCTACAACAAAAGAAACTTTATTTTAAAAAAATTTTTTTTTTTTACAGACATGGGTGCTTGAAAAAGCTCTTTAGTTAACTGTGTATGGAAATGAAAAAAAATTAATAAATAACATTAGTATAACAGACCTCTACACATTAATACACTGGCAAAACAAAAGGGACTTAAAATCAAAAATGAATCTTAAAGCTCTGCTCTTCTCTGTAAGAATATTTACCTTCTGTTTTTCTTACTCTTTACAGGTAAGAATGATTAAATACTGCTAATATAAATTTTTTTTATATTAATGACACATTTTTTAAAATAGTCCACAAAAATCTCAGCTCAGATTGGATTCAGCTCAGGTCATGATCTCCTGGTGGTAAAACCAAGCCCTGGGTTGGGCTCCTTGCTGGGCATGGAGTCTGCTTAAGATGATTTATCTCCTTCTCCCTCTCCCTCTGCCCCTCTCCTCAACTCCCCACTCATACTTTCTTTCTCTCTCTCTCTCTTTCTCATTTAAAAAAAAAAAAAAAAGAAGAAGTCTCTGATAGAAACAACAGTAAGAGTAACTCCTACCTGTCTTCCCCAAAGTACTATTTGGAATAGTATAGGGATAATGAAGGAGATGGTTTTAAGAATAATTCCAAGGTCATAACAAACATGCTTCAACAGAAAAAAGGGGGCAAAGGTATGAAAGTAAGCTCCTGATACTTTTGAAAAGCAATTATCCCAGTATATATTGATAACTCTGAAATCTTTGTTCAAAGTTTAATTTTTAATAGACTTTCTGATCTTAATTGCTTAGTAGAAAGCATATAAGATGATAATCTGCAAAATGACCTGAAAGAAAAGCACAAGCTATAATAAGCCCGGCAATATTTATTCAAAATAAGTTCCAATGCATCAACCAATTAATAAAACCAGCAATGATCGTGGCCTTGGGTAACAAAAACACTCGGTTTCTAGCAGCAAAACAGTGTCAAAGAAAACAAATGTCCTGTGAGAAATGTCTTTAAAAGCTCATCACCTTATAAATCAACCTGAGCAAATCAAATATGGCAATTAACATGCAAAAAGTCTAGATGCAGTTCTTGGAAAAAAGAATGCAAGGAAATAGCAGATTTGTTTCCACTTGAACAATGCAAAGGAAAACAGTGGGTTGTGTTGATCAATTGACGCCAGCCAAGTCCGACTGCTTTTTGGATAAATTTGCAGAGTTAGCAGACACAGCAAAGGCAAAGAGTGTACACATTTGTGTGTGGCTGTGTGTGTGCAAATATATTACATGACTGCACACAATCATAAATGCATATACATTTGAAATTTCATTTGTATTTAAGAAAACTCACAAAAGATTTTATTAAAGTCAATTTTGTAGACACACAGATGAATTTAAACATGTCTACAAGACAGCTAACATAGGGCCTTATAACTCAGGGAGAAACCACAGAGATATTTAATTTGGTCAAAATGTCCCCAAAATGGGACATTTTTTACTAATAACCTAGAAACCTAGAGATAGACACTCTATTTTTGACTGTCATATGAAATAGAGGTTTTCTTAGAAGTAAAACTTAACATTCAAAAATTTGAGCTTAAAAATGCAGAAAGGGTGCCTGGCTGGTGCATTCAGCTAAGTGACCAGCTCAGATCATGATCTCAAGGTCGTGAGATCAAGCCCCGCATCAGCTCGAGTTCAGTGCACAGTCAGCTTAAGTTTATCTTACCCTCTCCCTTCAGCACCTCCGTCCCACACAATCTCTCTCTCTTTCTCAAATAAATAAGCAAATACTTAAAAAAAATAAATAAATAAAATACAAATGCAGACAAGTAATATCCAATAGAAACAAACAAACAAAAAGATATATACGTGCATAAACTTACAGGGATGTCTGGGTGGCTCAGGCGATTAAGCCTCCATCTCCGGCTCAGGTCCTGATGCTGGGTTCCTGGGATAGAGTCCCACATTGGGCTCCTTGCTCAGTGAGGAACCTGCTTCTCCCACTGCCTGCCACACCCCTGCTTGTACTCTCTCTTTCTGACAAAATCTTTTTTAAAAAATGGATAAACTTACAAATGTGTTGAGTCAACCATCTTGATGATGCCAGGCTTCTCTTTATGTAAATCATATTAGATGCAATGTTTCTACACGATTTAAACTTATATAAATAATAAGAACAACAGCTATCATTTCTAAGGTTCCTACACTGTGACACAGGCTACCAGGTTCTTTATAACACCCTAACTCCTTTACTGAAAAGGACTGAATTGGCCCCATTTAACGGATAAGGAAACAGGGGCTCAGAGAACTTGAACCCAAACTCTTTGTGGGTCTCAGAGATCTAGAAAGTGATAAGATGAGATTAAACCTTCCCCGAAAGCTTCGTTGTCTCCACTGACCTCTCTGGTACCCCAGAGCCTGTCATGCCAAGGGGTAGAAGGAAAGGAAGTAGATTCCGTTATCCCTCGTCATCCCTGATATTGCCACAGAGTCCAGGCCTGGATGATCACCTTCTCCTTGTCAGTCCCACTATCACTGACACAAAGTCACCAACTCTCCATCCCAGTCAATCAGGATTTAGGACTGGCTAAGAGTGAAAGCTTCCAAAACAGTACCCAAGCCACTTCCCCTGCCCTGCATTCTAGACACACAGCTCACACTTACTGAGGATCTGACCTCCATACTCATGTCCGTACTCATGTCCTGTAGGTTCCATTTCAATCGAGGTTATATTGGTGCTCATGTGCTCATGTGCACGTGTGAGCACATGCATGTGTGTGTATCGTGTATGCACATGTGCCTGCACCTGTGCATATGTATATGTGTGCATGTGTGTTTGCATGTGTCTGTGTGTGTACATGTGCTTACATGCCAGGGGATGGAGTGGGGACATGAGAGACAGTGTTGATCAATTGGAAAGCTGGAGCCTTGTACATTTGGAAGGGCCCTAGTAGAATCTTAGCTCCCCTACTTACTACAATCTTCTTGGACTGCTTCTGGATCCTTTGGTAGTCCTCCCTGGAGGCAATTTTGGCCCCAGGGGGCATTGAGCAACAACTGGAGATCACTTTGATTGTTACAACCCGTGAAATTCTAAGTGGTAATAAAACTCATCCCAGCAGGTCATTTCCACGAAGCAGGGTCAAATCTGAGGAGCAATAGCTGAGTGAATTAGATCTTGTTGGCCCCTTGACCCCCTCTTCTACCTCTTTTAGGGTACATTCCACATACTTTAGTCAGGCAAACCTTCATTCTATCCTCTACTGTTCAAAGTTCTCTAATGACTGAGGCTCCAAAATGATCCTACCAATGTCATCACATTGCTAAACCTTAAAATCTCACCAAGCTGCAATTTCTTCTAAGCTTGGGAGAACACCAGAAGGATGGAGCATGTTTACACTAAGATCTGAATGACTAATAGTCTTGAAATCCATCCCAGATGTTGCTTTGCTTAAAAAAAGCTTTACAAAAATTTGCTTTTGTTTGAATCCCAATAAGGAAATTCAGGTGACCCTAAAAAAGATATTTGGAGAAGGGGGCTGCCAGCATTCCATCAAACCCTGGTGCTAGAACCTATCACACGAATTTCATAAACCTTAAAATGATTTCCTTAATCAATGTGTTAATGACCCCACCCCAGGTTTTCTTCCTATTCCTGCCATAGGGAATCACCTAAAATGCAGATCTGTGTTATCCCACCATTTAAAATCCATCAGTAACTCATTATTGCCTGTGTAATAATAGGTCAAGGTCTTCAGCATAGAGTGGAAGGTTCTTCTTGATATCACTCCACTTCTGTACCCCCTAAATACATTCTGACATCTCACTAACACATATCAAGCAGATTCTCACCTCTAGGACTTTACACAAGTTGTGGGCTCTGCCTGCCCTGGATTCCACCCAGCCCCTTCTGAACCAGCAACTCTCACTTACTCTCAGGACCTAACGAGATACCACTTCCCCTATGCCAGAACTGACAGTCACCACTGATGTCCTTCCTCTGGGCTCTGCCCTTCCTCTTTCAAACATTCCATCCCACTTGGGCTGCAGGCTCCTCAAGTTCCTGGTGAGGCTTACAATGCCTCCCCATGCCTGCCTAGCACAACTGGTTGTGGTATGAATAAATATTTCTATAGTGAGAGAATGAATGTAGCAACTAATCTACCTATCTGCTACGAAACAAGGATTTTAAAAAATAAATAAACCACCTCCAAAAAGTATTGGACCCAAATTTTAAGATCCAAAGTCAAGGAGAAAAATAACCAAATAGCATACTATGTATCTAAAAAGAACCTAAAAAAAAAAAAATCAATATTGCATATGGTTCAAATTCTTGCTTTGCATACAAATGAAACGTGTTTCCTATATGGTAGAGCCTAGGAGTAAATGCGGAAGATTTGGAACTACCTGGGTTCTGAATTTATATAGGCTGCTTAAGACAATGCGGTACCTCTTTTACATATTTTAAAGAATCATACATCTGCCACTGAGGGTTAATTTGAAGTGGAGGGTATGTGGGAGGTGGAGCAGAGAAAAGAGTTTGGGGAAGGACAATCAGAAAAACAAATTCCAGTGAAAAATACCACTACAGAATGAGCATGCTATGCTTGTAGGCAGCTGATACTCATGAATGTGCTTGCAAAATCATTAAATTCTAATTAGTACTGGATTAGGCTTGCAGCAGTTTGATAAACCCCAAAGTGTTCTTCTCAGGTCAGAAATGCCCAGTCCCCTCCCGCAGGTCTCACATATGCTTGTCAGCTACGTCTTGGTTTGTGCTTCAGACATGAGCCTGCAAAGCTTCCTAGTCATAGACAACTAGTGTTGAAAACTCATTACCTGAATGTTGCCTCAGAAATCAACAAAGTGGCTAGATTCTTCGATGGTCTGGTGTTCAGGGGTGAGTTAATGGTTCTCCACTTTCTTTGAGAAGAAAAATACTGGGATGGAGAGTCATGTTAACAGCTGGACATGGGCTGCCTGTTTTTCTGCTTGGAAATGCTCTAGGAAGCATTTTCAAGCCAAATAATCACTGTCTATCAAGTTAAAATTTACCAAGCACTTTCCTCGTAAGTGATCCCTTACAATATTGGTCCTTACAATTGGTCCTTACAATAACTTGGAAACTAAAATACTAAACGAATCTTAAAGATGAAGACTTTGTGGTTCAGGAAAGTTGATGCAGAGCTGTGGTTCAAGCCTAGGTATGATTTCAAGAACTGGGTTTGCTTTGTTTTGACATAAGCCAACCTCCCATGGAAACTGGTAGGGGACACGGAACTGAATATCCCTGGCCCAGCCCCTATTTACCAATTATATTTCTTTAACTTTCATCATCTGAAGGCTGACCACACATCAATCTCCTTTTATAACTGTTGGCATGCCTCTGCAGCTTCTCCCAGCCCTTCCCTCTTGCAGAAACAAACCACTCTGTAACCCACTTTCTCAATCTGTCCACACTTCCAGACATACTAGAAGTCCAGTCAATATTCTCTAGGCCCTTTCTAGGTCCTTTACCTGGACTTTGTGGGGCTCTGCCTCTGTTGTGAATGCTCTGTTCATTATTCCTGGCTTCACCTCACACCATGCATTCCTCGCCTAGTCCCTAACCTTCCAGGTGGGATTTGGGGGCCTTGCATCCCCACATGAGAATGGCTCCCTATCAAACCTTATGGTTATTTTTTGTTTCCTACTCATCCTCCAGCTCAAGATATTAAATTCCTTGAGACTCACAACTGTTTTCATGCTCTGCTGAACACCCAGCATTTGGAAAAATGCCTTGCACAAAGCAAATACTCAATAACATTTTTGAATGAATGAATGAATGAGTCTCACTAGAAAATTCTACACTGATTAATGGAGTAGTCCTCATGGTTCAATCCACATTCCAGCAGCACATTTCCAGTATTGCAGAAGAACATTATGAGTCTCATCTATCGGAGTCTTTCATGAAATCGCACTATCGTGTTTGGTCTTTTGTTCTGATCTCCTCTCTCCTGTGTCACTGTGAGTTTTCAAAACTTTGTCCCTTTCCCTGTCCCATCCACACTTCCACTGTCCTAGTCAGTCTCAGGAAATGACTGAATCTTTTATTTGACCTTGCTGAAGACACCCACCTGGGCTTTCTCCTCTCTATCCTAGTCTCTCTTGGAATCGTAACCCTTCTTCACTGTCTTGAAAAGTGCACACTGTATTGATAAAGTTGTCCTCATCTTGCCATCACCCTCATCTCTGCACTGCCCATCCAGGCCACTCTTCTGTTAGTGTCTCTCCTCAGCCTCCCATGGTACCTGTAATTTCCCTATCTCTTCCTGCAGGCCCTTAGCCCCCTGCTTTAGTCCAAGAAGCACGTGTGTTCCAACCTGTGGATAACTCTTCTGCTCCTGAGCATCCCCATGTCCTCTACCAAATTCCCTATCATTGTTCCACATTTTCCTTTGGATCCCCCTGGGTTCCTTCCCATCAGTTACAAATATGCTTCTTCAAGTCCTTTTCCCCTTCAAGTCACTCCCCCTAGGTCTCTTTCATTACTGTTTCCTCTCTTTAACAGGTTTAACTTCTATTGAGAAAGGGTCTTCTTTCCTCCTATCTTCTAATTATCATCCCTTTCCTCCTTGTTGGGCTATTGCTCTGGCAGTTTCTCTGCTCTCTACTTCTTTGAAGTTCCAAACTTTTCCAGGTACCCCAAGAGTATCTTATAACTCTTTCTACACTCAAAATCCCATTCAATCCTCATGGATTTCTTTTCTCACATCCTCACCATCCACAACTGCACTGAAACTTTTTTGCAAAATATGCTGTAAAAGGCAAATGTACAAGTCCAGGGTACTGGCGCTTCTCAGGTCACCAGGGCTGACTCTCCTTATGGTCCAAACTTCATCTCATCTGAGACTCTGCATCTCCCGGTGCAATATCATCTTGTTTAAAAACCACGACCACTCCCTGGAACCCACCACGTTAAATTAACATTTTGTAATGTGAATCTCAGGCTCTCCCAAACTATCCTTTCTGATCAGGAAAAAAATACATTTGTTTCCTGTGCTGAACCAACGCCATTTATACATAAGTGTTTGGAAAGTATAGTCAACATGGATTCTCAATTTCGTTTCGGGGTTCTCTGATAATTAACATGCAATGCGAATTCCCACAAAGAATGATGCTAAGGCATGCTGTGAGGCAGTCTCCAGGGCCAGTGCAGATGTGGGATATATTTAGCCATGCATGAACCCACACACAGCAGAAATGCCCACCTTTGATAGTGCATCTTTCTCATCTCTAAGTGGTACAAGTGTCTCTCAGTGGGAGATGCCATCTTGCTGCCACTACTTATAGCAAGCTGCCCCTCCTGTGGAGAAAGAAAGTCGGAGAACAAAGTTCAACACCTGGATGCAGAAAAAAAGAAGAAGCAGTAGCAGCTAATTATTTTGAGGCTCTCTTTTCTTCCTTTTCTTACCCTGATTAATGCTGGAAGTTTGTCATTGTTGGTTTGCAAATTTCTGGCTTCCCTATAATCACAAATATTAAGGTCTAATTCCACATCAATGAGGTCTACTCAGAATTTCAAGTATGTTGATGTTGCACTCTACTTTTTCAATTACAAAAAGAAAAATAAAGTATTTTGCAGGATAGTGACATAGTTTGAGGAAGTGTTGCTTTTATATAAGAAGATACCGGGGCACCTGGGTGTCTCAGTGGGTTAAGCCTCTGCCTTCAGCTCAGGTCATGATCCCAGAGTCCTGGGATCAAGCCCCACCTCAGGCTCTGTTCAGCAGGGAGCCTGCTTCTTCCTCTACTGCTCCCCCTGCTTGTTCTCTCTATCTGTCAAATAAATAAATAAAAAATCTTGAAGTAAATAAATAAGAAGATACCCAGAGTTTTGAACAAAATGAATGTCTGTTAATCTCCAAAGAAGACTTCATGTATACTATGCAATGATGCTCACCATCAGTAACCAAAATTATGGTGTATTTTTCAACCATCACAATAAAAGTGTTATGCACAATTTTCAGTAATTTTTTTTTAACAGGAGATTTGGCAGTCTTTGTCTCTCCTTTTTCCTGCTGACAACAAAGAGCTTGGAAAGCCTCAAGCTCAAACCCTCGAAATATCCTGAGGAAATCTTTAGAATGCTAAAAATCATTTCAGATGATCATCAAAGTAAGAAATAACTAGAAAATCAGGGATAATAAATCTATTAATTGAATTAACGTGAACTAACTGCTCAGTGTTATATTGGACAAACCAAAGACAATGGGGGTAAGATCTTTACAAGGGAGCCCTTGCAGAAACCAGAAATGACCCTAACTTGCTTGTAGGACAACTGGAGTATGGAGTCTACTTCCCTGAAGAAAACCAATTGAACACTACCTCTATTATGTTGGGCCCTTTCTACATGAGTGCTTATTCTCTCCACCCAAATAGATTTTAAGGAGTAAGCATGACATGTATTCATCTCATGTTCTTTAGAGAATATTTAAAATGATTTCTGGGTCCCTAAGTGCTGAAACAATTTACACAGGGAAAAAAAAAAAAAAAACACAACATGTTCCCAGGCTAGACCACTGAAGCAAAGAAACTAAAATATTCTGCATTCATAGGAAAGGCACAGAAGTATCTATTGCCAAGAGTTTAACTGCTCTATGTGTTAAAGGACTTCTGAATTTGTTAGGTTGGGCTTTTTGTCTGTGTCAGAAAACCTAATGTAATGGTAATAAGTGAAAAGTTGTTTTTTTCCACTCTCTCTCCAGAGGTAGAACAGATGGATGGAGCAGATTCATGCAATAGGAAGGATACACCCTTCCATTTTGTTACTCTGACCCTCTCAGAATTGCCTTTTCTCTCATAGTCTAAGATGATGCTTGAGTTCTAGCCAATAGTTCTGCCTTCCCACTATCTGGAAGAATAGGGAAAATAATTTTTTTTATTTTGGTCGTAGGGAAATAAGAAAGGAATTTATTATTTATTTCAGAGAGGCCAACACCAGGAAGACAGCAGACTAATGTCGTGAAGACTATCTCCAAAATTGGAAAAGAATTGTCTTTATCTCTGCCAGAATGTAGTCACATTTCCACAGTAAGTTGCAAAGGAGGATGAGAATCTCAGACTCTACTTTAAGGAACCACATGTCTGTTTTTATGTTTGGTTTTGTTTTAACGGGACTTCTATTACTATGAAGAGAGAAACAGATGTCTGGGCAACAAGTAGTCCCTCCCAGTTTCTATTCAAAATTAGGCCTATTTTACCATATTTTTCTGCGTATTCTGTAGTTTCATTTTCCATGTAAAGAGAAGAATGAAGACACCAGTGTCCAAGGTCACCTTGGCTGTGGCAACAGTGTGGGTTGGGGGTAGAGGGCAGAACAGCCTGACTATGAAAGGACAATGGTTTTCTTCCAGTGAATGGGGGTAAGGACAGACAGGGGTCAGCCAGCAGTTCACACATGTTTTCACCTCATCCCAAATTGAATGTTAATGTCTGTGTCAGGACAAAAGCTAGGTAGTCTTGTTACTAGAAAATATGTATGTGAAGAATCTTTCTATATATACTTTTTAGATTTTTTAAAAATTTATTTGAGATCGAGTGAAAAAGAGAGAGTGAGCACAAGTACAGGGAGGGGCAGAGGGAGAGGGCATGATTGGAGCCAGGTTTACATCTGTCTGTCCCAGTTCTGTTACTTCCTTTTCCCAGATATCATTTTCTTCATTTACAAAATGAAGGGGACTGTGTTAAACCCAATAAAGTCTCTGGTATGGACTGATTTGTGTCCCTTTCTCCAAAATTCATCCTCCAATGTGATTATATTTGGACAAAGGGCCTTTACAGAGGAAACTAAGGATATATGAGGTCACAAGGCTGGGACCCTGGTACAGGAGACTATCCTTATAAAGAAAGAAAGGGACACCAGGGAGGAGCACACAGAGAAAAGTAGTTGTGAGAGCACAGCAAGATGTAGCTCTGTGCAAGCCAAGGAGAGGGGCCCCAGAAGAATCCAACTCTGCCGGCACCTTGATCATGGACTTCCAGCCTCCAGAACATGAGGAAACACATTTCAGTTTTTTAGGCCCCCAGTCTGTGGTATTTGTGGCATTCATTATGCTTTCAACTCTAGCATTGTTTTATGATCAATGCAGAATGTCTTTATGTAAAAGATCAAAATATATTAATACTAATTTAGAGATAATATTGTACAAATATTAAAGGTATTGGAAAAAATCTACAAAGCAATTGTCGGATCCCAGAATTTTAAATGCATAAAAGCAATTACTTCTAAAGGGCCATAATAGTTTATAAAGTGGTTTCACATAAGTTATTCATCATCCCAACTAAAACAGTAGAAAATCTTGTAAGTCACAGCATTAACTCCAGGTCTCATATCTTCTACCTAATCATGTAGATCTCCCTCTTTTTCAGAAAAGAAAACAACAATCTTCCAAGTGAGTTATACTGAAAATAGGAGTGCAGTGAGAAGAATCCACCAAAAATTTTATTTAAAGAAGACTGTTGATTCTCACCGATCTGACCACCATCCCTATAATAAGTACTGCCTATAGGACTCTGTACCAGCCATGATGGGGAAATGCAGGTTTTAATTTCTGCCCTTAGGAAGATTATAACCAGAGAAATAAGATATAGGAACAGAGTTTAAAATAAGGAAAAGAGATGTAAATAATGACAAAAAAGATACATCACAAAAGCATGTCATCTAAAGAGCTAAATGAAAAATATCTATCATGGAGGAAACACGAGAGTTTCAAAGAGTTTTTATTGTGCTATCTCAAAAACAAGTTGAAATCTGAGCTTTAAAAAAAAAAAAACATAGCCTATAGTTGAGTGGAGGAGAGTGACAGGAAAGTCGTTACTCCAAGTGAATAGAAAACGATTAACTGAACCAAAGCCCTTTCTAAAGTTATTTGAAGTAACTTCCTGGGCCATAGTGATTGTGGCTTTATTGTAGTCATGTCCCTATCACATATATTATTTAAAATCTTTGTCATTGGGGCGCCTGGGTGGCTCAGTGGTTTGGGCTGCTGCCTTCGGCTCGGATCATGATCTCAGGGTCCTGGGATCGAGCCCCGCATCGGGCTCCCTGCTCCGCAGGAAGCCTGCTTCCATCTCTCTCTCTCTCTCTCTGCCTGCCTCTCTGCCTACTTGTGATCTCTGTCTGTCAAATAAATAAATAAAATCTTTAAAAAAAAAAATCTTTGTCATTTACCTGTCTTAAGTAGCTTATCAACCTAAGTATCTGGGCCTTATTCAGTTATCTAAATTCATCTCATTGGCTAGAGATGGATCTAATATTGTGTTGCCAACACTGTGACTTATTTAAGATGACCCCGTGGAAGTGAGAGTCAGCCACTCAGAACATACATATTCTTGTCAAAGTTGTGACAATCTCTCAATAATTTTTATTTATGATACATGACCCATATTTGGTTGTAGAGCCACTTGACTTTCAATCCGGAAATAAGAATCTCTTCTTCAACATTTGGCCAACAACTTGGTCACTAACTAGGCTTCACCAATCAACTGTGATTTCTGCCTCCTCAGCTGAGCATGCATTACTGACCCCCATTTGGACAAGCAAGGCTGCATTTATAGCTTTGGACAAAGCAATTCACCAACTCCATACTTGATAACATGGGTATTATCAATACTGTTATTGATAATGTTATCAATCCTATATAGTTTAAATTACAGCTATGCTAACTCTTGTTGGGTATAATATAGATTGATTCTTTGTGTGTTAACTTAGGTTGCTAAACCATCACACTGCTCTATATCCAAAAACAAAAATTTGGCAGGTGAAACATCATCTCTAAAGGTAGTTCAATGGCAGAGGGCATTAGAACTTATGTTTGCTCAAATCTTTGTGCTCCCCCAGGCTGGCTTTCAGAGCATATGCTAACTTGCTTGGCCAAAAACAAAACAAAACAAAACAAAACAAAAACAACAACAACAACAGCAAAAAAACACCACTGATTCATGTATTGAGGCAATGAATCTGAGGATTAGATTATAATAAATAAATCTTTTAAAATATTTATTTCCTTTTGGTTCAAATTAATCAGTCACCAGGGAAGAGTTGACTCCTGATAACCATCTCAAAATATTGTTTGGAAGGAGTTTCTACATCTCATGGACTAGAATCCATTTTTTTTCCTAGTTTTATCATAATTCCATTATTGGTTGAGTTTAAGAAGGTTTCATTATTAATTTTGTTCTAAATACAGTCCACACAACTTCACTTTTTAGTGACCACTTCCTTATCTAGAGAAAGAGATCTAACTGTCATAATAACCTCATAAATGATAATATTTGACCAACATGGAAAGGGGGAAAATTAATGGGAATTTACTAAGACTCAGAAGGTCTGGCTGCATAATGGTACAGGTGTCTTCTAAATCTGAGTATTGGCAGTGACAGGATGCTGTTTCTTTAAGACTGCAAAAGTGTTTCAAAATAAATTGCAATGATTGATGTGTTTTTGGATTTGCAAAGTATCTCCACTTCTGTGAGCTTATGTTCCTTCCTATTTTCAATCTCTTTCATAACATTTAAATACTTTTTTCTCTCCAAAAATAAGATTTAAAATATGTCCAAGTGATACAAAATTACCTATGCAGTGTATTCATAGTCATGTAAAAATAGAAAAACACAACTGGTGAGAAGAAGAAAAACTTAAGTAAATAAACTGAAATGTTTACAATGAGTTATGGGTGGGGCTTATTCTTCTGATTTTTTCCAAATTGCCTACAACTAGTATCACTTTTTCATAATAATAAGATGATGACAATGATGATGATATGATAAACCCAATAACATAACTGAAAGAACATGAGCTCAGGAATCAAACAAATTAAATTCTTGCCATGAGACTATGGACATATCTCATCACCTCTGTAAGGCTGTTGTTACCTTTCCTCAAATTCCTTACAGAATACCTTGCCCTCAGAGCCACTGTGCAAATTAAATGAAATGACTTCTGTAGATTGCCTCACATGGTACATATTACTCTCTTGTATAGTAAAACCTTTATTATAATGGAAGAAGCCTCTGAAAACTAAGGTAAGATGTCTTTCTGAATCAAAAGCGCCCTGTCTTTTTCCCTGCATAAGCATGTGGTCAGAAAGTTGGATACCAACCGAAAAATGGCTCCCATATTGATTGCATCAGCCCCAGGTAACCAATAATGAGAATCACAAAGCTATTGACTGATGAGGATGGTGGCAGACCGGTGTGCAAGTTCCTGGTTTTGAGTCATGAGCAAAGTTTCAGCTTTTTCTCCCTGGATCCAGGGTAGTCATGAGATTCTTCAATAGATTTCTAAATTACCTAGTGAAAATAAAATGCCTAAAGACTAACAAAAGATGTGTTTGTAGTAGACAGCAGCCACAAAACTAATTAACAAATGAACTAAAACTAACTGAAGAGTCCAAAATTCTCTTGCTGTCAGAAGTGCTGTGATCCAGCTTGGGAAAGAAATCATCTCCCTCATTCTGTAAAGGGAGTATAGGGAGCTTTCTTTGATGCTATCCATTAATGATAATGGTTCCTCTCAGGAAACCTGAGATAACAGGCCTAAATCATCTTTATTCTCTTGAGAGAGGTCAGAACAATGATTATAAGAGATTTAGCCATTTAAGGAAATACTCAAGCTCCATTGTGAACCTCAGGGATATGATTTCTGGTGAATAAAGTAGTTTGTGTAAGAGCTCACACACCAAAAAAAAAGTCCTTTTGATCAGAAATTAGTTAATTTAACAAACATCTTCTGAACTCCTATTATGTCCCAAGATCTGGAGCTACAGTGCAACATGAACGCTGTACAGAGTAGCCAATCCCCAACAAATCACATGAATTTCACATGCACAGTACACTCTTGTATTTCATTCCTGCTGCCATATTGTTGGTCTAAACATTCATCTTTTCTCATTTGTATGGATGACAGCTACTTTCTGTCTAGTTTCTTAAAACTGTTTCCCAATAAATATCATCAGGATTATAGTAAAAATTAAATTAAAAAAATCCATATATGTCCTGCACATATTAAGGCTCAGTAAATGTTAACCATAACTATTCTTGCAATATCTTCCTCTCTAGTACCCTCTTCTCCAATTGCAAACACGTGATCAAATCTCTTCCCTCTTTGGGCAACTTTCTAACATGTAATCCTGACCATGTTTTAATCTTACCTTTAAATCTTTTTCTAGAGTTTATACAATGAAGTCTAAATTCTTTTTTTCGTACATTGAGGTCCTTCATCCATTTTGAGTCTATTTTTGTGTGTGGTGTAAGGAAATGGTCCAATTTAATTTTTCTGCATGTGGCTGTCCAATTTTCCCAGCACCATTTATTGAAAAGGCTGTCTTTTTTCCATGGGACATTCTTTCCTGCTTTGTCGAAGATTAGTTGACCATAGATTTGAGGGTCTATTTCTGGGCTCTCTATTCTGTTCCATTGATCTATGTGTCTGTTTTTGTGCCAGTACCATGCTGTCTTGATGATGACAGCTTTGTAATAGAGCTTGAAGTCCGGAATTGTGATGCCACCAACGTTGGCTTTCTTTTTCAATATCCCTTTGGCTATTCAAGGTCTTTTCTGGTTCCATATAAATTTTAGAATTATTTGTTCCATTTCTTTGAAAAAGATGGATGGTACTTTGATAGGAATTGCATTAAATGTGTAGATTGCTTTAGGTAGCATAGACATTTTCACAATATTTATTCTTCCAATCCAGGAGCATGGAACATTTTTCCATTTCTTTGTGTCTTCCTCAATTTCTTTCATGAGTACTTTATAGTTTTCTGAGTATAGATTCTGTGTCTCTTTAGTTAGGTTTATTCCTAGGCATCTTATGGTTTTGGATGCAATTGTAAATGGGATTGACTCCTTAATATCTCTTTCTTCTGTCTTGCTGTTGGTGTAGAGAAATGCAACTGATTTCTGTGCATTGATTTTATATCCTGACACTTTACTGAATTCCTGTATAAGTTCTAGCAGTTTTGGAGTGGAGTCTTTTGGGTTTTCCACATATAGTATCATATCATCTGCGAAGAGTGATAATTTGACTTCTTCTTTGCCGATTTGGATGCCTTTAATTTCCTTTTGTTGTCTGATTGCTGAGGCTAGGACCTCTAGTACGATGTTGAATAGCAGTGGTGATAATGGACATCCCTGCCGTGTGTTCCTGACCTTAGCGGAAAAGCTTTCAGTTTTTCTCCATTGAGAATGATATTTGCGGTGGGTTTTTCATAGATGGCTTTGATGATATTGAGGTATGTGCCCTCTATCCCTACACTTTGAAGAGTTTTGATCAGGAAGGGATGTTGTACTTTGTCAAATGCTTTTTCAGCATCTATTGAGAGTATCATATGGTTCTTGTTCTTTCTTTTATTGATGTGTTGTATCACATTGACTGATTTGCGGATGTTGAACCAACCTTGCAGCCCTGGAATAAATCCCACTTGGTCGTGGTGAATAATCCTTTTAATGTACTGTTGAATCCTATTGGCTAGTATTTTGTTGAGTGTTTTCGCATCTGTGTTCATCAAGGATATCGGTCTATAGCTCTCTTTTTTGGTGGGATCCTTGTCTGGTTTTGGGATCAAGGTGATGCTGGCCTCATAAAATGAGTTTGGATGTTTTCCTTCCATTTCTATTTTTTGGAACAGTTTCAGGAGAATAGGAATTAGTTCTTCTTTAAATGTTTGGTAGAATTCCCCCGGGAAGCCGTCTGGCCCTGGGCTTTTGTTTGTTTGGAGATTTTTAATGACTGTTTCAATCTCCTTACTGGTTATGGGTCTGTTCAGGCTTTCTATTTCTTCCTGGTTCAGTTGTGGTAGTTTATATGTTTCTAGGAATGCATCCATTTCTTCCAGATTGTCAAATTTATTGCCGTAGAGTTGCTCATAGTATGTTCTTATAATAGTTTGTATTTCTTTGGTGTTAGTTGTGATCTCTCCTCTTTCATTCATGATTTTATTTATTTGGGTCCTTTCTCTTTTCTTTTTGATAAGTCTGGCCAGGGCTTTATCAATTTTATTAATTCTTTCAAAGAACCAGCTCCTAGTTTCGTTGATTTGTTCTATTGTTTTTTTGGTTTCTATTTCATTGATTTCTGCTCTGATCTTTATGATTTCTCTTCTCCTGCTAGGCTTAGGGTTTCTTTCTTGTTCTTTCTCCAGCTCCTTTAGGTGTAGGGTTAGGTTGTGTACCTGAGACCTTTCTTGTTTCTTGAGAAAGGCTTGTACCGCTATATATTTTCCTCTCAGGACTGCCTTTGTTGTGTCCCACAGATTTTGAACCGTTGTATTTTCATTATCATTTGTTTCCATGATTTTTTTCAATTCTTCTTTAATTTCCCGGTTGACCCATTCATTCTTTAGAAGGATACTGTTTAGTCTCCATGTATTTGGGTTCTTTCCAAACTTCCTTTTGTGGTTGAGTTCTAGCTTTAGAGCATTGTGGTCTGAAAATATGCAGGGAATGATCCCAATCTTTTGATACCGGTTGAGTCCTGATTTAGGACCGAGGATGTGATCTATTCTGGAGAATGTTCCATGTGCACTAGAGAAGAATGTGTATTCTGTTGCAAAAATAGACTCAAAATGGATGAAGGACCTCAATGTACGAAAGGAATCCATCAAAATCCTTGAGGAGAACACGGGCAGCAACCTCTTCTACCTCTGCCGCAGCAACATCTTCCTAGGAACAACGCAAAAGGCAAGGGAAGCAAGGGAAAAAATGAACTACTGGGATTTCATCAAGATCAAAAGCTTTTGCACAGCAAAGGAAACAGTTAACAAAATCAAAAGACAACTGACAGAATGGGAGAAGATATTTGCAAACGACATATCAGATAAAGGACTAGTGTCCAGAA
Organism: Mustela putorius furo; assembly: GCF_011764305.1. NCBI lineage: Eukaryota > Metazoa > Chordata > Mammalia > Carnivora > Mustelidae > Mustela > Mustela putorius. The sequence goes on from NW_025422019.1 coordinate 6,532,308, forward strand.
TCTATAAAGAACTTAGCAAACTCAACACCCAAAGAACAAATAATCCAATCAAGAAATGGGCAGAGGACCTGAGCAGACATTTCTGCAAAGAAGACATCCAGATGGCCAACAGACACATGAAAAAGTGCTCCATATCACTCGGCATCAGGGAAATACAAATCAAAACCACAATGAGATATCACCTCACACCAGTCAGAATGGCTAAAATCAACAAGTCAGGAAATGACAGATGCTGGCGAGGATGCGGAGAAAGGGGAACCCTCCTACACTGTTGGTGGGAATGCAAGCTGGTTCAGCCAATCTGGAAAACAGCATGGAGGTTCCTCAAAATGTTGAAAATAGAACTGCCCTATGACCCAGCAATTGCACTATTGGGTATTTACCCTAAAGATACAAATGTAGTGATCCAAAGGGACACATGCACCCGAATGTTTATAGCAGCAATGTCCATAATAGCCAAACTATGGAAAGAGCCTAGATGTCCATCAACAGATGAATGGATCAAGAAGATGTGGTATATATACACAATGGAATACTATGCAGCCATCAAAAGAAATGAAATCTTGCCATTTGCAACAACATGGATGGAACTAGAGCATATCATGCTTAGCGAAATAAGTCAAGCGGAGAAAGACAACTATCATATGATCTCCCTGATATGAGGAAGTGGTGATGCAACATGGAGGCTTAAGTGGGTAGAAGAAGAATAAATGAAACAAGATGGGATTGGGAGGGAGACAAACCATAAGTGACTCAATCTCACAAAACAAACTGAGGGTTGCCGGGGGGAGGGGGTTTGGGAGAAGGGGGTGGGATTATGGACATTGGGGAGGGTATGTGATTTGGTGAGTGCTGTGAAGTGTGTAAACCTGGTGATTCACAGACCTGTACTCCTGGGGATAAAAATATATGTTTATAAAAAATAAAAAATTAAAATTAAAAATAAATAAATAAATAAATAAATAAATTCTTTTTTTATTCTTAATTTTTAAAATTTCTTTTCAGTGTTCCAGAATTCATTCTTTATGCACCACAACCAGTGCTCCATGCAATACATGCCCTCCATAATACCCACCAATGGGCTCATCCAACATCCTACCCCCTTCTCCTCCAAAACCCTCCATTTGTTTCTCAGAGTCCATAGTCTCTCATGGTTTGTCTCTCCCTCCAATTTCCCCCAACTCACTTCTCCTCTCCATCTCCCCTTGTCCTCCATGTTATTCCTTATGCTCCACAAATAAGCAAAACCATATGATAATTGACTCTCTCTGCTTGACTTAATTCACTCAGCATAATCTCTTCCAGTCCCCTTTAATATGAATTAGAGACTCCCAACCTCGGTCCTTCTTTGGCCAAGCTGAATTTCTACTAATAGCTACTGAAGTTACCAGGCTTTGCCACAGCTCCATCTTTATGCCCTGACTCAGTTATTGCCTTCACCTAGAACACCCTCAGTGCCACCTTATCCCTCCCTGGCAAGAACTGGCAACTTCTCTACTTTCCACTCTGCCTAGCTCCGTGACACTACCCTTCACACTCAACTATAAGCTTTCTGCGATCAGGGATCATGTCTTACTTATCTTCGTGTGACTAATGCCTAAAATGGGGTCTGAAATATAGAAGTGGCTTGCTAAATCCTTATAGAAATAATGAATGAATCAGATAAGTAAAATCAGTTAAAATATGAAAATTCATTTCCTCTTTATTCCACTAACTCCTTTGGGGAAAATAGCAAAAATAAATTGTCAGTTTGTGTCAGCGTTAGGTCTGGGTGGACATAAAGAAGAGAGTATGCCAGTCTGAAACACTGAGAGCATGATTCACTGTGCTCTACGTACAAGGGCCATAGCTTTTCTTTCCAAGTTCTCCCCTCCCCAACCTCACAGGGCTACACACAGACTGAAAGTACAGAAAACTGGACCTGCCAGATCTTTTGGCTGGACTGATCTTTCTACATTGTACAAGTGCAAAAAAATAAAAATAAAAGTAAAAAATAAAAAACACATCCCCCAAAACCCTAAGCCAACTGAATTTTCAGGCCCTATTTGCCTATTTGACTAAACATTTGACAGACATTATGGAGATATATGTGGATACCATAGATCTATGATCTATCCATATCATACATTATGGAGACCTATTCCCCTTCCGTCTTACCTCAACACTCCACATTGCAACTTCTTATCGGAGTTCGACAAATTAATTCACTGATGTATCAATTTAGGGATATAGTCAAAGCTTGTGCTTGAAAAATTTACCCTAGTTTCCCAAATACATAACCATTATGTCTTAAAAGCAAGTAATACTGTGTTGTTATTTTTCATAAATTTGCAAATGATAGTAAGCCATGACACTGATTCTGGTCAGAGCCAAAGTAAAAGTCTGGATGGAGCCTTGGATTGCTTCAAACATCTAACCCTAAACCAATACTTTGCTTAATTGGATTGTCTTCACTTATGTTCAAATCCTGAACGGCTCCTAATAACATGTGGGGAATGAAGTTTTTCATTCTCGTTACAATATTGTAATATTATTTGTTTTAGATAACGTTGTAACTCATATCTTTGGTACACAAATTTACTCCCTAATGTGCTTTAGGCCTCTTAGAGTACTTAATGAGATGACCTTTCCAATAAAATCCTTCACTAGAAGTAACTCTTAATGTAATCTTATTAACATTGATTTTTCTGGGGCAGGGAGAAAATCTTAAAAGAAATGCAAAAACTCATAGGTCCTTCCTTTTATGAATAAATTATTCAATAGATTATGTGATTGTCATCCAGATTTCTTATACAAGAACAAGCTAACTCTGAATCCTGAAAACAACGTGGGAACTCTGATGGAAATCTATGGAGTATAATGACTCTGATGGCATGACTGAATTTAGAGCAACGCTAAGGAAACCTATCTGCCTCTTTAAATTTGTTTATGCACTTTGGGGTTGCTAAATACTTCTAGATGTGGGATTTCTACCACAGACTTTTCTTGGTTGGTTGATTCATTGGTTGGTTTTGGTCCTGTAATATAATCCACATAATATAATGACTGACCAAGTGGGGTACTGCCCTGTACCCCACTGCAATGTTTTGCCTTCAGTCGTGGCCACTTGACTCAGCCCCAGACTCTGAGAAGGATGTTGCACTTTCTTCAGGATGAACTTTATATATCTGTGTTCCTTAGTTCAGGTCACTCAGAACCAAGACAACTTAACGGTTAGCTTTGCTTTTTGAGATTGTATACTATGTCTTTTATTTTATCAGCTATATTAAGATATAACTGTCGTATAACACATAAAGTATACATGTTGATTTGATATACTTACATAATGATTACTACCATAACATTAGCTATCATCTTCATCATGTTGCATAATTACCATTTCTTTTTGTGGTGAGAACATTTAAGATCTACTCTGTTCCCAACTTTCAAGTATATAATATAGTATTATTAACCATAATCCCATACTGTACATTAGATACCCAGAATTTATTCTCTTATAACTGAAAGTGTTTACCCTTTGATCAACATCTGTCCATTTCCCCCACCTGGTCCCCAGCTCCTGGTAACTTCCACTCTACCCATCTTCCTGAGTTTGCCTTTTTAGGTTCTACCTATAGGTGATATCATTCAGTATTTGTCTTTCTCTAACTTATGTCACTTAACATAATGCTCTCAAGTTCTATCCATGGTGTCACAAATAGCAGGATTTCCTTCTTTCTCATGGCTAAATAATATTCCATCATAGATAGATAGAAGGATAATCATATGTATGTAATATATAATTATATATGATACATGTAATAATATAATATATATTATATATCAGATATATATATTAAAAATCAGATCTTTATTCATTCATCTGTTGACAGACACTTAGATTGTTTCCATATCTTGGCTGTTTTGAATGATGCTGCAGTGAACACAAGGGTGCAAATAATCTCCTTGAGATTCCATTTTCATTTCCTTAAGATATATACCCAAATGGGGGATTGCTGAATTGTATGATATTCTATTTTTAATTTTTTGAGGAAACTTTATACTATTTTCCATAATGGCTACACCAATTTAGATCCCCATCAATAGTGCATGAGGCTCCTCTATTATCTATATCACTGTTAACATTTGTTAGTTATCTTTTTGTAACAGCCATTCTAACAGTTGTGAAATGGTATCTCATTATGGTTTAGATTTGCATTTCCTTGATAATTAGTGATGTCATGCCAAACATATTTTCATGTACTTGTTGATCACTTGTATATCTTCTTTGGTAAAATGTCTATTTAGTTCCTTTGCCTGTTTTTTAATAAGTCAGATTATTTAGGGGTTTTGCTATTAAACTGCATGAGTTATTTGTATATTTTGTATATTAACCCCCTATCCAATATGTAATTTGCAAACATTTTCTTCCATTCCATATGTTGCCTGTTAATTTTTTTATTATTTATTTTGCTACACAGAAGCCTCTTAGTTTAATGTAGTCCCACTTATTAATTTTTGCTCTCATTGCTTGTGCTTTTAGTAGTACATCCAAAAAATCTTTGCAAGGCCAATATCAAAGAGTTTTTTTTCCTGTTTTATTTTAGGAGTTTTACAGTTTCAGCTATGTTTAAGTCTTCCATCCATTTAAGTTGTTTTTTCTTAGTGATAAAAGATAGGAGTATAATTTCATTCTTCTGCATGTGTTTATGCAGTTTTCCCAACATTTTTTTTTAACTGAAGGGACAGACTTTCCTTTTCTATTGAGTATTCTTGACTCCCTTGTCAAATATTAGTTGAATATAAATGCAAGCATTTATTTCTGGACTCTCAATTCTGTTCCATTGGTCTAAGGGTCTCTTTTCATGCCAGTAACATACTGTCTTGATTATTACAGCTTTGTAGTATAGTTGAAAACATGAAGTGTGATACCCCCAGATTTCTTCTTTCTCAGGATTGCTTTGGCTATTCAAGATCTTTTGTGATTCCATACAAATTTTAAAATTATTTCTTTCTATTTCTGTGAAAAGTGCCATTGGAATTTTTATAGGAATTGCATTGAATCTATTAATAGCGTTGGACAGTATAAATTTTTAACAGTATCAAGTCTTTCAATCTATGAACATGTTATAGCTTTCCAAATGTTTGGGTCCTCTTTGATTTCTCTCATCAAAGTCTTATAGTTTTCAGTGTATAGATCTTTAATCTTGGTTAAATTTATTTCTAAGTACTTTATTGTTTTTGTTACTAAACAAACAAAACTTACTGTAGTTTTCATTGTTTTCTTTATTTCTTTTTCAGAGGTTTTGTTAGTGTGTAGAAATGCAACTGATTTCTGTACATTGATTTTATATCCTGCAACTTAACCAAACTTAACAGTTTTTTTTTTGTTTTGGTTTGGTTTGGGTTTTTTTTTGGTAGAGTCTTTAGGGTTTTCTGTATGTAAGATCGTATTATCTGTAAACAAAAAAATTTTCTTCTTTCATTTTTATTTGGAAGCCTTTTTTTGTTTGTTTTTCATTTTCTTGCCTTGTTGCTCTGACCAGAACTTCTGGTACTGTGTTGAAAAGGAGTAATGAGAGTGAACATTCCTATCTTGTTCTTGATCTTATAAGAAAACTTTAAACTTTTCACCATTAGAATATAATGTTAGTTGTGGGTTTGTCATATATAGCCTGTATTGTGTTGAGATATGTGCTTTCTCTACCCAATTTGTTGAACATTTTAATTATGAAAAGATGTTTTATTTGGTCAAATGCTTTCACTGTATCTATTGAAATGATAATATTATTTTAATCTATCATGTTACTAATGTTTTATATCACACATTGATTTGTGTATGTTTAACACCTTTGCATTCCAGGGATAAATCCCACTTGATCAATATATATGATCTTTTTAATGTGCTGTTGGATTAGATTTGCTAATATTTTGCTGAGAATTTTTGCATCTACATTCATTATGGATGTTGGTCTGTGAGGTTTTTTTTTTTTTCCTTGTATTGTCTTTATATAATTTTGTTATCAGGGACACTAGTCTTGTAAAATTAGGAGTGTTGTCTCAGCCTCAAATTTTTGGAAGAGTTTCAGGAGTGGTGCTAATTTTTCTTTAAATATTTGGTAGAATTTGCCAATAAATCCATCTGGTACTGGCCTTTTCTTCATTAGGAGGTTTCAATCACTAATTCAATGTCCTTATTGATCTATTCATATTTTCTATTTCTTTATTGTTCAATTGTGTTGGTTATATGTTTCTAGAAATTTATTCATTTAATTTACATTATTCAATTTATAGGTATATAATTATTCACAGTAGTCTCTTATGATGCTTTGTATTTTTGTGGTATCAATTGTAATGTCTCTTCTCTCATTTCTGGCTTTATAGGAGTCTTCTCTTTTTTTCTTAACCTAGCTAATGGTATGTTGGTTTTGCTTATCTTTTCAAAAACACAGCTCTTAGTTTCATTGACCTTTTATATTGATTTTTTTCTGGTCTCTATTTTATTTATTTCTGCTCAGATATTTGTTATTTTCTTCCTTCTGTTAATTTTGGGCTTAGTTTGTTCTTCTCTTTTTAGTCACTTGAGGTACAAAATCCGGTTGTTTATTTAAGATCTTTCTTTTTCTTGATGTAGGCATTTATCACTATAAACTATCCTCTTAGAACTGTTTTTGCAGCATCCCATAGGTTTTGGTATGCTGTGTTTCCATTTCCATTTATTTCAAGGTATTTTTTATGTCTCTTTTGGCACATTGGTTGTTTGTGTATCATTTCTAAAAATCTTCTGCCACAAGAGGATGCAGGCAAGAGAATGCACCTCATAAACCTCTAACTACAGGGTACATTACATAATGGACCAGCTACTGCACTGAGAAATCTTTCACCACATCTGTGCCAAGTCTATGACCCCCATGGACTGCTGCAAGATTAGCCCATACACAGGGGTAGATACAATTATCCCCAGTCTATAGATGAGGAAACTGGGACTTGAAAAGTTTAAATAATTCCCTGAAATAAAAATAGCATCATTCCTATCAACTGTGATGTTTGTAACTCCAGAGACACTCTCTAATCAGCAATCCTACAAAGGCTACTTTCTCAGAAACTCAGTACCTCTATGAAGGATAGCTCACTTTACCTCACCAAGCTGTACCCTAAGACTAAAAGTGGTTCTTAACTCCAATGAAAATATTGTTACTTGAAATGCAATGTGACTAGTGATCACCAAATTTTCCAATGTAATGGCCCTGATTTTTTTTTTTTTTTTTTTTTTTTTTTGCCATCAGCCTTGCCTGACTTGGTTATGAATATGTGATGTATGCTCCTGGGCTACCTTTTAATATGTCCACAAGGCTATGTGGACTCTACCCAACTGAGAAGTTACCCATCATCTGTTTCTGTAGTCTCCAAATGTTGGGCTGTGCCATCAGTTGTATCTTAATTCAATACCAGCAGCTAGGTCCCATCATGCATTAGGAGTCCCAACAAGAGACAGACTCCACTCAAGCACAGTAGTCGTTTCTACACTTAAATGATCTGAATGAAGTTAAAGGCTGCCAACCAGGAATGGTGAAGTACACCAAGACCAGCAACAGCAGATAGCTATCCTACCCCTTAGCCTGAGAGGGCAAGAAGAGAGAACAGGTTCCAGACCCTGGTGAGAGTTATAGCTATAATACTGTCACAATAACTATAGCTGTAGGAAAGGATCACAGATCACAAGCTCTGATCTTCTGGAGAATAATACAGTCACTGCCATATCAACACAGAAAAGAAGAAACAAAGGGAATAAACAACCCAGTCTCTCTCTATTTCCACCTGCCATCTTTGGATTGTGGAAGTCACAGGGCAAGAGAGTTGGGCTGGGCTAGCCCATTGAATTCATTTGCCTGGGACACAAAACAGGATAGAGAGAAGGGGGTAGATTTTATCTGAAGAGGGAGAAGGAAGAATTTGTCACACCTGCCCACATACTTACTCTTTCCCTCAGAATATGTCTACTTTATATTCTAGTCTACTCTATGACTTTCTAGAATTCTTTTCAGATAGACTGAAAAGTACTAGATATTTGCTGTTTTTTTTTCTCTTTTTATATCACTTTGTTCTTCTTTTGGGGGAGTCATAGCACCTCAATTCCTGTTTCATTGTGGTGTGTGGCTGTTTTAGACATGCCTAGTGACAGATGTTGAGTCCATTTTTAGGTAACAAGATCAGATTAACCAAAAAGAAAACATTTCATTTGAAGCCAAGTCAGGAAAGTAAAAAAACAGAGATCAGTTGACATATGAAATTCTAGCCAGTTTTGAACTTCATCTCTCATGAGCTGTCTTCTACTGTTTCTCAGTCATAAATCTAACATAATTATCCCACTGTGTTAAAGAGTTTTATAAGTCTGTTTCCCTTCTAACATTATTAGTGCCCTGAGAGCAGAGAATGCTTTGTTCTTTATATCCTTAATAACTAGCACAATCTCTGACACTCAGAACCACTTGTGGAATGAACAGAGTTGAATAAAGACATGAGAGGATAAACATCCTGAGAGAGTTCTATCCAGACTATGAGTGATTCTTATAGAGATTTTTTTTTTTTTTTTTTTTGCTACACCTCAGCCTGCATGTCTATCCTGTGTTAAGAGCCAGAGGAAGAGCAATGGGGAAAGAAAAAAGGATAGATGATGATAAAAACAGATTGTCTAGGAGATGAGTCTGAGCATTTGTATGAATACAGAAATGACTGAAATCCAGGTTATCTTAGTAAAACTGGAAATGTCCCCACATTTTAATCACTGTAATAAAACTAAAAAATTGGCAATAGGGTATGCACAAGTTTAAGTGATTGAAAAAAGTAACTAGTAAAGAGTCATAGTTCTGACTGAAGAGTAAGAAGACCCACAAAACCCAGGACCACATCTACTGCTTTCTAAGATTTGTCCCTGGGTCTCTCTAGCTGGTTGTTTCCATATTTCTTCCACTATAAACTTTCTTTTCAAAGCCTTGAATGTTTTTCCTACCCCATTCTTTGTATCATATCTTTCAATGCCAAGTTCCAGCTACAGTCCCTCTGAGAAATTCCCTCTTACCATGACTCACATAAATTTCTTGCTCAGCAGAGAAAAAGATGTCTTTAAGAACAGTTGCCTTAGATATCACCATGTTGGTAAAAGCAAGAAAAGATGGTAAACTTTGATCACTCTGAAGTAGGTTCACTGAAAAGAAATAAGATACAATAAAATGGAAACACACACACACACACAAAGGAAAAGAAAATTTCTGTTCTTCTCTCTTTGCCCATTACATGGTAATTGAAGAGGCTCATGAATAGGGAGGAGACAAATATATGAATGTCTGGTGTAAGGTTGTTATTTTGGTAATGGATATTTCCTGTTTGTTACAGTTCCTTTTACTCTCTTTGACTCTTTTTCAAAATGTTTAATAAAGGTCTTTCTCATGAAAAAAAAAAGAAGATTTACTTTTTTCTATTTGTTTGGGCCTCAATGAAAAAATTACTCAATATATTCCTGTTTTGTTGCATTAATGTTTCAATGGCACATTTTTCACCCTCAAAACAGTAAAGCTTATACTTTTTAGAAAACAGAAACCATGATTTAGAGTCCTTTATTCTTCCACTCCCAGACCCCACTATGACATCTAGCAAACCCAGTGTTAGGCAAATACTAGGTATGTGATAATTCTGCTTAATCAAAATGACATTATATGAAAAGTTATCTCTTTGTATCATGAAGCCTCCTTCAAATCATGAGAATTTGTTTTGAAAATCTTCATTTCTCTTATGAACCTCCCATTCAAACATGTATCCCCAATATGAGTATTCTGAGAGCACTGTGAAATTGCTAGCCAAGCAAAAACAACTGCCTGCAAGTCCCTAAAGATAACAAATAATATTTAAAAATAATATTTAAAAAATAAGAAATCCACAATATTATAGAATATAAGAATTGGAATGACAAGATTAGATTGACAGAGTAAAGGATAGCTCAAATTAGATGCAAAAGGGAATTACTGAAAATGCGTAAGTGATGGGTTTAGTCAGGAGAGGGTAGGTTATAAGGGCATGGAAAACAACACCAAAAGTGCAGTTACTTATCACAGAAGTTCATTATCCCTTATGGTATATGTCCTCCATGGGTTGATAGGGGTCCTATTACACATAGTCATTCACGGACCAGGCTGAGGAAGGTTTCACTATCTTTTGGAACATCATCTGAGATATGCCTCCTCCTCAGTTGGTATAACAGAGAGAGAGAAAGGTATAAATTGGCATGGACTTTTCACTGCCTCAGGGTGGAAGGGAGACATAGCACCTCCCAAGAGCTCATTGACCAGCAGTAGCCACATGGTTCTCTCAAATAAAAGTGACTAAGAAATGTAGAAGAGTAAATGAAATAGTCTCTGAATATTACTGTCCCTGCCTGCTATAAAATCTTTCTTTAGAATCTTCCAGATGATACTGTGCGACTTGATTTCAGGAACATGGTAGACCATAACCTATAAGAGGCTACTAGAGAAAGAAGTACCAAAGAGATTAGAATTGCTAGCAAGGGACCATTCTTTAATTTTACATATATTACCTAAAGTATCTCTTTTCAGTCAATTTCTTTTCCTGTTTTATCTAGTACGCCTCCATTCTCTTAAAGAGAAAAAGATTAGAGTTTAATATTTTTCCTTACAATCAAAAAAGAGTCAGTGCCATCTAAGAGGGGGAATACCTTTTTGAATAAAAATTCCTTAAATGTCAGGATGCATGAGTGGCTCAGTCGGTTGAGTGTATGCCTTCAACTTAATTCTGAAGTCCTGGGATTGAGCCACACATCAGGCTTCCTGCTGAGGATGGAGACTGCTTCTTCCTTTTCGTCTGCCTCTTCCCCTCTCCATTTGTGTGCTCTCTCTCTCTCTCTTTCTCTTTCTCTCAAATAAATAAATAAAATCTTAAAAACGAAAGATTCCTTAAAAGTCAGGTGGATAGAATATGAACAAAATATTTCTTTTTTTTTTAATTATTTATTTATTTGACAGAGAGAGAGATCACAAGTAGGCAGAGAGGCAGGCAGAGAGAAGGGGGTAAGCAGGCTCCCTGCTGAACAGAGAGCCTGACATGGGGCTTGATCCCAGGACTCCGAGACCACGACCCGAGCCAAAGGCAGAGGCCCAACCCACTGAGCCATCCAGGTGCCCTGAACAAAATATTTCTAAAACCCTTCTAGATGCATTCAACCAGCCAATCAAAAAGTATTAGGGAGCACCTCCTATGCACCAAAAATGGGCTAGGTACTGGGTCTGTAGATGTACAAGGTCAAGTAAATTCTGGTCCCTGCCCAAAGCAGACACAACAGATAAACATATGAAGTCAAAAATCCGGGGCATTATTAAAGAATCTTTGAGTTTAATGATGAAAGGAAAGTATCAGTTCTGAAGGAGGACATGACAGTATGGGTTCAGAAAGACTTCAGAGCACAAGTGACATGGAAAAAAACTTGGAAGGGTCCAGTTCGGGTATAATTTCAAGCATTAGGAAAATGTGCTATTGTTTCTCCAATCTTTCCTCAAGACAACTGACTTCTTTTGGAATTTAGCTTCCCACTGACTTGTTTGACAGATGTGACAGAAACCCATAGGGATGCCACCTTTTCCTGCTTCCAAATAATTTGGTTTTTGCCTTCTCCAGCTGTTGTGCTGAATTTAAGTGTGCAAAACCAACCTGGAGGCACAGGAAGCTAAGGCAGTGAAAGCCTATTCATTTGACTGCTTCTTTCCCACTTGATGGTTGAGTCGGCTTTTAAAATAATGCTTCCCTTATTTGTTATTCTCTTTCTTTAGCACCACTGCCAGCTGTACTTGCCACTTCACATGAATTTTGGTCTATTCCAATTTTCCACTTCTCTGACTCTAATCCCACGGTTACAAATGGAATCCCAGGCTACACTAATATCTCTTACTTGCTGGCACTGAAGAGATCAATATTTCAAAATACCATATGTTTTATAGATCAGCCACTGCATGCATACAAATAAGTAATATTTGAACCATTACAACACTTGTAAGTTACATAAACTAGTGGCCCAAAAAGGCAACTATCCCTTGTGGTTGATTTCCAAAGGTCATCTTGATGGCTGACCATTGAGCCAACTGTTCATATGCCTTTTGCCCTATCTGAGTGTCTGAGACACAGCAGAGACTGGCAAAGAAAAGGATCACAGAAAATGCTGGTAGCATAATGGGTAATAATGCTGAACATATTCATTGGCAATCAGACATCTCCAAGGTGGGACATGAGGCCATACCCAATGGCAGCACTCATTTCCTGAGAGTCTTTCTCTACAATTACTCACCGATCACCCCTGTTTCATGGCCTGAACTGTCTTGCAAGGATAAAAGGACAAAATCACCTTCCAAGAGGTTTTTGTCCACTAAAGGAGGAAAATATGCATGTAAGTAATAAAGTATCATTAGGACATTAATAGAAACACATAGTGCCTTGAGAGCGGAGAGAAACCCCAGCCTAAAGGAGCTCAAGGGACTTTGAGGAGGATGTGATGCCTGAGCTAAGTTTTGAAGGATGAATAGGAGCCAGTTAGATCAAAAAATTCAAAAAACAGATCTTAGAAAACATGGCACATGTAGGAAACTGCATGTAGTTCAATATGTCCAGAGCAACAATAAACATATGATAGATATAATGAACATGTGATAGATATAAACAAAAAGCAAATGGTCCATGCTTCAAAATATTAAAGTTTTGGGACAATTGAGGACAGGAACTAGTACTTGTGGATATTCTAGTTGTATGCATATATGCATTTGGTGCTTTCATGTATGTTATTTAATTTTGTTCCTACCATAGTCCTCAAAGTACATTTAAGTCCCTCCCTATTTGGGAGGACAAACTAGGACACAGAGATGCTTAATATTTTGCCTGGGATCTTTACATAGTAAATTATAATATTAGGTTATAAGTAATGGAATCCAAAGTTTACAAGATAGACCAAATTTCCAGTTGAATGATACATGAAACCAGACCATTGGGCATAAATTCTGAGATACGAAAATTTGAAGGAAGGAGAAATCATTGTTCGCAGAGTGAATATATAAGACCCATGTGATAGGTAAATCATGAATCGAAATACAGGATAGAAATTTGCCAGGGAGAGAAGGAACACATCTTTATAGGCAGAAAATAAATAGTTGCTTAAGAAATTAAAGTCATTAATTAAAATTCAAGTTAGTTCTCTTGGTGTGCACTACCCTTGTCAAAGGACATTGGAGGATTGACCAAATCTTTATTGAGTATCTATGAGATATTAAACATTATGCCTTGTACTTTATTAGCCTTCTCTCATTTAACCCCCATAACAAACCAATAAGCCTCACTAGTTTTTCATTCATCAACTGGGGGTATATTCAGATTAAAAGACAAAACACATCAGTTTCATACATAGCACAGTGCTTGTCATAGAGAAGACTCTTTGCTCAATCATCTTAAGTTTACAGGTAAAGAAACTGATCTGAGGGAGACTGAATACCTTGCCCTCAGTTACACACCTGGAGGAGATGGAAAGGGAATTTTAACCCATATATGTCTGTTTCTTGACTTGACAGTCTTTCAGTTAAGCCATACAGACTCCTTTGGCCAGGGTTAAGCTGAGGCAGAATGTTATTATAGACAATGTAGGTACTTAATGAGGCAAGAATAACCTGCCCATAAGTAAAATTATATGGCCTGGTTATCTCTCATCTCCCTGCCCATAATATTTCTTCATTTCCAGAACCTTGAGATTCCTGAAATCTTCAATTCCAATGGCTCAAAATAGATGATAGATAGATAAATAAATATGGAGATAATAGATAGATGATTGGTAGAGATGATAGATAGATAATGGTAATTAGACATTTCTACTTTAGTGTGATTTTACTGCCATGCATGACCTCTTCTAGGTTCTTTGTGTTTTTTTTTTTTTAATTTTTCTCTAATTTGTTCAATTAACAAGTATACACTTTTAGGTAATTTCAACAGCCACTGAGCAGGTGAGGTGTTAGAAGTCCCCCAAAGCCATCACAAGCAGACTGTATCCTTTGATTTAGCAAAAATCAAACCGTATGCAAGTATCAAAAGAATGTAAAATCACTGGGCTCCACAGAGACTCCAAAGTAATAAAACGAGCCAGTTTCAAGGCAAGAAGAATGACCCCCATTAAAAAGAGTTTTAAAAATTAGGTATGGTAATACAGCCTCAGTCTGTAGGAGCAGTAGTCAAATGAAAATATATTTAAAGAGTGGTTCTGGCCCCTGTGGTATGTGTACCCTGGGAGAGCCATCATCTCTTTAATAACTTTGCTATATTTCCTTACCACATTATTGAAAATTGTTTAATGAGCAGTTTCCCTCAGAGAAGATCTCAGATTCTCAGAAGCAGTTGCCATGAGAGATATTCTTTAAAGCCAGATGAAATTATGTTTATTCTTTTATATTTCTTCCCGGAGCAGTCAAAATGGTGGTGCTTTCAATTTTTCTTCCTTCTAGAAATATGTTTTCTCCTTATAAAAATAATACATGTTTATGATAGAAAAGTTGAAAATCAAAAAGTATAAAGAACAAGCAAGATCAATGTGGGCTTTATTCATGTAATCATTCTGTCCAAACACAGAAGGTAACTGAATATTGGGAGTTTATTACTCTCTACACTCAAATTCCAGCATTATTTTTATATGATGATGATCAAATAAATGCACACAAATTACATTCTTATACTTCTTCAATTTTTTATCTCCTTTTGGTTTTTTTTTCAGTTATCAATATCCCATGTCAATCATAATCTTTTTGTAATCCAGACAACTTCCTGGATACTCAGACAACCACTGTATGCAGTGATCCTCCCCAGTGATGTCTAACACTCGCTTCCATTCATAACTCTTGAGTCTTTAGCCAGCTACTCTCTTTTTTATCCTATTTTGGTTCATACTCGAATCACCCGTCATCTTTCAACATAACCCATGATCACTCAAGTCAGAGAGTCAAGGATCAGCTCACTCCTTCACCACTTACTAGCTGTGTGATTTGGGCTATGTCTTATAATCTCCCTGAGTCTCCATATTTTTTAGCCATGAAATGAGACTGAATCTAGAGTAAAAGATAAAACACTTGGAGTCTATAACACAGTGCTTGGCACAGAATAGATCACTGGTTTGCATCAGCTTACAACATTAGTGGATGTTAGAAAGAAAAAGGAGCCATTACATTGCTAGTAGTAAGATTCTTGAATATAATGGACTTAATTAAAGGCCTGAAAAAAGGAGAGGATAATTGCAGCATAAGTCAAGAAAAAATTATAATTCAATGTCGGACATCACTCTTGCTTGATTTTTCTAAAATTTTATTTTTTTCAGTGTTCCAGAATTCATTGTTTATGCACCACACCCAGTGCTCCTTGCAATCTGTGCCCTCCTTAATACCCACCACCAGGCTCACCCAAACCCTCACTCACCTCCTCTCCAAAACCCTCCATTTGTTTCCCAGTGCTCATTAAAAACTGTTTCCTAAAGAAATCTTACTAGCTAACTTTTCAAATAACAGCACAACTTTGCTTTTTAATAATTTCAAAAATTTCTTCTGGGGCGCCTGGGTGGCTCAGTGGGTTAAGCCGCTGCCTTCGGCTCAGGTCATGATCTCAGGGTCCTGGGATCGAGTCCCGCATCGGGCTCTCTGCTCAGCAGGGAGCCTGCTTCCTCCTCTCTCTCTCTCTGCCTGCCTCTCTGCCTACTCGTGATCTCTCTCTGTCAAATAAATAAATAAATAATCCAAAAAAAAAAATTTCTTCTGAATTTTTCCTTCATAAATTGTTTCTATCCCACCTCTATTGACCCCTTTCTTTTCTTTTGCTGTGGATTATTTCCTTATGCTTCTTGGTCCATTCATTTGTTGGGGTTTTAATGTATTTCTTACTGATTTACAATGTTATTTTTATGTCATATTATATATTATGTGTTATGTTATATTCCTTTTTGTTAATCAAATATTTTAGATGTTCTATTTTTATTCTTCTATTGGTATCTTAGCCCTAAACTCTTTGGATTATTTTTTACTCATTTCACTGAAAATTACAATGTACCTCTTAAACATAAGACAATCTACATGGACAATATTTTATTACTTCATGTAAAAATGCAGAAACCTTCTAACAGTATGGTCTAATTCAGTACCATCATTCTTTGTCCTATAATTATCATACATACTCTACCTATAAACATTATAAATCCCATATTACAGTGGTAATGATTATTGCTTTAAATAGCGATTTTTTTTTGAAAAATAAAGAAAAGAAAAAACCCTACTCTTTTATATTTACTTCAATATTTAGCCTTTCCAGTGTATCTGTTTCCTCACATAGATCCAAGTTACCATCCAGCACAATTTTTCTTCACTCTGAAGAAAAGAATTTCCTCTGGCATTTTTTACATAATAGATCTGCTGGCAACAAATGTCTTCAGTTTTTGTTTCTCTGTAAATGTCTTATTTCATCTTTGTTTTTGATGGATCGTTTTGCTAAATATAGAACTCTGTCCTGGCAGTGTTTGTTTTTAAGCACTTTGAAGTGTTCCATTTACCTCTGTCCTTCATTGTTTCTGAGGAGAAGTCAACCACCGTCTGTATCATTTGCTCCTGGCATGTAATGTGATAATTTTCTCTGCTTTGAATATTATCTTTTTTTTTTTTTTAAATTTCAGCAAGTCTGATGATGTTCCTTGTGTGCTTTTCTTTGTATTTATCTTGCTCACATTTTATTAAATACACAGGTAACTGGGTATCTCAGCTGGTTGAGCACCCCACTCTTGATTTAGACTTTGGTCATGATCGCAGGGTCCTGAGATCCAACCTCCCATTGGACACAACAGTGAGCCTAGAGCCTGCTTAAGATTCTCTCTCTGGTCTCTCTCCCTCTACTTCTCCCCGCCCCACCCCATGCTTATGCTCACTCTCTCTCATGCTTAAACAAACAAGCAAACAAACAAACAAAAAAATTATGAAATGGACTTGATTTGTAAATTGAGATCTTTAACTTAATTTGAAAACTTTCCAACTTAAAAAAAAATTGCCTTTCTCTGCTCTTTCTGGGATTCAATTACATATAAATTATACTGCTTGGTAATCCCAAAGGGTCTGCTCATCTTTCTTCACTTTTTGTTTTTCTTTTCATATTTTACATTATATAATTTCTTTTGTTCTTCCTTCAAGTTCACTAGTTTCTTCTACTGTTAAATACTTCCAGTAAAATTTTCATTTCAGCTACTGCTTTTTCAGCTTTAGAATTTTCATTTGGTACTTTTTCTTTGCAGTTTCTATTTCTCAGCCAAGATTAACTACCTGTTCATTTATTATATGTGTAAGTCTTTAAAGTCTGTGAACAAATAATAATAACAAGATCAGCAATCATTTCCTGATAATTCCAACATCTGGATCATCTCTGGGCCAGTTTCTATTTTTGTCTTTCTTGAGTATTGCTAACATTTTCCTGGTTTTTAGCGTAACAAGTGATTTTTTATTAAGTCTGAATACTCAGTTCCGGCAGAGAGCGAGGTGAGAAACGCAGCGCGGCCGTCGATCCCAGGGCCCTCCAGGCCCTCCGGCCTGAGGCTGGCAGGTGACCGGGGGGCCCCGGGGACCGGTCGCGGGCTCCGACCTGCAGAGACCCAGCGCCCTCGCCGCCGCTGCCCATCGGCCAGGCCCACAGTGAAGCAGCTGCGAGCTTCTCCGCACCCCCCACCCCCACCTTGGCGCCGATGGCCGCGGCCTCTCGGAGCCCAGACCTCGCCTGCTGCCCACTCCCCGGGCGCAACTCTGCGGGGCCGTCGCCAAGCCCCTGCCCGAGCCGGCGGGCTCGCAGCGCCTTGGACGTCGGGTGTGGCGGAGCGAGAAGAATGGCGGCCACGCGGATGCCGCGGAGGGCCTGAGAAGGCGGGTCTGCGTGGACGCAAGCTCGGCAGCTTTGGGCCCTGGAGCCCCACAGGCCCAGCCCTGGAGCCCCACAGGCCCGGCCCTGGGATGACCGCTCCGCCCCACTGGACGAAACCTCACTTTCTATGGAGAACGGTGGACAGAGGCCCTAAGGGCCGGGAAGGGGAGCGAAGCCCCGGTCGACGACGGGTGGACCGCTTAAAGGCCACGGCGGTTGGTCTTCGTTCCGCCTGACGTTGATGTCGGGAGATCGAAATGGGAGAATTACGGCCAATCTGGCCAATAGGAAGACCACCCTTCGGGAAGATTTACTGGCCCTTTTCAGAAGGCCTGTGTATATAATATGAAAAGGCTGCTCTCAACTTTCCCCCCAACCTTTCAAAAGAAAACTTTTTTGTCACATCTAGGCCTTCTAGATGTAAAGAGGTTGCCGACATTGATAAAGTAGGATTAGAAAAATCACACGTCTTGTAAATGCCTATTTGTTTTTTGTTTTTTTTTTAATCCTAGAAATGTCTTTTGAAAATGACTTTGAAATGGAATTGCTAGACCACCTCTAGAAGGGACATCAGGAGCGACCCGCGTCCACGGTTGTTCAGTGGGTAAGAGGACATGAAGTAGACGACCTTGAGGAGGAAGAAAAGAAGGCTCGGTGCCAGACTGGTCATATTTAGAAGACATTTTCATATGACAACCATTGTTTTGTGTGTGCATTTTATCCCCCAGCTACTGTATATATAGTTGACAATGCTAAGTACATTTTTGAAATATCTAGTCTTTCTAGATGTTCTGAAGTGCCTGATAACGTGTTAAAAATAGAGGTAGTAAAAAGACATTATTGTAAATACCTTTCTGTTAACATTCATATGGAATGCTGTCTAATTTAGGGGGAATGGCCGAACCGCCTCTTTGAATAGTACACATTGTGTTTGTGCACGGGTTCAGAGGGGGTGGGAGAAGGAAGTGCAGAGAGCTCTGCCAGTGTGTTTATAGTGAGGGAAGGTGAGCCATTGTACTTTATGTTCCTGCATTTTGGTTTACTTAGCTGTGTATATAGTGTACATACTGGACAAATGAGTCCTAATTTTCAACATCTAGTCTTTCTAGATGTTAAAGAGGTTGCCAGTGTATGACAAAAATAGAGTTAGTAAACGAATACATGGTGTACATTTTGTGTTAAAATTCCTAGAAAGATCGTCTTCTGAAAATGTGAGCATTATAGCCCACTGGGTTGGTGGAGAAAGGAGAGACGAGAATGGTTAGTCTTAGGCTAGAATGTTCACATTTTGAAGACACTTTCAGATTATAACTGTTACATGTGTGCAGTTTATTCGAGACTGCTGTGTATATAGTGGACAAATTATGTCCTTATTTAAAACATCTAGTTTGTCTAGATGTTTAGAAGTGCCCAACGTATGTTAAATGTAGAGGTAGTAAAATACCGCTTTGTAAATATCTTTTTGCTTAAAATTCATAGGAAATAAACCGTCTTGGTAATGGAATTGTTTAACCACCTCTGAGCAGTATTCTATCATGTATCTTTGTTCTGTTGCTTGAAGGAGGTGGAAGGGAAAGAATTGCAAAAGGTAATATGTTAGCGTGTTTGTGCTTGGACATTTCCAGACAAAACCATTTTTTGTATGTTTTGTGCATTTTGTTTTGCTGTGTATATAGTGTATATAATGGACAAATGAGTCCTAGTTTTGCAACATCTAGTCTATAGATGTTGAAGAGGTTGCCAATGTATGACAAATTAGTAAAATTAGCACATTCTATACACATTGTGTTGAAATTCAAAGGAAAGCTTTTCTTCTGTAAATGACTTTTGGATATGAATTTGTTCAACCACCTTTAAACGTTACACTTGCCTGTACTTGTCTACTGGATTGGTGGTGGAGAGAAGGAAGTGAGGGAGGGGATAGTTTAGTCCAAAATGATGGTCATATTTAGAATATACCTCAGATTATACCCATTGTTAGGTGTGTGCGGTTTTATTTAACAGTGCTGTTGTGTACTCAGTGGACAAGTACTTATATGAAATATCTAGTCTTTCTAGGTATTTAGAAATGTTTGATGTATGTAAAAGTAGAGTGATGCTTCTTATAAATAGCTTTTAAAAACTGATGGGAAATATTATCTTTGGAAATGGAATTGCTGAACCACCTCTCTGAACGGTATACTTGTTCCTTGGTTTGAGGGAAGTGGGAGGGAAGAAATTGCAAAAGATGTTTTGCTAGTATGTAGTGGGAAATTTCAGCTTATTCATTGCCCTATATGTTATGTGCATTTAACTTGACTGTATATATTGTATATATACTGGACAAATAGGTCCTAATTTTATAATATCTAGTCTCTAGATATTAAAGAGGTTGCCAATGTATGACAAAAGTAGAGTTAGTAAACTAACACATTTTGTACACTTTGTGTTAAAATTCATCGAAAGGCTGTCTTCTGAAAAGGACTTGAAGAGATAACAGTCACATCTAAGTGACACGTGCCTATTTGCACTCACCCACTGGGTGGGCGGTAGAGAGGAGTTGTGAGAAATGAAGGGTTCTAGACTGGAATGTTGCCATGCAGAAGACACTTTCAGATATAACCCATTGTTACATGTGTGTAGTTTATTCAACACTACTGTGTATATAGTGGACAAACTCAAGTCCTTATTTGAAACATCTAGCCTTTCTAGATGTTTAGAAGTGCACAAAATATGTTAAAAGTAGAGGTAGTAAAATAATACATTTTGTAGATAATCCTTTTGTTAAAATTCATATGAAATACTGTCTTTTGCAAATGGAATGATCAAAATGATGAGACCACCTCTCGGAGCAGTACACATCATATGATATTTGTACTGGTTCAGGGAGGAGAGAGAAGAAAGAGCAAAGGGCTTTATACCAGTATGTTTACAGTTAGGGAGGACTAACCATTATCCTGTATGTCTGCATTTTGTTTTATTTAGCTGTGTATATATAGTGTATATAAAGGACAAATGAGTCCTAATTTACAACATCTAGTCTTTCTAGATGTTTAAGAGGTTGCCAGTGTATGACAAAAGTAGTTAGTAAACAAATACATTGTGTACACTTTGTGTTTAAAATCAGGAAAGACTATTCTGAAAACTAGAGGAAGCGAAATTGTTAAAATCCCATCTAAGCATTACAGATGCTTCTACTTTCCACTATGTTGATAGAAATGAGAAGAGGAAGGATTCTAAGCCAGAATATTCTTTCACTGCTACTATGTATGTAGTGGGCAAATTTTAAATAAATCCTTACTTGAAACATCTAGTCATCTGGATGTTTGAAAGTGAACAACATGTTAGGAGTAGAGTAGCAACACCCTTTATTGTTAATTTACAGGAATGTTTGTATTTTGGGAATGGAGTTGTTAAACTTGATGTCTTGGAGAGTATGCTGACTGTTCACTGGGGTCACTAGGGGATGGGGATGGGGGCAGGGAAGGAAGTGAGGAGCAAAGGGTTCTGTGCCCGTGAGTCTTTAAAGTTCTGTATGTGCGTTTTAGTTAATGTGTTAAAGGATAAACAAGTCCTAATACCCAAAGTATATTAAAAGTAGAGGTAGTAAAATACTCCCTTTATGAATGCCCTTTTGTTAGTTTTTAGGAAGGACTGTTCTGGGAGTGTCTGTCAGTCACCTCTTAGAGCTAGACGTAGTCCTATGCTTGGTCATTAAAATGGTGGAGGGAGCAGAGGAGTGGTGAAGGGAAGGGCTTTTTGCTAGTTATCTCCACAAATAGAAGACCATTTTAGGTTATAACCATAGGTCTGGATGTGAATTTTGATGAAGTACCTGTGTTTGTTGTGGACAAGTGTCATTATTTTATAACATCTAAGCTTTTTGGATGTCCTGAAGTGACAATGTATGATAAAATGTACAGCTAGTGAATCAACCAATTTATAAGTTTTTGTTATCATTGATAGGAAAGAAGCATCTTGGACATGGAATTGTTACGCTGTCTCAGAAATGTGAGGACTTACTAGGTTGGCCGCAGAGGGGCAGGAGGAAGTATAGAGGGAGAGCTGTATGCGGATGCATTCATACTACATTGTAATAACTGTTAATGTGTGTGCGTCTCTTTGGCTGTACTATAGGAATACATTAAGTGATTCAATGGAAACATAGCCCGTTGCTAATATTTGAATAGTATAGATTGGATAATGAATTCTTTTAGAAGCATTATACATTGTGCACTCTTACTTATGTCTGTTTTAATTGAACATTAAGGGAATGCAGTATTTTAATGGTAACCCTGCCAGTATCTTTATCTAGAGGCCTGTTGCCATTTTTGTCCTCTCTGAAATCTTTGTCGCCGAGAAAGGCGGGATTACACTTTTTTCTTTCAGATGGAGTTGGTGTAGTGTATCTTGGTTATTGAAATACTCATAGTTTGGGGACTTTGAAATGGTAAATATTCATGGTGTGTAAAAAAGCATGATACATAACTACGATCTTAATTACATTAAAATGCTTACTTTTGTAGATACACACATGGGACCTAGAAGTCAAACTGTAAACTGCTTGTGATAATGGATGACTTTGTTCTTTGCTTCTTGTGTTTTTCAGTTTCCTTTTATGCACGTTAACTTTTAAAAAATAAATTTTTTAAAACCTAAATAAAAAAAAATCTGAATACTATTAGTGATACATTTGTAAAAACTCTAGATTATTTTATATTCTTCTGGATGATGAGATTTGATTAGAAGATAGTTAATCTGGCTAGACTTACAATTCAAACTCTGGTTCCCCTGTGGTAGGAAGAGGCTAAAATATCCACCTAGTTTTTTAAATGTCCAACTGCTCTGGGTTTTGTTTTGTTTCATAAAACTTCCTCTCTTCATCTTCCTCCCCAGGTTCCCCCCTATGTGGACATAGTTAAGCATCCAGCCAAGGATTGGGGTGCATTTTATGTGTACATTAGGATGTTCATGCTCTCTGTGTGGCTCCCTCCATTCTAAGAACTCTTCCGCTACTTGCCATTGTTCTGCCAGCCTGAACTCTACCCTTTCACATCTCATTCTAACCAGGCAGCATCTGTAGCTGGAGCTGCATGCTAATCAAATGTGGGGTGATGAGGGAGTTTCAAACCCAGTGTTGCCAACTGATAAGTCTCACTTATTTGTCCATGTTTGCTCTCTAGGACCTTCAAATGGTTGTATTTGTCAAATATTTGCCTACTTTCGATACTTATTATCTATCTATGGGAGAGTAGTCTAACCAAGCTACCCAGAACTCGGATTTCTCATGTGACTTTTGATTTTTTTCTATTTTCCACCCCTCTATGCTTGAGTTCCACCCCTCTCTGCTTTCCTTAAATGGAAGAACTGTCTTTCACTCAAGAGTATATGAGGCTTTATTTCTTACTAGAGTCTCCAAAAAAAATATTAAAATGTGGATCTAATAATAAAAATAGCTAAATTTACTGAGTCTAACCCATTCTTACCCCCAACATGTCAGAAAGTAACCTTATTTTATTCTTCATATCTACCAATCAGTGAGTAGTATGGAAACACAGTGAAAAAGCATGTATCTGTTTGTCCATCAATGCTGTGCTCTTCATAGCCATCTGTTATAACAGTTCAATTGTCCTTTCCATTTTCTGTTCCCAGTGGAGCCTAGGACCTATCCTTTCTGTTGAACCCAGAGACTATTCCTTAATATCTAGAATTTCTCAGGTCTTCATAAATGCTAAGCCACCATTTTCCATTTGAAAAAAAAAATCATTTTTGGATTGGAAAACCTTTAAGAATATAATTCACCAGTATGCCTGATCCTAAAGTCATGCTTTTCTAAATTCTAGTCACTTCTACTTCAATCCAAAGTTGAAAGTTAGCATGCAGGAAATATTTTGAGAAAGAAGGTGCAAATAAGAATTGAAAACTAGAATTGGTTAGTGTGGGAGATTTAGAGCATAGAGCACTGAAATATATAAATAAGTATTCAATACATCAAATGCAGGTAATAAGATTTAAATTCTTAAGCAGTTTCTGGCCCATAATAGGTGTTAAATAATTATTTATTGAAATAATGAGCATTTATTTAAGTTAGTAAATGATAGAGTGTCTTTGCTCAAGCTGTTTGTGATTCACTTTAAAGATGGTTTTATTTAACTTGCCCGAGAAGAGAGGATAAAAGTTTGCATCATGATTGCCCCCAATTCTAAGAAAAATATATATATTTTAGGATTTCTGTTTCTAGGTTAAAATGGCCTTGACAAGGCCCTTCCAGGCATACCACAAAAACTCTCTGTATATGTCAATTGCAACATTTCATACTGTTTTGTAATAATTTATAGAGTTGTCACCTCTGTCTGACTGTGAGTATCTAGAGGATGAAAGCAATGCACTCCTGATGTCAGAAGACCCCAGTAGTAATTATTGCTTGCCACACACAGCAGAGACTCAGAAAATGATAAATGGGTACGTGTGGGACTTTTTGTTCCTAAATGAATGGTTTGCTTAACATGTAAATTATCAGTAAGAGTGTTTTTAATGACATATTAATATGCCAAATTAGACTTCTATTGAGTTTATACAGTTGCAGCATTAATTTATTGGCTGCCTCCTAAGGACTAAGCATGGAGAAGGGCCAAAAGATGCAAAAATGAAAGCACTTACAGAGGAATAATGGGCCTCAGTTGCCTATTTGCCCATTAAGCAAAACATCACAGGAAGCGGGCTTCCATAAATTGGAATCTAGTTATAAGCTCTTTTAGATTAACATAATAGTTACAAATTTTTCATCCAAAAAGAGTCTCATTTCTACTTAAAATAAACAACTATGGATAAACCCGTCACCAGATAATACCCTCTGGCCTAAAGTTTCTAAGAAAGACTGTTTTCCATATCTACTTTTAAGCCACAAGCTAACAGTATGTCGGGGGTTACTGCATTCCATATTCTGCCATATTCAATAATGCCAAAGCAGTTTTCAAAACAAAAGTTAGGTTTTTTTTTAAATTCCAGTTAGTTAACATATAGCATAATAGTTTCAGGTGTTCAGTATAGTGATTCAACACTTCCATACACCACCTGGTGCTCATCATGACAAGTGCCCTCCTTAATCCCCATCACTTTTTTCACCTTTTCCCCCACCAACATCCTCTCTGCAACTATCAGTTGGTTTATAGTTAATAGTTTGTTTCTTGGTTTGGCGCTCTCTCTCTCTCTCTCTCTTTTTTCCTTTGCTCATTTATTTTATTTCTTAAATTCCACATATGACTGAAATGTATGGTATTTATCTTTCTTTGATTGACTTACTTCATTTAGCATAATATACTCTAGCTCCAATCATGTCATTGCAAATGGGAAGATTTCAATTTTTTTATGGGTGAATAATATCCCTGTGTGTGTGTGTGTGTGTGTGTGTGTGTGGTGTATAACACCTCTTCTTTATCCATTCATCAGTCATTGGACACTTGGGCTGTAGAAAATGTAGCATTGTAGATAGTGCTGCTATAAACATCAAGGTACATGTATCCTCTTGATTAGTACTTTTGTATTCTTTAAGTAAATGCCACGTAGTGGAACTACGGGATCATAAGGTAGTTTTGTTTTTTTTTTAATTTTTTTAAGAAACTCCATACTGTTCCAGAGTGGCTGCCCCAGCTTGCATTCTCACCAAAAATGCCGGAGTGTTCTTCTTTCTCCACATCCTCACCAATACCTGTTGTTCCTTGTGTTGTTGATTTCAGCCACTCTGACTGGTGTGAGGTGGTATCTCATTGTGGTTTTGATTTGCACATCTCTGATGATGATTGATGTTGAACATCTTTCCATGTGTCTGTTGGCCATCTGTATGTCTTCTCTGAAAAAATATCTATTCATATCTTCTGCCCATTTTTTGATTGGTTTATTTGAGTTTGGGGTCTTTAATTTGATAAGTTCTTTTTTTAAGAATAAAGAAATGAAGTCATGCTAAATTTAATTTCAGTTTATCCTTCTCCTAGTCTCTAATATTACTTTTCTATTTCATTTTTTGGAGTTCCTTATTAATTTTGGATATTAACTCTTTATCTTACTTGCAAATATCTTCTACCATTCCTTAGATTGCCTTTAAGTTTTATGGATTTTTACAAACTGGAAGAAATAAATAAATTCCTAGAAACATACAAACTACCAAAATAAAAGTTGTAACATCTCAATTTTACCATTACATGAGCCAGATGGAGTAAAGCACATACAGTTACCACCGAGGAAAGAATTAGATGGCCGAAATTTGTTTCTAAAATTTGGTAAAAGAAAAATTGATTTATCTGATGAACAAAGATTGCCCAAGAGAACGTTCAGAGACTGAGTTGCAGGGCACCTGGGTGGCTCACCTCATTAAGCATCTAACTCTTGATATTGGGCCAAGTCATGATCTCAGGGTTTGAGAGCCCTGCACTGAGCATGGAGCCTGCTTGGGGTTCTCTCTCTCCCTCTCCATTTGCCCCCGCCCATGCACATGTTCACTTGTTTGTGCTCTCTCTTAAAAAATAAAACATAAAACAATGTAAGATAAAATAAAATAAATGGACAGTTGCTATGGTGGATAAGCCTCTCTTCTTTAGAAAGGGAAGAAGTAGCACCAATTTACTGAACTCAAAGAATAGACCATGCCCTCGATATTAGAGCACCTAACCAATGAAGTAAGGAAGCAATGTTAGAATCGGAAACTCTGGAGCAATGAAAAGTAGGCTACCCTTATATTGTCTAGAGTCAAATACAACAGCAAAATGCAAAATAGCATGGTAACATCTGCCACATCCGTGCCATTGCCCTTGTTTCTTCTACCCTAGGTCTAGGTCCTTTGTCTCACCAGACAATATTTATAACCTCTTAGTTCAGTTCCTTGTCAACCTCTCATCTTCCTCCTGTGAGTCTCCAAAGGTCCACCAAAGTGAAGGAATCATGCTGTTTTCATGCTCAAATTCTTCCAATAACTCCCTCAGAGAAAAATGTCCAAAACCAGCCTGGTATGTAACTCTCCTTATGCCTTTTGTAAACTCTTTAAAAATAGCATTAATAACAAGAGTAACAACAACTATATTCTGTGCATACTGTTGGGACATTTTAATGGCCACATTTAAAAGTCTGTATCTCCTACTTCACTATGCTTCCAGCCCTTGCAGCACAGATGTGTTTTTCCTATCAACCATGTAAACAATATCACACAAAATGTCTAGCAGTCACTGGATTAATTAGGGGCCACCAAGTTCCAAGGCAATTTAAATGAGAATCTTAGCACTGCTGTGAAATCCAAGGCACTTGTTCACATTTAACAAGCTGTGCAGTGAAGGAAATGCAATAAAATTTGGCACCACAAGGGATGGAACAGAAGCTTTTTCTCACCCAAATGATCACTTGATGCAGTAAAACCAGAAAACTCTTACCTTTTTTTTTTTTTTCAAGACAAAGTAATGGGAGATTTGTTGTATTTTACCTTAATGTTAATTTTCTGACCCAAAATGACCGAATCACTTTTTAGGGCTAGGGCAATTGTTCAGTTGAATTTCATTATTCTGGGAAATGAAATTATTGTATCCAAAAATAAAATTTACTTTCCGCAAAAATAAGGAAATTAATCTAAAATGTATGGGTTAATCTAAAAGTACATTTTTAAAGATATAAAATGACAGCAATTCAAAACACTGGTAAAATGAAATGATGTAATTAAGCTGGTTTTTTTTTTTTTTGAAAATGTTTTTCTACATATACTTGGATCATATTCCACAATTGTTTTTTGTTTTTTTTTTTTCATGTTGCATTTACTTACACATCCCAAATGGAAAGAATCTATGTTCCTTCTTTCATTAACTCTATGAGCCAGCTCCAAACATTCACATGCCACATACCCATCTCCTATAAAGAGCAGCTAAAAAATGCCAGTTTGTGCTCAAAGTAATTTTTTCAGGAAATTCTTACTTGCCTGTAAGCCTGCTGCTGCAGACCTGTTTGAACTACGATTTTGTTTACACTTACCCAAAATCTGGGATTAGGGGCTTTGGTATTGACCTGCCCCCTCTAGATATGCTGTTAACCCCCTCTCTTCTGATACTTATCCATCCTCTTTCTTCTAATCAGCTTTGCCCCCATCTTCCTTGGTTTTTAATCTCTCCTGTTCCTTCTGGAAGAAAGTATGCTAATCAAGGTCATCCTTGAGGCTATGTTCACGTTTGACACAGTTGATCACCTCCTCCTCTTCAATGGTCTTTGCTTATTTAGCTCACAGAATATCACACTTTCTAAATTATCCTCCTAGCACACTAGCCATTACCTCTGCATCTCCTTTGCTGGCCTATCCCATCCCCTTGAGTCATTTTGTGTATCTATGTCTTCTGAATATGCTCACTTCCTTTATGATCTTACCAGTCACACGGGCATTAAAATCCATGTGTAGGCTGAGGTTCCTGCAGTGGTGACTCTCCTCCTTGGGCCTTTCATCTGAGCTTCTGTCTCCAACTGTCTGCTTAACATCCTAACCCTGATATCTAGTGAATATCTGAAAGTTATTGTATCTCAACCTAATATTTTCCCAGTCTTCTCCATCCCAGTGTTGGTAACCCCATTGTTTCTACTGCTCTTGACAGGCTGCCTTTGACTTTTCTCTCTGTCTCACACGTGACATCAAATCTATGGGCATTCCCATGCTGTCATCAAAGTATATCCACAAAGATTCCTCACCACCTACACTGCTACCAACCTGTGACAAACCAGTAGCATCCCTGGCATGAATATTGAAATACCAATATTTGTCTTCTTGCTTCTGTTCTTTGTGCCTACATCTGGTCTTTTGATGTATTTTTTACACTGCAATTGGACTAATGCTGTTAAAATACAAGTTATGTTATCTCACTCCTTCTCAGACCCCTTCCATAGGTTCCTGTGTCATTTCAAGTGAAAGCCAAAATTATTACAGTGGCCTTGACGGTTGATACAGTTTTACTCCCACCCCCATTATGTCATATATCTTCCCAACTCAAATGCTCCATTGGTCTACAGTGGCTAGCCCACTGTTCTTCAAGCCTGAGTGTCCCACTCCTTCCTCAGAACTCTTATGCTTGGGTTTTTTCTCTCCTGGATTCCTCATGCCTGACTGATTTCCACTCCACATCAGTCCCTCTCTCACCTCCTCTACAACTTATTCAAATACCATCCTCACCACGAGTCCTTCTTCTACCACTCTTCCATAACCGGAATCCTTCCAGCACTCTCTCATCTTGGGCCCACTTAACTCTGCTTATAACATTTCTCACGTATTAAATACTTTCACTCTTTATATTCTTGATTCTCTGCCTCTTTCCATTATAATACAGATGCTGTGAAACAGAACTTTCCATCTGTTTTCACTGTTGGATCTTCCACAGACAAGAATATGGCTCCTGGGTCATAGTGGTACTTAATACTTTTTGATTGGATAAAGGAATGGAACCATCCTACCTGTGGCCTCACATATATATATGCTTACTATCCCCTAATCTGTCAGAAACTAGACAATCCAAGTTAACATTTATAAGCACCAACTATGTTTGAGTCAGATAAAAACTCTTCCACTAAAGAAAAGAGTAAGTAATCAAGAATATAACTGGTAATAAGAATAATAAGGATAGAAGCTTCCATATATCAGCTATCTAATATGTGTTAGGAATTGTCCTGGGTTATTTACATGTGTTTCATTTCCATCTAATGACTCAATTATAGTATCATAGGAGCCAAAGGAAAGAACCCAGCAGTGTGAATACCTATGTATATAAAACAGGATGTGAGGAGAATAGGAATGCCTATTGACTAAAACACAAATCAAAATATGGATTTAAGCTCCTGAAACAGCAATCAAAATTGGCGCTTCTGCACAGCAGAGGAAACCATCAATAAAATAAAGGCAAGCTATGGAATGGGAGAAAATATTTGCAAATCATATATATGATAAAGTGTAAATATCCAAAATGTATAAGAACTCATACAACTCAATGGCAAAAAAATTAAAACTAAAAAAATTTTTTTAAAAACCTACAAGGAATATGATTTAAGAAGTGTGCAAAGGATCTGAATAGACATTTTCCCAAAGAAGACATACAAAAGGTCCACAGGTACACAAAAAAGTTGCTCAACACCACTAATCATCAGAGAAATGCAAATCAAAACCACAATGAGATATTACCTCACACCAATCAGATTGGCTAAAATGAAAAAGACAAGATATATGAAGTGTTGTCGAGGATGTGGAAAAAAGCAAACCTGTGTACTGTAGGTGGAATTGTAAATTGGTACAAACGGTTGTACCAATTTATCATTTGTATGGAGGTGCTTCAAAAAATTAGAAACAGAAATACCAGCAATTCCACTTCTGGATCCAAAAACAATGAAAACACTTAACTTGAAAAGATAACTGTATCCCCATGTTCATTGCAGCATGATTGACAATAGCTAAGATATGGAAACAACCTAAGTGTCCATTGATGTACAAATGGATAAAAAATGGATAAAGATGCACACACAAGCATGCACACACACACACACAATGGCATATTATTCAACCATTAAAAAAGAAGAAAATCTTGTCTTTTGTAACAACAAAGATGGGTTTGCTGGCATTATGCTAAGTTAGACAGAAAGACAAATACCATACTATCTCCTTTATATGTGGAATTTAAAAAAACCTCACAGACATCGAAAAGAAATTGGTGGTTGACAAATGTGGGGGATAGAGACATGGTCAAAATGGGTGAAGATGGTCAAAATGTATAAACTTTCAGTTATAAAACAAATAAGTCCTGGGGATATAATGTAGAGCCTAGGATCCATAATTAACAATACTGCATTATATATTTGAAAGTTTTTAAGAAAGTAAATCTCCAGAGTTCTCAACACAATGAAAAAATATTATAACTATTTGTTATAATAACTATTTTTTATAATAGCTTCAACTATTTGTGGTGATAGATGTTAACTAGACTTATCATGGTCATCATTTTGTAATATTTACAAATATTGATTCACTGATGTACAACTGAAACTAATATAATGCTATATGCCAATTATATATTGACTTGTAAAAGTAAAATAAAAATACATACATAAAAAATATTGGTGCCTAAATTTGCACATGATGACACAGTAGTATAGGAGAGCAAAGCAGTGTGCAAGCTCTAGGGGAGGCCACTTGTATTCTGTTGCCTCCTCTGCCACTAGTTGTATAAACTTAGGTAAGTCTCTTAACCTCTCTGGGCTTTCATTTCCTCATTTGTAACAGAAAGATATTAGTACTCACTACCTATTTGGGGGAGGCATAATTAAATAAGTTAATATATTAAAAAATGCATCAAAACCCTCCACACACAGTGAGCACTTAGTCACTATTAACTGTTACTCGTTTTTTATTTTATTTTATTTTATTTTATTTTTTCAGTAATCCAAGATTCATTGTTTATGCACCGTACCCAGTCAACTCTTACACTTTATAAAAAGATGTTCTTCAGGGACCTGGGTAGTTCAGTCGGTTAGGCATCTGCCTTCAGCTCAGGTCATGATCCCAGCGTCCTGGAATTGAGCCCTGTTCTAGGCTCCCTGCTCAGTGGGGAGTCTACTTCTTCCTCCGCCCCTCCCTCCACTCATACACTCTCTCTCTCTCTCAAATAAATCAATAAAATCATTTTTTAAAACAGAGAAGCTATTCTTCAACTGAAATGTTATTAAATCCTGCGTGTTTTCTATTGTATTCCATAAAGTGCTTCATCCACTCATTCACTGAACATTAATAAAACACCCACTACTTGCCACACAAAGAAGTTCCTGCCCTCAAGGAGTGACCTTTTAGGGGGAGAGATAGACATGTATCAGATGATCACAGGGCAGCATGATGAACACAGGCCACAGAAGGGGAGGCAGCGCCTGGTCTGAAGCCAGCAGCAAGGATTCCAGGAGTTGGTGCCAGGGTACATCTCAAAGACAATGTAGATGTATTCTTCCGGGAGTGGGGATGGCAGAAAGTAAAGTCTTTCCAAGCAGAAGGAGCCAAGTGAACAAAGACACTTGAAGAAAAAGCTTGAGTTTGGTAATTTTAAAGAAATGTCTACAAGTGTGTGCAATAGAATATTCAAATATGAATTACAACATAAATGTTAAGCCTAGTGAACATTGTGTTAAAGCTCAGAACTTTACGCCTTGGGGGAAAGAAAGAGAAAGAGAGAAAGAATGCAGATATTATGAGCCAGAAAGTCCTCCTCCTCTGCTTTACCTCTGAGCTTCCTGACAACCAAAATAAAAATGATAACAGAATCATCAGATGGTTTTTACATACCCATGAAGATAAACCATGACAGTTCCTAAGAGGAAGCAAAAATGAGGACCAGCATTTAGCTCTGAAAGAAATTTCTTGTATAAAACTTCTTATAAGGAACCCAATGTTGTAGGTGGTGATAATAACCACATCTCAATATGAAATGCAAGCATAAGCCTCAGAAAGTAGTTTCTCTGATGCCTACATGAACATTTAGGATACAATGCAAGCACACAATGGAGTGAAAGTCATTTAACTGAGAGGAGGGATAAAATTGTCTTCTGCAAAGTATCTTTCCCAATCTCCCTAGATTCCCAGCCAAGGGCTCACTCAGGATAATAAGCAGGGCAGGGTGTTAGAATTCCCTTAAGCCTGCTCTTCCCAGTTCAGTTTCTGCCCCATTCTCTTGGTCCCATTAGGTGACAGTTCATTAGTTTCACTAGTTAAGCTCATCTACCAGTGGGTACTTACTACGTCATTGTTTATGAAGCTTATTTGCAACTGGCAAAACTCCTGATGTGTGCATTTGTTTAGAGATCTAATTTAAGTTACCAGAGAGAGAGAGAGAGAGAGAGTGTGTGTGTGTGTGTGTGTGTGTGTGTGTGTGTGATTATCATAAGGCCATCTGGGCTGAGCAAGAACCAGCATGCTAAGGGAGTGAGGCACTGATCCTCTCCTCTCTTCTTTACCAAATCTCAGCTTCTCTGCTTATCCACCCCATCTCCTCCATCTTTACCAATGTCCTCCCCCTGTATTCAATATCGTGTCTATTTCTTCAACCTGTGTATGGAGTTTGTTTGCTGACCAGAGTCCTCAACAGAGCTCCCTGACATCCCGCTAACGGTCACAGTCTCAGCATATCTTGATTCAAAGCAACAAAAAAATCTAATAGCCCAAGTGTACCTATTTGGTCATTTGTTTCTGATATCCTGCTACTGCGCACTTTTTGTCCAACTATGACTCATGGCCTAAGAAGTAGAGAGATGTGCTGCAAAGCCCGGCTCTCCATCAACAAGGTGACACTCTCAGATAAATGTCAGGATGCTCAGAGACAAAGCCATTGATACACATCCTAAAGTCTTCTCAGAGAGGGGCCAGTGCAAGAACCCATGACCCGGGAAAGGTGGCGGGGGAGGGTGAATCTTAGGACAGAAGGACCTTCTGTGGCCATTCAAATCTTACTATGCATTTTGCTGCAAATTGCGTCTATGCTCAGGGCATATTCTGTAAGGGAAATAATTGAGCTTACCCTATCAGTGCCCATTTAAATCTTTTTGGTAATAAATTATTTCTTAATCCACATCGTCTGATCTTAGAACTATTGAGCTGATGTGGAAAAATAGACTATATTCAAATAACCACATGGCTTTTTCATTTGACTCTTTGCTCAAACTAATTTTCTCTTCATTTTCAGATCATTACAAATCATGGCAGCACCATTTCATAAAAATATAACATGAGAAGAAACCATTTTTAATTTGTAAAAAAAAATGCATGAAATATATTTATCTCAATTATATCTACTGTCAGCGGGTGGCTGTCACAGCAAACCTTTCTGTGCTCAACTTCATTTGAAAAAAATGGAAAAATAAATTGATGGCTTAGAAAGGAGAGCTTCCCAGCCCAAACTATGGAGAAAAGTCAGTTTTAGCTTTGATCACAAAAGAGGTCAAAGAACTCACACCACAGCAGCTCTGTTCAACTTATGTAACTGCTTCACTTTGTCTCTCAAAGTCATCCCTCTAGAGTTTTTAACCAAAAAGTAGCCTATGAAATTTACTGCCGAATGCAGCAAAAAGAGGTTTTCATTCAAGTATAGACATCTTAGGCTGTCAAATCCATTATTTTAGAGGATGACAGCGAACTTATTGCTTCACCATTGAAAAAGTAAAATTGACTACAAGGATATTACTGGCTCCAAACACACTTGAAACCACCCACAAGACCCTACTTTAAAACTAGTACGAGAAAAAAAAATGGAGCCAGATGGTCATTCAGTAATAATACAACCTATTCTTAAATTACATTCAGAGAATTTCATTTCAATACAAAGTGCTATTGGATGGAGGAATACAACCTGAAAACTCAGAAGAAAGAAAACTAGAATTTTTAGCTTGAGCAAACTACAGATGGATCCACTTAGATGGCTGGCCATTGTGTAAAGTGTTCGCCTTTTGTTCCCTCAGCACGTCCGCTGCCAGCCACCCTCTCACTTCTGCAGCGTGTTCATTCCTCCCCTTCTCTTTCACCAGAGACTCATTCCCTGTGGTTTTAGGTTAAGGTGTCATGTCAAACATCTGTATCTTGATCAGGCTTAATTTTAATCAATGAGCTCTCTTCAGAAGAGATTTTCATTCTAAGTTTTGTACTTAATTGCACAAAGATATTATTATCTTATATCATTAGCTTTCCAAGAAACTTCCAGCATTAGCATTGCATGTGATTGGGAAAATATGATGGGCACCTAAAAATTACATGACTGATAATGTCATTTATTATGACAGGTGCTTTGTGGGGCACTCTGTACAGATGATCTCTAAAATCCCACACCACCGTGAGTTAGATCCTCCCACCTTCCTCCATACAGTGGAGGAATCTGAGCCTTAGACAAGATTGAAGTCACCTTCCAGGAGTCAAATCCAGGAGTCAGAGATCCAGGATTTGAACCTTGCTGCATTTCACTCCATCACCCAAGCTCTTCTACCTGCCTCTAGGTGCTCTCCTTCTGTCTTTGATCCATCGTATTTCATATTGAGCCACCTGACACTCCATTTCTTAAAATCCATCCGTGAATCCCAACCATTTGTGTGCTCCTTCAGACAGCATACAGAGCCATGCATAAATTAGCTCTCTATTGCTCCACCACATCATTTCCTGCTGATATCCTGGTGATAACAAACCAGACCCCTACTCTTACAGTTGTGACCTCTGAGCACTAAGAGCATTAAATTAAAATAGATGCCTACTGCTTAGCAGGATTTTTCGAGATGTTATTGACCATATGGGTTCCTATATGTAAGAGTAGGATAATAATCCCAGCCAAGCCTAATTATATGTTCCAACATCAAGTCTTCACAAACTCTTAAACTTGCTTCCATATTAACATATCTTCACAAGATCTTCCCTCCAAATACTTCCAAAATGTTTCCCAAGCAAGCAACGTAGACACCTCCAGCACTATACCATGGGAAGAAGTGATGCTCTGTTGGGAAAGACTCCAGCCCTTTGTGCTGAGACATTGCTGGGCCCGCCTTTCCCCCCGAACATGGTCTCATTCTTAAATATTCCACAAGGAAACAATTGTGCTTCAATAAGTTCCATGTCCAACCTGAAAAAATCCTAAATATAAGTGCTCCAAATATGAGAAAGCACATATTCTTCACCTTCCCCATGTATAGACATGCTTTGGTCTGGGGTTAGGTTTGTTTAAATTTGTTTAAAACTTGATTTAATTAACCAAGCAGAAAAGAAGCAAAGAAAAACTCTGATATAGATGTCTGGCCATTTGAAGTCATCTTTCTGCCTATAGACATTCCCCTGCAGGAAAGAGTGGAGGAAACAAAATGTTCTGCCCCCTCAAATTCTATTATAACAGTAGGTTTCCATATGAACATTAATGTTATTTTTTTGAAAACTGCCTTCAAGTTGTTTATACTTCTACATCTTAAACAATATGCAACCACCCACAAGCTGCATAGTTTCTACAGCCAGACTTTCCCTGTTTTCTCTCTCAAGAATGTTCTTTGTATTATCTTCTCCTTGAGGATGATATTCAAGCATCACCTTCTTTTTTTTCTTTTTTTTTTTTTATTTTACTTACTTATTTGAGACAGAGAGAGAGAGAGAAAGGGAGGGAGAGCACAGAGGAAGAAGGAGAGGGAGATGCAGCCTCCCCACTGAGCAGGGAGCCTGATGTGGGACTCAATCCCAGGACCCTGGGGTCATGACCTGAGCAGAAGCCCGACGCTTAACCAACTGAGCCACCCAGGTGCCCTAAACATCATCTTCTTAAAGAAGCTATTTCTGAACTTCAGGATGAGCCAGTAATTAATTCCTTTCTAGATCTTAATAATGTTATTTGCTGAAATAATCTGTTTGTGTGTCCCTCTCCCTCAGAGATGACAAACTTGGCTGTTTGTCAGAGACAGGTACTTGGGTGGGGTTATGGAGTAAGACAATAAGGGTGGAATCCTAGTTCCAATGCTTGTTAGACTGAATTTAACCTCTGTATGCCTCGGACACTTTGTCTGCAAGTGGGAACAATAATTTGACCTACTAAATTATAACTTGACCTAGTATTCTGTAAGGAGAACGCTGTTGTTGTGACACTATGGCAAAACATTATAAATTTAGTGGCACTGGGGTGACTCAGTGGGTTAGGCCTCTGCCTTCTGCTCGGGTCATGATCTCAGGGTCCTGGAATAGGGCTCTCTCTGCTCAGCGGGGAGCCTACTCACCCCCACCTCTGCCTGCCTCTCTGCCTACTTGTGATCTCTGTCTGTCAAATAAATAAATAAAATCTTTTAAAAAAGAAAAAAAAAGTATAAATTTAAAACTCAGAAAACAGCACCTAGAACATATGCTGAAAGCATGTTAGGTGTGTACAAGGAGATACTAAAATTCTTTTTAGAAATTTTTTAAAATTTTTAATCAAAGTATCATGGACACATAATAGTATATTCAAAGTATCAAGGACACATAATAGTATATTCATTTCAGGTATACAACATAGTGATTCAACAATTTTATAGATTATGAAATGCTCACCGCCTGTTGCCATATAAAATTCTTAGAATATATTCAACTGTATTCCCTTTGCTGTAATTTTCATTCCTGTACCTTATTTATTTTACGACTTGAAGTGTGTACCCCTTACTCCTCTATACCTATTTCTCCCTCCACCACCCGCCCTCCCTTCCTTCTAGCAAGCACCAAGTTGTTCTCTCTACGTGATCCCCTCTACCCCAGCTCAGGGATAGAGCTGTGTATTCTGGCATAACCAGATCACGTGCTTGGTATTTGTTCACAAAAATATGAGAAGTGACAGACCACTATAGAATTTTTAGTGAAACCTTGCATGTAAATGGAGGAGAAAGTTTGGTTGTCCCCCTGTAAAATCAATTAATTGACTGACAATAGACCTGTCAAAATGATCTCTATCGATCTTTGCTAAATGCTGCTCCGCATATGGGCACCAAAAGGAATAGCATTTTCCACTGATCTGCATCAGACAGAAAAACCAAGGTTATCAAGTGTGTTTTTCAGAAAGCTAAATTCATTCAAAGAGCAATTCTTCATTCCCAGATTATTTCTTTATTATGTTTTAATGTTGAAATGTTCTTTATTTTATGAAATCGTGGTGACAGTGGGGTATGTTTGTTCTATTTATGACTTGCTGTGTTTCGTATGATCGGAACTTAACATTCTTACTCGATAACATGTTAGCAATCCTTATTTTGTCTCTTCCTCCTCACTTTATTCTCTGAAATTACTCTGTTTCATGAAATCCCATAGGATTCAGACAGAATAGATGACCCCTGCAAGAGTTTTGTTCTACTGGTCAGTCTTTTCCTTCATCATACAGACTAAGGAAACTGATATGTCATCCAGTCACATTAACCAGGTCTCAGGGATCAGGGTATACTCATAATATAACAATAGCTAACCTATACTGAGTGTGTGGTATGTTCTAGACCTTGTGCTAAACATGTCCCATGAAATCCTCCACGTTGTCCTCACCATAGTCCCGAGGCAGTTTCTCCGTCATTACATAGCTGGCTGGTGATGGAACTGTAATTCACACTTAGTTTATCCTCCTCTGAAATCTGCTTTAACCACATTACATCACCTAACTGCACATCTCCAAGATTGTCATTTTTAGTGACTCCAGTGAGAAATGTGTTTGTCCTGTGGACCAGTTTCCTTAGGCGTATGTGCTCTCCACAGTTTCTATTTGGAGCTCTGTTAAAATCATAGGCTCTGTCACGAACACAGAATTTGATATTTTATGTCTCATATTTGGATTCTGTGGGATACTGAGTATTCGAAGGCTAAAGTCCCTTGAAGTACTCTTATCTTATTAAATGGTTAGTGGGGCCAGAGGATAGAAGTATTCAGAATTCTTAGCCAAACTTCGTTCTGTGGGGAGTCCTTACAGGAAGAACCACTGATAGCTGTCTCCCAGTCGGTCTTTTTTTCTCTCTCTCTCTCTTCTCGTATGTTAATACCATAAATTATTTTAGGCTCCTGAAAAATATCTTTTTGGCCCCCGAGTTAGTATTTTTAAGGTGACTCTTACTATGTGACCTTAACCCACCAGAGGAGGAGGACATGTAGCCGAGAGATACCCACTCTGAAACCAGCCTGCTCCACCCCTACTCTCGTGATCATGAGCAAGTTTCTCGGTCTCTCCAAACCATACGTTGTACCTGTTTTTAAAAGAGGTATACGAATACCTACTTCATAAGATTGGTAGAAGAATCAAATGAAACACATTTACAATAGTGTCTGAAAAGAAGAGCACTCAGTGAATGACCCTTCTTGATGCCACTGCTGTTGCTGTCCGGTAGATCTATATTACTGCTGTATAGAATATGTATCACATCGCAACTCTCAAAAGAAAATCGTAGACCCTTTCCTGACGTGGCTTAAGAACCGCTATTGTCCCTCTGGGCTCATGGAACTGCCCTCCCTCCCAGGCATCTTTTCTCTTTCTTGGAGTGTTTGAGGCTGAATTGTCAGCCTCCTGCCTATAGAATTTGGGAGTGTTGGTCTTCCTTCACTTCGTCCTCTCTCTGTCTTTTTGTACCTAAACGCACACTGTCTCTGCTGGTATAATATTCTCAAGAAATCTGTGGGTCTCCTATGTCTGTCTAGGGGTTCGATCCCATAAGCCAGATGTTGTTCCTCAAAGGAGAATGCCATCTCCATCCGTGGCATTAGGGTCACACACCTAATCTTTTCAAAGAGTCCTCTGTGAGGGGCACTTGGGTGGCTTAGTGGGTTAAGGCCTCTGCTTTCGGTTCAGGTCCTGGGATTGAGCCCCACATCTGGCTCTCTGCTCAGCAGGGAGCCTGCTTCCTCTTCTCTCTCTGCCTGTCTCTCTGCCTACTTGTGATCTCTCTCTGTCAAATAAGTAAATAAAATCTTTAAAAAAAAAAAAAAAAAGAGTCCTCTGTGGGATTTGAATACATTAACCTCTAGATCCCTCCCAGATACCAGCAAAAGATTGTCCTGTTCCACCCTTGGCTAAATCTTCAAATTGTAGTGTTTCTTGCAACATAAATAGGCTGAGAATTTCCCAAATTACCAGGTCCCTGATCCCTTTTTGTTTAATAATTTTTCTACCAATTTCTCTCTCTCCTCTCCTGTTTATCTCCTCCCCTAAGCCACAAGATGAAACCAGGCCACACTTTAGCACTTGGCTTGGAAAACTCAATGAAACATTTGAGTACATTACTTAGAAGTTCTAACTTGAACATAACAGTAAGATAAAAGTCTACAAGATTTTCTGCCCCTATATGACAAGGATCCCTCATCTTCCATTTTCCGGTAAAATGTTTTTCACTTCCGAGGGAGACGAACCATAAGAGACTCTTAATTATAGGAAACAAACTGAAGATTGCTGGAGGGGAGAAGGGTCAGGAAATGGGGTAACTGGGTGATGGGCATTAAGGAGGGCAAGTGATATAATGAGCACTGAGTATTACAGAAGACTGATGAATCACTCATCTCTACCTCTGAAACTAATAATATACTATATGTTAGTTAATTGATTTTAAATTTAAAAAAAAATTTTAGTTAGAAAACAAAATGTTTCCCACTTCCTTCTGAGACCCATCAACAGCACTCGGCATCCAGATTTCTGCACCAGTCCATCTATGATGATTTTAATCTTCAGTAGAACTAAAACAGGTTTCCTCTACTATACTCTTCACTTCCTTCTGAGCCTTCACCTAGAGAGTCTTTAACATCTAAGTTCCTCCTAACAATCTGTTCAAGGCATCTATGTTTTTTTTCTGTCACACTTTTCCAATTTTTCCAGCCTCTCCCCACTGTCCAATTCCAAAACCTCTTCCACGTTTTTAGGTATTTGTCACAGCAGCACTCCAACTCCAAGTGCCAAAATCCGTACCAGTTTCCTACCATTGCTGTAACAAATTACCAAAAATACAGTGGCCTACACCAATGCCAACATATTATCTTAGAGTTTCACAGATCAGAAGTTCAAAATGAGTTTTACTAAGGTAAATTCAAGATGTGGATAGAGTAATATTCCTCCTGAAGGCATGGAGGAAGAATTCATCCTTTGTCTTTTTCTGCCTCTTTCCTATTCTTTAGCCAATCACTGCAGCCTGCTGACCTCTGCTCTCATTGTCCTACCTTCTCTGGCACTGACCTTCCTGCTTTCCTCTTACAAAGGGCCCTGGTGATTACACTGAGGTGATGCAGAATAATCTTTTCACTTCAAGCCCCTTAGCTTAACCACACTGCAAACTATCCTTTGCCACATACGGTAGCATAGCTAATTTCCAAGGGTTAGAACCTAAACAACTTCAGATGACCATTATTCTGCTTGCCACAAGTTGTAGGAGTTCTTTATATATTCTGATCACTAGAACCTGATCAAATGTATGATTTGCACCATACATTTTGTTGGTTGTCTTTTGACTTCTTAATTTCCTTTTCTGTACAATTTTTTAAATTTTTATGAAGCCTAATGTATCTATTTTTCTTTGGTTTCTGTACTTTTGATATTCTAAGAGTTTTATAAGAACATCATCAAAATGTTATAACATGCACATACATAAAATATATTAAAAATTATGACATATTTAAATCTTTAACCTATTTTGAGTTAAGTTTTATATATGTTTGAGGCTGTAGTCCATTATTACCCCACTGTCCCAGAATCACTTGCAAAAAAAAGGGAAAAAAATTCTATTTTCCCCCATTAATTCTTTTAGCACCCTTGTCAAAACCAATTGACTATAATAAAGTTCCCTCTGACTTTGCTTGTCTACCTCTGTCTCATCATTCAGTCTCAGATTTAATGTTGTCCCAAGAAATGCCTTTCCTTAGCACCTGAATTAACCACCCACCCACAAAGACACACCAGATACTACTGACCACACTTCTGTATGATGTGACCACACATCATCTTTGTATTCCATAGTAGTACTTCATCAGCAATCTTTTCCTGTCTGTGTTTCTTTGCTCAAAATTCCAGAAAGTATGGGCCATAAACCTATTCCTAGAGCTAGAGTTGGAGTCATCCCAACAGAGGCACAAGCACTGAGAAAGAAACAGCAGTAGATTGAAAAAACAGATTCAGGGTGCTCTACCAGTTAAGAAGCAAAAACAGCAACAGACATTCACTATAAACACAAGATTATAGTTAAACAGTGAGTAAAGTTTGCAGAGATGAAGTATGGATGTACAGGAACCAGAATTGATGAAAATAAAATCACAAGGTTTCAGCATAATGGAATAAAGAACAGTAAATAACAGAACAGGGATGAATCTGTCCAATGAAATAGAATAAAGAACAGTAAAATTTTTAAAATGTTTATACCATTTCACTAATGATTTCCCAATTTAAAATAAGGCAAGAGCTAAAAACTCAGAGAAAACCTAACAAAGGAAGCTGATAAAAATGATGGGTATTAACATATTGGAAAATGCAGCGCAATGTTGTAACCATCTCTGATATATTTTCAACTTCTCTGAAGATGTTGCAGCTCTTAAAAGACCCAGGGTTATGATGTATTA
This sequence comes from Mustela putorius furo, assembly GCF_011764305.1. Classification (NCBI taxonomy): domain Eukaryota; kingdom Metazoa; phylum Chordata; class Mammalia; order Carnivora; family Mustelidae; genus Mustela; species Mustela putorius. The sequence goes on from NW_025422019.1 coordinate 6,574,300, forward strand.
TTACACCAAGTATATACATCTTTTAAGCCCACAGGCCCTGAGAAGAAGAATAGCAAAAGGCTAAGGGAGTTTATAGTAAAAATCAGAGGAACATTGCCAAATGCAATTGAGCAAAACTCCTTGACTTCCAGCCTTCCTTCATGCATATCATTCAATAAGCATACCCTTGAAGGAAGGACATTAGGCACAAATGAAAGACATAATCCCTACACTCAAGTGGTTCGCAGGTAAATGAACAATGAAAACAGCATAGTGGATACAATGATAATGGTAAAAATCTGAGAGCGACAGAAGTATAGATCAAAAGCCCCTTGTTTATGAAGGAGTTGATGGTACACTGGTAAGTCTTTCTTAGAAAAGTAAAGGCTGTGCTTGATCTTGAAGGATGAGTAGGAATAGTTAAGACAATAAGCCCTTGTAAACTTCAGAGAAATGCTGTATCTCCATGCCTTAAGTAGGAAGGCTTCTCAAAAAAGACAAAGGTTGAATTTGAAATGAAGAATGAGTAGGATGTGCAGAGACAGATGTATTCATTTCCTAGGGCTGCCATAAGAAATAACCACAACCAGATGGCTTAGAACAGAAATATATTCTCCAACAATTCTGGAGCCTAAGTCCAAAATCAAAGTGTCAGTGGGGCTCAGCTCCTTCTTATTGCTCTAGGGAAGACAACCTCCTTGCCTCTTCTACCTTCTAGAGGTTGCCTTCAGTCCTTGTCATTCCTTGGTTAGTGACAGCATGACTACAACCTCTGGCTCTTCCCATAGCCTTCTCCTCTCTGTGTATCTCTATGTCTGAATCCTCCTTATGTAAACCCCAGTCATTGGATTTGGGCTCCACCTTAATCTACTATGACATCATCTCAATTAATTATACCTGCAAAAACTCCATTTAATTATATTCTGAAGTTCCAAGTGACATAAATTTGGGGAGAACATAATTCAAATTAATGTATCAGATTATATAACTATAATTCTCAATGTGTGGACTAAGAACAACTTTTATGAAAGATGGCATTTATAAGTGTATATTGAAATTATTTAACCAGTGGTACAGAAATAATAATAATATAGAAATCTATATATTTGAACATTAAAATATTATATTTAGGGTTTTTTTGAAACAAACCAAACTGTAAAACTAATTATCAATTTTCACAATTTATGGCATAAGTCATTCATCAAATCATTCCAAAAATGTCCAAATGATCACTAGTGTGATCTTTTGTGACATGACTGATGCCACTTGTGTGAGTTGTATTTTAACATAGGAAACGACATCAAACTATCTTGATGACTTTCCATTGAATCAATAGTTATTAGGCCACTTTTAGTCATAAGAAGTCAGAATTTCCTCCTAAAACTGACAATATTCATTCTATTGCTGATCCTCTCAGTTTCTTTTTTTTTTTATTAATTTCTTTTCAGTGTAACAGTATTCATTGTTTTTGCACCACACCCAGTGCTCCATGCAATACGTGCCCGCCCCAATACTCATCACCTGGTTCCCCCAACCTCCTACCCCCCGCCCCTTCAAAACCCTCAGGTTGTTTTTCAGTGTCCATAGTTTCTCATGGTTCTCTCCTCCCTCCAATTTCCCTCAACTTCCTTCTCCTCTCCATCTCCCTATGTCCTCCATGTTATTTGTTATGCTCCACAAATAAGTGAAACCATATGATAATTGGCTCTCTCTGCTTGACTTATTTCACTCAGCATAATCTCTTCCAGTCCCATCCATGTTGATACAAAAGTTGGGTATCCATCCTTTCTGATGGAGGCATAATACTCCATAGTGTATATGGACCACATCTTCCTTATCCATTCATCCATTGAAGGGCATCTTGGTTCATTCAGTTTGGCGACCGTGGCCATTGCTGCTATGAACATTGGGGTACAGATGGCCCTTCTTTTCACTACATCTGTATCTTTGGGGTAAATACCCAGTAATGCAATGACAGGGTCATAGGGAAGCTCTACTTTTAATTTCTGGAGGAATCTTCACACTGTTCTCCAAAGTGGCTGCACCAACTTTCATTCCCACCAACAGTGTAAGAGGGTTCCCCTTTCTCCACATCCTCTCCAACACATGATGTTTCCTGTCTCACTAATTTTGGCCATTCTAACTGGTGTAAGGTGGTATCTCAATGTGGTTTTCATTTGAATCTACCTAATGGCTTGTGATGATGAACATTTTTTCATGTGTCTGATAGCCATTTGTATGTCTTCATTGAAGAAGTGTCTGTTCATATCTTCTGCCCATTTTTTGATATGATTATCAGTTTTGTGTGTGTTGAGTTTGAGAAGTTCTTTATAGATCCTGGATATCAGCCTTTTGTCTATACTGTCATTTGCAAATATCTTCTCCCATTCTGTGGGTTGCCACTTTGTTTTGATGACTGTTTCCTTTGCTGTGCAGAAGCTTTTGATCATTTTCGCTTTTGTTTCCTTTACCTTTGGAGACATATCTTGAAAGAAGTTGCTGTGGCTGATATTAAAGAGGTTACTGCCTATGTTCTCTTCTAGGATTCTGATGAATACCTGTCTCACATTGAGGTCTTTTATCCATTTTGAGTTTATCTTTGTATATGGTGTAAGAGAATGGTCGAGTTTATTCCTCTACATATAGCTGTCCAATTTTCCCAGCACCATTTATTGAAGAGACTATCTTTTTTTCCACTGTATATTTTTTCCTGCTTTGTCAAAGATTATTTGACCATAGAGTTGAGGGTCCATATCTGGACTCTAATCTGTTCCACTGGTCGATGTTTCTGTTTTTATGCCAGTACCATGCTGTCTTGGTGATCACATCTTTGTAGTAAAGCTTGAAATCAGGTAACATGATGCCACCAGTTTTATTTTTGTTTTTCAACGTTTCCTTAGTGATTCGGGGTCTCTTCTGATTCCATACAAATTTTAGGATTATTTGCTTCAGCTTTTTGAAGAATACCAGTGGAATTTTCATCAGAATAGCATTAAAAGTATAGGTTGCTCTAGGCAGTATTGACATTTTAACAATGTTTATTCTTCCGATCCAAGAGCATGGAATGGTCTTCCATCATTTTGTGTCTTCTTCAATTTCTTTCATGAATGTTCTGTAGTTCCTTGAGTACAGATCCTCTACTTCTTTGGTTAGGTTTATTTCCAGGTATCTTATGGTTCTTGGTGCTATAGTAAATGGAATTGATTCTCTAATTTCCCTTTCTGTATTTTTATTGTTAGTGTATAAGAAAGCCACTGATTTCTATATATTGACTTTGTATCTTGCCACATTATTGAATTGCTGTATGAGTTCTAGTAATTTGGGGGTGGAGTCTTTTGGGGTTTTCCATATAAAGAATCATATCATCTGCGAAGAGAGAGAGTTTGACTTCTTCATTGCCAATTTGGATTCCTTTTATTTTTCTTTGTTGTCTGATTGCTGTTACTAGGACTTCATTAGAAGTTGAACAAGAGTAGTGAGAGTAGGCATCCTTGTCATGTTCCTGATCTCAGTGGGAAGGCTGTGAACTCTTTCCCATTGAGGATGATATATGCTGTGGGTTTTTCATAGGTAGATTTTATGAAGTTCAGGAATGTTCCCTCTATCCCTATACTTTGAAGGGTTTTAATCAGGAACAAATGCTGTATCTTGTCAAATGATTTTTCTGCATCAATTGAGAGGACCATGCGGTTCTTCTCCCTTCTCTTATTGATTTGTTCTATCTCATTGATTGATTTGCGAATGCTGAACCATCATTGTAACCCAGGGATGAATCCCACCTGGTCATGGTGGATAATCTTTTTAATGTGCTGTTGTATCCCATTCGCTAGGATCTTGTTGAGAATCTTAGCATCCATATTCATCAGGGATATTGGTCTGAAATTCTCCTTTTTGGTGGGGTCTTTGCCTGGTTTGGGGATCAGGGTAATGCTGGCTTCATAAAAAGAGTCTGGAAGTTTTCCTTCTGTTTCAGTTTTTTGAAATGGCTTCAGGAGAAGAGGTGTTATTTCTTCTTTGAAAGTTTGGTGGAATTCCCCAGGGAATCCATCAGGTCCTGGGCACTTGTTTTTTGGGGGGTTTTTGATCACTGCTTCAATCTCGTTACTAGATATTGTTCTATTCAGGTTGTCAATTTCTTCCTGGTTCAATTTTGAGAGTTCATAGTTTTCCAGGAATGCATCCATTTCATCTAGGTGGCTTAGCTTATTGGCATATAACTGTTGATAACAACTTCTGATGATTGTTTCTACTGTGTTAGTTGTGATCTCTCCCTTTTCATTCATAATTTTATTAATTTGAGCTTTCTCTCTTTTCTTTTAGATTAGTGTGACCAATGGTTTATGGATCTTATTGATTCTTTCAAAAAAACAGCTTCTCCTTTCATTGATACATTCTACTGTATCTCTGGTTTCTACCTCATTGATCTCAGCTCTAATCTTGATTATTTCCCTTCTTATGTGTGGAGTTGGTTTGATTTATTGTTGATTCTCAAGTTCTTTAAGGTGTAGAGACAGCTGGTGTATTCTGAATTTTTCAGTTTTTTTGGAGGGAGGCTTGGATGGCTATGTATTTCCCCCTTAGGACTGCCTTTGCTGTATCCCATAGGTTTTGGACTGAAGTGTCTTCATTCTCATTGGTTTCCATGAATTGTTTCAGTTCTTCCTTGATCTCCTGGTTGATCCAAGCATTCTTAAGCAAGGTGGTCTTTAGCTTCCAGGTGCTTGAGTTCCTTCAAAACTTTTCCTTGTGATTGAGCTCCAGTTTCAAAGCATTGTGATCTGAGAATATGCAGGGAATCATCTCAGTCTTTTGGTATTGGTTGAGTCCTGATTTGTGACCCAGTATGTGGTCTATTCTGGAGAAGGTTCCATGTGCACTTGAGAAGAATGAGTATTCTGTTGTTTTAGGGTGGAATGTTGTTTATATATATGTTTATGTTTATATCTATATCCATATAGATATGTTTATATCTATATCTATATCCATCTGGTCCAATGTGTCATTCAATGCTCTTGTTTCTTTATTGATTTTCTGCTTTGATGATCTGTTACTGAGAGTGGCGTGTTAAGATCTCCTACTATTAATGTATTCATATCAATATGACTCTTTATCTTGATTAATAGTTTTCTTATGTAATTGGCTGCTCCCATATTGGGGGCATAGATATTTACATTTGTTAGATCATCTTGGTGGATAGTCCCTTTAAGAATTATGTAGTGTCCTTCTGTATCTCTGACTACAGTCTTTAGTTTAAAATCTAATTTATCTGATGTGAGAACTGCTACCCCGGCCTTCTTTTGAGGCCCATTGGCATGAAAGATGCTTCTCCATCCCTTCACTTTCAGTCTGGGTGTATCTTTATGTTCAAAATGGGTCTCTTGTACACAACATATGGATGGGTCCCGTCATTTTATCCAATCTGCAACCCTGTGTCATTTTATGGGCACATTTAGGACATTCACATTGAGAGTGATTATTGATAGATACGTTTTTATTGACATCGTGTTACCTTTGAAGTCTTTCTTTCTATAGATTATCTTCATATATTTCTGTTCAATGATACTCTTAGGATTTTTTCTGTTTTATAGAAACCCCCCTTAACATTTCGTGCAGTGTCAGCTTGGTGGTCGCATACTTTTTAAGCCTTGCCAGTCTTGGAAACTCTTTATCTCTCCATCTATTTTGAATGTCAGTCTTGCTGGATAAAGTATTCTTGGCTGCATGTTATTCTTATTTAGTACCCTGAATATATCTTGCCAGCCCTTTCTGGCTTGCCAGGTCTCTGTTGACAGGTCTGAAGTTATTCTGATGGTCTTTCCTTTATATGTAAGGAGCCTCCTTGTCCTAGCGGCTTTTAAGAGATTGTATCTACAATTATGATTTCTCAATTTTACTATCAGGTGCCTTGATATTTTTTTGGAATCTATAATCTTTGGGGGAGACCATTCTGCCTCTAGTACATGAACACTGGTTCCATTCGCAAGATTGGGAAAATTTTCATGAAGAACTTGTTCCACTATATCTTCTAGACTTCTTTCTTTCTCCTCCCCTTCAAGGATTCCAATAATTCTGACGTTGGAACATTTCATGGCATCATTTATTTCCCCGATTCTGTTTTTGTGGTTTCTAAGCTGTTTGTTCCAGGCTTCCTCCTGATACTTTCTATCTGTTTGTCCTCCGGATCACCAATTCTATCTTCTGTCTCAGCTACCCTAGCTATTAGAGAATTTAGATTAGATTGGAGCTCATTGAGAGCATTGTGAACATCATCCCTAGTGGTTTTCAGTTCTGCCCTAACATTGTGAACATCATTCCTGGTGGCTTTCAGTTCTGCCCTAATCAATTCCATTTGGTCATCCATGGCTTTCTCCAACCTAGCTATTGTCTGGATAATTGTTAGCCTGAATTCTCTTTCCGACATACTGTCTATGTCAATAGCCATTATCTCTGTAACAGAAGGCCCATCCTCTGTATTTTTCTTCTGTTGGGCATTCTTTCTCATAGTAATTTTGGTGAGAGATGGCTAAATGGATGTAGCTGGATGTATCTACCGTGGTGCAGTCAAGGTGCACCCTGGAATGCTTCTAAGCAATCAGGATTCCCCACCCAAATGAGAGAAAAAAGAAAATACAAAGAATAAAAAGAGATAGAGAGACAGGAAAAAAAGGGAAGATAAAAGAGAAGGTTCAGCCCAAATGGGCCCCAAGGTAAGATTTATGAAGTATACAAACAAAAGCAGACAAACAAAAAGACTGATAAAAGTAGATGACAAGAGAAAAAATATATATGCATGTATATAAAAGCAAAAAAAAAAAAAAAAAAAGAAGAAGAAGAAGAAGAACCTCGTCAAAAAGAACCCCAAGTATAAGATTTATATACTATCAGGACAAACACAAATACACAGAAACACTGGAAGTAAAAGATGGGAGAGTGGTTATAAATTCTCAGTGTGGGCAAGGAAGGTTATTTTGATTCTTCCGGATGTATCTTGATATCCTTGTTAAAGGACTCAACTTTCCTAAGATAAAGGGGGATTAAATATTGGTTTACCTATAGGGATAGCATTGGTTGGGGAAAGTTGATTACCTTGAAGTTTAACTCTATATGAATATTAAAAAATAAAAATTTAAAAAAAGAATAAACTAAACTAAAATTTTTTAAATAATTAAAAAAGAGGGTGCCTGGGTGGCTCAGTGGGTTAAGCCTCTACCTTTGGCTCAGGTCATGATCTCAGGGTTCTGGGATCAAGTCATGCATCAGTCTCTCTGCTCAGCAGGGAGCCTGCTTCCTCCTCTCTCTCTCTCTCTCTCTGCCTGCCTCTCTACCTACTTGTGATCCCTCTCTGTCAAATAAATAAATAAAATCTTTAAAAAATTTTTTAAAATAGAAAAGCAAAAGAAAAACATGGATATATGTATCAAAAAGTTCACATTAAAAGATTATTATGGAATTTGATGTACTGGGCATCTCACATTGATGGTACGTAGGTTAAAAAATTATCTATATAAATAAAAATGAACCAGAATTGTGGGAACAAATTAAAAAAAAAAGTTGTATCTACGAAGTAGTGGTGGTTGTTCTCGTGTCGTCTCCCCCCCCCCTTTTTTTTTCCTGGTTGGTTTTTCTGGGGGAAAGGCCTGTCTCATGGGTTTTCAGACAATGTTCCCTGAGTTAAGTCCTCCCACTCCTCTCAAGGGGGTGGGCTCTGAGGGAACCGGTTTTTCAGGTTTTTGTTCTCTAGAGGTTTTTATGTCTGTTCATTTCTTTTCTCTTGCCTTGACAGCTTTTGATGGTTTTTGGAAATTTTGAGGAAAGCAAACTGCACCCCAACCTCCCTCTCAGAGAGAAGCCTCAGTCTGTTCCCCTCTGGGTCTCCAGAGCACATTAAGTTCCCCCTGGGCCGCTGATAGAGCAGGTTCCGAGTCACGGTCCCTGGGGACACAGGAACTCCTGCTTGTACCCAAAACTATGACAGCTGCGGCTGTCTGGGCAGCTCTAGACTGCCGGAGAGGTTCCAAGCAGTGATTGCACGCTGAGATTTTCCCACTGCCCCGGGCTGGGAGTGCCTGGTTTTTCCGGGTACGAGAGCACCGGGCTGGTGCCTGCACGCACCTCTCTCAGGGGAGGGTGTGGGGCACGCGCATCTCAGGCTCTGATAGCATGATGAGGTGTTCTGCCAGCTGGCGAGGGTCCCAGCCCCTCACAGGAGCCAGACCCCACGCGTTCTCAGGCGCGTGGGCAGCTCAGGGACCAAGAGCTTGTTTCTCCACCACACTCTCTCTGACTCAGCACCAGGGGTGGCTGTCCTGGGTCCGGGGATTTAAGCCCCTGTCCCTAGCTGCCCCAATTCCCACAATTTCCCCCCACAATCCTTTGCTCTTTTTGAGTGCTTTCAACCAGACTCCAAGTTAATGCTGGTCCCCAGATGCAGGGCACTCTCGTATTGGGGTATTACTTTCAAATGGGTCGCCTCTGGTGGCTCCCTCCCCCTTTTGTTTATCTTCCGATATCAGTCCAATGTTCCCACTCCGCTTTACCTGCCCACTAGCGTCTTCTGCCCCTGTAGAGATCCAGACGTGTATAATTCTGATCTCAGGCTGATTTCATGGGTGATCGGAGGTCTTTAGTAAGTAATCAGCTCACTTTAGGGTACAGGTTAAACCGGCGCCTCCTCCTACTTCCCCGCCATCTTCGATCCTCTCAGTTTCTGCAGAACCAGCCCAAAAAAGTTTAAAATTTAAAATAAAAAGTGTCTTAGATTGTTTTACATTTTCACTACCTTTATATTGACTGCCAAAAAATCACATATTGGAATGCCATAGATAATTAGGTCAAATCTTGCCTTCCTGACCAGAAATTGGTAACTTGGTAATTAAGAGCAGAGATTCTATGTTCAGTTGCCTGGGCTCAAATTCTGGCTGTATGATTAAATAACTTTTCTCTACCTATTTCTTTCCCTGTAAAATGGATGATGGTGATAGTTATAATACTGTACTGAGTTGATTATACATTTTTACAGTATTGCTTGGCATAGAGCAAGTGCTATGTAAATATTGACTCATTTTATTAATAAGCCTGTTGTCTTCAATATCTACAATAAGTTAGCATGTACGAGTTTTAATGAATTAGAGATGAACTTCAATAGGATTGCTTAAAAGAGGGACCCAATTCCTTGGCACCTCCTTATCCCAGAACACCCACATGCATAGCCATTCTTTATGTCTTATCTCAGGAGTGGCACCCTCTCTGTACTAGTAGATTACATGTTACACAGCTAGTGTCTACATTGGCCTCCATGACTCTCCCATGATTTGCTTCCCTGTCCATCACTGGCTTTCTCAGAGCTGATGTCTTTGCCTCAAAAATGGCAATGTGGAGGGAATTTGGGGAAAACAGTAGGCAATGGGGAGTATCCACAGATGCAGGTAACCAGATAGTCAAATGACACTAACACTGGGGTGCAGTGATGCTACCAAGGGTTCTCCTCTGTCACCAGAGAAGAAGCTACTCTAGTCAGGGGCCCCATTTGCTGAAAGGTAGAATGCCAACAGATGCCAGGACTATTCCTTTGTGGTGCCCTTCTATGGGTCCATTAATCTGGACAGCAATGTGGTCAGGGGTTGAAGCAGCACATCAGGATGCCCAGGAAGCTGGGACTTCTGGAATCTAAATGACATTGTCAATGAATAATCAGAACAGTCACTAGTCTTAGTGCTGGAGAAGGAAGTGTCCTGGTGGCCCACAGTTGTGCAATCAGCAACCTTGTATTACCATATCATGGGGATGATGCCAAAGGAAGATCTGAGGTGGCTCTGGGCAAGGTTCCAGAGTTCTCATGTCCTTTGATATATCAAAGTCCATTTTGAATATCCAAGAGAGGGCTGTATGTATGGGGTATTCTAAATTTATGTGGCCATGGAGTTTTCCCTCTTTTTAAAGCATCTCTTCTAAATTAATTTTGTTAGAGCAGTATAGTAAAAAAATAAAATAAAATAATAAAAAAAATTACAGGTTGTGGAAACATTTGGGCTCACATACCCTCTCTAACCTTGTGTTCATTGTACCTTTTACAAGTCATTATTACAGCATAAGACTGGGAGATGAGACTTTCAGAGAGTGTGTCAGAGGAAGGCTTGCTGTTCCCAGTTTTGCTCACCTTTTCTCTTGGGTCTACACTCAGTTCCTATGATTCAGCTCAAACATCAAGGAAGTAAAATTCCCAAGTGTACTGAATTCTCCTGATGTTTTTCAGCCCTCTGTTGTGTTACTATAAAGTATTGATTCACTATAGTAGGCAGTCGGCACTGCCATAACAAACTACTGCCAGCTGGGGAGCTTAAACAACAGAAATTTATTTTCTCAAAGTTCTGGAAGCTGGAAGTCCATGGTCATTGTAGTCAGCATAACTGGTTTTTTTCTGAGGCCTTTCACCTTGGGTTATCAAGGTCTGTCTTCTCATAGTGGCTTCCCTCTGTCTGTGTCTATGTCTAAATCCCCTCTTCTTATAAAGATACCAGTCATACTCAATTATGGCCCACCCTAATGATTTTAATTTAGGTTAATTACCTCTTTAAACATCTTATCTCCAAAAATAGTCACATGTTGAGATAGTGGGGCCAAGGGCTTCAATGTATGAAATTTGTGAGGACACAGTTCAGTCCCTAACAATCACCAAACTATGAGTATCTTCTAAAGAGCTCAAGTAAAGAAAATTTGCCCAGATAGTAGCCTTACACTCTAGCTGGAGTGTTGATCAAAAATAAGTTAACACCTCTACATAAACTTACTCTTTCAATTTTACTCTCTCTACATGGAGATAATGCGTTATTGTGGGACAAAGGGAAAAAAATAACTGTAGCAAATATAATTGGTTTTCCTCCGTTATTCAACTACTGTGCATGTAATGTATTCATTTAAACATGAAAGGAAGTGAACTTCAGACAGAATTTCTCCTGAGCAGAAAATAAAGCTAACCCCAATTATGACAAAGGTATCCTTTAATTACTGTGTTACATCATGCTGGATATATGGGAGGCACTTGTTCAAAAGACGAACAGTGTCTTTAGGGTTCATACTGCATTTTTTTAGAAGCATATCTGCGAAGGGAATTTTAAAAATATTTTTCAGGTCCAAAAATTTTAGAAAGCCAGAAAACAGAATGGGAAAAACAACAAAACTTTGCACTGCTTTTAGAAATGTCTGCATTCTAGAAAAATTATCAAGTGCATTTTTCTATTAATAGAATTTATGTTGAAGGCATCAGGAAGAATCATCACTGAACATAAACCTACCATATACACTGTTACCACATACACATTTAGCTGTGATTTAGTGTCTCTACACCATTCAAGCAGAGGAAGCTTCACTTATCTAACCCGAGGAGAGCTGACTCACCAGTATGTAGAACGTTGAACTCATTGCTACCTTATCACTAGAAAAATCTCTATTGGAAGAAAGACACAGTTAAGGAGGGCCTTGTGGTCTTTGTGTTCCTCTCCTTTAGATACTCTTAAAGTAATCCTTGGGTTTTGTTAGACAAGCAAAACTTCTCCTCCCGACCTGTAAAGTCCAACAGAAGCCACGGCCTCAAACCGAAGCATCAAAAAAGAAACTAGGCAGGCCTGAAACATGCCCTGAGGAGAAGATATACCATTTGGACCAAAAACAAAAGCTATGTTACATTTATGGAGGACATATGATTTGCTCAGCGCAGTTCTGACTTCATAGAAGAAATTATAAATTGTAGGGGAGCAGTTTCTAGGTGTCTTGTTCACAGCTGTTTCTCCAGGACATATCACAGGGCCTCAATAAATAGTTCATTCACTCTTCCAAACAATCCTCTGAGATTATTATTTTTATCTTAGAGAAGAGGAAAATAAGGCCCAGAGAGGTTGAAAATTGCTTGGCTTTCACATCAAGTAAGAAGGAGACTTGGAAGCAAGCCCTGTCCTGTATCACCTTTAGTCACAAGCAAAGAAATTGGGCTCCTGGCCCAGACATGGCTCTATAAGGACCCCATGCTTTGTATGGCCACCTTTCTTAAGAGTTTCTAAGTATCGAATGGTTTCTCGGGCTGGCTGGGGTGGGTAGTGCCATCTGAAGTTGCCCCTGGCCTAGAACTTGGACCTGTATGAACACTGATCCCATCTTTCCTTTTTGGGGTGCTTCTGACACTCTTCCCAATGCATGGGATCAACCAGATGCCAAAATGATCTCTGAAACTCATGACTGTAGGGTTTCTCTGCTGAATCCATGGACCACCTATGCTTCAACACAAGTGAATGCCTCGTCTCACCTTCATGAAGCTTCCTCCAGCCCATCTTTGCTTTGCTTCTGCCTTGTAGCAGAGCCTTTCTTGTAATAGTTCTTTCAGTTTTAGGAATCTTTGGTTTTTTTCACAGATTGTTACCTACACCTGCCTGTTTTCCCAAATTATAGCTTGTGGACAGGAATGCTGTAGTATTTTCATCAGTTCTCCACACTGCTTAGCTCAATCCTGTCTAACGAGTCCTCAGTGAACAGTTGGAAAATGACCACAGGAAGGAGTAGGAAGTCTTATTTTATTGTTAAGAAAACTATACTTACATAAGATTTTTTTTTTCAAAAAGACTAATCCTGGATACGTTTTTATTATAGTACATTGACTTCCTCCAGGGATGTTTTTATTTTGCAGCATGTAGAGATAAGATGTTATTGAAACTTTCACAGAGAAGAGTGATTTTCATTAATTTGTTCATTCATTCATTCAATAAGCATGGATTGAGGATTCACCATGAATTAGATGCTATGACTATCACAAGTGGGATGAAGATAGAAAACAGACCTCATCTTCAAAATGCTAATCTTCTAACTGGAAGAGGAAGAATCTGAAACCAAACAGATAATACGATATGTCAAAGTGGGGGAAGGAGAAGGAGGAAAGAGGAAGGAAAGAAATGAGTGGAATTCATTAGATTTTTATTTTCTGGTGTTAAAACACAATTTATCCAGTTTGGTTTTGTTTTTCACCCTCTGTTGGTGGTCATGCTCCCTGAAATTCATGAATATACCTGACACATTACTTATATATTTTTTTAATATAATGATCAATTCACACAGAGAATAAGAGAATTAGATGGGATTAAAGAAACATTAATTGTTCCTGGAAAATCTATATGTGTCTCTTTCTCTTTCTTCTGAAAGTCTTTATACGGTCATCCTTTTCAAAATGAAATTTCAAAAAATTAAATATAAACAGCTCATCAAAATTAGATAATTAGTTATAATCCATTTTTATTATAATCACTCTTTTAGACAAGCCTGCGGGCATGGCTGTTGGCTATTGTTATTATTAGGTAAACAGCAGTGACAAGAGGCAGGGGTCAGTCCCCACAGTCTCCTTTTCATAGGTACATGGCTCATTAATTTTTTTTTTTTAACAGTCTCATGTCTGCTGTGACTGTGTTCAGGCAGTCATATCCAGTCTAGAGTCAGAAATAATGTTGTATGGTTCAAGAATCAAGGCATTTTCTTCTGTTATGATGCAAAAACCCTTGAAAGTTGAGGCATATGAACCCTAATCTGTCTTTAGCACCTTGAGGGACACTTGTAGACATATATTCTCTAATGTGAAATGAAAGGGAGTTGAATAGTGATAGATGAGAAAGGGAAGAAAGGTGTTGGAAAAGGAGGGGTTCCAAAGACCAACCTCTTATGCTTTATCCTTTGCCTTCAGTATCTGACTCTAGATTAGTAAATAAGAGGAATTTGGCTCCAAAAAAACATAACTTTTCAATACTTGGTCTTCTCACCTCATACTGAAATTTAAAATGATGTGATTGATGTATTTTATTTATGTCTTTAGGTAAGACCATCAAGACTACATAATTGTAGTTTCTTTGTGTGTGTTTTTTAAGATCTTAAGAATGCTTTGAGTGACATGATTAATTCTTTACTAAATCTTAATCAAGTGTCCTCCAAAATAAAAGGAAGGTCAAACAAAAAAAGCTATCCTTAATTAAAATGAATGGATGAATTGATTTCATAAAATTATATTGTTGTTTAATGACTGTGGGAGATTGTCTTCAGGGTAGAAAACTGACATTTTGCCTTAATCAATGCAATTTTATTAAAATCAATGTAGTCTATTATGTAAGGCCTATTGAAAGGAACTTTAATAAAGTTCAATCTATAAAAAGTAACCAACTCTAATTCAACTCAAATTTAATCTGATGGTAGCTACAGTGTTCATTCAACACTGTATTTAGTACTCATCGAGTGCTCACTATGTACTAAGCACTTAGGAAGTATTTCTCACTCTTCCTTCCTTTTCGGTATGCATCATTGAGTAAATAGCTTAAAATTTTGCATTAGATCCAAGTGCACCTAATTGGCACTAGCACTTTAAAGAACTATTTCTGCCACACTGTAAATAAAATTTTACCTTGAAAAAATTTTTGAATGTTAATGGCCTTCCCAATGCTAATTAATAACAGGTTGTTAAAAGAAAATAAATGTTCTTAATTCCAAGTTCAAAGGGAATTTTTGGAATAGGAAAATTTGGCTACTTACCTCTCACAATGTCCATTGTTTTGTTTCTCCTGGGTTTTCCCCTCTTACAATAAAAATTAGGTTTCTAGGCATGTCTCCTTTCCAATTTAGCTTCTAAGAAACTAAGATGCTCAACTCCAGGATCTAGGGAGTGGGAGTATTACAGCTTGCTATTATTAGTCTCATGTCTTAATCTTGATCTTGACTGCCCATTAAAACTTCTATTTCCCTGATCCTGATTCTTCATTCTTACTGATATTGAATTTTATTCTATTGCATCTGCCATTAAGAACAAAATGATTGAATAAAGTAAAATACAACATTTTTTAAAAATTTATTTTTAGCTATTTGAGGATGAAAACACTCTCTTAGTCATTATTTTCCTTTGGCGCTTTTCTGAATTCTTCTCACATAGTAATTATTCATTAAATTCTTACCAAAAATTTAGTTGATAACTTTATACACTAATTCAACAAGTATACAGTGAGTACCTACTATTTTCCAGAAACCCTGCTAACCACTGAGGTTACAGGGGGAAGTTTGCTTGGTTTTTTGCTTTTGTGGTTTTTTAAAAATTTTTATTTATTTATTTGAAGAGAGAGAGCACAAGAGTGGGGAAGGTTAGAGGGAGAAGCAGACTCCCTGCCGAACAGGGAATCCAGTGCGATACTCAATCCTGGGACTCCAGGATCATGACCTGAGCTGAAGGCAGTTGCCCAACCAACTGAGCCACCCAGGTGTCCCATAGGTAGAAGTTGGATAGGAGTTGTCAAAATAGCTAAATTGATATACGAAATAAACTCTAGTCTCACTTCCACCCACATTCCAGGGGCCAGAATTCCATCCCGAAGTCCCATCTAAGTTCATCAGTTATAGATTTTTTGTAACAACCTGGGAAATGCCTTCTGGATGACCAGGAGGAAAAGGAAATCGGTTTAGTGAGCATCAAGCAATATATTTCTCATGGTCCAGGCTACTCATTGCCATGGAGCTGTCAGCCCCTCCCTCAGGAGACCACATAGACACCCATGTGGTTGCTCACAGTTCAGTTAGAGTTCCCTGCCCACCATACGCATATACACACTCAATAAACAACGGTGAGCCAGGGCCAAGGAAATAAAAATTCCCAGCCTGACCATGAAAGAAAAGAGGACACAAAGAAGTCTCTGGCCCAATGATGAGATCCAGCTGATTCAGGTTGATGGAAGCTCCATGATTAAGCTTTGATTCTGTTTTCGAGGAGAAATGCTTCTGTCCACTCTCAGGAATGCGGGGACGGTCTTCCATGGAAATGTCACTTCTTCCCCAGCCTTCTGGCTATAACAAATTAGATCAAACTCAAGATCAAACAAATACAGGGTTTTTTAATTGAGGGGAAAGATTTGTATTTTTTACGTTGAAGTAGAGTTGACACACAATGTTGCATTAGTTTCAGGTGTACAACTTAGTCATTTGACAAGTCTACATGCTATCCTGTGCTCACCACAAAAGTAGCTACCATCTGTCACCATATAATACTATATTAAAACCAATATAGGGACAGATTCCCTGTGCTGTGTTTGTATCCCTGTGATTTATTTATTCCAAAATTGAAAACCTGTTTTGTTTTGTTTGTTTGTTTTCCAGGATTGAAGTCTTGTTGGCAATAGTCTTCAAAAATGCATTTAAATTCTGATATCTTCTGATTACAGTTGACCCATGTAACTCAACTATATCCAGAGTTCTAAGATAGTCTTACTCTCTGTTTTGGGGTTTTTTTGGTTTTTTTTTTTCTTTCATTTTTAATTCCTTGATTTGTCGGGAGCCAGTACAGGAGGCCTACTCTAAGAGCTGTAAGGGACTAAATATGATTGGCTGTTCATTTAGGTCCACTCTCGCGGGAGGTGCATGAGCACTGCATTTTGATTGGTTAACACTGCCTGTATAAAAATGCATGCGCCGAGGGTAGAGGGGAAGAAGAAAAAAAGCGATTAAAGAAGAAGGTTCGCCGCTAAGTGAGTCTCCGAGTCGTTCTTGCGGGCCGAGAGCGACAAGTGGTGCCGAAACCCGGGATTCTCATCGTGAGAGACGCACGGAGTCGGCGACGATCAGGTAAGGAGTGCACCTATTTCTGTCTAGTGAGCGACAGGGAAAATTCCTAGGATAAGGATGAGTGTAAAGCTTTCCGGGATGGGAAACGAGATGGCTGCATATAAAATGTTGGGGCCGCTAACTGACGTTCTTAAAGCAAATGGGACCCCTTTGAAAAATAAGAAGGCTCGCTTATTTCTAAAAGAAGTGGGTCAAACCGCTCTGTGGTTCTTAGAGGAGGGATTGCTTAATATCCCCCAATGGGAATATCTAGGGGAGGACCTCAGGCGCGACCCACGCACTACGCCGGGAACTCTCGCTCTTTGGTCCTTAGTGAAGGTCTGCTTACAATCCTCCCGCGAACCCATACGCAAGGCGGTTCTACAGGGAGGAGAGATCTTAGAACAGGTAAAAGAGGAATCTTGCAAAGGATCCTCGAGATATTCCAGTTCTGAAAGTGAAAGCTTAGAAGAAAGCTCCGATGAGGAAAACGCCCGTCTGGGTGATAAGAGAAAAGTGACGGGAGGGGGTCCCTCCGATGATCAGAGAGTGGAAGAAATGAAAATAGAGCTTGCAAAAAAGGAGGAAAAGCTAAAGAAGGCTATGGCGCAGCTCAAAATGCAGGGGGAAGTTATGGCGCAGCTGAAATTAAAAGCTAAAGAAGGAGCTATGGCGCAGTTACAATGCCCACGCGCTCAGCTCCAACAGCGCCACCTTACGAGGGGCCTCCTCCGTATAAACCTTGCTGCACCAAGGCCTGCTATTGTGCGAGCTGCACCGCACGAGTGGCTGCCATAGTAGCCTCTCAGGAGTTTGGGTGGGAACAGGATTCTCATTCAGTCCTAAAATCCCCACTTACTCTAACTCCACCGTTTTTGGCTATAATTATACCTACCAAGACCCGGTGCAAGGCGCGTCAGCTCACCTTCTAGATAGGCGGCTGCTCTGCAACGCTGCACAGGCATGTACAGGCTTGGAAAGCCTTCACTTTATTAATGGGTCTACATGGCGTAACTGTACGTACAACTATCACATAAGCTCTCGATTTGAAAAAATTGGATTCCACTTTAGGTAAGGCTGGGCCCTTCTTCAGGTTCACGAGAGACTTCATTACGACTTCACATCTTTTTGTTTAGTTTAAACTTTAGTGATAACATACCTTTAATACGGATTCCATTTGTTTTTAAAACCTTGTAAATATAAAAGTTTGAATTAAAACAACTGTTATTATTGCAAGGGTAATTCAAGTTTACATGGTTTTTACATTTTCAATGGTGTGATGACTTTTTTGATTCTGTGTACTCCAAGGTACTGGAAAAGTTTTTCTTTTACCAAATTTTTTCAACTTCTACTAAGTATAATTTAATGTAAATTGATGAAAACTTGTGCTAATTAATGTATTCTAATATGTGATATAGTTTACAAGTTATAATTATTAAATGTCCATAATTTGGAATGCTGTTATTTATCAGTAAATGTAAATTATTTGAGGCATTTAGCCATACACATCAGAACTTTTTAACCTGTCTGCGTTCTGTAGTATAATTATATTATAAACTGATGACTGATACCGTCATACTTGATTCTTCATGGCATCAAGTCACTGAAATGAAAATATGGGAGTATTTATTTACTTTTTGTAACTAAGTTGGAAACAAAAAATGATAAAAGGAAGTATGTAAGGGGAAAATGATTCTCGTTAAATCCTGCATTTTCAGTCTCCGTTGTGTCATGTGTATCAACATATTACATACTCCATGTAAAAATTTGCTTAAAGTATACAGCATTTAGCATGTAGTATATATGCCGTAGGTATTAGGTTGAAACACTAAAGTCTGCCAGAAACTTTAGACAGTAGCAAGAAAATTGTTTTGTTTTTTCTTGTAGAGTATCAGTTTTGCAAACTTCAGTTGTAAATTTAAAGGGCTGACTTTAGTTCTTCCACGGTAATGGCTTGAATAACATCATCTTTGGGATATTGCACCTCAGCTAAGCACATAAGTTACTCACCAACACCCGCCTGTGTTAGAGCTCCCTTTCTCTTCATAGTTTTTAATGCTTCTACTATTAACAAGTCATTTAGTCTCTCTTGTGAGTCCCAGAATTGTCTGCTATCAGAATGTTGGAACGCCTCGGTGGGAGACTCGGCAGTAATAGCCAAGATACCAACGTATATCCCGATGCCAGTACAGGTGAACCCCAACAAGCTGCCGGTGCTGCTTCGACATAAACGAGACTTTGGAATAACAGCAGCCATTATTGCAGCTATCGCAGCATCCGCCACCGCTGCTACTGCTGCCGCGGTAGCATTGACAACCTCGGTACAGACAGCAGCTGCGCTCAACAACGTCACAGGAATGGTCGCTGAAGCATTGGCTACGCAAGAACAAATTAACGGACATTTGCATGCTGGTATCCTTATTGTAAATCAAAGGGTTGATCTTGTACAGGAACAACTTGATATCCTAGAGTCAATTGTGTCGATAGGATGCATACATAATATGGCCGGACTTTGTATCACCCCTATAGCTCATAACTTATCCTTAGCAGCTAACCTCTCTAGACAGTTAGGAAATATGCTTAATGGTACCTGGAACCGTCAATTTCAAAATTTAACTAGGCAATTACGAACTCAAATTATATCCATATATTCTACCAAAGTAACTATTGCACCTGTTAGTGAGTGGAAAAAATGTTACAGCAATCTGTTTCGTTCCTCAAATAGTGGGCCGGACTTGGTGCCATGGCTGTTCTCTTAATCACAGCTAACGTACTAATGTTACGTTGGGTGTGTGGCCGTGTCCGTCGCAATCAACGACAATAACACCTCATGGTTCAAGCCATGATGGCTCTTGAGGCTGGTACCTCCCCCCAGATATGGCTAAGCATGCTAGATTGGTAGTCAAAGACGGGTAAGACTGATCCCACACCATAGCAACCTAAGACAGGGGCTCTTCGACCAGGGAGAGTACCCGATGACGGGTAAGCATGTGTGCTGAGGATTGGCAACCTAAGACAGGCACGATCTCAGCCATTATAAATAAATAAAAAAGGGGGAGATGTCGGGAGCCAGTACAGGAGGCCTACTCTAAGAGCTGTAAGGGACTGAATATGATTGGCTGTTCATTTAGGTCCACTCTCGCGGGAGGTGCATGAGCACTGCATTTTGATTGGTTAACACTGCCTGTATAAAAACGCATGCGCCAAGGGTAGAGGGGAAGAAGAAAAAAAGTGATTAAAGAAGAAGGTTCGCTGCTACATGAGTCTCCGAGTCATTCTTGCGGGCCGAGAGCGACATTGATTTTTAGTTTTGTTGTTGTTGTTGTTGTTGTTTTACCAAGATATAATGATATACATTACATTAGTTTCAGGTGTACAACATAAAGATTCAATATTTGTATATATTGTGAAATGACCACAAGTCTAGTTAACCATACCTGGTTACAGAATTTTTTTCTTGTGATGAGAACTGTTAAGATTCATTGTCTTAGCAACTCGCAAATATGCAATACAGTGTTTTAATTATAGTCCCCATGCTGTGTATGACTTACTTATTTTGTAACTGGATATTTGTACCTTGGCATCCTTCACCCATTTTGTCTGCAACCCACAGATTCTGTTCCCTATGTCTGTGAACTTTTTTTTTTCCAGTTTCCAGACTAGGTGGCTTAAACAACCAACATTTATTCCTCAAGCTCTGATGGTTGGAAAATCTAAGAGCAAGTGACCAACTGATGTGGTTCCTGCTGAAAATCCTCTTCCTGATTTGCAAGTAGAAACCTTCTTGCTATGGTTTCACATCTTAGAGAATGATCATCTCCCCTCTCCCCTGTTTCCCCATAAAAGGGCACTAATCCCATCATGAAGCTCCACCTTCATAATTTAATTATCTCCTTATGGAGAGTTTAGCTAAGCTACTCCATTGTATTGCTCCCTGGGCAACCATTTTCTTTAGCTGAGTGGCTTATGGAAATCTCAAATTGACACTAACCCCTTCCCCCCTTGAAAGCTAATGCCTTTGACAGGCAGATATAAGTTCCTGATATGACTTCTCCAACAACGTTGTGGTCAACAGTTTCTTCTGCCTCCCAGGGCTGCCTTCTTCTGTGCCCCTTAGTTAAGACCCTGGTGGAGTTTACCAGAATCCCACACTTTTGCATTGAGTTAACCAATCCAGCCTTGGCTTAGGAACTCCAAAGCATTTCACCCACAGGCCCTCATGAAGGTGTGTGCCCCAGGTCCTGTCTCTCTCTCCATCTGCATTCTGCCTTGACCTCACCCTGTGACTCCTCGAGGCATTCCAGGGATTCTTCCAGGACCCATGAGTAATAAACTTTGTTAGTTATATTTCCTTTGAGGTATGTTGTTGAACCACAGCTCAACCATCCAGAACAGTGTTTCATTTAGCAAGTGTTAATTTGACAAACTCATTACACTCCCAAAGGCTTTACCTCCAAATACCATCACACTGGGGATTAGGGCTTCAGCATATTAATTTTGGAGAATCTTCACTCCATAGCACACTTAATTCTATACTTCATGAACCCAAAGCCCATGTGCTTGAGTGACATAGGAGGAAAGAAGAGCAGCCAGCAGTCAGTTCCTTAATAGGATCAGGGAAGACTTCATAAAAGAGGTAAGATTTTTAATTTCTTTTAAATTACCATAAAAGAGGTAATTTAATTGTGAATTAGTCCTGGTGTTTACCAAATAGATGAAAGGGGTGAAAGAAAAAATAACAGCTGGGTTACGGGGCACACCCAGCAGGTTAGGGGCATGGGAGATTATTTTGACAAAGCAGGACATTCCAGAGGATGGTTTCAAAGACTAACACTGGAAAGACCAGTATATTCCAGATAAGGTTCTAATTGGCTTTGCTTGGAAGTTAAGCCTACAAGCAAGTCTCTAAAAGACATTAATCAGGAAAGTGATTGAATCATAATCATGTTTTGGAGAAAATTCCAACTTCCTTGAGGAAGATGAAGCAGACTGAAAGGCAGAACTCATAGAAGGACCCCTCAGGGGTAGTAACTATTTCAGGCTATCAGTGACCAGGACATGGATGAGGCAGTGGCTGTGGAATGGAGAGGAGAATTGAGATGCCAGAACTTTTGAGATGGAGAGACAGGGATTGCAGACCAGGAGGAATGGCAATTTTCAGAGTTGCCCTCAGCGATTTGTTAGCATCCACACTATCTCCAACCATAGAAAGGGTCATTTCCACTAAGTATAGTGAATGGCAAACTGGGAACAACTTTCAACAGGCTAGATCTCCCACAGAATTTTGTCCATGACAATTGAGTGAAAGCCCAAGATTTGGCTCCCTGCCACTCCCCTTGCCACACTTCACTGGCTGGCGGTGCCCTTGCAGCCCTGCATTCTCCAAGACTAGAACCCAGCTGGCTGCACCTTGCCTTGATTGTGGTTGATATATTCAGTTATACATCCCCTCAACCACCTCTCATCAAAATGACTAGGAGAAGGAACACTAAACAGAGGAAAATTTCAGAAACTGTGCCCTCTGCCACAGAACTATTGGATACAGACATAAACAGTATAGCAAAAATGGAATTCAGGGTAATAATTATTCAGGGCAATGGCTAGGTTGGAGTAGTAGACTAGTGGCAACATAGAAACTCTAAGGGTGGAAGTGAGGGCTGACCTGGCGGTACAAAAAATGTTATCAATGATATCCAATCTAATCTAAATACTCTAACAGCTAGGGTAACCCAGGCAGAAGATTGAATTAGTGATCAAGAAGACAAACTGATAGAGAAAAAGGATCAGGAGGCCTTGAACAAATAGCTTAGAAGCCATGAAAGCAGCATTAGGGAAATAAATGGTGCCATGAAATGTTCCATCGTCAGAATTATTGGGATCCCTGTGAGGGTGGGAAAAAAGAGAAGATTAGAAAATATAGTTGAATAGATTCTGTATGAAATTTTCCCTAATCTGGGGAATGGAACAAGTGTTCATATCCTATAGATAGAAAGGATACCCCCCAAGATCAATGAGTCTAGAAAGACCTCCGGACACTTAATAGTGAAGTTCATGAATCATAATTTTAGACAAGAGGTCTTAAGGGCAGCTAGAGGAGAAGAGATTCCTTATGTACAGAGGAAGGACCATCAGAATAACATCAGACCTGTCCATAAAAACCTGGCAAGCCAGAAATGGCTGACAAGACATATTCAGGGCACTAAATGAGAAGAATATGCAGCCAAGAATACTTTATCCAGCAAGGCTGACATTTAAAATAGATGGAGAGATACAGAGCTTCCAAGACTGGCAAGGTTTAAAAGAGTATGTGACCACCAAGCAGGCACGAAGAAATATTAAGGGGGGTTCTATAAAAGAAGAAAGAACCCAAGAGTGACATAGAACAGAAATTTAGAGACAATCTATAAAAACAAGGACTTCACAGGCAACATGATGTCAATAAAAATGTATCTTTCAATAATCACTCTCAACTTGAATAGCCTAAATGTTCCCATAAAAGGGCACAGGTTGCAGGATAAAATTATAGGAACCATACACATGCTGTCCACAAGATACATTTGGAACCTAAAGATACATCCAGACTGAAAATGAAGGAATAGAGAACCATCTTTCAACCCAGTGGACCTCAAAAGGAAGCTGAGGTAGTGATTTTAAGCTAAAGACTGTAGTCAGAAATACAGAAGGACACTACATCATTCTTTTTTTTAACATATAATGTATTATTTGCCCCAGGGGTACAGGTCTGTGAGTCATCAGGCTTACACATTTCACAGCATTCACCATAGCACATACCTTCCACAATGTCCATAACCTGGTCACCCTATCCCTACCCCCTACCCCCCAGCAACCCTCAGTTTGTTTCATGAGATTAAGAGTCTCTTATGGTTTTTCTCCCTCCCAATTCCATTTTATTTCATTTTCCCCCTCTACCCCCCAAGACCCCTAACCATGCCTCTCAAATTCTTCATATCAGAGAGATCATATGATAATTGTCTTTCTCTGATTGACTTATTTCATTTAGCATAATACCCTCTGGTTCCATCCATGTCATTGCAAATGGCAAGATTTTGTTTCTCTTGATGGATGCATGGTATTCCATTGTGTGTAAATACCACTTCTTCTTTATCCATTCATCTGTTGATGGACATCTAGGTTCTTTCCATAGTTTGGCTATTGAGGACATTGTTGCTATAAATATGTGGGTCCATGTGCCCCTTCAGATCACTACATTTGTATCATTAGGGTAAATACTCCACGGACACTACATCATTCTTAAAAGGTCTATCTACCTCTTATGAAGATGGCGCCAAAAGCTGAGAAGGAAGCCCCTGCCCCTCCCAAAGCCGAAGCCAAAGCAAAGGCTTTGAAAGCCAAGAAAGCGGTGCTGAAAGGCATCCCCAGTCACAAAAAAAAAAGAAGATCCGCACATCACCTACATTCCGACGACCCAAGACTGCGTCTCCGAAGGCAACCCAAATACCCTCAAAAGAGCGGCCCCAGGAGAAACAAACTTGACCACTATGCCATCATCAAGCTCCCCCTGACTACTGAATCAGCCATGAAGAAAATAGAAGACAACAACACACTTGTGTTCATTGTGGATGTCAAGGCCAACAAGCACCAGATCAAACAGGATGTGAAGAAGCTCTATGACATTGATGTAGCCAAGGTCAACACCTTAATCAGGCCTGATGGAGAGAAGAAGGCATACGTTTGGCTGGCCCCTGACTATGATGCTTTGGATGTTGCCAACAAAATTGGGATCATCTAAACTGAGTCCAGCTGGCTAAATCTAAATACAGTTTTTTCATGATTAAAAAAAAGAAAAAGTCTATCTACCAAGAAGATCTAACAATTATAGATATTATGCCCCCAATATGGGAGCAGTCAACTACATAAGACAACTATTAATCAAAATAAAGAGTCATATTATGAACAAATTAATTGTAGGGGCTCTTAACACACCACCCTCAGTGATAGACCATATAAGCAGAAAATCAACAAAGAAACAAGAGCTTTGAATGACACATTGGACCAGATGGACCTCATAGATATACACAGAATATCCCACCCTAAAACAACAGAATACTTATTCTTCTCAAGTGCACGTGGAACTTTCTCCAGAATAGACCACATATTGGATCACAAAGCAGGGTTCAACTAATAACAAAAGATTGAGATTATTCCCTACATATTCTTAGACCACAATGCCTTGAAACTGGAACTCAACCACAAGAAAAAGTTTGGAAGGAATTCAAACACTGGGAAACTAAAGATCATCCTGCTCAAGAATGTTGAGATCAACCAGAAAATCAAAGAAGAACTTAAACAATTCATGGAAACCAAAGAGAATGAAGACACATTGGGCCAAAACCTATAAGATACAGCAAAGGCAGTCCTAAGGGGGAAATACGTAACCACCCATGCCACATGCAAAAGAATTGAAAAATCCCAAATACACCAACTCTCTTTACACCTTAAAGAAATGGAAAGTCAACAACAAATTAAGCTAACCCCACACACAAGAAGGGAAATAATCAAGATTAGAGCAGAAATCAATGAGTTAGAAACTAGAGATACAGTAGAAGTCATCAATGAAACTAGAAGCTGGTCCTCGGAAAGAATTAATAAGTCAATAAACCACTATGGCCAAACTAATCCAAAAGAAGAGAGAGAAGACCCAAATTAATAAAATTATGAATGAAAGGGGAAAGATCATGACTAACACCAAGGAAATAGAAACAATCATCAGAAATTATTATCAACACTTATATGCCATTAAGTTAAGCAACCTAGAAGAAAAGGATGCATTCCTGGAAACCTATAAACTTCCAAGACTGAAACAGGAAGAAATTGACAACCTGAATAAACCAATATTCAATAATGAGATTGAAGCAATGATCGAAAACCTCCCAAAAAACAAGAACCCAGGACCTGATGGATTCCCTGGGGAATACTACCAAACATTCAAAGAAGAAATAATACCTATTCTCCTGAAGCTGTTTCAAAAAATTGAGGCAGAAGGAAAGCTTCCAGACTCTTTTTATGAAGCCAGCATTACCCTGATCCCCAAACAAGGCAAAGACCCCACCAAAAAGGAGAATTTCAGACCAATATCCCTGAAGAATATGGATGCCAAGATTCTCAACAAGATCCTAGCTAAAGGAACCAACCGTACATTATAAAGATTTTCTACCATGACCAGGTGGGATTTATCCCTGAGGTGCAAGGGCGGTTCAACATTGGCATGATGGAGAAAAAGCATTTGACAAAATATAGCATTTGTTCCTGATTAAAACTCTTCAGCATATAGGGATAGAGGAAACACTCCTCAACTTCATAAAATCTATGAAAAATCCACAGCAAATATCATTCTCAATGGGGAAAAGCTGAAAATCTTCTCTCTGAGATCAGGAATATCACAAGGATGTCCACTCTCACCTTTGTTGCTCAACAAAGTACTAGGAGTCCTAGCAACAGCAGTCAGACAACAAAGAGAAATAAAAGGAATCCAAATTGGCAATGAAGAAGTCAAACTGTCTCTCTTTGCAGATGACATGATTCTTTATATGGAAAACCCAAAAAGACTCCACCCCCAAACTACTAGAACTCATACAGCAATTCAGTAATGTGGCAAGATACAAAAATCAATGGACAGAAATCAGTTTCTTTCTTATACACTAACAATGAAAATATAGAAAGGGAAATTAGAGAACTGATTCCATATACTATAACAGCAAGAACCATAAGATAACTGGGAATAAACCTATCTAAAGAGATAAAAGATCTGTACTGGAGGAACTACAGAACACTCATGAAAGAAATTGAAGAAGACACAAAAAGATGGAATAGCATTCCATGTTCATGGATAATAAGAATAAACATTGTTAAATGTCTATATTGCCCAGAGCAACCTACACTTTCAATACCATCCTGACCAAACTTCCACCGGAATTTTTCAAAGTGCTGGAACAAACAATCCTAAAATTTATATGGAACCAGAAAATATACAGAATTTCTAAGGAAATGCACAAAAAGAAAAACAAAGCTGGGGGCATCATGTTGCCTGATTTCAAGCTTTTCTACAAAGATGTGATCACCAAGACAGCATGGTACTGGCACAAAAACAGACACATAGACCAGTGGAACAGAGCAGAGACTCTATGGTCAAATAATTTTTAACAAAGCAGGAAAAAATAACCAGTGGGAAAAAAAGAGAGTCTCTTCAATAGCGGTACTGGGAAAATTGGACAGCTGTGTATAGAAGACTAAAAGTCTACTATTCTCTTACATCATACACAAAGATAAACTCAAAATGGATAAAAGATCTCAATGTGAGGCAGGAATCCATCAAAATCTTAGAGGAGAACATGGGCAGTAACCTCTTCAACATCGTCCACAGCAACTTCTTTCAAGACATGTCTCCAAAGGCAAAGGAAACAAAAGCGAAAATGAACTTTTGGGACTTCATCAAGATCAAAAGCTTCTGCACAGCAAAGGAAACAGTCAACAAAACAAAGAGGCAATCCACAGAATGGGAGAAGATATTCACAAATGACACTACAGACAAAGGGCTGATATCCAAGATCTATAAAGAACTCCTCAAAGTCAACACCCAAAAAACAGATAATCCCATCAAAAAAAATGGGCAGAAGACATGAACAGACACTTCTCCAAAGAAGAAATACAAATGGCTGACACATGAAAAAGGTTCATCATCATTAGCCATCAGGAAGATTCAAATCAAAACCACATTGAGATACTGCCTTACACCAGTTAGAATGACCAAAATTAACAAGACAAGAAACCAGTGTTGGAAAGGATGTGGAGAAAGGGGAACCCTCTTACACTGTTGGTGAGAATGTAAGTAGTGCAGCCACTTTGGAAAACAGTGTAGAGATTCCTCAAAAAATTAAAAATAGAGCTATCCTATGACCCTGCAATTGTTCTACTGGGTATTTATCCCAAAGATGCAGGTGTAGTGAAAAGAAGGACCATATGTACCCCAATGTTCATAGCAGCAATGGCCACAATTGCCAAACTGTGGGAAAAGCCAAGATGCCCTTCAACAGACAAATGGATAAAGAAGATATGGTTCATATATACAATGGAATATTACACTCCATCAGAAAGGATGAATACCCAACTTTTGTATCAACATAGGGACTGGAGGAGATTATACTGTGTGAAATAAGTCAAGCAGAGAAAGTCAATTATCATATGGTTTCACTTACTTGTGGGGCATAAGGAATAACATGGGGAACATTAAATGAAGGAAAGAAAAGTGAACTGGGGGAAATTGGAGGGGGAGACAAACCATGAGAGACTCTAAGAAACAAACTGAGGGTTTTGGAAGGGAGGGGTGGAGGGATGGGTTAGCCTGGTGGTGGGTATTAAGGAGGGCATGTATTGCATGGAACACTGGGTGTGATACATAAACGATGAATCTTGGAACACTGAAAAAAAATTAAATTAAAAAAAAGAAAGAAAGAAAGCCCGAGATTCAGCCTGGCAGGAAAGCAGACTCCTAAACCTACAGAGAAAGGATTTAAGGAAAAGAGCAAATCAAAATAAAATTCCAGACTGGAGCAGTCCACACTAGAGAAAGGTGAACACTGCATCACGTTCAGTTAAGACACAGAGCTGGAATGAGAGAGAGCAAGTTTTTGGAAGAAAATGCACATGATCTTACACACAAATAAAGGATGACAATCATCTTCTCACCTGATGGAGTGTTTCCTTACTAATTTATCAAAAGCTAAAAATTTTCCAGGATTATTTAATCATCAGCAGTTTCTTAGTTTGCTTAACCCAAATACAAAATCAACACAAGACTTTATCCCCTTGGTGATTGTTTCTGTACCTTGCAGTATTTTAGAATATGCATAATTAAAAGAGTCAAAAATAGACGTATTTGGTGACTTCAGTCTTTCACAGGTTTGTTTCATTAGTTTTCTTCTGCTCTGCAGATGAAAGTCATGTCTTTAGAAAAGTGGACCACTGTCAACCTGGCCCACATCTTCATTACCCAGTACAAGTGAGATAATAAGTTAGTGTAGCCTTACTCAGGACTATGTCATCAGGGAGAGTATGGGCAAAACAAAGGAGCAAGTGTTGTATGACAGAAAAAGCACAGATTCCCCAGCCTGGAGACAAACTGTCGGTCCACTCATTTCCAGCTGTGTGGCCTTGGATACAGTGGTTAACCTCTCCAAGTCTATTAATATAAAACATGGGCAGTGAAGACCATCAACATATACAGTATTTGGTAGTGGAACTGGTGAACCTGGAGGTCTGAGAAAAGGTGCAGATGCCTACTTTTGCTCCACCTTGGTAAAGTTTAATGCAAGAGATGCTGATGAGACCCAGTTACCTGGGTGACTCAGTGAGCTCTAAACCAGCCTCACTGGCAAAGAATACACACACACACACACACACACACACACACACACACAAAGTAGTGTTCTACTTGGAGTAGGTGGTACGGAGGGGTTCCAGAGACTGCACTTCCTCAATTCTAGAACACACCTGCCTAGTCATATATTATGTATCTGAAATCTGTTTATGTCTTGCAACTAATCTACAATCAATTAAATATCATAGCTCCCCACCTTACCTCCACTTCATGATGTTATCATAAAGTTAAGGAGCAGTTTCCAATCAGTGGAATTTTGAGAAGTGGTAAATAAGATATCCCTACACAAGGCAAGGCAAGCCACTCGTAACCTATTTTCAATTCATTTTAAAATAGGGCATCTCACACAATTTCTACTTTTTTTTAGCTGGTGGGCATGTTCAGAATCTCCACATGAAGTCATATGGGATCCTCATGGAATGCTCATCCCTGTACCTTTGCTCAAAGGATGTCTTTTCCTGAATTGACTTTCCCTTCTTTTCTCTGACAAACGCCTGCTAATGTTTGAGGTTTCACCTGACCCTCATCTCTTCTCTGAATTCTTCTCTGATATGGACATCTTTACCCACAAGTGGAAATGACAACTATCTCTTTTTTGTTCCATAAGCTATTACTTCTGGAATGCTGCTGACATTTCATTGCATTTACTTCTTTGTAAGTGAGTTGACTCTGCCTCCGGGTCCTCACCCTCTGGAGCAAGCAACTGTATCTCATTTCCCCCGCCCCTCAGCCACTGGCACTTACTTAGAGCATAGTAGGGATTTAAGAAGTCCTGTGGAACAAATGAATAACTATGATCCATACCGGTCTTTGCCTATAAGGAACTCTATGAAGAAACTAAGCTTTCAGAGTAATGTAACAGTAATTTGTAACCTAAAATCCAAGTTGGAAGAGAGTTACTGAGGTGGTGTAAATTTAAAGCTGGTAACATTCTAAATGCATGTCACTATAAGGTGCCTAAAGGCTTAAAGTTCTGTCCTGCTAAGTATGCTGGCTGTGGGGTTTATTTGGATTTCCTTATTAACCTGCATTTCCCTCATATACCAGGCCTAAGTCCAATCTCTGCAGAGCTCCCCTGCTCCTCCTGTATGAATCAAACTGGGGATGCTCATCTTGTTGTCAAATTCGCCTGACAGATAGATTTGCTACAACAAATGAAAACACTAAATAAGCAGCTCCTATCTATTTTTTATGGCTGATATTCATTCCCAGCAAACAGCAAATGTTATCCCAGGATGAAAGCAACTATAATTCCTGAAGTTTTCATTTTGTTGTAAATCATAGTGAATATTTCCATTGTAAGACTTTTTTTTTTTTAATGTAAAGCAAAAGCTAAAATACGCATAGTTTTGAAATTCCTTAGAATGTCTCACAACAAAGTTTTGTAATGGAAACAACTTCAGTGAAGATGGCCACAGGAAACATCATGGAAGAGTTAAAAATCCCACCAGAAACATTTAACTTAATTATACTTTATAAATAAATATATACGCATATATACATCTATAGATAGATGCAATCAAGTGCTCAAAGACAGGGTGCTTAATTACAGACATCTCAGCTCCTGTCAATGTCACACTTTCATTTTCTTACCAGACTCCAAGGTCATCACTACAACTGGGAGTATTCCTGAACATAGAATGTTGTAGCAGCTGTTAGTGGTGCCCACAAACTCACCTGCATTCAAACCCTCCTGTCCTCCCTGGGGAAAACTGACTGAGTCAGGAAAATGGAAAAGAATTCTGGGAGATGGCTAATAATGAGGGCTAATAATTATTGGGGTGCCTGGGTGGCTCAGTTGGTTAAGTGTCCAACTCTCAGTTTCAGCTCAGGTGGTAATCCCAAGGTCATGAAATGGAGCCCCATGTGGGATTCCACTGACCATGGAGACTGCTTAAGAGTCTCCTTCTCCAGAGTGCCTGGGTGGCTCAGTGGTTTAACCATCTGCCTTCAGCTCAGGTCATGATCCCAGGGTCCTGGGATCAAGTTCAGATTCTCTTCTCAGGGAGGAGTCTGCTTGCCCCTCTCCCTCCCCTCTGGTCATGCTTTCTCTCTCTCTCTTTCTCAAGTAAATAAAATCTTTAAAAGAAAAAAAAAATTCTCTTTCTCCTTCTTCCTCTGCCCCTCCCCTGCTCACTTTCACTCTCTCTCTCTCTCTCTCTCAAATAAATAAATAAATTCCTAAAATTATATACATTTTTAAAAGACCTAATGATTATATGCACTATATCCTTTTATTCTTCATGACTCTGTTTACAGGGACAGGTACTCAGATTAGTATCACTTTATAGATGAAGAGATTAAGGCTTGGAAAGATTAGGTAACTTGTCCCAAATCACACTGTTTTAAGGGATAGACAACTTGAAAATAGCTGACTTTCAACTCGATTTGGAGAGCAAAAGAAACACAAACAAAAAAGCTGAAATGTCCTATATGATTCTCCTTCATCTTTGAACTTGAGTTAAGAAGAGAAAAGTCAACAGGACAGGAAACAACAAGTGTTGGAGAGGATGTGGAGAAAGGGGAACCCTCATGCACTGTTGGTGGGAATGCAAGTTGGTGCAACCACTTTGGAAAACAGTGTGGAGATTCCTCAAAAAATTAAAAATAGAGCTACCCTATGACCCTACAATTGCACTATGGGGTATTTATCTCAAAGATACAGATGAAGTGAAAAGAAGGACCTATAGATACCCCACTGTTCATAGCAGCAATGGCCACATTCACCAAACTGTGGAAAGAGCCAAGATGCCCTTCAACAGATGAATGGATAAAGAAGATGTGGTTCATGTATACAATGGAATATTATGCCTCCATCAGAAAGGATGAATACCCAACTTTTGTCTCAACAAGGACAGGACTGGAGAGGAATATGCTAAGTGAAATAAGTCAAGCAGAAAAAGCTAATTATCATATGATTTCACTTACTTGTGGAGTATAAGGAATAACATGGAGAACATTAGAAGAAGGAAATAAAAGTGAATTGGGAGAAATTGGAGGGGGAGACAAACCATGAGAGACTGTGGACTCTGAGAAACAAACTAAGGGTTTTAGAAAGGGGGGGTAACCTGGTGGTGGGTATTAAGGAGGGCAGGTATTGCATGGAGCACTGGGTGTGGTGCATAAACAATGAATCTTGGAACATCGAAAAAAATAAAATAAAATAAAAATGTTTAAAAAAAAAGAAGAGAAAAGTGTCATTGTCATGCATGTGAGCAGATGATCTTCCCACTGACTCACTCTGTCAACATTTTAAGAAATTCAACAAAGCTCTACCCATTCCTAATGTTCCTGAAAATCTGGTCATGGTATCCTGAATATTTCCAGACATTCTCAAACCCTACAATACAATCTCTGTATCCTTTGTTCCTCTGAGCCGAATATGACTAGAAATGGACCATATAACCAATTTCAAAAGATTCCTAAAGAAAAGAAATAATGAGACAAGTAAAATTTCAAAATGGTATCTGCAAATGGCACATAACCTTCAGCCAAGTCGCTATTGGTACAATTTCTTAAGCACTGCCCACTATGCCCTAGTCACCTGTGCAAGGATGTCTATATATGCTGTCTCATTCCATTTTTACAACATCTCTATATATGGGGAAAAAAAAAGGGTTTTAAAACCAGAGGTTTAAAAAAGTATCTAAAGTCATCATGGGATTAAGAGGAGGAATCATAATTCAGCATGGGGCTGACTACCTATCCAATATAAGACCCTCAGGTCCTGCTCTTCAAATGGGAAGAATGCAAAATACTTAGTAAAGGACTCAGAATTGGGCTTTTTAGCACTCCTTTCTGTTTGTTTTCTGTTATTATTTTTTTTAATACTTAAAATGTCTTGCACAAAATCATCCTCTGATATTTTTTTTTTTTCTAAGAGGTGCTGAATAAACAGTTTTGGTGATGTGTGGCCACGATTGCAAACTTGTCAGAATCCAATTATTAAACTGATATTTAGGTATTTATTGCTGTCATAAGAACTCTGCACAATGGCTTTGAAAAATTGCCCTGACTCATGGTTCGTATCTGAGGCTTTATCAAATGCACATTTTTTAATATAATGTGGGTGCCAAGAGGTTATAGGCACATTGCATTCATATTCAATAACACTCTATAATCCTGAAAATAAAATACTGGCTTACGTATCAGGAAAATTCGTTCCTGTTTATATTTCTCATTCTAAAACCATAAGTCATCTATGAGAGGAATGTGGCAGCTTCTAAATAGGAAAGACAGTTAAAGAGCTTTCAGAAAATGAGAAAATGGTCAATGAAACATAGAAGTAAGGATTAATACTCTACTATATTTCACACAAATGCAAGACATCGTTTGAGTTCAGCAATTAATAATGGCATAATTAATTCCAATGAAGTTTCCTCTGAACACACATCTAATTGCTAGAACATCTACTGAGAAGTTTTTGGATAGTACCATTATGCTCAAGATCATTTCTCTTTCCATTTGTCAACATAAAATGGGTAGAGCCCACAACCTTCTGGGGTAGGGAATTTTTATAGGGAGCCAAAACCATTGTCATACAGATTTACATAAATTATGTATCTCCAAATGATAAATTGCCTTGTCGCTCTGGAAGCTCTCCCAGGTATGTATGTATGTGTGTATGTATGTATTTTAGTTTTCACTTATTTGAGAAAGAGAAATCGTGAACAGATGAAGAGGAAGGCAGGGGAAGAATCTTAAGCATACCCCCATCCTGAGCGCGGATCCCCACCCCAGGCTTGACCCTGAGATCATGACCTGAGCTGAACCCGAGTCAGATGTTAACTGACTGAGCCACCCAGGCACTCCAGCTCTCCCAGGTTTTTAAAAATGATCCTTTGCCTGCCCGTTATTTCCTTCTTCCCATCCATGACACCAACTACTCCCAATTGCTAGGATCTTCATTAAGGAAAAAAAAGAGAGAGAGAGAGAGAATGGTTTGAACACACCTCCCTACAATTGACCAAAAACTCTGTTCTTTTCAGAGATTCCATTCTGACCCCTCAGCAAGCTGTTACTGGCAGAGAGCATGTCCTGGCCAACTCAGAATTTTAGGAAGGGAAACAATGATCCCAAATAATTGTAGATTCTAGGACTCTGAACTCCAAACAAGAGCAGGCTTTCTATCATCTATCTTCTTCCAGCAGCTCTAAAGAGGGACCACTAAAAACAAGTCACTTGCTGAGGTAACTCATTATTTCAACATCTCCACAAAACCCTAATAGTTGGTGTCTTCCTGAAGGAATAGAGAAGGATAAAGCATCAAGTAGAACTTGTTGACTATAAATGCACACTCGTGAAGAAAGAAATGTGATGGTCAAAGGTCTAGGTTGAAGAGGATGGAAAAAAGAATAGCACCAGAACATACTGCATACGTGTTACATGCCTAGGGCTGAGCTGCCAGCATTCCATACGGCAGGGCTCCATCCTCAGCACTGCTGGCATTTGGACTGGGTAACTCCCCACTTTGGGATCTGTGCTGGGCATCATTAGATATTTAGAGGCATGCCTGGCCTCTACCTGCTGGATGCCAGTAGCACCACTCTACCCCCCATGTATAATAATCAAAAATGTATTTGGACCTTGCCAAATATCTCCTGGAGCAAAACTGGCCCCAGTTGAAAACCACAGTTGGAAAGGACATAAATTAATCTCAGCGACGCCCTTAAGGAAGGCACTATCATGCTTGTTTCAACAGGGAAAAAAATAAATGAGCTTATTATGGGCCAGGCATCCTTGAAAGTACTTTATGTATAAACTCACCTCATATACAACCCATGGTTCAAATATAAGGTAATAGTTATTATTATTAGCATTTTACAGATGAGGAAGCTGAGGCACAGATCGGGTTAGGAACCTGTCTGAGGTCACTTTTGTATTAACAGAGTCTGTGCTCACACCCAAGCAGCGTGCATTCCTCTGCACAGCAGCTGGCTCCCTGGGCTTGCCAAGGTTGGTCTCACTCCAAAAGGAGACCAGGAATTCCACCCCAAGGCCATTATTCTTCTACCACATAAAGCTGTCTCCTAAAACAGACGCAGCGTTGATAGACTACAGGGTGATACTCTACTTACAAGCACAACTCTGGAACACCTGTCTTGTTCAATGAAGAAGAACAGCTTCTTCCACTTGGTAAACCAAATCTGACACGTGCTTTCCAGACTCCCATGGAGAGTCTGGCTTAAGGAAGCAGTCAGCTGTTCTGGGGAATGATAGGCGCTATCTTTCTTGGGAAACATCTTCTGACCATCCTTCCCTATTCATAACCTGGCCACTCTGCTCATCAAACTCAAAGAACATACCCTACCAGGGATTATTTTTCTACAAGAGTAAACTTTCGCAACTGGGACTACGATAGTTAATTTTATGTGTGAATTTGAGTGGGCTAAAGGAGGCTTAGCTAATAAAACATTATTTCTGGATGTGTCTATGGAGGTGTTTTAGGAAGATATTAGCTTCTGAATCAGAGTCAGTAATGACTGCCCTCACCAATGCAAGTGGACATCATCCAATCCATTGAGGACCTGAATAGAACAAAAAGGCAGGGGAAGGGCGAATTTGTTCTTTCTGCTTGAGCCAGGACATTCATCTCCTACCCTCAAGCATCAGCACCTTTGGTTCTTAGGCCTTCAGTTTCAGCTTGGGACTTAAACCATCAGCCATCTGACTCTCAGATTCTCAGGTTCTCAGACCTGGAAAGAATTATACCATCAGCTCTCCTGGCTCTCCAGTTTGCAGATGACAAATGATGGGTCTTCCCATAATCACATAATATATGTAGGTATATATTATACATATGTATCAAGAGATTTATTATAAAAATAATAGAGCATCATTCATATGTTAATATAATGTTAATACTAATTTAAAATGTAACTTCATATGCATGCTATTATATATATATATATATATATGTATGTCATATACACATATGATGCATGTGTATCTATCTCCTGTTGGTCTGTTTCTCTGGAGAACCCTAACTAATACAGCAGTGTCCTAACTGCTTCTTTGTATAATACAGTGGAAGACCCGCGGATCCCCTTACCCAAGAATCCAACACTGCCACTGGATGCAAACAGCAAGAGGTTTATTGTCACGCAGGTACCGGCTGGTGTTCGGCAGCTCCAGCTAACCGAGCACCCCGACCGGAGAGAAGCAGGGTCTTTTATAGGAAGGTACAAACAAGTTTTGGGTGGGGCGCAAATGATTGGTTGACAGTTTGAACTTTGAAAAAGGCATACTTGGAGTTTGCTGATTGGCTCTGGGGACCCGTGCGCGCGAAGAGAGCGGCGGGAAGGGGGAACAAGCTGATTGGTTATGAGGGCCCGCCCGCGCGAAGGGAGAGGCGGGAGAGGGGAACAAGAAGGGGGAAGGGAGGAATGCCATCATGGCGTCTCCATTATTTCTATAAGCCAAGCGGTTACAGAAAGGCAAAAGAGCAATTAATAAGCAATTAATCACACAATTAATAACCTAGTCTTATATCTAAAAGCCAGCGGTTTACAGAAAAGCAAACAAGCGGTTAGTTATCCTATTTGTCTACTAAGGGAGGGGGCTTTCCAGGGTAGGGGTCTTTCAACAGAAGCAGAAATGTGGGCTGGATTACTCAATTGTTAATTAGCAATTAATAATTGGCAAAAAGCCTACTTGCTAAATATGCAGGCTCTTGGGGAAGGGAAAAGCCAGGTTCAAGTCCTAGATTCACTGTTCACCAGCTCTGTAAGTCCAGAGTCCCACAGCCTCAAGTTACACGGGGATAGCAAGCACTACTTTTAGGAGTTCTCTTAAGCAATACAGGAAAACCCCTGTTAAGAGCCTGGGAGGCCAAGCACTCTGTAGCTTGAGTGAGGACATGGATGAATGAGGGTTTCGATGTGAGAGAGGATGTTGGATTTTCTTCCAAAGGACAGAACAGGTGAGATAAAGGTGGATCCCCGGTGCTACTCGATTAGCAGATTCCAGGCCAACTGCAGCATCTTCTCTTCCCTGAAATGAGGCAGCCTATTGATTCTGCTTCGAAAAAAAAATCAAGATCTTATTTCAGAGAACATAACTTCTTTTCTTTTGCTCACAAAGAAGCAATGCTAAAAAATAAGATACCTATGCATCCCTCCAGAGCATGGATGCAAATGGGTTGAGGCAGGAAAAGTGACTGCTCCACAATTCCATTTTTACAATAACCCTTCTCCCAGGGGCATCAATATTAATACAGTCACACTTTCCAGGAGGGTGAATCGCTAAATCTGCAAAGCCCCCAGGGACAGCTTAACTGCAAGCCATCATCTCCAGGATCACACAGTGATGCATAGCCCTCCCGGGTAGAAATCCTAATGGATGCAGATCCACACCTCTGCAGCAGCCAGAAACAGCTGGAGGGATAGTCAGGAAGGAAAGACACTTGGGAATGCAGATTCAGGACTGTTTTGTTCCACCAGCCATTTAGGCAATAGGAGTCCCTCCACTGGACTCCTTAAATCATCACTTCCATTCTGGTCATAGCCTCCTTACCGCCCCCCTTCCAAACACTGACCCTTATGGTGTCCTGAAGGAGAGGAGAGCAAAGAAGAGTTCTGGTGTATATTCTGCAATTTATGTAACAGGCACTCACAAGAAGTCACTCAGTTAAGCTTGTTGTCTTCTCTTCTTCAGGAACTCCAGAATCCTCCTTTCTGCCCCATTTCTCCATTGGCGCCTTTCCCACCCCCTGCGCCCAGTGACCGCCTCGCTTAAATCCCACCCCCCTTCCTTTCTTCTAGAAAATTGCCACCAGGGAGTACTAATATCTTAATTATCTAGTTTGAACTGAGAAGCTGAATCTTTTCTAAAAACAAGAGTGCTAAACTGATTTTCCCCAAATATAATTCTCAACAGACACTTCTATAACACCAGAGGATACAGTGTGTTCAAAGACAAAACCTACAGGGTCAATGTCCCTAGGTTTTGTTACTGCTTTTCCCTTTCTTTAACGGCTATCAGTCACAGCCATCTTGAATCTCATTAGATATTCTAGTCTTGGAATGGGGTTAGGCTTTGTTATTCCTTAATCACCTCTTCTTAAGTCAAAACTATCCTAAGACATCAAGATACTATTCTACTTTGCCATCAAAACTTCCTACAGAGTTGCCTGCCATGGGTCCTTCAGAAATGACTCTGGTGACAAAGTCTGTTATTGAAACCATTTACCAAAGGTTTTAGAGCCCTCTATTAAAACTTCCAGATTATATAAAGAAAGAAGAGACAAAATCTACCCTTGTGATGAAGTACCTAACAACCCAAGGAGAGCAGAAATGACTTCCAATCAGGAAGACATTTTCTACTTAACTCCCTAAATTGGATAAAGCAATCTACAGCTCCACACATATTTTTTCAGTGGCTGCTGATGGCTAGATGGAAGAGAACCTACACAATAACGCCTCGAATGGCAAGTGCTCGCGCTCAAAAGCAACCAGCTTCTTTTGGCCTCCAGGTACCATTTACAACTCCAATGAACCAGAACCTTTGAAAAGCAAAATTTAAACAAGGGCTTAATTTATTTCTGTTTGGTTAAGCCAAGATTCAAAATATCTCTATCCCATTTTCCCAACGACGGTTGCTTTTTAAAAAGAAGGTCTGATTTGGCAATCCAAAGCAATACGTTTCTCATGCTGTAACATAAAACAGGGCCCATCATTGAGAAAGCTATATTACCAAATGGAATGCATTCTTTCATTTATAACTTGCTTATTAAAGGTCTACTCTATGTCAAGTACTGTTCCACCCTGTTCCAGGGGACTGGACACATCAGAGTGAACAAAACAGACTGAAATCCCTCTCCTCGTGGAATTGGACATTTGTGGGAGCTTCTAATTCTAGAATGTAGGGTTATATTTTTATTTCCTCAGTCTCTTGTCCGGTATCTGACACAGTGCTAGTTTTATGACTCTTCCTTTAATAGCCAATGTGAACTGAGTGCATATTACATGCCCCAGACTGAAGGATCCAGAATGAATAATTCTTGATCCTTGCTCATAGGATGTTGCAGTCCTGGATGGCATGGCCTAATAGAGCAGCAACAGCAGAATTCCACACAAAACCAGGGGAGCAGCAGCAGATGTGGGAAAGAAATACTAGAGGAGGCAAAAAGGGTTATATAGAGGAGGTGCTGCTAGAGCTGAATCTTGGAGTAGGAGTAACTGATCCCCAGGTAAATGGAGCCAGGTGTAGCAGTAATGGAGGGATGGACCCTCCAGGTGGAGAAAATAGTATGAACCAAGACAAAGAGGGAAAAAAGCAGCCTGGTGGGTTTGGAATGGCCAGAAAATAATACATTGTCCCTTATCCTAAACCAGAGGTGGGGTCCTATGGAATAAACATCAAGGCTTTCTTAGCCCCTTCTTGGGGATGATGAGTCCCAACCCAAAACCCATACCACTTCCAAGAAAGAAGTTCCAGTTCTTTATAAGAGACAGAAAGATCAAGCCCACACATGCTTCTGTGCATAGAATAGTTTACACTGAGTCAGGCAAGAAGCACTTGGGGGCTTGAGGGACAGAAATGATGCAGGGTTCAGTCCAACCGACACTACCGAAGCCCAACTTGACAGGTCATCAAGTTTTCTGAAAGGCATACTTTTTAGGGCTTACATGTGGGTCACTTTGATGGCCAGCCCTTAATATACCTTCAAACACATCCTTCACTGATGGACCCATTTGTCTCTCCAGCCTGGCTCACTACAGGGAGCTAAATATGCCTTTAATATTTATCTGTGCTGTGAAAACTGCTTCTACATGCATCCCTTTGAGGGAAATAGCCAAGATCAATGCAGGACTGACGTATACTAAATGAAGAAACAAACAGAAATATTTATTTCTCTGTCCACAGACCACAGTGCCTCCTGAGGGAGAGAACAAATTGGCAAAAACAATATAGTACTCCAAGCGAGCATTGACTGTCTCTGTGAAATCCAAGGCCGTAAGACATTTTTTTTCTTTTCTTCATAAGAGAGAGACTATGCAAAAACATAATAAAAGGAAAATTATTTGTATTTTAAATGCCGTTTCTTCATGGCTGTTCTGGGAGTTAATGTCTCACAACTTATTTGGGCTGGGGTTATAATAAGTAGTACATTGAGTACCAGCTGCTCTAAATACTTTAGCCCATTAAATTCTGACTTCTCCAATTTAAGTATCATTATTGACATTTCTCACATTATGGAACAAGCAAGGTTGGGGAACTACCTTGCCTGAGGGGTTCAGTAGCACTGGTGCAGTTTGTATTGAATCAAAACTCGTCTGGCTCCAAACACTGCTATTTCTTCCAGGTACAGTATTCTCCATGAGCTTGGGACACGACTGCGCATCTAAATATGTAACATACCAACATGGAGATGGGATATCTTAGGTGAGTTTCTCCAGAAGCCAATCTGACACAAGGATGATGAGCAAATTATTAAGGAGAAACTGATAAGAGACAGAAGGACAGACAGAAAAGGAGAAAAAGCCAAGCAAAAGTGCCATTTCAAACAAAGATCATTCTGCAGAAGTAGCTTCAGCCAATCTTGCAGGGAAACCAGGGGTGCAAGTTATATCCAGAGCAGTCTTGCCCAGGTAAGAGAGCCTGGCCTCCTAATTTCTTGCACCTGTAAGTTACTGGGAAGAGCCACCCTTCAATGATGCCAACTTAGACATCCCGGGAGGCTCTCTGCAGCAATCATTTCATTTGCCTGAAGATGGTACTTGAAATAAGGTTAGTAACTCACCAAATTTGGGGGAGTATTGCATGGAAACGTTGAAACAGACCTCAGAGGAGGGCTGCTATATTTCAAAGCAAATGCCCACAGCCAAAAATATGAGCACATCTTCATTTTCCAATAATTAGATCCACAAACAGCGTCAGTACCAGTCCTGCCCAACTAACCTGGAAACAAGGGCTTAGATCTTTCCCCCTTACTGTCTCTCTCTCCTCTGGTCACTGCATCAGTTCTGACCAGGGCAGAAGCAGCCTTGACCCTGGTGCCACCAGCTACAATAGTGTGGACCTGGGGCTTTTCTAAGTTTCCGGTATCTGCTCAGGCCCCCGGTTACCCCTTTACCTCTAAGCCTCAGCCTATCTATCAGAACCTTTCCAGTCTTTCTAGTACTTTGGCACATTTGGAGTCTTTGTTTGGTCCTTGCCATTTCCTCTTTGAAAAGCATATACTAAGTCCTCCAAGCCATGATGGAGAGCTGCATAGTGCAAGGTTGCCAAGGTTATCAAGACATTGGCTTGCAACCTGCTTCTGCCACTTACCAGCCCTAAATCTTGGGTAAGTAACCCAACTCCTCTGAGTTTCATCATCTGTTCAAGGAGAGCAAGAAAACCAAAAGTCTGGAGTTCTTGTGAGAATCTAATGTGGTGATGTATAAAACAACCACCCAATCAAGGTAGCTGCCTTTTTCACATTTATTGCTATTTTAATTCTCTCTCTTGGGGCCATGACTTCCTGGGGTATCAATGGCCGACTGGATTGAGTTTAAATTTAGAATTCTCTTTGGAATTTAGAATTCTCTTTCATAAGCAAAGTGGGACTACCGGCCACTCTATTAGAAGACTAGACTTAAAAGCACATTGGATGACCAGAGTTCTCTTCCCTTACTTTTATCGAACCACTGAGTTTTCAGCTTTCAAGGAATAGGAACCTACACAAGTTATGACCATGTCAACCTAGGCCTCCGCAGTAATAAGCCATACAGATCAAACCCCGTAATTCCAGCTGAGGCTCATATCACACGGAGAGGTGAGATTTGCACTGACACCTGGTGACCTAGATTCCTCATTTATAATATGAACTTCTGACTTGCAGGGTGCTGGGGGACAGAGCAGCAATGAACCAATTAAAAGCAGCAGCAGAACCCAGCAGGCTTCTTGAAAGAAATAATCCCAAATGCCTTAAGGCATCCATTGTATGGGAATGAATTAATTCTCTTCTATGCATTTAGAATGGCGGTGCTTATATATCATCCTTGGAAGAATTGAGGTATTAGTCATTCAAACCATTTTCTGTGTTCTAGAGTTCATATGAGGAGCCCAGGTGGAGGAAGGCTTATCTAAACTAATGCTTCATTAATAGATATTCAAACTGAAGTTAGAGAGTATGAATGACTTGCTCAATCTATGGCATGTGGCAAAGGTAAAGACAGCAAAGCCCCTTGCTAAATAGCCCCTCATGTTATAGAAACCTTAACATTATGTTAACCTCGCTCCTTCGGCCCCTTTCTTTCCCCCTCTTTCTCCTTTTCTCCCTCTCCTCCCCACTTCCCTCTTTCCCTCCCTTCCCCCATCTGTCCAGCAATGAACTGAGAAAGATATCCTTGAATGAGATCTGATGGGCCCATCACACGCCGACACTTAAGGGTAGAAGTGTTAAATTAGTCACATAATATTCATTCAATGGATAAGAACAAAAAAATATCTTGGAAGTTATCCAACCCGAATCTCCTCATTTAATGAGGTCAGTGGTTCCTCTGCTCTGTAATCCCATAGCACCTGGTACAAACATTATCCTAGAATTTATCTCACTGGATCTTGATTGTCTGATTTTGTATTTATCTTCCCATTGAATCATGATGTCAGGGAAACAAGCTTACTCCTTTCTAATCTCAGTCTCTTTGCTGTTTCTGGCACACAAGACATCAATCCAGAATACCTGAATGAATGATCGAATGAATCAACTAATGACAGCCATTTCAGAGATCACAGCACAGTGGGCTCCGAGGGGTGATCTGACCTGGGATAAGGACTGCCAAAGTGAGTCATCAACTTATTAGTTCTCTACAATACTTTGATATTGGAAAACATGGCAACATATATTTAGTAACTGGATCAGAACCATATGCATTTTATTTTGACATATCAAAAATAATTCTTAAATGAAATCATACACCATCCAAATTAGCATCCAAAACAATGTAACACATAGATGAAGACTTAATTTTCTCATCTTGAAAAATGTATGTGGGGGAGCCACATGGCCCTGTGTTAAAAGGCTCAGGCTGTAATAATTTACATGATAAATAAATCATGTAAGTCACTGATTGCAAACTCAATTGTCTGTAAGTCTTACTCAGGTGATTCAAATCAATAAATTAGGTTTGGTGTGGATTTTAACAAGGTGAAGATTGGACGCATACTCTGTCTACATGGGGTGGTTGCAACTCAGCTCCAGCCTATTATTGGGTCAGTTTAAACAAAGCAAAACAATGTGAAATCTCTCAGTTTTTAAATATAAGCCAACATTGTATACATCAAACAAAACTTGCCTGTTGCCTGGATTTAACCTGAGGGCTTAGAATCTAAATAACCATATGGGTGAAAAACTGAAAATTTGAGAGGTATAGCAACATCTACACATTGACCAATATGAGTCAACTGGAAGAATCCTGCCTATATTTCTTTTTAATTCTTTGTTATACCCCCAGGCACTTAGCTTAAACTTCTGTGAACAATGTGTATTTTAGTCACAGATTTTACCTACTGGAAGATTACAGTTTGGAACAAAGGCAGTTATAAATAAACAAGCCACAGAGCAAGCAAAATTGACTATTCCTATTTTTTGTGCCGAAACTGTTCATGTTCCTCTATCACAACCCCTGCAACTCTTCATTGTTGGCTCTTGGCATTTATGAGTTTAACTTTTCAATTCCAGTTATGTGTTATAAGACCCAAAGGTCAATGATATCCAGAAAATTATCTCTTTGCTATAGTATAAATGTGAAATACAAATGTTTAATATCAACATACCTAGGGAGACAGCCAAACCTTCAGTGAAGTAGTTTATCTCAACACAAACCCACTTTATTTTATTCTCTAATTATATATATAATGAAGAGTTGAAAATATCCTTTAAAGAAAAAAAGCTACCACTAGCTCTTAATACCTGCAGACATAAAAACCAACTTTCAGGGCTGGTAAAAAATGAGAAAAGAAAGTGGGTCTTCTCCTTAAGTCAAACTCTCGGTCATATGTCAAGTTGACAGTTGACACTCGGGAGCCTACCTTCTCTCAGCATTTCTATATCCTACTGTCCACTTCTTCCCAGTCCCCTTTCCAGACTCCTTTTTGTCTTCCTAACATCTAACATGGCCCAGGGCTCAGTGCTCACTTCTCTCCTCTCATTATACTTACTCCCCAGGGGACCTCAACCTCACTTAGGGTGGCAGATAACGCCCATACACTGGAGACCCTCAAATCTCAACCTCCAGCCCAGACTTTTCCCTCACCTCACCCCAAACTCCAGACCCATACCCCCAGTGCTCAGTCATCATTTCCACTTGTTTCCTACTATGCAACAAGCCCAAGTCCATCCACTTCCTCATTTCTCCCAAGCACCTACCCCAAACATGTTCTTCCCTTAATTCTCTACTCTACAATCTTGGTAAGCACCCACTCCTGGCTACGTCACTTAGGACAGAAGCCTAGAATTGCCCTTGTTCTTTTTAAGTCTCATACCACATCCCAACCCAACATCAGACCCTGTTGGCTCTCCCTTTGATATATAACTTGAATCTGCCTTCCTACCACCTCCATTATAATCTGACCATGCGCATATTCCACCATTTCTGCTTTCCCTGCTTCACTCTTGTCACCTCCAAGGTTATTCCCAGTATAGAAGATGGAATGATTTGACAAAATGAAAATATATGGGGGTAGGGGGACTCAGCATTTTTTCCCCTCTACCCTCCTAGGTTCTCCAGCTAGGTAGGACCCTGCAAATTAGATCAACAAAAGACAGATTAACAAGAGATGAACAAACACAAATGCATTAATGTGTACATTGCACATATATATGTAAGCACTCAGCAGTGAGTAATTCAAAAGTCTGGTTAGAATTTGGGCTTATGTAGCATCTTAAAAGAGTAATAACTCTGTAGAGAAGTGACAAGAAAAAGGAAGGAGACTT
Source organism: Mustela putorius furo (assembly GCF_011764305.1). NCBI lineage: Eukaryota > Metazoa > Chordata > Mammalia > Carnivora > Mustelidae > Mustela > Mustela putorius. Next base: position 6,619,215 of record NW_025422019.1, read on the forward strand.
CGAGTGGCAAATCATAAGAAGGTAAATATATAGAAGAAACTAAAGAAGAAAAGGACAGTTTTAGCAAGATTTGCTATGTAGATTCCTCTGGTTCCATCTGTGGGCTGATAAGCATCTGAAATTGTCTCTGGGGTGATTAACAACTAAACCCGCCCTTTCTACTACAGAGGGAGAAGGCAGAGAGTTTTTTGTGTGTCTTTTTGTTCTCAATGTCTCGGACTCGAAATAATCCTTAGACCAGCAAGGCATATTTTGGGTGGCATACATACTCTGAACCCTTCAAAAGCCAGATCATACCCCTTTTCTGTTCAAAAACCCACTACAAGTTGCTCACTTCTTTCTTTATACAAAGTGGCCATAAAGTCTGAAAACAGATATACTATTAATTTATTGCACTGCAACATTACATTAAGTAACACAGATTGTATATTCACCCGCGTCTGGGCTTCTTAGACACTCTGTAAAATCCAAAATCCTTATCAAATCCTTACCAAAGATACTATGCATCCTTACATGATAGCCTTCACTTCCTCATCATTCACTTCCCCTTTCTCTGCCACAGCCAAGCTGGCTTCCTACCTACCCCTCGAGCATGCCTGACTCATTCCTGCCCCAGCTCCTCTGCACTTGCAGGGGACTGATACCCATAAGACTCACTTCTTTGTTCAAATGCCATCATGTCCAGGAGGTCTTCCGATCCCTCTACTCCTTTCTATCCCCTTAAGGGAGTCTACGCTTCACTGTCTTCATGACTACCTCACATAATGTAAGTTTCATGAACGTTCCTGACACATAGTACGTGCTCCCTAATTATTTGTTGAATTAATTAATAGCTTAATTAATTAATGGCTTTTTGAGCATCATAAAGGTCCTGAATGAGATTAATTTTTTTAATTTTCATTTATTGCATATTATGGGGGCAGGGGTCAATAACAGGCTATGAAGCTAAAAGCTTCATCATGGCTTCTCTTGTGAATGTCAGGGATCCTTCCACACTTGGAGCTCCTTGAGGACAGCAAGTATGCTTTACTCAATCATATATCCCAGAGCTAGCAAAATGACTCATGGCCAATAGATGCCTAATAAAATATTATGAAATGAGTAGAAGATGAACAACTAATATTCTGATCTATTGAAATCAAGTAAAAGGAACTTAAAAATAAAAATGATTACACATCCTGCTTGATGCTGGTTACAGAAAGAGAAAGAAAAAAAAAATCTAAATTTGAAAAAAAAAATCTCTGTAAGATACATAGCTGTATTAGTAAATGCTGAACTTGGAATCCAAAAGTGGCCTTTTTGTCTCTCTAAATAGGCCATTTGAACGCATGCCCATCTAAGCATTCTCCACAGGGAGAGGCAAAAGAAAGCAGGAAGAGAGAGAAACAAATGGAGTTTTTATGTTCTGGGACTGGTGGGATGATTGCAGGTGCTCACATTCCCTACTGACACATGATAATGAGATATTAAATAATAAGACAGAAGAATGTCTCTGGTCTGTGCCCAGGTGAGCTCGTCTTCCAGGCACACGTGCTTCTCTTTCAAGAACCAGAGAAACTTTTTCATAATTTGAAAACTAAAATCCATAACTGTGCTTTCTCCGACTCCAGCCTCCCAAATTGTGTGGCCAACAGAGACTGAGGAAAGGGGGCAGCCAAGAGTGCTTAAAATGTGTACGATCACATAGGTCCATCCGCTTGTTTTCCTGCTGTTTCCATTCAGCAGAATGGAGGCCTGTAGGTAAATGGAAATTAGTGCCCATGGTGTAAGCCCTTCAGGCAACTATAATTGTGTGTTTTCTTGCAGATTCTGTTGCCACGGTTTTCCTACCAACTCAGTTTGCTCATTTCCCACCCACATCCCCTGCCTTCCTTGTCAGGTGATTAATTGTGGATCTTAAAAAGAACACCCAGCTTGGGATTCAAACAGCTGAGTGAAATGGAAAATGTTCATTTGGTATTAATGGGGACGGAACTACAATCAGCAGGCATTTTATTTCTTGAACATGGCATTCACTTCTCTTTAAACTTAGTTCTTGATATGGTGATGAATGTCTCCACCGTGGTGTGTACCTCGCCAGAGTGCAGGAAGGCACCCTTGCTTCTGCTTCATGTCTGGCAGTTTTCTACAGCAAAGAAAGATGGGGAAAACATTCATAAGAAATTGGACTGGGCTCTACGAGGCACCAGGTAATAGAGTCCACATTCAGCCTGCCTGGCTTTGTAATCTCCTCCCTCCTGCATCTAGGTGACAGTCTGCGATTTCTTGGTCTTCCTGTCTTTCCCTGTCCAGGATCATGGTGACATCTGACTGCCTTGCCTGTTCTTTGGAGGGTTACGTAACCTTATGTACTATCATTAGGGATGAGATCTTTTACTTTTCCTACATTTTCGTGGTGCTATTTACATAACTTTAGCACACAGCTTATTGTGATATAAGGACACTGCATGTTCAGACAAGTACATGTCAATTTAAGTGGCAAGATCTTTAAAGTACAAAGACCCATCTGGGAACTGTGACCAAGCTCTTTAGCCTGTTCCGCATACTTTAGCTTGCCAAGAGTCTGCAAGAAAGGATGAATGGGCACCAGATGGGAGCCTTGAAGGAATCATTAGAAGTATCTCTCAGGTACTTCTGACAATGGCCCTTTGCAGAAAGATATGTGGCTTATTATAAGAATAGAAATGGCTGAATGTATCTAACAAATGGTACTGAGTGGGAGGTAACGGCTTTAGAACTCTGAATGTTTGTTTCTTCAGCAGGACTTGAAACAACACACCCTTTGGTCCCATGATGTTAGTGATGCTTTTGAAAGACACTCCAGTCTTTGTCTTCTCTGTGTTACCCTGGTGATTCCAGGAGTCCATGACTCCCATGGCTTAGGGGGAGGAGGAAAAGATCTCAATAAGATAACTAGGACAATTAGCAAAATACATAGCAAAGTGAAAGAATATTTTCATGTTTAACAGCCACCTGAAGTTTTAAAATGCTATCTTGTATACAGTGGACCTATCTTGATTGCTATTCTATTATCAACCACAGCCCTTTCTCTCTTTTGAAAAACAGCATCCTCTAGTCTACCCTATAGCTTCCTTCCTGTCCTGAGAACATCACTGATTATGTTCTTGCCATGACTTTTGCTCATATTGTCTTAACTGGTTGAATTCTATACCATTCTTCCTAATATCTTCTTTCTTTACCACTCATCTAAAGTACCACCTCCCTCCAACATCCTTAATTTAGTTCTTTTGTTTTGTTTCATTTTATTTTCTCTTACAAACACTTTGGCAGTCTTTACAAAATGCTAGGACTGTTTCAAGTGTCTGTGAGTACCAACTTTATGAAGTTATCTTAGATGACTCTGTCCTCAGATTGGAAGTCCCATAACACCCAGTAGTGTAGCTAGTGCTTCTCAAACACCTGGAGCATCTCTCAAAGGCCTATAGGAGAATGAAAACACAAACACAGACTTGAAAAATATTTTCAAAAGACACATCCAATAAGAAACTTGTATTGAGGGGCTCCTGGGTGGCTCAGTGGGTTAAAGCCTCTGCCTTCGGCTCAGGTCATGATCTCAGGGTCCTGGGATCGAGCCCCACATCGGGCTCTCTGCTCAGTGGGGAGCCTGCTTCCCTCCTCTCTCTGCCTGCCTCTCTGCCTACTTGTGATTTCTCTCTGTCAAATAAATAAATAAATTCTTAAAAAAAAAAAAGAAACTTGTATTGAAAATTTAAGAACTCTTAAATTTGACAATAAGAAACCAAACAAGTCAATTAAAAGTGGGCAAGGATGTTGTGTTGTTGATTTTAGCCATTCTGACAGGTGTGGGGTAATAGCTCACTGTGGTTTTGATTTGCATTTCCCCAATGGTAAATGATAGTGAGCATCTTTTCATGTGTCTGTTGGCCATAGGATGTCTTCTTTGGAGAAATGTCTGTTCATGTCTCCTGACCATTTTAATTAGATCATTTGTTTTTTGGAATGTTGAGTTTTACGAGTTCTTTATATATTTTGGATACTAACCTTTGATCAGATATACCATTTGCAAATACCTTCTTTCATTCCATAGGTTGCTGTAGTATATGTACACAATGGAATACTACTCAGCCATAAAAAAGAATGAAATCTTGCCATTTCCAATGACATGGCTGGAGCTAGAGAGTACAAATCTGAGGGAAATAAGACCATCGTAGAAAGACAAATACCATGTGATTTCATTCATATGTGGAATTTAAGAAACAGGACAAATGAGCAAAGGGGGAAAAAAGAGAGAAAGAGGCAAACCAAGAAGTATAGAGAACACACTGCTGGTTATGAAAGGAAGGTGGGTGGGGGATGGGGGAAAGAGGTGACGAGGATTATGGATGGCACTTGCTGTGATGAGCATTAGGTGACATCTGGAGTGTTGAATCACTATATTGTACACCTGAAACTAATATAACACTGTATGTTAACTAACTGGAATTAGGCTTAAAGTTTAAAAAAAAGAAATACGCAATAAATGGATTGAGACCAACAAACAAAAAATGTGGGCAGGTACTTCACCATAGGAAGGTATCTAGATGACAAATAAGCATATGAAAAGATGTTCAGTATCAACTATCAGTAGGAGAATGCAGATTAAACCCAATGAGATGTCACTACATGACTATCAGAAGAGCTCAAATCCAAAATACTCATTCAAAATGCTGGCAAAGACATGGTGCAATAGGCACTTTCATTCATTGCTGGTGGTGGGAATGCAAGCTGGTAGAGCCACTTCAGCAAACAGCTTGGCAGCTTCCTCCAAGGCTAAACATAGTCTTATCATAGGATCCAGCAATTGTGCTTCTAGATATTTACTCAAATGAGCTGAAAACTTACATCCACACTAAAGCCTGTACATAAATGTTTTTAGCAGCTTTATTCATAATTGTCAAAAACGAGAAGGAGCAAGATGGCCTTCCCTAGGTGAATAGACAAATAAACTTTGAGACATCCAGACAATGGAATATTGTTTAGCACTAGAAAGAAATGAGCTAACATGCCATGAAAAAAGGGAACCTTAAATGCTAAGTGAAGGAAGCCAATTTGAAAAGGCTCCACACTGTTTGATTCTAACTCTGCGACATTCTGGAAAAAGCAGACTCTGGAGACAGCAACAAGATCAGTGGTTGCCAGGGGTTTGCAGAGAGGGGGGGGGGGAAGTAAAGGGCAGGGATAGATGGAGCACAGAGATGGGATTTTCAGGGCCCTGAAACTATATTGTTTGATAATACAATAATAGACACATGGCATTATGCCTTCACAAGAGCCACAGGAACCATCTTTTCTACACAAAAGATGAAGCCATTCTTTGTAAATGATAGACTTTAGTAAATAATAATGTGCCAATATTAGTTCATCAATTGAAACAAAAGGACCACACCAATGTAGGATGTGACTAATAGGGGAAACTGAGGGCAGGGGAGGGGTGAAGCAATTTATATGAGACCTATACTTTCTTCTCCCTTTTTCTTTAAAACTAAAACTACTCTAAAAAAATTAAGTCTACGGACACCTGGGTGGCTATGTTGCTCAGTCATCTGACTTCAACTCAAGTCATGATCTCAGGGTCCTGGGATTGTGCCCTGCATTGTCCCCACACTGCAGGGAGTCTGCTTGTCCTTCTCCCTCCCCTTGTGCCCCCCCCCACTTGTGCTCTCTCTCTCTCTCTTTCTTTCAAATAAATAAATAAAATCTTACAAAAAGAAAATTAAGTCTATCTATTTAAGAAAGTAACAATCATTTTTAAAATGCACATGCCTGGGTTCTATATTGCAAAAGTCAATAGGGCTCAGATGGGGTCTATAGCTTTTCTTTCTTTCTTTCTTTCTTTTAAGATTTGCTTATTTGATAGAGAGAGCATGTGCAAACAAGCATGTTTGCACATACAGGAGCAGAGGAGGGGCAGAGGGAGAGAGAGAGAGAGAGAATCTCAAGGAGACTCCTTGGTGAGCACAGAGCCTGACTCAGGAGTGGATCCCATAACCCTGAGATCATGACAACAGCAGAAACCAAAAGTCAGATGCTCAACCAGCTGAGCCATCTGGGTGCCCCTTAACAGGCTCCAGGTGATGCTAGGCAAGTCCTGGGACCGTCTCCTGAGGGCATTCCAATAGCACTGGCTTAGCAGTCATGTGTCTACTGCCTTGAATCCTTCAGTGCTGCTTCTCACATGCTGGCCTCTTACCCCCAAAGTCTTTGCAAACTCTTCAGAACAGGGCTGTGTCCATCTCTGACTCTGTCCCTCACTGCCTCAGACAGAGATGGCAGCAGAGTGTCTACCAGTAAGTAGTTTCTGCCCAATTTTGCCAAAGGACTTGCTGGATGGAACAGGTGAAAACCTGCAGGCTTTTGCTGTGTCTTTTGCTCAGCATGCTCAGCATGTGGAGCCATTCCTAATGCACCAAGATGGGGGACAGAGGGACTCAGAGAATAGACCCAGACCCAGAACTGTGCTGGCTACTGGGACCAGAGGAAATAAACCAGGGAAAAGAGGTACCAGGAGGTTAAAGAGGGGGTGGTAGTCTAGGGCTGGGTTTTGTGAGGTGTGGAGGCCCTGGTCAGGCACTCGGATTTGATTGGGAGTGTGATGGGGTGCTGGAGGGTTTGAAACAAAGAAGGGACATGATTTGATTTGTCCGGTGAGTTCCAGTCTACCATTTGGTGGAGACACTAAGTATTCATAAAATTCTTGGTTCTAAGATAAATTTTGAGGGAGACAGAGCTTCCCAAATACACAACTTTTTTTTTTTAAGAGTTTATTTATTTATTTGACATACAGAGATCACAATTAGGCAGAGAGGAAACAGGTAGGTGGGGGGAAGCAGGCTCCCTGTTGATCAGAGAGCCCAATGTGGGGCTCTATCCCATGACCCTGGGTTCATGACCCGCGTTGAAGGCAGAGGCTTTAACCCACTGAGCCACCCAGGCACCCCCACAACTTTTATAAATTAGAAAAATGCCCCTTCTTTGAGTGGATGTACAAGTGATCCTGAATCTTTGTGTAAGAATTGGCAACACCCCCAAACCTCTACTCCCCGCCACCTCCACCCCCCTCCCCAACCCTCCCCATCACCTGCCATGCACACAGCCCTGCAGGCATCCACCCGTGAGAACTAGCTCTACCTCTACTGGCCAGGTCTGGTGAAACTGCACACCCTGAGTGGGGCTTCTGAGTGCCAAAGGGTCAGGGTTCACCTCCTTCCCTGTGCAGCCCTGCAATGGCCCAGGCTCCTGCCCAACTGCTCCTGGGTGAGCACAGCCCTGCAGAGCAGCGCAGACCAGAGTTGCCCTGGAAAAAAAAGGTGTGGCACCAGAGAATAGACACAGATAGAGTCCACAGTCCTGGGTGCATTCCCACTTGCTTTGCTGGGCTTGGCTCGCTGAGCTTCTAGGTTCTCATTTGTAAAATGGTGGTAACACCAGACTTCAAGACTAGGGTGAGGCTTAGAGCCAATGGACTTACTGGAATGGTTCACGAATGTGAGTTCATGCTGATATATAAGCCAGCAGGTCTAAAACTAGTAAAGCCCTGGAAGAGATGTATTAATATTCAATCTATTGATTTCTGAAGTGCCTTTATGGGGTTGCTTCCTGTTGATGGTGTTGGCATTGTTTCTCTCACTTATTCACCTGACAAACGTCACTTAAATAAATTTTTCCTATATTCCAAAGAGACAGATATTTTTTCAAATATGCTATCTTGTGTGACAGTTACTAACAAAATAAATGTTCCTGGAAGAGCAGAGTCATTACTAGAGAATAAAATTTCTAAAGGGCATTGCAAAGGGCAGGGGTAATTGGTGGAGCTCCTGGATGGCTCAGTCAGTATAGCATCAACTCGTGGTTTCAGAGCAGGTCATGATCTCAGGGTCATGAGATGGAGCCCTCCATTGGGCTCTGCACTCAGCGTGGGGTCTGCTTGAGTTTCTCTCCCTCTCCTTCTCCCTCTGCCTCTCTCTCCACTTGCTTTCTCTCTCTCTCACCCTCTCTCTCTCTCTCTCTCTTAAAATAAATAAATAAATAAAATCTTCATAGGGCAGGGGTAGCTGGAATTATCCAGTGCAAAGGGCATCTGTCTTCCCTGTGTGTGTTTGTGAGTGTGGAGTACTCTGAGCACCTGGTCTAGATAATGTTGGTCCCAAAGGTCTCCTGTCACTCCACACATCACCAAGGGGAAGACAGATTCTCCTTTAACAGGAAATATGAAGCTGTTGGCTCAGACCACAGGACCATGCTAATAGCACAATTAGCCTCTGAGTGCGCCATCATGACACCATTGCCATCTTTCAGCATCTGAGGTCTATGCCCTGAGCCCATGGCACAGGACTATGCTAACAGCACAGTTAGCCTCTGAGTGTGCCATCATGACACCATTCTGCATCTGAGGTCTATGCCCTGAGCCCATGGATATGAGCATGGGGACAAGCTGAGAGTTCATCCTGTACCACCCAATAAAGCATCCTGTACCATCCTGTAGCCTGTGGCCTCAGGCTACTCCAAAGACTCTGTCCTGGACCATCTGTGGAAAGCGATCCAACTGGGGCCATGGAGAGTGAAGAGGAGGACCAGGGTTACTTAGGAACGAGAAAGGAACCCAGGGCTCTCCTCTGGGATGCACCTGACTCCTAGGCCCCACTACACTTCTCTGCTCCCCTTGGGCCCCATTTCCCTCCTGCACTCCCAGCCTTCTGCCCCCTGCCCTCCCTTCTCCCCCCTCTCTAAGAAATTCATGTGTTGGCATCTTTCTTCCCTTTCAGGTTTCTAGCAGGGATGGGAGGAAAGGAGAAATTCATCCATTACAACTCTAAATATCTCTGTTATCCAACACCAGCCCTTTGAAAAGTCTAGGAGTGGGGCTTCACCCACCCATGTAGGATTAGTGAGAATATTGCAAATATGAGGGGGTGTGGTCTAGAGAAACCCCCACCTTTACTGGGGCAGTGGTGGCTGAAGATGACCCCTTCCCAGTCCCCATCCTGGGGCAACAGCAGGTGCAACAAGAGCAGGTCGTCAAAGCTCCCATGATGGCCTTGGTGCCTCCTGGAGAGCTTTTAAGACATCCCTTTCATTTAAAACACAAGGACAAACACATTATTTTCAAGTATTCACATGGGCACACAGAAACGTGTTTCTGCCCATGGGTTTCTGCTGTGCCTTCAGAGCTCAGGAGAAATACTGAGTCACTTCTAAGCCACAGTCTGCTGCTGATGCTGACAAAGGCAACCCCTTTGGGGCAGAGAGGAAATACTATATTTACTCACATAATTCCCCTCTTCTTTCAAAGGTGTCTGACCACTGCAGGAAGTGAGATAGAGGGAAATGCCCCAGTGAACACTGAGCACCCTCTCTGCTCCTCTTCCAGCCGAGAGCCAAGAGAGAAGGGAAGATGAATAGATACTGCTCAGACATAAGCCATTAATTACATGTAACTGTTGACCACCTGAGTGTTGAGAGCCCATGGTGATTACGATGCTTAATCAGCCTGTGAAGGGCACTAAAGCCGGTGTGATACCTGGTGACCGCTGACATTTCTCCTGAAACATCAGAATGAGGGAGTCTCAGGGATCCTGGTTCCTTAACTTCTTGTCTGCCAAAAATCACTGGGACTTTCAGACTTTTTTTTTATTCTGACAGCATTTTAAACTCTCCAGTTATGTAGAAATTAAAAAGGCTTAGAGTCATATGATCCTGGTTTTCAGTCTTGTACTTATTGTAATGCACCAACTCATTATTCTGAAACTTGACAAAAACGGGGTCAGAATCAAGCATCTATCTTGCCTTTAGGAAATGAATCGCATTTCAGGATAACTAAATAATTGATGAAAGCAAAATTCTTACTCCAGAAGAATACTAACTAATGAATGTAATAAGAATGATAGAATTATAGAAATCATGATTTTACAACATCTTCTGAAATAATCAGCCTTGATAGTGATCATCATGGTCTCAAAGTCGTGAGTGAAAGACTCCTGGCGATTTTTACAAATGACAACACATGAATCCAGTTACCAAAAGCAACATCTACATAGAAAGGAGACCCCAGACATGACTGTTTCCTGAAATGACGCAATAGGAAGTCACATATAAAGACAAAATTTTGCCCCCAAAACCCACATTAATCTGAATGTAATGATGCCACTAGATTGACCTGCCAGTTTGGTGAAAGTATGAGGGATAGAGGAATGTGTTATACATAATCAAATAAAAGCAATCAGCCCAATCCAGAAGATGGGAAATTCTACAGAATAAACAACCAGAAAGACGTTTTGAGAGAATCAGGAGAAAGTGAGTTGACTTGAATATTCAATGATAGTAAGCAATTATTAAGAAATATGGTTAATTTTGTTTGTTGTGATAATGATATTGTGTTTGTACATTTTTAAGCTTGTATCTATTATGGACACACATTGAGCATATGCAGATGAAGTGATACAACACCTTGGATTTGCTTAAAAAACTTCTCTCTGCCAAAAATAAAAAGAAATGGGGGTGGGGTGACCATGATGGATGGAGGAAGAAGGGCAAATGTTGCTAATGGATGAAGGTGGTTATAGGAGCTAAAATAGTGCATGTTTAAAAACGTTCCTAATAAAAGGTATACAAAACCCAGGAACAACAAAATTAAAACCACTGGATCAGTAAAATCTCATTTAGTAAGATTTTATTGTGACTATTTTAAAAAGTTCACAAACTGGGAGTTTTTGAATTCAGGACTGATCAAGCTTAGAGACATGGTGCCAAAGGATGGCTTATAAAGTGAAAATGAGGAATTTGTTTGACCTTGACAGTGATTGGTGATTATAGTGAGGGTTTCTAGATGACAGGGGATGGGCTAAAAGTGATTACTTCACACCATTTTAGGAAGATAACACGCATTTTCTTTTATGATTATCAAAGGCATTTATAAGAAATAACCTTGTGAAGTTTCACTTCTGCTCATGAAATAAGCTAGATTTAGTTTGGTTTTGTCTGTCAGGGCATTTTTAAGTTTGGCCTCCATTGTGTATTTTACAAAGGTAAAAGAAAATGCACCTTTGCAAATTAATTATTAGCTGTGTGATATGGGACAAGTTCTAAATTTTCTGAGCTCGGCTTTTTTCATCAATGAAACAGGGATAATGTTTTCCCTCCCATGATTGCTTTGGAGATTAATAACTATAATAGGCCTGCATAATGACAGACTCCCCGTAAGTACTTAATAATACAAAAATGCTTTGTAGATACTATAGAAAACCCAAAGAAAAGCCTTAACATCTTGTTGATACTAGCCTTTCCAAGTGGGCAGATTCCATCTCAGCAAGTCTTCCAATAGTCTTACTTTGGAATCCAGGCTTAAATATGTCCTTCCCTCATGGCTCTTCTTGAGGACAAGAATCCTGTCTCTTTCATGTCTGTATCCCTGGTCTATAGCAGCATACCAGCTATCTAGTGAGGGGACTTTAAATGTTTGTCGGCTGGCTGAACAAAGGAATGAATGAATGAGGGAATGATGCCTGCTGTTCCAGTACCTTTAAAGTGTGGCCAATGAATATGCAAGTGAATAAAAAGATCAAGTGTAGGGCGCCTGGGTGGCTCAGTTGGTTAAGCATCTGTCTTCATTTCAGTTTGGGTCATGATTTCAGTGTCTTGAGACTAAGCCCCCTGAAGCTCCATGCTCAGCACGGAGTCTGTTGAATATAATCTCTGGGTTAAAATGGATAGTAGAGGGAAAAGGTGAAACTACAAACCTTTTATCAGGAGCCAGAGGAACAGGGCAAGATGCATGTGAGGGAAGAGCAAAGAAAGGCGGGCCAGGAGACTCTAGAAAAGTACAGAGAGAGTGAGCACAAGTGCAATCCCACTCACGGAAAGTGAAACACTTTTTCAACATTCTTAAGACCACTACAGCATTCGTTCGTGTTGAGACTTTACAAATTGCAGACAGAGAAGTAGTTAAATGTTTGTTCAAGACTGAAAAATTTAGTCTATCTGAAAGTTTTGCAAAAGTTAGTTTTAGGTCCAAGCACCTCCTAAAACAAGAAGCACATCTTTAAGTACAACAATGATAAACTATATCTAAGTGAGGTGTTAAAATGTAAGTGGGGAGCTTAGTAAATGGCATAAAGTCTGGATTTGGGCAGAGAATATTTAGGATCTGTCAGAAATGTAGAAATATGGGTGAGATGTGAGAAGAACCATCAAGCACATCACTTAGGGTTTTGAAGAGCAAGAGCCAACACAACAGGGATCGTTAATGCACTCGCTCAGCAGAAGAATCATTTTGCTCCAAGCGAAGAATAGATAGTTCAAGAGGAGTACCATTAAAGAGAAATGGTGGTGTAATAGACAATGTGTGATAGACACCAGATCTCATTATAGAGATGAGAAAATCTTTTTTGAAAGCAATATCAAAATCAGAAAAGAAGTATTGAGAAATTAAAGGAATTGGAACGTGATTTATGGTATGTTGCAATTTTTAAAACACTGTACTTGAAGGCTCCTATTAACCAATAATTGATTGGGTAATAGAACCAAGTTTAAGGCAATCAGTTCATCTTGAAAAACAGGGAAATAATTTGTAACCCAGTAAATGCCCCATGCCTTGAGAAGTGTGTTGGTGTATAGATAGGAATGAATGAGGCTATTTTTCTTTGCATATCATGTCAAAAACAGTGTTGATAAATGTGGATGCAATTTTGAACTGTCTGATGCTTTCAGAATTTGGAAGCCTTTTAAGAGATCTGATTAATTTAACATGTCAAACCTAATGGTGAATGAGTTCAATTTCTCCAAAGAACAATTAGTCACTGAATAAATTAACATGAGATATTGTCAAATGCAAGATCGTGCTCGTTTCCAAAGATAAAACACTTTTACTGCTATTGTTGAACTTACTTCTTTGTTCTATGAAGGGTTTCTGTGGCATAATTCTTTCACTGACCCAAATGCTCAGAAGGAGTTGCCACCATTTCTCACATGGACTACTGTAAAATCCTCCTAATCTGTCTCTTGTTAGCCATGCCCACAACTTCATGTCTGCTCTTCATATATGTCCACATATTTCACGACCACAAAACTTTCCTTTAGAAAACCTGTCAACAGCATCCCATTGCATTTAGGGAGGCAAGTAACATTAGCATGTTTCACAAAGCAAGGGACCCTAAGTACCCCTTGGACTCCTTACCATTTTCTCTGGCCTTTTTTCATTTGTTGGCATCTGCCGTGCCGTGTTTATCTCTTAAGTCTCCCACCTGCTGTTCCTTTTTCCTGAAACATTCTTTTCCCTCCGAACTAGTTCACGTCTCCTCCTCCTTCACACCTCAAGTCAGATCTCAGAGCCTCATTTCCCCAGGAACACCTTTCTGACTTCCCTGACTAGGCCCATGTCCCTCTAGAGTGTGTTTTCACTGCCTCCTGGGCTCTGGTATAGCACCTGTCACAATCTCCACATCCTCTGCTTTCAAGCCCTTCCATGTCCTCTCCCAAAGCCACTCCTCTGCCAAAATTACTCTTTCCAACGTACCACCATGATTCTCCATGTTGCCAAAGGCAGTGACTCCTTCCTTGCCTCTTAACATCTTTTCAGCATTTAAAACAATTGAAAGCTTCCTTCGGAAAAACACTCATCCTTGATGGCATTTTAAGGACCAGCACAACTACCTAGTCTCCCTTCTACCATATTAGGCACCAACTCCCAGTCTTAGCTTTTGTTTTCTCTTCCTCAGCCAGATCTCTTAATTTTGGAGCACACTGAACTAAAAACAAGACGCTGTATTTTTCTCTATTTGCATCCCCTCCTGCTGTGATCTCAGTCAATCTCATGGTTTTGGATGCCCCCCACCTGCCAAGGACACTCCCATTTATCCATCAGGACCCAGATGTTTTCACTGAGCCCTTTACTGATCTATTCAGCTATTGAAATGACATCTCACCTTGATAATAATAGTGATCACAAATTCATCTCAGACAAATAGAATCTTTGGTTACCACCACTCCAACCTGCACAGTAACACACATAAGTTTACCCCTAATCTTAGCAAATGATTCCTCCATCTATCCAGTTGCTCAAGCCAAAACCTAGAGGTCATTCTTGATTCATCTCTTCTCCCTTTCCCAGGTCCTAACTCCAGTCATGATATAGGACAGGTTCTTTCTCGAAAACATGTCCCCTATCTAACTATTTCTCTCCAAATTGATGTGACAACCACATGAGTTGAAGCCACCATTATGTCTCCCAAGACTACTGTTAGTTATCTCTCTGGTCTCTGATTTCTCTTGTCACCTACAACCCATTCTCCATAGCTTTCAAAGTGGTTTTTCAATAAGGCAAATCATGTGAGCCTTCTGGTTAAATTTTGCTAGTGGCTTCCCATCACATATATTATGAAACCCAAACTTGCCCACAGCATCCACATATCCTACATGCCTACCTCTCTGGCCACATCTTCCACGTCTTTACTGAATTCCAGAAACAGTGGCTGTGAGGAAAACCTGAGCTAAATGCTTTCAGGAAGATCAGGGAAGCAGAAAAAAAAACTAAAATTAAATCCATATCTTCCGTGATGGAAATTTCAAAGATCATAACTAAAACTGAAAAGTCTAGATGTCATACTTCAGGCCATTATTTAGCAATACAAGAGAAAATACTAAATAATCAGCTAAAAATTATTGAAAATAATTATTTATGGGATCAGGAATTAGGGGTGGTAATGGAGGGAGATTGAAATAGCAGGGAAAATTATGGGTTTTTGTCATAGATCTGCTGGTACTATTTAACTTTTCAAGAGCTTACAACTATCACTTTGAAAATTAAACTAAAAAAATATGTTGGGAAAAAGGCAATGAGACCTTTCAGAGAGACAGACAAAACAGGAGGAAGAAACCAGAAGACCTATAGAATGACTTACAGTTTTAACACAAACAGAGGAACCAGGAACATTATTGGTATCTGACTGAAGAGAGTTAAATTTGGGGTAAAGGACAAGCTGTGTTTGCACCACTCTTAGTTGCCTTGGCAACAGAGCTCCCTCCTTCCTAATGACAAAGATATTATTATATGGAAATGCACATGCAAATTAACTAAATAATAATCAGAGCAAAGCAACACATGGCATAGGCGGGCAGCATTTTGGTGGAAGGTCCAGGGAGAATCTAGGCTGGGCCTGTTCCAAATCAAAGGAAAAGATAATAAAGAAAAGACCTGAAGAGCTGGATTGAGTCTGCTCTCCAGAAGTTGCTAGAAACTGCATCTAATTTTGGCAAAGCTTGTTTATATAGTAAGTATTTCATGGCTCCATATTGCCTCATCTAGGTGATGGTAGCTATCACTAAAAAACTTCTTGGGGAACAGGGTAGGTGAATCTAAACTTATTCCCCACCTCCATACTTATCTCTCCAGATCATGTTATTTGTTTGTTGGTCAACAAATAGTTGTGGAATGAGTGAATGAATGAAAAAAAAGTTTCCTTGAGAAATCTGCCGTAGTCAGGAGCTAGCTCCTTAACTGAGGTTTAAAAACTATCAAGGGGATCACATCTCCCTGGCTAAGTGTGCTCACCAAATTTTGATTCCATCTTGAGGGTGGGGCATAGCTGGGCTTTTGCCACTGAAACTCATCTGTGAAAATTTGAGGGGGATGTAATTGTCCCTGTGGAAAATCAAGGCTTAAACTGTGTAGATCACTCCTGTAAATAGGTAAGTAAGTAAGCATACATGGATCCATTAAGAAATTCTTTTAAGGCACTCTTATATACAAGCACCCATAGTAGAGCCCATGGGTGTAGCCATGCTGTATTGTAGATATGTTTCAAATATTTGCTGATCAACACATAAAATCAGCACATTACTGCTGAAAATAGGGAAGCCATCTTTCCTTTTGAAAATCACTTCCTAAGCTGCCATGCAACCTTCAGAAGTGAGATTTGTTCAGTTATCACACAAGACGGGACACAAAGCACCATTTAGATGAATGTGCACCTTTACATTCATCTGCCACCGATGAAATTCTGGAATCATTCATGAATGATTATCTTCAGAGTAGAGACATCAGATTGATATGAGAACACCTTCAAATCTCAAATTACAGATGCTTAAGAGAAAAAGATACTCAACCAGGCCAATATCCTTGACTCGAAATATCAGCAAAGGTTTTACCTTTAAGAAGTAATAATAGGTTTTCCATGACACACGGAACATTTCAGATCAATATATATTGTATTAAAGCTTGCTTTTGGAGGTTTTTTTTTTTATTATTTTTTTAATAAAACATCAAAATAGGAAAGGAAAGTATTGTTTCAGTCTCCTAAGTCCCTGGGGAAATGCAGCCCTTTACATTCTGTTGACACGAACAGAAGGAAGAAAGATCAACAGAAAAAATGAAATCAGCCCATTGCTTCCTCATCAGGGTGGCCATTCAAG
Organism: Mustela putorius furo; assembly: GCF_011764305.1. NCBI lineage: Eukaryota > Metazoa > Chordata > Mammalia > Carnivora > Mustelidae > Mustela > Mustela putorius. The sequence continues at coordinate 6,635,637 of NW_025422019.1, forward strand.
CTGGTTTTTCTGGGGACAGTAGCTGTCACATAACCTCCAGCTGCTCCAGGCTGGTACACCCCATGAAATAAAATGCAACAGGGAAATAGTCAATCACAGCCATTAAAGTCCATCCCTCATCTCATCACAGAGAAGTTTTATTCAGCTGGCCCATATTTACCCCACAAATTCCCTTTCCTTAGCACAAAAGCTAGAATAAACTCCCTAGAATTATTCAAATCAGGGGTCAGCACCTGCTCTAGCTCAGCTCTCCTCAATCTTGAATGGGCATTTGAATATCCTGGGGATCATCTGAAATGCACATTTCCAACTCAATACACTTGGAATTCTGCATTTCTCACCAACTCCCAAGTGGCTCAGGTGCTTCTGGTCCCTGGAATCTGATGCCTTCCTCATTGACTCATTCTTTCCTGAACAGGGAAATTGCAAATAACCAAGGACTAAGGAGCAGGCATGATTTGACCCTTTGCTTATATAAGGGACTATCATTAATAGGCCTCTTTTTAAATGAAAATAACCCAAGAGCAGCCCCTTTTGGAAAAGACAGAGTAGATTTAAATAGAAGTCCTACTGTGTGGCAGTCAGTATGTAATGTGCTCTCATCTAACACTAGTTATGATTCTCACTTTACACAATAAACTAAGACCTGGGTACTAACTTCTCCAAAGTCATCTGAGCAATAAATGCCCACAGTAGGTTTTGAATCCAGTTCTCTCTGACCCTCCAGCATTTGGGCTTTCTGTTATTTTTGCTTCTCTGGTTATCAGGAAATGATACTTTCTTTTTTTCTTTTTTTTTTTTTTTTAAGATTTTATTTATTTATTTTTCAGAGGGAGAGCGAGAGCAAGCACAGGCAGACAGAGTGGAAGGCAGAGTCAGGGGGAGAAGCAGACTCCCTGCGGAGCAAGGAGCCCGATGTGGAACTCGATCCCAGGACGCTGGGATCATGACCTGAGCCGAAGGCAGCTGCTTAACCAACTGAGCCACCCAGGCGTCCCCAGGCAATGATACTTTCATTTCAGTTCAATTAAACAGAAATGTAGACAGAAAGAGATCGGTGTGTATCTGTGTATGTGTGGGTGGGCGTGGGTGTGTGTATGTGGGTGTACACAAATAACAAAGAAGAGAGGACATATAGTTGGAGAGGACAAGTCCAAGTCCTCCAGAAACTCTAGGCCAGGAGAAAGAAAGACACATGAAGAGGTCACCGCGGCACATCTGCTGAGAGTTGTGATAGGGACACTGGATGAGAGTCACTCTTACTTATCTCAGAATGTGATCCTTAGAAGAGCTGACACCACAGCTCTTAGAGACTGAAGAGGAGCTTATTTGCTGGGAGAAGGTGGATACACTGCCAGGTGGAGATGACAGCTGGACCACAGTCATAGAACCATGAAATAGATACATATCATTTAAGGAAAATTTTGCATTAATAATCAGGAGGACTCCTTCTCTTACAAGATACAAAGGTGATTATGATTATTTAAATCATTATTATTTAAATAAATAATCATTATTTGATCATTTGATCATATATGATCATTATTATTTAAATAAATCATTTTTTTAAGATTTTATTTATTTATTTGACAGACAGAGATCACAAGTAAGCAGAGAGGCAGGCAGAGAGAGAGAGGGGAAGGGAAGCAGGCTCCCCACAGAGCAGAGAGCCCAATGCGGGACTCAATCCCAGGACCCTGAGATCATGACCTGAGCCGAAGGCAGAGGCTTTAACCCACTGAGTCACCCAGGCGCCCCATAAATCATTATTTTTAATGATTATTTTTAGATTATTATTAAGAATAAACCATTATTTTTTAAGGTCCTGAGCTTTAAAAGACAGGCCCATCAGTTTGATGGGTTTATTTAAAGATCCCTTCCGTTTCTCTATAGAGGATATATCATAAAATAATGCAATAATGTAATAATAAAGTGGACCAAAACAAATTAATCCACACTACATTTTGTGGGCTCAACCTAGTCACTGTCTCTATGCCTCAGATGACTGACAGTGATGACAGCCAATTATATATTTCTTTTTCTCATTTCCGGTCCTGAAAAGGAGGTGGGCTTCTTCCATCTTCTATGAAAGAGTTATTACAAAGCAGCAGACACCCAGCATTCTAATGATGTTCCACAAGGTAGAAACCCTAGAGATATCAAGGTCATGATTATAACTTAAATAACAAAAATAAATAAGCAGTTCCCAGGAGCAGATTTACTGAATCACTTTGCCATTTGGCCCACTGTCCTCTGGCACATTTCAGAGAAGGACAAATGTCCTGTGTGGCTACCACTCAGTGATGTCTTGAACACAAGTCTCCTGAACCTTCTCCTGGCTCTCACATTCTGGGCCAAGACAACTGGAGCTCCTCTCATTCCTAACTCAGGTCATCCACCTCTGACAAGTGTAAATTCTATGAGACCTAACTTTCCCAAAGTCTTGAAGATGTCAGTCAAGTCTAAATAACTCATGAGCATACTGCAAATGGTAAGCCTCACTAGCCACTTATCATCTTGCCTTACTCTTATTTGCATAAGGCTTCAATTATTCTAGGGTATTTGCTTATCCTCATGGAAATTAAAATAAAATTGAATGCCTTCACTGGTCTATAAGCAATAACCAATCGTAGGTAGATGAAAGACTTCAACATGAAAAAATTCAAAACTTGAAAACAGTTAGTAGAAAACAGTGAAGAATATTTTATGACCTCACATAGGGAAAAATTTCTGGATATTACATAACCAGAGCAAATCTTAAAGTTATAAATTCAACCAAATACATTTAATATTCAAATTTCTCTTTTCATCTATTCAAAGAAACCATTTGAGGAGTGCAGAAATAATCAACTGGGATGACAATATATGAAATGTATGTAATTCCCCCAAAATATAACTTTCTCAAATATGTTAGGCAATCAACAGCTCAGTAAGAAAAAGACAGGGACAAGGATATTTAAAGTATGGCCACTTCTAATTACGAGAATCTGGAAACAGCCAGAACGCATACCCAAAATGAGAGTGGGTAAGTAAACTGAGGTCTGCCACACCTTTTAACACTAATCAACAGTTTGAAAGAATGAACTGAAACTCTACCTATAAACATGAGTGAATATCATAATATCATGCTGATGTTTTTCAAAAGCAAGGTGCAAAGGATATATACATAATACTGTTAGTGTAATATTAAAAAGGAAAAGCGATGTCATACATGTAGTAAATTATAAAACACCAAACGCAAAATTATGATTCCTCTGGTTAAAGAAAAAGGTTCTGACTGTGGAGAGGAATACCAGACATTTCACTATTGTGATGTTATTTTATTCCTTAAATAAGATTTTATGTACATAAATGCTTATTTTATTATTGTGTTTGACTTTAGCATATTGAAAATTTTTATGATAAGCATATTTTTAAAATTTTTATTCCAGTATAGTTAACATTCAATGTTATATTAATTTCAGGTGTACAATATAGTTATTCAACACTTGCATACATCACCCAGTGCTCATCACAACAAGTGATGAGCATTAATCCCCATCACCTATTTCACCCATCCCCCACCCACCTCCCTTCTGGTAACCATCAGTGTGTTCTCTATAGTTAAGAGCCTGTTTTATTGGTTTATTTCTTTTTTTCTTTGTTCATTTATTTTGTTTCCTAAATTCCACAGATGAGTGAAATCATGTGGTATTTGGCTTTGTTCTGAATGACTTATTTCACTCAGCATTACACCCTCTAGCTCCATGGACGTTGTTGCAAATGGCAAGGTTACATTCTTTTATATGCTGAGTAATATTGCATTTCTTCTTTATCTATTCATCTACACTTCTTCTTTATCTATCAATGGACACTTGGACTGCTTCCATAATTTGGTTATTGTAAATAATGCTGCAATAAACATAAAGGTTCATATTGTCTTTCTGAGTGCTGTTGTTTTCTTTGGGTAAATAGCCAAGAGTAGATTTACTGGATCCTATGGTATTTCTATTTTTAACTTCTTGAAGAACCTCTATACTGTTTTCCACAGTCTCTGCTGCAATTTGCATTCCAGCCAATAGTGCACAAGGGTTCCTTTTTCCCCACATCCTCGCCAACACTCATTTCTTATGTTGTTGATTTTCGCCATTCTGATAGATGTGAGGTGATATTTCGTTGTGGTTTTGATTTGCATTTCCCTGATGAGTGATGTTGAACATCTTTTCATGTGTCTATAGGCCATCTGGATGTGCTCTTTGGAGAAATGTCTGTTCATGTCTTCTGCCCATTTTTTAATGGAATTATTTGTGTTTTTTTGGTGTTGAGTAATATGTCCTATGATAAATATATTTTTAAAAGGAATAAAAAAGTGAGCTGCAAGTTTGTTCTGACAAATAGTACAAGACAAATACCAGAGAAAGGTAGAAAAATAGAAAGTAAAGAGAAAAGTAAGATAGAGATACCCTAATAACCCTCTAATAGCAATTCCCAAAGCAGAAACTAGAGGGGAGAAATATACATAAATCAATATCACAAGAAATTTCTTCAAATTTAAAAGAAAGATATGAAATCTCAGATAGAAGCTTAACAATGCCATGTCAGAGAAAAAGACAATACTCAAAAACTTCTAAAGAGAGATAGATTACTCATAATTAAATTGATATAAAACTCCCTTTTGAAAGCATTAAATGCAGAAGGACAATAAAATAATTTCTTCAAGATTCTGAGGGAAAATATTTTCATCAAGACTTTGCTACTGAATCTACCTATAATTCAAGTAAAAGAGTAAAAAAGAATTTTTTTTTTAATTTAGAATTGGAGATGATAGTAACTTAACTCTACAGATCAACCTAGAACAGCTACTAAAGGGTACATTTTGACAAAACAAAAACAAAAATGCATCCAAGAATGATTTTCAAAAATAAATGTGAGGACAAATAAGGATTTTTTAAAAAGGATTACAACTTAATACTAAGTGTAATAAGGGATGCAAAAGAAATAATATAAGTAAAATCCTACATTATATCAAAAAGGGCAGCAGATGGGGGGAAAGGAAAAAATAACAAGATATGATTTTTGCTTATTCTAATTAAAGATGTGTTTTCTGATTAATCCTTAAATTAATTAATCCTAGAAATTAAATAAATATATATGTATCAGTATTTATCATATCTCTTAATTTAAGAGAAAACACTAAAAGAACATTCTTTTTTTTTTTTTTTTTTAAGAGAGAAAGAGGTGGGGAGAGGAGCAGAGGGAGAGAGAGAATCCCAAGCAGCTCCCACAGCCAGCACAGTGACTGACACACAACTAAGACTTGCCAAATGGATCTCACAACTCTGAGATCGTGACCTGAGCCAAAATCAAGAGTTTCTATATTTAACGGACTGAGCCGCTGTTTAAAGAACAGACATTCTTTAAATCTATTTCCAGATCTATTCTTCAAAGCCATTGAAAACAATTGAATAAAAGGAAAGAAAAAGAGAAAAGAAGTAAAACACATTAAATAGAAACTACTAAAAGATGAATTAAGACCAAATATATTTTTAATTCACCATGAATTAAAACATGACTTGAAATAAAAAGAAACTCAGACTGAGAGAATCAATGAACAATCTGAAAAGGAAATCAAGAAAGCAATTCCATTTACAATAGCAGCTAAACGAATAAAATACCTAAAATAAATTCAACCAAGGAGGAGAGCCTTATACAGATGATCCCCAATTTATGCGGCTCAGCTTATAATTTTTTGACATTACAAGGCAAAAACAATACATATTCAGTAGAAAATGGACTTGGATTTTTGAGTTGTGATTTTTTTTTCCTGGGCTGTCAATACTCGGGACAATGCTCTCATGATGCTAGAGACTGCAGCTCCTAGTCAATCATGGGATCACGAGTGCCAACAACCAATATACTCACAACCATTCTGTACTCATACAACCACTCTGTCTCCCACCTTCAGTACAGCAATCGACGAATTACATGAGATGTTCAACACTTTAAATTGCGCATTGTATTAGATGATTTTGCCCAACTGTAGGCTAATGTAAGTGTTCTTTGTGCATTTAAGGTAGGTAAAACTAAGTGGTGAGTAAGTTGTATAAGTGAGATGTATTAAATGCATTTTTGACATAACGTTTTTAACTTACAATGGATTTAGTGGGGTGTAAGCCTATCGTAAGTCAAGGAAGATCTATATACTGAAAATTATAAAACACTGCAGAAAGAAATGAAAGAAAACCTAAATTAACATAAAGATAGTCCATGCTTGTGGGTAAAAAGACTTATTATTGTTAAGAACTTGGGGTGCCTGGGTGACTCAGTCAGTAAGAATCTGCCTTCAGGGCACCTGGGTGGCTCTGTGAGTTAAGACTTCACCTTCGGCTCAGGTCATGGTCCCAGGGTTGTGGGATCGAGCCCAGCATCGGGCTTTCTGCTCAGTGGGGAGCCTACTCCCCACCCACAGCCGCCTACTTTTGATCTCTTTCTCTGTGTCAAATAAAATAAAAATAATTTTAAAAAAAGATTCTGCCTTCGGTTCAGGTCATGATCCCAGGGTCCTGAGACTGAGCTTCACATCGGGCTCCTTGCTCAGCAGGAAGCCTGCTTCTCCCTCTCCCACTCCCCCTGCTTGTATTCCCCTTCTCACTGTCTCTCTCTCTGTCAAATAAAATAAATAAAATCTTTATTTAAAAAAAAAAGCATCATTCCTTGTTAAGAACTTGATTCTACCCAAGATAATATATAGATTCAATGCAATTTGTATCAAAATTTCAAATCCTTTTTTGCAAAAATAGAAAAAACAATCCTCAAACTCATACAGAATTACAAGGGACCCCAAATAGAACAAACAACTTTTTAAAAGAGCAGAGTTAGAGAACTCACACATCCCAAATTCAACCTTGCTACAAAGCCACAGTAACCAAAACAGATAGATATACATACGATTGGAACAGAACTGAGAATCTACAAATAAGCCCTTACATCTATGGCAAAATTAATTTTCACAAGTATGCCAAGTTCATAGCATGAGGAAAGAATCATCTCTTTGACAAATGGTGCTGGAACAACTGGATTACCACAGGCAAAAATATAAACTTGGACCCCTACATCACACCATATATAAAAATTAACTCAAAATGGATAAACAACATAATATAAAAGCTAAACCTGAAAATGCTTAGAAGAAAACATAGGGGTCAATCCCCATAACCCCCTCCATTTGGCAAGTCTTAGTTGTAGCCCCAAAAACATGAGCAAAAAAGAAAAAAAAAGATTAAATTGGACATCCTCAAAATTAAAAACTTTTGTGCATCAAAGAATATTAACAGGAAAGTGAAAAGACAACCTACAGAATGGTAGGAAATATTTGCAAATCATATATTTGATAAACATTTGATATGGAGAATATATAAAGCCTGACAACTCAACAAGAGAAAGACAAAGGAACCAATTTTTAAATGGCCATATGTCTTGAATAGACCTTTCTCCAGAGAAAAACAAATGACCAATAGCACATAAAAATCTACTCAAATCACCAATCATCAGGGAGATGAAATCAAAATCACAAGAAGATACCAGTACACACTTAGTGGATGCTATAATAAAAAATAGTAATATCCAGAAAATAAATGTTAAGGAAGATGGGAGAAATTAGGACTCTTGTACATTGCCAGTAGGAATATAAAATGATGCAGCTACTATAGAAACAGTTTGGCCGTTACCCAGAAAGCTGAACACTATATATATATATATATATATATATATATATATACACACACACACACACATACCATGAGTGTGACTCAATAATGCTACTCCTCAGGAGAATTAGTAAAGAATCCCCAAAGAATCAAAAAGAAGGTCCTTCTGTACTTCTGTTGATTGCAGCACTATACACAAGAGAAAAAGAAAGTAAACAACCCAAATGTCCATGGACCAATGAATGGATACTCAATGTATCCAAGGTATCCATACACAGCCACAGGAAGAGTGGAGTTCTAACACACACTAAAACATGAGTGAACCTTGAAATATTATGCTAGGAGAAACAAGTCAGACACAAGAGGACACATCTTGTATGAGTCCACTTATACGAAATTTTTAGAACAGGCAAATTCATAGAGGCAGAAAGTAGATTAGAGTTTCCCCAGAGACAGGGAGAGGAAAGAAGGGGGAGTTACTGGTACGTGGTTATGGTTTCTGTTCAGGGGGATGAAGAAGTTACGGAAATAAACAGTGGTAATAGTTGCACTACTTTATGAATGTAATTAATATCCAGAACTGGGCAATTATAAATAATAAAAATTGCAAGTTTTATGTTTCTTACTTTGCCACAATAGAGTAATAATTTTTTTTAATTAAGTAAACTTATATTAAATAATGGACAAAAGCCAATTATATGTTGCCTAAAGGAGATGTACCTCTAACTAAAACATGGTAAGAAAGTTGAAAAAAATGGAAAACTATGAGATTATAAATGCTAATCAAAGAAATAAGAAAGTAATGCTAGAATACTAACAAAGGGGTACCTGGGTGGCTCAGTCAGTAAGTGTCAGACTCTTGATTTCTGCTAGAGTCATGATCTCAGGGTCCTGCAATCGAGACCCTCATCAGGCTCCACACTCAGTGCAGAGCCTGCTTAAGATTCTTGCTCTCTCCTTCTGCCTCTTTCCCAACTTGCATGTGCTCTCCATCTCTCTCTAGATATGAGGAAGTGGTGATGCAACATGGGGGGTTAAGTGGGTAGGAGAAGAATAAATGAAACAAGATGGGATTGGGCGGGAGACAAACCATAAGTGACTCTTAATCTCACAAAACAAATTGAGGGTTGCTGGGGGGAGGGGGTCAGTCAGAGAAAGACAAATACCATATGATTTCACTTATATGTGGAATTTAAGAAACAAATCAGATGAACATAGGGGAAGAAAAGAAAAAGAGAGAGGGGGAAGCAAACCATAACTGACTGTTAACAAGAGAGAACAGACTGAGGGTTGATGGAAGGAGGAGGGTCCTAGTGATGGGGGATGGGTATTAAGGAGGACACCTGTTGTGATAAGCACTGGTTTTATATAAGTGATCAATCACAAAATTCTACACCTAAAATCAATTTTACTATATTTGCTATCTAACTAGAATTGAAATAAAAAACTAAAATAAAAACAAAATTTTTAAAATGTAACACCTAAAATCATTAAGTACACCTTTCTCAGAGATCAGTTAGTTAAAAAGGAAAACTTAAATGATGTTTCAATAACATAATCTTTTGAAAGCCTGACCTACTATCTATCCATACATAAACTAACATATCAGCACTTTCTCTTCAAACATGAAGTAACATTGACAACTTCCACCATGTGTTGGAGCACAAAGGAAATTTCACCAAATTCTAAAAAGTAAAAATCAAAGAGTCTGCCTTCCCTGAATATTAATGCAATCAAAACAACAACAGCCATCCAAAGAAAACCCATATGCTAGATAGTAAAACATACTCCTAATTAATTTGCAGGTTAAAGAATAAATCAGTGTTAAAATTACAATCTTAACAGAAACATTAATGACGGTGCATATATAAAATGAGGGATCTAGCCAAAACAGTAATAAGAGAAAAAATATAAAAGGCTTTATTGAAAAATTTCAAAAATAAAAAACAAATAACCAGTTTCCGTTTTCCAAAGTTTAGAAAAATACACTCAATGAGCAAAATGGGATTGATAAAAATTAAAACAAATTAATAAAAAATTAAGTCTTCAATTTTAGTTGATTAATAAAAAGATAATTTGGAAAAATTATCAAAATAGATGAAAATTAGAGGATGAACCCAGAAAAACAGATATTTTAATGAACACTATTGGGAAACAGTTTTTACATGCAGAAGAAGAGAAAAATGTTAAAGTTATAGGAGCATAGTATGTATAGCCTTTCAATAATATCTGAAAACCTAGAAGGAAACATTGTTAGGAAAATTTAAATTATTCATACTGACCCACTAAAGATAATAATCCAATAACCAAAGTTATAACTGAAAAGTTAGGAACAGGAGCAGATCATTTTTCTGAGTTCTAACAAATTTTCAAGAAGCAATCCTATGATTTCTTCCAGAACACAGAGAAAGGAAAAGCCTAACTCATCTTCTCCATTGAACATAATTATTATGCTAAAATGGATGAAGAACAAATGGACAATAGAAAGCTATTAGCAAATTGAATGCAGCAGAGTTAGAGGTGAAAACATAAAACAGTAACTACTAAGGCAAACTCATGACCATAGGATCTATCTCAGGAGTGTGATCATGCCTCTATATCAAATTATTTCTCAGGCTGATACATTATACTACATGAAATTGCATTATATTTGAGATGGACTAAGGGATAAAAATCATGTTATCATTTCAATAGAATCTGAAAAACCTGTGATAAAACTCAACGCTCATTGCTAGTTTTTTAAAAAGAGACAGCTATCTGGGTTGAAATGAAAACTTGTTTCAGTTGAAAATTTTCTCTCTCAAAAACCATAGCCAACTTCAAACTTGATTTGAAAACTGAAAGCAACGACTATCAGTCGTACAATTCAAAACTGTACCTTCAACCGCAGTCCTAGCCAGTGCTGTAAAGAAGGAAATAGTATTTTTGTCATTCTCAGTATGCAGTATGATCATCTAGCTAGGAAATACAAGAGAATCACTTGATCTATTATTAAAATTGAGTGCAACAAGGCAGTTAGAATTGATATCCACTGATAAAAATCAAGGAACTCTCCTATACACCCTGACCTCAGGTTTCAGGTGAAAATAAACATGAAATACACAGCATTGTCTATAACACACAATGATTCTATCCTAATAGGATACATTTGCTACTGTTTCATAAGTGTTCATTTAATGTGAATATTTTCTTTTCTTTGTTCTGTGTATATTTGCTCCTAGACTATAGAGTGACACTTCATTTTTTTCTGGGTGAGCCCAAAGGAATAAACCCAAGGAGCTGCCATATGCCAAGCAATCCCAGAAAAAGTAGGAACTTAGAGAAATAGCAGCAAAGACCGGTCAGCAAGGTCACTCACAAAACAAAGCAGAATTGGCTCAAAGAGCTCACTAATACATAGACTGCATACAATAGACAAAGAAAGAGATGGCTTCAAGGTGTTTTCTGCAATGTTAAAATGTTTCCTAATGAAGGGAAACCTGGATGGTTCAGTAGGTTAAGTGTCTGCCTTTCCGCTCTGGTCATCATCTCAGGGTCATGGGATCAAGCCTCAGCCAGAGCCTGGTTCTTTCTCTCCCTCTGTCCCTCCCCTGCTCATGTTTGTGCTCTCTCTCTCTCTCTCTCTGTTTCTAAAATAAATCTTTTTAAAAAATCTTTAAAAAAAAAAAAAAGTTTCCTAATGAAGAGAACAAACCTAGGGAGACACAATCCCTCTCCAGCTAGTAGATGAAAGTTCTAAATGGCTTTACCAATTGCAACAAAAGAATAATAAGGAACACAGGAGTTTGAAGAATGTTACTAGACCAGAGGCACCTGGGTGGCTCAGTCATTAAGCGTCTGCCTTTGGTTCAGGTTATGATCCAGGGGTGCTGGGACTGAGCCCCACATCAGGCTCCCTCCACAGTGGGAAGCCTGCTTCTCCTCCTCCCACACCCCCTCCCACTTCCCTCTCTCGATATCTCTGTGAGGTAAAGAAATAAAATCTTAAAAAAAAAAAGTTACTAGACCAGGTTAATCCATAATCACACAGAAGAATGGGTTAGGTAACAAAAGCCAAGTGAGATTTAAAAGGACATAATTTGGAAGAGAAACAACAGATTTCAGGGAAGATAGGAAAGGAAAGAGAAAGTAAAGAATAGGGAAGGAAAAAAAATGTGCAAAGAGTATACTTAAAGCATCTTTGTTGTTGGAAGAAGAAATGTTTATCTTTAGAAAGGGAGTTCTGTGGTAGTTGATGAGTAACTCAGGTCACATTCTTCAGGGAAACAGCCAAGTCCCACACTCAAACTGAAAAAAATCAGTATGTTGATAACTCGGATCCTATAACTTCAGCCAGTTGGAAGTCACTCTTTTTCTTTTAGACCTGGAAAGAACACTGTAACTGTAAGAAGCACTGATTTTGTTCCAAAGGTTGCTAGAAGTGATATTAAATAATAACATGAAAATAAATATAATCGAGCAATACAGCTTTGGTGAAGCCAACAAATCACTTACGAAAATGTTCTCGGCAGCTTTCCAGGCGCAGTTAACATTTTTGAGCACACCCACCACTCATAGTTCCAGAACTAGAGCAGGATGCTAAAGCTTGCCCCGTAATAGAAGACGACACACCCGACCCATCTCAGTAGAGAGTTCAGGCTTGTTTTGACTCCCTATTTCCCCATGGGACAATTTCTGGAAGAGGATAATGAATACAATGAATCCAACTCAGCTTACCGTGCAGCAGCACTCACCCAGGACCTCTGGCCAAATATCATGCAGCCGCTGGATTATCCCAAACATGACAAACTTCTAGGTCCCCTTTGCTCAATTACTGTCTCAAGAAAGGACTGCTAAGGGAAATCTGTGTTCTTAGGTGGCGGACCAATCCAGCAGGGGAATCCCAGTCCCAGATGGAGGGCCTATCTAGGTTTTCCTTCCTGTGCCACCTGCCTAGCGCACGGAAGTGCCACATACACAGAAGAAGACGTGTATAAATTATCCCCTGTTTGTGCTCTGGACTCAGACCTTTGAAGATCTTTCTTCTCTGAGCCCACTGGCGTTAAATAACTCTACTATCCTCTAAGATCTCCGAGTGTCACTTGGTTCTTCGTTGGGCGATCCAATCCAGGTTCCCTAACAGGACCATCTACCATAAGTAGTATTATACTAGTTCTATGTTATTCCTGACTTTTAACAACTAAAAACAATGCACAGATAGTTAGGTTATGGATTACAAGAAGTATGTGCACCTCCCTGTGACAGAAGGTGAAAAGGGACTCCCAAAGATAGTCCGTCCCACCACACCTTCCTCCTCTTGTTTAATACCCAGTATCCTCAGTTTCACCCACACATGTCCCGGTGTTTCATTCTTCCGGCCATGTGTGCGGACTGGAAGATGATCTCTCGGCCTGAATTTCCATCCCCTTCGTCTGATTCCCTCTCCTCCTCTCACCCACACATATTTCAGGCACCACGTCTTCTGGGAATCTGTGGGGGATCCCCCAGGCTCCCAAGACACATTTTATTCTCACACTTCCCGCACTAGATTGGCCCTACCTGTCTGAGCAGTGTCGCCCTGAGGGCGTGGTGATTAAGAGAGCAGTGAAGGCAAAGGTTGGGTGCTGACTGCCTAGAGTCCGCAACGTTCTGAGTTACAAAAAGCACTCTGTGTTTCTTTGTTGAGTCAAACTCAGCTGGAAAATGAATAGAAATCTAAAGAACAGACTACTCCAAATTAGCTTCTTCCTACTCACTCTAAAGTTTATCAAAATTTAGTTAGCTGCTGGAGGTGTCCCCCAACTAATTCCATTTGCATGAACAAAGCCAAAAGACCAGCAGGCTTAAAACACCAACCCCAATACCAAACACATAGAAGATGCGTGGTTGCTCGCTTGTCTCCCACCACAGGTAAATGGGAACTGTCCTCCCACACTTTACCCTGTGTTCCAGATTATTGTTGAGCTCACTGCTCCCTTCTCCCTACTCACAATTCTTCCCAGTCTACCTGAATTCCCGGGAACAAGTCATCCCAAACGCACTGTTTCCAAAGACTCATTTCTGACCACACATTCTGATTCTTCTCTCTCACTACTCCTTTCTTCCCACGTTCAGTTCTTGACTCTGTTCTGCCTTCTGATCTCAGCAGGAGGTCCCTGCTGTATGTAGGGGTGTTCTCTATAAAGGTCGGGTTCTCTAAGAGTAAATTTGACCATAATAAAAGAGGGAAATTCTACTAACAGTGAGAAGCAAAATCCGGTTGAAGATTGAACTCAGTCAGCACTTCTTTCCCTCCAGGGGAGAAGTGAAAAGCTGTAGCAGATTTGATTACCAAAGGCAAGAGATGGGGCTACACAGGAGACAAAAAGAACGGTAAACCCTTCTGACAATAAACCAGATTTAGAGGCAGTAGACAATGCTGCACATCACTGTGGACCCCGACTGCCTTCCCAACTCAAGAAATCCCAGGACATGTGTGAATGTCAAACTGTCTAACCCCTACAGAACTTGGCAATCTCTAACAGATACATACATGCATTCACCCTGAACTTCAACATTGCACTTGCCCTGATATCCATTTCAAAAAATACAAAAGCCAATTGAGCTATGCAATGCATTGCAGCGTCCCTTGATTTTTCAAAATGTTTGTTTGGAAACTACCTAAGTGTCCAATTAGAGGCAAACTAGTAAAATAAGCTGTTACCTACTGGTGTTGGAGTATGCTGCAACCATGGAAAAGGAGAAGAGTTCTATGAACTAATATGTGGTTGGGGAGGGATGGGGGGAGAGGGTTCTAAAAGTGGGAAGATCATCTATATATGCTACTTTTTTGTAAAAAATAAAGAGAAATAAAATTTGCTTGTATCTCTTCATCTTCACGAACAGGAACACAAGGAGATTCGGCAAGACAGTGATGTTAGTTACCTGCAAGGGGCTGTTACGACGAATGAGGTCGCAGGAGAGTGGGAGTGACCTTCTCTGAGTGCATCTTTTTGAATCATTTTTACTTTTAGGAGCTTGTGAGTGGTCTTCATATTCAAAAAAATAATACTGAATCAGCAAAAGATGTCATAGGGTCACCTAAAACTGAAAGCCAACTGAAACAAAGAAAGTCTGTTGGAGTTCAAATAAATACCAAACCCACAACGAAGAAGAAAGAGAACTCAGGACACCAGGGTGGCTCAGTCGGTTAAGTGTCTGACTCTTGGTTTCTGCTCCAGTCTTGATCTCAGGGTCTTGAGATAAAAGCCCCGCCTCTGGCTCTGTATTCAGTGAGGAGTCCTCATAAGATACTCTCACTCCCTCTCTATCTGCCCTTTCTCTCTCTCTGTCTCTTTCTCTCTCAAATAAATATATTCTTCAAGGAGAGAGAGCAAGAGAACTTATCCAAGTAACTTATAAATGTGGCCATAGACCCTGAGTCTTGAATAAGACGAAAAGAAGAACTACAAACAGATGCTAAATTCCTTTTCAGGAGATTTGTTTTTTTATATGGCACAGGCAAAGCATTCCTGAAATAATTGTAGATGTTCTACAGAATTAAGCTAATTAGAGAAAGTATTGATGTAGTTGAGAAGAAGGGACATGTAAATATGGGATGGGTTGGGGGAATAAGAAAAAATCCTTTGGGAAAAATTTGGATTACAAGGTTGGGGTATGAATGTATAATCTCTAGAATATGTATGTATATGTGTGTATATGTGTATGTTTATGTATGTGCTGATACGGGTGCCTGTGTGTCTTTGCATATGTGTACACAGATGCATACATCATTGACTTGGCCCTCTGAAAGCAAAGACCCACCTGTGGCCGGTAGCAATGGGTATACCTCACCTCCAGGTTTTAGTCTGGAGTCCAGTGATAACCAGGGAGAAACACATGCACATCATGAACCTCCAGATATGACATCCGAGAAGGACATAACATTGTATTTGCAGAATTCTGGCTGAGAATCCTCAACCGGACTGTAATTATAAGGAAATACATGCACACCCAAAGAGCATTCTACTTAAAAGAATAGAGGGGGCTATGTTCTTCAGAAATGTCCATGTCAGAAAAGACCAAAAACAAACAAACAAACAAACAAACAACCTCCCCGTGGAAATGCTCCAGACGTGACAACTGAATGCAATCCGTGATCCTGTCTGGGTCCTGGGTGAAAAATGCCACAAACAAATTCTCAGACCAACTGACAAATCAGAATATCAATAGAAGATCAGATAAAAAGTATTGCATCCTGGGTGCCTGGGTGGCTCAGTTGGTTAAGCAACTGCCTTCAGCTCAGGTCATGATCCAGGAGGCCCAGGACTGAGTCCCGCATCAGGCTCCCAGCTCCAGGGGAAGTCTGCTTCTCCCTCTGACCTTCTCCCTCCCACGCTCTCTCTCACTCTCTGTCTCTCAAATGAATAAATAAAATCTTAAAAATATATATATATATATATTGCATCCCTGTTAAATTTGTTAAAGCTGATAACTAGACTGTGTTTGTTTACAGAGAATGGCCATAATTTTAGGAAATAAAGTATGTAGGTTTCAAGGGCTGTGGTATATGCAACTTATTCTCTATCAGTTCAGAAAAGAAGCAGAGGTGCCCGTGTGGCTCAGTTGGTTAAGCGTCTCCTTCAGCTCAGGTCATGATCTCAGGGCTCTGGGATTGAGCCCCATGGCTGGGCTCTGCTCAGCAGGGAGTCTGCTTGTCCCTCTCCCTCTGCCTCTCCCCCCACTTACGCACACTCACCCCTGTGCTCTCTCAAATAAATAAATAAATCTTAAGAAAGAAAAGAAAAGGGGAGAAGAGAGAAAGGGAGCAAAGAAAGGAGAGAAACAGCCGGAAGGGAGGCTGAGAGGAATAAGGGAGGGGGAGGGAGGGGACAGAGGGAATAAACTACGTGAAACATCAGACGTGACCCCCAATGCTCCCCGACTCAAGGGAGGAGTAAAGAGAAGGGAAGAAGGCAGGAAGGAAGATGGGGGGAAGGGAAACCGGAAGAGAGGGAGGAGGGAGTGTACACACACCACCACCAACAAACGTATCTAGGTAAAGGGCACATAGGCATACTTTATGTATTCTTATCCCTGCTACATTTTTAAAGTTTAAGTTATTTCCAAATAAGAAATACAGAGGAATCTGTGGAAAGATATATATATATATATATATATATATACACACACACATATGGGTCACAAACTCTACTTTCTAATAAATACTCTAAGAATAATAATAGCTAACACCTGCTGTGTACCTACTTTGTGCCAAGCCTTGAACTAGGGATTTTACACATATTTTCTTTCATATTCATAGGAACCATGTAATGTAGATTTCTATTTTCTGGTTTTTTTTTTTTAATTACTTCTATGATCTTCCAATGTCTAGAACAAGTACAGTTCCTTGTAGCTTTGCTTTAAAAACTTGATTCCCATCACAGATATGCAGATTGCCCCCATCCTATTAAAAAAAAAAAAAAAAGAAGTACTGCAACCCATTAGCTGATCCTCAATGATAAGCTACAATAGATAACAGTAGAGTGAGGCTATTATTTTTTCCCTTTTGTTGTCCGCAACTTTTACGCCTACATCAAACCTTGTTTTTTTTTTAAATCTTTCATTTTAACCGTGCACATTGAAAACTCAGAGATAACCATGTTTTCTATTCATGGCTTTCTCTCTAATCTCCAGAAAGTTATTAGAAACGATATCAGTAGTACCTTGCATTCAATCATTCTATTACACAAAAATATTTCCTTTCAAAAATCAGAAGTTGCTTTCTGCCTCCTTCTAGCAAATTGCAAATGAAGCTGGTCATTTAGAAAGATCAGCATGAAAGGCACAGGGATAGATGTGCTGTCAGGAAGGAGGAAGATGGATCCGGGGAAAAACAACTATATTCCATCACCTAGTCTTCTGCCTCTATATAGGACTACAACTTAATACAAATGCTTGAGAACCTCTCAGACCATTTCCTACCTCCACAGTTATCTTTTAGCCAGACTCTAAGTGTTATCAATTAAAAAAAAAATTAACTTAGCTCTGAGAAATACCTCCTTGGCTTAGGAGATTAAGTCAATTTCTTTCACTTTAATATAGCTTTGAAATAACTGATGATGTGATTCATTATTTATGCAGCTGATAATATAATTCATTATTGGACCATGTAATTATCACTCAATGATCAGTGATAACTACAGAAATGAAATGTCTGGATTCAAAGATATTTTATCATATTAGCAATAAGGATAATGAGTTTAATTCTCTGACCCCATGAGACAGAAAACTTCAGATAAAATACATTGTCAAATAATAAACATCAGCATTCTGCCTACTATGAGCTTTGCAGCTATATTCCTAGATGAGACTCCAGGAATTAGAGAATGTCAGAGCTGAGAGAAAATACAAAGATCACCCAACCCTTTACTTTGCAGATGACGATGCTGAGGACACAGGGAAGGAACCGTGATACTCCAAGTCCCTCAAAGCGTGGTGTCAAAGTTATCCTTTTAGGGGGCTATAGTTTAACACCATGCTCTCTACTTCTTAATACCAAGGATTATGGCCCAAAGAACATTTACTCTAGCTGTCCATCACACAAAAGCTTCAGGAAATCTGTATTTTCCCTTACTGCATTATATTTTTTAATCTAGTGTTATATGCTTTTTGATGATAATGCAGACCCCCTAGTTTAACTAATTTAATGCACTAATGGATTGAAACCCACAGTTTGTGCTAAACCGGAGAAAAGATGCAGCTCAAGTCTTACTCCCTCCAGGGGGATTTTCTTAACACACACTTTTCCTCCTTATTAGTTTTTATTCAGTGCATGCTTTTGAAAAGAAAAAGTTAAAAATGACAAGGGAATGAATGGCCTGGAGAAAACTACCAAAAAGAGTCCAGTCCCACACAATCTTCTTCCTAATCTAGAAATTCAAAAATTCCAGGTTAATGGTTCTTGTCTTCTCTGGTTCTGTCATTGTCACTGGCTAGGGACACGGCTACGAATGAGTGGCCATGGTCCTCTCCCATGGGAAGCCCCAGACCCTACTGGTGAAGCCCATGAGCATAGGCCATGGCATCCATGTGAGCAGGGGGCCCACAGGTTGATGGAAGATGACTGGGCCATCCCACAAGGAGGCAGAAGATGACTAAAGCCCTTAGAATGGCGTGCTTCTCTGAACGGACCTCCTCCTCCTGGATGTGTTCCCTATTCCCTCCACTTGCTGATCAGTTTCATACCTCTGTCCTTTCTAACCCATTATTCTCACTGCCTGGAATGGTTTGCTCTCTTGCAACCAGACAAAGTCTTCATCCTTATTCAAGACTCAACTTGGATTTCAACTTCTCTGTGAAGCCTCCCCAATCCCTCTGAGAAATTCCGTCTTCTTTTTCTCTCACAGCCATTGGCACCTGCAAGCTACATTATTTCACTGCAGGCTCTCATTTGAGCAAACTCCTAAATTTTCACACAGAGGATAGCACGGTGCTATCATCCCTCCTCTTTGTGAATACATCAGACATGACTCCCAAAATGCTCCCTGACTCAATAGTGCACACTGTTCGAGAAACTTGTCTCATAAAGAATGGTCAAACTTCTGCCCAGAGAACGGCACGTTGAAGTCCATGGGGCAATACTCTCCCTTTACTTCAGTCACTATAGACAAGCCTGGGACTCATGCCTGAGGCTCATCTCCTTAAAGCTCAACACATCCCATAAACCCACCCAAACTCCCATCTTCCTTCAATCTTCCAAACCTGATGAGAGACCAAGAGTTCCCCTCTCTATCTCATACCTCCTTTTAACTAGAAACTTCCCTGGAAGCTAACTGGATGTCTCTCCCTGATAACTGTTTCTCCTGCAATCGTTTCAATGGACAGCTGTGCTGCTCTCATAACCAAGAGACAGGTACCCTCTTGCCCCTCATAGCTGCTTCACAGCATGTTCCTCTTGACCCCTCTGAAGCACATTCTTCCAGACTATGAGCCACCATTCCTGCTCATTGCTGCAGCTGTCCCCTCTCCTCCTGTTCACTTCTCCTTACTACTGAGTCTATCTCCTGAATCGCTGTGTTTCTCTCCCCAGGACCCCTATCCTCTTGTTTGACAGCTTCAAACACTTGCACAATCCATCCAACACCTGGACACTTTACCTTCTCACTGCCAGTGACTTTGCCTTCTGCCCCTTATCAGCTACTGATTTCTAGTAATTTATAAGCCAGGGGGGCAGTATATCAGGAAGTAATGACATCAATTTTTAAATTACACAAAATAGAATAAAGTAGAAGAGGAAACATCAGAGTACATTTTCCATAGTCCAGGTTGGAATTTTTTCATAAAACTTTTTTTCAATTATATACACATTTCCCGGGTAGAGTTATAGAATATATTTTTCTTCTGTTAAGTCATGGTCAAAAAAGTTGGAAAAACACTGCTCTTAACATGGCCAGTAATTGTAATTGTGCCCCTTCTTAGATTACTAGTTCAAGCATCTTCAAGCTGTCATTACCACTTCCTGTGGTCCTATCCACCCTCTCCAGGACCTTGACTTTGGCAATTCTTCAACTACACCAAGGCTTCCGGTTCCTTAACTCCGCCCCTTTTCCTATCCTTCCCCCAGCTCAGCGCTCACTCGAGCTCTGGTTAGGAGTCCTTGGTCACCCCAGCTGCTCCCGTGAGGCAGAGCTTCTCAAGGACGGAAACCATATCCTGGTGAACTTTGCATCCGGGGCACCAACACTGGGCCTGGAACAAAATAGGTGTTGGGAACGTCTTTGTTAAATTAACAAGGCTGTTAAATTGAAGAGACAGGGCCCTGCTAAGCAGCCTAGTAAGAGCCTCCACTGTTTGTATTTAATTTTGTTTATCACGGAACACACACACATCACTCCTCCTCTAATTTCTACTTTGCAGTTTTACTTCCACAGTTTAATTCGATAAAGTCAGGATGGCAGTGAGAGAGATCCTCAATATTCCACCATGCCATGAGGAAAATTTCAGTGAGCAATTTCAGCCATAACTCTTGCACCATACTGAAAGAAAGAAAGAAAACCCTCAATGTCTATCAAAGGATTAATAAGTTTTTATATACAGTTCAAAGCTGTCAGCTATAGTTCATTAGAATAATAAATCTGTTAAATCTTGGAAGGATTAACATCTCATTATCTCATCCTTGTTATAAGAATGAAGGTTTTATTATCTCAATGACTTAAATAATTCTCATCATGTAATGCATTCTCTCCACCCCGCCTTTCACCCCCCACAGTTTAGGCCTTGATATTAATTCTTTTTTTCTATGTTGGACATTATCCTTTCAGGAGAGCATCAGAATGTCAAGCTTGGTTATGAGAGACTGATGGAAGCCTGCATTTTAAATGATTCTTTGCATCTGATTCATTTGTGGTTTTACCCATTCTTTCCTAAAATATCCTTACTATCATATTTAGCATTTAATCATCTAAAGCTTAAGCTAAGATGCAGAACACATCAGTGGAAAAGAGCACTAGATTAGGAGTCCCAAAGCCTCTGATTGAGTTCTGGGTCTCTCTCCAGCGCTCGTTTAGTAGGGAAGCCCAGACAGTACCTGGTTTGGAATGTTCTCTGCCTCATTCAAAGCTAAGCTAAACATTGGCCGCTCACTTCTGTGAGCCTTCCCTGATCCTGTCACTATGCTCTCACTAAAATTTAATCACCTCTATTCTTGTATTTACACATTTTCCCAGAAAACAAAAAAATTTTTTGCATTCACTTTAGTGCCTGGCACATAATAAATTCTCAATAAATATTTATTGAATGAATAAAATTAAATGTCTCTCCAAATGGACCCTGGTGCACAATAGATATTGAATACATGCATTGACTCCATTGAAGGATTTTGGATAGAGTTTTTATTTATATTCCATTTAAGAAATCTAAAGCTCTGAATGGTTCCAAAACTCATTCCAGGCCACAGAAGTCATAAAGTCCTGGGATGCCTGGGTGGCTCAGTCATTTAGGCTCGGGTCATGGTCCCAGGGTCCTGGGATTAAGCCCCATGTTGAGCTCCCTGCTTAATGGGTCGTCTGCTTCTCTTTCTCTCTTCCTCGGCCCTCGCCCTAGCTCATGCACACATGCGCGTGCACATGCGCACACTCGCCCCCCCTTGTGCTCTCGCGTGCATTCATTTTTTTTCTCTCAAATAAATAAAATCTTTTTAAAAAGGAGTAGTGAAGTGCTAAAGAACTTGATTTGAACATGGATCTGCTTAGCTCCAAGCTTTCGCACACCGCACTACCTCAGCTGCCTGCAGGGTGAGCCTGGAATAGCTCCTTGGCCTCATCAGAGTCTGCGCAGACGTCATGGAATCATCAGGAGGCCTCTAGGAGCACCCGTTTTGCAGGTGAGTCAAAAGACCCGTCCAACTTGCTGCTGCTCCTCTTCGGCAGAACAGCTGAGTACTGAGTGCAAATCCAACCCTGGGCATTCGGGAATGTCCTCACAAAGAAGCAAAGGCTTGGGAAATACTCCTGGCATAGCTAACGAGCTATTGAAAGAAAGAAGAAAAGCATACTAATGCATGCTCCTGGTGACTTCTCACCACACTGCCCTCCCAAAAGCATCAAGCAGAGAACTGCTAATGGCACCTTTAATGATTTTTTTGGATCACAGAGACGGGCTTCTCAATCATGTTGCTGAAATCAGCCTGGCCATTACACCTTTATTAAAAAGATAGCATCGTTTCATTTTACCTTGTCAGGTAATTTTATATCTAACATAAAGAGGGTGTCTAAACAATAACAAACAGCTGGAAAGGAGAAAAATGGTCATGTCACTCCAATGTGTAACATCCTAATGATGAAGCCAATCTCCAAAACAGATTGCAGACTCAGCTCCAAGAGCTGCTGGTGTGCCCAACTGAATGATTCTCTTTGTTTCATTTTGTTCAGACTTGATGAGGGCCTCATGAATTCACCCTCACCCAATCTCTCCCCTTCCAGGCCTGCAGATTGGCCAAGTGTGGGCTGTGCATGGATGGGCATCTCATCTTCAAAAATAATCGGGCTTCTTCTCCATTGCTTCTCTGAAGCCAGAGTGTTTATTCACCTTCGGGTTTATCTAGTTCAGCTTTTGTAATCCCTGCTTGTATCTCCTTCAAGTTTGTATGCTGAGTTTTAATTAAGACGTTTTGGAGAGGTTTACTCTCTTCTTGCAAACAGTGGACGGCCTAGCCTGATACAGTCCTTCCTGCATGGCCTCAGAACACCCAAGGACAGCTAGACATGAGGGAGGGGGGCCAGACATCCGTCCTGGGGTTGGCTTCCTTCTTTTCTTGGGCAAATGATAGGTGACAAGTCCTTATCTAGGCAGATACTCTCTTCCCAAATGAACTTTGTCTGCTGGCAAAGTTTAGAAAATTCAAAGACAACCCTTTAGGCCGTCCCAGAACTTGACCATAGTAATATTACGTTTTCTTTATTTTTACCAAAAAGCTTTTACATCAGTTTTATTTTTAATCTGAGTGTCTAAAATAGTTAATGCAGAGCTTCCGATGACAGATGTTGAAATAAAACATTTCTGCTCCCATTTCCTCTCTGAAAGCAACAGAATGACAAAAAGAATAAAAATGAAATCTGAAGCAAAGAACTCTAATCCCCACTTACACATGTATAAAGAGGTTAAGTACAAGTACACAAACCCAGCTGTTAAAAAGAAATTATCATTCTCTTCCTTTTTCTCTAACAATTAAAGCCCACCCACGGAAGTGCAGGAAGACTAATCTCAATTGATTCTGCTTTCCCTCAGACTCCCTCCAAAGCCCTGCCCAAATTCCAGAGGTTTGTGTAACACCAAGGAGGTAAGACTTTGTACATTGTTGAAAACGGGGGAAGCAGGGAAGGCAGAGGGGAGCCATCTAGAATCAGGTTTACAAGTCTTCAGAATGAAATGTTCTGTCCATGCCTCGAAGATCCTCAGGCACAGGTACGCACAGGTTGTAGCTGCAGGACTGGCGCCTGTGCCCGTGGCCCATTTGCACCTGCCTCTGCCCCTCCTTGATAGTCTAGGTGAGCCTTAAGGGTGTGACTGTCTTCGTGTCTTCCAGGCCACACTGGCTGGCCACTGCTGATTGCGCCATACAGCGTGCCCTCAGGCAGCTGCCACTCTCCTGGACCCAGTGCAAGAAATGCTGGCACATCCCCTTCAGCCCTCACTCCCTCTAGAACCCTCTAGGTCTTGCCCTGTGCCCAGAATAAACAGCCATGCCAGGGAGCAGGGCACTGAACACTTTCTTCTGGGTTGAACAAACTCTTTACTGTCATCCTCAGTCAAACTCCTCTCAGCCTCGGTTCCCAACTTTTAGAGTATTAGTGTCTAGGCTGGAGAGAGGGTGGGAGAGGGAAGGGCACCTTGTCTTTTTTTTTTTTTTTTTTTTTTAGAAAGAGACAGCACAGGTGGGAGCAGTGGAGGGCAGAGGGAGAGGATAAGAATCTTAAGCAGGCTCCTGATGGGTGTGGGGGCGAGACAGTCTCAATCCCATGACCCTAAGATCACTACCTGACTGAAATCAAGAGGTGTTCACTTAATGATCTGGACAACCCAGGCTCCCCTAGTCTGCCTTTCTAAATAATCTTCTGTAATGGTTTAGTGTTTTGGAACACTAAAGCCGAAGTCTCCCAAATAGAGATACGCAATTTCTATGAATAAGCAAATACTTTGTATAAGACAATAAATAATGTGTTTTCAAAGGTTCACCTATCTGTGGATATATCTGCCTTTCAGCTCCTTTAACGGCTGACTGGTATTCCATTGGGTGGATATACCACAATTTCGTTGTCCATTTCTCAGCTGATGGAAATTTGTGGTGTTGTCACCATTTGCTTCTTGTGAATGAAGCTTCTGTGGACATCTGTGTACAAGTTTTTGGCTCTGGTTTTATTGAGAAATAACTGACATATGTCTCTGTAGAAGTTTGAGGCATACAGCATGATGGTTTGATTTACATGTGTTGTGAAATGATTATCACAGTAAGTTCAGCTCCCATGTTTTTGGCTCTGGTTTTACTGAGAAATAACTGACATATGTCTCTGTAGAAGTTTGAGGCATACAGCATGATGGTATGATTTACATGTGTTGTAAAATGATTATCAAAGTAAGTTCAGCTCCCATGCATCTTCTCATATAGATACAATAGAAAGAAGAAATAGAGAAAAAAGGGAAAACCATGTGTGTGATGAGAAGTTACAGGATTTACTCTCACACAACTCTTCTATATATCTTATAGTACCATTAACAATAGTCACTATGCTGTACATTACATCCCTGGTACTAACTGATCTCATAACTGCAAGTTTGTAACTTTGCACCACCTTCCTCCAGTCTCACCTGTTCCCACCTTTCACTCTTGCTGACCACAAGTCTAATCTCTTTTTCTATGAGTTTGGGGTTTGTTTTGTTCTGTTCTGTTTAGACTCCACATGTAAGTAAGATCATATGGAGTCCCTGACTGATTTTCATTTTTTGGCTATGCAGAAGCTTTTTTGTTTGGTGTAGTTCCACTTGTTCATTTTTTATTTTGTTGCATGGATTTTAGATGTCATATCCAAAAATCACTCCTGAGGTCTGTGTCAAAAAGCTCTGTTCCCATGTTTTCTTCTAGGAGCTTCATGGTTTCGATTTCTGTCATCATTGTTGCAGTTTTTTGAGTACAGATTTTCACCTTCTGAAATTTTCCTAAGTATTTTATTGTTTTTGATGCTATTGTAAATGGGACTGACTTCTTGATCTCTTTTTCAGAAAATTTGTTCTTAATATGCAGAAATGCTACTGATTTTTGCATATTAATTTTGTATCCTGCAACTTGATTGAATTTGTTGATTAAATCAATGGGGGAGGGCTGAATCTTTAGGCTTTTCTATGTATAAAATTGTGCCTTCGGCAAATAGAAACAATTTCACCTCTTCCTTTCCAGTTTTAATGTATTATTCCTTTTCTTGCCTGTTTGTTCTAGCTAAGATTTCTAGTACTATGTTCATAGGAGTGGTGAATGTCAGTGCCCTTGTCTTGTTCCTAATCTTAGAGAAATAGCTTTCAACCTTTCTCAATTGAGTGTGATGTTAACTGCATCTTGTCATATGTGGTCTTTATTCTGTTGAGATATGTTTCTTCTATGCCTAAATTGTTAAGAATTTTTATCATGAATAGACACTGAATTTTGTCAAATGCTTTTTTTGCATCTATTGAGATGATTGTGTTTTTTTTTCTTTCCTTCTGTTAATGTGATGTATCATATGCATTGATTTGTGCACAATGAACCACCCTTGAATCCCAGAGATAAAGCCCACTCAATCATGGTAAATGATTCTTCTAATGTGCTGCCGTATCTAGTACACAGTATCTAATATACAGTATCTAAAACATAGTATCTAATACTGGTGCAATATTTTGCTAAGGATTTTTGCATCTGTACTCATCAGGGGTACTGGCCTACAGTTTTCTTTTCCAGTTTTCTTCTGGCTTTGGTATCAAGATAATGTTGGCTTTATAAAATGAGTTTGAGAATGTTCCCTATTTTCAACTATTTTGTGTGTTTTCAACATTTTGTGTTCCCTGTATTCAACTATTTCAACCTAGGCGTAAACTTGCTGGGTCTTATGCAAGTGAAAGAAGCAGACACACAAGGCCACATGTTGTATGATTCCATTTATATGAAATAACCACAATAAGCAAACCAATGGGGATGGGGGGAAGAAAGAAAGAGAGGGAGAAGGAGGAAGGAAGGAAGAAAGGGAGGGAGGGAGAAACAGATTAGTTGCCAGGTCTGGCAACAGGGAAGAATAAGGAGTAACTGCATAATAGATTTAAAATTTCCTTTTAGGATGACAAATGTTCTGGATCTAGATAGTGGTAAGGATTACACAACACTATGAAAGTACTAAATACCATTACATTGTACACTTTAAAATGGCACACTTTTACATTATGTGTATTTTACCATCGTCTAAAATACAGAAAGATAATAGTTTATATGATATATAAGATATAAAATATATAACAAAATATAAAATGTATTTATGCAATATAAAACAATGCAAAGACTAAATAAATTTATGATTCTTATACTGATATTGATAAGGAAAACCTGTATTCTGAGGTGGCTGACCAATCCAACAGGGTAATCCTATTCCCAGCCCCAGGGCCATTCTGGGTTTTCCCCTTTCCTGCTGGCTGCAGCCACAAAAGTGGCACAGATATGGAAGTAAAAGTGTATAAACTATCCCCTCTGTTTGTGCTTGGTCTGGGAGATGACTCTCCTCTGATCCTGCCGGTGTTAAATAAACCTCCGATTCTCCAAGATCTCTAAATGCTGCTTGGTTCTTTGGCCAGGATCCAGTCCAGGTTCCGTAACAATATAGTGCATGTATATAATGTATATATGCACAACAGTAACTGCCCAACACTGCTATAACCCCAACCCACAGTGTGTGAAAGCTAGTTACAAGAATTCAGTGACATATGGATGAACTTACAGAAAGACACTCCTACAAATACAGCTTTTGGGAGAAAGTAAAGGACAGTTAGTTGTTGATTAGCTCATTTCTCATACCAGAGAATGGGTACTATTTAATACTTAAGAGCAAGAAATAGAAGTTTGAATCTGTTATTTGAACTATAGAGGAGCATCTGGGTGGTTCAGTTGGTGAAGCATCTGCCTTTGGCTCAGGTCACGATCCCAGAGTCCTGGGATAGAGCCCCACATTGGTCTCCCTGCTCAGTGGGGAGCCCGCTTCTCCCTCTCCTGCTCTCTGGGTTTGTGCTTTCTCCCTCTCCCTCTCTCTATCAAATAAATAAATAAATAAATCTTTAAAAAAAATTTTTTTTAAAGGAAAAAGAACTACAGAGATAATCACAGGGGCACCTGCATAGCTCTGTTGGTTAAGCAGCCAACTGGTGAGATCGAAACCCCCCCCCCAGGGCTCCACGCTCAACATGGAACCTGCTTGAGATCCTCTTTCTCTCTCTCTCCCTCTGCCCCTCCCCCCAGATTTGTACACACTCTGTCTCTGCCCCTCCTCCTGCTTGTGCTCTCTTTCTCGCTGTGTCTCTCTGTCAAATAAATAAGTAAAGTCTTTTTTAAAAATTACATTAAATTAAATTAAAAATCGGGGCATCTGGGTGGCTCAATGGGTTAAGCTTCTGCCTTCAGCTCAGGTCACGATCCCAGGGTCCTGAGATCGAGCCCCACATTGGACTGTCTGTTCAGCAGGGAGCCTTCTTCTCCCTCTTTCTGCCTGCTTCTCTGCCTACTTGTGATCCATCTCTCTGTCAAACAAATAAAAAATCTTTAAATAAATAAATAAAATAAAATAAAATAAAAAATAAAGTAGAGGGGTGCCTAGGTCGCTCAATCAGTTGAGCATTAGACTCTTGGTTTCATTTCTGGCTGTGATCTCAGGGTCATGGGATCAAGCCCTGTGTCATGTTCCCCATTCAGCCAGGAGTCTGCTTCTCCCTCTCCCTCTGGCCCTACCCTGACTCACAAGCTTTCTCTGTAAAACAAATACATAAATCTTTAAAAAAAATAAAGTAAAAAAATAAATTAGACCATTACAAATCTAAACTACCTGATTAACATGATCTGATAGACATATCAGATTCTCTGTCATGAAACCAGAGTACGTACCTCCTTTATAGACACCCCAAAAGTATTATTTTTACATGACCATAATTTTTGCCACAAAGACGACTTCAATATACCCAACAAATTAGCCTATATTCTCTGAGCTCTCTGATAACAATGTAAAAATTTGGAAATTAATGGTGCAAATGGACAATAAAAATGTCATACCACCAATAATTTCTGAAAACTCTCCTTTAAATACTCCCTGGCTCAAAGGGAAAATAAAAAGTCAAGTTGAACAATATTTAAAAAATATTAATATTGATAGTACTACCAGAATTTCAAGGCAATAAATATATGCATTATTTAATGCAAATAATTTGTAGTAACACAATAAATATCATATAGTGTTTTTCAAGGTTTATGCATAGTATGACTTGTATCTGTACTTCATTTCCTTTTATGGCTGAATAAATACACCATTGTATGGATATATCACATTTTGTTTACCCATTCATTAGTTGAACAGTATTTGGAGGAAAACTTACAGCTTTAAATATTAAGTTGTTAAATAAAAAGTAATTAAAATAATTGAGTTATTCATTAAAATTTAAAAGGTAGAGAAATAGTATGAAAAAGCAAAATATAAAAAGTAATGCAGAAAAATTAAAGCAATGAAATAACAGAACAAAAGAAAACTATTATACAATAGGTGTAAGAATTTTTTCTTAGGAAAAAATGTGTATAAGGAAAAACAGAAAGCATAAGCTTACAGCATTTAAAAGTAAAAACTGAGACATAGTCACCAACACAGAGAGAAATTAAAAGAATCACAAAAGATTTTATTTGTTCCTGTATAAAAATGTTTGCAGAATTGGATGCAAAGGACATTCATCTAAGTAACTATAAATAGCTAATACTCACTGACAAAAGAAAATATATTTAACAGATCAATTGCTACAGAAAATTTAGAACAACTTGTCATAAAACAATCCCCTCCAAAAGAAGTGACATTTTCATGACAAATGAAGGGATATGCAATCTCACTCCAAATTAAAATTTAAAAAGGAAGCTTAAAATGACATACAATTGTCAAATACCAGAAGGCAAAGTTTAACCCATTTGCTAGTTTACAATGTGGAAAGCATTCTGATTCCCTGGTGTAGGGTACAAAATGGTATAACATCTTTAGAGTGTTACATGGCAATAATTATCATTTAAAATGCTCATTTCCCTTGACTCCAAAATTCTGCTTCTAGTAAATTATCCTACATATATATTTAGCTTCTAGGGTGCAAGGAAATATGTACAAAGATGTTAAAGGAAACATGGTTTGTAAACAAAAACAAGAGAATGTACATGCCCATGAATAGGAAACTGTTTAACAAATTATTCCATCCAAACAATGGAATATTACAAGGCAATTAAAAAGAAGGATGTCAATATTGAAAAGAAGTGAGCATGAGGGGGTGCTGGCATTATTTTGTCTCTTGATCTGGATGCAGTTGGCATGGGTGTGTTCATTTTGTTAGAACTCATTAAGCTGTACACATGCCTATATGTTCCTTTATGTCACACATATCATATCGTATTGCAGGAGTTGAAAAACAGTGTCTTAAAGGGCCAATTGGTAAATAATCAAGGTTTGTAGGCCATGTGGTCTCTGTCACAACTATCCAAACTTGCATGGTAGTGGGAAAGCAGCCATGGACATGTAAATACGTGAAGGCCGTTGTGTGCCAATAAAACTGTGTAAAAACAGGCAGTGGGTCAGAAGCCAGAATTTGCCAACTTCTGTTATACAGTGTATAGGATAAATGTGTATATAATAGATTATCCTAAATAATTATTTTTCAAAAAGCAAGAATTACATCTATGTTTACTAATAGCTTTACAAAATCTAAGGGAAAACAATCAATCTACCTAGGACAATAACTGTATCCTCAAAGAGAGGGTATATAAAATATTCATGGGCCTGTTCGTGAGTGCCCATGAATGAACATTCCTGGAAGTGTTCACAAGACCCAAATGCAAGGGGTCACAAGAGTGGAGCTAGGATCTGGGTTTGGGGAGAGGCTAAATTTTCATTGTGCCAGAATTATTTTCACATATAACAATTCTAAGCCTTTGAATGACATCTAGCCAGTTTGATCATATAGAGAGATATATCTACCCACTATCCAATTTCCTAAAGATGATCATTTCTCCCTTATGAAAATGGTAACAAAACAATAGCATTTTTTATACATGTATGAGCAAATTTATCCACCATGTAACAAACAGGGAGAAAAACACTTTGAAAATGAGATGTCAATGGCTCTCTGTTTCATGCACTTATTCTCTTTTTTATTTATAAGAGCAAATTAAAATTTCATTATCTTGGAAAAAATACCACTTTTTTTCAATTACGGTTTGGTGTTTCCATAGGGAGCTTTGAAAATAAAGTAAAAAGGGAGGAGAATACAACAGAAAAGGGTATGTGGTGTCCATTAATAGCTATTTTTTTTTGGAAGTCATGAATACACATTACAGATTTTGTGGGTATGGTCTTCGGTTTGAAAATTAGCAGAATAAATCCCATTATGGGAAAAACATCAAGGTAGCTCTTCCATCATTGATAAAGAAGAAGTTTCTATTTTATATAGTTACATAAACATATAATAATAACCCCAGAATGAAAAATCCTTGCAAGTTATGTACACCCCTTTAGCATCAGCTGAGCCTGTAGAGCAAAGGGTTGGTGCAGGTGCAGAAAACAGTTAAATTTAAGGTGCATGAGACTAACCTGAAAAACAAGAGAATTGAAACCTAAAAATTGTCTGGGAGCCAGTATTTTTCCAGTGAATGGCTAGTAAAAGGCTTAGTGGAAGATACAGAGCTGTAGAATACACCTACGGCCAAGATAAAAGAATGAGACAAAGGTCAGTATCGGGAATACACAGAACACATCTGGGGGGCAGTGGTAGGTGAAACCAAAGATTCACAGTAACAAACAGGCCATATGTGCATCTTTACCTTTATGTGAAATGTGTCTCTTCTTAAATAATTTTGCTCTTACAGAATTCTCAGGTTTCTTAGGGATTTACTGAAAATTCTAGATCATTAAAACATGGGCACAGAGCCAATTTTTTAAAAAATTAAAAATGTTAGTGAAGTTGCCGTCTATTTTCTGTGGGTTTTCCCATTTTTTATTTATCTCATGGGCTCCTTTTGTCACGAAATGTTTGTGGTCCTCTGAGGTATTATAGCTCTTTACTAGGTTCTGTGTGAGGAAATTAAATATACAGTTATAAACTACGGAGATTTAATTGAAGATATCCACAAAACATCTCCTCCAGTGAGTACTAATCTTTTTATCTTTAATTTTAATGAGAACACATCCTGTCTGAACTCTCAAGGGGGTGTCAACTTGTATGCATGAGCGACTGACAATTCTGGCAGAATAATAGAAGTCAAGAATGCTAGCAAGACATTCACTGTCTGACCTTATTTTTTCCCATCTGTTCTCCGCATGAAGAGTCCATCTTGGACTTCAGCCTTAGCACATTGAAGGGCCCCCTTTGATAGGATGCCAATTTAATTTTTTAGGTATTATGCTTCTAATGGTTTTACGGGTATAAGGTTTTTCAGTATTATCCTTCTAATGTTATGCTTCTAAAGGCCTCATGCTTCTATTCAATCAGTTCCTAGATCCCTATCATTGCCAAACCAATCTTTGTATTCATTATCTGATAAAGCATCCAAAATGTCATATCTAATGTTAAAGACATGGGATATGGGAGAGAAAAGTCTCAATCACCTTTGACATTTAAAGGGTTAAATATAATAGCCATCCATCTCTTTTGTTGACCAGTTACCGCCTGAAATACCCCCAAGACACAAGATGGCGCTACATTATCAGGGTAGACTCTTCCAACTTGTTTATTGCCCAAATCGGACTCAAAGGAAAAACACTTAAAATAATAAGGTATGTTGAGCACTTTCTAGCTTTACATGTTCTTCATGGATTATGTTTAATCCTAATTGCCACCTTCAAAATGGTACAATTCTTCTTCATTTCTCAGATGAAGAACTTCAGTCCAGATTGGGGAGCTAGGTCCTGGTCCTCACAGCCTCTGCTATACTCCCAGGGTATCCAAAGTATGACAGAGTATACTATTACAATCAGAGTATACTTGCACTTAAACGGTGTCACAGAGGTATCTATGTACTTCTAACTTTCCCCTGGGATTTAACTGACATTCGGCATTTACCAGACAAATTTTTTCATAATTATAATAGCTGAAATGTATTGATGTCTACTATGTCCCCCACACTGCTACATTAGGCAGGGTTTATCACGCTCCCGTAACAGATAGGGGCACTGCCGCTCAAAGAGGGTAAATGATTTGCCTCTCCTCCCTGAGACAGTGAGGGCAGCTGGCAGCTTGCCCTGCCAGCTTCAAAGCCTGAACTCATTTGACTGCTCATGCATCCCTCCCTTGGAAAACAAGGACCTCCCTTTCCCCTGACCAATCTGTCATTCTCCATTACAAAAGTCTAGTATCACGGGACTATAAAACATTCTTTTTAAGTTATAAAATAGACCTGCAGTCACTGTCATCTAAAGAAAAAAAAGAATAATTAGACGGACATCACCACTCAGTTATGCCTTTTACAAAAAGAGGTCAGTGTTAATTTCTGGGTTGACTTTACTGCCATTCCATGTCCGGTACCTGTGAGTCCTACCAAAGTAGTGAGACTGGCAGGGACCCAGGCCACACTGGATTGGGTCACGAGAAATCTCCCTACAACATCTGCAACAGAAACCACCTTCTGGAATTCCTCTAGGTGGAGTAAACTTGACCCATCTTCAGACAACGTCCTTCTATTCTGATGGAGTTGAGCAATGCATTTACAGAAATAACAGATTGTTCAGCCATTGCATAGCAAAAGGAATTCCTGCTTCCAGGAATTAAAACCCATCCCTGTTTCCATGCTTAAAACCCACAAGACATTCACAACTACCATACTATCCTCCTGATTTAAATGACCCATTTCAACTCTTCCAGGTTCCAGTTGGACTCACTCTGATAACTGCCAAGAGATCTCAGGCCAAAAGGAAATCTTCAGTTCCATACTTGGGGTCTTTCTTTCTCCATAGCCTCAGCCAAGTTCTTTTTAAATTCCTGTTCTTCACTCACAACAGAATTTTTCATTGGCTACAGGAACAGTTTAATGGATTAGGCATGGAATAGTAAGGAATGTTTCATTTTTACATAGACACTAAATGCTCTGAACCATAGTCTACATTGCAGCATTCGGTAAAATGGGAGAAAACATTAGATTTTTCCCACTGATCAGTACTCACCCAGTTGGGAAGAAGCACAGACAGAGGGTAAATTTTGGTTTATAATGAGCTAAATCACTCCATGTATTACACCCTAACCTGTGGCATCATGAGACTGTTCTATGTGCCGATTGTCTCATATATGCATGAGTAGTTCATGCTGGACCTTTCTCTATAATTCTAGGAATAGACTGTACTAAAGCAAGGTAAATTTTGGATAGGTTCTCCCACACAGAAATTTACCTTTCCTTATTAACACTTCAGTTGAGAATGGGGCAATCATGTTTAAGAACCAGATCAACAATCATCTATGGGTTTTCCAGGGGCGATTGAATCTGAAACTATGGACTTGGATCTTGTGACATCCTGCAGTTCCTTTCTGTGAAGGACTGCTGTGTTTTACAGTACAGCCATTCATTTGACAAGGAGAAAGGATTTCCAGAGTCTGGAGTCTGAAGACAAAGCAGGGGAGAGAAGGAGGAAGCATGAAACCAAGGGGAGAGGCAGGAAGAAAAGTGGGGGAGAAAACCAGTGGCAGGCATTTCCATGGAACAATACATGGTTCATTTCAGACTCACTATTGACAATATTTTAATGATTCCTATCTGTTCATTCTCAGTGCGTTGATACTTGTTTTCTAGAAGTTAAGTAAAAAGTACATTTGATTAGAGATCCGGTTAAAGCAAAACAGAATAAAGCCTAACAAGGAAGTCCAGTTCAGATTTGGGGAGTTTGCCTCTGTCAGCTTCAGTTTTAGTTTTGTTTGACTTGTTAATTTGAAGTAACTATTGTAATCATGATTGCTCATAGGCTTATGTTATCATACATGGCCAGGACGAAGCCTTAGAAATCATACATAAGCAGTAAGTATCTGTCAATCGATTTTTATCTGTTCTGGAAAAAAAAAAAATTCTCAGAGACCTTTGGTTGCACCTCTGCTATTCTCCTAGAGAAGATTTAAGAACCAGACCACTTACACAACCACCAGAAGATTGTACTATTTCAGATACAGTTAAACATTATTGTGTAAAGGTTTTATGGCCTATATACCATTAGCAAGCCTGTAGAGATCCCGTCTAACATATAAAAAGGTTGACGATACTATAATAAATGGCATACCATTATTACTTTCTTTGGTGTTTATTGTAATGGAATAAACCATGATGAATCCTTTAAGTTCT
Source organism: Mustela putorius furo (assembly GCF_011764305.1). Taxonomy (NCBI): domain Eukaryota; kingdom Metazoa; phylum Chordata; class Mammalia; order Carnivora; family Mustelidae; genus Mustela; species Mustela putorius. The sequence goes on from NW_025422019.1 coordinate 6,670,389, forward strand.
CCTGCACAAATTCATAGCATTTCCATTGTGATTTACTGGGAAATAATGCACAACAGTTTTACAGTTCCGCCACCTTGCCGAGATGAGCCAGAGAAGCATTTTAATAGGAGAATTGTTTTTCAGTCTACCCTGAGAACACAGCCACTCTTGTACCTCACCATTCGTGGGCAGTCTCCTGTCTCCCTTGTTCCCTGTGACATTTACATTTTATTGATTTTATTGGTTTGATCCCCCTTCTAATTCCCAGACCTGAAGAAAACATTCTTCAACTCTATATTCCTTCTAGGTATTAAGCTGTCTTTCACCCCAACCAATATTAAGCTCTTACTCTGACAATTGCTGATTATAGGGGGGTAGCAGTTACAAAGAGGAAAGACTTGCTTAATTCAAGAAGTTTTCTGAATATAGTTGAAGGTAAAGAACCCACCACCTGAGAACCTACTGTGAACTACAACACTGGAAATGTTTTGGGAACTCAATCACAGCCGGTCCCAGAGGCTCTGTATGAGGGCATTTAATCCCTACAAAAACTACAGTATGGTACAGATATCATCACCATCATCCTTTATTAGGGGAAGGAATGGAAATTGTCATCAGACAGCTACTGAGCCCCAGAGCTGGGATTGGAACCCAGTTGCGTCTGACATACAAGCCCATGCATTACACCATGTCTCCATAATGGGTTAGAGATAAAAATTCTTACTACACACATAAAATGTACCATACATAAATAATTAGAGAACTGGGCCAGAGCACAATCAATCAACATCCATGTTCATGAGGAGTAAAAAATCACTGTGATGACAGCCTCGGGAAACCAGATAGGTATGAAAATAGAAAATGGAGGTTATTACATTTCAGCTTTGTTGTTCTATCTTAAGTCAGCATCATTCTGTCATTTAAATACTCTTTCAGAAGTGCTCAACTTTTACAAGATATGAAACAAAACTTGCAAAAATGCATGGCTGAAATAAGTAAAATAAATGAAAATTCAAATTTAACACCCTGTCTTATTTTCCAAGACGTGGATTTTGAGGTTAAAATTTTAAGGGGTTTTTCTTCCCAAATCTTCCTTTAAGCTGAGAAAATTACAGCACAGAGAGTACAATCTTTTTGCCAATCGTTAACTAAAGACACAATAGAAAGAAGAAGCCAGGTCTGATTCTCAAAGGAAGTTTTCCAAGACATTCTAATAAAAATTTCCTAGTTCCTTCACTAACTTACTAATCCAATTATCAAGCATTCTTAGAAACCAAAAGGACAATAAATCCAGTGCCACTCAAGGTAAATTAACCCTTGATTTAATCACTCATCTTCTGCAAGAAATGGAGCGGGTTCCTCTGAGGCAGCCACATCTTTCCTTTGTAATTTATTATTGGCTTCTCCTAGGTCAGGCACGTTGGTACTTTATTCGGTCCAGCCTTCCACCGAGGATGGTATGATGACACTGGATAGACAGAACCAGTTCATATCAACAACAGACATTTATTACGTGTCCAAAGTGCAGCATGATGAAACAGCTCACGGCTGGGTTCTAAGAAAGCAGCATTGTTATTGAGGAAAGAGATATGAAAACAGGTAGTTAGATGATTTTAATGCTTCTGTTCCACTAATTTCATAAGTATTTACTGAGTCAAGCACTATGCTAAACTGTGAGCCAAACACATATTTCTAGGGCACCTGCTTGGCACAGTTGGCTAAGCGTCTGCTTTTGGGTCAAGCCATGATTCCAGAGTCCTAGGATTGAGCCCCAAGTCCTGCTCCCTGCTCGGCGGGAAGTCTGCTTCTCCCTCTTCCTCTGCATCCTGCTTGTGCTTGCATTCTCTGTCAAATAAAATCTTTGAAAAAAAAAAAAAAAAGAAGAAGAAGAAGGTTCTCCTAGCCTACTGATCAAATGATCATAAAATGAGTATAAAATAACACCCAGGGCAAGAGATAGGAAAGAGAGAAGCACAGTGTAAAGAAAGTTAGCTGCAGAAGACAACCAAAGTCAGGGAAGTTGAGGCAGGTGTCCCTCATTTATTTTAAAAAAGAAAAAAAAAAGTGTGCTTACAGTTGGTAAGAAAAACTGTAGCAAGAAAAAAAATGAGGAGGAATGATTAGGAGAATATCAGGGGGAGCAGAGGGGTAGTGCGGATGCAAGGTGAACTCATGCACATCATGCCTGCCCGAGCCATGACTCACTTAATCCAACCAGATGCACTGTCTCCATGGAGATATTTTAATATAAAGTCATACCTTTCACCAGTGTTTTACTTGAGCTTAATTTATTGAAACTTGTTTAAATGCTTATAATCATTTGCTGTAGGAATAAATCCTGCATCCTATAAAACCACAATGATAAGACTTCAACAATTTGAAAATGCCCCTTGCATAATTTCTTCAGAATAAAATACTCCTAAATCATTGCTGCCCTTGAAAACATACATACAGAGTCTTTCTCTTGAATCAAAGAAATCTAATTTTTTTAAATTTTCTTTATTTATTTGAGAGAATGAGACAGGGACAAAGCATGAACAGAGGGGAGAAAGCAGAGGGAAAGGAAAGAAGCAGAACACCACCCCCCAAAGCAGGGAGCCTGATCCAAGGCTCAATCCCAGGACCCTGAGATCACAACCCTAGCCTAAGGCAGATGCTTAACTGACTGAGCCTTGCAGGTGCCCCAGGAATCTAATATTAAATAGCAACCTTTTTGAACTTAGGGGTCCTAGAACAATAGAACCTAACCTCAGCACCAAAAGAAAGATCAGAAGGATGATGCATGAAACTAGCCTGTGCAGTTCTGCCCAGGGCCAGCTGCCCAGGTCAGTAATAGCCTACAGACCACAGGAGCTCCGAGAGTCGCTGTGGAGGAGGCAGGAGGGGGCGAATGAGCTTCCATCCACCCATTCATCTGACAAACATGTATTAGTTGTCCCCCCATGTGCGAGACAATGACTAGAAAAAGGTTATTATCTGCAAGTAAGAAAAATTGCAATTCGGAAAATATTCTCTATTTCATCCTTGTACTAAATCAGACTGCCCTTTTTTTCCCCTCTCCTACCCAGACTTTCCTCCTCCCCCATACCCATATGCACATTATTCTTAATTAGGGAGATTGCCCTTTATTCTTTATTGCTGGCAAGTATGGAAATAAATAAAGACTCCGCAAGTGAGAACAAACAGCCTGTTTATTTGGCACTTGCTATGGCCAGGGAGTCAGTCACCGCCACGTGAGCTTGGCGGAGACTCAAAGGCAGGTAGGGGAGTCGGAAAGCTGTGCAGGGAAGAAAAAGCAAGGCTTCAGGGTGCCCTACCTGGAGGTTTTTGCCATGCATTGGTAAGGGTGGGCTAACTAGGGGGAGGCATCTGGCTTAATCGGCTTGAGGAGCATAGCTGGCTTTCTCTGGTTAGTCCTAAACCAGATACAGGTCAGGGATGGGAATAAAAATTAGGAAACTGTCATTGATCAAGCCCTGACCATTCTGGGGCAATTACTGAAGAGGTTCTGGTTTGGCTTCCTGGAGTGGTTGCTGCTGATGTGGGTCAGAATTCTGTTGTCGTATGTGGTCTGGCCATTGTCTGTTTGTCTGTTCAGTCTCTCAGTCCCGCCTCTTGGTGAACCTTTCACTTGTGAGAAAGCTAGAGATCTAGACTGTCACCATTTCTGGATTGTAGCGTTTTCTCCATGGTCAAGATCTCATGTACTGTGGGACCTTCTTAATCTTTTTATTATTGTAGCATCTTGGCAATAAGAGAACAACTGCAGAGAAGCATTTAAGACTCCGGATAGAATGCCAACAGACTAGCATCCTGACAAAAACAAGAACAATTTATAGTTCCTGTAAAATGCTTCAGACCTGGAAATCCCAGCTGCCCAATGCAAGCCAGGAACAAATCCCACATAGGCCATGAGGATCAACCTTAACAGAATCAAGTAGCTTTTTCCCTGAGGCAATATAAAGCCTGCTCCACCCTGTTTCACTGACCCAACTCAGCAGAAAGTATTAGCAATGGCCCAGACTGCATCATAACCAACCAATAAAAACATCTAGAGCAATGTCCATTACTCCTCATGTCGATGAGTTGAGACCAAATTGTATTCCAGCGAGGGCAGAGGTGGTGTCATTAATAACCTGTACAAGAGTTAGTGCCTATAGAGAACACTGCTCTGATTAGTCATATAAACAATGGGTCAGTAATTCCTCCCGGTAGAGTGCCTGACCAGTCAAGAGTGGCTTTGTTTCAGAGCCCATGTTAGAGTCGGAATTTCCAGCCTTCGTGATTTATAGAAATAGTGCCTCTGTGTATCAACAAGTCTTGTAATCCCATTTTTAAAGTACATGAGGTTTTAAAGGCAAACAGAACCAAGGATCCCAGCTGCAAAGGAAATAATATGCAGTAGGGGCACATGGAGATCAAGAAAAAAGCAGCTGTTGGTGACAGGTGATTGAAACCAAGGCCTTACACCAGCTGAGTTACACTTGGATCTGTATTAGCATCTATTTGGCTTATTACCCTACAACATTTGTTGAGCTCAAATTTAGACTTTCTTAGGGTCTGACCAACAGATTGTAATGAATAGTTCTTTTTCTGGGAGAGAGGAACACTAGCAAAGTCAAGGTGTTAAGGTGTAATTAAGGTGACCTGTTTCGGGTCAGTTGTATATGGTATAAGTGGCAATGCCATTGTCTGTGTCTTTCTCACTTGATGAAACCAGAATGGCCCAGAGGTTTTATCATGAGGGGTTGATGATGGATGGCACATCCAGTAGTCAGTGGGTTGAAGGCAGTGGGAACTGTTTGGGATAATCTAAGAATGGTGTTAGAGTATGAGTGGGTCCATAATTAACAGTTACAACAAAGACAAAATAAGCCATTAAAAGATCCAATATGGACTGACAGAGCTTCCACTATCTGAAGGCATATACTTGTTCCAAAGGTCTTGGGTAAACTGTCTACTTCAGAAGAACAGGTCCGACCAGATTTCTAAGAATCCACAGTTTGGTGTCCCCTTTTGGAGTACCTTTCAATTGTGTGCTCCTCTGAATTTCTTCTTTGGTTGTGAAATGTGAACCCAAAAATTGACTCCCTGGAGTTGCAGTGCTGTGTTTGTTGTTAACAGAACATATGATCCCTTCCAAAAGGATTCAAGAACACTTTTTTTTTTTTTATGTCTATTCTAATCTATGAAATCTCATGGTGAAGTTTCATGAAGGAGCTGTTCAGGAAGATACTGTGGGATGATGGGTTCATCTGCTGGTGATAGTCTGGGTAGACCACATGAGTTACTTGCAATATTTTACTAGGTCTGCATGCAACATGGCAGAATCTTGGGTTGGAAATAAAGTCTTAAATTCATCGGACTTCAACTTACCAATTAGTAGGGTCATCATCAATATATTTTAGAAGGAATAAACTTAATGGCCATAAGCTATTTCAGAATAGCTTTGGCCAAAGGAGCTACAGGGTTTCTGAAAATTTTGCTAATTTTAAAGTAAGAATACTGTTGGTTCTTTGGATCATTCCAGATCATTCATGATAAAAGTATTGTAGCTCTTGAGTAATAGGTGATGTCTTACAGTAGTTTTTCTATAAAGGTTCCCATGAAGTACGCACTTTAGTAACGTGATATAAAAGTTGGTATGCTCGGATTAGAAACAGAGAATCAAGTAAGTGTTTCACTTCTGTACTACTGTTTTTGACAAGTAAGTGCTTCAACCCATCCCGAAAATAGACATACAATAACTAAAACATATTCAAATCCCATGGAGACTTGAAATTGGATAAAATCCATCTGAAGGTGTTCAAAAGGGTCCCTGAGGCTATGCCTCTTTATAGTTTTTTCAGGATTATGTTCTTAACAGGTGACATAGGACCTCAAAATAACCAACCATTCTTTGGACATTTCCCCACAAATGCTAATTTAAGATGATAACCAATTTGTACTATGAGTAGCTTCATAGAGAAATTTAGCTAATATCTATTTGAAATAATCTGGTACCACCAAGTGGCCACCTTGGTGAAATAGAGTGAAGGGTGCAACCAGATTTTTTTTCCATTCCTCCTTTTCAAAATCAAGGTAATCACTAATATTTTATAAGACATGGTTAAATCCTTTGAGGGTTTAATTAAGATCATAACCTTAGTTAAGGCTGCTTATTTTTCATAATGATGTGCTAGAGTGTTTCCTTTAGCATCCATATTATCTTTCCTCTCGTGGGCCTTGACCTTATAATAGCCACCTCTATTGGACATAGGAGTGCATGTATAAGTTCCCTAACTCATTGCCCATTTCTGATAGGGATTCCAGTAGATATAAGAACTCTTCTTTTTTTCAAAAGCATTCCAAAGTCAAGTGCTACTCCAAAAGCAAAAGCATACCTGATATCTGTATGCATGTTTGCACCCTGTTTTTTGGCTAGTTGACAGGTTCTAGTAAGTGTAATAAATTTGCCATCTGGGTTGACTCTACTTATGATAAGGACTATATTCTAGAGGACAGCTTAAACTGGTACTAGCATATTCTCCAGTTTCAGCCTTGAAGAAGGATCCATAAACAAATAGTGTTGGGTCTGAATTCTCAGTGGGGATCTCTAATAAATCTGAGTGTGGTATAAAACGTCCCCTAACTAAGGTAAGAAAATCTTGAAATTGCCCTTCTTCCTACAGGTGCAGGAGATTGGCTGCAGTCAGGATGTTGCAACAATGAATAGTGATGTGAATCACAAGGAAAATTCAGAAAGTACTAAGGACCTGGGAAAAATAGGAGGAGCCTTCAGTGAGCCTCTGAAGTATGACTCTCCAGGTGTATTGTTGTTCTCCCCAAGTGAAGGCAAAAAGGTATTGACTATCTTAATCTAAAGGCACACTAAAAAAGAAGGAGCAAAGTCATACTGTAATAAAGCAAGTGGCTTCAGAGGGAACTAAAGAACATCATTGGTATTTGTGTTGGGTACTGCTACAAAGTAAGAGATAAATTTGTTGACAGCCTTGATGTCTTAAACAAAACAATATCCTTGCCCATTTGGGTTTTTTACTGGCAAGACCAGAGTCATAATGGCTAGTACAGAGTATAACAAGGACTTTGGATAGAAACCTTTTAACAAAGATTGGAACCCTTCCTTTGCTTCTGGCTTTAAGGAATATTAGGGAAATTTAACAGTTTAGTGGATCCTTCTGAATTAATGAGTTCTGCTTCATTTTATTTTTCATATTTCAGTGGAATTTTTAAGCCCATAGAATTTCAAGTATGGGGTCAAGGTCTTGACGTGGGTATACATCAAACATAGTGGAGAAGGCAAAGGTATATCCAGAGCAGAAACCAACTGATTCTAAGTAGAAGACTCCACTGGAACCTCAAGAAACAGTTCCTCTACTGTGAAATTTTATCAAATTACAATTCCATTTGCAAAATAAGTCTCTCCCTATTAAATGTGCTGGGGTAGTATCACAGAAGTAAGGAATGTTTTCCAGTCAAGGAGCCAAAAGGTTACCGATAAAAGCTGGGATATTGGAAAAAGTTCTGTGTTATCTGAAACATTTACCACCTATTGACATGTTTATCTGGGAGAATTTGAGCAAAGATATCAGAGTTTAACATAGAAAAAGTAACCATACCCACCAGGCATTGATGAGGTTGACCCACTATCTATGTAGTTAATTCACTGTGAGTATTTAAGGGAAAGGCAGGTACTGGCTGCTTTTATTCTCCTTGAAGCATGTTCACTGATCTAACTTGAAGGACTTGTATTTGTCTTGTTTTTATTTTGCAAGATGAGACCATCTTTTTTTCCAGGGTGCCTTCTAGTTACAATACCTGTATATGTCCTTGTCAGAAGGTGATCAACTGGGAAGTGCGCTACCCAGCTACTTGATCTACAGGGCATAAGTTTATTTGGGGTCCTATTCCCTTTTTATTCTAAATCTCCTTCAAAATGGCCTTCCAGGTATTGTGGTTCAAACAAAGGGGCTATTTCCCATTCTACTTTCTGTTTTTGAATTAGGGCTCCAATTTCAGATTTAATTTCATTGACAAAATGAAGTTAAATAGCCATTGTTACACTGATGCCTTCTTTAAAACTCTTGAATATTTTTAGTAAGTGTTTTCTTGTCTTTCCCAAAAATCTCCTATAGTTGCATGTTTTCTCTGCTTTTCATGATTAAATTATGGTCCAATCAATTTCTATTGGAAATGTTTCAGATGTGGCTTTTAGGAGACTTAACTTCTCTAGACTTATTTTTAACCTCCAGGTTTATTGTCGAAAAAGGCGTCCTGTAGATTCCTTTCCAGTGTAACTAATGTTTGCCAGCCAGGACTTAGCATCTGAGGTCTGACCACCATGTGTATAAGCTGATAGAGGTCAGGTAACTCTGGGTCATACACACTCAAAATAATTCTGAATTATTTTGTGAATAAATAGCAGCAGATTTTCCTGGAGATGGCTGAGACATGCACATGCAAGCTGGCAGTGGTTAGTAGAACATGCACTTTTACATTTCTGGTCTTGGGCCCCCAACCTGATGGTCATCCTCCTCCAAATACTGACTTGGCACTCTGCACCCCAGCTGGCAAAAAAATGAGAGACAGTTCTTAATGAATCAAAACCAAGCAGGTAGGACAAAAAATTTGATATGGAAGGAGAATGTCATCAAGTTTCATTAGTGACAACAGATTATGTCCCACTGGATGTGAGTCCAGAGTCCAGAGTTCACAGCTGAATAGCACTATCAGCCTTTTTTTTTTTTTGTCTGTGGAATCCTAGAAGACCAGTAGGCTCCCATCATTCCATCCCATAACTGTCTCCTTTAAGTCCAAGCTGGCAGCATTCTGCTGAGATGGTTGATGGGATCACAAGCCACAGGCCTAATCTCCTTAGCAGATGGTTGTTCAGCCAATTGGCCTCTCTCTTCTCCTGTTTTACTATTAGCAACAGGAAGAAACCAGACCATAACTTCAACACTTGGCTTAGAAATCTCCTCAGCTAAATATTCAAGTCTTTGCTTATGGGCTCTACTTTCCAAAAACAGAACACAGTTCAGCCAAGTCCTCTGCCACATTTTAACAAAGATCTTTTCTCTAGTTTCCAAAGACATACTCCTCATTTCCATCTAAGACATCATCAGAAGCACCTTTAACAATTGTATTTTTACCAACAATCTCCTAAAAGCCTTTTGGGGCTTCTCTCCTAGTTTCTGGGGATTTGCTGGCAATCATTGGCATTCCCTGGCTTGTAGAAGCAGCACCTGGATCTCTGCCTTCATCTTCATTGGACATTCTCCCAGGGTGTGCCTTGTGTTCAAACTTCCCCTTTTTATAAGGATATCAATCATATCACATGAGGAACTTGCCCTACTCTAGGAGAACCTCATCTTAACTAATTACATTTGCAATGACCCTATATCCAGGTAAGATAGCATTCTAGCAGAACTTCCATATATGAATTTGGGGAGTAATTTCTAAATATAACATATTTGTTCATATAGCTTTTGTACTTTTTAAATATCTCTTTCTTCCCTTGAAAATAGTTTCTTAAGTCTTTAAAAGAACATGAGGACATGAAAGAAAACTTTTACTTTAATAAGTATCATATATTTTCTAATCAAAGCTTAGTATTAATTTAATATGCAAAGAAAAACCAGACATCTGATAATCTCTGAGATCTGAACTAAAATTCATCTTTGAGATTCCAAGAAAATGCTAAAAAACAATCTAGCTAGCTAAAATGGTTATGTTTATTATTTTTATGGTGGTAACTACAAATGGTTATATTTGAGTCCACTGATACTCAACACAGAAGTAGGTGGGTGTCTGAACAATTCAGACATGCAATAGTTTTCAGAGGACTCAGCAAGAGGATAGAAGAGCAAGGTAGTAGGGAGAGATTCATTATTTTATCTGAGATTACTCAGGAGAATCAAAGGCAAACGCAGGTCTGCTAATTTCAAATCCACTGTGCTTTCTACCATGTAATATTTTTTGTCTTTGCTAATCCAAAAATGAAATTTACCCAATGTATAACCTCATCAGCACACAGTGAAGGAAGGCATATGACCTTGGTCTTACCTGCCTACACAGGTAACCTTTGAAAACTAAAGGCATTCCTGAAAAGAAAAAAACAGCATTATGTTATACAGAGATCTGAACTGAAGTCCCTCTGCAGTGTGAATGAAACCTGTATCTGAATAAACTTTGCCTCATTCACAAAGACAACCATTCCTAAATTTAATTGAAAGATAGCCTTCCTAAAAATAGGAATTAAAACAATCTCTGGACCTTCACCTTCTTTCAGAGGAAAATACACAGTTTTATTAAGATATTTGTGTAGCATTTTATAGTTTATTATACATATAAAAAATTAAAATATATATAGCTGTATTTACATTTCAAAGTACTTTATATCCCTGTCAAGTTTCTCTTCAATTGGCAAGTGAAAAATTGAGACAGAGAAATGAAATTCAACTTGGTAGATTTCATGTGGTCTAATTGGGACTTGTAAGCAATACAGTTAGCTATAAGGGTACTGGTTAAGAGTAAATTAGTTGACGACCAATTCATTCAGAAAGTCAGCTAGGTTGCTTTCTAGGTAATGCAGTCATTCTAATTCCATACATTTCCGCTCCTTATGTTCTTAGTTGACTCTTGGTTTGCATCTACCTGTGAAGAAATAAAATTGCTTCTTGTCAAACAAATTGTATTTTAGAAAGCTCTGTTCACCTAAATTTTCCAAAAGCAATAGCTGCTTTCTTAGGGAGCACTATTATTACTCCTGTAATTAATGCAAAGTGGCCAGCTGGCCTCCACACAAAACCACTTTATTTAACTCTACCGGAAAGCCACTTAAAGCAAACAGTACAGAATTTTCAAGGGATTCTCCATGAACTGTGAAGAATGAAAAAAATTAAGGGTATGCAATGCACAACCTGCAACCTGTGCAGACACGCAGGCAGCCAGGGAAACTAGACGGCAATTTCTAATGGAGATGTTGGCAAAGAATAAGAATAAGAATGAGAAAAGAATAAGAGACAACATTTATCAAGTGCTTACTCTGTGGACACTGACCCAAAGGCTTCTCACATAATTCACATTTGGTCCTCACAGCAATCCTCTGACATGGGTACTCTCATCATCAGACCTGTGTGGATGAGAACAGTGGAGCAAGGAGGACCTGAAGTCATAGAGCCTCTGGAGAGCCAAGTCTACAGTTAGACCCAGGCAGTCTGACCTAAACCAGCTCTGGAATGTTGCAAATTTCTGTCCAAATGAATTTGTAGATGTGCAAATTTCTGTGAAAATGCATTTGTAGATGTCAGAAGGGAAATAAAAGTTTTGATTTTTGCAGATGCAGATAGAATAACAAATTGTATGGGTTCTAAGAATTACATTTCTGTGTCAACTACACCACATAAGTAAATAAGGTATCAGTCTAAACCAAAAGAAGAAGATAGAGTCGGAGGAAGAGAAAAAGAAGAAGAAGGAAAAGAAAAAGAAAAAAAAAGATTTACATTTCTGAAACCTCTGGAAAAATGTTGAAATTTGTGAACAAAAAAGAAGACAAAATGGTATGGACATCTTATTTTAAAAAATACATCTACAGATAATGCAAACAAATGCAGAAGTATACTATTAAACAAGAGTAGATTATGGTTTTAAATTGTGGTGGGACTTCATGTGGAGAGAATGGTTTATGGGCTAAGAGAAGAACGCAAGCTATTGCAAATGTCTGAGTCAAGATATCATGAAGAGTTAAGGCTGCAAGTTTAATGATGATGATGATCATGGTGATGATGATGACGACAGTGGTGGTGGTGATGGTAGTGATGGTGATAGTGATGACGGTGATGGTGGTGATGGTGGTGGTGGTGGTGATGATGATAGTGAGGATGATGATGGTGGTGATGGTGGTGATCTTGATGGTAGTGATGGTGATGATGATGGTGAACATGATGATAGCGGTGATGATGGTAGTGATGGTGATGATGGTGGTGGTGATGGTGGCAGTGACTGCTTTACTATTAAACAGATTAAATGTCTAATTAAAATGTTTTTTAGCAGAAATCCCTATGAAGAACCATGTCGAGGCTTTTGAAAGATTGACAAGCTGACACTTTGGAAAGAACATGTCTATAAAGTAGTATGACCCGTAGAATAAGAAATGTGTGTGGAATATATTTATACCTCAGTGTTAATCCCAGGATTGCATTAAAAGTGGCTGGGAAGTTGAACTAAACCAAGTACCAGTTGTAACTCAGTGTGTATCATTTATTTAAGGCATATTATAAATCTTATTTACAATATGAATGTAGTAAATACTTAATAATAGGAATGCAGTTATTTTAATAAAAAGTAATTGCACAAGGAGTAGGAAAAACAGCTAATGCACTTTTTGTGGAAATCTAGCTGAATGGGGAAATAAGTGGCTTAACTCTCATTTTTCTCATTTATCTACGTTTAGATCACATCTCTTAGACCAACTACTGTTAAATAATCATCACCAACCTCCTTGTTTGTAAACACAAACCCATTTCATGCTGGCATTATGGCCTGCAATTGAGCCTGGAGTAATAATGGTGACTATATCAAGGTCCAACTCTGGAATGCTTTGCTAAGGAAAGAAAGAAAACTCTATTCATCATAATTGAGGGAAGGAGAATAAGAAAAGCTGTCTGGCCTGTAGCATTTATTTCCTACCAAAAACAAAAACAAACAGAACACAGAAGTGGCATAATATGAGCTTGGTTTGAGTCAAATTTAGAAGGAAATTATGAATGGGCCGAGTTTTGCATCCAAGTCAGCAAAGAGGTCTTTGGGGGGGACCCTGAGGACACACGTTTAGAATTCACAGGAATTGTGCAGAAAGCGCTGAACTCACACAGTCCATGAAATTGAACACTTGAGTCCTATTTACCAAAACATCAGGAGGAAAAGCAGCCCCAAGTGACCTTAGGGTACTGCCTAGGATCTTAAAGCTGAGAAACTGAACCCCCGTGGAATGGAAATGAAATGACCACTGTTATCCTGATGGCCAAATCAGTGGATGTACAGGTGAGGGGAGAAAGATGATCATTCCTGTGTGGGCCATGGCAAAGTTTGGGTCAGATGAAATCAGAGACACAACCCAGAGACTAACATGACAATGTGAGGGAATGATGTTCCTGTCAAGGCAGGTACAGAGCAATTCATACAGAGCATGTCCTGGTGTCCTGACCAGGGTAATAAAGAACAAAAAATCAACTTATCAGCTGATCAACCATAGGTAATCCTGGAAATTGGTGGTTAATGCAGCTTCTAATGATGCTCAATCCTAAAAGATGTCAGTCCTTGATCACCCAGCTTGAGATAATTGAGAAGGGCCTTTTGCTTCTCCTGTCAGCACAGACTTCCCCAGAGCCTTGTGTTCAGTCAAGGGGTAACTTCAAGCAAGCCTGGACTCCCTAGTCACAGATACATGGATGCCAGGCTAGATAAGACATCATGGGAAGGTAATGCCAGATTGAAGAGGAGGATTTTGAGCTACAATGGAAATGTGCCACTGAAGTGTTCTAAGGAAGGCAGACCTCAGATGTGGAAAAACAGCGACTAATAGAAAAAAAAATGAATGATCCAGAATTAGAAATTATACAAGGTCAGAAGTCATAAATCTCTCTGTCTCCAGAGCAGAATATCCAAGAGGACTCACACTGGCATGCAGCAGTGTGAGGGTACCATGACCCACAAGGCACATTTCTGAACTTGCACCAATAGGAAGGAGAAAAGACATCAAGGTGTAAGACCTCCCCCAGACTTTTGCAGTAAGCTATATACCAACCCCTCATGATTGCAGTTTGGAAGATCAGACCCAACTGGAGCAAGGTGGCAAGGAAGTGATTGACAATGAGGCACAGCCAGAGAAACCGAGCCAACACAAAAGGCTGAGACAAAGTCTCCCAGTTCTTATGACTTCAGGGAAATAGTAGACTGCTACCTTCAGGGAACCTGTTACCTTCAGGAAAAAATCCTCACAGAAATCTAGAAGCTTACATTCAGATTCCCCAAACTAAAACTTACTCAAAAGGCTAACCCCCCAACCAGGCAATATTCTCAGAAGAAGTCATATTAGGTTCCTCAAATCTAGTCAGAAAGGATCCTCTGAACAACTTAGAGGCTATGGAGAGACACTACACCTACTCCCCTCCAGTTGCATGTGTGATCTCCCAGGCAACTGTTCACAGCATTATTCAGAGCCCAACTACATGGAACAGATTCAAGAAAATACAAAATGGTGCCCAACACTTTGTACAGTGGAACTGCACTCCATTTATTTTGCATTCAACTCTTGATAGACGTCCTGGGACCAACTGCACCAAAACGATAAGTTCCTGTGGGGACTCCAGAAACTAAGATCAGAGAATGAAGAAGAGCCAGTCAAAGTAGGTGCCCCCTTACAACCCTAGCTCCCAAAGGGTATGTTAGAGACAGATATGGCTCTGAGGGTGGAGTAGATATAGAAGATCTAGCCTGGGAATTCTGGCTGTTCATATCCAGCTGCCTTTAAACGTCCATGCAGTTCTATTACCCATGACAGCTGGATACCCCCCAGGCTACCTGACAACTGCCACTTACCATGAGTGTCCCATCCTGGCTAAGAAGCTTTGTGTAGAAGGGACAACATGTATCCCAAATCCAGGTTGTGCCATGGAAACAGCCTTCTCAGGCAGGGTCTCAGAGGCAGGTACTACACATCAACTAAGATGGAAGAAATGTTGGATAAGGATGGCCAGAGACCACAATTGGGCACAATTTATTGTCCTTTCCTCGTCCATCACCTGGAGAAATAATCTGCACTGGAACCATCAGGAGATTGAAACATTTTTCTAGCAGATATAACAAGATGGAAAAATTATATTTACAAGAATTTCAGGAAATTGTATGAAAGTTAAAATAACCTGGTTGGATTGGTCCCTGAAAAAAAAAAGGATTCAAATAAGTGGGAAAATGACATAGTGGTTCAAGGAAGAATGGATGAAATAGAGTCCACTTCCCAAGTGGTAGGGTAGGGAAGGTCGCTGGCTGAGATCCAAGTGAAGGAAGTCAGTGGACCATGAGCTGGCAAGCAGAGAACACTCAGAGGCTGGCCATATTCAGGGGTGACCCTCCACCATGACACCCCAATATCCTTCATAAAGTCACTCAGCTTATGATGATTGACTGGAGTATATTTTCTCTTTTTATGGAGATCACCTAAACAGCATGCCTCTGAGCCCAGGTTGTTGTGGGAGTCTCATTGACGTGACAGGAATGGCAATAGAAGTAGAGATGAGGGCCTCTGCTGAGGAAAAAAAAAAAACAAACAAAACTGTAAAAAAATAAAAAAAGAAAAGAAAGAAAGAATCAGAGAATGTGGGAGGGTCCCATTCCTTCACAAGTCCATGACCTTGGAGGGTTAAATGAGGTTTACCAAATCTCCAAGGGCCAGGAGCCTTCCTTCCAAGTACATGAGATTCAATTTTCAAAGTGAAGAATAGTTTCTGCCAGTAGTCAATTCACTGTCTGGCTCAGAATAAGCATTCTTTGAATGTTTTTTAAATGAAGGCTGACTTCTGGTTTTAAACTTTAAGCACCTACTCTGTGTATAGAATTGTGCAGGAACTGTACCCCAGTTTCTAAACATCCTACGTTCCTTGTGAAAAGACACTGCCTGTACTCAATGACACCTGACCATTTAGTGGTCACCAGTCTGTGGCTGTGCCTTGTGGAGGATGGCTGGAGACAGCACTGAGCTGTCCCCCACCAAGTTTGCGAGTTCATCAAGGTACCAGTTGTATAGAATTTTGATGTGTGTTGATCTGTGTATTGAAGAGCAAGGAAGATGGTTTTTATTCCATACCACAAACTTGTGTTTAGTGTTTTGTCAAATATATGTCAATGTAAGGACTTTTCTATGTAATCCCATATATTTACTTTTTATTGGGGTATAATTTAGATACAAAGAAATGCCTGTATGCATTCAATGAGTTTTGACAATGATATATAGTTTCATAGCCATCATCCTAATCATTGGGGGAAAAAAAAAAAAACCAAAACCTCAGAAAGTTCCCTCCTGCCAAAAGTCCACCCCAAACCAAACAACCACAGCTCTGACTTCTGCCACCATGGATTATTTTTATCTGTTCTTGAACTTCACATGAATTTTTTTTTTAAGATTTTATTTATTTATTTGACAGACAGAAACCACAAGTAGGCAGAAAGGCAGGCAGAGACAGAGAAGGGGTAGCATGTTCCCTGCTGAGCAGAGAGCCTGATGGGGGGCTCGATCCCAGGACCCTGGGATCATGACCTGAGCTGAAGGCAGAGGCTTAACCCACTGAGCCACCCAGGTGCCCCCACATGCATTCTTTTGTGTCCAACAACAATAGGTTGTTAATCCTATTGGAATGTAACTTATTTATCTTTTGACTTCACAGGCAAACTTTCTGAACTTTTTTTTTTTTTTAATCTGTAGAATAAGGGTAGCTTTTCCCCCAAAATAGAAGTTTGGTAACTATTAAATGACTTAAGCATATAGGTTCCTAACAGAGTATCTGGCATCCTGTAGTAAATACACTATTGTCCATAGTGGGTAGGGTCATTTTCACAAGCATTCAAAGATTTCTTTGCTGGACACAATGTTTCTGAGATTGAATCCACTGGGCATTCATGGGGTGTATCAGTCAAAATATTAGCATCTTAGAAGGATGTAAGGGGAGTTTAATAAAGTAGCTATTTAAGTTGTGAGCAGAGATAGAGGAATACACAGTCACCTTGGCATGAGTAACAAGCAGGAGTAGCAGCTGAGGGGAGAAAGTAGGAGGGGTCACCTGACCTGAAGAATAAGACAGCAACATCAGATGGGGAGGCCTTCACTCAGGGAGCCTGCCTGGTTAACCAAGAAAGAAAGAAGCCAGGAATCAATACCTGTATTTCCCTCTCCTCCTGATGTGCCCCACGGAGCCAGCACAACTCTAAGGAGCCTCCTCCAAGGAGGCCAGTGAGGGATATGGAGAGGATCCCTCCTAAATCTTATCTAAATACTTAAGGGATTTAGCACATGGCAGTACTTTTGGAAAAATCTAAAGATATGATAAAGGCACAGAGGTGGGATGGAGTAGCCTATGCCAGAGGGGCAGGAAGGAGACAGTCTGACTGCAAAGGAGAAAACAGTTAAGGATGTTCTAGCAGTTAGCTGTACGTTGTTTCCCCCTTTCTCCCTTTCTTGCCTCCTTCCTTCTCCTCCTTCCCTCCACTCTTTCTTTTCTCCCTTCCTTCTCCCGTCCTTTGAAAATGACCCTACCTACTATGGACAATAGTTGTGTATTTACTACAGGATGCCAGATACTCTGTTAGGAACCTGTATGCTTAAGTCATTTAATAGTTACCAAACCTCTATTTTGGGGGAAGAGCTACCCTTATTCTACAGATTTAAAAAAAAAAAAAAAAAGTTCAGAAAGTTTGCCTGTGAGGTTAAAAGGTAAATAAGTTACATTCCAATGGGATTAACAACCTATTGTTGTTGTACACAAATAGCCCTAAGACCCAGCAACCTGTGTGAAATGACACCCAAGGTAGACACACATGTAGTGATCAGGAAAGGGGGTGAGCAGATGGGGCACCCCCAGGATATCCCTGAAGGAGGGGAGCATAGAGGGCATTCGAGGCCTCCAGGCATGTGAAGGGCTACAGGAGAGGCACAGGGGGAGTTGAGCTGTAGTTTGGGGTATGGAAACGATTTACTTTGACATGATAAAGTTACATAAGATGAATAAACTCCACAGATCTGTTCAACATGGTGCCTCTAGTTAATACCATATTGTACACTTACCAACTGGCTAAGAGAGGAGTTCTCTTAACTATTCTTCCAATTTAAATGGGGGTGGGTGGAGAGTTAAAAGATTAGGACAAAGGTTAGAAGATGCTGAAATTCTGAGTTCCATTTCAGAGGTAATAAGAAAACAGTAAGAACTTTGATCAAGAGATTTATAGAATCACAAGGGATCTTCAGGAAAATTCGTCTGTGTCAGTGGGCCACACGGAAGCCCCACAACAAAGACAGGTGGGAAGTTATTGTGGTAATCTAGGAAAGAGGTTCTGACCAGAGGGGTGGCCACAGCAATGAAAAGACACAATCCTGAGTCAGACTGGGAGAAAAGCATCAACAGAACTTGACAACTGGGTGGACAGTATCCTAAAAGAACACAGAGTCATGAGAAAACCAGTGGCCGATTCAAGTTGAGGGCGGTGAGCACAGGCAGGAAGAGGGAAGAGCTTGTACAGGGAGGGGGAAGGAAGAGCTTGTACAGGGAGGGGTGAATGGCAGAGCCAGCACTACCCGAAATGGAGACACGGGTCTGGTTTGGCCACGTGGCTAGAGGCGCCTACCTGCAGGGCATTCGGGGAGAGCTCTCCTACGGACCAGAAGGAGGGAGAGGGAAACAGTCCCCGTCAGAGAGGCTGCTGGTCGACCTGGGAGGGGAGGCCATTGCTAAGGGAGAAAGAGGTCTGACAAGAGGGCCGGGAGTGAAATCTTGAGGTCCCTCGGAGCTCACCTGTTCAGCCACCATAGCACACACACACAGATCCAAGGATTTAGCATGGCTCCCATTCCTGGCCAGCTGGGGTTCTTTGGCCAGAGGACATTTTAGAAGTATAATAATACTCCCTAAACCACAGACGGCATGCGCGCTTTCTCCAAGTCCGAAGTTGCCCATGGCGCTTTACTTGCAGAGCCCGCTTTATTTGTTTAAATCAAATCATCAGGAATTGTGCTTCTGGGAAATGCTATTCCAAACACTTATTAAATATGCAGCCGTGCAGTTTGTTTTTACGTTTTTCTTAAGGGTAACAATTAACCTTTAAAAAGTCTGACCTTTCCAAAAAGGTAGATGTGTTGGTGGGAGCTCTCTGAGGTGTTGGGTAAATGTTTCAGAGAAGCACGTGCTTCACAGGAAACACAAACTTTGAGCTGCAATGGTTTCCTTACACTGGCAGTCTTTGAAATGATTCGCTTAGTTGATATTTTTAATTTGTGAAATGAAGCCATCGAGTGGAGTCCTGGGGTTCAGCCTCTGGCAGAGCAAGAATATCACCTCCCGGAGGAAGGCAGCAAAGCCTTCGATTAGGCTAAGCATTGGCTTCTTACAGACCCACCAGGGGGTCCATGCCCGATGGCGGATACTGATCTGAGATTACCTGAAAGCTTACCTGCCGTCACCACCTTCAGGCTCAGCCAGTCCTGACCCAGATGGGTGGGAATCCAGCCCAGCAGCCTCTAGGGGCCCATCCTCCCCTGCCACCAGCCGTGCCCTGCTCCATTCATGCAATCCCCACTTAGGTGATCTTCCTTCTTGGAAATCTCACCATGTCATTCCCTGATTAAAACCGCCAGTGACCTCATGTTTACCCAGGATGCAGCGAAGTTCCCTGTAAACTTGCCTCTATTCACTGTTCTAGCTGTATTGGCCGCTCTCAAACCATGCCCCTCCCTCGTGCACACACGCATGTGCACATGCACACACACACACACACACACACACACACACACACATACACAGACACACACACATCATTCTTAGGTCAAACCAAGTCCCATGGCTCCCTAAACACCGCCACACGTGGGTGCTCTGCATGCTCCACTTCCCAGGACCCTCCAGTCCCTGGTGAGCCCATGCCTGCTTTTTCTTTGAACTTATGTCAAATGTCACCTCCCTTGGAGAGCTACTTCCACTGACTTGGGCACCCATAGCCCTCTACAGAAGCCTATTTCGTAACAGGGACTCGACCCTGTCCTATTCGTCATGTAACCTGCTCCCAGCTCCCACAGAACCACACACAGAGGCGACCCCAACGTAACGTTGATGTGGTCAACACAAGAATGACTCAGAGATGCAACATTCTCCTCCAAGAGTTACATGTGGCGCTCTGTTCCCAGACCATTTCTGGAAAATGAAAATGCTTGCAGTATCCGTAAGATTTCAGCAAACAAAGGCAGCACATGCAAAGGGCTTAACTGAAGAGAGCCAGAGGGAAGGACGGCTTGCAGAGATTCAGGCAGCATTGAGGGGACCAGTGAAGGATGGGGAAGCACTCGGGCCCGATGGGGCAAAGGGATAGAACGGAGTCCCTGCTCCTGAGGGAACACTTGCCAAGTGCCCTCCCTACACAGATGGTTCCTGGACTGTGGGGACCAGGCCAGCAACATCCACACCAGCTGGAACCTTGTTAGATAGGCAAGCCCTCCGTCTCCACTGCAGATCCACACAATCGGAACGCCTGAGGGTGTGGGTCTGTGATCTGCGTTGGAACAGCCCTGCAGTTGACCCTGGGACACACTGAAGCCTGGCTCTAGCGTCCAGATCATCAGTCGGCAAACTGCGGCCAGTGGACCAAATCTGGTCTGCTGCCTGCTTCGTTAAAGCTCATGAGTGAAGAATGATTTTACATTTTCAAATGGTTACATTTCAAATGGTTATATAAGTACCTAAATCACATCCTTAATTTTGTCTCTTGGGCCACAAGGCTTAAAATATTTACCATCTGGCACTTCATAGAAAGAGTTTGCCAGCCCCCGCTCTGGGATAACACAGGAAGGGAGCGGGCAAAGAGCTGCCTTGCCCCTTGTCCCCCATCCCAGTGCCCCCGTCAGCCGGCTGTGTGGAAAGCCAGAGAGCAGGGTAAGAGCCCACAGAGCTGAGCCCTGGGACACAGAGCAGGGCAGAGAGAGACAGAGAGTATATGGAGTGGGGAGTTGGGGGGTCCGGCAGCAAACAGACCATGCGCAGCACGCTTAAGCTACATTTTTAGACTTTTCAAACATCACCATCTTCCTTTACAACAACGTCTATCTCTGAGAGAGGCAGGAAGGTCATGGGGGAGACGTAAGCCTGTCATTAAGTAGGGGCAGGAGAAAAGAGAGGAGGGAAAGAGCCATGTATCAACATGGCTCAGTCCATACGGTTTGGAACAGGAGAGGCCAGTAGTCGGTTCCTGACTCCTCCAATTACTAGCTGAGTGACCTTAGCCACGTGACTTTACCTTCCTGTGCCTCAGAATGACTCATCTGTGGAACAGAGGGGAAAAAAAGCACCTGCTTTCACAGAGGTGTCATGTGGATGGAATGAAACAAGGCACAGGAAGTACTCCTTGTAGGGGCTGGTTACCGTAATACACGTGACAAGATGTCCCTCAGCTAGCCGTGACCAGGTGTGTCTCTATGCCAGGCTGCACCTAGGGGAGAGCAAGAGAGATGGGGAGGACAGAGTCCTAATTCCAGGGAACTCCGTTGTCTGGTGGGGGAGGAAGAAAAGACAGACAAGGACTCTAAAGGGGAAAACAGGCCAGCTCCTCTGCAAGACACGGGTAGATTCTGAGCAGAAGTGCTCTTCAGACTCAACCTGGAGGAGTGGCTAGAGGGGAACAGCTTTCTGGGGAGGTGGAACAGCACTGCAAGACACCTCTGCAAGGTTTCTATGGGAAATTGCAAACAGCTCTGCATAACTCCAACTTGGGCTCCTGTTATAGGGGCTGAAGATGAAGCCAAGGAGATAAGCAGGGACAGATTACAGGTGCCATTATATGGCACACTGAGGAGTTTATGCCTAACAGATTGAGAGCCATTCCTAGAGGGAATAATAAAATCCCTGACAACACTCAATATGGATCATGAGAAAAGGAACAAGAGTCTTTGTTGGCAGAAGCACCCGTGATACACCCAAACAGAAGCACCCCAGGGCCCCACGCAGGGGGGAACACACGCGAGTGAACATCCCGGGGGATACAGAGGAGCATCCACACCTTGTTAGAAGATAGTACACACAAAGAGAAGGCTGGCAACACAGGTCGGTGGTCGCAAGTGGATGGTGTGGGCCTCAGAGGCACATTGCCAATGGCCAGCAAAGCTCTCCCCCAGGACGTATGTCAGACAGCTCCCCCCACCCCACCAGCCTGGACTTGCAACAACACAAATGAAAAAGATGCATTACCTCGGAAGGCTAGTGAAAATCGGCTTCTCTTATCAGATAATGAGAATGCTCTTCGGGAGCTGGGCATAAAAGCCAGTCTATTACAAACACTGATCCCAGATGGGATGGGAAATGCAGTATCACCGCAAACCTCCTGTGTTCTTTACAAACAAAACAAAACAAACCTCCGTAAGTTCCACACACAATTAGAAATGCAAAGGTAACAAAAGTCATAGAGGGAAAAGAAGGGAATAAAAATCCCAATTCTAGAAAGACGGTTAACAGTGTGAGGAAATATTAATATTGATTTCTACTTTAACAGGATAATCTGGCCGAACTGGCCGCTCAATTAACACACCAAGTGTTAAACCTGAGCACAAAGTAGGCTGTGCTGAACATGTTAAAATTCTACTTGAATCAATTTAAAATAATTTCCCCTCTTCTTGTTTTGTGAAGAATTTATTAACACATTCAATTGAAGGAACGATTGAATGCCCACCATCCACCTATGAGTGAGGGAGCTACAAGCCTAACACCCCAGGTCCACTAATGGAAGAATCGAAGCTCGGACACGGTCCCAGCAAGGTAGGCAGAAGCAAGAGAACATGCACATGGATGCCTGCTCCCTCCACATGCGATGCCCCCGGGGTGACAGCAGAGCAGGGCCAGGACATGAGTAGTTTCGTGGACGGGCAAGGCGGTGTTTGCTTAAGCATCAGCATGGATCACCACGTTCTGTGGTAAGCAAGAGAGCACCCAGAAAACAAGAACCAAATTTCATACTCTGCAGCCAGCGTCATGATGAAACGGGAGTGGGGGAGAGAGCATCTAACGGGAGAGCAAGCAGTCGGTGCTTCCCTCCCCACACCTCCAGCTCAGCTCAGTGGCCAACTCCTGTGGATTTGCCCTTTTAAACAGCTACTTTGCCAGCTCCCCCTCTGCCTCCACCACCATTTTCCCATTCCAGGCTTCCACGATGTCTCCCCCAGATCATCTGGAAGGCCTCTTTATCCATCAGCCTGGGACAAGTCCTGTGTCACCCTCAGCCACTGTCCCTGGAGGATCCCCCCAGAACAGCATCCCCAAAGTGAAAGGTTGGTCTGAGCTCTTGCTTAGCACTTCCCAGTTGTCCCCACTGCCTACTGCGTAATCCTAAATGACAAGCATGGCCCTTCAGTCCCTTCTGGGGCCACCCTTCTCTGCCCCCAGCCTTCCTGCGATCATCTTAGAAACCTAACCAATTTCAGTTCCCAGGCACATTGTTCCACGCCTGAACTCATGTTGTCCACTCGGCCTGCAGTGCTCTCCTTCTGCTCATCTGCCTGGCCAGGTCCCATCCATGTGCATGAGTCAGGGAGCCCCAGCTGCTGTAACAAACAGCCCCAAATCTCAGTGCCTTCTCCAATCAGTGCAGGTGACTGGGGAGGTCATTCACGGATAAGGCTCCTCCCACCCAGTGGCTTGACATCCCCAGGCTCCAAAGTACTGGACTGCCTGTCTTACAGCCAGTTGATAGACAAAGGAAGAGACCCCCTGAGGGACTGGGAAGGAGGGTTTAGGGGCCCGGTCCACAGGGTAGGGAAGCTTCTGTACCTCATTTCTGCCCACAGTCCGCTGGCTAGGAAATGGAGTGTATCCGGAAAAGCGGCCATTGGAAAATAATCAGCCTACGTCTGTGAGGCAACATCTTCTCGGCGGCTCCACACCGCCTCTTTCCCCCTCGTGTGCTTGGGGTCTCCTCAATTACAGCCCCCAGATACTAGGAGCCTGAAATACTGACTGAGCCTTCCCCCCTGTGCCCGCACTCCTACCACTGAAATGAGCCACGATGAGTGTTTGCGAAATGCATATTTGTCTTTCAGGTACTACAGCAAAGTGAAAGGAAACAGGGTCAGGCTTATGCACAAGAGGATGGGGGAAGGGGAACAGTGGACTTTTTCAAGTATCACCAACAAATAGAAGGAACGAATGAGTGAAGAGAATGGGGAAGAGAACATCAGCATCATTTAAGGAACAGCAACATTTTACCCAATTCATTTGTGTGCCAGGCATGACGCTAAGCTCCTTTGATCTGTTCTTTCTTTTTATTTATTTATTTATTTATTTACTTACTTACTTACTTACTTACTTATTTATCTATTTGACAGAGAGAGAGAGAGCACAAGCAGGGGGAACGGCAGGCAGAGGGAGAAGAAGTCTCCCCACTGCGCAGAGAACTTGATATGGGGCTCCATCCCAGGACCCTGAAATCATGACCCAAGCTGAGGGCCGACACTAACCCACTGAGCCACCCAGGCACCCCTCTGTTGTTTCTTGTAATGCTCAACTATAATCCTATAGGGTAGGTTCTGTTAATGTTGCTGCTTTCCAAGACTTGGGAGCTCAGATTCAGAGATGATGTTCCAGACCATTCCCTCAGATAACAAAGCAGTTAGGGTTTGAACACAAGTCTCTGACACCCCATAGTACACAGGATGACAAAGGGCATGAGTAGAAAGAGGACAATTCTCTAAAGTAGGATGTGTGTCAGGACGGGCAGGGGTCCATCAGAACATCCCAAGGGTGCCTGGGTGGCTCAGTGGGTTAAAGCCTCTGCCTCCAGCTCAGATCATGATCCCAGGGTCCTGGAATTGAGTCCCGCATCGGGCTCTCTGCTCAGCAGGGAACCTGCTTCCCTTCCTCTCTCTCTGCCTGCCTGTCTGCCTACTTGTGATCTCTGTCAAATAAATAAATAAAACCTTTAAAAAGAACATCCCAGGGGCACCTGGGTGGCTCAGTGGGTTAACCCTCTGCCTTCGGCTCAGGTCATGATCTCAGGGTCCTGGGATCGAGCCCCGCATCCGGCTCTCTGCTCAGCAGGGAGCCTGCTTCCCCCCCCTCTCTCTGCCTGCCTCTCTGCCTACTTGTGATCTCTCTCTCTGTGTCAAATAAATAAATTAAATATTGAGAGAAAAAAAAGAAGAAGAAGAAGAAGAACATCCCAGAGCCTGACAGCAGCACATACAGGTTTTACTGAATTCTCTGTGATTCCAGGAGACCCCTCTTCCAGGCACCTGCAAACCTGGCCCTCTTCTTTCACAAGAATCAAACAGATCTGTGGCAGCACCATATCTTCTTCCTATAAAGAGCCAAACTCCCTCAGCCATGCTGCCCAAATTCTGCAGGACAGAATCTGGGAGGATGGCTCCATGCATCCCAGAAAAGCACACGAGCGATGTTGGTATGCAGAGCCGCGCATTTCATTTTTAAATTAGAAATGCTTACATATCAATTCATATTCTCACCATTTTTGTTATTACTTTTGAGCACTCAAATTATTTGTGCCCTGCTTTTATGAGGCCCCGAATCTCAAGCTCTGAGGGCCTAAAATTGTCATGCAGACTAAATTAATAGCAGTTTTATTGGCTCATTATTTTTGACATCTGGTTGGAAGTGCAAAGCAATAACTATTAGGTAATAATCACAGTGGGCTCTGATTAGAAACTAATAACATTAGCAATAAACTTTATTCTATGGCTGCCATGAAGCCTGATCAAAAGGGAGAGACATGGAGAAGCAGAGGCAAGGGACAGAACCCATGTCCCCATTCCTGCCCAACTGGACCACCAGCATATTTGCAATTTATGTCGCCAAGAAGAAAATCTGATGGCATAACAGGAAAGAAAAATGACGGTAGGCAAAAATTGCAATTGCTTGAATGAAAGCATTAGCAAAAGAAATACTCTGAACTTCCCACATTTCCAAATACTGCAAAAATATTTCTAGTATTTTCCTTTCAACATTTCCCTTAGCTCTTCAACAAATGCACAGAGCATAATGCCTGCTCTTGACTTGGTGATTGTTGATATCTCTTGAGCACTGACATGGGGCGTGGCCTCTTGCATGCACGTGACACACACTGTGTGCAATCCTCACGCAAAGCTTGTGACCTCAACACTGTCATTATTCCCATTTTTAGCTCGGGAACCTGAGGTATGGGGAGAGAAGGTCATACACAGCAGTGCACCTCACAGCAGCAAGGCTGGGGCTTGAACTCGCACAGTAATGGCCACGTTCTTCAGCCACAACACGACACTGCCCTTCTTGCGTTCTGGTTTTAGCAAATGTTTATCAAGCACCTACAGTCTGCCAAGCACTCTTCTATGAGCTGTAGAAGGAGAGTGCTTTCCAAAGAACACAGGCAGATCTGGTCCTGGGCACTAACCACTGGCCTTGGTTATTGCAATCGCTTCCTGACTCCTGGCTTTTATCTGCAAAGCAGCCCTGTTACTATATCACTGGAGTCATGTCTCTCTCAGGCTCAGAACCCTCTTCTAACTTCCAATCTCATTCATAATAAAAGAAAAATTCAACAAAACAATTCATGTTCAGTTGTTCTCCCAGAGCTCCCCAACACCTGCCTCACCCTGTCACCTCTTAGGACTGCTCTCAGTCCAAATCACCACTCTACAAATAGAACTTCACCTCTTACCTCAGGGCCTTTGCACTTGCCATTCCCTCTACCTGGAACACTCTTCCTAGACTTCTCCCGTTATTTCTGTTTCCTAACCTTTATCACCTTCAAAATTTGTTCTGATGTCACCTTATCGCTGCCTCTGAACATCTCTTGTAAAGTGTAAGCTCCTTCCCCAAAGATGATTCCATCCCCTTTCTTGTTTGTTTGTTTATTTGTCTTCTCCATGGCAGTTTCCATTCTCTAGCAAAGGGTGCATGTTTGTTAGCTGATTAGTTGGTAAACTTTTGGTTAGTTAAATGGTCTATCTTCTGACCAAAATAGAAGTCTCGGGGAAAACAGCAGAGTGTTTATTTTGTCCATGACTATTTTCCTGGTGCCCAAAATGGTGTCTGGAACAGAGTAGGTACACAACTCGTATCTGTTGATTGAATAAACATCCTACCATCACGGATCTTACCTGTTTAGAAAAGCAACCGAAACTGTCCCCCTCCTCCACGCAAGAAACAACCAACCTTACAAATGCCACACATAAGCCAACCCCACAGGGCATGGCATGAGCTATCTAGTGGGTCATGCTCGGAGAAGGTACAAACCAGAAACCGCACAAGTTAACTACAGGGTCTTTCAAGGGACAGGGATAAAGAGTCTTCTGTGAGAAAAAACGGAGTTGAACACAGAAGAAAGATCATACACTTGGCTTAAATCTCAGCAACTCTACTTAACAGTTCTGTGCTTGTTCCCGTGAGCCTGTGAGCAGGTTATGTAACCCGTCTGAACCGCATTTCCTTGTCTACAAAATGACAGTAATGGTCACAGGTAAAGTCACTGTCAAGATGAAGTACAAAAATAGATGCAACCACCCTAACCCCACCCTCAGTCTCCACGAGACTTTGAATTGTAGTTTTGTTAAGCCCCAGCTCTTTGCAAAACCTTAACAAATGAAGATAGATGAACTGAGAAGAAATCTTCAAGGAGGGTTGATAGTCTACAGCTGGTCCAACCCCAGAGACTTGCTCCCTACACCCCTCTACAGCACCTGGCCTCCCAGTGTCTCCCCAGAACTGTAAGCACAGGGAGCCCTCTTACAGTACCTGGGCATCCAGACAGAGAATGGAATAGAAGGGGAAAGAGATCAAGGCCTTCACAGTCAGAAAGCCCTAGGCTTGAATTCTGATTTCATGGGTAGCTTGAGTGACAGAGGACAGACAGCTTCATCCAGCTCTCTGTGAGTCTCAGTGTCACAGCAGTAAAATGGGGAACAATATCGCTCCCAGAATGTGGCTGTGAGCATTAAAGCCCAGAGCCCAGGAAAAAAAGGCCTAGCACAGAGCCTGGCACATAATAAGCACATACTGATCTCCCTTTCTTCCCTAACCACAAAGAGGCATCTTGAGAAAAACGGTGAAGGTGATGAAGGCATACATGTCGGCTCAGCTTTAGACCAGTGGATGTCAAGAATCTGTGATCAAAGTTCCCAGGCTCTGACACAGTGGTGGTCAGCTGGCTTTCCAGTGGTGGAATCTCAGCTAAAAAGAGTTTATTAATTCCTATGGGTGGGAATCCTGGGAAGCCCAGCCCCTCATCAGTGCTTATGACCCCCTAAATCACCAAGGTGCTAAAACTCCTCCATAAGAATTTCACTGGTGGAGTCAGAGCATGGCTCCCTGTTGAAAGAGGTCAAGAAACAGTGTCTCTAAGGCATGGGTGTAGTGACATCACCCCATTTCCCAACCTATCATGACTCTGCATTGTCTACAGGATACAGTGAAACTCCATGATAGATCTTTGATGCTGTTTAAAATCTGGCCCCCATGTATGTTTCTGGACTCAGCTCTCACAAGCTTTCACGACACTGTTACAGCTGCTACAACATACTTGCCAGGCTGTCATCCTCCAGGCCCGCCATGACCTTTCATAGCTCTTTGCTTACACCCTGGCCATTCCTCTTCCTGAAACACCCTCCTTCTGCTTATCTATCTCCTGAACTTGAGTGTAGGTCCCAGCCCCAAATCTCAGAATCTCTTGCAGGCCTCCAGCTGGGGACAAGGAAAAACAAGGAAGGGAGAAGGTTATTGTCATTTCCTGGACACATGCTACTGCATTCCGAGCACCGTGCTGAGTGATTCACACAGATAGGCTTCTCTCGCTTTATCTTCAGAACAACACTGGGAACTATGTATTCTCTCAATTACGTAGGATGGAGAACTGAGGTGTAAGAAGCTAATGGTACATGTTGCCCAAAGTCACATTGTTAGAAAACGTAACAAGGAGCTCTGACTCCAAAGCCATGGCATTACTTGCCCGCCAGATCACGCCACCCCTCCCCCATACTGGGTTAAGTATTTTGAATGTCTGGGATGGACAGTGGCAGCTTGTGGCCACCTCTGGCTCTGGGCTCCAGCTTCCACACTCATGCCTCTGCCCAGCAGAGAAGTGACTCAGCTCTTCTTTGCTAACCCCTCACCTTGGTCACTGATACCAACCAGCCCCAAGGACATTGGACTTCATTCAAGTCACTGAGCTCACAAGAGAGGTTATCTAGGACCCTCCATTGCCAAGAGCATCTGCCTGTGTTCTTAGGTGAGAGCAAAAGAGGGAAAATAACCTAGTGGATGCCTGAAACTATGAATAGTACTAAACCCTATATATGCTATGATTTTTCCTATGAATACATACCTATGATAAAGTTTAATTTATAAAATAGATACTGCCAGAGATTAACACTGTAACTAATCATAAAATAGGACAATTATACAATATACCATGATGATAAAAGTTATATGAGTGTGGTCTCTCTGTCTCCCTCACAGTACCTTCTTGTCCTGTGCTCACCCTTCGTGTGATGCTGCCAGATGATAAAATGCCTGCATGATGAGGTGAATGACATGGCCACAGTGACAGAGCATCAAACCACTATTGACCTTAGAATGCACCACAAAGAGGATCAACTACTTCTGGACAGCATTTGACCATAGGTAACTGAAACCATAAAAAACAAAACCCCAGTAAGGGGGGATCTACAGAGAAGTCACCAAGGCTCCATTACATGGGAATCCCTGGCAGGGAAATAAGTGGAGAACACAACAGGCACATTTCAGTCACCAGCTGCAGCTCTCTGGCCAGCCATGCTAAGCCTCCTTCTTGGGTCCTCCTTCCCTACTCCCCACAGTTGTGTCCTGCCCCTTCTGGCCTCTTCACTCCAAGTCTTCCCCATGCTTATTCTCTTCCCCAGCCAAGGCTTCTGGCTCCTGCTGAGGACTCCCACACTTACAGATCCTTCACTCTAAACCCGGATTCCCACTACTACAGAGTATCTCTTCCCAAAAGTGCGAGGCGCCCCTAAAACTCAACAAGTCCAAAAGCAATCTCGATAGTCTTCTTTCCCTTCAACAAATACTTCATTTCCCTGCTTCCTTTCTCTTACAGAGTGACACCCACCATGCTACTTAAGGAGCAGAAACCCAGAAGTCATCCTTCCCCTCACCTCCCTCCTCGCCCATATTCAACAGGTTACCATTTTGCAGTTTAAGTTACACGTTTCCAGTCATCTCCCCATATCCCAGCACCACTGCTCTAACTCGGGGCTGCCTTCTCTTTCTTTGCCTCTATTTACGAGTTACACTCACATGGGGCCATCTTTCTGAAATACGCATCTGATTTTGGATGCTCCTACACAACCTCACCTGCATTTCTCCACATTTTGCAAAGTAAGAGTCAAACTCCTTCAATCTGGCTGCTTCCTGCCCATCCAGCTTGCTCCCTCTGAGTCCTCCTGTTACAGTGTGATTAGCAGTCCCCAGTCCCCAACCTGCTTCATGCTCCGTGTCATTGCACACATGGCTTTCTGTCATTCAGATGCCTCTCTCACCCTGCCCTTGCCCTGTATTTGACCAACACATACTCATTCTTCAAAACTCAACTTAAGGGTGGCCTCTTCTGGAAAGGCTTGAATGGCACCAGCCTGATTTGAAAGGCTCACCCCTAGTTCCTACAATCACCAGTACCCTCTGTCGCAGAACACATGGTACCTTCCTGTCATCTGCTTACACACACACACACACATGCACACACACACAATACAAGGGTTCCATTTGGCTCATCTTTGTATTCCTGCTGGTTATCACAGTTCCTAGCTCAGGGCTCATTAGCCCTGAGCTGACTGCAATGTTTGCTGCGTGCACAAAAGAATGAGTGAATGAATGAATGAACGACTCAGTCGTTTGGGCAGCAGACTCTTGATTTCAGCTCCGGTTATGATCTCAGGGACCTGAGATCCAGCCCCACATCCTTCTCCATGCTCAGCAGGGAGTCTTCTTGAGTTTCTCTCTCCCTCTTCCTCAGCTCCTCCCCCTGTGCTCTCTTTCTCTCCAAAATAATAAATAAATCTTTAAAAAAAACGCCACTGAGGTTAATATTCCTGAAAGAAATATGCAGACAGCAAGATTTCTGTTTTCCTCTTCATTCTCACAGCTGCCAAAATTTCCAGGCACTTCCTTGCTTCTCCGCTAGCAAGTTAAATGAGGCCGCTTGCCACACTGACCCTGGCAGGTTGGAGGAGAAGAGTCTTTCTAAATGGCGCATTTTCCTCTTTTGGATTTCTTAGCTGTAAAACCTTAATTCAAAAGTTCAGATGCACCTGGGGAGAAAGAACTCAGAGCAAAGCACCGGGTGAGGGAAGTGGGTTCCCTCATCCTGAACTGTGAGATGAGCTTTGTCGCCACTTCCTCTCCAATCTGATGGGCACAGAACCCCTCATGATTTTTCCAAAAGCTTTCTTGGAGTCGCCCCCAGACTTTCTGATTCAGCGGGTCTTGGGAGGGGCCCAGAAAACCATTTTTAACAAGCAAGCGCCGCCAGTGGTTCTAAGGCAGGTGGTCTGTGAATCACACTTTTCAAACACTGCTTTAGGTGTTTAGAAAACAATCCTGCCCAGTTCCTAAGCCAAATGTAATTTGCGGTGATTTTCAGAGGCCTGCTCTGGGACGAAGTGCTTAGAAGATCAAATATATTTGATATTCCGTTCAGGACTAATGGGAGCAATCACTTCTCCTCAGCTTTGAGAGCCCATTAGGAGAGCAGATGAGCTAAGTATTTAGAAGATCGAGATGTGTTTGGAATATCATTTACAACTCCTCCCTGCAGGGAGTACTGAAAACAATTTGACTGCAGAGATATTGTGTGTGCGTGTGTGTGTGTGTGTGTGTGTGTGTGTGTGTGTGTGTATCTGCCCACCACCGGGCACTGAGTTCGTCCCAGCTTCTACAAATTGAGGTGTCCTTGTCTCACTCAGAAGAAAATGAAATGAAGAAATTCTATGGAGCCTAGCTTTCCTCTATCTTCTCCTGGGTTTATTTGTCTATTTTTAGTGATGATAGGGTCATCATTATGTCCAGGTATGGACTTGAGTTCAGAATCCAGAAGACTCCTCCATGGTGCTCCATGAGTGTGGAGCCCAGTTCTTTTACTTGCAAGCATTCAAATTCCTTTCCAACCCCAGTCCAAAAAAATATGTGCACCAGAAAGATCAACCTAGGTGTAAATTATTTGCAGCAATAATAGTAACACACGGTATATACTCACCACCATGCTTAACTACAGATTTCTGACCCATCAACCTGGTGGACACTGATGCTTACTTTTCAAGCCATAGGAAATTACAAGTCAGGGGAGCTTTGGGCCAGGAAAAAAGAGCTAACATAAAGCACGAGTATTTTCTATTTTATTCTAGAGTCAGAGGAATCTTGACTCATCTATCTTGTAAATCAAGGCAGAATTATTCCCTTCTGGATTTGAGGCCCCTTTACTACCCTCGACAAGAGAACAAGGTGTGCTTGGTTTAGGGTTTTTGTTTTGTTTTTTTTTGGTTGTTCGTTGTTTCAGGATTCGTAGTTCTACTAGCAAAATTAATTAGCATAAATAAAATCATTACACCATCATACAGTCAGAACTATCTGAGAAAATCAATTGTATTCCCAATAATGGTAGCATTCCAAATGCTGATATTGCCACTCTAGGCTCCAACATGTGTCTTCCTTTAGGCCTCTGAATGATGGTCTCCATAGCAAGGCAACAATGTTGGCAACTGTAGTAAGTTATAGTACCAACGTCATGTTTGAGACCTTTTATACCAGGCTCTATGTTCAGGCTTTCACTCATATGACCACTCAGTCCTTACCCTAAGCATTTCACAGATACAGACTCTGAGGCCAGGGTGGCTACTGAGTTTGCCCCAGTTCAAGGAGCTAGTAAGCAGCAGGACAGGAGATCAGCCCAAGCAGGTGGTTCCTCAGCTGTTTGTTGCCCTGACTCCCCACCACCTCTGGGTGACTAAAGAACATGTCTGTGCTGGGTAGTGGGAAGAGGGGTGCCATTATGTCATTAGTCCTAGACTTCCATAGACTTTCTCAGAATGGAACAAGTTCAGGGGCGTCTGGGTGGCTCAGTGGGTTAAAGCCTCTACCTTCAGCTCAGGTCATAATCCCCAGGTCCTGGGATGGAGCCCTACATCGGGCTCTCTGCTCAGCAAGGACCTGCTTTCTCTCTCTGCCTGCCTCTCTGCCTACTTGTAATCTCTGTCTGTCAAATAAATAAATATAATCTTTAAAAAAAAAAAAAAAAAGAATGGAACAAGTTCAAGACATGTGTCCCAGGCCCAGATTTTTACCAAATCACATAACAGATTGAATCTTAAGGAAGGTATTTAAATAGTTTCCCTCTAAGCAATGTAAGGGCAGGAATCCTACCTCCTCTCAGAATGTTGGTAGGGAGTCAAAAGAGCAGAAAATGTTGATCTATAAATTAAAGATTCCGTTTTTCTAAATCATTATCTTTGCCACCCTCAAATTCTTCTTGAAAGCATACCTTTTTTATCCCAACAATTTAGATAAGTAGTAACCAATTTGAAGCAAAGGGTGGGGGGACAGAGGGAGAGAGGAAGGAAAGAAAGAGATGCTAAGAGAACAAATTCCCACAGTGGAGAAATGACAGAACTGAGTTTAGAGCCTAGTCTCTCATACTCTAAAACCCAATGTGAGGAAAAATTACTTTATATGCCTTTTAATTTAGTTTCATGGTAGTTTTTGGAATTTGATTTCATTACTTTGAACACGTCAGAGGAATCTCACACTTGGGAATGTACTCCTTGTGTCATGGGCCTGTTGGAGAAAAATGGGGGTCATGATAATCATCTCACAAAAGACACACTCGATATAGCAGAAAGATTGTGCATAGTTAAAAGAAGTTGCTCCATGAAGACCTACCTGACAAAAAATGCATAGAAAGTGAGAAAAAGTGGTGTTCCCCAGGTAGGAGCAAAGCCTTCCTGACGTCCTGCCCTAGGTCAGCTTTCTGCAGGGAGAATAAGGCCACCCCCTCCAGAGCCAGAAACTGTTGGGAGCCCACCCATGGCTCCCAGGGGCCCACAAATGACTATTATCAGGGTGGCTCTTGTCCTCATCACTTTCTTTGGTTGTACCCTGATGTCAGAGTGATAAAGTGTCCTCTGGAAGTATTATGATTCCCCCCACCCCAGATTTCTGAGAGAATAGAAACATCTCAGGGTAATAACTTTTTGGGCCAAAATACATACTACTCAGTTATGGTAGCCATTTTATGACGTGGCTAAACCTGTTTCGCCTGCAGAAGGAGGAGAGTCACCAAGATGGTATCTCTTCTTCTCTCAGCCCCAGTAAAGCCCCCAGCATGTGGAGGAAGTAATTGAAGTGAACTGGAGGAAACACCTGGAAAGACAACAATAGCCCCACATAGGAGAAAACAACTATTCATCCCCTCAGGAATAGCCCACCCTCATCACCACAGTAAAGGGAAGAAACTGAGGGCATCTGGGTGGCTCAGTTAGTTAAGCTTGGGTCATGATCCTGGGGTCCTGAGATCGAGCCCTGCATCGGGCCCTCTGTTCAGTGGGAAGCCTGCTTTTTCCTCTCCCTCTGCCCCTCCCCCCATGCTCATGCACTCCCTTTCTCTTTCTCTCTCTCCTCTCTCTGCTGTCTCTCTCTTTCAAATAAATAAATATCTTTAAAAAAAAAAAAAGGCAGAAATTGCAGATTCAACTATCTATGGGGGCCAGGTGTGTGACAAACTGGTGAGACCCAGGTGAATGAGAACCTGTGGTCATGGCATGTGGTAAAGACATTGGCATGCCCTCTCTACATGCAACTTAAGTGTTGCCAAACTCAGACATTTCAAAGGAAAGCAGGAAATTGAGATTTTTATATGAAATATCCCAATTTTCAAATTTGGTAACTCTTTTGACTTAATATACTCGGCAGGCCAGCAAAACCATTTTCTGGTCATGTAAGCAGTAGGACCTCCCCTGGGCATCTGTTTCACTGCAAAGACATTCAGCCCAGCAGGTGACTCATGATGACATGTGGGCATGGACTGGAATCAAGGGCATAACAATGGTTGAGTGCTCATGATATTTGAAACCCTTAAATTAATGAGATCATCTTAGAAGTCTCAAATGCATGCGCTAGTAAAAAAAGAATACTCCTCTTTCTTCTTTGTGGAGCTGTGGTAGGGATGGGGATGGAGGCTTGACTGTAACTTCCCTGAGCCTCAGTTTTTCCAACTGTGACACAATAGAAAGTGCCATGATGCTTACAGGTTGTTGTTGGGATTAAAATGTGATAACAAAGAAAACCTGGGCAGAGTTGAAGCCACATGGTAGACGCTCCATAGAGCTTACTCCCCAGCTCTGGCCAAAGAGCTTTGCGGCCCTAAGCTTGTCCCTTCACTTTTCTGAATTTCAAATGCACAAATGCCAAGTTTGGACCATGTGGTCTCCACAGCTTCTCGGGACGTCACCATTCCAGGAGCCCCTAGTGACGACCTTCTAAACCCCGGCTGCCCTGCCCTAATGACATCTTGCTCTCCCTGTAATTACTAGGATGGCTTTATTAACACACTTACCTCAGCATTGAGATCCAACAAAGGAGTCATTACTGACTGAACTGTGCTTGAAAAGAAAATATAAAAGATCTTCAGATCTCCCACAATGCTATAGAGAGGACAAAAGGTTGTCATTTAAATTTTGACATAATTATAACATTTAAGGGTAAACGCGCACCACTCGATAATCCTTCCTGAATAATTGCAGCGTTCCTAGCTGAACTGGAGGCCGATAATTGACTTGCCTGGAGGTTGCTAGGGAAGCACTAACTGTGCAGGATAAGTGAGGAGAATTAAACAATAGGACGTGGAAGAGACAGTCATGTCTCTCAGCGAATAACCCAGTTAACTACTGCAGGGAGCCCCGGGTGGGCATGCTTATGAGGACAGGCACAGCTGCAGCTGAGTCTGAGTAAAGACCCCGGTCATCACGCCTCCTCCCACCCATCATACTACTGTTACACTCAGTCATCATCGTGTCTCCCCAGACACCAATGTTTGCTGCAAGACAACAAAATTTCATTGGTGTAACAGGAAGTATTATTTCTCCCTCCTTGAGAGGAGAGGGCGGGGGTCCTGCTGGTCCACAGACTCAGTCCAGGTCTGCTCCACGCATCTCATCCTCCTGGGCCCACCAGGCTTCCTTGGGTACACAGAGTGTGAGGACAGGCAGAAACACTCGGCTCAGAATCAGGGTACTGAACTCTTCCATCGGCCTTCTCCATGCTGAAGCAAGTCACATAGCCAAGGCCGAGGTCTGTGGGCAGGGAAGTGAGTCCTTGCTGAGCAGCAATCTACTCTACCGCACCCCTTAAGACTGTACCTTTGAGAACAGGGACCATTCTCATTTCTGTTCAGCATATTACCCAGCAAAGCTCAAGAAAAGCTGAGTCTCAGTCATTCATTGAAATCTACTCCTGTGGTACCCAATGATGGGGCACTCCAGCCAAAGGCTGGGATAAAATGGAAGTCCACGTAGGCAAACCGGCATCAGGGTAATAATCTGTTACAAATGGACGCTGGTCCCTGAGCCGGGTGTAGCAGAATGAAAAAGTCACAGTTCCCAGAACTAATTGCTGTCTGCACCCACTCAGCCTTATCTTGTGACTATGAATGTGTCAAGTATACAACAATTTGGGGATCGTTGGAAGTCTGAGGATCCCCAAGATCTCTGTTGTACTACTGGTGAACACTGCCTCCTGCACATCCTTTCTTACACTTAAACTTGGTCTGAGTAAAACCTACTGTGTCTCATGAGTTCAGCAGTCAGTCAGTGCAAACCCAGGCCATTGCTGCTAGTCAGGCAGAGGAGGCGGTGGGTTCCTAACTAGTCCTCAAAATGGGAAGATGCCTTGTTGAGATCACACAGTTCATTGTAAAGACTCTTGATTGCCTCATCCTCTTCAGTAACAGGATTCTTCTAGCTAGTGCCCCAGGGGAAGGTGGATCTTGCTCAGTTCCATTACAGTGGTCTCCTCCCCCTATTGGGCATGGCCAGTAGGCAGCCTGTGGATCAGCTGGCCAACAGGTGGAGAGGTCCTGAGGGGGTCCTGGGAAAGAAGTCATTTCTCTTTCACGAAGATACCTTAAAAGAGATGGTGTCTGTCTTCCCCTGGGCATCACTAGGTCTGAATGTGATGCCTGGAAAACAGTGCCATCTTGGGAGCACAAGGGAGCCATCCTGAGGGCAATGGTGGCATGCTGAGGATGGCAGAATGTGGAGGGAGACTCCTCGTGAGGCCATCATTGAGCTTTTCTTCATAGGAGGCCTGGAGTTGCCCTACTATTCACTTCTTATTATACGCAGAAATAGATTCCCTTATCATTTCAACAAACGTGGGTCACTGTTTTCTCTTGTGTACAGCCAAGGGCACCCTAACTCACTGGGTCAGTAAGTGCTGATGTTGAGTCGGTAATGCCTTCCCCAGACCCCAGGAGGGTAACTGGCAGAGACACAGCCCATACAGGGCCAGAAATATCAGTCTATCATCATGGGATAATCTGGTCTGGGAGATGGAATGGAGCCAGGCACCAGGGACAGAAAGTCACCACAGGTTAGCAACGAGTTCTCCCCAACGGGGATGGGGAAGAGAACAGACCAGAGGCAGCCAGGAATGCAGGTGATGGTTCTCAATCCTACCAAGTCAGGCATCTCTGGTGACACTCACTGATACCACCTGCTGGCCTAGTGGATCCAACAGCACCTAGAAAAGTCTTAGGAGATTACATGCAGTTTATTTGGGGAAAACATACTGACATAATTATTAGGGCCTATGTGGCGGGGCGGGGATGGATAACGGACAGGGACACTCAAAATGTATAAGCAGCAACAATGCTAACCACTGGGGACTTTGGAGCCCCTCTCGCCGTACCGAGGAAATGACTGCCAAGTCAACGTACACCAAGGGCCAGCTCTGCATTAGAGAAGAACTATTGTTCTGTCTTTCAGCATTTTTCCATCTACTTACACCTTGAATGTCATCGTGCAGCATTGGACAGAATTGAAAAGCAGCTACCAGAAGTGGTGGTGCTTTTCCACAAGAACATTAGCCATTAGTCAGGAATAATGGCCAAGTCACAGGGTGATGGGTTGAGTCAGTTGTTTTTCATGCATACATATTAGAGTCCCATACCTCCTTTATTCTGCAATGCATAATCCATGTTACCATACACAGAGCTGGATGTCCGACTCCTCTCCTTTTGAAGGCTATGCTAATTTGACACATTCTTACCAGGCACTCGGCATCGGCATGGGTTACAGAGACTGCCAATGATCTATTTCTCAGGACAGCTCAGAAAAGGACAGTCGCACCTCTGTCTGAGACTTTTGCAGGCCAACAGGCCTGTCAACAGCCATGAGGATGGATGGGCTGGCCAAAAATGACCCCATCGTTAGCAGTCACTGATTAAAGAGAAAGGAGTAAGCTTACAGAGAAGAGTTTGAAAAGCTTCATTTGTGACTCAGAGGCAGGGAACTGCTCTATAACCCCAAGTTGCGGGGGTGGGGGGGCAGGTGTTTGGTCTTTCTTTTATACCTTGGTTCTTTTATGCACATCAAGAGACATGCAGACAAGGTCAAGGAACAACCTTCGACTTTGTCTACCTGCATCCATTACACTTCAGTCAGCTGAGGTATCTTTCCCGGACAGCAGTCAAGTTAAATAACCTAAGTATCCATGAATCATTTCTATAACTTGCACCAATTATAATCCTCTGCAAGTCTCCTTGAAATGACTACAGAATAGATCCTTCTCTTTAAGCTGGGGAAAGCTGGCATTTCCACTTTACCAAAGTAATGCTTTCCTCCTGCTATTTATAGTTTTTGAAAGAGTTCACCTTCGTTGGGTCCAGACAGAGTGTTGGATGTTTGTTTGCCTGAGGATGACTTCTTGTCACCTTGCAGAGTCAAAGGGAAGGAGTTCTGTGTGCAAAGATTGCAAATTTCAAGTGCCTTCTCTTTGGGCTGAAGCCAGAGGACCTTGACTTAGCCTTAAAAATCTTACCTGTAGGGGCACCTGGGTGGCTCAGTTGTTAAGCGTCTGCCTTTGGCTCAGGTCATGATCTCAGGGTCCTGGTATTGAGCCCCACATCGGGCTCCCTGCTCATTAGGAGGCCTTCTTCTCTCTCTCTCTCTCCCACTCCCCTTTCTTGTGTTCCTCTCTCGCTGTGTCTCTGTCAAGTAAATAAAATCTTTAAAAAAAAAAATCTTACCTGTAGTCTGGCATATTCAGGGGAAAGGAAGAGGGAACTATAATTTATTCCTACCTACCTACCATACCTACAATGAACTAGGCACATTTGGTATATGTTTTTGTAGGTAATTTTCAAAAGAAAGTTAACTTCTTGCCCGAGATAATTAATGCATGGAATTCTCAGGCACCAACCACATCAAGAACTTTTCATACATTATCTCAGTTAACTCTTATATAAATGCTAATCAGTAATTACTTGCTCCCATTCCTGTTTCACAAAAGAAGACTTTGAGGCTCAGAGAGATTAAGTGACTTGCCCAGATAGAGGGAAGGGCTGGATTCAAATGGGAAAGATTGATGCTATGACCACAGGCTCCTGCGGGGTCCCCACACAACCAGTTAAGTTAAGGGAAAAGCCCAGT
This sequence comes from Mustela putorius furo, assembly GCF_011764305.1. Taxonomy (NCBI): domain Eukaryota; kingdom Metazoa; phylum Chordata; class Mammalia; order Carnivora; family Mustelidae; genus Mustela; species Mustela putorius. The sequence continues at coordinate 6,709,819 of NW_025422019.1, forward strand.
TCCTTGCATGTGTGTCTGACCTTACAATCACATTCTTTCCACCATATTGTGCTACATCTCAGAATGGAGATGATGCCGTTGCCTGGAAATGGAGATTATCAAATTTTGCCATGCAAATCCCAGATACTGGATCTCAAGGCATTGAATGGAACTGCAAGACACATGCAGCCACTGCAAGACACACCCACCACTCCATGCCTCCCTTCCAGGACTTCTCTCCCCATGCCACTAACAGCCCCCTTTCCCACGCAGAAAGAGAGTGCCCCAGTCAGAAGGAGTCAGAAAAAGGGACATGGGCCATCTGGACTCCCACAGAAGGCCAGGAGCATGACCATTATTGCAATCCTTTGTCTCAGCCTAGAAGAGGCCTTGATTTTTTAGCTTGGACTGGGAATTAGAATCACCAGTGCAGACTGTTTAAAATAAGATCCCAAGGCTGCCCCCCTGACACCTCCTCCCATCAGTCATTGCACTGTAGTCCGTAGACATCTGTCCTCTTTTACAGCCTCCCCAGGGCTTCAGGCAGATTTTTTTTTTCTGTATAACTTTGCATGATTTGAATCTTTCACAATGCAAATGAAATCAACTACTCTTTCCGTAATAAAATAAACAAATGTGTGGGTGTGTGTGTGTGTGTGTGTGTCTATTCGAGATCCCGAGTACCCCATGCTGTTCCATCTATTCCAGGATCTTGCTGCTCAAAATTCTCACCCATTTCTTCTTAAGCCCCTTAATGAAGATCCAAGCAATACTGTTTTCCCTGACAAAAGAGACCAAAGACAGAGAAAAGACTTGCAATGAAAGGGAATTAAGAGGGGGCTTAAAATGCAGGAAACAGGACATGTTGTGAAGTCGGAAAGCCCTGGGTTCAAATCCTGACTCACTTTCTTTTTTTGCGCACTCAGTGTTCTTAGACAAATAGTTCGGTTACTCCAAGGTCCACTTTCCCTCCATATACAATGCAGATAATACTCTCTGTCCTGTAAGACCAGTGTGAGTGCCAGTATCTCTCATGCAGACTCAATACCAACCAATGGTGGCTGCTATCATCATTGATTCCACTGTTACCAAAACTAATATTTTGGTGATGGACGCCGGCGAGGGTATGTGCTATGGTGAGCACCATGAACTGTGTAAGACTGATGAATCACAGACCTGCACTCCTGAAACAAAAAATACATATATGATAATTTTTAAAAAGCTAATATTTTATTAGCATTGATGACCTTTTACTTCCAAGAAATGAATGAATGGGAAGAAAGAAAAGAAATGACAGGGCAACTTACAAAATGTCCAGGCACCAGAGCCCTGGAGGTGGTTGCAGGCGCTTCTCCAGGCTCCCCTTGAGCCAGCTGATCCATCTCCTTCAATGCTGAGAGTTCACAGGCAAGGTGTTCCTCTCATCGCTGGAATACAGCCAAGAAGCACTCAATAACACAGTTTTATCTCCCTTCTTCTCCTTTTAGAGCTGCCTCAAGAGAAGACGATCAACCACTCTCCAGGTAATTGTTGTGGAAGAAAAGCAGCCTCCAAAATTGGAAGGAGTTTGTGGAAAGGGGCATTGTGATCTTCTCACGTTTTGCAGCATGCATAGCATCAGATCGTATCAAGCACAGAGTATAATGGCATCAGAGAGAGGCAAAGAGAAGCAGTCAGAAGTTTCCATCTCCACGTGGATTAACAGTGAGAATTCGTCTGTTAATGTCATCTCAGCATATCTTGACAAAAGGGGGACATCCTGGGAGCTCCTATAGGAGACAGATTCAGAGGAATACACTCTGACGGATGGCAGTGGGCTCCAGGAGCACCTGTGGAAAGCCAGCTCTCAGTAGCAGGAGCAGGAAATAATATGGAAGGAATCACAAGACAAATTGCAACACAAAAAAGCATCCTTTAAAAAAAAAAAGTAGAGCTTCTATAAAAATGACATCAAACAAATGGTTACAAAACAGAAAACTGCAATTTAGTTTGTCATGGAAAAGTCCTAACAGCCCAAAAGATACCACTTCCCTTTCCTGTTAGCTCAACTTCCAAGAAAGAATGTACTCTTGCAGCTCCTCACCTCTCCAGGACTGCTGGGGGACATGGAGAGTTCGGTCAAGCTGAGTGCCTCACTCAGTGTCCCCCAGTAGGTAAGAGAAAGCCCAAGTATCTCTCAGGTCCTCTTCTCTATTTGTTCAGACTAGCCCATGTCCCCAGAAGGGGTGATCTGAACACAGAATTGTTCAACCAAGCACACATGGCCTCTTCACATAAGGCGCCAAGGAAAGAATGTTCAGCTGGGTGATAGCCAACAGCTCCCAGGAAGAAAGGGTGAATGTATACCAAGGACAAGGCCAGGGAGTGGGGAGAAAGGTCTCAGCCAGGTCAACCATAAGGCCTTGGGTAATCCCAGCCTTCCAGGGGCTTCCCTATCTTGTTTCCCAAAGGAAGTGGCAGGGACTGCTTGCTCTCCTTTGACCTTAAACTTGCTTTAATAACAAGGATAATTTGGGAAACATCTCTGGTATTTTGGATATCTTGGTCTTTTCATTTTTGTGGATTTTATTTCCTGTCATCTTGGCCCCAGGAGAGGGAGAAGGTAGATGCCACCCAGGAAAAAGGCTGTGATACAGAAAAGGTTCCTGTCAAAACAGGAAGGAGTGGGGAAGAAAGGAAAAGAGAAGAATTCTGTCCTCTACTCCTTTCCCTTCGCCCCTATGCATATGTGATCAAATCCGAACCAGAATCCCAGACAAGTTTTGCAAGAATGCTAGAAAATGAAGCTTGTTTTGTGCCTTCCCAGACACAGATGGAAAAACTTTCAAGAGCCCCCAGAGAATCCCCATATCCAACATGGCACCACTCTAGCCATAGGCAGGAAATGTCAGAGTGGCGAAGCAAGGTCAGAACAGGGCAAAGGTCCCCCTCAGTTCTCCTCAGAGCCAAGGTTGGGGTAGGAGAGATTCTTCAGTGCTCCCTGGGCCTAGAGAAGGCCATCAGTCGTAGATAGGACATGTCTGCCAGCCTCAAGAGGCAACCCAGATACACAAATCTCATCCTCTTTAGAAGCTGTGAAGTAGACCACTCCAAGGAAGAGGAGGAGGGAAGATCTCCAATTTGGAGATGCTGCAAAGTAGTGGCCAACTCCACGCCTGAAGATCATAACGGTGCCACCTGACAAAAGCTAGACCGCCAGTCAGAGGCCAATGAGAGAAGACATCAGTGACCAAAGCCAGTGAAGAAACAACAGAGCTTTGGCAGGTGTGGATCATCAGGGGATAAAAGCACAGCCCCTCTAAAAAAGCCAGCATGGCCATTCTCATCCCAGTGGGCAGGAGTACTAGAACCCTAGTTCTAGACAAGATGAGTGAGACCACAACAAAGACCTGTGAGGGACACAATGACAACCGGCCAATCCAAGCCTTTGTGCATACTTGACAATAAGCAGGACTTAATTTAAACCAGCTCTGTATCCATTCCAGAGCTTAACGTGAGCCATGGCTGTGTAACCAGAGTAGACACTCAAACGTAGGTCAAGGCCATGTTCTGCAATAATGATGTGCATGTGAAAAACATTAAGAAAACACATTTCTAGCAGTTTTTGTTGAAAATCTAAATAGTTTGGGGCCAGAGAAAGGGTAGCCCCAAAGTTCAAATGACCCCTTGCAGCACTAAATTGAATTCTGAACTTTACTTCCCAAAGATACATTTTAGCTGCTTTATTTATGTTTCTTTCATAAGGAAAGACATGGCAGGGAGGAGGGCAGCATTCCTGACAAGCCCCAGCCTCCTTGCAGCGACACTGCAAGAAAAGCTTGCCTTCCCAGGATAAGAAGTAGCCTTTTAAAAGCTGCACAAGGATACACACGTGCTAAGTGTGAAAACCAAACTCTGAACCCAGAGAAAACCAAACTCTGAACCCAGAAAAACCAAGTGCTAAGAAAACCAAACTCTGAACCCAGAGTCTTCCCTTTACAGAATCCCACAGTTGCATATTAGAGGCCGCAGTGTTGAAAGGTCCCACTCACAAGCTGTCTGGCTCTCATTTATTCACTCGTACACATGGCCCTTCACTGCAGAAGATTCTGGAAACAGGAAGCTTCTTGCTAAAGGAGGAGCTCATGATAAGACAGTGGCTGTTCCATGGCGGGCATGGACTCTAGAGGATGGCAAATTTTGATCTAAAATCCTATGGTACTTGATAATAGCTGATGATGAGAGGATAAAGTTAACGAACCCCATCTTAACTTTATAAAGGCAGTATTGAGTCAAGTGGAAAGGTTAAAAAAAAAAATTGAAATGGACTTAGCAAAACTGACCCTAAATAATCCCAAACAGTATGCTCTGGAGGAGAGAGCCAAAACTATCTGGCTTTGTGCAAAGGGTTCTTTGCTTTCCTTGAGTCCCAAGGTAGGTTAATTAGGCACAGAGGGACATAGTAGAACCATGGGTCCCATTCCAACTCTACCCAGCCTTGTGTTGTGTTGTTCTGCCCCCCAAAGCTCCTCCAAGCCCCCAAGGGGAGAGAGAAGTACATAAAAAGGCAAAGCAATGTGCCAGCCCCGCCCAGAACAGCACAGTCCTGCCCTTCCCGGACCAGGTGTGTGTTGGTCCCAGGATCGAGGGCTGTCCAGAAAGCCCTCTGTGGGCCCAGCCAGGCGGTCTTCTCTGCAGGTACTGATAGGGGCAAACCATTACCCTCTCTGGCCTCTAGCTAGGACAGCCTAATCTTGGAGGAACAGATTAAGAATATTCTCTGTATCAGCTGAGAAATCTCCTTATAAACAACTTTTCAGGGAAGTGGTAAAAATGAGTCTGAACAATGAGTTGGCATAACCGACATATTAGGTGATTTCAGAAAAATAACTGTAATGTCATTTCTAATGGCCTTGGAAAGAAAGGCTTGGAGGCCCCTCCATGTGTTCTGACCAGGGAAGGGGAGGTGGCAGAAGCCCAGGTCTTCCCAGGATCTTGGTTCCATCTGTCCTGTGGGGTGGCTGCTAGTGGCACCACAGGGTTCCATGCAGTGCCTACAGAATCCAAAGATTCCTTCCCTGGGATCTTCTTTGTATACATAATAGATGGCTTTGTAAACATAACTCTGAAGGATGGTGTTTATTGGACTTTCTTTAAAAATTCTTCAAGGATATATCAACAACCCTTTGAGCCAAGAGAATTTGAGAGAGTCAAATTGCTGTGTTCACCAAGTATCTCCTCACCAGTAGCTTCAATCTGCATTTGTATTTGTATAGTCAGGGGTTATATTCATTCATTCCTTCATTCAGGACAAAGCCTCTGAAAACCGTCAGAGAAAAATCTGACAGCAAAATATCCTGTGCTGCTTTCAAAAGTGGATCATTTTAGGAATGCCTTATCTTTGCGGTTGCCCTTCTGTGAAATACACAATTCAGGGGATTTGGGGGGAGAGAGCTTGACATAGAGGAAAGAAGGCTCAGCTGCACCCCCAGATCCATTTACTAAGTACCTTTGTCTCTCCAGGGGTACAGGTGAGCACCTCGAACAGGGGTGGCAGGGACAGCTTACTCACCTCTGTATCCCCAGCCCTTAACCACACACCTGACCCATAGCGGGTACGAGAAGAAAGCAAACGAATGAATGAAAGGATATGTCCAGTAAGTGGAAATGATAAATAAAGGTCCTGCCAATGTCACCGGATGACTGTGCACTTGGCAAGGAGGACAAGCCTATGTTCATTATTGATTCTTCTGGGCAACCGCTACAGATCTACCTTTCGTTTTGAATTCAGTGTTCTGTATGACACGGTACTCCTTGATGGAAACCATCTTCACTCATGGACTCAACATTCTTGGAGGGCAGGGAGGGTGATGCTTATCTCTGTGTTCTCATGCCAGGTACAGACCCTCAGGGGTGGTGCTGAGAATGCACCCCTGAAAACATCTCGCTGAGCCCCAGTCCTGGTGATCGATCCTTGGAGGCCTCAACTACTACAGCATCAGGGGAAACAGACTTGTCCCTGAGCAGCAGTGGTAAAAAATTAAGCTAAGTGTCTTCATTAGGATTGTCAGAGGTGCGAAGGAGAAAACGTGGGCCCAAAGGGCATGTATAATGAGGTCCCAAAGTTGGAGGTGGGGGTGGCAGAGGTAGTGCCAGGGAAGATTTAGCTGATTGTACTGGGCAGGGGGCAGAGGGGTTCAGGCTGTTGGTGCCCCAACTTCTCAGCATCGTTAATGCCTATTTCCTTCAACGGCCAAAGAGATCCGTGCTCCCTGGCAGTCAGCAGAGGAGTTTGTCAAGATGAGAAATCCACTTGGAAACATTTTACATCTTTCACACTATTGGCTCTTTCACAATGTAATTGTGTCAGAAGCAGAGGCATGCAAGTACTCCCCAGGCATCGCGAGGCGGTTTCTACCCAGATCTTGACAATGGTTGCCAGGTTCTCTGCATTACCCTGATTTCCACAAAAGGAAAAGGGTAGTGGGATACCCTGGGACCATCATCAAAGCAGGAGATATAAATACTTTATTCACCATCAACAGGAAAAGGTATTTCCAGTCTCATATTATCTTTCTCGGAGGAAAAAAAACCTTTCTTGTTTTCAAGGTCTTAGTAATATGGGTGGCCAAATATAGCCATCTTCCACATTAGGGCTAGCTAATATATGGCCCTTAGATCACCAGGGCTCCCGTCCATATCCAGGACAGACCCCGCTTACCAGTTCCTGCATACTGAGACAGCCTCAGGATCCTTCTCAACACCACCTTTCAGGCAGTCATTCCAATCAAGTGATAGTCATGGTTGAGATTTTCCCCCGCTCTTCTAGGTCAACCTCACCAGTCTAACTTCTTGCTGCTCCCCATCCAGTTGACATTTTTTTCCTGCCCTTTCTTCCACTAACAGAATCTTAATTTACTTCAGGGAACCGTCCACCCTCCCCATTTGCAGATTAATAATTCTGCCCCTGTCTCTGGAAGTAGGTACATGGGTCAGGCCCTGGCTGTTCAGAACATCGAATCTCTCCAGACATAGAGATGATACCAGGGATGTCCACAGGTTCTAACCTGGTCCAAAGAGGCTCAGTCTCAGGACTTAAACCAAGACCACAAGGAAAAGGGAACATACTTCTACTTGTGGACCTGAGCTCATGAAACTGTAAACCCTCAGCCACGGGGAGAAAACCTTCCCCAAAGTGATACCAAGTTGGAGATCCTCGCAGATGAGTGAGAGAGGGTGTGTGAGTCCCTGTGAGTCATGACATCATCTGTTTCTCTGTCTTCTGCTGTTCTTGCTTTGTTTTGTTTACCACTTTCAAGTATACAATGTGGTTTTATTAACTGTAGTCACCGGGCTGTACATTGCATCCCCCAGGACTTTATTCTTTTTTAACCGAAAGTTCCTACCTTTCGACCACCTTCGCCCATTTCACCATGCTCCACCCTACCCCCCTTGCTTTTGAAAAACATCTCCTGATGCATTCGAACCTAGATCTGTCTCTGCTCTCTTCAGTTATGTGAAGCAAAGAGAGGCAAGCTGGCTTGAGTTGAGTTTCTGTCACTTGGGACTGAAGTCACCCGCATGGGCACAATCACCTAACTTCAACAGGATGCTTTTCTTGGCTAGGAATGGCCTCCAGCCGGAGTCAGATAGTTTAAAATTGGCAGGCCCTATCCCCCGTGAGGTGAGTCACGGCACGCTGAGAAGAGGCCAAGACCATGTACTCCCCACATCCAGAACGCTGGAGCTCAGCTGACAAGCACCGCCCCTGGAGGAAGCAGTCATACAAGGGACATTAACGAAGAAGAGACGCAGAAGGAGGACACTCACCACTGGTGGCTCCGAGCTGCCCTGCGGTGCCTTTCCTGGGCACAACCAGGTCTCCAGGCACTAGCAGCCCTGGCCCTGGGGCTTTGATTTGCCAACTCAACCTCCACAGACACAACTTGGACAAGCAAGCCCAGGACCTGTGAAGTCCTCTCCCAGCCCACTCTTGAACTATATAGTTCACTCTCCTCCAGAAACCCTCAGGGTTTGTCCTTCCTTGCACCTCCCATGTTTCCCTCTAGATCCACCTGCTGTGCCGTCTTCCTGTACCACTGGGCCTCACCAGGACCCATCATTTACCCTCTCCCTCTGACTCTGCAGCTGCAGGGTTTAGACTCCCCGTCATTCGTAAAAGTTCCCAATGAGCTGACCTAATTCATAAAAACAGAACCTTGACACATGTCCATACTCTCTAGTTCATTCAGTCCGCAGATGAAGGCGGATTAGGGTTTTGCTGTGTATCAGGGCTCCTTCCGGTAGAGGTAAGTTTGCTTCTGAATCTTTGCTCCTCTTATTATAAGCCAAAACATTGCCAACATTCTCCCTGTTATGCAATATTGAGGGTTAAAATATGAATCAGGAGTAATCATGTATGCATTATTTATAATTCAGATATTCTGGGTATTATGCCAAGAAAATACGCATATTTCAATTGGCAAATCCCTCTTCATTTCTGGAGAACTCACATTTTAGTGATCATACCAAAGGGGACATTTGGGTTCATTTCTAAGCTTGTGCCAAGAGAAACAAAAGAGTGCAATTTAGCTCCCACTGTTAATAACAGATGCCCCCTTCTGGATGCTTTGTCAAACCTCTTAACAAACACATGTGTCCTGCTCACTCCTTGGCTCTATCACTCCTCTGGCTCTCACTGGAACATATTTCATGCCTAAGAGAAAACACATCAGCAAGAGAAAGACTCTGGCATTTCTATAAACCCAAACCACTCTAACAAACCCCATGGAGAGTTGTTTCCCTTGACAGCTTTCGAGGAATCTCTGGAAATTTATTAATTTTTAGGAACTAGTTTCCAGCAGGATGTAAGCCATTTTTAAAGGACCAGTTATAGCCTTGTTCTATACTTGGAAACTGCCCATTCAAGCAAGAACAATCACGAAAGCTTTCTAGTGATGGTAAACCTCTCCTCCCATTCCAGGTGTGTGCTTTATCTCCTTTCTCAGTTCACTCACAGCTGGCTCACAGAAACCCTCCTTCCCTCTCTATCCCTATTTCGCCTTCTTGTCACGTGACTGCACGGGTGCTGCTAGCCAGGTGCTTTGAGCTGGATATTGTCAGTCGGGAATTGTCCCTATCTCTACTCTGCTAAGTTCTCCCATATGGCACAGGAGCAGAAGGTCACAAACCATATGTCCCAGACTCGCTTGCCAGCATTGTTCACTTTTCACATCTTCCAACGAGCAGCAATCCTGAGCGATTTGGAAGGCAGGAAGAAGCGGAAGCTATCATTGCTCCAGCAAGCAGGCAGGCACAAGGCTGTGGCAGACACCAAGCGTGGGTCTCTGGGGTAGCTTCTAGAAACTCTGCTGTGAATCACGCCTTTCCATGTACAGCAGCTGAGATTATCAGCAACTATCTCTTGTGCTCATGTCCCCGGAATGCATTGAGCTCTGCCTAAGGTTATGAATCCGCAGGGGGATGGGGGGCAGCAGACAATGCAAGGTTGTGGAAATAGAAGTTGCAGACCCCCACATTCCTTTATAAGTGAAGCACCTGGATGAGAACACTGCAGAGTTCATATTGGGAAGACTGACTGTCAGACAGGAGAGGAGGGACCTCTTTGGCTGAGAAGGAAAGTTCAATCTGCAGGATCAAACCATGCCTGCGAAGAGAGACGGGTCAGAGGTACAGATCCGCATTGACTCCTGAGCCATAACCAATGGCTTGGCTCCATGAGCGAAGGCTTTTGGAAGGAGTAGGATCAGAGAAGTGGTGGCAACGAGCTCTGAGGAAGAGGTAGAGAGATGAACTTGTCAGAATGAGCAGAGTCTGAAGATGATACCCTGTATTCCATTCAACATTTTACCAAAGGACACCTGCTACAGACATTGCCTCACTAACCAAGCGGAGAAGGGAATCCAGCCTAGACAAGTCAGCCTCTTTCTCCACCTCCCCTAGCTCCTGAGCTCTGTGGCTAGGACAGAGATTGAAATTGTGCCTTGATTCAACAGCACAGACCTCTGGAGGCTATTATGATTGCTAAATACCCCACCTGCCAAAATCAGAGATGGAAACTGTGTTTCCAATATGGCATCATTCCCTAGAGAACCAGCCAGACACCTGGTGGCAGTTAGATTACATCGGGCCCCGTCTAATGAAGGGTCAGCAATTTGTCCTCACTCGAATAGACTTACTCTACATTTGGATTTTCCTTCTCAGTCCCCAATGCTTCTGCTGGACCATCATCCCTGAACTTACTGAATGCCTTCGTTGTTATCATAATGTTGCTCCCACATAACATTGCTTCTCAAAAAGAAACTCATTTCGGCAGAATGAGTAAGGCAATGGACTTGTGCCCTTGGCATTCACTGTTCTTACTGTTTCCCTATTATGCAGAAACAGCTGACCTTCTAGAAAATTTCAGTGGCCTGTTAAAACTCAGTTATGGAACCACCTCAAAGACACTGCCGTGCAGAGCCAGGAAGCAATACAATAAAATGCAGCATATGCTGTGAACCAGCAACCAATACAGGACTCTTTCTCTGACGGCCAAAATGCAAATGCAGAAGATCTAAGCAATGAAACCAGGAGTGGCCACCCTTGCTGTTACTCCTATAGCCAACTTGCAAAAAATTCTTCAGGATTTTATTCATTTATTTGAGAGAGAGAGTGCATGAGCGGAGGGGAGAGGCAGAAGAGGGAGAGATGCAGGCTCCTCTGCTGAGAGGGAGCCCAATGTGGGGCTCAATCCCAGGACCCTGAGATCAAGACCTGAGCTGAAGGCAAACATTTAACTGACTGAGCCACCCAGGCACCCCTCAACTTGCAAATTTTTTCTTCACATCTGCATAACTTTGGAGTCTGCTTGCTTCGAGGTGTTTGTTCCCAAGGCAGTCATGTATTCACTGGAGGGAAACAACAATCGTGCCATTGAACTTGAACTTGAGATGGCTACCTGGCCATTCTAAGTGCCTCCTTCCACTAATCCAACAGGCAAAGGAGAGGGTTACTACACCAAGTTTAATGATATCTCCTGATTACCAAAGAGAGATACAGCTGCTGTTAAACAATGGGAAGTGAGGAGAATATGCCAAGAATCCAGAGTATTCTCTGGAGAGCCATCTGGTGATTCTATGCTCAATGGCGAAAGTTACTGAAAACTCATAACAACCCAATGCAGTGAGTACCATCAAGGGTAGAGACTCTTCAAGAGGAGACCGTCAAGTCATTACACCAGGCAAAGAATGATGATCTGCTAAAAGGCTGGATAAAAGGAAGGCAAAAGGGCAAAGGGAATTGAACACATGGTAGAAAAAATAAGTTACAATACCAACAATGGTCTCATAACCTGCCGCATCAACAGGGGCCACAACAACTACGCATATCCCTCTATTATTATTCATATATTTGTATATATTGACCAATTTTCTTTCCCACCTACCATTCCCTTATTATTTTACATGTTGTGATGTTCATTTAACTTTATAATGTAGTTTGGACATGATGAGATATTAAAGGATAATGGTGATTGGTTGGATGGGCCATGAGCATCCCTCCAAGCCGGTATGCTGTGGCATCCATGCCTTAGTTTCTCCTATTTCATGGCAAGAATGAGATCACCTTTGTTGTAAGAGAGTTGCATCGCTATTATATAGAAGCATGTGTCTGTTGACCTTGTTCTTTGGAAGTTCTAACCAGAAGAGAGGTGTGTTCATGGGTGCGGAGGAGGTAGAGGTGGTCTGTGCAGGATGGCAGCGGAGGGACTCAGCAGAGTCCCTGTTCTTTTCACCTTTACCCTGCAATGCAAGGCCTCAACATCTGACAGCCACACTTCTAAAACTCTCTTCAAACAGTCTTTCCTTAAGGCTGCCAAGGAGAGGTACACTCGCAAGACTGGGAAAGCAAGATGGTGATGGAGGGAAGGCAAGTGGGACTTGATTATTGGCAGATAGGTTTTGTCATCAGCTCCCAAATAACCCTGAACACAGAACATGACCTCCTTACCTCTGGCATTTAATGAGAACTTGGAAAACACTTCCTTGACAAGATGGATGAATAAATAACCAGATGGATATATAATGGATGGATGGATGGATGGATGGATGGATGGATTCATGAAAGGAAGCTGAGGCAGAAAATAAACTGTATAGTCAAGAAATTTGATGTTAGAAGGAAAATTTTGAATAAAAATAAGCATAGATACATCAATTGATGCTTTGGGCTTTAACCATAAATGACCGAGCATCCAAAGTTAAAAGAACATTTCAACTCAAAAGAGAAATCCACAAAGGGGAGAAATTCAAACGTGCTAGAGAGAATGGTGATCACTATTAATGTAAATTCTCAGACGACATGGGAAAATGTAGGCTCCACAGGGAAAGACAGAACAGGGATCTGGGATCTGGGGAGAGATCTGCCTACTGACGTTTAATACAGCCCCACTATTTTAGACGCAGTCTCAGTGCTGACATGAAAACCTGGGGAAACAGATTTGGGCTCCTAGAAAAACTTTTTAGCCAGTAGAGACAATCAACCGTGATAGCGGGAGCCTCTGTCCACGAGAAGCATTTGTGCAGCAGCTCGATGGCCAGATCTGGAAAATACTATAAAAAGGATTCTTGATCTGCCTGGGAGGTAGACAAAGATTCTCAAACCCTTTCCAAACAACTTCCAGGTTGCTTTCTCCCCTCCTAGGTCACTGTGATATTTACAACTGGCCAGGACACAGAGGCTTACCTGCAGGAAAACTTGAGATACTCAGCCAGCTAGAAGGGGAGCTATTTTGGGACGAGGGGCCCATCCCCACACTCCTCAACTCACCACTCATAAGTAGTTGCTTACTCGGCACATGCAGGAGGGGCTCGAGAGGAAGAGTGTCTGCTAAATAAAGCAGTCTAATTAATAAAGCGACTGTCAAGAGCCTGCAATGCTAATTTCACCTAGTTGGCTTCTCACACACGCCCCAAATAGGCCACCGTGTCGCCAAAAGGGAAGTCATTTCTAAATTATCCTTTTAAGAGGGAGACAAGTGCACAAACTGGAGGGAGATGAGGAGGACGCTGGAGGTTGAAACAGTATCTGAAATTCAGAGTTTGCGCCTCTGATCTTTCTTTTTTCAAAGATAATCTCAGCCAGCACCACCCCCTGAGGCTGAACAGCAGTGGAAGTGACAGCTCCCTGCCTCACACTGGAAACCGGTCTACAAATTGCATTCAGATTTGAATTCAAAGGTGTCCTGCTGAATGAACCCTCCAGCAGAGCCAGAGTTTAAATGCCTGACGGAGCTCTGACTTTCTTTGAGCTGAGCAGGTCTCTGGATTTCTAGCCACTGAATCTAAGGCCTGAAAGGAGAGGTGATCCTGGCAAAGGTTCTGGTTTCAGACCAGCTCTGGGTCTCCTTCCCAATTGTACTGCTTTCCAGCTGTGTGGGCTTGAGCAAATAGCTCCATGACTCTGAGCTTCCATTCTTCATTCATGAAGCTTGGACGGCCATATATTTCGACCGCACTGATGCAAAGATTAAGTGAGATTATGTGTGTGAAGTTAGGAATACAGAGTAGGCTCTCACAAAAATATAGCAGGCTCTCACCAAAATATTACTTTATCTACCATCGAACCTTAAAATCATTAATGATTTGAAATCCAAAGGTCTATTATGTTTTCCTCAAGTCCTGGCATTTCTTCATTCTTGAGTGGGACTTAGCATCTATAAAGTGTTATGGTGGATCACTGCGGGCTCAGGTACACATTCAGCAAACATTCAGCAAACGTTCAGCAAGTAACAATTAACATTGATCAAGCACCAAAGATGCTGCACCCATGACTCATGCTGTGGCTCTAGAGATAAATAAGATGCCCTCAAGGAGTCCATGCCACCACATCTTTATCTAAGCCAGACAGAAAAGTTGCATCACTTTGTTATTGTCATAAGAGCCACTTGGGGTCCTGCTATTCCTGGATTTGTAACTGTTAATGTTGTCCGGCAGTTGGCTTCTGGCCCAAGACAGGGCCATGCTCAAGGATTCAAAGGCAGTCATTGAACCCAGCCCGGAAGACTTAGGAATGCTTTTTCACCAAACTGACAGCTAAAGAGAAGGTGTTTCTGAAACACACATGGCACACAGGTTTCCAGCATGGCACACCACAGTCACTGCGCAGGGTTACTGTGGGGTGTTGGCAGCGTGTTTCTTTTTCATCTACTGCTGAGTGACTCATACATTTGTTCCCCAGTCAACAAGCATCTCCTGAGCACTTACTATGTGCCAGACACGATGGCAGGTGCTGTGAAAACAGAAGCGAGATTGACAGTCCCTGTGCCTGAGGATCTCATAGTCTGATGGTGCAGACACACAGGTCAGATGCAGAAGTGGATGGTATAGTGCCTAGATCCTGTGGTGGGGAGCTGGATGGCACAGGGAAGGGCTCCCCACACCCAACGGCGGCCATCAGAAGATGGATCATGACCACAGTGAAGTGAACCAAGGCTAGGACACAGACCACAGTGAAAGATGAAAGGATCCTCAAGTGTATAAGCCAAGAGGCACGAAACAGGGCAAGACTTTGGGTTGGTTCCCTCTGGCTGCCCCAGAGTCTGAATGTAGAGGTTGGCAAAGGGTAATGTAGAGAAGTAGACATAAGTGAGACCACCCACTTCCTCTAGATAGCCCAAATGTGTCCCCCTGTGTAAACAGTAATTAAAACAAGGAAAATTTATGTCGCGCTTTTCAGCATATGGCCCATGAATAAAAGACCTGGATGACTCTAGTGGGTGAGCCCTAGATTCTTGGTTGAATCCTTACCTACACATTTGGGGCCCACCCTGTAGTACAGAGCAGGGAGCTATGGTCTACTTAATAAACTCAGCTTGAATCCAAGAAACGTTTCATGTGCATGTCATCTGTGTCCTTCCCAGAGATAGTCCACCAGTACCAGCTCCTTCCTGGAACACAGTGGTCACCATTACTTCCACCAACCCAGAGCTCACTGGATCACTCTCCTGGTATTGCCACTCTGGGTTCAGAGAAAGATTAACACCTTGTTTGTTGGTCTGGCTATCACCTGGATTGTCATCACCAACTTTTTAACTCCTCAGTGCAAACCCAGCACAGCTTCAGGAAGGGGCAGAATGTAGGAGAAAGTGCAGGGGCTCTGGGGACAGAGTCTGGCTTTCTCGTGGACGATCCCATGCACTGTCTAGGTGATGTTGATGTGAGGCTAGGCAAGGCCCTTTGCAAATCAATTTCCTGCTCTATAAATGGTGATATTGATATTGATATATCCCCACTATATATTATATAGAAGTGGGGATATTAACGTATCCCCACGTTGGGATACACTGGGAGAGACCACTACCAGGCAAGCTCCTAGGGATAGGATTTTGTTCTCCTTTCTTTTTTTTTTAAGATTCATTGATTGATTGATTGATTTGACAGGCAGAGATCACAAGTAGGCAGAGAGGCAGGCAGAGAGAGAGGAAGGGAAGCAGGCTCCTTGCCAAGCAGAGAGCCTGATGCAGGGCTCAATCCCAGGACCCTGAGATCATGACGTGAGCAGAAGGCAGAGGCTTAACCCACTGAACCACTCAGGCGCCCCTCCTTTCTGCCATACTTTTAATCACTAATGATTATCTGGCAGATGGAGAAATATCATGAAATTTTTAGGAACAACTGAATAATTGTAGGCCTAGTGCCTGATAGAGCAGAGAGGAGACTCCTCCCAAGACCACGTTTTTCTCATCCAAGCAAGGAGATGGTGAATATGCCTGCCGCTTTGCAAAAGGCTCATCCAACCTCTCTAACAGAAAACCTTGAACTAGTCCTAGGTGTGGCAGGCAGATGAAGTGCACATGCCAGAAATAAGAAACCCACGTCCATCAGCAGTCGTGGACCCCACACTCACATCAGGCTGCATCCTTCAGACAAAGCTTTAAGTCTTTGTTTAGCAATTAGATTAAAACGTGTTGGCTGAGTGAACAAGTGATTAAATTTATCCAGGGAAGCCATGAGGAAAAAAAAAATCATGCATCACACTTTTTCCAAACCTTTGCACACACCATCCCACAAGGTAGGTAACGGAGTACCTTTCAATGCCATCTTTGACTGACACAGGAAGTGAGGCTCAGGGAGGTCATGTAAGTAAAAAGCAGTAAAGCCTGGCACAGAATCCACACCTCCAGCTCCCAGAGGTTGCTCTTTCCTCCACCGGCACCGAGCTGTCCACCTGCAGCCCTGCAGGTAGACATTGTTTAATTGAAGCCCAGCAATGGAGCACCTGGGTGGGTCAGTGGGTTAAGTGTCTGCCCTCTACTCAGTTCCTCATCCCAGGGTCCTGGGATCAAGACCCCGTCTGGCTCCCTGCTCAGTGGAGAGCCTGGTTCTCCCGCCCCTCCCCCTGCTCATGCTCTCTCTCTATGTCTATCTTTCTCTCAAATAAATAAATAAGATCTTAACAATAAATAAATAGGAGAAAATGTTTAATTTGAGCCCATCAAGAAAGGAAATAGCATTTTGTAGGGTCAGTAGTTCTGCCTACCATGCAGATACCACTTTTCCCTTTCCCCTTTAAAAGCCACGCCAAGATGGTTTCCTGCCAGCTGAAGGCACTTTTTCCCTGTTCAATAAGAAATCTTCTGTAGAAAAGAACAAATATTTAAGATGGGGTATTTTTTTTCCCTTCGAGCAGAGCTAAGCAGGGGATAAAGACGTGTTATAATCTTCCTCGTTCGTATGCAAGAAGGAGAGTTTGGATCTACGTTCTTGTAAACCTGGAAGAGTCAGATAACTGACATTTCTTAATCCAGGCACTCAAATTTCAACCAGATGTAACTCTTCTATGGTCCAAGACAGATGTGGCATCCAGAAGTACTATTGCGGGTTGTAGAGAAGGGAAAGTTCAGTTTGTACTTACACGGCAATGAACAGATACCCGACTGTACGCCAAGATACCAAGAATTATGAATCCAGGGGGACAAGAATGTTTTTGTTTTTGTTTTTTTTCCTGGAGAAACCAATGAGTGACACCAATACCACTATGACTCAGGAGAGACCGTGTGTGCCCTGATGTCACAGAAGGAAAACCAGACATAAAAATCTAGTATAAACATTACAGGCCAAGACTGAAGTGAAGGCGGAAAGGTTACCGTCGACAATGTGGATATAAAAATATCAATCTGCAATATAATTATAAATAAAACGGTTGTTAACTTTTACAATGCCTATATATATTTATGTAATGTCAAAGCTTACACACCACCAATCTTTATATCAACTTTTATATTGGTGTTCTGAGAAAAACACCATATTTCCTGGTGCTTTTTGTAAAATAATAGAGAGGTTGTGGTCATAACCATCCTTCAGATGCGTAGATGGCATCTGTGCGTGTGTAAATGGTGCGTGTGCTGTGTAGTTAGGCATAAATAACTCACCGGAGACGCCAGATATGGCCAGAACAGCATTGCCACTTTGACCTTTAGCAGAAACAGCATGAAAATATCATCCCTGAGTCCACCTACTTTACCCTGCCCCCAATTCGGGAATGTAAGAAGGGAGAAACCGAAGCCCCGAACGCTTCCTGTAGTTCTCACTGAGCACAAAGAACAGCTGGCCTGGAGCCAGGGAGGCTGACCTGAAGTCCCCACCCACCACTAGCCAGTTTGGTAATCTTGAAGCAAATCAAACATTCGCTTTAGGTCTCTCTTCATAACAGAGATTTGAGTGTATGGGGAAGATGAAATCCAAAATCATGTGACTTTCTGAGACACTGGACCAGAAATCCTGTGTTAGGGTAAGGGCTGACACAAAGAGTTGATCAAAGAGGTAACCTGAGAAAGTGGCTCACCTATTCCAAGGACGAAACTGTCACCAGCTTTTGAAGACCTCGCGGGTGACAGCTGTCCTAAAGAGTACCGCTCTGCAGGGGAAGCAACCCCAGCTCTCTGGCCATGGGGCTGGGTTTAAATTCTGACCCCCACTTCCCAGCTGTGTGACTATAAGCCAGTCACTTAATCCTCTCTAAGCAATCCTTGTCGTCATTCATAAAATGAGATCAGCCATACCCACGTAATGACATTGTGAGGATTAAAAATCCATGAGAAACACAGCGCCCCCTGTGTAGTAGACAGCGCCCCCTGTGTAGGAGATGGCTACTTCCCCTCTTCCTTCCCACCTGAGTCCATTTATGAGTTACACCGGGAAAAAGCTTCATCGTGTCTGCAGCATGTCAGCCATGGTGTGTTGTCATGAGGACCCCATGACGTAACAGGTATGAAGACATTTTGAGTATCTCACTTAAACCACACATTGTCTCTGGTATTTTTTTTTAGAAAAGATACTTTAGGAAGAGTAGGTAAATGTGTTGTGGAGACATAATAATCAATATCATGCCATCACGGGAGAGGGAGGAAACCTTTCTCTGCCCACTTCATCTTTTAACCTTGGTCCACAAAGAAGACCCTCTTCCTACATAGTGAACTTCTGGAAAAGACTTTCCACCTGCTCTGTCCTCGCTCCGATTTGCTCTTCTCCATGAGAAAAATAACAGTGAAAACACAGCTTTTTGAGAAGACTTCTCCGGCCAGCCAGTGGCAAGGAAATGGAGGCAAGAGGAAGGGGCAGGCCTGCATTCTCCCCCAGCTATGGGCCCAACAGGCCAACTGAGTGACACGGGGGGCATGTCTACAAGACGAGTCCAGGTGTGCCCGCACATGGCAACAAGGAGCACAAGAAGGAGCGCTCAGACGTGGATGAGGCGGCTGAGGTGGGAATCCTGCCTTTGTTTGATCAGTTCTCTCTCAGTACTTGGGCATGGCTCCCGGGGAGCCACTGTCAAACTACACGGCCCAACATTAAACTCACAGTCTCTGCCACTCACTCGTCACCAAGGGCTGGGTCCAGATCGGAATGTGGAAACTACATCTTGCCTCAGGCCTAGAATCTGTTCTCCATGCTGGGGCTGACCTGAGCTTTGCTTTTGGATTCCTGGGAAAGGCCCAGGTTTAAAAAAGCTGCGTGTCATTTTCCTTTTGACCATAGAATCCTCTAAACCCCTCAGAGAAAACTTAGTTTTTTTGGATGCCTAAAAGAGATGACATCAACTTTTATTATAATTACTTACAGGCAGGCCTGGTGGTGCTCAAACCATGGTCCTCTGGCCAGCAGCATCAGTCACCTGGGAAATGGCCTGGCATACTGAATCAGACACCCGAGGCGTGGGGCCCAGCAGTCTGTTTGAACAAGTCCCCCAGGAGATTCTGAGGCATGCTCAAGTTGGAGACCCCAAATCCCAGAAACCGTCCATCACCCAACCAGTCAATTCTACTAGGCCTACTATGTACTACAAACGAAGCCTAGACACGCTTTTCAGGGTGAAGGCTGACATAAGATGAGCCCCCATCCGCACCCAGCACACAGAGAAATTAATTTCCTCATACAGGAATTCCGTGTTTACATGGTACCTAACACCTACGTGATAACCATCTCGGCAAGTATCCACGGGAAACACACCCTGGTGACGTTTTCCCACTGTTAGGGACTCTCCATCCCTTAGGATTAACAGAAACATCCTTGGAGAAGAGCAGGGAGAAGCCAGAAGCCTTACAGCTAAAGTAAGTGCTTATCACATTTTGTCTTCCTCACCTCCTCCCACCTGTTGTCTCCTCCTAAGCACACGCATGCACACACACACGTGTGCAAGTACGGGCACACCTATGAACACTCTGCAGAGACAAGCCTCCAGTCCCATCAGTTAAGGTAAACCCAGCACAAGCAGGATTCTGGGGCTATGGGGAGCAGGACCTCCGTGCTCTGCAGACTCATTACTCATGTCCTGATGAACAGGAGTGGTAGTGTGGCTCAACACAAAACATAGTCTAGTGTTGACAAAGATGCAACTTTTTTAGAGCAGCTGACAGGAAAATTGAGAAGGAGGTACAGAGGTTTGCTCTAGCCCTCTTCCCCCATGCAGGGTGAGGCTTCCCCGTTACCAACATCCCCTGCCACATGGCACATTTGTTACCACCGATGAACCTGCATGGACACCTTTTCCCTCAAAGTCCCTAGATTACCTTGGGGTTCACTCTTGGTGCTATATGTCCTATGGCTTTGGACAGATGTAAAGTAACACATATCCATCTTTATGGCATCATACGGAGTATTTTCACTGCCCTCAAAGTCCTCTGTGCTCCACCTAGTCTTCCACCCATCCCAGTGGCAACCACTGATCTTGTTTGTGTCTCCACAGTTTTGCTGTATTCCATTTTAAAATATGAATTTGGATGCCTGGGTGGCTCAATCAGTTAACCATCGACCTTTGACTCAGGTCATGATCCCAGAGTCCTAGGACCGAGTCCCATGTTGGGCTCTCTGTTTAGCGGGGAGCCTGCTTCTCTCTGTGTCTGTTGCTCCCCCTGCTTGTGCTCTCTCTCTTTATCTCTAACAAGTAAATAAATAAAATCTTTTTTAAAAAGTGCATATGAATTCAAGCAGATAGCATTTTAGCGCCTGAGAATAACAGAGGCAGTACCTACAGATGGATTTCCTACATTTTCCTCCATTGAGATTCAACTCAAGCAAAACAAATGCGTGGTTCAAGTGCCCTAGTGTGTTCGGACTGCCCTCAGGTCTTTGCTTTGAGCGCCTGCTTTCTGGGCAATGCCACCGAGCTCACAGGTCTTCGGGGGCCTTCAGGGCTTCCCTCTTCTCAAGGCAAGCATCCTAAACACTGCTGCCTTCTCTTCCTTTGGACCTGGAAACTCAGCCTACTTTCTCCCCTTGGTAGTAATTATAGAATTAAAATAGAGAAGACATCTCAGCCTTCACTCTGCCCACTGGGGTTTCAGTGTGCCAGAATTTTATAGATGTTATTTCATCTAGTCCTTGTGATAACATTGTGAAGAAGCTATTATTATTTCTATTTAATAAATAAGAGGTAAAAATAAGGAAACTGAGGCCCAGAGAGGTTAAGGAACTTACCCCAGATCACAAAGAGCCTAACACAGTTCAATTTGATGCTCTACTCTGCCTCTTCCTGCCTAAGGACACAGGTCATGGCCCTGGGTGAGCTCTTGGCTCAAGTTTACTTCTCAGACAGCCCCAGCTTGGGTGGCATCCATGAAATTGAGGCTCTGTCCCACCCAGGAATGTTGACTTCAGGCACAGATTTGTGCGGTTATTGCTATGGCCGACCAGAGGTCATCCATGGCTGCTGAGCCCACCCCTCTTGACTTAGCCACTTCCATAGGCTTTTAGTCGATTAATCTAGACTCACAATGTTCAATCATTTAATGTCCCAGTTTCTCCAGCTCCTGAGCTGAAGTACAGAGACAAGATGCTTTCTGTACCGACTTTGTACCACAGCCATATAGCTCTAACAGAGAAGGTGGGAAAGATTGAAAGGATAATGCATGGGGCACATGGGTAGCTCAGTGGGTTAAGCCTCTGCCTTCAGCTCAGGTCATGATCCCAGGGTCCTGGGATCGAGCCCCACATCAGGCTCTCTGCTCAGCAGGGAGCCTGCTTTCTCCTCTCTCTCTCTCTGCCCGCCTCTCTGCCTACTTGTGATCTCTGTCTGTCAAATAAATAAATAAAATCTTTAAAAAAAAAAAAGAAATAAAGAAAGGATAATGCAACAGGCTATTAAAGTGGGGGGTTTCAAAGGAGATTGCAGCATACAATAGATGCCAGACTCCAAAATCAGGCGTAGTACAGACATTGGTGTGAATTTCAAACATGATGATGAGAACCAGCGAAATGATCAATTGTCCATAAAAATATTTAAAAACATAAGAAATATTAAGAAATTTATTTTTTATAAAAATACCTTATGATTCAGTAATTCCACTCCTGGGTATTTACTCAAAAAGGCAAAAGCACTGAACACATATATCAATAAGATACATGTATCCCTAGGTTTATCACAACATTATCTACAATAGCCAAATTATGGAAGCAACCCAAAGGTCCACTGATAGATGACTGGGTAAAGAAGGTGTGGTAGATAAATATATGTGTCTATATAGACACACATATGTGTACTTGCTCACATACATACACACATGCCCATGCATGCATGTGGTAGAATATTACTCAGCCATGAAAAAGTATAAGATCTTACCATTTGCAACAACATGGATGGACCTAAAGGGTATTATGCTAAGTGAAAAAAGTCAAACAGAAAAAGAAAAATACCATATGATTTCACTGATATGCGATCAAAACAGAAGAATCATCAAACAGATGAATAATCAAATGAATAAACAAACTGATAGTTGTCAGAAGGGAGGGGGTGAGGGATGGGCAAATGGGTGAAGGAGAGTCAGAGATACAGGCTTCCAGCTCTGGGAAGGACTAAGTCATAGCAGTTAAAGATCCAGCAGAGGGAATATTGTCAGTGATATTGTAACATCACTTTACGGTGACAGATGGGAGCTACAGGTATGGTGAGCACAGCCTTAAGTACAGACTTCTCGCAACACTATGTTGTACACCTGAAACTAATGTAACATTGTGTGTCAACAGTATTTCAATTTAAAAAAAGAAATTTATTTTTTGAAGAGATGTTCCTTTAGAGATGGTCACTGGGAGCTGGGACTATCAACCACCCCCACTAGAGAGAGATGGAGGGGCGCTTCCCACTGACCCCAGCTGGTGAGAGGCTTTGATATACACTCCCCACAGAGGGCAACACAGCAAATTCACCCTGAGTCCTGCAGAAGAAAGTCAAAGCTGTAGTGGCAGAATTCAGTCCTGTGTCTGGGAAGTAAGTGTAGATCAAAAAGCAGATCAAAGCAAGGAAAACCTGCAGGCTAGAGACGAACCCCTGAGAGAAATGTTGACCCCTCTGGTTTGCCCTCCTTCAGTGGGGGGGGGGGGGAGACTGCGGACTCTGGGAAACACTCTGCAAGTTTCCGAAGGGAGGAGGGAAGGGGATGTATTAAGGAAGGTACCTATTGCAATGAGCTCTGCGTGTCATTCGCAAACAATGAATTATGGACACCACATCAAAAACTAATGATGTCCTGTATGGTGACTCAAATAACATAAAAAGAAAAAGAAATGTTGACCCCGAGTTGCCCTAAATCGATCCTGCCAGGCTGGGGGCCTCAGCCTGCAGACGTAGAAAGACAATCAGGGTGGAAAGGGAAGCTGAAGAGTGAATGGGCCATCTTCTAAAAGAGAAGCATTTCCCCTGAAAGAGGGCCCAGTCGGGAGTCAGCAGAGAGTGCACAAAAGGGCCTGAGAGAGTGCCTTGAGCAGCTGCCAGGCCAAGAGCAGGGGCAGAGCTAGCTCAGTGCAGCATTAGTGGTAAAGCCTTCCCTGGCCGGTCCCCCTCCTGTCCCCCACTCCCACACTGGCGGGGTCAGACACAGCTGCTGGAAAGTGGGGAGAATGAGAGCAGCTGGGAATAGAGGGCCTCGGTGGGACGGAGGGGGGGACCCAACTCTTAAATGAGGACTGGGGGCTACTTAATATATTGGACTGGCCCCTTTGCACGTTTACTGAGGCTGTGCTCGTGACTTAAAGTGACTAAGGACCTGGGGTCACCTAAGAGACCAAAAAAGTCCCGAGATCTGTCCAAGCTTTCACCCTACTCAGCAGACTTAAAGGAATAGCAAGAGATAAAAAATAAAGTTACTTTCGTGATGATACCTTATTATTTCTGCTTATTTACAATATCTGCTATGATGTGCTATCTCCTGCCCTGACAGATGCCACCACCATCTCTCCAGTAACCCCAATATCCAGTAACCCGAGCGGAATCCCCTGCTCCCTGCCCAAGTCATAGCTGTCCGTCCCCAGGACCTTTGCGCTGCATTCCCTTCCCTCCTGTGTGGGTGTCCGCTCTCCTCTGCCTCCATCACCACGACTCTAGTCCAGACTTCTGTCACCTGTCATCTGTCCAGATCACTGAGTCGCCTCTCGGTTTGGTCTCCCCGACTCTCAGCTTTTCCTGTTCAATCTACTTCTCTTACTGCAGCCAAAGCCACATTTCTGAAATAGAAGGCCAGCCTCTTTTTTACATTAAACAGCCTTCTGTGGACCCCTACTGCTTTCAAACACTTTAACTGGTCTGTGAGATTTTGGAGGGACTGGCGCAGTCCCCTTCTCCAGTCTCCTCTTTCCTCACTCCAGTCCTCCACCCCACCCTCGCACAGAACCCACATGCCCCTTCCACCACACAAACAATGGTGCTGCCTTCTCCTCCTGGTATTTGCTCTTGTACTAAGAAGCCAAATTGAAGAGCTATTCAGCCACTGAGACTGGGCAGCTGTTCTCTGAGGTGTGAGACATTCCCAGTGTTCTTTGTTTTTTAACCTCGAAAGCCTTAACCTCCAATTTACCATTTTTGCACAGACCCTAACTGGTAGACTGAAACAAGCCAGAGGAACCTGCTGAAAACCACACCCTAAAGGTCTGTGGGGTAGAGCCACTCCACCCCATCTTGTGCCTGCCTGACTATTCAGGTCTCAGTCCAAATATCCCCTCCTCCAAGAAGCCTGCTTTAACATTCCAGTCAGTGTTGGGCTAACTTGGCTTCCACGGAGTTCCATAGCACAGTTTCGTTGCTGCCCATGCTTAACACATGGCATTTCCCCAGCATGTGTGTCCAGCTCCTGGAAGGCAGAGCTGTGTCCTGCCTTTCGTGCCCATTACTCAACCTTCCAAAACTTGTCAATGTAACAGGATAACAATAGTTTATCCCTCTGGGAGTTATCATAAAATGAGAAAATTAGTGCAAAGCACTTAGCATGTTGGCAACAACTTAATAAATGTTAGCTATTTATTTTTAATTATTACTCAACATATTGTGGCTGATGAGAAGAATCCGTGGAAAGACTGGCATCATCACTGCAATATGGCATATACGTGTCCCCACAAGGAACAGCCTGTGGGCAGAGGCTGCTAACACAGTGACTCACCAAGATCCTTCCTGCCCCAATCACAAATGCCATCAAAGCTGGAAAATTTACTTCCATCAAGCAGTTGTCTGCCCCAGAGATTGATGGAAGATGGGATGTCTCAGCAGTAAAACTCTATTTCTGACTGACTGGAAAAGTTGTCACATATGCATGTGTAAGAAGAGCTTCAGATAAACACCTGTGTTATCACCGAGCCCGGTGACCAGCAAAGCACTGCTCTGTTTCTGCAATCCAATCAATATCCATTTCTGAAACGTACCAACATCACTCCAGAATAAAGCCGTTTATTGAGGGAGACTTATTTTCTGTCCCCTCTCCTGTCTCTTCCTTGGCTTTTGTCCCACAGCATCACTTGCTCTGTAGGCAGTTGACTATCATCTTCTGATAGTCCCAACCCCCACCGAAAACAGGACTCACCAACCGCATCACTGATGGTAGGGGTGGAAGACTGGTGGCTGGAGGGGTCCTGCTAACAGTGGCAGGACAAATTCATCAAGCTTCATTTGGGGACAAGAAGGAGGTTATTGGATGAGAACCAGCTTGGCATGTTGAGTCTCATTAGTACAAAAAGAAGCCCGGGTGGGCAGATGAGAGGACAGAGCACTAATTTGGGATCCAAACCCCAATACCTTCACTGTTGGGTTGCTGAAGGTATACAGGAGCATACGCTACACCCTCCATCTAACCAGCAATGAGCGAATGTAGGAAACCCAAAATAATGCCTGGCATTGAATCAGCTATAACTGAATGTAGCACCAGGCTCTTTCATTTGATGGTCATGACCATCCTGCACCATCAGAGTTATCATTGTCCCCATTTTACTGATGAGGAAACTGAGGCTGAAGAAGTAAGCCCAAAGCCAAACAGCTGATTAGTGATAGCTCAGTGACCCCACATCAATCTTCTCCTATCACAACACCATGCATCTGGGCCCCCAGAGGAGGAAGAGCTCTGAGCAAAATTACATCTTCCAAGGGTTTCAGAATTATTAATTATTATATGAATGATACAGCTCTGATGAGTTAGCAGAGAAAATGTTGACCATCTGGGGCATTTTTTACTTCTGAGGTTGATACTAATGACAATGTTCACATCTCCAGAACCCTGTCAGAGGCCAAGTTCATCTCAGCACTGGAACTGGACAGTCCAGGTGTTTTAACCTCTAAGGCCCTATCCTCTGATTTGCCATAACTGTACAAACTGACATTCTTAATATTGAACATTCTGTAGTGGGATAGTCTTGTGCCTCTCCCTTGGCTCGACCCCCTCTCAACATCAGAACCCAGAGACACAAACCCAAGGACTTCTTTCTCTGGTTGGGGTTGAGGGCTCCCTGTCCTACCCCTACTGGAGGCCTCCTTTTTGTCTACGATGAAAAAGAAAGGAAGTTTTACACATCTTAGCAGAAAGGCATCCCTTTCTGATTGGGATGCAAGCTACAGGGAAATGACCAATCAAACAGAAACAAGATCCTACCAGAAGAGGATCTCAAAGTGACAGTCCATGTCTATTTCTCCTCTCCCTCCAACAAAGGGCACGATTTCCCCGCCCTGTGCAGTCAGGCAGGGTCATGACAGACCTGCGGGCTCTGAGCTAAAGGAATGTATGGCACTTTCAGCCTGAAGCTTGAACTCCCAGTACTGATTCTTTAGCATTCTCTTCCCCTACAACAGCCACCTGGAACCCCATGTGTCTCAGACGGTGCCGCTCAATGGTGACAGAGCTTCCATCATCCTGGACCCAGGGGCTACTGTGGGGAGCCCAGCCTTCTCATGGACACAAGGCTCACATAGAGTGAGAGATAAATAAAAGTTTATTATTTTCAGTTTAAGGACTGGGATGTGGGGCTGTTTGTTACTGAGTCATAGCCTAGCCTAGATTAACCAATACATTCCTGGTGTGAGAGACCTTCTCCCAGGAGCAGCAGAGCCCAATCATGTTCCTGTACTCATTCCACATTCATGGTCATAAGAGCTACACAGACATTTGCAATATCTATCAAGACAGTAGGTGACCCAGGTTTATTTTGCTTTGGTAGAGGTAACATACAGCAAGTTAAAGTCAAATGGAAACAGAGAGCAGAGAATAAGCTTTATACTTTTTTTTATGGCAGAATTAACATTTATCAAACACTGACTCTGTGCTTGATATGTTAAGAGTATTATTTCTAATTGCATAACATTCCTGCAATCAAAATAGGTATTATAATCCCCATTTCATGTATCAGGAAACTATGGTTCTTGGAGACTAGGTTATCTGAGGTCACATGTGGAAGTTTGACTGTAAATCCAGACATTTCTGACTTTGCAGTGGAAAAAGTTTTCCGCTATGTGTAATGAGTCTGCCCCCTCAATATTCTCTGAATAAGTGATTACTAGACAGATAGATGGATAGACAGGTGAATGGATAAACAGATAGAATCTTTTATTAACTATGGTCCCCCATCAGTAGTGAAGCCCAAATCCAGAAAGAAAAAAAAAAGGCAAGGATTCATGCAGGAAAAAGACAAATTTTTCAAAAAACAAGAGCTTAAAATGGAAAAATGGAAGCACACTGAGAAACCCCACAGTGCTACAGTTTTGAGGGGCAGGCTTTGCCTTTAAAATCCAGGTTCACTCCCACTCACGACTTACGTGACTTTTGTAAGTTACTTTACCTTGCCTCTGTGTCCCTAACTGTAAAATAGTGCCTGCTTCGCTGTGAGAATTAAACAAGCTGTTCCAGGGCCAGGACATAGAACAAAGGTCTGGCACATGGTGAGCCCTCCAAGACTTCCCCTCCTGTTGCCTGTACATGGGTTGTGAAAGCAGCATGCAATGAGGTCCACCACTGAGCAGGATGTCCCTAAGGGCAGATGGTCCACTTCCTGCCCTCAGGACTCCCCCAAAGGCTCTGTTCCTTGGAGAAAGGATGGACAGTGCAACGTCTCGTGAGCTGAGTTTGTTTTGAATATGAGATAATTCTGTGCCCCAACCTCCAGATGACATTGAAATCAAGCCCAGAGCTTAGGTCATTCTGCTTCTTCATGGGAGGGCAGGAGACAAGGCTGTGCTGGAGCACGCATCCCCAGGAGGGTCTGCAGGCCCTCAGACCTGCTGGTGGAGGCTGAAGGCAAGGCTTCACGCTCTCTCAGCTTAGCTGTGAAGTTTTGCTTTATACTATCTCTCCAAAGCGCCTCTAAACCTTGATTTTATGAGCTTCACAGATGAAGGGAAAAAAAACTCATTATAATAATGATTGTGATAATAACATTTTGAAATTTTTATTTTTTTATTGATATTATCAGCTTAACCCCGTAGAACATGTTGCAGATGATGAAGCCCTTACATATGTGTTAGCAAATCTCACGGCCAAAACTGAAAAATCAGCAGGACCTGCGGAGACAGATGGGCCATGTCCCTAGTTTACCAATGAGGAAATACATATAAGGCAAGGTGGACCCTTAGTCATGTGACCGGCCCAAGGCCAATCAGTGATGCTAGCTAAGCTGTACAAGAATCTAGGCTCAGTGGCTCAGAGTCTGAGGTATGCTTCCCAGCAACCACAAGGATGCTTTAGTTCCAGGCTGCACTGCTGCAAAATCCAGAGCCTCGAGCCCCAGGAGAGCAGGAAATTGTTCTGTGGCGTATAGGGATTTCCACATGGTAGGGACTCAGTAAGTCTTGGTTGAATGAACGCATACGTGCATTGATGCATGATGCCTTCAGAGTGGGGAGTGATCCGCCCAAAATAAAGCTTCAGTGATGGAACAAACGCCATATTCCTCCACCTGTGCAGCCCACAAAGACTCATTTCACGTCCCTTTAAAGTGATAAAAAGACCATTCCCTGGATCTAATGTGGTTTTTTCCAGAATTTTATATGCACGTTAATTCCTTTTAAAAATTTTTCATGGGGGCGCCTGGGAGGCTCAGTCAGTTAAACGTTGGCCTCCAGCTCAGGTCATGATTTCAGGGTTCTGGAATCGAGCCCCGCATGGGGCTCCCAGCTTGGCGGGAAGCCTGCTTTTCCCTCTCCCTCTCCCCATGCTTGTGTTCCTTCTCTCACTGTATCTCTCTGTTAAATAAATTTTTTAAATCTTAAAAAGAAGGAAAGAAAGAAAGAAAAGAAAGAAAAAAAAGAAAGAAAGAAAGAATCAGGAGATTGGTCCCCAAATTCACTCTTCTGAGAGTTTTCCATTCTCTGCTCTATAAATCAGTTTCTGGTGAAAAAAAATATATAGATAGATAGATAGATAGATAGATATGCCAAACTGGCCAAGAGTGAATCCCTGTGGGTTTGAAGATGTGCCATGACGCAGCCTACTGCAGGCACAAAATTTCTCTGTGCTCTACTATTTTATCTTTTAATAATTCATGCAGATTTCACATTTCAGTGCCTAATGTATCTGTTTGTTTAATATAAAATAATGATATAAAATACTTAGCAGTTAAATTACTTGACTTTCTCTGCCCTCACCCTGGAGAAAATAAAATCAAGCTGAGTCTCCAAGAAGATGTGTTTATGCTCTGCCTTACATCACGCTACCCCAGAAGGATGTGGTACACCAAAGTGAGTTGCCCCCACCTAATGTGAGCCACCCCCACCTAGGGAGCCACACTCACCTCCCACGCATGGCCCCACTTCCCACCAGGATCTCTGTTCTCCCCACCCAGCATCATCTCTCATTCTGCAAGCTTTCTGTACCACAGTTGAACTCAGTCAAGTTTCTCAGACCTCCCTGAACACCTACTTATGGAAACTGGCCACCAAGAGGACTCCACAGAACTGGGTAGTGGGGTGCTGGCCACAGGGCTGAACTAGACGTTATCTACAGCTCAGCCAGGCCAGAAATCCCCGCCACATCTAAATGGTGCCATCATCATACTTAATCTTCTGCTTACATATCAAGAGCACAGGGGTTTTGTGCCTTCTCTAAGGAAGAAGTGGGGGCCTCTGGAAACTTCTACCGCACTGCCATCAGGAGTCAGCCTGCACCTGCTGCCTGGGCCCAGATGTGACCCTCAGTCGCCATCACCTGCACCCTGCAAGTCTTCCAGATACTTACATTCAAACCCTACCAGGGCAAAAACGAACATTTTGTATCATTATTCACTTTTTCTGTTATAAAAGTAATACACGCTCATTGTAGGACATTGGAAAAACACAAGAGTCCAATAGTCACCAACTGTCCCACCACACAGAGACAGTTAACATTCCAGTACTTTTCCCCCAGATTTTCTTCTCTATATAACTTTAACTAAACTTTAATCATAAGGTAGGCATATTTTATATGCCCCCTGTTAGTACCACTTTAAAGCATTAGCATTTTCCCATAATAAAAACTCCTAATTATTCCTCACCACAAACGATAATTCCTTTCTCATTTCTAAGTCCAAAATGAGAGTGAGCAAAAAGTAGTACTGAGTACTCCTAAGTGCTAAGATGCTCAAACTCTTTTTCATGGCTGGCAAGGACAACTAGAAAAGAATGTCCTACAGTGAGCCCTTTTCTCTGCCTCCAGGAAGCATTTCCTGACATGGGTCTTCTTTGCACCGAGATGACCTTCATCCCCTGAACGTCACCCCTGGCCATTCCTGAAGGGTAGAATGAATATTCCATCTACTTTTCTCATAGATTCTTGAACTCAGGCACTAATTCTTTAAGCAACTGTGCCGATTTGTTCTGAGTCTTTGAGGTGCTTGGCTTCCTTGGGCTGCAGAGAGATTCCCAAAGAACCCAAAATATGCTCAGAGTATACTTGAGGTGTGCCCAGGACATTTTTGGCAAAAGCTGACATTGACAAGGATTGCACAGCTGGGATTCTCGGGGAAGTAAGTCTTTTTTTTTTTAATTGTGCCAAAGTATTATTATTATTATTATTATTATTATTATCCACTTGCAGTTGGAAGATCTTGCTGTTATCTGTTCTCAGTTAAATCCTAACAGGAGAGACAACAGAGAGAAAGAGACGGTGATGATAGCAATGATGATGGTGATGGGAACGAAAACTTGTCAATGTCTTGCAGCCAGGAAGACCAGGAACATACTTGCAATTGAACAAAGCAGGGCTTACTGACTCATTGCAATGAGAGAAAATGCATAACAGACGGCATCTCAGTCAAAGGATGGTAGAAAGGATTTAGAATAGGTTTTGAGCTTTTGTTAAGAGATCTGGGGAAGGGTTCGAGACAGAGGGGCTTGGCTCTGGATTGGAAACTTTCAGGAAGGAGAAGGAATCCTGTATTTCATTACCTTGACAATTCTTACCCATAAGGTGGAAAGAACAAATTGAAGCTTATTGGTGAACAAGCCTCAGTCACTCATAAGAGCCAGCATGGGAGACGTTTTATCATTTCTGTGATTTGGATCATGTTTTGCCTTTGTCTGTTTTCAGACGCGGTAATGAAGTGATTCAGTTTTCTTCCTGCTAGGAAAAATTCCCGTTTTTCCTAGGGTCTTTCATTCATGACACTGGGCTTTGCCCTGAGTGGATGGAAAAAAATCCATTTAAAAGTACCGCATTGGGAGAAACAGCAAATGACATAACTTAGCAAATTATTCTTCTGCTCTTCCAAAATCTTTTCCACAAGGTTTTGCTAACTCAACAAACATAGATCAAACACAGACAATTTTCCAGACACTGGGCACAGCACTAGACAAGCAAACAATGAACAAAACCAGCCCCTTGCCACTGAGGGTCTCACAGTCTAGTAGAGGGAATGACCTTGAAGAATCACAGCTGGTGAGCTGTGAGGAACTATGAGAAAGGCCCGATGGAGAAGGAATCAGTCCACCTGACTGACCCTGAAGGATGGCAGGGACTTACTAAGTGGACATAGGTGAAAAGATCCAGAGATCAGTCCAAGTAATCATGTGGAGGCAGGAAGGACAGCCAATGGCTCTAAGTGGTGGAGGCACAGGTGCCTGGGGCAGAAGGCAGGAGAAGTGGCTACAAAGGTAACCCAGGGCCCTATCGTGAGGAGTCTTCTATGGGAAACCAAAGAGAACGTTATCAGAGGGGAACCTGGCTGACTCAGTCAGTTAAGCATCTGACTCTTGATTTTGACTTAAGTCATGATCTCAGAGTAACGAGATCAAGCCCCACCTCAGGCTCCATGCTGGGCAGGCAGCCTGCTTAAGATTCTCTCTCTCCCTCTCCCTCTGCCCCTCCCCCTTGCTGGCACATACTCGCACACACATACTCTCTCTTTAAAAAAAAAAAAAAAAAAAAAAGTGTTATCAGATTTAAATAAGATAGACAACATAGAAAAGGTTTGACAAGTTTCAAACACTGGGCAAATGCAATGAATTAATGGGTCCGTAGCTTTTGTTCCTCTATTGTCCCTGGTCATTGCTCTTCTCTGAACATGCTGTTCTAACCACGGTCACCACTTGTGTGTGCAGCTGTTGAGGGCAAAGATCATAGAGGTCACGGAAAAGAAAGATAGCAACCAACTGTACACTTGACCTTCAATCAGATACTCAGGGCACCCACACCCACGGCTCCAGGAGCAAGTGCTACTTGGCATTCTCTCCCATCCAGGTTCTATCAAAAGTGCTTCTAAGATAAATCACATTTGAGGAAGAAGGCCCAGGGGTCATGTCCTTCTCTCCCTCTTCAAAGCATCTGGAGTGTGGCCTTTATAACAAGTTAGACTGCCAGGAATTATATTCCTGAACTGTATATGTGAAGGAGCATGCGAAGCCTCCCAACCCAGCTATGCTTGCTGCAAAGGTTTTTAACTGCCTTTTAAAAATATACGCGTGTTCAGACCCCAGAGATCTCATTTACTTGGCTGGTGATCTTCCCGGGCATTATGTTTTACATATATATAAAGGGGGCTCTAAACGTGCAACCAGAGTGGAGTATCACTCCTCTAAAAAATGAAATTTAGGAGCATTTAATCAAGAGTCCTTATAGAAATACCATATCCAAATTGGTTATTTGCTGGATTGTAAAAGTGTTGTTGAGAATGTTTCTCTTATTCATACAGCTTTTTATCCTAAAGACAGATCCTTCTGGGATGGATCCTCATAACCAAAATCTCTGAAACCCATCAAATTTTTCACCTTGATTTCCGGGAAGCTTCAAGTCAAATATGACACATCAAGTACAGGCATTGGAGTCAGACAGTGCCACTTACTACCTCAGGGACCTTAGGCAAGGGCTCAGTTTACTCATCTCTGAAATGGAAGAATATGAACTGTCCAGTGTTACAGTTAGAATTACATATAAATGTGAATATACAGAATAGAATATAGTGTACTACCTAGCACATATAATCAGTATATGTCATCAACAAAAAGCAGTTGGCCTTTCATATTGATTTTATATAGTTATTCATTTGTAAAATATAAATTATACATACTGTTATAAGAACTAAATGAGGGCCAAGCCCCAGCACAAAGTGCTCATAAATGTTCATAGCTTCTCCGGCAAACTATTTTCCTGTCAAAAGCAGGCTCGTTTTCTTTGGGGTAGCCTCCAAGTCTCCCAAAAAATTTCAATCAGAAGTTGTCATGAAGTTTTCAACAAGCCTTTACTGATCACCTACTATGTGTTGGATACTGTGTGAACTGCCAGAAATGATGTGGATAAACTGGCTCCCGTCGCTGCCCAAGGAGCTCAAGTCCAGGATAGAAACAGAAGGCAGACATACCACTGCTGGCCAGCAGGACGGTGTCCTATGGGTCCTCTCTGAACCACCATCCAAGACAGAATCCTGAGTCCAAGGAACTGAGGGCCGAAGAAGGAAGGTTCTCAATATCTGGGCATGGAGTGGACAGGTGGCCATAAATTGGGGTCTGAGGCCTTACACAAATACATCTGTGGTTGAAGCTCTGAGTCTTCCACCATCTTTTCCTACCACGATGAATGAGAACAATCCACCCGGGTCTTATGTCCACAATGAGCACAGTATGCAAGAGCTGATGCTAGCCAGGATATTCCTAAGGCCAGCTTCTTCAGATGAGGGACTCAGAAAGGAGAAGCAATTCATTGATGACCAATTAGTGTCCAAGTCAGCCTTTAGATCCTACAGTTTTTCTACCACACCTTAGGAAGAAGACATCAAACCCAAGGCCTTAGGGAAGGAATGACCAAATGAAAGCCTTATTTAAATTCATGGAATCCCTATTACAATGCTTGGCATAAGTAGGGGCTCAGTCAAAGTTGGAATTTGAGGACCTGGGAGAGAATGGGCCTCTGGATGGAGGTGGCAGACGTGCCATGTAGGTATGGACATGGGGAAAATAGAGGAGCTGCAGGAGGGGGAGGAGGAATGGGGGAAGGGGCACCACGGAAAATCAGGAAGTGTTGCCAACTGTATAATCATGTGGTGATTAGGGCCCAGTGGGGGCAGGGTGCTCACGGCCTCCAAGACAGCTTCCTCTTTGTCAAAATTGTATGTAGACACAACCAACCATCCACTGAAGGCCCGCCACAACATTTAAAGGCCAGTGCTGTGTGCGGTGTTAAGAAAAGTAGTCAAGGGGTGCTGGAGTGGCTCAGTTGATTGGGCATCTGCCTTCCACTTGGGTAATGGTCCTGGGTCCTGGCTCCCAGCTCAATGAAGAGTCTGCTTCTCCCTCGCCTTCTGCCCCCTCTGTGCTTATGCTCGCTCTCTCTCTCTCTCTCTGTCTCTCTCTCAAGTAAATAGGTGGACTCTTCAAAAGAAATAAAAAGTGTCATAAAAATAGCACCAACAATAGAGCTCTTGAATTTTAAAGATTATATCTCAGTTCTAACTGTTGGTGTACTACTGAAGTCCACAAGCTACAACCCGCAGGCCAAATACAGCCCACTACCTATCTCTTTAAATAACGTTTGGTCAGGACATAACCAGGTACAATCATGGTATTGAGCTGAGTCATCCCAACAGAGACCATAGGGCCCATAAAGCTGAAAATATTTCTTACTTGCCTTTCAACAAAACCTCTAGTACAGCCCACAGTATGATCCTAAAATTGCACTTCTAATAAGAGAAGGGCATTTGCTGTTGTCTAAAGCCTTCCTTTTTCTATGAGTTCTGATCAGATCTCCAACTTTGCCCAAATCACAGAGCCTCAACTTGATGGGATACTTAGCTCTCAGCAGGAGGTCCCTAGCTGCCTGTCCCAGGCCTGTCTGCTTCTTGCCCTCTTCCGCAGCCTCACCGCCGGGGGGAAATGTTCACCCACACATACAGATCCAGCCCACTTGTCCTCACCCCCCCGCAGCCTTCCCCACCTCCCTCACCTGCCCCATCCCCCCGGTTCCATCCCACACACAGTCCTACCAGTCAGAACAGATCTGTCCTTCGGGTGTATCCTTGAAGCACACCTCCTTCTGGGACAGCACCTACTGTGTTAGATTGATTATACAGTCACTTTTGCAATATTTACATGTATCCTATATGACCTATAACCTTTGGGAACAGAGCTGTGTTTTGTTCATCATCTTCATGCCTTAGCAGAGTCCCTGCATGGGGAAAATGGTGTGGAAGTCAGTTGGAAAGGGAAGAAATCTTAGGTACTATCCCATCAAATTCTCTCATTTCACAAATAAGAAAATGTCAAAATGGCCACCAGCAGAGTCTGGGTTAGATCCTGCCTCTCCCAGGGGTCTGTCCTCAAAGTTCGTCCCCACTCCCAGATACCTGACGGCAGCCCTGGTCTCCTGACAGGGACGGCACAGACAAGAGACAGCATGATGTCCCCACCAGAGTGCCCGCTGCACACGATGGACCAGTGGGCTGCAAAATTAAATTCCTCTTTTTAGAAGCATTTGTGTGTTAAGGAAGAGAATAAATAAGCGAACACCAAGGCCAGCTGAAAAAACACACTCAGGCAGAGACTGTATTTGACTCTCTTGGGCCGACAGCGGGAAAAAAAAATGAGCTTTATAAACTGAAATTGTAACAACGAGCTGGGCACGGGTGGGGTGAGGGCAGGGTGTTCTCGAAGGTGGCCTCATGACAGGGGACGTGTGGTCACCATCAGTGGGTTGGCAAGTTTAGCATTTCTCTGAAAAAACTAAACAGAGCATTCCGGATTCAGTCATGGGGTCCCAGGGGCCCCAGAAGGGGTTGGGACTAGGGAATGCAGTGTGGGGACTGGGCCACGGTGGAATTATTTCATAAGTAATTACTAGGCAGAACAACTTCTTTTTGCCACATCACCGTCTTCCTGTGTTCTCCACACCTCAGCTCAGGGAGCACATTTCTTGCTTTCTCGCTTCCTGGGTAAAAGGATATGAGAAGGGGTGATGTTTACCCTCCAGTTAAGCATTCCTGAGAGCTTTCTCTGTGCCCAGCACTGGGCTGGGAATTAAACGGTGAGTAAGACAGGCAGTTTCTGCCCTCTGAGCAGTCACTCCATGTCACCCCAAATGCCCCTGTCAGCTCTCATGGGAGAACTCGAAGATCAGTTGGAGACAGAGAGTATTTTGAAAGAAGCCCTCAAATTATTCCATACAGAGGCCAGCCACGGAGAGTGTCGGGGAGAATACAAATTCCCTGCAGTCCCTTCTTTTGAAAGACAACAGGCCCACCTGTCTTCACACCTTTCCACCTTCCTACCTTCCCACCAGAGCCCAGCCCCACCTCTCAGCATGGGCGGAACTCAGCCGAACTCTTTGACACTGGGGAAAACCCAATGATTTTGGCAAAGCATCAGGCTTTAGAAACACACTGTCCTCTACTGAAAGTCCTGGCCAGAGCACTTACTTGACCCATCCAGGTAACCAGTCTGTGCCTCAGCTTTCTCCTCTATGAAATGGGAATAAAGGCAATGCCCCTCTCATAGGTTCACTGTGAGGATGAAACACCTTAGCCCAAACACAGTCCTTAGCCCAGGGTTTGGCCCGTAGCAGCCACTCAGTACACGCTAACCCTTGTTGTCGTTAGCTTTCTCTTGTTCCGATGAAACGAGTAGCTCCGCTTCGTTTTGCTTTGTTTTTAAAGATTTATTTCTTTATTTGAGAGAGCGCGCAGAGGAAAGAAAAAGAGAATCTCCAGCAGGCTCCATGCAGAGCCTAGAGCCCTTCTCAGGACCCTGAGATCATGACCTGAGTGGAAACCAAGAGTCAGACCCTTTAACTGTCTGCACCATCCATGTGCCCCTGAGTAGGTCTGCTTTGTGAGAAACCAGCAATGAGTGAGGCTGCTCACAGAGTGCTTGGTACCTACTGTGAGCGGACTCAGTGCTCCTTCAAACAGGGCCTATAGGATCCCCAGTCTTCATGTGAACACATGGTAGCTGACCTCAGATCTGCATCGGCGTGCCAATGAACACGTCAGCCCAGCAACAGGCTGTGTCTAAGGGAAGACGCTGAGACCCTGGAGTGGCAGGATTTCCTGCTGGTCCCTGCCCTCTTTAGAGACCTGGGGGATCCTCAGACCTTGCCAGGATAAATCTCCCTCAGCATCCACTGTCCATTCCAAGCCACCCCTAGCACCTAGGTCCCCTCACCCTGCGCCATGCAAATGGACTAGATTGGCATAACAGCCGTTTCAGGAAGTAGGATGGGCATTTTTGTGTTCATTTGTTTGCTGGTTTGTTTAGGGAGTAAAGCCTAACTGGCCAGACCTCATATGCAACTGCCTTATTTCTCCTTTCTGTTTATTCACATCTGCTTTAGCTGTCACTTGCCAAACTGCTCCTTCTCCTAAATAACTAATACAATGATGATAGCACTTCATTTTGAGTGCTTGTTATGCAGCAAGCACTTTGTATACATTATATCACTTATATCTCCCAAGAAGCCAGTGAGTAGAGAATTCAGCAGCTCTTTAGAGAGATAGAAACTCAAGCACAGAGAGGTTAAGTAATTTGCCCAAGTTCACACAGCTACCTAGTAAGTAGAGGAGGCCAGTCTGATTCCAGAAATCTCTTACCTAGCAGGCTCTCTGCTTTCCCAGTGAAGAGACTGACACTTGGTCTACCTGGTACCATATTGTGAGACTCATCATCATTCAGTGGTAGAGCTGGAATTCAAACACAGGGCTGCCCGGTCCAGTCCTAGCCTCCTCACACTCAGCTCTCATCTTTCCTTGAGACGGATCTGTGCTTGACAGATCCAGTCCAGCCAAAAGGCATCCAAGGATATCCTTGTGGACACGTGCCCATGTTGTGCTGCTTCTTTTGGAGTCTGTTCCATGAGGCCAGTGGCTCCTCCAGGGTAGAATACTGCTTTGGGTTTCTATCCAGGTAAGAAGGGGGTGTTTCAGGAAATTCGACTCAGCCTTTCTGCCATAATGGCCCTCACTCCATGGGCTTGAGGCCAGTGTGGAGGTCTAGTCATTGCTGACTCTATGCACATCACACATTCAGGAGGTGGGGAAATAACCACAGGTGGGTCCATGAGCCAACAGGTGGACCCACAGCTTTTGGGTTTCCCAGAATTTGCATTTATAACAGCCAACACTGGGTAATCCCTGAGAGGACTGGGTATCTCCCTTTGCCATCTTTCTGAACAGTTACCCTAGTAAAGGAAGCCAGCATCCTTTGGGGTATGGTCTGGAGGAAAATGTACGGGATGTATTTGTAGCAGTGCTGTGAAGCCCTTCCCCAAGAACTCATGGACTTGCCTTTAGTCAAGGGGCTCTGGGTCTGTGAGTCAACTTAGGTCTGAAAATTGAGCAAAACTCTATGACCCTGTGTGATGGCAACTCAAGTAAGGTTTCTAGCCAACAGACCTAGACTTTTCCCTAGGACATAGATCAAGTAATACTTCAGTTAACTGCCCATCTACTGCTGTCCTAGGGACAACCTTGCTGCTAAAGATAACTGCAGGTCAGAATATTCTGGTCACCAGCTCATCCCTGCTTACCATTATGACAGATGCACTCCCAGACTCATGCAGGTGAGCCGTGCCACTTGGCACCCGCCATTCCAGAATCCACTGAAATCAGGGTACCTGTCCAAATAGCAGCATTTTCCACCATCACCCCAGACCTCCAGAAGCCAGCCACCACCAAGATTTTCAAGGTTACTAATGTGCTTCCCAATACCTTAGTGAAGATGTTGTTCACTGAGCCCCCTCAGGGGATGGAGAGGGGGAGGGGGCTGCAGACAGCACATGACAGAGCCTCTTCAACATCCCAAACTCCCTAAGCTCTGGATTCCCTCCCCACATTATACCAGGAAAGTTCCATCTTCTCCACCTCTTTTAGAGAAGCCACCCCGTGTATAATTTAACCAACCAATCAAGCAAACTATTAGATCTACTTCTAGCTTCACAAGCTAACACATTAAATCTAAAATCTCTAAAAGTGCACCCATATCAATAAATTTCTCTCAATATCATCCTTCTTCTTCTAAAAAGTTTAGAATCCATTTCTGCATATTCTTGGATTGCCCCTGATTGAAATTAGCCAAACTGTGCACGGACTCTGGAATATAACGCATGTCCTTCTTGCACAGATCCAATCCCCGTTCCCTACGGTACGCTGAGATCTGACCTACTTAGGGGTGCACGTATTCGTTTTCTCTAGCTGCCAAAACAAATTGCCGTTAACTTAGTGGCTTCACACAACACAGCTCCATTACCTTACAGTTCACTAGGCCAGAAACCTGACACAGGCCTCACTGGGCTAAAATCAAGGTGTCAAAAGGGTTGCACCCCTTTCCAGACAATCTAGGGGAAAAACATCTCCTTGCCTGTTCAGCTTCCAGAAACTGCCTGTATTCCTAGGCTCACAAGCCCCCTTTCATCCTCAGAGCCAGCAGTACTGCATTTCTCTAACCATGCCTCCATAATTACTTCCCTCTGATGTTCTTCTACCTCATCTTCCACTTTCAAGGGCCCTAAATGATTACATTGGGCCCATCCAGATAATCTGAGAAAATCTCTCCTTCTCAAGGTCCTTAACTAACTGCATTTGCAAAAGTTTTTGAGGGTTTGTTTGTTTGTTTTGCCATATATATGAACATATTCAATGATTACAGAGATTAGGATGTGGACATCTTGGTGGCTCTTGTACTGCCTGTCACAGCATAGGCCACCTCCGGGGTGGCAAGTCATCGCTGATGTGGTTGATGTGGGACTTGAGGGGAATGGAGCTTCCCCCTGGAGAAGGTCTTCCAGGTCATCATGCAAGGGGAAGCTAGCCTCCTTAGACCCGCAAAGGAGGTGCGGGGGCCTGCAGGTTCAAAGTTCTCAGCTTTATCTGAGTCTCAAGAAAAACTGACTGTACAGGGGCACCTGGGTGGCTCAGTGGCTAAGGTCTGCCTTTGGCTCAGGTCATGATCCCAGTGTCCTAGGACTGAGCCCCAGGTCAGTCTCTCTGCTCAGCGGGGAGCCTGCTGCTTCTCCCTCTCCCTCTGCCTGCTGCTCCCCCTGCAGACCCCTCCTACCTCTCTCTGTCAAATAAATAAAATTAAATTTAAAAAAAACCCTGACCCTGCAAATACAAGAAATAAGACATCATTCTAAGGCAGCTATGCTCCTCTCTAGTTTCCTAACTCTGACTTGAGCAGAGTTTAGAGTCCCGACCCGGCCATTTTCTTACTATAGGTGCAGTCACCTCATCCAAAGTCCTTCCTTATGGTCATGATTACTGGCAACCAGATGACCCCAGGACTCTTGCTTCACAGGCACTTCATCAGGATCAAGACAGATGATCATTCAGAGAATTTCCTTGCCGCCACATGCCAGGAACTCCTAGCAGCCTACCACTGTTGGCCAGGAGCTCAGCCTTGAATTTAAGATAAAGGACACCACCACAGTAGTTTCAAAGGCTCCTCTTCAAGGATTTGTTTCCTGGGACCAGAAGCTCCTGCTGTCACAGCTTATGTCATCCTGTATCACTCAGGGTCCAGTTCGAAAACCAGAAACCATACTACATATTTCAACAGCAGGATAATGTAAGCAGTGGATGAATGACTATTGGAGAAATCAAAGTGTAAAAAAGGAATGCCAGGGTCCCTACACCAGCCCAAGGGCTGTTGATTCACCTAGGGGACACCCAACCCTCCACAGATAGTCATATTCATGGGATACTTTATTACAGTGAAAAAATGCAAAGCATGATCAGCCAAGGCGGAAGGCCAGAGAGACCAGGTGCAAGCTTCCAGAGTCTACTCCCGGGATAGTCACACAGGACACACTTAATTCCCCAGGAGAGAGTTGTGACAAAAGGTGTGGTGTGCTGTGTAGCAGGGAGACATTAGGGACTCAGCATCCAGGCTTTCTACTGAGAGTCAGTCACCCTCTGCCTAACATATACCAAAATCCCAGACTCCAGGTGTTTAACATAAACCATATTGTTTGTACAAACTGATTAGGCACCGTGAGCCACTCTTACGGGAAATGGTGGGAACCCTCCCAACATTTGCATTCCAGACACCAACCCACAGGCAACCCTGTAAGCAAGCTTTTCTAAGGACAGCGGTTACCTGCTGTTAACTCTCAGCTGCACTCACAGAATGTGAGGTAGCCCAGATCTAGTGACTGCAGGAAGCAACCAACACCTGTAGAACTGGAGGAACAAAAAGAAAAGCTTGGAGCTATTGGAATCTAGAAGAGTAGTGGAAAAATCTGCACCACACTGAGACCCATACCTCTAAGCTGATCACATGCTGCTAGTACCTAGAAGCGGAGCTGCAGGAGGCCAGTCCTGGAAGTGCTGGGGCAAGATCCTGGAACCTGCGCTCCACCAGGTGGAGGAACTCTCTGCGTGGGTGCTGTGGGTGCCCTTTACAGCCACAGGAAGCAATAGGAAGGAGCAAGGCCCTCCTCCCTCCTCCTGTTTCCCATCTCTCTTTAGTACCTCCTATCACTAGAGCCTAAAAGGGAGCAGCAAGCAAAGCAGAAGCATGGTTTGCAGAGACCCAGCCACAGAACCACAGAGTCAGGAAGGGTAGATTTGGAACAGGGAGACAATAGCTCCAGAATCAGTATGCTCACTGTATGCCAGGCCCTCTGCCAAGAGCTCTCATACTGCATCCTAGCTAAATGGGTCTTTACAACAAATCAGAGAGGTAGGTCTTCTTATCCCCATTTTACTTTTTTTTTTTTTTTTTTTAAGATTTACTTATTTATTTTAGAGAGAGAGTGTGTGTGTGCTCATGCAAGCAGAGGGGAAGAGCAGAGAGCGAGAATCCCAAGCAGGCTCCAGGCCCAGTGTGGAGTCCCAAAGCAGGGCTGGATCTCACAACCCTGAGATCATGACCTGAGCTGAAATCAAGAGTCAGACGCTCAACTGACAGAGCCAACCAGGCACCCTGTCCCCATCTTAAAATGAGGACATGGAGAATCAGAGAGATTGAGTAAATTTTCAAATGTCACAGAGCTCCAAAGCCCTCACCTTCTCAATCATATCATGAGGGCCCCCAACACTCACTGAGCAACCAGCTCACTGCAGACAGCTGCATCAGAGCTGAAAGGGGAGAAAAGTCCCCCTTGCTGAATTAGATGGCCAGTAGGCCTCAAGGTGTTGATCAAACACCCACCCGAAACCCGTGCAACCAAAGATGAGCTGACAAGACCCATCCAGCCTGCTCATCCATGCCTATCACATGTCCACCTCCCACTCCAACCTGCCCACCGCTGACCACCTCCACCAAGCACAGTGCTCACCCAAGAACCCCAGGCCCCTCCAGCAAACAGCAAGCAGCCCCCCATGGCCAAGTTCCTGGATGCACTTCTTTTTTTTTTTTTTTAAAGATTTTATTTATTTGACAGATAGAGATCACAACTAGGCACAGAGGCAGGCAGAGAGAAAGAGAGAGAGAAGAGGAAGCAGGCTCCCTGCTAAGCAGAGAGCCCGATGTGGGGCTCGATTCCAGGACCCCGGGATCATGACCTGAGCTGAAGGCAGAGGCTATAACCCACTGAGCCACCCAGGCGCCCCCTGGATGCACTTCTTGATGGCCAGAGGTATAAACCCCTCAGACGAATATCCCAACCACCATGTCCTGGATGGATTCCTCTGATTCTTTGTGAAATATTTGGAAGGATTTTCTATGTTCCTCCCTCTCAGAGGAAAGGCCGAGTACTCTTTCGAGAAGGGTACAGTACAGACACGCCCTGCCCTTGAGGAGACCCACCTGCATGAAACTGTGACCACGAGGCACACTCACACGACGACCAGTGACCCCGCAGAGGCAGAGCTTCTGGAAAACAGCTGTCTGGGTAAGACACGCCTAAAGCATCTGCAGCGATGTTATTCTTACAAGCAGCCAGAGGGCTCCCAACAGGCCTCGAACAACAAAATTAATGGATTGGAAAGCAAGAATCTAATGTACAAGCTCTCAAAATTCCCCAGACTAGCTGACTCACGGTGCAATGACAGCACTGGGGCCTGAGCTGGCCGTGACACCATCAGAGGAGGGAGGGGGGTCAGAAGAGCAGCAGGAAAAACATACAGGAGGTCAGCCCACACCAGCTCCTTCAGTGGACCAAACACCATTTTCACGCAAAGCTTCTTTGAACTTCAGCAAAACAAATAGTATTTACACAAACAGCCTCCAAAAAATAAACTCCGTAATGAGAGAGCAAGGAAGCAGAAGTCTACCCAGTTCACCCGCTTGACGGTTAAATCATTTTTTATTGAATTCAAGTTTCATGGCCCATTAGAGGTCTGGAGGCAGAATTCTCAGGGACGCTTTTGGACTAATGAGTGTTTTGCAAATTGTTTTTCTAACAGATTCGTTGTTCTTTTTCTGAGACTTGGAAGAACCTTTGGTTTCTGTAATTTGGCCCGGCACTTGAAAAACAACAGCAAGTATTTTAATTGAACTTAATTTATTTCCATTATTAAGAGATGTTGGCGTTTATATCTTTTTAATACATTTTTGACACCGATATGAATATGCTCCCATCCATCAAAATACCACAACCTCCTACACTTGTCTTTCCACATTTATCAAATACCTTCTGACAAGTGTTCTCTTACCTCCTCCACCAAGATGTGGGCCTCCCTGCAGGGATCCAGCAATCCACAGAAAACTGAATTTCCAGATAGTGTCTTTGCATGTATTAGCTCTCTTCTCCCTTTACAAATGTCAAAACAGAGGTGCAGGTGGGAACAAGCCAGA
The DNA here is from genome assembly GCF_011764305.1 of Mustela putorius furo. NCBI lineage: Eukaryota > Metazoa > Chordata > Mammalia > Carnivora > Mustelidae > Mustela > Mustela putorius. The sequence continues at coordinate 6,753,697 of NW_025422019.1, forward strand.
ATGCTCCAGAACCCCTCTTACCAGCCAATGGCCAAGGCCTCTATGCTAGCCCACCCCCCACTCCCACAGGTGGGTAAGCCTGGTTGGCCAGGACCCTCCCTGGAACTTTCCCCCTAGAGCCACCAGCAAAGTCTTTGCTTTTCTGTTGGAATCACTAAGCTGATTAAGCTGTGGCTGGCCAAAGTCTCCTTGCCTGCTCAGGGAAAGAAACTGCTATCGCTATAGAAACACATTTAAATCTCACTTTTACATTTTCCGTCATAGAAGCCAGTAAATTATCTGATTTGCTCATTAGCATGAGGTGGGTTCATCACTTTCAATGAATGAAGGAGTGCATGGCGTCAGCAGCTGGAGATGGACCCATCGGGCGCAGCTAATGATGGAGCTCCTCTCATGGGCCGAGCATCGCGCTGAATTCTGGGAATACAGCAAGGGTCAAAACTGACCCACTAGGCTCTCCTTGAGTTATCTTTTCACATGCAGAAACAGAAAATGAACAAATAAATATATATCACGGTCAGTGACAGCAACTAGTGCCCAGTGGGGAAAGAAAACAGCACAAGGGGATAAAAATAAAGAATGCAGGACAGAAGAAGCCACAAGCCTTCCCTGCTTCAAATTCCCTCAGAGATGTGGAAGGAGACAGCTGTGGACTTCCGGAGAAAGTGTGGTGTGGGGTTAGTTAGGACAGGGAGAGGAGAAGTGCCTGGGTGGCTCAGTCAGTTAAGCATCTGCCTTCGCCTCAGATCATGATGCTAGAGTCCTGGAATGGAGTCCCACATCGGGCTCGAGGAGTCTGCTTCTCCCTCTCCTTCTGCCCCTGCCCCACTCATATGCACTCTCACTTGCTCTCCCTCAAAAAAATAAATAAAATCTTTTAAAAATATACTTAAAAGAAGGAATAGGAGAGGAATGGTGATTAAATAAATAAGTCAGTAAATAAGTCACATTAAATAATTTGGATTTGGTCCTCAAGGCCAGTGGGTCCAGTGGGCAGCCACTGGAAGGTTTAAGTGAAGGACTAGTTCAGTCACACGTTAAAAGGCCCTCGTGGCAGCCAGCTGGAAGAGACATTTACAGCAGAGCAAGGGTGGAAGGTAGATAACCAGTGGGCACCTGTTGCGGTCATCCAGGTTAGAGACAGGGTGGTCTGGAACACAGCCCTGTGGGCGCTGGGGCCACAGGTGGGCAGATACGGATAACTGGGTGGGGCATCACCAGAAGGGCTTGAGTTAATGTGCAGGGGATGAGAGAGCAAGCCAGGAAGGACCTGGGATTTCTTACTGGGAAGAAGTTAATGGTGGGGGATCCTCCCTGAAAAATCACAGTATGAGAAGACGTTATAGGAAGCAATGAGGGATTTTGATTAGATAATATTGAATTTGAATTTTTCTGAATGCTTCCTTCTCTCTTTGCCTCAATTCTTCAATTCCTGTGGGACTTAGAATTCATGCATTCATCATCTCAGCCCTATCGCTCAACCACCTCATGCCTTCTTATAATCACTCCTATGCCTATGTCCTCAAATTCCTCACCCATGTTTCCCTTCACTGTTTTTTTCCTGGCAAAACCTGACCCTCACTGAGTCCTTTCACTGCATCTCTGCATCCACATCCTACTAGCCAGCTGAATATAACCAGCCAAAACACGCCTACTAGTCTCACTCTGTGGATGATTGCTACCACCCTACAAGGCTGCTCTAGTCCCTAGTCCATTCACTCCCCTTCCAACTTGCAACTCTTCCACAGTCCCTTCTTCTCTTCTGTTTCGCATTTCACTTAGAAGAGAGAAGTCAGCAAGAGACCATCACGAGCTTCTACCCATCATCTCCTCTGCACCTGCACCCTCTGTCTTCCTCCTGTTCTAGGGAGTCTGGTCTCTTGCTCCGTCTGTCCTCTGCTACTGCACCAGATCACAGCCCCCCTCACCTACCCTACTGTGGGATTTTGATCCCGCAATTCTCCCCTTTCTTTCCAACATCATCAGCTGTTTCACCCTCTCCTGGATCATTTCTATCAGTACACAAACATATTTCTCCCTCTTCGGGTGAAAAAAAAAAAAAGTACTTTTTTTTTGACCCCATATCTGCCTCTAGCTACCTTTAACTATTCTACTTCCTTTAATAGCAAAACTCTTTGAGTTTTTTTTTCTTAACATATAATGTATTATTTACTTCAGGGGTACAGGTCTGTGGATCATCACCCTCTTTGAGTTTTTAAAAGTTGCCCCCATTTCTCTTAAACACATTCCAGATAGGTTTTTGCCCCACCATGCCCTCAAATCTCAAATCTACTCTTCTCAGGGGCACCAGTAACCCCCCGCTTGTGGAACCCAATGATCAATTCAAAGTCCTCCTCATTCCTGTATTTGAGATAACTTCTCGATGCTTACACACTTCTTTCCCCACTTCCAGGAAAGTGTTCTATACTGGTTCTCCTCACCCTCACTGGCTCCCACTGCCTCTCTGCTCTGACACCTCTTTTCTACCTATCCATGCCTGCTCCCTGAGTGATCACCCCCAGTCTTTCCATTTTAAATACCACTTCCAAAGTGATTATCTCCTGAATTTATTTTACCAGTTTGATCTCTCCATTGAGCTCCAAATATATACATCTAAGTGGTCATTGAACTTCTCCATCTGTAGTCTAACAGGTGTACAATCCAAAACTCAATGCTCACTCCCCTCAACCTGTCCTTCCTGCAGTCCTCCCCATCTTAGTAAATAGCATTTCCATGAGACCAGTTGCTGCAACCAAAGACCTCAGAGGTACGTCCCTTCATGAACACTTTCACAAGCATCCTGTATCTTATCTGCCAGCAATTTCTGTCAGAGCCACCTTGGAAATCCTATGGAACTCACCCATCATCTCCTTCACTGCTATCCTGCCCTACATGTACATTACCTCTCACCTCAACTGATGCAAGATACTAACTCACCTTTCTCCTCCTTAATCCCATGAGGTCTACTCACCACTATCATCAGAGGGATCATATCACTCCTGTCCTTCCATTTTTCATCTCTTCCACAACAGTAAGAACATAAGCCAACTCTTTGTAGCAGCCCACGCGCCAGCCACTAACTCTATGACCATCTCAAGGGCCATACACATATCCCCCCCATCTTCTATTTCAATTACGCTGACCTTCACTTTATTTCTCAAACAAGCTAAGTGTCCTCCTGTCTTCGGGCTATTTCGTTTGCTATTCCTCCCAGCTAGGATCCTCCTTCCTGATATCCACATAGTTCACTCTCTCTTTATTCTAGCAATTTCTCAAATGTCGCCTTTTTAGAAAGGCCTTTCCTGATCATGCAATACAAAGCAACACCCACCTCCCCTGCTCTCCCTGACCTCTTGCTTGGTTTTATTTTCCCTCTATAATATTGAGATACACTTCTATATCAGGAGTGTACTACCTATCTCTTTGTCTATTCCTTTGTTGTCTCTCTCTCCTGAAATCTAACCCAAGTCCCATTTTACTATGCCATGATCATAGCCAGCTGTATGCCCAGGGATCCTGGTTAAAGATACTGGCTCCTCCCAGGAGCATTTGCACTCTGCTTGGAACTCCAAGGTAAAGTTATAAGTATTTGTATCTATAACCTCTGGTGGGGAAACACTGGGTTCAAAATTGCCTACTTTTGAGGTCACCAGTGATTTCAACCACAGTAACTTATAGACAGAAGACCAAGAGGTTGCACTCAAGTTCTCTCCTCGATCTGTGATCTCGTAGCTTCATTACCAGAAGGAAACAGAAGGGTATATCCTATCCACTGCTGCTCTGCAGTTGACATCAGTGCAATGCATACTGGGGACACAGGGATTCTCACCTCTGTCGCCTCCTCTTCAACCCCACATCCAGTTGGTTCTGGCTCTCACTTCTCCGCCCTGGGCGGATGCAGCACTGAGAGGTTCAATGCCCCCTGCCACACCAGTTTCCCCCTTAAAGAAGGTAGATCTGTAAGTGAGAGAGTTAGCCAGGCAATCCTCAAGCCTGTTCTTGTTCTTAGACTCTCTCTCTAGAACAGCTAAGAAACGCTGAGTCTTTGTTTCTTCCTGCATTCTAACACATAGCTTGTTCTCTTTCAAGGTTAAGTTGCGCCCACTATAAAAATGATTAGTTAATTGTGTGTAGGCAGTGCAAAACGGAAGGAGCCACGCGCATGGACAGCTGAAAGTGGTTTTCTCAAACTGTCTCCATTAACACTGAGAATAAATTCCCAGGACACCATGTCTTCAGTGCCTCCAACCTGTCTTGGAAATTAGAAGCAACATTAACTGCTCCTGCACAGTCTCCTGCTGCTTCACAAATGCACCATCCACAAGAGGTCCCTTCATCCTCAGGCTCAGCCAGGGAAGCTCAAAGCATAGATGGCCGGAGCTTAATTCATCATCTTCAAAGCTTGGGTTGCCACGCCTCTCAAGCCTTCATCAAAGCAATGAAGGCAGAGCCAGGGGCACAGTGGGCTAATGAGGGACCTGTTCCTGGTTCTCCAGAATCCCCCCAGGGGGGCATTGTGCTTTTCGTGAAAAGCCTAGACCAGGGCCAGCCCTTCTCAGATCAACTCGATTTCAATCCTCAACCTCTTGTAAGGCATGTGATATTAGCAAATGATGGTGATTGTCTATTAATTGGCTTTTGTGGTAAGTCAACGGTGAACTGCTGGCAAGCCTGCTGGAAGAAAATTATACTTATTTTTATTTAAGGGCAAAATAGCCCCTTTCATCCTTTGGTAAGAGAAAAGGAAATGAGAATTATTTAAATGAGTCAGTGGGAATAAAAGAAGTAAAGGGTGGAAATAGGGAATAAATGTTTTGTGTCTGGTTTCGATGCAATTCTTTATTAGACCTCTTCTAATTACCAATTATTATTTTGGTTATTATTGGGGAAATGGCTGTTGATTGCTAAATTGCCATGCTTCAGTCAGTCCATTGAGAAGAATATATTTGTTCAATGTTCAAGCTAATTTTACCTTCAAATTTCCCTTCGTCTGGCTGCTAAGCATAGCAGAAAGTGCTTTTCAATCAATGCATTCCTCCTGGTGCCCAGCCACAGTGGGATGCTACGGAGTCAGTCTCGTTGCCAGCGAACAGAAGTCTTCCCTATAAATATCAAGCAGTGCCCTGGCCCACTTTGTTTTGGAAAGTAAATCATGCCCTTGCACTCTAAGGCAGGGCCATCCGGACATTGCATTATTCCATGTATTTTTAGACAAAAATTATAGGCAGCTGCTACACTCACTAGGCACGCACCTTCTCCCCCGTGTCCATTGGATTCTGCCTGGGGGACTAGAGAGCAAAGGAGAACCTTGCAGTTCTTACTAGGATGCTTGAGTGAGGATGGCGTTCACTTCCTGGGAGGTTCCTGGTCCAAAAAGGAAGGGGTGTGAAAGGGTAACGATGTGGGAAAAGTACTGTTCAGGGTCAGGCAAACCTGAGTTCCCCATGGATCCCACTTTCGAAAACTATAAAACCTGAGCAAGGTTCTCAACCTTTCTGAGCCTCAGAACCTTCACAGGTGGACTGGGGGAGTAATACTCCACATACCCATTCTGAAGCTTCAGGTTGCCATATGCGTTGAGTTTTTTTAATAGAAAAGGCAACAAAAGTCCGGAGAAGGACACCAACTGCCAGAGCAAACAGAGCAAGCTACTGCTCTCCCTGTCTTTCCAGGATCAGAGGCACCTCCTAAGGTGGGGTCTTCCCATGGCGCTCCCCTCCCTGGGCCACTCAAATTTCATGGTTCGCACAGTCACCCGTGAAAAGGTTGTAAATTACTGCATTAAAATTTTCTTATACGGATTGCACATTGAAATGATAACATTTGTAAAGTAAAATATATATTCAACTTAATTTCACCTGTTTCTTTTTTCCTTTTTAAAATGTGGCTAATAGAAAACAAAACTATTTACTTGGTTTATGCATATTTCTATTGGATGCTGCAGAACTAACCCATAATCAAATTTTTTTAGTTACCTCAAAAATGACTTTTTTGTAGTTACGCAGGTGGAGCAGGCATATGTAGTTTAGACATAAACTCCCAAGTGATTTTTACATACACTTCTGGTTAAGAACCATTGTTCTGGGCCTTTGGGTCAGGAAAAATGACTCTGTAATGCCACTGGGTGGTATTTGTAGATAATGTTGGTTTCCAAACAGCTGGTGCCAGACCCTCTGCCCACCCATCCTGAGTGTCTTACAGGGAAACTTATTTTGGAGAAGCTCCGGGAAGCATGTACCCGCTTTCTTACCTAAACAAGACCATCACTCTTTGCTAATAATATTATTAGAGCTACCTTATTAAAGGTATTTCACTCAACAGATATTTATCCATACCTGCTGGCCACTATTCAAGGCCTTGGGTATTCAAGAATGAACGACATGGTGGGATTCCTGGCTTCCTAGAGTGGCCATTCTTGTAGTTCATGGAACCAGTGAGGATGTGCCTGGCTGCGGGAAACAGAAAAGCCTGACTCAAAAGGGCTTAACCGGTCACAAATGTGTTTCTTCACAACCAAGAAGTCCTAGAAGTATGACTCTTGCTGTGGGTTGCAGGAATGCAGCTTGGCTTCTCTGAAGTTCTCTTGGCCCTTCCCTGCTCCATGTGAACATCTGATTCTCAGGCTGCATGGCACGATGCCAGTTTGCCACTCCTCCTACCTCTGCTTCCTCATTCTCAGCTTTCAACTCAACCTCCTGCCTTCTGCCTCCAAGCCCTTCTCCTTGGTCACAACTCCCCAAGTTCCAATGGCTTTCATCAGTCTTGACTTTCACATCCACAGAGCCCTCTCTTTCCCGGTTCCATAGCAGTCGAGAGCAGGGTTAGGGTAAGGGTTCCTTATGGACCCTGCCCTTCTTCTTCCCTCCCTTCTCAATTCTGCTGTCTCCTCTTCCTCCTCTACCCTTTGCGTGCTCCACCAAGAGCTCACGATCTCCACAGCTTCAGCTACAGTGACAACTTCCAGCGCTGGACTAGATCCCACACTCCAGGTCTGCCTCCTCAGCTGCCTGCTGAATATTTTCCCTATTACAATACCAGCACCTCTGTCCATTTTGCTGTAGAGACACTGTCTTAAAGTCCTTTTGTGATCACCTTGCTTGGTGGCAGGAAGACTAGTAAAGATGGCATTCATGTATTTATGGGCATCAGGAGTGTTGACAAGAGGGTAAAATTAGATGTCACACTCTTGGCACTTGCTGACCACACCAGTGCTGTGGTGCCAGGTATTATTAAAATGTGTCTCAAACAGCAAGAGGAAGTACATAAGCAACAGAAGGTCAGCACCTGCTGGTGAGATCAGAGCCTCTGAGTAAGTACACCAGGGAGAAGTAAGTCCCAGTCCTTGTGTGGCAAGCAAGGGAGGAAGAGGACAAGAAATCTAGCTCCTGGGTTTTTGTTTTGTTTTGTTTTGTTTTAAGATTTTATTTATTTGACAGAGAGAGATCACAAGCAGGCAGAGAGAGAGAGGAGAGGAAGCAGGCTCCCCGCGGAGCAGAAAGCCCGATGTGGGGCTCGATCCCAGGACCCTGGGATCACGACCTGAGCCAAAGGCAGAGGCTTTAACCCACTAAGCCACCCAGGCGCCCCTCTAGCTCCTGTTTGAAGGAAACAGAAAACCCTGACTCAAAAGGGCTTAACCGGTCACAAATGTGTTTCTTCACAACCAAGAAGTCCCAGAAGTATGACTCCTGCTGTGGTTTGCAGGAATGCAGCTCTGCTTCTCTGAAGTTCTCTCTCCAGAAAGTTCTTTCTGAAGTTCTTTCTCCAGAAAGCGTGGCAGAGATAGATCCCACCTGGGAGGTGAGAGCACTGCTTGCTCGCAGTCTCAACACATAGGCTTCCCTCTTTTCATAGCCAAGCAGAGAGAGGACCCAGATAACAGCCAAGCTATGGTTCACCATGCAACATGGCCTTCCACCAATGCCCCAAGACTCACCCTGTGGGAGAACACAGGCCATGAGAAGATTCTGCCTCCTGCACAAGAGTGGTGATCAGGGCACTAAGCAATCTATGTCTTATACCTTCTTCAGACACTTCACTCAGATCAGTAAGTTCTAAATTTTAAGTTTCAAGGATTGAAATAACCTCCCTTGCCATCCCCTACCTTGATGGTTCCAAGGAACTATGAGAACACTCTAGAACTCTTGGATAAGATTGAACTCCACCTCTTCCCCCCTAACCAGTTCCTCTCTCTGAGCTTCCCCATTTCTAATCATGAACCCACTTCTCTCTCAGGTTCAATACCTAACCAATCACACCATCCCTCTCACTTTCCCAGAGTCTTATGCTCCCCTGGATTAATAAAGCCAGAGATCTTCACTTGTCAGAGAAGACAATTTGAGAACGCACTCTCACAGGGACAATGTTAAGTTTAGCGGTTCTGTTTCCAGGTCAATGTATGAGCCCAACGCAGAAGAACATTTGGGGCAGAGATTTTGATAGTAATAATGAGGCCAATAGTGAACTGGGACCAATTATGTGTCAAAGCCATTACATACATTTTCATATTAATCCCTGTACCAAAGTTGGTGTTCTCCCATTGGTGTTCTGAGAGAAAACTGATGCTTGGAGAGGAGAAAAGATTTCACCAGAATCACATGGTTGGCACATGACTGGGCCTAGATTTTAACACAGCAGTCTGAGCTGTGGTCTTCCTGCTGCGTCATGCTCTTTCTATCATGGCATACAGGCAAGGACAGAGGACAAGCGTGTGATTTTAATCCCCTATGCCTAAAACAGAGCCTGGCACATAGCAGTTACCAACTAACATCTGTGGAATGAATAAGCTGGGGAAAGGCCAGCAATGAGGGCCAGTAATGTCCAAAGGGCAATGGAGTTTTGTAGCAAAAAGAATATGAAATGCCAGTTGGCCTGAAAGTGTAAAAATAAGAATTAATTTCTATAGACAAAAGGAAATCACTGCAGTTCTTTAATTAATGAACCTTCTTTTCAACAGCTGCACCGTGAGTCTATTACCAAGAGTCTTGGAAGAACTAACACGAGAGGGGCCCCTCCTAGCAACTGAGTCCTCGTTAAAATTCTCTGCAAGTGCTCCTTCTCGAGCAAGACACGAAATTACCGATTTTTGCTCTATCTTCTCTGATTTGCACAGATCTGCCCTTTTGAGAGCCACAAATGTGCAATTGTCATGCTGCCATTAAGTCCTCTAAAAATATTGATTTCAAATGCGAGTTCCCATCCTCACTCATTACCTTCAAAAGGAGAAGTGTGTCAGGAAAAAAATCTTATTTCCCCACCCTTCGCTCCAAGTTCAAAGCCACTTGAAAATTTAATATTAAGTTTAGGAGAAGCTGGTATTTCAATCCAAACTTTAGAATTAGATAAATTGAGACTGAATTTATCCATATGATGGTACACCGTCAAGGAACAATGGTGCTTCGGGCCTGCAGGGCTGGGTTCACACTGGTGGCCGATGTTCAGGAGGCTCTGTGGCTCTTCTAGGCCTCTCCTCTTATCTCTCAGCTGCCTGGGATCTGCCCCTTACCCTCCTATGACTCCCCACACTGCTTTCTTTCTTTCTTTTTTTTTTTAATTTATTTTTTATTTATTTTCAGCATTCTGTATCCCCCACTGCTTTCTTGATAATCACCCATGGCCCTTTAAATGCTACACATGGAGGTCTTTTCAGACCTAAAGCCCTTCGACCATTGGAATTAACTTCCATTTTGAACTTCCTCTTCCAGGAAGCTTTCCTCCCTGCTTCTGTGAGTCTCACGCCTCTACTCCTGTTCCTTTGATTGGGCCTTGCCATGGTCACTGCCTTGGCTTCCTTCTCCAGCTCCACCTGAGGGCCTTTCCTGAGATAGTGGCCTAGGCCCTTTTTACCTTGCCCTCTGTTTCTGAGAGGGCACCTTTGTTCTCATGGTTTCTCCTTTAAAATACATGGAAGACATTAAGAGAAGGAACAGAAAAATGAAGGGTTGGGGAACCGAGGAGGAGATGAACCATGAGAGACTGTGGACTCCAGGAGTCAAACTCAGGGTTTTAGAGGGGAAGGAGGTGGGAGGATGGGTGAGTCCAGTGATGGGCATTAAGGAGGGCATGGACTGCATGGAGCACTGTGTGTTATATACAAACAATGAATCATGGAACACTACATTAAAAACTAATGATGTATTGCATGGTGACTAATAGAATATAATTTTAAAAACCATAAAATAAAAAATAAAATGCTCTGATTTTTAGGGCCAGTGACGACCTCTCTCTTGAGCTCCAGACCCTCATTTATAAACACCCATTTCCACCTTACATCCTACCAACTCCATCCACACAGCTGGGCATAGCTTCCCCAGTTTGGACACAGTCTCTTCTCCTCTGAATGTATTTGTTTGTTAAATATTTACTGAGCATTGTGTCCCACCCCCAGGATACTCACAGGGGGCAGTAAGACATTACTGTCCTCAGATATTATACTAAGTAAGAAGTTTGAAGGTAAGACCAGGGTGGAAACGTCTAGTGTTTGCTTGTCCAGAATCCCTTCTTCCAAAAATAGTGCCTGCTTTCCTCTGAAGAACCATACTTGTGAGCCCACTTCGCTCCAGTTGGAGCTGGCTATCTCTAACATCTGTGGCACATGACATACACCTGGCCAATCAGAGTGTTCATATGTCAACTATAGAGCTGGCTCAGGGATGCCTGAGTCAGTCTGGAACTTTCACTGAAACAACTGGAAAAGAAGAGCTTTCTCCTCTTCAGCACACCCTAGAGCTGCTAGCAGCCATGTTCACCAGGCAGAGTCTTCCTGAGCAATGCTCAGTGGAGAAAATCTTGAGCCATCAATGGGGAAAGGGGACACCATCCTAATAACATGCCCTTGGATCCAGCTGCACCTGAAGCCAGCTTCACTTCTTGAATTTCCTAGTTTCACTAACTACCTAGAAGAACAACCACAACAACCAAAATCTTTTTTTTAGTTTAATCTGGTTTGATCAGATTTCAGTTACTTGCAACTCATGAGTCCTTTTACAGATAGAAAGAAATACTCAGTGTAGTGCCTACAACAGGCAAAAAGGCAGATGCACAGGTGAGAAGTGAATTAACATGGAAAAGAGAGTAAGTAACAGCACAGAGTATGAGGAGAAGGTGACAGGGAAATAAGGAAAGCTCCATGGTAAGAAAGATCTGAGGCATTGGAGCGAAGCAGGTAACAGGGCCAAAGGAGCATGGAAGGATTTAAATCCCTAGAAGCTGCAATCTGATTAGAGTTCTCAGAGCATCACTTGGCAGTCAGTGGCCAGTTCTGGGAGAAAACACCTAAATACATGCTCTTGCCTTGTATCTGCAGCTCAAGCTCTCTCACTGGATTGTGAGGCTTTGTGAACAAGGGTTACATCTTACAAACTATTGAATCAGCCCCAACTCCTGGCATGGAGTCGGCACAACAATGTCATCTGCATAAGCAATAACATCTTCTGTTTTTGCAGTGTTACACAATTTTCAAAGTAAGTTCATCAGCGAGGCCTTGCCTGGTCTCCTAGAGGTAATTCTACAGGAGATTTTTCTCACTGCTTGGAAATGAAACCTTGAGAGTTTAACTGGACTGCCCACAGGTTCACCCAAATGTTCTTGGTCCCAGTGCAGTGACCCCCTGTCCACCATGTTGGCTCCCCCTTCCCTTGCCTGGACCACCAACAACTTGTTACCTAAAGCAGCAGGGCCAGATATGAGCTCTGGGGCCCAAGGAGGAGTAAGTGGCCTTAACCTAAATGTCACTTCCTCCAAGTGGCCATAGATATCCTTCCAGTTCTCTCTAAAAGAAACCAGCACTTTTTTTTTTATGGTACTTATAATTTAAAATAATGTATGTATTGGGATGTTTGTGTAACATCTGCCTCCTCTGTTAGACTATATAGATCTTTCTAAGAGCAGGGACTCTGCTTTTTTTTTTTTTTTTCACCAGAAAAAATGCCTGCTATAGAGTTAGCCTTCAATAATATATTTCTATATTACTGAGTGAAGAAATGAATAAAGCATGGAGATGGAGCCCAGGACCTTGGCCTCAACATCCCAGGGTTCCCCTGAGCAGTATACAGCACAAGGATACAAGAGAAGCAGTGCCATTGAAACCTATGACAAGAAGACCATGTCTGCAAACCACAACCACATCCAGCTCTCTCTTGGCACCTCCCCAGCACCTCCTCCGGGCCCTGAACCCCCCAAAGACTCCAGATCTCACCTGGGCACTGGTGCTGGCAGCTGCCCTTGGGGTCTAGTCTTTGGGGCAGATTAGGCAGACGTGCACAGATGCAGTGGAAGTCTCCCCGAGCACCCTCCTGCCTCGCTCAGTTCACACCCTGCCACGGCTCTGTGTGTGATCTATGATGCCTACATTTGGCATTTCAGTGTCGTTTAACAATCTGCTCTCCGAGAAGACCACACGGGGATCCCAAGCCACCAAACAGGGCACAGCTTCTGATCTGCTCATTAGGGAAGGTGAAACTGAAAGACGAGAACATGCAGAGGGACTTACGGGACAGAGAAGGCGGCTAGGACAGGGGGTCCGAAGCCAACGGGCAGAGACTCACCCTTCACAGTGCTGCCAGGCTGTGTCTCTCCAATGCAGATGCGAAGCTGCCTCCTTCCTGTTGAAAGCACTCCCAGGGCTCCCCACGGCCCAGGGCAGAAGTTTTCAGCTGCTGCCTGGGGACACACCAATATGTTGCAATCCCCTGCGAGGTGTGTTGTGAGTGATTCATTGTTAATAGAAACTAAAATTTAGAAATGAAATTTTTGTTTATAAAGTCGAACAATTAATCCTAAAAGACCGTGACTCTCATTCTTTATTCTTGAGTAGGAGGGAAAGCAGGACTAGCCCTAGCAGACAGCCCAATATACCTGACCCCTGAGTGACAGGAGAAGTGAGTGTGTGTGTGTGTGTGTGTGTGCGCGCGCGCACGCGCGCGCGCTCGCATGCACATGCACAGCACACCTGGTGTGGCTGTAAATGTGGTCTAAACCACTGACCCAGACAATGCAGCTCTGAATCCTCGGCATAAGCCCAAGACCCTCAGCTTCAGCACCCTCATCCCTCCACCCTCCTCCACTTCTACTCTAGAAAAATCCACTCTTCTGATTCCCTTCATGTGCCCACCAGCAACCCCACTGCTTTGCTCCTGCTGTCCCTGACATTCACCAAGGCCCTCTCCCTCTTCTTCGTGGCTCATGCTTCAGGACTCAACCACGGAGCCTTCTAGAATCCTGGAACCACTTGGTCATGGCTTCCTAGACTCTCCACACTCCAAATTCTTCCCTACCATGTCTTCTCATTCTTTCCCAGGCTCCCTGCCAGCTCACCTTCTCTATCCAAACTGTCCATTTGGAGTGTCCCAGGCTGGCTCTTCAGTTACCTTCTCATCTGCACTCCCTAGGTTTTCCTAGGTAACCCCATGCCTCCTCTATGATAACCCAACCCAACATAAGTCTATACCCTCAACTTTCTCTAGAGGTCCACCCTCCAATACAGTAAGCACTACCCATGTGGGGCCACCGAGCACTTACAATGTGACTAGCGTGAATTGAGACGAGCTAAGAAGGGAGATATGCACTAGACTTTAGCAAATTTATAGGGAGATGTCTCACTAATTATTTTATATTGATTGCATGTTGAAATTACAATATTTGGGATGTGTTATATTACAAAAGTATAACAAAATATAATTTCACACGTTTCTTTTTTTACCTTTTTACTGTGGCTTCTAGTGAAAATTTTTTTAAAGATTTTACTTATTTATTCGAGAGAGAGAGTAGAGAAAGAGCATGAGGGGAGTGAGGAGCAGAGGGAGAGGCAGACTCCCTGCTGAGCAGGGAGCCCAGCTCCGGGCTCTGTCCCAGAACTCCAGGATCATGACCTGAGCCGAAGGCAGATAGATGCTTAACTGACTGAGCAACTCAGGTGCCAACCCCCTTTTCTTTAAAGCCTCTAGTGAATTTAAAAACAACCCATGCAAATGTAATATCATGTGTCAACTCTACTCAAATAAAAACACTGCCAAACTGTGGAAAGAGCCAAGGTGCCCTTCAACAGATGAATGGATAAGGAAGATGTGGTCCATATATACAGTGGAGTATTGTGCCTCCATCAGAAAGGATGAATACACAACTTTTGCATCAACATGGACGGGACTGGAAGAGATTATGCTGAGTGAAATAAGTCAAGCAGGAGAGCCTGGGTGACTCAGTGGGTTAAGCCTCTGCCTTCAGCTCGGGTCATGATCTCAGGGTCCTGGGATCAAGCCCCACCCACATCAGGTTCTCTGCTCAACAGGGAGACTGCTTCCCCTCCCCCACCTGTCTGTCTGCCTATTTGTGATTTCTCTCTCTTTGTCAAATAAATAAGTAAATAAATCTTTAAAACAAAAAGAAAAAGAAATATGTCAAGCAGAGAGAGTCAATTTTCATGTGGTTTCTCTTACTTGTGGAGCATAAGGAATAACACAAAGGACAAGGAAAGGAGAAGGGATTGGGGGGAAATCGGAGGGGGAGATGAACCATGAGAGACTGTGGACTCTGAGAAACAAACTGAGGGCTTTGGAGGGGAGAGGAGTGGGAGGTTGGGTGATGCTGGTGATGGATATTAAGGAGGGCACGTATTGCATGGAGCCCTAGGTATGGTGCATAAACAATGAATCTTGGAACACTGAAAAAATTAAGTTAAATTTTAAAAAATCTTCCTTTTAAAAAAAAACCCATATGGCTCCCATTTGTGCTCATGCTGCATTTCTACTGGACCATGCTGCTTAGAGTACCAGACTCTCCCCTTCCTGTTTACCCCACATCTCCACTTGGAGAGAAACCTCCCATTCGATAGGATGGGGTAGAACTCTCAGCTTTCCCCCTCACCAAACCTCTGACCCATTTTTTTCCTCCCTTACTTTTCCGCTTCTCCATAAATGACACCACCATTTGCCCAGTTGCCTGATTAAAAACCTGAGAATTACTGGGGCACCTGGTGGCTCAGTCGGTTGAGCATCCAACTCTTGATTTCGGTTCAGGTCCTGATCTCAGGATCATGGGATCGAGCCCCATCAGACTCAGCACTCAGTGGGGAGTCTGTTTGAGATTTTCTCTCCCTCTCCCTCTGCACCTCCTTCTGCTTGAGCTCTCTCTCTCTGAAATAACCTTTAAAAAAAAACTGAAACTTTGTCCTTGAGTCCTCTCCTTCTTTCACTCCCTACATCCAACCTGTTTGCAAGCCCTCATGAGTCTACCTTCAAAATAGGTCCACAGTCCAGGTATGGGTTTCCCCCACTATCTCAAAAGTAGTGCATTCCCATGAAAACCTGTGTAAGCCAAAATGGTTAAAGCAAAAAAGCAATTATTATTAATTTATATGAATAAAGTTTTTAGCATTCCCAGACCCAAAAAATAACCTCTCTTAGGCTTTACTGATACATTAAGATACATCTTGCTAACAGATGCACAAAATAAATGGGATGCTCAGACACAGGTCTAACCTCCAGCGGCTTGAGGCTGAGATGCTGAGTGTCCAGGGGCTTGGAAGCACCACTCTCACTGCCCAGCATGCTTCCTACAAAACAAACACTGAATGCTATTTCCACTTTCTACCTTTTTTTCATAAAACCAAAATCCCTCAGGCCACCTGGGTGGCTCAGTCATTAAGTGTCTGCCTTCAGCTCAGGTAATGATTCCTGGGATGGAGCCCCACGTCAGACTCCCTGCTCAGGGGGAAGCCTGCTGCTCCCTCTCCGACTCCCCCTGCTTGTGTTCCCTCTCTCACTGTCTCTCTCTGTCAAATATATAAATAAAATCTTAAAAAAAAAAAAAGGCAAAATCCCTCTTCAGATTTCTTTTGGTTAATGAACACAGGAATTAAGGCAGATCGGTCTTCTGTAAAAAACCAAGTGGCATAACCTGAGCTTTCCAAAACCAGAGGATACCTGTAGTTCTTTACCCTTCTTCCATGACCACTAACCCCAGGTTCCATGAGCTGACCTCTCCTTCCTCCTGGCATGGCTCCCCACTTCCTCCCATACCCTTCACTGCCTCCTCCACCCAGCAGTCACAATGGTCTCTTCCAGATACTAAGAAAGCCACCCCTGACAAAAAACCTTCACTAGCTTCCAGCAGTGCTTAAAATAAAGTCCAAGTCCTCATCACAGCCCACAAGGATCACAAAGTTGTGATCTGGCCCCTGCCCCCACCCTTGACCTCGATGCCCTACCCCTCGCTAACCCCTTGCTAGTACTCAAGCACACATCCAGCCCGTTTCTTGTCATGGCATTGGCATTTGCTGCTCTCCGTGCCTGAAATATCTCTTCAGCAGCACAAGATGCCTCCTCACAGAGGCCCACTGGACCCTTCAACTAAAATAGCCCCTGCCCTAGACTCCCTAAAAACCCCCTGTTTCTACCTTCTATCACTCTTTGGCGTTATCTTATTCAGCATTATCAATCTTGATTCTTCATCTTTCACCGAAGGCTGGCGCATATTACTTTTTCTACCCCAGACTCTGCCACCATCCTGGCTTAACTTACGTCAGCTCCCATGTGCATGCCCACACAATGGCCTTTCCCTCACTCTCTTGGCCTACTCATTTCCAATGGTCTTTCCTTCCTCCCTCCCCCCACACTATATCACCCTCAGAGTTGTGTTGAGGAGGTATTTGCTGGCATCTGCAACCCATTCTTCCCCTGAGGGCAGAAGCTTTGTCTACCAGGTACACTGTTGTATTCCCAGGCCCTGGAGAAGTTTCTGGCCCAAGAATGTTTGTCGAATGAATAAATGCACACAGAAATGCCACACACCCCTCCTTTAAATCCCCCCAAAATCTGTAACTATCTCCATCCCAGCAATTTCCATGATATATCTATTTAGCTACCTAACATCTTGCCAATTAGACGATGAACTGACAAGGCTAGGGCACGATCTTACTTATTTTTATCTCTTAGCACCTAACACAGGGACAGATACACAAGGGGTGTTTGGTGACTTCTTGTAGAATCGAAATTATCTACTGGTAGCTCTTGACTCAACGTTATCTCTCAGAGATGATCAGTTGCTATAGGGCAGACTTCCTCAGGCTTGCCCTAAGGTCAGAGTCAATACTCTGCAGGTCATCTGTGGGCTGTCGATGACCTCCTTCTCCATAGTGTGTCCCCATGCAAAGCCAGATAAAGCCAGACCTCAACAGAAAAGGATGGAACAAGCATGCAGACAGGAGCTGCCTACATTCTTCACACCTTTTCACCTCCTAGGGCAACCTTTCTGAGGCCCAGCTGTATACCTGACCTTGGAGTCCGAAAAGCCGCTCTGTTGCCTTATAATAAACTCCCCTTTCTTGTTCAAACCAACTCCAGTGGACAAGTGTTCTTTGCTCTGCTCTTTGCTACCTAGAGTCCTTAGAGATGCAGGCCCTCGGCAAAAAGATAGTCAAAGCAGGCCCTGCTCCCTGTGCTAGTCAAGGTCTCGAGTTTGCAAAATGCAGCCCTTCTCAGGGCAACCTGAGCCTTAGAAAATGAAAAGCAGCTCCTCTCTGCAAAAACACTGGGTCAGGGCACTGAGGCACAACAGGTGCCTAACTTCTCCTCTTACTGCTTAGCGCTGTGATCCTGGGTGAGGTCCAACCTCCTGGGCCTTTAAGCACACTGATGTGAAAAATTCATGTACATCTTTGTTGATGCAGAAAGTAGCTTCTGAAAGACTGTATGTGAATCACATCTTTAAAAATTGAGTCCCATCTCCCCACTGACTCTGGCTATCTGCTCAGGATGCTTTCTGTTCCTTTCTGATTTATCTCCAATTGGCAGCAGCAAACTATAACCCCAGCTTCACATTTCTCTCCTTCCCAAGTGGCTCATCAATCAATCAACAAAATTTTCATTCAGAGCCCATTATGTGTGAGACATTGTTCATGATCTGTAAAGAGAATAGGGAATGTGCCGACTGCACTAGAGGAGCCCGCTATCTGTGAATCCTCTATAAAACCATGTGAATAGCCAACCTCTTATTTATCTCCTCTGTAAATTCAGATTTTCTTCTATCGGGTTTTCCCAAAGAAGTGCCCGTGTGTGCTGAGCAGCCTATCTAGGTTACCATAGAAATAGAGAGTCATAAAAGGATGTTTAGAAATGTAAGCGCTTCTATAAATCCTCAATAACAGAAATCGCAATTGTTTGGAGCCATAATTGAGACTATTCATGGTGTGTTCTGAGAAATAAGCACAAATAACTCACCAATCTGCAACTCCTGGCAAATAAGAACAAACTAGGGGGAAAGTTAACAGTGTTCTTTGAAAACAAGTCATGTCAGGCCAACATAATTTTCCTTTGGGCAAAAGACAGACTCCTCTTGCTGAAGGAAACCCAGGTCAACCACCAACCTCTCCATGGTCTGGACTTCTCCCGGGCCCTGTCTTGTTATCTGTGACATCCACGAGACTTCACGACCTGTCTCAGCAGCTCCCCCACACAGCTTCAGAAGAAAATATCTAAATTCTTTTCTGTTACTCAAAATCCACCTGTTTCCACAAAGGATTCTGAGACACCTTGGTCCTGATTGTGCAGGACAAAAACATCAGTATTGAAAAGGTGAAGCACTGGGGTAAAGGGCTTGCTTGAGAATTTTTGTTTGTTTTCAAGTAACAGAAATGATTTCAAGCTAACTTTTTAAGAATTTAAAAAAAAAAAAACAAAACAAACAAACAAAAAAAAAACCCTTAAGATTTGATCTGAGAACACAAGAGTGAGAAAGTTACCAGGTCCCAGGAAGGACAGTACCAGCAACAAGACTCTTTCTGGGCCCCAGGAAGTATCAGCTGCCCGTCCTTGAATAATATTTATCTTGGTGCATCTGCTTCTCTCTCCTTTCTCGAAAGACTGGCTCTCCTCCTGTCCAGCCATAAAGTAACCTGCAGCTCCATAGCCGACTTATTAGGGCTCAAAACCACTTGGAGAGATGCTGACTCTCCCTTGGTCCAACCCCAAATTCCGAGGAAGAGCTGATCTTACATGCAGCTTGTCAAAGATAGCTGCCACTTATCCAATCATTAATCAAGGCTGGGGTGGGTGTCTTTAGCTCAGGCTTCCATAACAAAATACCACAGACTGAGTGGCTTAAACAACAGGAATTTGTTTTCTTATAGTTCTGGAGACTGGAAGTCCAAGATCCAGGTATCAGTGTGGTCAGTGCCTGAAAAGAGCTCTCTTTGGGCTGCAGATGGTCACTTTCTCGTTGTATCCTACATGGCTTTTCCTTGCTGCATGTAGATAGAGACACAGGGAGGAAGCAAACTCTCCAGTGTCTGTTCTTATAAGAGCATTAATCCATATTGAGGGCCCCAACATCATGACCTCATCTGAACCTAATTGCCTCTTAAAGTCCCCATGTCCAAATATCATCACACTGGGTGGGGTTACGGCTTCAACAGGAATTTGGGAGGAAAATAATTTGGTCCATAGTAGTGGATAACATTATTCAAAGTAGCGAGTTGGGGTCCCCCACCAGAGGTGAGGAGAAACAGCTAATTTGAGCTGGGCTGCAATTCCAAATGTATCCATTAGAAAAATTAAAGTAATGCAGACAAAAATTGAGTTTGTGCACAGAAACAGACAATAATGCCCCATTCACTTGCTAGAGAGCATAAATTTAGCTCTGAGCTTCCTAGCAGCCAAACTACAGCAAAAGCAGCTTCCTGCTGTGACTAATAATAATAAAGGAATTTAAAAAACACTTTCACAAGTGAATCCCAGCTTTGTCCAGTAATGTGATCTGAGAGAAATTTCTCCTTTGAGTCCACATTATGGAGATCCCTCCAGTGGATAGGTAACTGTCCTTGGCCCATCCTTACAAAATGCACAACTATCATCTTCCCTCTAGTCATCTCTTACAACATAAATAGAATCAGCCATGCACAGAAGATACAGCAGTTATGAGATGAGTTCTTTCTCACAAGCAAAGACCTATACAAAGATGTTCATCCGTGATAACAGCCAGGTCAGAAAAACTCTGGGATCCAGGGTTGGGCATTGGGTTAAGTCAGAGCTGACTTGTGAGGCTGTGAATGTCAGGGCCAGAATCAAAAACCAATCCAACTGAGAAGAAGATGAGTAAGAAGTGACCGGTCAGAAAGACAGAGGTCAGGTACCTAGATCTGGGATAAGAACTATAAGGCCAGGACCCAGCAAGCAGATTCTGGATGTTGAAAGGAAGCCATGCATCAGGAAGCCTCTGATGTATGGGAATAAGCTGCTGGAAACTGCAACAGAGTTTGTGTAAGTCTGCATGCGTTTGGAGAGAGGCAATGACAGGCCACTGGAAGTCTCACAGTAGAAACCCTTCAACACCCAGCACTCAGCACCAAGGCAGTGTCCTGGTATGACACAGGACTTTAAGCACATGGCTCAGGGATGGGTCTTTAGCCTATGGTAAGAGATAAGACTAATAAGACATAAGGTAGACCCCAGGACTATAGAGACCAAACACTGGGAAAATCTTGCCCAAGGACTCAGACACTCAGGAACAAGAAAGACAAGCAGGCGCCTCTTACCCAGGTGCCTGGGCATGAACTAATGCCAATAACAGGGATGGTGCAGTGGGTTGAACGGTGGCCCCAAAAGAGAGATCCAGGTCCTAACCCTCAGTACCTGTGAATTTTATCTTTTTGGAAAAACTTTTTTCAGATAGAATTAAGACTCTCTAGATGAGCCCATCCTGGATTTAAAGTGGGCCCTAAATCCAATGACTTGTGTTCTTACAAGAGAAAACGGAGGGATATTTAACACCCCAGCAACACAGGAGTAGGCCATGTGATGGTGGATGCAGAGAGTGGAACTATACAGCTAGAAACCAAGAAAAGCCTTGGATTGTCAGCAGCCCCTGGGAACTAGGAGAGAAGCATGAAGGGGTACTCACTCAGAGCCTCCAGAAGGAACCACTCTTGTTGATACCTTAATCTTGGGCTTCTGGCCTCCACAGCTCTGAATGCACTTCTGTTGTTTGAAGCCACCTGGTTTGTGGTACTATGTGATGGCAGTCCTATGAAGTCCATTCTGTTGGCAGTTGATTCATTTCATGGGTCAACTCCATCAATTGGTAGTGACTGTCCAGATCACTCTGTTGAGGACTCTGAGGCCATTCAGACTCCACAGAAAATGTGTGATGATTGATTGGTGATGCCTGCTGTGGGCACAGAATGCACATGACAGTACATGAGTCATGTGATTGCCCTACCAAACCCAAAGTCAGCACAGTGCTTAGTACAAAAAGTAAAGAGATCAATACCACATGATTTGTGCTCTCAAAAACCTTATAGTCTAGCACCAGAAATCAGTCAGGTCAATACTAATGGTGAAATTTACTTGGCCTTCCTTCTGATTAAGGTTAAGATTAATCACAATAGCTTCAACAAATAGAGTTGTCGGGAACAAAGGGTCACAAAAATAACATGCATGGCAAGCAGAGCAAGCCAGACATTCTGCTTGATGTCAAATCAATGGTGGCCAAGGACAATTAAGACTTCATGTGTGAACTTCGCTGTAAATAAATATAGTGGGTTTTTTTTTTTTTAAGCCCTCAAAGGTAAAGTTGTCATCAAACATTGGAGTATCCTTGTATAATTATGAGCTAAGCCTCTGCCATCTTCCAGGTAACAGGAAAGTTTATCCCCCAATGGGTGAAAAACAGCCCTCTTGGATCCCTGGGTATAGAGTTGAGTATAGCATCCTCTTCTGTAACCATATCACTATCATCCTGTATGAGTTATGACACTATACCTTCCTCTTTAATCTTTATCCCTTCAAGGTGGCTCTGTCCCATCTTACCATCTCTCTGGATCCAGCACCTTAAATCTCCTTTTTATTTTTACTTATCTTCTGAGAAGCTCACTCTCAGAGCAGAAAACCGTCACCCAGCAGGAAAAATGGAAAAGATGCTGATGAGAAACATTATATTACCAATGTACTCTCACACCTCTGAGTCTTTCCTCCTGCTCATTCTTCTGCCGAATATCTAATTTCCACCACCACCCTTCACCATATGGCAAGATTACTCACTTTCCAACTTCCAACCCAAATATGCATTTCTTCTGGGACACTTTGATCACTTTCTCCAATAATAAATAGTTACTCCTCTGCCCATCATGAAAATTGTTCTTCTACCTCAGAAATAACACAATACATTGCGCTGTAGGTCCGTGTCTTTGTACCTATGTCTTCTACTAAATAGGTAGTCCCTGGGAAATGTCTCATTTACTCATCACAGCAGTTTCTAGCCATGCACTTGGCAAATAGAGGATGGTCAATAATGCTAAACCTCTAACAGTCAATAGTTATTAAACAAATGTGTGAATAAATGCGTTAAGGATAGCTATAATGATTTACCGATGCCCTCTAAAAGGAGGTTGAGAGCCATTTGTTATAAGCTTTTCTGGGTGAAATACCATAGAATCTAATCCTCCTCTTCCTTTGAGCCACTCTGATCTGTCAATCTGCCTGTCACTTGTGTTCAGTCAAGGAAGGGGGATCTATGTTATGGTTTTTCACCCCAGGCTTTGCTATCCACCTGGGTGATGGCAGCACTCACATGGATGACCTATAGAGAGGTCACCTCTTACTGAGTCTCCTGACTTATTCATTTTCAGTGGTTGTCTTCTCTCTTCACCTCTTACTTCCAAACTTCCATTACCTGTAAATGTTCTACTCCTAGATTCACTAATGCAAGCCCAACCAGGTTGTTCTACCTTGCTTATTCAACTACTCTCACGGTGACAGCTCTTGACCTCTCATTTCTCCCAGGTCATCAGCCTTCTCCTCTCTTTACTTACTGATTTTAATTTGGTCTCCATGACTCATGATTTTAACAACATCTTTACCCATATCATAAGCTCCCTGGCCCATCTGCTGCCTTTCGTTTGCACCCCTCAGATAAAACACAAGCCTGGGAAAACCCAACTGGGTGCCATTTCCAAGATTTCATCCAAGCAGAAAAAGCCAACCAGGCCCTCTCAGATTCTTCACTCTCAACCTGAAATGAGCCCATAACTCTGCCAAACAAACCTATCACATCATCTCCTCTGTCACTTTGCATAGTAATTTTTTTTACAAATATACTTACCCTTCTCAAGCTTCTGTCCCTGCTACACACCAACATTCTTCTTCCTCAGCAGACGTTCTTGCCTCCTACTTTACAGCAAAAACAGATGCTATCAAATAGGAAACCCCCCACAACCAGACACACAGACATGGCTGCAAGGGCACCCATCTCATCCTCCTTCACTCGGACAACAGGAGAGGGGATGACACAACTATTCCCTCGTGCGATCTTTGCATTGCACTGCCACCTACCAACTTCTGAATCTTTTACTATTATTGATCCTTTTCCATTCCATATTCACAACCTTGTTCTAATTGATTCTTCTCTGTTCTTAAGAGTTCTCCCACCATCAGCACAGAGTCCTGCTGCCCATCTCCCTCCTCCCTTTACAGTCAAACTTGAAGAGTTGTCTTCACTCGTCACTGCCATTTTTTCAACTTCCCACACACCCCACAAACCACTCAGATCTGGATCCAATGCATTATTCCACTAAAATGGTACTTGCTATTATCCCACTGAAGCCCATGCAGCCATGTTCAGTGGACACTTTTTAGGCCTCATCTTCACTGGCCTTTCAATAGAATTAGACTCTGCTGCCCCTTCCACTTTTCTGAAATACTTGTCTTTGGGCTTTCATGACCTAACAAACTTCTAGCTCTATTTCTTCCTCTCTAGCCATATCATCTCCATCTTCTTTGTAGGTGTGTCTCACTTGTCCTGTCCATAAGGAGTAGGATCTATCCAAATCTAGCTCCAAGCATTCTTTCTCTTCCTAAGTAACACTGTCTTCTCTGCCCTCAGCTTCAGTTACACCACAACAAAGATGACTCACACATTTATAAAACCAGTCCAGATCCCTCTTCTCAATTCCAGGTCTTTATGGAAAACTTCTTGGTTAACACCTCCCTTTGATCATTCCAAAAGCACCTCACACTCAAACGATCTAAAATCAAATTTTGCTCTTCCT
Source organism: Mustela putorius furo (assembly GCF_011764305.1). Classification (NCBI taxonomy): domain Eukaryota; kingdom Metazoa; phylum Chordata; class Mammalia; order Carnivora; family Mustelidae; genus Mustela; species Mustela putorius. The sequence continues at coordinate 6,777,731 of NW_025422019.1, forward strand.
CTCCAGTCCCCCATTCTGATCTCTTCCAAGAATCATTATCTCAGTAAATAACACTACCAACCATTCTGTTGCTCAAGGCAGAATCATCGGTGTCATCCTGACACCTGCCTCTCCCTCACCCATCATATTAAATGTCTCACCAATCTCCTTATAGTTCTTGAACCATACTTTCATCTATCTCTATCTTCTATCTCCACCAACACCCTAATTCTTTTCTCCCATTTATACCTACAATAGTAGCCTTCTACACTGGAACTGCCCTAACTATTCCCTCACACTGCAATCAGAGTGAATTTTTCCTAAATGCAAACCTCACGCCTGCCTATCCCTTCCAACCACCACCACCACCCTTCCAGCCCCAAGCTTATAGTAAAGCATCTCTGTCCCTCTTCTGGACTATTGCAGTACCCTACACTTCTGCCCAGCATTGGATCCATCCCATCTCACTTGTAATTGTTCACTCCATCACACATGCATGCACAAACACATGCAACGCAACCACGTGTGAGCTCCTCGAGGCACGAACCATGTCTTCTTCAATTCTGTAGCCATTCATTTTTCACAGCAGAAAATTCAGAAGATCTGTTGTCTCCTTAAACATCAATTTGCCCCACTTTCTACCTAGTCAATAGATGAGATGAAAGTTGACAATGTGTTGTCAAAATGCTTGATCATTCCTAAATAGTGGCTAAATCTGCTCAGCTATGACAATGACCGATGAAATGAGGCAGGATTCATGCACAGTAGCGGTGGCATGAAGAAGAGGTTGGAGAATATGTCTGGAATGTAAGAACCTGGGGCAGGATTGGGAGGAGTGGTGACCTTGCTGGATATCAGGGAAGGAGACAGGAAAACAGGGTTGTTATTGTACTAATAGTAAATGCTTCCACCTGGATTCTCAGCTCAGCCTCCTCTCCTCTAATGACTTCTGTAAGCCCCTACTCAAAGCATGCAAACTTTTCCTTTGCAGCAGATGGCAGCAGTAATAAGCCCCGGTGGTGAGCTAAACACTGACAGGTGGCAGGGAAATGGTCTCCTTTGCCCATTTAAAAGAAAACTCATCATAGAGACCTAACAAATGGATGGAACCCATGCAGAGACAGGTCTCTTTCAATGAGGCACCAATCTTCCAAAGTGACTCCCAATATGACTTTACCACAGATGAGGACACAGAGAGGAAGTCTTTGTAGATGTGTCCAATGTTTCTGCCACTGAAGCATTTCTATTGAAAGGCTTTAAGGTTCTTTCCAATAATTTCATCTAATCCCCAGCAGATGATGGACTTCAAGAAAACCGAAGGCCCACAGAGGGTCCCCCCGGCCCTTGGTGGTCAATCTTCAGTTGGCTCTAATAGTATCCTAAACTCAACTGTCTCCGCACTGCCATGCTGTTTTCTAAGGGCCCTACAAGTATCTGCCCCCCTCCTTGCATTAATCTATGAGTTTCTCAGGGAGCAGCACTATTATTCAACTCTACAATTCCCCAGTGTCCAGCAAAATGTCTGGTATTTAGTAAAAACTTTGGCATAATGAAAGATAGCTTTAATAAGATCCCAGATTTAAACATTTTCATCCACATGATCATAGGCAAGGCATCCAACCTCTGTGGATCCATTTCCCTTGTTTGAAAAACTGTGCACCTGCATTCAGAATGAATACATTCATCAAACTTAGAGTGCCTAAAGCTCCTTGCTTAACACCTGACACATACAAGGAGCTAACATTAATTGAACTGCATCGCTCCCAGGGCCTACTCCCTGTCCCGCCCTACTTGAAATATTGGAAGAAAATAAGAATGCTTTAGTTCAGAGATCAACAAGGTATTTGATATTTCTAATAGAAAAGAACCAATGCTTATTGAACATCTACTATGTACCGGGTTCTCTACCAGGACCACTTCTCGTCACAACCCTGGAGGTTGGACATTAATATCCTACATTACAGAGGAATAAACTGAGGCTCAGAGAGGTTGTTGTGTCTTGCCCAAGATCAAACAGTTAGTTAAAATCACAGTTGGAATATGACCCTTGATCTTTGTGACTATAGGGAATCAGTCTTTTTTTTTTTTAATATCACAAAAAGAAATGTGAACAAGAGTAAAGAAGTCACTAAACCCCAAGGCCAATGCCAGAGGAAGGGTGGCTGAGAGATGTTACCTGGCGTTAGACATGGAAAACATGCACAAGGAGTCCTGGAATAGAACAAGGGGTGCAACCATGCAGCTGACGCTCCACTTCTCCTTCACCTTTTGTAAAGTGTTTACAAAAGGAAAACAAGGGAGAAGGAAAAATTACCTACTATCTTCACCCACTGGAGTTGTATCTAATTCACATATGAACATTTAAGTCCAGAGGCTAAAATCACTTCAAGAGCTCCCCACAGCCAAAGTCTAAGCCCTTTGCGGTGGTGTTTCACTCAGTGGGTCTCATCTCCTGACACTCCCTACCTCTCAATTTATACTTAAGCTACACCAAGCCTGCAGTTCTCCAAATACACCATACTAGAGTTTGCCATCCCTTCCACTCTCACTTCCTTTACCTGGCTAATCCTACCTATCCTGAACTGAGATTCGATTCAAACATCTCTTTCACCAGGAAGTCTTCCCTGACCAGTAAAATAAGCTTAATTCCCATTTTAACCTCTAAATTTATGTCTCTAGACCTACGATCACCATATTATTTTATAAATATCTACTTAGAGATTTATCTTCTGCATCTGAGTGTGACATCTTTGAGTATGAAAGTATATATTTTATTATTATTATTATTTGACAGATAGAGAGACAGACAGCACAAGCAGAGGGAGTGGCAGAAGGAGAAGGAGAAGCAGGGTCCCCATTGAGCTGGGAGCCAAATGCAGGGCTCAATCTCAGGACACTGAGATCATGATCAGAGCCGAAGGCAGGTAGTTAACCAACGGAGCTACCCAGGCACCCTGGATGAAAGTGTCTCTTTTTTTTTTTAATTAATTTTTTATTTTTTATAAACATATATTTTTATCCCCAGGGGTACAGGTCTGTGAATCACCAGGTTTTCACACTTCACAGCACTCACCAAAGCACATACCCTCCCCAATGTCCATAATCCCACCCCCTTCTCCCAAACCCCCTCCCCCCAGCAACGCTCAGTTTGTTTTGTGAGATTAAGAGTCACTTATGGTTTGTCTCCCTCCCAATCCCATCTTGTCTCATTTATTATTCTCCTACCCACTTAAGCCCCCATGTTGCATCACCACTTCCTCATATCAGGGAGATCATATGACAGTTGTCCTTCTCTGCTTGACTTATTTCGCTAAGCATGATACGCTCCAGTTCCATCCATGTTGTCGCAAATGGCAAGATTTCATTTCTTTTGATGGCTGCATAGTATTCCATTGTGTATATATACCACATCTTCTTTTTTTTTTTTTTTTTTTTTTTGGGTTTTTTATTTATTTATTTATTTATTTTTTAATTTTTTTTTTTTTAATTTTTTATTTTTTATAAACATATATTTTTATCCCCAGGGGTACAGGTCTGTGAATCACCAGGTTTACACACTTCACAGCACTCACCAAATCACATACCCTCCCCAATGTCTATAATCCCACCCCCTTCTCCCAAACCCCCTCCCCCCGGCAACCCTCAGTTTGTTTTGTGAGATTAAGAGTCACTTATGGTTTGTCTCCCTCCCAATCCCATCTTGTTTCATTTATTCTTCTTCTACCCACTTAAGCCTCCATGTTGCATCACCACTTCCTCATATCAGGGAGATCATATGATAGTTGTCTTTCTCTGCTTGACTTATTTCGCTAAGCATGATACGCTCTAGTTCCATCCATGTTGTTGCAAATGGCAAGATTTCATTTCTTTTGATGGCTGCATAGTATTCCATTGTGTATATATACCACATCTTATTGATCCATTCATCTGTTGATGGACATCTAGGTTCTTTCCATAGTTTGGCTATTGTGGACATTGCTGCTATAAACATTCGGGTGCACGTGCCCCTTTGGATCACTACATTTGTATCTTTAGGGTAAATACCCAATAGTGCAATTGCTGGGTCATAGGGCAGTTCTATTTTCAACATTTTGAGGAACCTCCATGCTGTTTTCCAGAGTGGCTGTACCAGCTTGCATTCCCACCAAAAGTGTAGGAGGGTTCCCCTTTCTCCGCATCCTCGCCAGCATCTGTCATTTCCTGACTTGTTGATTTTAGCCATTCTGACTGGTGTGAGGTGATATCTCATTGTGGTTTTGATTTGTATTTCCCTGATGCCGAGTGATATGGAGCACTTTTTCATGTGTCTGTTCGCCATCTGGATGTCTTCTTTGCAGAAATGTCTGTTCATGTCTTCTGCCCATTTCTTGATTGGATTATTTGTTCTTTGGGTGTTGAGTTTGCTAAGTTCTTTATAGATTCTGGACACTAGTCCTTTATCTGATATGTCGTTTGCAAATATCTTCTCCCATTCTGTCAGTTGTCTTTTGATTTTGTTAACTGTTTCCTTTGCTGTGCAAAAGCTTTTGATCTTGATGAAATCCCAGTAGTTCATTTTTTCCCTTGCTTCCCTTGCCTTTTGCGTTGTTCCTAGGAAGATGTTGCTGCGGCAGAGGTCGAAGAGGTTGCTGCCCGTGTTCTCCTCAAGGATTTTGATGGATTCCTTTCGTACATTGAGGTCCTTCATCCATTTTGAGTCTATTTTTGTGTGTGGTGTAAGGAAATGGTCCAATTTCATTTTCCTGCATGTGGCTGTCCAATTTTCCCAGCACCATTTATTGAAAAGGCTGTCTTTTTTCCATTGGACATTCTTTCCTGCTTTGTCGAAGATTAGTTGACCATAGAGTTGAGGGCCTATTTCTGGGCTCTCTATTCTGTTCCATTGATCTATGTGTCTGTTTTTGTGCCAGTACCATGCTGTCTTGATGATGACAGCTTTTTCATAGAGCTTAAAGTCCGTAATTGTGATGCCACCAACGTTGGCTTTCTTTTTCAATATCCCTTTGGCTATTCGAGGTCTTTTCTGGTTCCATATAAATTTTAGCATTATTTGTTCCATTTCTTTGAAAAAGATGGATGGTACTTTGATAGGAATTGCATTAAATGTGTAGATTGCTTTAGGTAGCATAGACATTTTCACAATATTTATTCTTCCAATCCAGGAGCATGGAACATTTTTCCATTTCTTTGTGTCTTCCTCAATTTCTTTCATGAGTACTTTATAGTTTTCTGAGTATAGATTCTGTGTCTCTTTAGTTAGGTTTATTCCTAGGTATCTTATGGTTTTGGGTGCAATTGTAAATGGGATTGACTCCTTAATTTCTCTTTCTTCTGTCTTGCTGTTGGTGTAGAGAAATGCAACTGATTTCTGTGCATTGATTTTATATCCTGACACTTTACTGAATTCTTGTATAAGTTCTAGCAGTTTTGGAGTGGAGTCTTTTGGGTTTTCCACATATAGTATCATATCATCTGCGAAGAGTGATAATTTGACTTCTTCTTTGCCGATTTGGATGCCTTTAATTTCCTTTTGTTGTCTGATTGCTGAGGCTAGGACCTCTAGTACTATGTTGAATAGCAGTGGTGATAATGGACATCCCTGCCGTGTTCCTGACCTTAGCGGAAAAGCTTTCAGGTTTTTCTCCATTGAGAATGATATTTGCGGTGGGTTTTTCATAGATGGCTTTGATGATATTGAGGTATGTGCCCTCTATCCCTACACTTTGAAAGGTTTTGATCAGGAAGGAATGCTGTACTTTGTCAAATGCTTTTTCAGCATCTATTGAGAGTATCATATGGTTCTTGTTCTTTCTTTTATTGATGTGTTGTATCACATTGACTGATTTGCGGATGTTGAACCAACCTTGCAGCCCTGGAATAAATCCCACTTGGTCGTGGTGAATAATATTTTTAATGTACTGTTGAATCCTATTGGCTAGTATTTTGTTGAGTATTTTCGCATCTGTGTTCATCAAGGATATTGGTCTATAGCTCTCTTTTTCGGTGGGATCCTTGTCTGGTTTTGGGATCAAGGTGATGCTGGCCTCATAAAATGAGTTTGGAAGTTTTCCTTCCATTTCTATTTTTTGGAACAGTTTCAGGAGAATAGGAATTAGTTCTTCTTTAAATGTTTGGTAGAATTCCCCCCGGGAAGCCGTCTGGCCCTGGGCTTTTGTTTGTTTGGAGATTTTTAATGACTGTTTCAATCTCCTTACTGGTTATGGGTCTGTTCAGGCTTTCTATTTCTTCCTGGTTCAGTTGTGGTAGTTTATATGTTTCTAGGAATACATCCATTTCTTCCAGATTGTCAAATTTATTGGTGTAGAGTTGCTCATAGTATGTTCTTATAATAGTTTGTATTTCTTTGGTGTTAGTTGTGATCTCTCCTCTTTCATTCATGATTTTATTTATTTGGGTCCTTCTCTTTTCTTTTTGATAAGTCGGGCCAGGGGTTTATCAATTTTATTATTTCTTTCAAAGAACCAGCTCCTAGTTTCGTTGATTTGTTCTATTGTTTTTTTTGTTTCTATTTCATTGATTTCTGCTCTGATCTTTATGATTTCTCTTCTCCTGCTGGGTTTAGGGTTTCTTTCTTGTTCTTTCTCCAGCTCCTTTAGGTGTAGGGTTAGGTTGTGTACCTGAGACCTTTCTTGTTTCTTAAGAAAGGCTTGTACCGCTATATATTTTCCTCTCAGGACTGCCTTTGTTGTGTCCCACAGATTTTGAACCGTTGTATTTTCATTATCATTTGTTTCCATGATTTTTTTCAATTCTTCTTTAATTTCCCGGTTGATCCATTCATTCTTTAGAAGGATGCTGTTTAGTCTCCATGTATTTGGGTTCTTTCCAAACTTCCTTTTGTGGTTGAGTTCTAGCTTTAGAGCATTGTGGTCTGAAAATATGCAGGGAATGATCCCAATCTTTTGATACCAGTTGAGTCCTCATTTAGGACCAAGGATGTGATCTATTCTGGAGAATGTTCCATGTGCACTAGAGAAGAATGTGTATTCTGTTGCTTTGGGATGAAATATTCTGAATATATCTGTGATGTCCATCTGGTCCAGTGTGTCGTTTAAGGCCTTTATTTCCTTGCTAATCTTTTGCTTGGATGATCTGTCCATTTCAGTGAGGGGAGTGTTAAAGTCCCCTACTATTATTGTATTATTGTTGATGTGTTTTTTGATTTTGTTATTAATTGGTTTATATAGTTGGCTGCTCCCACGTTGGGGGCATAGATATTTAAAATTGTTAAACCTTCTTGTTGGACAGACCCTTTGAGTATGATATAGTGTCCTTCCTCATCTCTTATTATAGTCTTTGGCTTAAAATCGAATTGATCTGATATAAGGATTGCCACTCCTGCTTTCTTCTGATGTCCATTAGCATGGTAAATTCTTTTCCACCCCCTCACTTTAAATCTGGAGGTGTCTTCGGGCTTAAAATGAGTTTCTTGGAGGCAACATATAGATGGGTTTTGTTTTTTTATCCATTCTGATACCCTGTGTCTTTTGACAGGGGAATTTAGCCCATCAACATTCAGGGTAACTATTGAGAGATATGAACTTAGTGCCATTGTATTGCCTGTAAGGTGACTGTTACTGTATATGGTCTCTGTTCCTTTCTGATCTACCACTTGTAGGCTCTCTCTTTGCTTAGAGGACCCCTTTCAATATTTCCTGTAGAGCTGGTTTGGTATTTGCAAATTCTTTCAGTTTTTGTTTGTCCTGGAAGCTTTTAATCTCTCCTTCTATTTTCAATGATAGCCTAGCTGGATATAGTATTCTTGGCTGCATGTTTTTCTCATTTAGTGTTCTGAAAATATCATGCCAGCTCTTTCTGGCCTGCCAGGTCTCTGTGGATAAGTCAGCTGCCAATCTAATATTTTTACCATTGTATGTTACAGACTTCTTTTCCCGGGCTGCTTTCAGGATTTTCTCTTTGTCACTGAGACTTGTAAATTTTACTATTAGGTGACGGGGTGTGGGCCTATTCTTATTGATTTTGAGGGGTGTTCTCTGAACCTCCTGAATTTTGATGCTCGTTCCCTTTGCCATATTGGGGAAATTCTCCCCAATAATTCTCTCCAGTATACCTTCTGCTCCCCTCTCTCTTTCTTCTTCTTCTGGAATCCCAATTATTCTAATGTTGTTTCGTCTTATCGTGTCACTTATCTCTCGAAATCTCCCCTCATGGTCCAGTAGCTGTTTGTCCCTCTTTTGCTCAGCTTCTTTATTCTCTGTCATTTGGTCTTCTATATCACTAATTCTTTCTTCTGCCTCATTTATCCTAGCAGTGAGAGCCTCCATTTTTGATTGCACCTCATTAATAGCTTTTTTGATTTCAACTTGGTTAGATTTTAGTTCTTTTATTTCTCCAGAAAGGGCTTTTATATCTCTCGAGAGGGTTTCTCTAATATCTTCCATGCCTTTTTCGAGCCCGGCTAGAACCTTGAGAATTGTCATTCTGAACTCTAGATCTGACATATTGCCAATGTCTGTATTGATTAGGTTCCTAGCCTTCGGTACTGCCTCTTTTTCTTTTTTTTGTGTTGAATTTTTCCGTCTTGTCATTTTGTCCAGATAAGAGTATATGAAGGGGCAAGTAAAATACTAAGAGGGTGGCAACAACCCCAGGAAAATATGCTTTAACCAAATTAGAAGAGATCCAAAATCGTGAGGGGGGAGAAGGGGGATAAAAAGAGGTTCAAAAAGGAAGAAAGAAAAAAAAAAAAGAAAAGAAAAGAATTTAAAAAAAAGAAAACACCTTTCAGAAAGTGGTTGTTTTTCTGTTTCCAGAATTGCTGTTCTTCTTCTCTTCAATCTGCCGATGGATCTTCAGGTGTTTGCAATCTTTAGATAAGCTATCTAGCTGATCTCCGGCCAGCCGAAGTAGTCTCAGCCTGCTACTTCTCCGCCATCTTGACTCCTCCCCCCGATGAAAGTGTATCTTAATTCATCTTTTTATCCTCATCATCTGCCCCCATGGCACACACATAGAACAACCTCAAAAATATTTCTGAACAAAGAATCACTTGTGCGTTGCCATCAAGAGCTAAGGACCCCCAAGAAATGCACAAGAAGCAAAAAACAACATTGAAGCCAAGAGGAATAGTATAAGCCCAAAACAGATGAAAAATGATTCCACGATAATAAATGGATGGTACAGACATCATGTAGAAATACCAAATGTATCAAAGTGTGTGATGAATGGATGGTATCTGAGAAGACCGCAAGAAAGCACCCAGCATTCCGAAGCAAAGGTGCATCCACATTTCTTATTGAACTGAACACCCTTTGTGAAATAAATATCCCTTCCCTTACCCAATAGTCCGGGATGTCTGCTACGAGCTGCCTTCCAGGGAAATCCTAGGCTGAGAAAAAAAGGAAATCATTATCAATTGATCCGTTGTCATGGAGACACGACTTATAGAAGGTGATGGTCATTGAACTATGAGGAGGGATATCAAGTGTTAGAGGAAAGGAAGAAAAACAACCATTGACATTGGCATTTCTTAGCTAAGTCTTTTAAGGAAGAAATGAACTCAGAGGTCTTGGGGACTGAGACCTCAGTCCTTACAATGGGTATGATAATAGCCAGTTAGCAGTGATGATTTGAAGATTAAGTATGATCATCAGTATAACATGCCTAGTGTGTGGTGCATCCAATAAACAGTAGCTACTACTAACTGGGAAGTTACTAGCCCATCAGTTCCTTTTATTTCTGGAAGCTGAAATCCCCTAGAAGTAATCTGTTGAATTTGGATATGAGAAGACAAGTAAAAATTGTTCCACTGGTGTATTTGTTTTCTCTGAAGTGCCTTTTTTATTTAATCCCTGATATTATTCCAGTATATCCATTATAGCAAATACTTTTAAGAAGAAAACCTGCATTCTGAAATAAATTGCTCTCACAGATCATGCCTTAGAATGTGTATCATTAGTGTTTAACTGGCAAAACCAGATAGAGAAGATAGATGATCCCACTGAAAAAAAGCCAAATAGGATTTTGAAGAGACTTTGACTTGCCCCCTTTCTCTTTCTCTTCCCAGAAAAAAGAAAGCAAAAATTAAATGGTTGTGCATATGATTTTTGTGCTTTGTAGCAACTCAAGAGAGCCTCATCACTCCTGAGCTGGTCAGCTCTGTGGTCCCTTTTATCCATTACTGACAGTGGTTTAAGGAAAAAGACTGGGATGAAAACAAATCCTCCTATTTGCATCAACTAATGTTAATATTTGTCTGCAGTCCCCCTCTCTACTTAGAACTGAAAAACAGCTTCCTATTTCCTTCAGACTAGAATCTTATTATTGATAAATTATTTATCTCCTCCTCACTTTGCTCTGAAATGCAGTCCTGCCAAGCTATTCTAGATGATCAAGGGATTCAGATAAAAGGACTACAAAGACAGAGCAACATCCAAAAATAGAAGTTAAATCCATTTATCCTTGTTCCACCTGGCAAAGGAATTATGCTAGATGGTATGATTTTTACCTGTGCACAGGGCAAAATGGAGAAGTGAACAAAACAAGGGTTCAGCTGTTTTCAGGCTCACTTTCTATGGCCTCCACAGTGCACCTCTTTCTCTCCCCTCTAGTTCCCCCTGCTATCCAGGTAGGACACATGTTACAGAAAGCCAAATGTTCAGCTAAGGCTCCTGATTTCCCTCACCCCATCAGTGGGCAAGATCAGGACAAAAATCATAAGAAAAGCCAGAAACAGGAGACAGGCCAGTCCATAGTGAGACGTGGAGGGAAAAAGCAGCATCAAAGTAGAGGCAGGAGGATCCTGAGATTTCCCAGAGAGAGAACTGGAATGCCATGACTTTTTTACACTGATCCCCCACTGCAAGATCTAGGCTGGGCAAGTAGGCTTGGCTACAAGGCTTAAATTTATCCTTAAAAGTAAGGAACCCCCTCTGTGGTACCTCTCCACCATTGTTGCACTTGGACCCATCTTTACTGCTATGGTTTTACTGGACATTTTAGTCCAATGGTTTCAGCACAAGTTGCAGAATCTATTCCTTTCTAAATTCCATACCAACAACCAAGGTGTATAATTATTTATTCCTTGCACTCATTGCTTATTAAAAAATAAGAACAACAAAAATGATATACATACACATAAACCCACATGTGCATCCACCTTTGAAACATCAAATATACTGTTCAGCCAACTGTGCACTTACTGTGTTCCCAGAACTAGCCATAATTATACACAGTAATGCCTCAAACTTCAGGCCACCTTAAGTCTCTAGAATACAGCTATAGTTAGGAAGCAAAAGAAACTGTGGCCAAGACAATAAATTCTAGTACACACTGTTTGCCCACATGCACCTGGAAGTCTAAGGATCTAGCCCACTCTCTAGGAGATCAGGGGGCCTTGAAGGGGCCAGGGACAGCAAAACTCTCACTTCTTCAAAGCTCTGGGTTAAGGTAAAAAGAAAACAGTAAGCCAAAGAAGAGAATACACACATCACCAAATCAAAAGTTCACTCATCCAAAGACATACAAATGACCTATAGGTATATGAAAAACGCTCAATATCATCATCACAGAAAGCCGAAGGTCATCAGGGAAATAATCAAGGAAATTTAAACCACGATGAGATATCACCTAACACCTATTAGGTTGGCTATTATCAAGAAAATCATAAGATAGGGGGCACCTGGGTGGCTCAGCGGGTTAAAGCCTCTGCCTTCAGCTCAGGTCATGACCCCAGGGTCCTGGGATCAAGCCCCGCATCGGGATCTCTGCTCAGCAGGGAGCCTGCTTCCTCCTCTCTCTCTGCCTGCCTCTCTGCCTGCTTGTAATCTCTGCCTGTCAAATAAATAAATAAAAATTAAAAAAAAAAAAGAAAATCATAAGATAACAAGTGTCATCAGTGAGGATGTAGAAAAATCAGGATCTTTGTGCACTGTTAGTGGGAATGTAAATTAGTACATCTACTATGGAACACAGTATGGAGATTCCTCAAAAAGTTAAAAATACAACTACATACGATCCAACAATCCTACTTCTGGGTATACATCCAAAAGAATTGAAATCAGGATCTCAGAGAGATCTGCATACCCTCACGTCCATGGCAACAGGGCAAGAAGCAACAGGAGGTGACAAGCCACAGACCAGTGACCCTGCATGGCAGTTAGGAACTCATCAGGTGGTTCTTCAGGGCTGGGGTTTGAGGAAGACAGTTGCAGAAGACAAGGCTGGCTTCTAAGCAATTGAAATGTATTTCTCACAGTTCTGGAAGCTGGGAAGTCAAGGCACTGGCAGACTGGGTGTCTCGTGGAATTTCATTGATGACTCTTCTCACTATGTTTTCGAATGACAGAAGGAGCAAAGTAGCTTTCTTTTATAAGGGCACTAATCCCATCATGAATGTCCCACTCTGATGAATTCATTTAAACCTAACTACCTCCCACAGCTCCCACTTCCAAATACCATCACACCAAGGATTAGGCTCCCACCCACGAATTTTAGGGAATCACAAACTTTGAGTCTACAGAAACTGGAAGGCAGGAAATGCCAGATCACAATGGGCCTTGGAAGTCATGCTACCAAGACTGAGCTTTACCATGAGCCACATCCACTTGAGAAACATCACCCCTTAAGACAAGTTATCTGTGGGTTTAAGGGGGCAACATCTTTTGCTGTTTCAAGCAGCACTAGCCAATAAGAAATGTAATGCAAGCCACACACATAATTTTAAATTTTCCAGGAGTCACAGTACACAAGAGTAAAAAGATATAGGTAAAAATTAATTTTAAGAGTACATTTTGGGGGCCCTTGGGTGGCTCAGTGGGCTAAAGCCTCTGCCTTCAGCTCAGGTCATGATTCCAGGGTCCTGGGATCAAGCCCCGCATGCGGCTCTCTGCTCGGCAGGGAGCCTGCTCCCCACCCCCGCCTGCCTGTCTGCCTACTTGTGATCTCTGTCAAATAAATAAATAAAATCTTTTAAAAAAAAAAATACATTTTCTTTAGGGATGCCTGGGTGGCTCAGTTGGTTAGGTGTCTGTCTTTGCCTGAAGTCATCATCCCAGAGTTCTGGGATAGAATCCCACATCAGGCTCCTTGCTTAGTGTGGAGGTGCTCCTCCCTCTACCTCTTCCACTCCCCATGCTTGTGCTTTCCCTCTCTCTCTCTCTCTCTCTTTATTGCTGACAAATAAATAAATAAAATCTTTCAAAAAAGAATACATTTTCTTTAATTTAATATATCCCAAATATTATCATCCTAACATGTGGTCAATACAAAAAATTATGACTGAGATCTTTTACTTTTTTTTTTTTAACCATACTAAGCATTTGAAATCTGGTGGGTATCTTTTTTTTTTTTTTTTTTTTTTTTTTTTTTTCCTGAGCAGAGAGCCCAATGCAGAGCTTGATCCCAGGACCCTGAGATCATGACCTGAGCCAAAGGCAGCAGCTTAATCCACTGAGCCACCCAGGGGCTCCATCTGGTGTGTATCTTACACTCACAAAACATCTCAGTTGTGACCAGCTGCACTTCAAGTGAGTAGCTAATGGCTACCATGTTGGATAGTGCAATTTAATTTTTTTTTTAAAGATTTTATTTATTTATTTGACAGAGAGAGATCACAAGCAGACAGAGAGGCAGGCAGAGAGGGAGTTAGAGGGAAGAAGGCTCCCTGCTGAGCAGAGAGCCCGATGTGGGACTCCATCCGAGGATCCTGAGATCATGACCTGAGCCGAAGGCAGCGGCTTAATCCACTGAGCCACCCAGGCGCCCCGGATAGTGCAATTTTAAAGCAAGAATGACTATCCTCTGGAGACCTAGATTTAACTGAGCATTTTTGGAGAAAGCCTGCACTGGATGGAAAAAGCACTGAAAAATCATTATGGAGAAAGATGGACCACCATATTTTACAGATAAACCATATCTCACCTTCCTAGAACCTTAAGAATCTTTCTTTGATTTGCCATCCACCTTACCTCAGTCAAGACAAAATGACATTCTCTCTGGGAAATAAAACAAAGTGGAAATAATACTGAAGGACTCTCAAGAGAACTCTTTGGTTCTCTGTCTTTGTCCAACTTGAGACATCCACCAGCAGGGTGAGGGGTGTTGAGGCACGGGCTACTTGTAACCACTAGAGTTCTTGTGGACCCTGTCTTGTATTTAGTTTTCTCAAGATAGAGCTGGTGACCAGAGAGGGAGAAATACCATGAGAGGCTCTTAACTCTAGGAAACGAACTGCGGGTTGATGGAGGGGATGGGATAACTGGGTGATGGGCATTAAGGAGGGCACATGATGTAATAATGATCACTGGGTGTTATACACAACTGATAAATTATTGAACACTACATCTGAAACTAATGATGTACTATATGTTGGCTAATTGAATTTAAATCTAGAAAATATATAGAGAGAGAGAGCTGATGTCTCCAGAGAAGCACTTGGTGGGTCCCTGGAGCCATTTCTTCAAGGGAACAAAAATCTGTACATGACCCACTGCCATGAGAACACTTCAACCTGCCCCTACCTCCCTGGGAACTGCATGGGAGCATATAGTACATAGTGGGCACACCATGCATTTAGGACATGTGTTGCTTTCCTTTGAATTACTAGAAGCACTCCATGAACACCTGGTTTCCAGTAACCAAACTCTTGGTGAGGCGGTCCTCAAATCTCCCACCTCTGCTGCTAGAAAAACAGCCAGTCCAAAACCACCCTCCCATCACTAAGAGCTTTCTGAGGCATTGATGGGCTGCCTTTCCTCTTGGGCGGCAGAGATAACGACGGTGTGATTTAAGTAGAGGCCAGGGAGCATGCTGACATTTTCTTCTTCATCCTCCTCCAAAAGCAGATCTATAGAACAGGCATTCTTATTGGGAGAGTAAGAATATTATGTGCTTTGATTCAGGCCTTCCTGTATATTTTGCCAACACAGGTTAAAAAGGCAAAAGGGGGAAAGAAAGGACAAAAAGACAGAAAAGCTGCTGATAAACACGTGAGTCACACACAGCTCTTTGAAAGACCCGATCTGGTCTGCAGAGATAAAGGCACCGTACCCTCTTTGAAGGGGCGAGTGGTTTTGCCATGGGATAAGTTAGCCCCAATTAAGAAGGAATGTTAGGCAAGTTATTTGCCTCTAATAAAAACAAGAGAAAAAAGAAGAAGAAAACTGTCATTCCCAACCCCCGCTGCATGCATGGCCCCTGCTCTCCCCCGCTGCTAACTCATTTCCTTGATGAACCCAGCCAGACCATGGCTTTGAATAGCATCTACATATGGGGCATTCCCAGGACACCGTTCCAGCCCCCAGCTCACCTTCACCACACTCCCTCTGTTGCTGGTTGTGTTTCCTTCTCCTCCCAGGCACCCAGTCACTCTGGCTGAAAATCTCAGAGGAACCCTTAACCCATCCTACTCTCTCATCCCGCATTCAATGCACCAGCAGATCCTGTGGGCTCAGAATACATCCAGGTTCTAACCACTCTTGTGTCCTTCCCTGCTACCATCCTCCTCAAGCTCCATCTCTCACTGGACTCCACAGACTTTCCCAATGGTCTCCTCACTCCTGGTCTTGTCCTCTATAATCACTACCCCCAGAGCAGTGAGACTAAGCCCGGAAATCCTAAAGCAGATTATGTCCCTCCTTCATTCAATAGCCACCGGCTCCCCAGCTCCAGTAGAATAGTATCTAAACTCTCGCCACATCCTGCAGAGCCCCCAGCAGCTCCCAAAGAGCAACAACTACAGTGACCTCCTTCTGGTTGCTTAAGAATGCTATCTCGTTCCCACCTCAGGGCCTTTGCACTGCAGTGCCTTCTCACTAGTTTTACCACAGACCTTTACAGGTCCATCTCCCTCACTTCATTCAGTGCTCAACCCCAAAGTCACCTCCTCAAAGGGCCTTCCTATACCATCTCTTCCAAAATTGCACCTCCACCATACCTTATTCCCTTACTCTTTTATTATTATTCTTAGGATTTACAACTATCTGATTTTGTATTATATTTCATTTGCTTACTTATTTATCATCTATCTGCCTTCACCAGGATGTGAAATCTGGGAGGGTAAGGACTTGTCTTAATCTATTATTGTATCCCCAGTGCCAAGAAGAACACTGAGCACATAGGCAATCAATAAACATTTGTTAAACAATTGAATGAACTTGTCAGATTGAATCATGAGCAATTCTCTTGAAGTTACTGGTTTTAGGAAACACCCTCCCTTCTGTCAAATGTAAATATAAGCTGAATGAATGAATGAATGAATGAATGAATGAGACAGATAGCCAGAGAAGACTATGTAATGCACATACAAATAAAAGTAGGGCCAATGTGTTCTGGCTGTCAGCAACCTTATCCCCCAAATCCGTAGTCTTCCATGGAATGGGTTAAAAGCCTTGGTTCATCCCACTGGCAAATTAGGCTGCTATTGGGGGGTGAAGATGAGGACACCCTAGAAATAAGGCCAGTGGGTTGATCCATAAGTAAGAGGCTTCAGCATTGGGGTTCAGGGGACGTGTCACATCCTTACTTCTGCTGTAAATGCAGCTCGCTTTGACCTCAGCCCTGCCTATTTTTGCTTACATTTTTGCTGTCAGCCTACCCCAAAGTCTTGAAAAGATGCGGCAAAATGGCTCTGTATTTCCTTTTGAGAGTTTTTTGGGGGGGTGTGAGGCTTTTTTTTTATTTTTGTTTTTTTTTTTTTTTAGAAGAGAGTGTATGTATGCGCACAAGTGAGGCAGGGCGGGGGGTCAGAGTGTGAGAGAGAGAATCCTAAGCAGGCTCCACATTGTGGAGCCCAACATGAGGCTCAATCCCATGACCCTGAGATCATGACCTGAACTGAAATCAAGAGGTGGACACCTAACAGACTAGGTGCCCACCCCTTTTGAAAGTTTTAAATAGGAAGCATGTCCAGTGCTACCTAGCCCAAGCTCAAAGACTTCATCACCTAACATCAGCATCTAATAATATTTTTTTTCCTACCCAACAAGCCTATAAGTTCAAGAAAAACTGTCATGGAATCATTGAGAAAGAAGGTGCATTCATTGGGTGGCTGGGTGGCTCAGTTCATTAAGCCACTGCTGTTGACTCAGGTCATGATCCCAGAGTACCAGGATCGAGTCCAGCATTAGGCTCCAAGCTCCATGGGGAGTCTGCTTCTCTCTCTCACTTTCTCCCCTTTCATGCTCTCTCTCTCCCAAATAAATAAAATCTTTAAAAAAAAAAAAAAAAAAAAGAAGGTGCATTCATATTCATTAAGTCCAACTTCTCCCATTTCACAGATGAGAAAACTGAGGCACAAGGGAATGATTGGCTTGCTTCATTGCTTATCAAGAGCAAATTTGACATGATAACCATGTTTCACACCTTCCACCCAAAGCGTACTTGACTGCCAACTGCTTATCGCCTCAGGACTTGCCCAGGGAAAGTTCCCCTACCCTAAATGGGAGATAACTTGCAAGTTCATCATCTCAAATTAAATATTCCCACACCACCTAGGATTGAAGTTCATTTCGCCAAAACGTGATACCTCCAGCTCACTCCTTTCACAAAGCAGGCAACTCCTTGAACAAGGCCCACTACTGGAGTTGTGTGGTATGTCAGCTCCCATTCCCCAGAACTTTTATCTATTGACCCCCAAGTGTGCCATCCTGGAGACAGATGCCACAGTGGTTAAAAATACATGCTTCCAGTCCTGCACTTATACCAACATGGCTGGACCTTGAAGGCATTATCCCAAGTGAAAGAAGTCAGACATGAAAAGGCAAATGAAATACTGCATGATCTCACTTACATGTTACGTGTGGAATCAAAAAAAACCCCACTTATTAAAAGAGAGATCAGACTTGCGGCTACCACAGATGGGGTGCAGGGGAGGCAGAATTGGAGGAAGAAGGTTAAAGGTACAAACTTATATAAGATACAAATAAGTACAAACTTATTATAAGATAAATAAGTCCTAGAACTGCAATGCACACGACAGTGACTATGGCTAACTGTGCTCCATGAGATACAAGGAGATTGGTAAGAAGGCTCTCAACATAAAGAAAAATTTTCCTTTTTGTTTTGTTTTCTTTTTATATCTTTTGTATCCATATGATAAGAGGGATGTTAACTGAATCCAATGTAGTAATTATTTCACAATATATGTAAATCACACCATCATGCTGGATGCCTTAAACTTATACAGTGATGTATGTCAATTGTTCTCAATAAAACTGTGGGAAAAGATACGTGCTTCCATAGTCAATGCACCTGCTTCAAATCCTGGCTCCTCTTCTTATTACTAGTCATGTGGCCTGATGTCATGTTTTTAACTTGCCTGCAAGACACAGAACATGCTAAATGATATGACCCTTTTATGTAGATAAAAAATATGGAAATAGACACACCTTGTTTCACTGACTCGGAGATGCACATGTAACATTTCTGTTTTCAAAAAAGCCTGCCTCTTAGAATCCGGAACCTGTCGCCATCACCACCAGCCAGGTGACAGCCCCGAGGTTGGGGTGAAGAATGCCCACTGACACTTTGAGGAAACGCCAAGAAATGGCCAGCGCTAAAGCATCTTATGTTCTATAAAATATAATAAATCTGCTGGTAAGTGTGTATAAATTCTTTCTGGAAAAAATCAAAGACACATTTAGAAGCAGTTACCTCCAGGGAGAGAAACAGAAAATGGGAAATGAGGCTTTCACTTTCCATTATCTCCCTCCCTACACAGTTTGACTTTCTCAACCTGCGAAATGTATTCAATAATAAATGAGCCATTTGGGGCTTATTTTCTCCTTTGCACTTCTTTCACTTTAAAAAGGCTTAATTGATCTTAATTTTTTAAAATAAAGAATAAGTGAAGTAAATAATTAAGGGTATCATCTTAATTCGTGAACTTTCCTCCCCTCTCTCAGCTTCTTTGCATTTGAGAAACTGGGAAAAGTTTCTAAAGATCTAAAGAGACACAGAAAAGCATTCCAGTAGAGTGCAAGGAGCATGTGCCAGAGATGGAAGACGGAGATGGACAGCGCCCCAAATTAGCAAAACTTCAGGGAGGCAATTACCTTCATGCATTTCTGCAGCTGCCAAATTCTGTACTACCATTTTGGAAAGCCATTTGTCAAAACATAAAAATTAAATATTCATGCCTTTGACCCATAGATTCAACTACAGTGTTTTTATTGTAAAGCAAGTTTCTACAATACTTTCAAAATGCCAGGCATTAAAATATTCACATAATTTCTTTTAATAGCAAAAATAATTGGCAATATCTCAAATTTACATCAATAGGTTAATAGTTCTGTAAAATATGATACATCCAGTGAATGGAAATGAATCCATAATAACATTCTTTAAAACCTTATAAGAACATAATAACCAGACTACATTTTACAAAGCAAGAAATAAAATTGCGATTGGATCAAAGAAGCAACATCTTTTTTGTGCAGAAAATTTAGACTGTTGAAGAAACAGGCAAATAAGTTCCAACAGGGAATGTATATGGAATAAGGAAGACAGATCCTAAGTCTAGCATTTAATCATTTATTCAATTTTTTTTAAGATTTTATTTATTTATTTGACAGATAGAGATCACAGGTAGGCAGAGAGAGAGAGAGGAGGAAGCAGGCTCCCCGCTGAGCAGAGAGCCCAATGTGGGGCTCGATCCCAGGACCCTGGGACCATGACCTGAGCTGAAGGCAGAGGCTTTAACCCACTGAGCCACCCAGGTGCCCCAATCATTTATTCAATCTTTGTGGTTTATGTACCTTCTTTGTGCTTCATACTGTGCTCTGAACCAAGGTACAATGGTGAAGAAAACACCCATGATTCTTGTCTCAAGGAAGCACGGGACCTAGTAACATACAGATAATCCATTTCCCTAAGGAAGTTAGCAGAACAAAGCAATTAAAGTAAAATTAAGAGAGAGTAGAATAAAGATAAGTCAACTCAAAATGCTAGCAGAATAGCGTCCAAATAAACCCTAAAAAGGGGTGCCTGGGTAGTTAAGCATCTGCCTCTAGCTCAGGTCATGATGCCAGGATCCTGGGATCAAGTCCTGCGTTGGGCTCTCTGCTCATCAGGAGGCCAGCCTTTCCCTCTCCCACACCCCCTGTCCCTCTCTCACAGTCTCTCTCTCTGTGTCTGTCAAATAAATAAAATTTTTAAAACAAAAAACAAGTAAACCCTAAAGAAAGAAGAAGGAATTATTAAATGCAAACCTGGAAGTAGGATTAGGATTCAAATCCTAAAAAGCAGAATCAATAAAAGAACTTGTTTTGTGAAAATACTGATAATATGGACTAGTATCTCACAGTGCTAATCAATAAAAAAGAGAAAAACATAAGTCCAAAATGCTGAGAACGGAGGACTCAGCCCAGCCCCACAGGTAAGGAGCTTGGAGGTTGCCTTTCCCTCCTCGCAGCACAAACAGGGCTAAACAAATTGCAAACCAACAGCTCTTAACTCCATCAGGGGACTGGCATCACTGGGCAAGCTGCAGCCCCACGGCAGGTGCAAACTGGGAATCGCAAGTTACCAGACCAGACGCCCAGGAGCAGAAACCTCCATGGGAATGAGCGCTGGGCAGGAGAACAGACCGTAACTGAAAAAATACTAGAGGCTCAATGTGAACATATCTGAGAGTCTGAAACTCCAGAGGGTCTAGTCTTAGGAGGACAAATCCTCACTTTTGTGAGCTCTCCCTCCAGCGCTCCTGGGTTCTCACAGTGAAGACCGGAGGAAAATCCCCTTGCAACACAGGGAGGGAGCAAAGAATCATTTTGAAATAACCCCAGAGAATCTGTTCTTCTTACCAAAATAGTAACAATGGGAAAGGGCGTACAACCACAGGCAGGAGGTGTTTGTTTATTATAAAAGAAAACTATGCACAACTCTATGATAATGAATTTTTAAATCTCAGAGAAATGGGTGATTTTCAAAGACACAAAATGACCAGAACTGATAAAATAAGAAGAAAGATTGAATGGAGCAAAGCAAGGGCATGAGGAAATGAGCTTTCTCCTGTGCTTCTGTAAGAAATAACCTGATGTTTCCCTGAAATGCAATTTGGAAGTTCATATCAAATACCTCTCAGACCTGCAAGCACAGTGACCTATAAATTACCCTTATGCAAATTTCTTCTACAAAATAATAAATAAGAGTGCCAAAGTGTATTCTTCCATACTCGTTGGTATTTAGCAAAGTGCGACGTGTAATTGCAAAAACTGAGAACTTAGCTTACATGTCTAATAATTTTTAAATTTTATTTATTTATTTGACAGAGAGAGAACAAAAGCAGGGGGAGCGGCAGAGGCAGGAGAAACCAGTTCCCCATTATGCCCGATGCAGGGCTCAATCCCAGGACGTGGGTTCATGACCTGAGCCAAAGGCAGATGCTTAACAAACTGAGCCACCCAGGCACCCCTCTAAAAACAATTTTGATAAGCAAAGTTCAGTACAATCTATTCAATGGGAGGCTACTCAGTCATTAAAAATGATGCTGTGGGTATTTCTTTTTCCCAAAAATGTTTGTGATATATGACTGACTTGTCAGTTTCTTCTTCATACTGAATATTTGTTTATATTTGCATATTTATAACAAGTATAAAATATACACACATAGAAAACACAACCAGTAAAAATATTAAATGCTGTCACTGTCTCGGTTGCTGAAAATATGAGCTAACCGTTTTTAGTCTTATTCCTATTGTCCAGCAAATTAGAAAATCTTCAGTGACAATTTCATTGATAAATAAACTTGTAAACGATAAGGTTCCTAGGTTGCAATGTTAACCCTGCCTCTAACAATGTAAACCCAGCAGTGACTTCCCTCCTCTGGTCTCACCTCCTTGTCTCCAAATCAAAAGAGCCAGAGGAAGCTTTCCAGAGGCTCAGCTCTAATACCTACTTGGTTACAATCTTTTCAAACCTCCAGCTCAGTTATGCAGAGAACATCTACTGTCGTTGCAATCTTGATCCACAGTCCATTTAGAAACAGATTTTGAGGAAGAAGAAGAAAAAAACAAGTAATATTCGTTTGTTTCATTACAACAATTTAATAAGAACAACCATCCAAAAAATGGAAAATGTCAAGTGGGCCATTAAAGGCCTCCAGCAGGAACGGGTGCATCTAGGCACAAAATATTAAATGGAAGCAACTGCCAGAAAGGAATACAGAGGGGTGTACATCCTGCACCAGTTCAAACACCAGTTCTGTCTTAAGAGATGATCAGCCAGGAGGCTAGAGACCCGCAGCAGCCCTGTGGGTTCACCCTCCAGAGGGTTCACCTGTGCTGAGAGGAAATTTGGCTGGTCTCCCTCCAGCAGCAGATGACATAGTCATGCTACCCATTCAGCATTGGGTTACTACATGTTTTTCCTGGCCAGGTTCTGCGCCAGGGCCTGGGATCCAGAAGGGATGAGGCGCAGACCACGTTCTCACAGACTCACAGATCCATGAGGACAGGAAATGCAAAGGTCTAATTTCCATATTGCAAAGGAAGGTTTAAAGAGGTGTGACGAGAGCAACTTCCTGGGCCCTGACAGGTAGGGTGAGTATTAGCCGATGTATTAGGAACTTAACAAGGGCCCAGAGAATCAGCATGTGATATACAGGGAGTCTGCAGGAACCCAATGTGGTGGGAAGGAGGCAGGGTTTGGGCTCTGAAGGGATAGAGGGGCCAGAACAAATTTTAAACTAGGCAGTTATGTGCTCATATTTCATTTGAAACTCAGGAAACAGCCATCTGCTAGAAATCTAGGGACCAAGAAAATACATCCAGGGACACGCTCTTGACCCCTCTCCCTACCACTGCACACCCATTGCAACGCATCCCCAGGTGCCCTGTTCATGGCAGAATGGCCTTTCCACAGCTGAAACCAGAGTCCTGGAACAAACCACTGGTAGTGGAGGGAATGAGGATATCACCTAGGTCGACACCTCTGACATGCCCTTGGCCTACTCCTTGCCTTACAGTAGAGAAATGCAAAAAAGAGCAGAACGTTTGGTCTTCGTGTTTCCAATTCTCCTCAGCTAGCTCTAATTTGTGACTTCTTTCAAGGCCACTGCTTTCATTTAAATTAAATCTGTAAAATAATAACAATTATTATTATTATCTGGTAATTTTCTAGTGGAGGAAAAAAATCAAAGCAAAGCATGTTCGCCCTGAGCCCTAATGCCAATTGCTGACCCTCACAGTCCAGGACTGGGGTCCGTGCCTGTCCGGGCATTGAACAGGGCACTGCTCAAGGTCAAGGGCAGAGGGGCAGAGCCAGCTTAGCAACTAGGATGCTTTAGCCTGCATGAGAACATCTCCCCTGGACATCAGGAAGCCTATGAAGGAGACTCAGAGACAGGGACTGGGGTTGGGATGGAATAGGCAACAAAGACGACTGGGTGGGGCGCCTGGGGGGCTCAGTGGGTTAAGCTGCTGCCTTTGGCTCAGGTCATGATCTCAGGGTCCTGGGATCGAGCCCCACATCGGGCTCTCTGCTCAGCAGGGGGCCTGCTTCCCCCTCTCTCTGCCTGCCTCTCTGCCTGCTTGTGATCTCTGTCCGTCAAATAAATAAATAAAATCTTAAAAAAAAAAAAAAAAGAGAGAGAGAGAGAGAGAAGAAGAAGAAGAAGACTGGGATGTCACCAAGCCAACTGCAGTGAGAGTACAGGGGATGAAGGCTGCACATTTCTTGATCACCGCTAAATGCTGTGTTCTTTCATAGATATTGTTAACATCATTTATTCCCATCAAGAAGCAAGGAGGCCTTGTTTCTTGCACACAACCAGCTTTACCACATTTTGAAGAAACCAAGAGGCCATCCTCTGGTGTGGATTCCTGCCATCCATTAACTTTCCTTGATATTGAATTCCACTAGAAGACAGATGCTTCCTGGTGCAGTATGGCATCTACGAGCCCCAAGCAGGAAGAGCTGTAGTGACAGTATCAGAAAGGTACTCAGCCTCTCCTGGTTTCAGGTCCTCTTCTGCAAATGAGGGAGACTAGCAACACTTTCCTTTATTGATATAAGGACTGAGAGATACACCTGGTGCTGCTCTTTCCTCCACATCCTACCTTCACAGAGGTGATGGCTGGAGCAGCAGCAGCCCTACTACCATGAGGGAAAGACCAAGACAAACATATCTGTCCAGACATATCAGAGCCACTGAATCAAGGCCAGCAAGAAGATGGCTCCAGGTATTTTGTTAAATGAAAAAAAAACTACACACTGTTACCTTAAACCATAGTGACTCAGGTTTTCTATTACTTCACTCAAATTCAGTGCTATCTGAAGGAAGTTTGCTAGGATAATTCAATAAGATAATATATGGACATTGCATAGAATAGAATCTAGAAAGCAGCAGGAGCTCAGTATTATTAGTTCTTTCTCTTATCATTCTCTTCTTTGAAAATAAAACCTCTCCTGGAGTTGAAGTTCCATCAGAGAAAGTAAAAGTTAATGTTGAGTTTGCAGTATAGACTCAAAGTGTCAGAGCAGGAGGATGGTGAGGATGGTGAGGACCATGTGTCACACCTTCATCTTATACCTAAGGACGCAGATGCCCAGAAAGGAAAAGCAACTTGCCCAAGGTCACCCAGAACATGAGCTGCAGAAATAACAGCTATCTCCCAGGGACCTGAGAACTATCTACTGACCCTCTGATGGGGAGATCAGACTCAGAACTTAGCAGATCTCCTGCCCTGGAGGGGTGCTTCCAGGCTCCTGCCCAGCTCTCCCCTTCCCTTACTGGCATTTCCCAGTCTGGGCCTCCCAGTATTCCCTTTATTTTTTTTTTCTAAGATTTTTTTTAAGATTTTACTTATTTAGTTGACAGAAATCACAAGCAGGCAGAGAAGCAGGCAGAGAGAGAAGAGGAAGCAGGCTCCCCGCCGAGCAGAGAGCCCGATGTGGGCTTGATCCCAGCACTCTGGGATCACGACCCGAGCCGAAGGCAGAGGCTTTAACCCTCTGAGCCACCCAGGTGCCCCCAGTATTCCCTTTAACCTGATTCAGATTCTCCCTGTTCTATCCCACATGTGGACCACAGGTACATTTCATCCACCACCACCACCACTTCCACTGGTACCTACAAAGCTTCGTAACACCAGTGCCTTGCAGGCCCATCTCCTCAGAGCCCATGCACAGCCCTAAGCAATCAGACTCCAGCCAGATCACTCCACCCCCACAGCAGGCTCTTTACATCAGTCCGAGGTACCCTCCCTACCCAGAGAACCTGGGTTGTGCTTATCCCACCAAGACACTTGCACTTTCCTCACTCTATTGAAAAGTGACCCACAGAACCAGTTCTTCCTCCTCTCAACTCCAGAACTTTTTTTTGGCCCTAGGCAGGATGGCACTTAGCATATATGCTTCAGGCCTCCAGTTAACTCTTTGGTCACCAAATATCCAATCCCTTTACCTAGACTGTCAAACTCTTTGCAAGCAAAAACTGTGTCTATATCTTGGGTAGGGGCACAGGGGAGAATCTTGTAAGCAGTAGTAACAACCAGCCAGCAGCACCAGCAGCAAGCAATGTAGGAATCCAAGTCAGTGCCACTAACGTGTTCCCAGAACTTGCTACTTGCCAGGGTGTTAGCCAGGATCCCAGAAAGGAACACAGATTGCTCACTGGAATCTTCAAAAGAACTCAAAGAATCAATTGCGTACACAGCATGAAGGAACCAGAAAGGATGGTGAAGTGCCTGAGGATAGCAAGAGCCTAGACTGAGGGGAATGCGAGGAGACAGTGAGACCTTGAACCATGGAAAAGGACCCAGCCAAAGGAGCTATAGCTTCCGGTGCAGCTGAAGAAAACCCATCAATACAAAACTCCACCAAAGCAGGAAAGAAGCAGGGGAAGAAATACCCTTACCTCTCTCTCCTCCCACCTCTCACCTCCTGCTGATGCCTCCCAATGGCCAA
Source organism: Mustela putorius furo (assembly GCF_011764305.1). Taxonomy (NCBI): domain Eukaryota; kingdom Metazoa; phylum Chordata; class Mammalia; order Carnivora; family Mustelidae; genus Mustela; species Mustela putorius. The sequence goes on from NW_025422019.1 coordinate 6,803,597, forward strand.
ACTCAATGAGTAGCCAGAAGGCAAAGAAATCTGAATGATGGAGTCTGTAGGGGTTAACCCTGCCCTTACCTCCCCAGGACACAGAACAAAGTAGAAAAAGGTCCAGAGCAGGGGCACGTTAGTGGCTCAGTGGGTTAAGCCTCTGCCTTAGGCTCAGGCCATGATCTCAGGGTCCTGGGATTGAGCCCTGCATTGGGCTCTCTACTCAACAGGGAGCCTGCTTTGCCCTCTCTCTCTCTCTCTCTCTCTCTCTCTCTCTCTGCCTGCCTCTCTGCCTACTTGTGATCACTGTCTGTAAAATACATAAATAAAATCTTTAAAAAGAATTTTTTTTTTGAAGAGAAAAAGATCCAGAGCCTATGGCAGGAGATGGGGTGGAGACAATTGGCCCGCATCATCTTTTTTTTTTTAAACATATAATGTATTATTTGCTTCAGGGGTACAGGTCTGTGAATCGTCAGGCTTACACAATTCACAGCACCCCCCACTGCACATACCCTCCCCAATTTCCATCATCCAGCCACCCTATCCCTCCCCACCATCCCCAGAAACCCTCAGTTTGTTTCCTGAGATGAATTGCCTCTTATGGTTTGTCTCCCTCCTCAGTCCCATCTTGTTTCATTTTTTTCCCTCCATCCCCCCCATCACCCCCCACCCTGCCTCTCAAATCTCTTTTAAGTCATCATAATAATCCCATGAAGAAAAGATTTTGATCCTCATTTACAAATGAAGAAACTGAGTCACAGGGAGACTTCTTAACTTGCCAAGGTCCCAGAGTTAAAAAGTGACTGAGCCAGGGTCTGAATGCAGATAGATACCAGATCCTCTGAAACATGGCTTATGGAATAAACAAAGGAATGGGCAAATGTAATTAATTAATGCAATGATTTCTGCCTCTTCTGCACAAGTCCTTGTACTGATAAAGCCTAGAGAATATTCATAGTCCCATAATCCCCATCCTGGTGAACTTTTCTCCTGACCACCCCCCCAATATTCACCTTAGTTGAATAATAATTCAGAACACTGGTTTTCAAACATTTTGTTCTCAGTACTTCTTTACTCTCAAAATTTAGTGAGAATCTCTGAAGAGCCTTTGTTTATCTAAGTTATATTTGTCAACATTTGCCAAACCAGAAATTCAAACTGAGAAATTTTTAAAACACAATGTACCCAGCATGGAGAAAGATGATGTCATCTTGTGTCATGGAGTTTCTGGAAAGTTCCACCATATTTTCATCTTAGTATTATAAAAATAGTTTCATTCCTCAAGAATCCCCTTAAAGGATCTTGGGGACCTGCCAGTTGTCCTTAGACAAGAGTTTGAGAACCACCAGTCTAGATAATATCCTTATTTCACTTAAATAGTTCTATAAGCCACAACCTTATATGTTATCAGCTTGAACTTAGTGACCAAAACCTCATTTCTCTTCCCTCCTCTCTTTTTAGTCTGACTGTTACTGAGACCCTCCTCTATTGAGAGTGCAGAGGCCACCTTCCAGGACAAAGCAGAAAGAAGGAAAGTGGGTCTAAAAGGGCTGCCCAGCAGTGGTCACACACAGAGCCTGAAGAAAGAAAGTGGGGCTAAAAGCATTGCCCTACAGCCAGTCCAGGGGCATGTCAGGGAACAGGCAGGAGATTGTAACACAGGGAGAAGAACAGACTCTACTCAGAGAAGATGACAGACAGGCAACAGGCTAGGAGGACCAGCAGGTGCAGACACAGAAAGTGACAAGAAGAAGAGAGGTACAGGAGACAGGGAGCAGCTCTGAAGGAGGTTGAAGAATGCATCCTTTCATTATTTAAAAAAAAAAAAAAAAAAAAAAGCTTGGCTAGAGCCCTTGGCCGTGATAGCAAGATAAGAAAAGGGAGGCAAACCCCTTCCTTCCATCCTTAAAGCTGGTAATCTCATTCACTGACATTCTAGGCTCCAATAAACTCTGAAATGTAATCAGAAAAATGGTGGGTGAGATGCTGCATGGATTCACTTGATATGACATAGTGTCCTTTTTTTATCTTGTTTTGTACTCTATCTTTCTTTTATGCTAGCTTTAAGCTATGTGATTTTGTCCACCTACTTTTTCTCCTTCAGTGAGCATATTTATATTCTGCAATGAAAAGAAAGATTTCATAACCTAGCCTCTAACATGAAACTATTTCATGGAAAATGTACGTGACCTCATCTCCATCTCCTTTCTCCCCAGGAAGAAATGAATTCTCTTCGGAAGTCATCTCTGCCAGCTCACATTGGACACCATTCATTCCCAGCCAAGAATCGATACAGGAATAGATACACCTCATCATCTTCACAATCGTTTCTATTTTTCAATCATCTACCATGTGTTGAGCACTGAGATACATACTTTATATATGTTATTTCTAAGCTTCATAACAACTCCACTAAGGGAGCACCATTTTCCCTATTTTATAGAGGGAAGAAACTAAGATTCAAAGAAGTAATGTACCTTATCCAGCTGATAAGTAGTTGAGCCAAAATGTTAACACAAATTGTGATTCCAAAATTCATGTTAACCCAGTTTTCATGAAGATCTTCAGCTATCTCTCTTGCCCTAATCATCGTTAGTCTTTTAGTATATTTTCTTCATGCATCTCAAACTTGTTCACTACTGTATTAGCCATATCTCTCCTGAGAGTGTACATAATTCTGGTTTGATGATTTTTAATATGAGCGTCCACAACCCTAATCTGATAAAGAATGACCTACTGGACTTTCTAATGACCACAAAGAAGGCATGCTTACAACCTCTTAAACTTAGAGCTGAACATTTCCTCCATTGACTATAAGAGATATTATTATTTTCTTCCCTTCTCAGAGACTAATCCTTCAGTGCTTTGCTAACTATCTCTAGCCTGTCCTTGGAGCCTGTGAGTCCAATCACTTGTATAAAAACAGATTAGATAAATCTCCTTTTTGTTCATTATGTGTGTTTTCTGTCATGATCCTGGGAGAAATTAGCTCTCCCTGGGCATCTAGGACAAAAGCACATGGAAGTTGAAAATATCTGGTTTACTGCAGAGGATAAAGGTCCAAAAGGACTTTATTCAGAAGTTTTATTATCCCCATATATCAGCATTTCAACATTTCAAAATCTCTTGCCACCATCCATTCTCCTGAGTCCTAACAGGTTAACACAGTAGATAGACAAATGCTACAATTTTCTAACTCAGAAGATTTCCCTGAAAATAGTCATATGAATATGAGTGTATTTGTGCATCTATTTACATGTGTGCATGTTGAAATGTATTTGGTAGACATGTAAAAGGAGCATGTGAGTAAAAGGTGTTACTCAAACCTACTCTTGGTAGGCTTGGTCTCTCTGAGATCTCAGAAGAATGTGAAGAATCAAAGTTGTTTAAAGTAAATAATAGATTCAGTTAAAAGAGAGGAAGTCACATCTCTTGTTCACAAGCACTGCAGATTACAGAGATGTGGCTCCCATACCATATTTCCTTTGTTTAAATGTCTCATTTAAGTGACATCATCAAGATTGTTTCCAATTTCAGTCCCCCTTACAAGAATACCAATTAGTAACTATCAATAGACAAGACACCATTGTGAAAATCCCAGAAGCTGGGAGTGAGGCTGAAGTGCCCCATGGGCCACAGAGACTGAGAAGGACCACATTAGAAGGGTAAGAGGATTGGTTTACGTTGACCACATAATCTCTCACCCAGGCTGCTACACCAAGAAGGCTCCTCCACCCCAGCCTATAGTTTCTCCAGTAGGAAAAAGAGAGCCCAAAGTGGACATCCAGTTTCTTCAGCATTAAAAAAAAAAGGCTTACTTCCTAGAAGGCTCACTCAGGTCTCACTTGACAAGGATCACTGGAGAAATCTTTTTTGAAGTTTGACCACTGGGGATCAGATAGAGATGAAAAAAGGAGTGTCATAGCACCCAGGGCTCAGATCTTGTTGGACCACATTTTTGCTTGCAATGACACCCAAGCAGAGATCCCAGCCTGCAGCTTTGCCTATCTGCAGAGTTGATCTGGTGACCGTATCTGGCCAGAGAGCTCGGTAGGTAATTCTATGTGATTTGGTCCCTCGCTGATGTACCATATGGCCATGGAGCCTCTATGGCTCACATGGACAGGGAAGTTAATTCACAGTCCTGCCCAGCTGCTGAAAAAAGCTTTATTCTTACCCAGCTAAAAAGCTGGGCAGCTACAGAACCCATCCTATCACTCCACTCAGGAAAGAATCCAAGCCAGCAACTGTGTCAGGCTGTTGAGCATAACCACTGACCCTATATACCAGGAACTTGAACAGTGACCCGGAGCAGCCTCAGAGCCCAGTCTACCTTATTGCCTACCCAATAGTCCTGCCCAGCAGTGGAGCCCCACCTACAGCTCTACTTGATTATTGAACACCACATGTGACCTTGCCCAGGTAAGAAGCCCAACCAGTGATCCTACCTACCTGCAGAACACTACAGCCACATCAGACTAAGAAGCCTGTACAGTGACCCGACTCAACCATAAAGCACAGTCTCTGATCTCATCCAAGTACAGGGTAAAGATAGAGGTTCCACCAGAGAGCCTATCCAGTGACCTCACTCAACAACAGAGTAGTGTCCAGTTGCTTACCCAATCACCAAGCCCACTCTACCCAAATTCAGGATACAGCCACAGCCTATAGCCCAACTTGATCATAAAGCCCTGCCCAAGATGTCACCTGGATGCAGAATCCAACCAGCAGCACCATCTTGTTGGGGAGCACAGTATGAAGCCCCAAGCAACCAGGAATTATGGTGGAGCCTAACCTGTATCTCTGCCCACTAGCAATATACAACCAATGGCACCACCCTATACAGGAACACAACCTATGAGCACCCCCAACCAAAGATGATTGTAGAGTCCAGCTAGTGGACCCACATGACCACAGAGCACAGGCAGTGGGCCCACCCAATCAGAAAGCCTGCCCAAAAGTCCCTGCTTGAATTATATATGTATATTCATATGGGACTCCCAGAAGGAGAAGAGAAAAAAGAAAGGGACAAAATAAACATTTAAGGTAATAATGGCTAAAAACTTCCCAAATGTGGGGGAAAGTTTGGGAGGAAAGGACATCCAGATCCATGAAACCCAAAGATCCCAGATAGTTTGAACTCAAAAGTTACCCCAAGATACTTTATAACTGAACTGTCAAACATTATAGACAAAAGAGAATTTTGAAAGTAGCAATAGAAAAGCAACTCATCACATACAAGGCAGCCCCCATATGATTCTCAATCAGATTTCTCAGCAGAAACTTTTTTGGCTAAAACAAAAGGGATGTCATATTCAAAGCATTGAAAGAAAAAACTGTCAGCCTATCATGCTATACCTGGTAAAGCTGTCCTTCAGAAATGAGGACAAGATAAACATTTCCACAAATAAACAAAAGCTGAAGAAGTTTGTCACCAGTCCTATCTTACAAGAAACGCTAAAGACGTTCCTCAAGCTAAAATGAAAGGATTTTATTAACATCCTAAAAAACATACCAGTGTGTAAAACCCACCAGTAAAGGTAAATACACAGTCAAAATCTGATGTTCAAATATTGTAATGGTGGTGCCAAAATTACTTACAACTCTAGTTTAAAAGTTGAAAATAGGGGCACCTTGGTGGCTCAGTCTGTTAAGTGTAGGCCTTCAGCTCTTGTCATGCTTTTGGGGTCCTGGGATTGAGCCCCACATTGGGCTCCCTGTTCAGCAGAGAGTCTGTGATCTCTCTTGCTCTCACTCTCTCTCAAGTAAATAAAATCTTTAAAAAAAATAAAAACTAAAAATAGAAGTTGAAAGTAAAAGTATTTGAAGTAACTATAATTACAATAATTTGTTATTGAATACATGATATAAAAAAGTTGTAAATTACAACATCATCATCTAAAATGTGAAAGAGGGAGAAAATTATAAAGTTTATATATACTATTGAAGTTAAGTTATCAGTTTAAAATAGGATATTTTAACTGCAATGTTTTGTGTAAGCCTCATGGTAACCACAAAAATATACACACAAAAGATTATGAGAAAGGAGTCAAAGCATGTGACCATAAAAAGTCATCAAATTAAGAAGGAAGAGAAAAAGCAAGAAACAGAAGAGCCATAAAACTCTCAGAAAACAATTAACAAAATGACAATAGTAAGTCTTAACTTATCAATAATTACTTTAAATGTAAATGGGTTAATCAAAAGGCATAATGGCCTAATGAATAAATGAACAATATCCAACAATATGCTTCTTATAAGAGACTCATATTAACTTTAAGGACACACATAGGCTGAGAGTGAAAAGCTATTCCAAGCAAATGGTAACCATAAAAAAACAGGGGTAGCTATGCCTACTCCAGACAAATGAGACTTGAAGCAAAAATGGTCACAGAAGAAAAATAAGATCATTATATAATGACAAAAGGGTCAATTTATTAAGAAGACATAACTTTTGTAAATATTTAGGCACCCAACTTTGCACCACCTAAATATATATAAAGCAAATACTAACAGAACAAAAAGGAGAAGAAAACAGCATATAATAATAGTCGGGAACTTTAATATCTCACTCTGAATAATGAATAGATCATATAGACAAAAAGAGGGACATGCGTAAAGGATTTAGACAATATTACAGACCAAACAGTCCTCACAGACATACACAGAGTATTCCATCCAACAGCAGCAAAATACACATTCTTCTCAAATGCACATGGAACACTTTCAAGAATATATCACATATTAGGCCCCCCGTAAAGTCTCAACAATTTGAGAAGACAGAAATCATATTAAGTATCTCCTCTGAACACACAGGTCTGAAACTAGAACTCAATAGCAGAAAGAGAAGTAGTAAATTCACAAATATGCAAATATTAAGCAACATGCTCCTGGACAGCCAAGGATCAAAGAAATCAAAAAGAAAAATGAGAAAATATCTTAAGACAATAAGAAATGGAAACACATGTACCTGAATTTATGGCATGCAGCCAACACACTTCTAAGAGGAAATTTTATAGTATAAAAAGCCATGAAAAGAAGAAGAAACTAAGCCAAAATTAACAGGAGAAAGTAAATAATAAAGATTAGAGCAGAAATAGATGAAACAGGGAATAGGAAACAATTTTAAAAGATTAACAAAACCAAGAGTTGGCTCTTTAAAAAGATGTTCAAAATCAGGGTGACTGGGTGGCTCAGTGGGTTAAGCCTCTGCCTTTGGCTCAGGTCATGATCTCAGGGTCCTGGAATCAAGCCCTGAATTGGGCTCTCTGCTCGATGGAGAGCCTGCTACCCCCCACCCCACCCCCACCCACCGCCTGCCTCTCTGCCTACTCCCTCTCCATCAAATTAATAAATAAAATCTTTAAAAAAAAATAAACAAAATTGAAAAATCTTTAGCTAGACTTATCAAGAAAAAGATATTGAACCCAGATCACTAAAATTACAAATGAAAAAGGAGACATTATAACTGATATCACAGAAATACTGAGAATCCTAAGAGACTAACATGAACCATTAAACAACAAAAACCTGGACAACTTAGAACAAGTGGATAAATTCCTGGAAATATACAACCTACCAAAACTGAATCATAAAGACATAGAAAATCTGAACAGACAAACAATGAGCAAGGAAATTGAATCAGTAATTAAAAACCCCCCAACTCAGGAAAGCCAAGATGAGATAGCTTTGCTGGTGAATTCTACCAAATACTTAAACAAGAATCAATGCTGATCCTTCCCACACTGTTATAAAAAATCAAAGAGGAGGGAACACTCTTGGTCTCATTTTATGAGCCCAGCATTATCCTGATACCAAAGCCAGACAAGGATATTAGAAGAGAAAAAAAAAAAAAAAACAGCAGACCAATATTCCTGATGAATAAGATGAAAAAACTGTTAACAAAATAGAAGCAAATAAAATTCAACAATACATTAAAAGGATTATACACCATGATCAAATGGGATGTATTCCTAGGATGCAAGGATGGTTCAACTTATGTGAAACAATAATTGTGACACATCACATTAATAGAATAAAGGATAAAAATGATCTGATTGTTTCAATAAATATAGAAAAAGCATTTCACAAAATTAAACATATTTTTATGATGAAAACCCTCAATAAATTGGGTAGAGAGGGAATGTAGTTCAATATATAATACAGGCCATCTATGACAAGCCCGCAGGTAATATCATACTTAGCAGTAAAAGGTTGAAAGTTTTTCCTCTAAGATCAGGGACAAAACAAGGATGCCTTCTCTCGCCACTAGGATTCAACCTGCCCAGAGAAGACAAGCAAGAAAAAGAATCCATCCAAATTGGAAAGGAAGAAGTAAGATTGTCTGTTCACAGATTATATGATATTAGATTTAGATCTTGAAAACTCCACCCAAAAACTGTTAGAAATACTAAACAAATTCAGTGAAGTTGCAGGATACAAAATCAATATTCAAAAACCAGTTGCATTTCTATACACTTATGACAAATTATCTGAAAAAGAGAAAAAGAAAAAAAATCCCACTTATAATACTGTCAAAAACAATAAAATATACTTAGAAAAACTTTACCTAAGGTTGTGTAAGATCTTTATACTGAAAACTACAAGACAGAAATGGAAGAAATTAAAGACAAAGACAAATAAAAAGATATCCCATGTGCATGGATCAGAGAATTGATACTGTTAAAATGTCTATACCACCCAAAGTAATCTACAGATTTAATACAATCTCTACCAAAATTCCAGTGGAATTTTTCACAGAAATAGGAAAAAAAATTCTAAAGTTCATATGGAACCACAAAAGACCCCAAACACCCAAAGCAATCTTGAGGAAAAAAAGAACAAAACTATAGGTATCACACTTCCTGACTTCAAATGAAACTATAGCGATCAGAACAGTGTGGTACTGACATAAAAATAGACACATAGATCCATGGAACAGAATTAAGAGTACAGAAATAAATCCATGCATATATGGTTAACTAATATTTGACAAGAAGACAACAATATTCAATGAGGAAAAAATAGTGTGTTCAATAAATGGTGCTGGGAAAACTGGATATTCACACGCAAAAGACATTGAACCCCTTATATTGCACTGCTCAAAAAATTAACTCAAAATGAATTAAAGACTTCAATGTAAGGCTTAAAATTAAAAAAAAAAAAAAAACTCCCAGAAGGAATTTCCCATAGAGAAAAAGCATCTTAACATTGATCTTGGCAATGATTTCTTGGCTATGACATCAAAAGTACAAGCAATGAAAGAAGAAATAAACAAGTGGGACTACATCAAAACAAAATGTTTCTGTACAAAAAAAAAAACAAAAATTATCAACTAAATTAAAATGGTAGAAAATATTTGCAAATCCTATATCTAATAAGGGGTTGATACCCAAAATATAATAGTAATTCATATAAATTAATAGCCAAAAAAAGAAATTCTGATTTCTTAAAAGGGCAGAGGAGCTGAATAGAATATATTTCAAAAAAGTTATACAGATGGCTAACAGATACATGAAAAGGTGTTCAATGTCGTTCACCATCAGAGAAATGCAAATCAAAACCACTATGAAAATCCCACACACCTGTCAGAAGGGCTGTGACTGAAAAGACAAGAGATAACAAGTATTGGTAGGAATGTGGAAAAAAAGGAACTCTTCACAGGAATATCCATCTGCACTGGCAAATAAGCACCTGACACCAGGATCCATCCTTCTGATTTCCTGTGACCAGAGTAAAGGTTCCTACCCCAGGCAAAGAGCAAAAATCACAAACCCTGAACATTCCCACTAATCACAAAAGACCACTGAGGCCAAGATCTCAAATTGCTATCCCTGGAACAATGGGCTGAGAGATGTTATGGGAAGGGGGAAAAGGAGGGGGGGGTAGGAGTCAGGGGTAAAATAAACTCAGGAAGAAAATTCTGCAGACAATAACCCTCTCTGGTAGCTCACAGAGCACATTAGCATACAAAGGCTCTGAGAAGTCCTGCAGTAGAAAGGAACCTCTAACTGCTGAGCCCAAGTCTAATTTGACCACAGAACTATCTTTACTGTGTGCCTTTACTTAGACTCCTGCGGAACTAAGGTTCTCCTAAGCAGTTTGGGGGAAATGTTGTCCTAAATTAAAAGGAAATTCAGACTGCTTTGGTTAAGGAATTATGTCTCACAACGGAATCATTTAAAGAAAACTCAAAGAAGAGAGAGAAGTAGAGAGAGAGAAAAAAAAGAGAAAAAAGGAGCCAGGCAGTTTAAACATTCACCACGGCCCTAGCTAGCAAATCTCATTTCTCTTTGTGAATCTCTTTTTTAGACCTTTAGCAAACTTTTGTGTTAACTTTGCACACACTAACATTTGTGTAATGTGTGCACATGTATACATTGATGTGTGTGAGAGGGTTCCCAGGCCTGAAGCATTCCCCTCAACAAAGGAAAACAAAGCTGCATATAAACCCCCACAAAGAGAAGCACAGCTACTTCCACAGGTCACCAGGACTGAATACTCTGCCAACTGGGCTTTCAAACCACATGTTTAAAATGAAAATTAGGGGCGACTGGCTGGCTCAGTCAGTTAAGCATCTGCCTTTGGCTCAGGTCATGATCCCAGGGTCCTGGGGTCAAGCTCCGAATCAGGCTCCCTGTTCAGTGATTCCATGTTCTGCCCTCACTCATGTTCTGTCTCTCTCACTCAAATAAATAAATAAAATCTTCTTTAAATATTAGAATTAAAATGTAGTATCTCAAGATGGTGGAGAAGTAGAAGACCTAATATCATTGCATTCTAGAAGTTCCGCTAGATAGTTCTCAAACCATTCTGTACACCTACAAACTCAATAGGAGATTGAAGAGAAGAAGATCAGCAATTCTAGGAACAGAAAAGCAACCACTTTCCAGAAGGTAGGATGTGCAGAGAAGTGAATCCCAGGCAACATTCGGGAAGAGAGACCACAGCAGGAGGGGCCGGCTCCTGGCAAGTGGTAAAGCCCCAAGACTTTTAGAAGTCTGCTCCACTGAGGGACTTCAATCCAGAGGCTACAAAGCAGGGGTGGAGCCCTCACAGGGACATTGTGGTCTCAGGACCCATGGGGTCACAGAAAGACTGGGCATGTCTGAGTGTGGCAGAGCTGCCAGGTATTAAAGCAGGGAAGCTGGCGCAGAGATGGAGCCAAGGAGTGAGCTCTCAGCTCAAGGTTACCTTAAACCATGATCCAAGGCACATTTGGATCATTGCTCTTCAAGCAGGAACCCCACAAGTAGTAGATCCAGGGAAACCCCCTCCTTCCTTCTCTGGGAGGAGCAGCACAGGAATGCACGGCAGGAATCTGCTGGGTTTAGAGACTCCAAATGGGGCCATGTTCCAGAGATAGAAACACTCGGTCACAGTCCAGGTGAGCCTGGAATGCGGCCAGAGACTGGGGAGTTGGGAGTGATTAACTGCTTTACTCTGGTGGCACACTGAGGACTGGGGCCTCGAGCTCTCAGCTCCTGTGGGCCAGAGGTTGGCTCACTTCTCTGCACATCCTACCTTCTGGAAAGTGGTTGCTTTTCTGTTCCTAGAATTGCTGATCTTCTTCTCTTCAATCTCCTATTGAGTTTGTAGGTGTACAGAATGGTTTGATAACTATCTAGCGGAACTTCTAGAATGCAATGATATTAGGTCTTCTACTTCTCCACCATCTTGCTCTTCCCTCTTGAGATACTACATTTTAATTCTAATATTTAAAGAAGATTTTATTTATTTATTTGAGTGAGAGAGACAGAACATGAGTGAGGGCAGAACATGGAATCACTGAACAGGGAGCCTGATTCGGAGCTTGACCCCAGGACCCTGGGATCATGACCTGAGCCAAAGGCAGATGCTTTGTCCTCTAAAGCTCTACAGAAAGCATTCAGGGAACAAAGCTACCAAGAGCAAAACCACACAGATTACTTAGCTTGGCCCCTGGCAAGGATGGTACAATTCTGCCTTAGGCAAAAACATTTGAGAATCACTGCAACAGGCCCTTCCCTCAGAAGATAAGCAAGAACATCCAGCCAAGACCAAGTTTACTGATCAATGAGAACTGTGGAATTCCAGAAGTAGGGGAAAGCAACACAAAATTCATAGCATTTTCCCCATGATTCTTTTGTCTTTCAAAGTTAATTTTTTTAATTTAATTTTTTTCTTATTCTATTTTTCTAATTTTTCCTTTTCTATTTTAATGTTTTTTAACTATTTTATCTTATCAATAACTTTTTAAAAACCTTTTTTCATTTTCATTGTTATAGTCATATTCTATCCCTTCATTGTATTTAGCCTTCCTTTTTGTATACATATAGATTTTTCTTTCTTTAAAATTTTGGGATACACTTTCTTCTAAAAGATCAAAATATACCCTAAATCTAATGCATGACTTTGTTCTAGTCTCCAATCTGATCATATTATTTCCTTTTTTTCTTTTCTTTCTTTTGTCAACCAACTTCTTATAAATTCCTTTTTTAGAACCTTTTAATTTCATCTTTACAGTCATATTCCAGCCCCTCATCATGTTTATCCTTATTTTGTGTGTGTGTATATATATATATACACACACACACATATATATAGGCTTTTCTTTCTTTAAAATTTTGGAAGGCAGTTTTTTCTAACAGACCAAAATACAACACAAATCAAGTGTGTGGCTCTGTTCTATTCACCAGTCTGAGATATATCTATCTATTTATCTACCTATATATAGAGATAGATAGATAGATATTCTCATATATACCAGTTTGATATAATATATATACATATATTATATATTTTTTTCCTCTTTTATTCTACGCCCCCCCCCCCCCGCATTTCAGGTCTCTCCTGATTTGGTTAGTGCATATTTTTCTGGAGTCATTGCTACCCTTTTAGTATTTTGTTCCCTCATTCTTCTATTTTTATCTGGATAAAATAACAAGGTAGAAAAACTCACCTCAAAAAAAAAGGAACAAGAGAGAGTACTGATGGCTAGGGACCTAATCAATATGGACACTAGTAAGATGTCAGATCTAGAATTCAGAATGATGATTATCAAGGTGCTAGCTGGAATAGAAAAAAGCATGGAAGATACTAGAGAATCCCTTTCTGGAGAAATAAAAGAACTAAAATCCAGCCAAGTTGAAATCAAAGAAGCTATTAATGAGGTGCAATAAAAAATGGAGGCTCTTACTGCTAGGACAAATGAGGCAAAAGAAAGAATTAGTTATATAGAATACCAAATGATGGAGAATAAAAAAGCTGAGAAAAACAGATAAACAATTACTGGACTGTGAGGGGAGAATTTGAAAGATTAGTGATACCATAAGATGAAACAATATTAGAATAATTGGAATCCCAGAAGAAGAGAGAGAGGATCAGAAAGTATATTGGAGCAAATTACAGCAGAAATTTTCCCTAATTTGGCAAAGGGAACAAGCATCAAAATCCAGGAGGCACAAAAAAAAAAAAAAATCCAGGAGGCACAGAATACCCCATGCAAAATCAGTAAAAATAGGTCCACATCCTGTCATCTAATAGTAAAACTTACAAGTCTCAGTGACAAAGAAAAAATCCTGAAAGCCACTCAGAACAAGAGGTCTGCAACATACAATGGTAGAAATATTAGACTGGCAGCAGACCCATCTACGAGACCTGGCAGACCAGAAAGGACTGGCATGATATATTCAGAGCACTAAATGAGAAAAATATGCAGCCAAGAATACTATATCCAGCCAGGCTGTCATTGAAAATAGAAGGGGAGATTAAAAAAAATAAAATTAAAAAAAAAATTAAAAAAAAAAAAACTTCCAGGACATATGAAAACTAAAAGAATTTGTAAATACCAAACCAGCGCTACAGGAAATATTGAAAGGGGTCCTCTAAGCAAAGAGAGAGCCTAAAAGTAACAGACCAGAAGGGAACAGAGACAAAATACAGTAACAGTTACCTTACAGGCAATACAATTGCCCTAAATTCATATCTTTTAATAGTTACCCTGAATGTAAATGGGCTAAAGCCCCAATCAAAAGACACAGGTTTGGGCACCTGGGTGGCTCAGTGGGTTAGGCCGCTGCCTTCAGCTCGGGTCATGATCTCAGGGTCCTGGGATTGAGTCCCGCATCAGGCTCTCTGCTCGGCAGGGAGCCTGCTTCCTTCTCTCTCTCTCTGCCTGCCTCTCAGTGTACTTGTAATTTCTCTCTGTCAAATAAATAAATAAAATCTTTAAAAAAAAAAGACACAGGTTTTAGAATGGATAAAAAAAAATCAATATCCTGTCTGCAAAAAACTCATTTTAGACCCAAATTTAAAGTAAGGGGGTGAAAAACAATTTACCAAGCTAATGGACATCAAGAGAAAGCTGGGTGGCAATTCTTATATCAGAGAAGTTAGATTTTAAGCCAAAGACTATAATAAGAGATGAGGAAGCACACTATATCATACTTAAATGATATGACCAACAAGAAGATCTAACAACTTTAAATATCTATGCTCCTAACATAGGAGAAGCCAATTATATAAAACAATTAATAACAAAATAAAAGAAACACATCAACAATAATACCATAATAGTAAGGGACTTTAACACTCCCCTCACTGAAATGGACAGATCATCTAAGCAAAAGATCAACAAGGAAATAAAGGCTTTAAATGAAACACTGGACCAGATGGACATCACAGATACATTGAGAACATTCCATCCCAACACAAGAGAATACACATTCTTCTGTAGAGCACACGGAACATTCCCCAGAATAGATCACATCCTGGGTCACAAATCAGGTCTCAGCTTGTGCCAAAATATTGGGATCATTCCCTGCATATTTTCAGACCACAATGCTTTGAAACTAGAACTCAGCCACAAGAGAAAAGTTGGAAAGAACTCAAATACATGAAGGCTAAAGAGCACCCTATTAAAGAAGGAATGGGTCAACCAGGAAATTAAAGAATTTTTAAAAACATGGAAACAAATGAAAATGAAAGCACAACTGTTAAAAATCTTTGGGACACAGCAAAGGTGGTCCTGAGAGGAAAGTATATAGTGATACAAGCCTTTCTCAAGAAATAAGAAAGGTTTCAAGTACACAACTTAACCCTACACCTAAAGTAACTGGAGAAAGAATAGCAAAGAAAGCTTAAACCCAGCAGGAGAAGAGAAATAATAAAGATCAGAGCAGAAATCAAAGAAAGAGAAACCAAAAGAACAGCAGAACAGATCAATGAATGTAGGAGCTGCTTCTTTGAAAGAATTAATAAGATTGATAAAACCCTGACCAGACTTATCAAAGAGAAAAGAGAAAGGACCCAAATTAATAAAATCATGAATGAAAAAGGAGAGATCACAACCAACACCAAAGAAACACAAACAATTATAAGAACATACTATGAGCAACTATAAACCAGCAAATTTGACAATCTGGAAGAAATGGATGCATTCCTAGAGACACATAAACTACCAAAACTGAACCAGGAAGAAATAGAAAACCTGAACAGACCCATAACCAGTAAGGAGATTGAAGCAGTCATCAAACATCTCCCAAGAGCCCAGGGCCAGACAGCTTCCCATGGGAATTCTACCAAACATTTAAGGAATTAATACCTATTCTTCTGAAACTGTTTCAAAAAATAGAAATGGAAGGAAAACTTCCAAATTCATTTTATGAGGCCAACATTACCTTGATCCCAAAGCCAGCCAAAGACCCCATTAAAAAGAGACCATACCTCTGATGAACATGAATGCAAAAATTCTCACCAAAATAATAACCAATAGAATATTACAGTACATTAAAAGGATTATTCACCACAATCAAGTGAAATTTATTCCTGGATTACAAGGTTGATTCAACATCCACAAATCAATGTGATACAATACATTAATAAAAGAAAGAACAAGAACCATATGATACTCTCAATAGATGCTAAAAAAGCATTTGACAAAGTACAGCATTCTTTCTTGATCAAAACTCTTCACAGTGTAGGGATAGAGGGTAAATATCTCAATATCATAAAAACCATCTATGAAACACCCACAGCAAATGTCATTCTCAATGGAGAAAAACTGAGATAATATAATTATTATATTATAACAAGAATAATAACTTTTTAAAATGCAAAAAAAAAAAAAAAAATGTAGTCCCTCAGGATGGTTTGGTTTGGTTTGGTTTTTTTTTTTTCCTTACAACTAAGGAGCTTAGGAACAGATAAAAACCTAATTACCTAGGGAAAAGATTCATGCTGTTTATTCAACAGAGACTGTGAGACCCAGCCTTATTCTCTTGGAGGATTTGTGACATTTAACTATGATAAGGAGAGTTGATGCCACCCAACAGAACAGGTCTCCCCTCAGTCCCCCTACATCTCCCCTATGTTGCTTCTAAGGGAAAAACCTCTGCCTGACAAAGACAACCAAGAAAGCTGCTCAATAAGTCATCTTTGGGGAGGCTGGGTGGCTCAGTGGGTTAAAGCCTCTGCCTTTGGCTCAAGTCACGATCCCAGGGTCCTGGGATCAAACCCCGCATCGGGCTCTCTTCTTGGCTGAGAGCCTTCTTCCTCCTCTCTCTCTGCCTGCCTCTCTGCCTACTTGCGATCTCTGCCTGTCAAATAAATAAATAATCTTTTTTTAAAAATAATAAGTCATCTTTGGGTCCACAAGGACAGCAATCCATGGCTGTACCCCTCAAGCCAGTCTGAGCTCAGATGGGGTGTGAGTTTGAATTGTACAGTGTGGCAAGTGTGAAGACAAGTGAACAGAAAGTACCCCCCCCTGAGCATCTAGAAAGGACACTCTGCCAAGCATTTCACACTTGCCTCTAACCCATCTTTTCTTACACAGGAAGCATAAGGATCATATGATGTAAAGGAAGACAAGAGAGCTTTGAGGACCTGAATGCCATGCATTCCGATACCCAGGGGCATTGACCTTGAGTGACAGAGACTCCGTCCTCCAAGGCAACAAGTCCAGGCACTCAGCTCTAAAGCTAAACTGGTTCAGGCCTGTGCCACTTCCTAAGGAACCAGCTTTTGCTTTGGAACCTACCTTCTTTCCTCTGCCTTTTGCCACTGAGACTCGAGGACAGGAATGGGGAGCGGAAGTGGGGAGGGAGTGTGCTCCTCCCTTTTGCTTGCTGGTTCTGCCAGGACTGGCCCTGGTTCCAGCAGCAGAAGCTGGCTCCACATCCCCAATACATGCTGGAGCATACAGAGCCAGTCACAGTGGGGTCCCTCCAGGTGCCAGGCAGGGCTGTCTTCTTAGAGGTCTGAGCTGCTCCGGGCTCTCCTCTGAGCTCCTAAGGCACCAAAGCATCCGCTCCGACAGACAGCACCCAGTTCTGCAAGCCTCAATCCATGCTCCTGGGAGAGCAGCTGAAGTGGGGCCGTACACATTATGCAGGCCCCTTATCTGACTTACTGGATGCTGACCACCCCATTCTCTCCCTTTACTCGCGCGCGCATTCTTAGCGGTGCACAGTGCTTACTACACACTCACCTCTGCCCTATCTCAAGGTTCCCTGTT
The DNA here is from genome assembly GCF_011764305.1 of Mustela putorius furo. NCBI lineage: Eukaryota > Metazoa > Chordata > Mammalia > Carnivora > Mustelidae > Mustela > Mustela putorius. Next base: position 6,821,079 of record NW_025422019.1, read on the forward strand.
CACGCTTTTGTAGCCCTCCAAAGACCTGTACAAACAACTGCCCATATTAAATTCCCTTTGTGAAGTACCTAGTGTTTCCGATTTCCTGACCTTATACAGGCCTCGACTCCGGCTGACCCTAAATGTGCAGTCAGAGTGGCATACTCCCCGAGAGAAAATCCCGCTTCATTCTTCTGACGTCCAACACACCCTTCCAGAGCCGTGTTGTGGCTTTTATTCTCCCCGTCCGTGAATCTTCACCGGCCCTGGAAGCTAAAATGCACCCAGGCCTGCAGCCCAGTCCTTATCACAGCCCCATTAAGCTGCTAGCCTCAGGCCTCGCTTACAGCTCCCGGGAGCAGTTCCTTCCACATCTAACTTCTCTTGGCAGCTCAAGAGCCTCCCTTCTGCTGACCTTGGCTCACGGTGGAAAGGAGCTAAAATACCTTGTTTGACAGGAAGGCATGTGGGCAGGCGAGCAACCAGCCACACTTAGAGAGCTGTTGGTCATAGGACATCCTCCAGACCTGGGGGAGAGAGGGAAGAGGAGAAAGGCTCTTGTCCTTCCATACCCGCCAGCATGATTCTAGCCACACTATATCACAGGGCCTCCTTCTCCCATTATAGCACAACCTGCATTTAGCCACATGTCCTCTTGCAGTTGCTGAAACTGACACATGGCAGGTGCATAATTGCCATCTACTACATTTAAAAAAATCAGAGAGTAAATGAAAAAATGCTGTCAAGGGTCTTCCAACCCAGTAAGATTGATAGGAAAGGTAAGGTCAAACTTCCATTCAGAATTAAACTTTCCAGTCCCTGGTTAAAGGTATAGAAACTATTTGTGGGCTGAACTGTGCTCTTTCAAAATTACCATGTTAATATCCTGACCCTGGTTCACAGAATGTGACTCTTTGGGGGCCTTTAAAGAGGTAATTAGGTAATATGAGGCCATCTGAATGGGTCTTATTCCCAAATGACTGGTGTCCTTCTAAGAAGAGGAGACAAGGGGACACAGACACACACAGAGGGGAGACCATGTAAGGACACAGGGAGAAGGTGGCTGTCTACAAACCAAAGAGAGAGGCCTCGGAAGGAACTCACCTACAGACATCTTGATCTTGGACTTCCAGCCTCTAGAACTGGGGAAAATAAATGTCTGTCATTTCAACCATCCAGTCCATAATATTTTGTCATATATTTGTCATTTATTTGTCAAACCAAATAAAAAGGCCATATATTCTAAATTAAAATCCAGGAGCCAAGTGTAATACCATTTGTTATAAAATTAAGACTAAAATGCTGGGAAGGCTTGAAGTAAAGCCATCTAGAGAAAGGTCCTTCAGAACGTCATGAAAGGACTTAACGCTGAATGGGGTACAACCCAGGTCTACTTTATGCTGAACCAGCTCTCCCCAAAACTCCATCCCCAAGGCTGAATGGAAAAGAGCCGCTGAACTCTGTTCAGTGGGGAAGGGGCAGTCAGACCCATGGCCTGTGACAAAGTAGCCAGTGCTTGGAATTCCTCTTCTGTTTCACATTCCCCACACTCCATGGTATATCCCCAAAGAGATGCAGGCTGCAAATTCACTACTTTTTAGTTTGAGTGAAGTCACTTACCTTCTCTCTGAACTTCTAACAGTTCTGTAAAGTTAGGAAAACAAAATCTACCTCAAATAAATTGTCAATCATATTTAAGAGAACTTTACAAGGGCACCTGGGTGGCTCAGTCAGTTAAGTGTCTGCTTCTTGGTTTTTGGCTCAGGTCATGATCTCAGGGTTATGGGATCAAGCCCCAAGTTGGGCTCAATGCTCAGCATGGAGTCTGCTTGAGATTCTTTCCCTCTCCCTCTCCCTCTCCTTCTGCCCCTCTTCCTGTTCGTGCATGCTCATGCACGTGCTCTCTCTCTAAAATAAATAAATAAAATAAAATCTTTTTTCAAAAAGGACTTTACAAATTATGAAGTACAAAGCCAGTGTAAGCCAATAATTACAAGGATCATTCCTTTCCAATGCAAAAATATGCAAAAGCCTTTTTCCTTATTTCTCTCCAATTCAACTGACATGAACAGTCCTCAAAAAGAATTGTCTTTGTTCAGGGCACCTGGGTGGCTCAGTCAGCTAAGCATCTGCCTCCGGCTCAGGTCATGATCCCAGGGTCCTTGGATCAAGCCCCTCATCGGACTCCCTGCCTGCTTCTCCCTCTCCCTCTGCCCCTCTCCTTCCTTATGTGTTTTCTCTTGCTCTCTCTCTCTCTCTCTCTCTCTCTGTCTTCCAAATAAATAAAATCTTAAATAAATAATAAAAAAGAATTGCCTTTGTTCTGGTTCCCCCAGAAGTACAGCCTGAAATAAGAATTTGTGTGCAATGAGTTGATTTTAGAAGTGGCCCAGGACACCCCAGGAAGGAAGTGGAGAAGTAAGATGAGGCAGGGAAGACATTCAATGAAAGGTTCATCACCACTCCAGCTGCCCCTGTGGGCAACTGGAACACAGTCCAGTGGAGGGTCTCTGAGTGTACTGATGCACCAACACCCCCCACCACTGGCTAAGAGACACTCTCAGAAGGTGTTAATTTGGACATTTGCAGCAGCTAGAGCTGGCTCTGGTCACCCAAGAAAACCTTCAAGCAAAGGTAGTAGCGATTTGAAGCCAAACACAACTGCATTAAATGAGAAGGCCCAATGACAATGTGAACATGGGCCTGAAGAACCATCCAAGGATGGTTCCGAGTGATGGCTCAAACTGGACTTAATGTGACTTTGAAACAAAGAATTGTTCCATTTCTTACAAACCAAATATCACAGATAAGTCCAAATCTCTATATACATCACACATTTTTCTGCTTTAAACTTCAGTATACAGCTCTCCTACTCCTTTGGATTTCTGCTCCAAGACACTCACTTCTTGGTGACAGGTTCCCTTGAGTCCTAGTGAGAAATCAAGCCCTTCTGAGCATGGGTCATCATCTTCATCCATAGGTGGACCGTTCATTGAGGACTCATTCCAATGGGTCCCTTCTATCTTTCATCCACCTGCTCACTCCCACACACAGTCACCTCCCCATACCATGGCACATTTTAAAGACAGCTGTCAGAATAGGACAAGCATAGACTATAGTAACAAAGAACCCCCAAATCTCAATGGTTTTGCACAACAGAATTGTGTTTCTCGCTCAGTTCCATGTGGGTTTGGGTGGTCCTCTAGGGCTTTGACAATCCAGGGTCCTTTGGTTGCAGGGCTCCACACTCAAAGAATCACACATGGGCTTGTCAGGGACTCAGTCCAGGTGAACACACATGTGCCCACTTTTGTCTCTTTGTCCAGAAATAGTCACAAGCTAACTGCAAGGGGCACAGAAGTGTAATGTCTATGGGCCCAAGAAGGAAAGGAGAATGGTCACTGGTGCACAGTCATTATGTGCACAAGTGACCCCCAGGGAGTGGTCTTGTGAGAACCCAATGACTGCAGAGCCTCAATATGGTACCAGTGTGTGGGGGGAGACATAGTCCAGAACCAAGAATGCAGAATCAAAGTTGCTCAGAGGACGAAGCAAGTTTACCAAATACTCTGCAAATTCTTACCATTAATAGAGCCACATAGGATAACAAGCCCTTATGTCTCCGAATATCTTGCTTTTCATTTCATTGGTCTGTAATCTGTGTGATTCAGATTATTTGTCTAATAATGCATTGGGGTACTCAAGTCCCAGATGTCAGAGTGAATACCTCAAGATGCCAGGAGCTCATAAAAAGAGGGAAAAGAGGGGAGTGCCCAGGATAAGTATGTGACAAGTGACAGTCACAGAGAGGCTGACCTCCACTGGTAGATTCCCTGATGTGGTAATATTAAAAGGGACCTGAAGCTGGGGTACGTGGTGGGGGGGCAGGGGCGGTGTCTGAGAAATATCCAAAAATCCATTGGATTTTTGGCAGCTAGACAAGAGAGCGCCATGCCTTTCACCTCTGATGTCCAAATAGACATACAGATACCAGTGAAATCCCTAGGACTAGTAAGCCAGTGGGACCTCGTCTTTTTGAGCCATCATAAGAACCCCAAAGAGAGACCAACAAGGAGATCCTGGCACTGGCGGGGGAAAGTGCTAACACTCCAAGAACTGACACAGTTTGGGTACTCAGAAGATCAATCTCAAGGGCCTCATAACAAATTAAGGCTGGGAACTTTCCTGGAGCTGTTAAACCTCCGGTGTGGTTCCTAATGAGCCAGTTGCAATTCTTCCCCTGCCTCAAAAACATGTGCTTTAATCAGTGTAGACGCTTGGGGTATTTTTTTTTTTAACCCTGAAGATTAAAATATACTCTCCGCCAGCATCAGCACTGTCTTCACTTCTGATTGGCTTCAAAAGCAGCTGAATATGGAAACCTCAGGTGAGCGGCCCCAGCAGCCTGCTCCCAGGCCAGGAAACCACATGCATCCAATGGAAGATTTGGGCCAGGTGTCCCTGAGGATGGAGACGGCAGTCTCCCCCCAAAAAGGGAGATCTGGAGACAGCTGCACAGCCCCTGAGGGGTGCCCCGCCAGGCGGATGCTGCTCAGGCCACTGCAATATTTCTAACCATTCATTCCCTTAGAAATAGGTAGCTATTTTGGCAGGAGAGAGGCAGGCTCAAAACCCCAGCCCCACTAATCGATCCTTACACTGGCTGCCCCCACTTTTCTCAGGAGAGAAGCTGCCAGTCAAATATCAGGATAGGACTCATCCAATCCCCTCAAAAGGAAATTTCAACTTAGCAGTGGTCCAGCGCCTCTGGATGCCAAGCAGGGAAGCTTCGAGGCTGGTGTGGAAACTTTTTTTTTCCCCCGTAGGCCTTACATTTATAGAAGGCACTTAGAAACATCGATTTATATCAAGTAATAAAATTTTAATTAACACTCTAACTTATAAACCCGGCACGTTGTGTGAAATAGAACATAAACCCGAAGTGGTTGTTCTTTTAGGGCTAGAGAATTATCCACTTGGCTCAAACAATGAAGTGACCCATCTAATGGCTTTATTTAGCTGGAGTGAATGCTTCCTGGGTTGGGGAAGGAACAGCATTCCTGAGCGTGTCATTCAAGGATCTGGACCCTCTCCCGTCTGGGAAGTGGGGCTATACTGGGCCCTCACAAGAGGAACTACACAATACAGGTCAGGTCATTGTTCCTATGGCAATAAGACATTCCCTCCCATACCCCCGGGAGGATCTATGTGAAGGCAGGCTGAGTCCCTTGGCCCAGGTATGCTGAGGGAGCACAGGAGGGAAGGAGGGCAGCTGCAAGTAAGTTGAGAGCCAACAAGATGGAGCCCAGGCCTGCCCTCTTCCCCTCCCGCCCCATCCCCACTGCTCCAGCAAGCTTCCTCTCTTCATCGTCATGGGCATTTCTTAACACTAGTTCCCTTTCTCCGTTGCTCTCCTGTTGCATTTCTTTGGGCACTCACATAACCAAACACACCATCTTGTAGGGGGGGAATTACTATCACAGCATCAATAACTCTGTTCGGAAGTGGCTTATTTCAAGTTTACAGAAGCCGTCTTGAAATAGAACCAATCAATACACACTTCTCGCCTCTTGCTGGGTAGCAACAGTCATGGGCGCCTTGTGAGTTACACCAAATGCTGGTCACTTTCTAGCAGTCAGAGAGTTCTCAGTTTTGCTTTCCCCTATATGTACACTTCTGCCCAAAATGGAAAATCATTATGTGAAACAGAAGAGCAGCTCATTCTTGGAATAAGAGATTAACATACCGCTCATGATTGGGACATGATCGTGAAAATCCTTCCATTAAGCCGGTGATGTCACCTCAGCCTTTTCACAATGATTGGAAGTCTGTCCCCGCACTTTCTAGAAAAATTCCCAGAGAGCTCCGATTTACAGAGACAACGTCCCTAAGAATACTTCCATCGTCAAATTTCCTGAGCAAGTTTCCTTCCAAGGAAGTGTAAAGTATTAGGAAACCAGCTCCCCTTCAGTTCTTTCCTCAAGCAAAAGCATATTTTGCTTATGAATCCTAATAGGATGGATACCAACTTGTATGAGCTTTTCTCCTAAAGAAGATGTGACAGAGTATCCTAATTTTCAATCCTACAATAAATAAAGAGCTCTTTATATGTTGTCCTAAGCTATATAATTAGAAAAGCACCAGGAATTCCCCACACTTCTCCAAAATACAAAGTTGCCAAAATCCAGACCTTAGTATCGTGTTCCTTCAGGTTCAGCACTGTCTTTCTCCATTCTTCTTAAAATGAAATAATCTTCAGAAACCTACAGGAAGTTCCCTAACACCAAAGTGTAGAGTAGAAAACATGAACTAGTGCCCGCCCTGTGCTAGGTGAAGAGATAAAATGAACAAGAAATATGCATCTCTTGCAAAGCTGGCATTCCAACGGGGACCAGGCAGGCAAATCAGTGGTTACAAAACAGCATAATATTGGAGCGCATGGGTGACTCAGTATCTGCCTTCGGCTTAGGTCATGATGTCAGGGTCCTGAGATCGAGCCCCGCATTGGGCCCCCTGCTCAGAGGGGAGTCTGCTTCTCCCTCTCTCTCTGCCCCTCCCCTTCTGCTCATGCTCTGTCACTTGCTTCCTCTTTCTCTCAAATAAACAAATAAAATCTTTGAAAAAAAAAGTGCAATATCCACAATGCTTTATAATGTGCAAAGTACAGAGTGGACAGCCCCTAGTGAGAGAGGATCTTCAAGGTAGAATGACAACCAACTAGAATATTGTTAGAATGTCAGAACGTTGGCCAGGCAGACAAGGTGAGAAGCCCCTCAGAGGAAGGGATCCCTGGGCATCGTGCTCACATGGGAAGACCTCAGAACGTATTGAGAATCCATGTGTGGATCCCTTTTGTCAGGAACTTTTGTGGGGTTAGGTTTGCCAGAGCTGTCTTTTCTTGGCTGGATGGGATGTAACTACACTGGGATGTCAGTCAGTTATGGGAGAAACTGCTAAAAGGCAGAGAAGAATCCAGAACAAGAGATGGGGCACTCACAGACAAATGTCACACTGACTGTCCAATTTTGTTGACCACTGACTATCTTGATAGGGGGTGGGGATGGTAAAGATCACAGAAACATACTGAAGTCAGGGCCAAAGACAGCTGAATCCAGCCCATATTCCAGAAGCATCCCATGCCCACTTCATGGCTGAGGCATTGGGTTCAAGAGGGCCATGCAGAAACATGACCCAAGCCAGGAGCTGAACCACGCCTCTGAGGGACCCTCCCTGCAGTGGCAGGTCTCTGTGGGCTCAGCTCACGCAGTGCACCCCGAGCATGTGCACCCAGGAGTCAGCTGAAGCCAAGGCTGTCCCACAAGGCCTGTTCTTCAGGTGGGGATGACAAACAATATCCCAAAACCTGGCTGGTGAGATGAAGGGACAGTGACCAGAACCCACGGCACAATGGTGGAATGAATAGTTGGCTTTGGCGCCTCGTGAATATCTACCCAGCCCTGAGACTTAGTGGTAGCTGGACCAGCCGTCACCCAGAGAAGGTGAGATGGCCCAGACAGCTGGGGCCTCCAGCCGCCTTGGCCACTGTGGAGATGCCTGGGGAGAGGGAAAAAAAGTTGAGAGAGGAAATTGGAAGGGTCAGGAGAGGCAAGGCAGGAAGGAATCAAAGAATACTTTTTGCCTAAGGCTGAGCCTTGATGTCACAAACTCTAAAAGCAAATTCATTGATGTGGGGCCAGGAAGACTGGCCTGGCTCAATTCCTGATCCAGATTTTATAAGGCTTTTTGGAGATGGGAGTCATCTATAAAGTCAGCATGCTAATAACACAGGCCTCCTGAGATAACATCAAAAACCAAATGTTACTTGTGCCTCCTACTGCTTCTTATCCAATTCATGCACTTGGAGAGTCCCTGCCCCTGGACTACAAGTATAGGCTGTCTAAAGAATGTTCTGAGCAGTCTTCGGTGATAAAATGTTCCAGGAATGCTCAGTCCCGTATAAGAAGCAAAATTTGGAACCTGGGTGAATAGTAACTCTTCCTGGGTCCCAGAAAGGATGTAATGGGGTGGGGAGTGGGTGAAGGAGGCCTTCTTTTCTGTCTGTCCTTGAAAGGGACATTCATCGGAGCCAGGCTGGGAGCCCCCTCCTTGCCCTCACAGTGGAAGGGAGAGAGGGAAGGAGGACAGGAAGGATGTGCTGCTGTGTTGTCATAGGATGGCTTTGCCCTCTCTGGCCAGTCAAGTTTTAGAGCTGCCTCCCCTCTCAAGAGGACTATCATGACTTCTTTGCTCACAGGTCGTATGGCCTTGACACTATCTTGCCCTCTACCTGGCCAAGCCTGCCCGGGTTTCTGGGTGTCTGCACAACCCTCCTCACTGACTCTTTCTGGGGGGATCCATCATTCCCTCAGGGGGTCCCTTGGGGTAAGATATAAAATGGCTCTGGTTCAGGACGTCCACTGTGTCCTTGTTTATGAGAAACCGTCTCACAACCTATATGCTGAATATTCTGGAAGGCACGATTGCCTTACTGCTGCCACCCTCTTTAGATCCCATGTTGCCGCTGACAGTTTGAGGACAGGCCGTGTCCACAGAGACAAGGAGGAAGTCACAGCGCCCCCTGCTGCAGAGGACATAGGTCAGACTGTCCTACTGAGCCCCTCTCCTGACTTGACCTGCCGTGAGGGAGAACAACTGGGGCCAAATGGGGGCACAGAGAGATGGAACCGTCGGCAGAGAAATCCCTTTCCCCAACCTTCCCACCACCTCTGCCATGTCTCGCTGAACACTTTCACATCTTAATCTGGAGGCAGAGTTCAAGAACCAGGCAGCCAGCTCTCCACCAGCTATTTGAAAGTTTTTGCAAGGTGTTCTTTGCAGAATGTGCCATTTATTGCCTTTATGTCTCAAAAAAGAAGCAGAGATGGGAAGAGACCTATCTTTACATCCTACTATTTATATTTATATATTCCCCACCACCACTTCCATAAAGCACTTGTGGCACTTACTGTATATACAAACTCGGTAGACTAGCATAGAAATACGATTTTTTAAAAATCAGAATCAGAAAAATTGATAGAACAGAATAACAGTACCAAGGGAAAGAGCGTTTGTTGTGCTGCTCATTAAAAGTAGTCTGCAATTTGGGGCTGAGCTTCCTGGCAGTCAAAGCAAGAAGAAATAGTATGTGAATTATTCAATTTACAGGGGTGCCTGGGTGGCTCAGTCAGTTAAGCATCTGCCTTTGGCTCAGGTCATGATCCCAGGGTCCTGGGACCAAGTCCTGCCTTGGGTTCCCTGCTCAGTAGGGAGTCTGCTTTTCCCTCTCTCCCTGTTCCTCTTCCCAACTCATGCTCTCTCTCGCTAAGTAGATAAATAAAATCTTTAAAAGTATATATCTCCAATTTACGTGTTCATGAGAGAAAAGCTTAGCAGCTACTTGAATATAAAATAAAGCAACATGTTTGGTTGGTTTTTGTTTTTTGATTTTCAGATCCTTGGGTCAAAAGGGATGCCCCTCCCAGATCTTATAGCAGACACTGAGCAAGAAACGAAAAATGTCTGGGACAGCCCCTTGACAAGTAACACAAACCTCATCTCTGTAAGAACAATTGTTGGAGGCCCAGTTGTAAATGGGGTACTGGGTACTGTGCCTCAGTACTGAGAATATTATATCAATGGCTTCAAACATGCGCAGCAAAGACAGAGTTCCTGATATTAAGGAAAGTAACTGCTTGGGCTCAAACTGAGCCAAACTCACCCACCGATCGTGATAGAGCTCCTTTGAGGCTGTGTGTCTGAGAACAGGCCTGGCAACAGTTTGGGGTGGGAGAGATTTCTCACCAGTGAGTGGATGAAAATGGATGGCTCCGTAATGCAGAAACAAGCCCACGATTGCTTGGCCATGAAGGGAACAGCTAGTGACTTGCCAGGGTTTGGTCCTGGAAGGCCCCTCAAGAGGCGATGTGCATGGATAACCTTTTCACATTGAGCAAAGAGGGAAAAAAAAAAATGCAACCAGGAGTGTCCCTGGGAGCCAGAAGCAGCAGCTGCCTGGGGAGAAGATGGAGGGTGGGGACTGGTCATGCCTCGGGGCCAGAGGGCTTCACGGCTCCGCCCCCACCATCACATGGGAGGGGCTCAGCCCTAGGAGCCGTGCTGATGCTCGGTGGCAGGTGTCTAGATCATACTCCTCGGACCTCATTCTTCCCTGGCACACACCCCACGGTGCCCACCTGCTGGGATGGCATGCTGCCTGCTAGGATGGGCAGAAAGGCTCCAGCTTGATCCTGCCAGTTAAATCTGGACTTAATAGAAAAAGACAGAAATTATGGCCCCTGCCATGCAAACTGATTGTTCCAGTGGCCCTGAACCCAGCTGAACCTCATGGCAAAGAAGCTGGGCATGCTTGACGATCCTCAGCCATCCTCCTCATGTGCTATGAAAGAAGCCACAGAATAAGGATGTTCCAATTGCAAAGACTTCTGGAAAAGGTCATACGTTGTTTGTAGGGTGCTGGCATCCAACACAACAGCTGTGTTTAAAGGTTGGAGCAAACTGAGCCTTACAGTCTGGTCAGGCTGAGGGCCTTGCCTCTGGTAGAGCCAGTAAGTCCAAGCTGACTGCTTGTGTGCCTCACAGATCCGCTGTGAGGATTACCAAGTGGCCCGTGACGTGTCCAGCCTGACTTCTGACCCATGGCGGGGGCTGAAGTCCTGTTTGTGCGACCAGTTCACTGATGAAGCGGGATTCTGGGATGTGATCATAGGCCTGCTTCCCCCTGCCCCCCACTCCTTCAAACCCCCTGGGACAGTCTGTGCCACACAGCCCACTGGGCAACCCCCAAGTTACCACAGTGTGCTTGGTGGGCACACAGAGTCCCCAGTGACTTTAAGGCACAAACCCACTCTCAGCCCAGTAATAAATACGTCCAGCTCCCTGTAATAGTCAACAGCTTCATTCTTAATTAAAATGGAACTCCCTTCCTCCAGCTCAGGCATGTTGCTGGCTGGTAGCTAGGGGTGACAAAAGGGGGTGCGGAGTTTCAGCGGGGCTTCCCTGGTTCTCCATCTTTCCCTGGGATGCTTCCATTGGCCTTGCTGCCCAAAGTAGTTAACAACATCAGTGTCAGAGCTTGGGGAAGGAAGGAGACAGGGAAGTTCTCACTTGACTCATCGTCTCTCGATGGCCTAGCATCAGAGCTCCCAGGGCTTGGCAGGGGCTCAGATATGCCTCTCCCACAGGAATTATGCATGAATTCTTCAGATTCACGTCGCTCAGAGACATCTCATACCCCCAAGTTCCCCTGATAGGAAACTGCATCTCTCTGCAGTTCCTGGAGATACATCGGGCCCCTTTCTGCCAGAAGGTCCTTCTCGCACTAGTGCCATCTGGGAACTCTCCCCAGCCCCCTAACATGTGTGGCCCACACTCGAGTGCACTGGAAACACTGGGTGTCCCCAGCTGCATCAACACACTGAAGACGCAGGCTGCCCTCAATGCAGCCACTCCCGCTCGGGGCTCCACCTTCTACAGTGTTTTTTAATTTCTTTTTCTTTCTGATTATGTAAGCATCTTTCCACGACATCAAGTTGAGAGTTTGCAAATGGGCCGCATAACCTGCAGGGTATGAGATCCTTGCTCATACCATCAGTTAGATATGTGTGCCGCGTGAATTCCACGGAAGCATGACATTCAGTTCTCAACACAACCAGTGGGAACACAAAAAACCCAGGGAAGCCCCTTGGACAATCACCATAACAGTTAAAAGAAAACAGTTTGTTTGATGGAGTTCAGTTGGTTCGGGTGGTATGGCCATTTGGTTTACGCTGCTGAATTCATTCATACCAATCCGAATGCAGACATGACAATTTTGAAGGCCAACAGACCAAGAGTTCAGCCAGACGTCTTCAAAGAAAGAAAAGAATTCCCAGTACGTAGACTTCTGGGAAGGACAGACAAGCCTCTGGCAGCACTGTGAAAAGGAAGAAGGGTAGCTACAGGCAGAACTTGCTGCACAATTAGCAGGGCTCAGCGCAAGACCTAAAGCAGGGCTCCTTATCCAAATTTTCAAGAGAGCATCAGCAGCAGGGCATGAAAGGCTGGTGCTCACCCAGGGGCAGATCTGGGATTCAAAGCCTGCCCTTCCCCTGCAACCCACTGCCTCCTCTCCTGTCCCCTCCAAGGCTCCCCACCGTCCCCACCCTGACCCCCCAACCCCGAGGAAAACAGGAAATGACCTGCTAGAAGTCACTGCTACGGCCACTCACTGAAGAATTCTCATGGTGAAATGAAATGTTTTGCTCTCGGTGAAAGAAATTTCCCTCATTAGGGAAGAGGCAGATGCAAGATTTGCCGGCTGTGCCACGGAGGGACTGTTCTTCGGCCTGTGGTAGACGGAGCTCAGAGTCTGATGCTATAGCCCACCTGCCTCGTGACTCCTCCAGCTGCTCCAGCACAAAGGGGCCGTGTGCTCCCGCCCCGACTACGCCTGCAGCTCCAGAAACCCATAGACATGCCAAGAAGGAGGAGGAGGAGGAGAAAAGGAAGGGAGGGAGGAAAAGAAGAAGAAAAGTGGGAAGGAAAGGGGGGGAAGAAAGAGGGGAGGGGGAGGGGAGGAAGGAAGGAAGGGGTGAAGGAAGGGAGCAAGGGAGGGAGAAGCGGGGGGGAGAGGGAAGGAAGGAAGTCCTGAACGCCCCAAAAAATAATTCTAGCTTTCAGCTGCATAGAAACATTAGCTTGTCATTTTATCATTCTTCCTCAAATAGAAACTTTCTGATTGGAAAACAATGCACTCTTCAACACTGGTCTGAGTGCTTCCCTTGGTATCTTCCTAGCCTAATTATCAATATGTTTTTTGCTCTTTATTCATGCAGAAAGAATCGATACTTTAATTACAGATGGCTTAATAATATCTACTCTTCTGTCCTTTAATGGCACAGACAGTTTATTTAGATGCAAACATCTAAAGATTTTTATAGCCCCTGGAGCAATTTCTCTTTTACATACTTTCAGTGATACAGTTGCTTTAAAGTAATAAGTAAGCCAAGGAGACGTAGCATGAAATTAGATTCCATCTCCAGAGCTTTTGTAATTAAATAAAAATGTGTCACTTATAAGGTTATCACTCTTGATCAGTGGTTTTTCTGAAGGAGATTGGTGACTTTATTAATTAATTGGTATTGATATCCTGTTCTTTAAGAATCACCAGTTTGGAGAGAGACTGAGAATTCTTCTTGCTGAAGGCAGTATTCCACTTGACCATGACTGGCAGCATAATGGCAAAACTCATGGCCTTGGAGACAGGTGAACCTGAGTTTGAATGTCAGCTGACATTTCCCACCAAGGTGACCTTGAGTATTTTTCTCCCTCTCTTTGAGCCTCAATAATCTCTTTTGCAAAATAAGGATGATAGCAGCTCATAAATTATAAGTACTAAGATGGTTTACGCAATGCCTTGCATGTTAGTGTCTCAATAGTATTATTACCAGTGACACCAGAGAAAGACAGAACGCTGAGATCTCTCTTAAACCAAGTTCCTAACATGTTACTCCTAAGGGAAATTATAACGATTACCGTGGCCCTGGACCACAGGAGTTCCAGCAAATCGCTAAACACAGATTTTTGCAACACCAAGTCATGCAATTTTCCAGGATATGGCTTTTTTTCTCCTGTTTTTCAGCAAAAGCTATTTTTAGCTAGAGACTGAAAAGCATTCAAGAGCAAAACCATTTAAAAGAATGTCTTGATTGCCAAAAGAAGAAGAGGGATAAAAGGTGGAGACAATGGGGCCGGCCCCTGATGATCTGTTTTCCCATTCCATGACCTGCAAGACCCTTGGCCCTTCCTGAAAGCAAGGGTGTCCGCTCATCCTTTCTTCCTCCCTCCTTTCCTTCCTCTTTCTTTCTTTCTCCTTCCTTCCTTCCTTCCTTCCTTCCTTTCTTCTCTTTCTTGTTCTCTAACCCAACAGGGAAAAGCTAATTTTTTTTTTTTTTTTTTAAATCTCAGTGACTGAATGTGACTGAATTGACAGCAATAGCAAGTTCAGAGAAGCCTGGAGGAGGCCCCCTGTGGAAGAAACGGGATCTGGACAGGAGGGAGAGATATAACAGAAGGCTCCCTGTTGTGTCTGTGCCATGGGCTCTGCCTGCAGACACTCCAGTACTGGTTATCGCCCGTGAACCACACCCCCCACCAGACAGTGTGAGACTGGATGTCCCAGGGTGCCAAGAAGAGGACAGGGGCCACCTGGAGGAAAGTTGCCTGGGAAACTGAACAAGGATCCCAAATGAGAATGCAGAACATTCCCTTCTCTGAATCATATTCTCTTATCCACTGACTAGCACACACCGTGGTTAAGCTAAACACATCCAGCTCCAGCACTGCAAGCTGTTTGACCTTGGGGACTAGGTTTCAGTTTCCCAGGCCACCTTTTTAAACAGGCCTCCTCACTCCTTGTAGACCACTACTTTCTCTTCTTCCACCTTCATCCATCACCACACCGTGTGCACACCTGCCTCCGCCTGGGCTCAGGGTTCCCGCAGGTGGAACACTCATACCCTCCTCTTGCATGTGAAGTCCCACCATCCTTTGAAACCCGTTAGTCTGCCTCCTCCAGGAAATCTATAGCTCTCCCCTACAACTTACAGAGATCCATCTGTGGGTGCCAGGTTCTGTTCTATGCATTCGTCTACTCCTGTGCCCCGCCCCTGCCCCCTCACATGGCCAAGGGGAATCACATCCTAGGATCTTCTGGGACCTGCTGGATCTCACATGATTTCCCTTAGAAACAATGTACAGATAAATGGCAGCTTGTTTGGAAGGGACCTCCTGGGTTGAGAGGGTCCAGCCTGGGTCCAAGAGACAGTGGTTCCTGAGAGGCGGGACTACGTAATACACTGCTTGTAGGGGGTCCATTGTCTGCCTGGCATCAGACTGCCCCACTCCTTATAGCTGTGAGATCTCAGGTAAGTTTCAATCAGATTTCAAACCTGTGAACAGACAGGATTGGACATCAAGCAGTGGAAGTCCTGCATACCTTGAAAAGGAAATGCTCCAGAATCAAGCTTGCTGATTCCAGAATATTCCACCTTTGTTACAGGAAGCAGGAACAACACAGAGCCCTGAAGGAAGCATTACACATCAGTCATGTTGACCTTCAATGACTTACACCAATAGCCTATTCTTAGCACACAGGTTGGGACAAATGTCATTCCCACAAAATGGATTTCTGCTTAAAAGGAAATTGATAGCATAACCTAGACTCCTATTAAGGAAATAATATATATCTTATTTGAAATTGAGGGGGGACAAAACCTGCCAATTCCCCCTTTAGAATATACTTCCTAAAGAAAAAAAAAAATTACTTGGAGGCCTCAAAAACATCCCTCCATCTTTATCTTTGTCTTCCATTTCACAAACCTGGCATTCTCGTTACAAGGTTCTTTCATAGAAATCAGTTTTCAGAGCAGATTGACAAGAGAGACCCCAGTGATAGATGGTGTTATTCTTTGTAACTGAAGCCAATTCAATTGATATTACCACTATCGGCAACCACAAGTGGGCCCATAAAATCAGCCATGTCCCTTGTGCCCTATTCAGGCCAGACACTTGGGGAGGGAGCCTTCCTAATTCCATCCTTGACCATCTGTTGACAGGAGCTGGCTGGCTCCGTGTATAATTCAATCAACCACCCGACAGTCCAGAAAGCACGTGATGAGCCCAAGGGATGCTCAGGTGCCTGGGGGAGTGGGGAGATGCTGAAGAGGTGTACTCATCCATTCCCTAATATTTACAGAGGATGCCTGATTTCTCCTGCACCCACCAATCTAGATTCTAGGAGGTAGGGCAGTAAATGCAACCAAAAAGTTACTATCTAGAGGGAGAGACAAGTGATAAATGAGTAAACAATAAAGAAAGAGATCATTTCAGATAGTGGTAAGCGCTACGGAAACATACAACCAGCTAATGATCTAGTGACAAGGGGAGTATGGTAAGAAGGTAGCAAGTGTAAAGGTTGGCCCTTGCCCACAGGGAGTTTACATTTCAGTTGAGGAAAGCATTTGATTCAACAACAGGGATAAGCCAGAGCGATATAACCTCATATGGTTGAGACCATCTGAGGAGGAGATGGGAGAGAGAAGATGAATCACGGAGAAGGAGGAAACCTGAATAACATGGAGAAGTGCCCAAATCAAGCACCTTTCATGAGCCAGGCCTTACCTTCCCCATTTCATAGATGAGGAAGCTGAGGCTCAGAAAAATTAAGTGACTTGCCCAAGATTGTGCTGCTGTACCAGATGAGACCAAGTCTTGGCCATCCAAGTTCATGCTTTCCCATGTGAAAATCTGATGTCCTCGGGTCTCGGATGGGCCCTCCACACCCAAATGTTTGAGAACAAGGTTTCAAGCCTGATCTCTCCATATTTCAGGTGGCAGGTAAGGCAGGAGGCATTCTCCTAGAAAAGTAAAGTCTGTAAAATCTTCAGCTCCAGCCCTGGCAGCCCCACAGTCTTCCGTCTGGGTCTGCTGGCAGCCTCCTTTCCGTGGGGTCTGAGCTGGCCGGGGTGGCCGCTCGGCTGTCAGCAGAGGCAGCTCTAGGTAATAAAACAGACTGAGTCCGAGCTTGTCAAGGGACTCCGGCTCGGCTGTCATCACTAAACACACATAACTCTTCCTCAGCCGTCACACGCCAGCTTCCGATTATCATGGAAGGTTGTGGGCCATGGAGCAGCGTCTGTCAGTAGAAGCAAAGGGACACCAGGGTGTGGGGGACAGTCAGCCTGACTAGCGTGGGGAGTGGGCCTTTATAGGCTTAGGGTTTGGGGTACATTTTTACTTCTCTACATTTTAAATCAACTTCAGTGACTTTATAATTAATATCCAGCAAAAGACATCCATTTTTTACATAGTTCTCTGAGTTTTAACAAATGTATACATTCAGACGCTCAAGGCTGTGAGTGCTTTGATCCGCCAACCTGTGAAATGCCCAAGTGGCCAACAGGAATCTCACTGCGTCCATCTTGGCCCCAGGTAACTGTCTTAACCGGTCTTTGTGACCAGACTCTTTCAACAATCCACATCATCCTTACAGTGATGGACACTGTAAGTCCTGGGCTGTCGACAGTGACCAGAAACCATGCAGTGAGGTCTCCATTGGTCTATCAGCTGACAGCAGACGCCTTCCAATGCCTGAGCTATCTGAGAGGCAGTACAGCATTGAGGGGAAGAGCACTGACTCTGGAGCCAGACTACACGAATCTCAGTGTGCCACTTACTCATGCCTCAGTTTCCCTTCCCTATAATGGAGATAACAGGCACCTATCTCCTAGGGAACTCATGAGGCCCCATTAGGTGTGCAAGTGTGGTACACTGGTAAGCAGTGAGTGTCACATAATCACTGCCATCATCTATGGTCCCAGGGAGGGATGAGGTTGGATCCAGTCATTACACAGTCTTGAAGGAAGGAAGGAAGGAAGGAAGGAAGGGAGGAAGGGAGGGAGGGAAAAGAGAAAAGAAAGGAGAGGAGAGGAGAGGGGAGGGGAGGACAGGGGAGGGGAGGGGAGGGGAGGGGAGAGGGGAGGGGAAAGAATCATTTGGGCAGGAGAGAATGATTGCCTTAGTACATCAGATCCTTAAATTTCAGTTTAACCTTCCTCAGAAAGAAAATGGGCCATTCATTTGTCGATCAGTGTCCAAGATGCTCAGAGTTGGGTGCGGAATGAGGCAGATCGTAGAGGTAGGACCTCAGCCTGCAGTAGCCGCCCTGGAACCGCACCTCCTCCAATCTACTTTAGAGGATTGGTGTCCTTCAGTAATTTCTATGTCTCAGTAGCCAGAACCCAGCCTGGGTCTTCTTCCCTCCGCAACCATCCCAGGAGGAAGTTGGAGGAGGAAAGCCCATCTGGTTGGATGTCCCATGATGACTTAAAGTATAAATGTGACCCAGGGCTGAAGTTTACCCCTCGTGACTATGCTGGAAAGGAACTGGAGGCCTAAAGGAGAAAGCTATCATTTTCTAAAGAGGGAAATCTCTACCAGTCAGGGTGAGACACATTCAGGTTCCAGACCCCCACCGTCCAACCCCTCACAGGCCATTCCTCACAGCAGACATCTCAGGGCACTGGTGTGTCTGTCCACTAAGAGCTCAGGGTTCAGGAACCTGGTCCTTCTGGACCTCTAGCATCCAGAATAATACCTGACACACAGCAGGCCCAGCAAATGTTTATGTCAAAACACAAAAAAGAGAAGATAAACTGAGATGGCCCTGGTCCACTCCTGGCTATGTGTATGTCAGGAAACACAGTGACATGGTCTGGTACAAAGCAGGTGTCAACAAACGCTGGGTGAATTCACCCAAATTAGTGAGGGTTCCTCTGTGAGGTGTCCATTTCTATAATTTCCCTGTGTTTGAAGGCTATATCTAGGGATGTGATCTAAAGTCTAGACGTGTTGTTAAAGCTTAATGCATATTCCTCAGTTTTAGATATTCCCCTTTGCTGCCAAAGTTGGTGACTCTTATCAGATAGGATAGGGAATAAAAGACAAATTAAGATCACTGGTCACTTGTGTATAATGTGTATATCAGAGACTTGTGAAGGGTTTTGACTGTTTATTGGCTCACCCTGACTACCAGAAAGCTTGACACCAATGTTCACAAAATTTGAAATACTGTATTGCCCTGTACATTTCTACATGCTGACCTTATGGATACTTAATTACTTTTCTATCCTGATTGTCCCTCTTGCCTGATTTCTCCATCAAATTATTCTTTCTAACTTTTCAAGTCTTTTGATGAGCAGAGGTATAAATAAATAGGTAAGTAGCAGATATACATTACACATGTATGCATATATATGTTTTATATGTCAATATAGACTTTATAACTGCTCAGAAAACTAATTAAACTTATTCTGGGTCCCTGATTCTATGGTTTATAGAAATCCAAAGCCCTCCCTGTAATTTCCACCAATTCCCAAGAAGACTGCCAATGAGTTCATTCACTAATGTCCATGGGAAGTTCAACCCAGTGGGTAAGCTTAGTCAACTTTATCAAAGAACTGGGATTCAGGAAGGAATTCTCATACAGAACTGGTAAAACCCACCCCCACCACAGGCTGTGTCAGGAACTGAATGTTTGTGTCCCACCCACACCAAAATTAGCATGCTGAAGCCCTAACCCCTGGTGTGGCTGTATTTGGAGACTGGGCTTCTAAAGGTTAAATGAGGATGTGAGAGTAGGACCCTAATCCGATAGGATTAGTGTCCTTATAAAAAGAGACACCCCTAGGGGAGGTGGGGGGGGGTGGGATAACTGAGTGATAGACATTAAGGAGGGAATGTGATGTGATGAGCACTGGGTATTATATGCAACTGATGTATCATTGACCACTTCATCAAAACTAATGATGTATTATATGTTGGCTAATTATTTTTTAATTGTGTTATGTTAGTCACCATACAGTACATCATTAGTTTTTGATGTAGTGTTCCATGATTCATTGTTTGTATATAACACCCAGTGCTCCATGCAGTCCGTGCCCTCCTTAATACCCACCACCAGGCTCACCCATCTCCCCTAACTCCCTCCCTTCTAAAACCCTCAGTTTGTTTCTCAGAGTCCATAGTCTCTCATGGTTTGTCTCCCTCTCTGATTTCCCCCCTTCATTTTTGCCTTCTCCTAGTGTCCTCCATGTTACTCCTTATGTTCTACTAATAAGTGAAACCATATGATAACTGATTTTCTCTGTTTGACCCATTTCACGTAGCATAATCTCCTCCAGTCCCATTCAT
This sequence comes from Mustela putorius furo, assembly GCF_011764305.1. Lineage (NCBI taxonomy): Eukaryota > Metazoa > Chordata > Mammalia > Carnivora > Mustelidae > Mustela > Mustela putorius. The sequence continues at coordinate 6,840,807 of NW_025422019.1, forward strand.
GTTGATACAAAAGTTGGTGGAGAAGTTGTGGAGAAAGGAAAACCCTCTTACACTGTCGGTGGGAATCCAAACTGGTGCAAAACAGTGTGGAGGTTTCTCAAAAAATTAAAAATAGAGCTACCCTATAACTCAGCAATTGCACTACTGGGTATTTACCCCCCAAAGATATGTTGGCTAACTAAATTTAAATCAAAAAATGAAATAAAATAAAACACAAGAAGAGACACCAGAGAGCTCTCTATCTCTCCCTGTCCCACCCCTTACACAAAAAAAAGGACTTGTGGGCACATGAGAGATGGCAGCTGCCTACAAGCCAGGGGGAAAACCCTCACCAGGAACAGAATTTACCAGCACCTGGGTCTTGGAATTGCCAGCCAATGTGTGTTATTTGAACCACCAATCTATAGTATTTTGCTATGGTGGCCTGAGCTGACTGGGATAGGCTCTATCAATTCTCTTCCTTTTATCTTCTATCCAGGATCTCTTGTCCTGGTCTCCTGAATTATTTCTTCTTGTCCATTCAGTCACTACACTCTAGTAGATGAGCATGAGTCCCTGCTGTCTATTACAAGGACTTTTCAAAGTAATTCTTCCAAATGAATACTGAGCTCTCTCTGAAAGGACTTCTGGTGCTTATATTTGTCTCTACCTCCTGATAGCTCATTAGATAAATCATGTTACTTCCTATCAGAAGAAGCCCAGAGGGCTCTCAGTCCAGTCCTCATCCAGGCAGTGCATCTGAGTAAATCCATAACAGTGGACCGGTGGGAAGGGCCAGAGGCCCAAGGCTCTCTCTTAGGGTCAAGTGATGTTACCCGGTTAAGCCAGGCCAGCTCATCAACATGCAAAGATGGCCTCAGCATCTACTGGTCGATCTAAGAGCAGTGTGGACACGTTAGTTGATAGGATGCCGAGGGACAGAAATATGTGGAAACTATGGTTGAGTCAATAGTAGACGCTTCTGGACAGCAGGGCGTACTTGGACTTGCTCTTAATGCCTCTTGGATTAGTGAAGAAATAAATATAATGAGTCTCTTATCCAACTCATAGCAAGCAATAGTGGTGGAAATAATCAACTCAAAATAAAACTGGCAGGGGCTAACACTGCACAGGGCAAAATTTGACCCAGAAAATTGGACTTCGTGGAATTAACAGTGACAAAAGAAAACTCACAATGGCAGAAACCACCATCAGTAAGATTTCTTATTAATAACAAAGCTGCCCAACAAATTAAATCTCCAGAGCAAAAAAAAAAAAAAATTACATGAAAAGAATTGATTTTGATAAAAAAATAATTTCAGAGAAATAAAAGCGGAAACAATTGGAGGTAGTTTAACTGCACTTCATAGAAAATTGACCAAGAAATTAAATTGGATAATAGAGTTTACTCTGAAAAATACATTTTCAATGAATATTCCTCAGTGCCAGCATAATTCTTATTCAAATATTTATATTCAAAACACTGAGTGTAGAAAAAGAAGGATCTGCAATGGCGTTCCTCAGCCCAGGTACAGACAAAGTAGATGTTTCTGCGTCCATGAGGAGCGATGCTGTGCACTCCATCAATACCTGGAGAATAGACATCCATTAATTATCTAAAAAGCAAGTTCCTCTGTCTCTCTGGCCTGCCTATTCAGTAGACTTACCTTCAGAATGCCTTCCCAGGTCCACATTTATCCCTTATTACTATTTTTTTTCCTTGCCGGCCTACCCAGAAGAGAGCAGAAACCATCAGCACCACCCATCCATCAGAGCTAGTGCCTCCCCCAGACTGGGATCCCCCTTGTGTTCAGAACACGAAGTAGTTTGCATGTGTCAACCAGGATTGTCTGGAACATGACATAGATGTCCTGATTAGGAAACAGTGGGGAGGGCCAACACCTGATTTGGAGGCGCTGGGAATCGCTCCATCATTGGTTCAGGATGCTTCGCAGGTTTGCGGTTGAAAGATCTGCTGGAAGAGGGGGAAGGTAAGTCCCTGCTCTGTGCTCCCCATACAGGCCCACAGCAGCCTCGCCTGATAAGCAGCATCGTTGCTTGTTTGGGGGCCGGTTGCTCTCCAGCTGTGAGCCCCTAGAGGAGTTGCACAAGTCTCCACCTGAGAGCCACGCCTGACACAGAACAATCCTTGACCTGTGTTTCCTGAGTGAACAGCTGAGATCAACGACCCCCAAAAAGCTCACAGAAAAGTGAAGGGACCCAAATTTCCTTTCAAAGTAGAACACTTACAATCCTGGACTGGCTTGATGAGCCGCGAGTCGAGAGTCCCACACCACTTAGAGCCCACGTGGAGAACAAGGAGAAGATGCTCAGGTGAATCAAATCTATTGTTTAAACCAGCCAGCATCAGTCGGCCACTTAAAGATGTTGGCTCAGCCAGTTAATCACTCTTGCTTTCAGCTCAGGTCATGATTCCTGGGTCCTGGGATCAAGTCCCGCCTTGAGTTCCCTGCTCAGCAGGGAGTCTACTTCTGCCCCTGCCCCTGGGGCTAGTGTGCTTGCTCTCTCTCTCTCTCTCTGTCAAATAAATAAATAAAATTTTTTTAAAGGCTAAGAATACCAATAGGAAGACAGTTTATTGAACTTCCATGTTGAGGATCTCACGCCAATACATAATGGGCACAGTCCCACTGAATGGCTGTAGCCCCGCTCCAAAACAGTCCCTTTCACAGAAAATGAACTGAACCTCGAAAAGGTAGCTTGTCTTATGTGTACCGAATGAGGTACAAAAGTCAGTCGAAGCCATGGCTGTCCATCATAGCTGTGGCTAAGGATGGGGTGGAGGGTGCTAAAGTCCCATTTCACAGAAGGCACCCACGTGGTAGGTCTGGAGGGGGTCCAGGGCATCTGCGATGTTTAGAAAACTCCCAGGCAATGCTGATGCTTCAGAGCTGAGCATGCCAAAATCACCTAGGGAGATTAAAAAAATGCCAAAGTCAGGACTTGCCTGAAGAGTCCAATCAGAATCTCCAGACAGTCCTGAGTGTGGGGATTTCTTTTTTTTTTTTTTTAAGATACTTTTTATTTATTTGACAGAGAAAGAGGTCACAAGTAGGCAGAGAGGCAGGCAGAGAGAGAGGAGGAAGCAGGCTACCTGCTGAGCAGAGAGTCGGATGCGGGGCTCGGACCCAGGACCCAGGATCACAATCTGAGCCGAAGGCAGAGGCTTTAACCCACTGAGCCACCCAGGTGCCCCCCTGAGTGTGGGGTTTTTTAAGAGCTGGGACCCAAGCCTGCTCTCGTTCATCTGCACCATCCGTGTCCCTAAGGAAAAAGAGGAACACTGTCTGCTCCCCGGGAAGAGTCGTGGGCAGTGACTGAACCTCAGCCATGCAGGAAATCCAGTGTTTATCGGCAGATGCTGTTGTCTGCGTCTCGAAAGAGAAATCTGCAGACTCCAAACTGGGAAGCCCGGAGGGCAGGAACTACGGCGCATGCGTCGCGCGGCCCCAGTACCTCGCCCCCAGCTCACACGCTGTTAATTGTTCTCCAGCCCTGCCAGCCGCCACAGACATTCCGTCACAAGCCTAATGGCAGCATTGCCATGAAGCCAAGTCCGCTCCCCCGGGACGCTGGGGAACACCAGCTCCTGCGGCTCCTGCAGACAGCCCCATCTGAGCGGACTCTGCTTCCGAAAGCACCACGATACCACGAGCTTCCGTGGAGCTCTGCTTGAAGGTCAGGCTGACCCATCCTCACAGCCAGCATCTGCCCAGCACACCAAACGGGGACAGCTCCGTGCCAAATGCCTGACCCACCACCTGCCAGGAGGAGACAAGAAAATCCTGGGTCCGCCCAACCTCACAGCGGAGGCTTAACGCGGTGCAGATGGCTAATGGGCCGCCTGGGCCCTGGAGGCATGCGCTGACAGTGTGCTCTGTTGCCCAAATTCTTTGGAAAGTCGGGTTCTCTCTTTTCCAGGCCTCTTTTGGAGAGATGGGGAAGTTTGTGAATGGAGATGGACAACTGATGAGCTGGGCGTGCATTCCTTGGGGACATCCCGGACTCCTGAATGAGGAGTCTCTGAGCGTTGGCATCACTGGGAATGCTTGGGGGCCAGGTCACTGCCAGCTGCAGGTGGGGGCAAGTCAAGAGGAGCAGGTCCCCAGGTGTGGTTGTCGTGGTGCACGGTGAGGTAAGATGTACATGGCGCTAGAGAGGCGTCATTAGGGACAGGGAAAGAACACTGGGTCGCAGGCTGGCGTTAGACTGCAGCACTGCTGACTGCTGGCCATGACCTTGGACAAATGACCTCCTCTGCTCCTCTGTGTGTTCCTTTACACCAGGGACATAAGAATACCCACCTTGCAGCATCACTGTGATCATGAAAAAGAAGGTGGCAAAGGGCCTAGCCTAGCACGCAGCAGGTGCCTGGTAAGGAAAAACCGTTGTCATCCTCACTCTGAGAAGCTCTGGGCTCTGTGCCTGCTCGCTACATACTTGTGATATAAGTGAATCAATATATGGATGAATCATAGGAAGGAGCTTTAAGGGAAACAACTCTTCTAGGAAAGAGCAAATACCCTTAACCCAGTTTGTGAACAGAGGTCAAAATCCAGAATTCTCAAAATAACCACAGCTGTCATGGACTCAGCAACAACTGTCCGCAAGGCCCAGAAAGCCACGCACCCCTTCGATGTTCCACAGTCATTTGTCAGTTCGTCAGATGGCGGAACCGCTGTACCCCCATCAATACCCCAAGGCCTGGATTACTTGACAAGTAATATATATACATCCATGCATCAGGTGACACAGGTTTAATGACCTAATGAGAGCCTCCTGGGGCCTTCAACATCAGCCGCGAGCCAACAGGGTGGGTTACAGATAATTTGCTCATTTATACACAATCACAGATACCTTTTAGACATACTGTACGCCTGGTACTGGTCTCTATGCTGTAGAGTTTACAGAACAGATCAATTGACTGTCTTCATGGAGTTTACACTGTTACGGGAGGAGAAAGGTAATAGGCAAATAAATAAGTCTAGAATGTGTTGGGTACTAGTAAGTGCCATTTAAAAAGAATGCGGGTTAAAGAGCCAGGAAGTGACAACTTGGCTGAGCTCCTTCCCAAGGTGTAGTTAGCCAAGGCATTTCCAATGAAATGGTGTTGGGCCGGAGGCTTGACTACTCTGCTCTGGTGGGGGATACCTGTGGGTTCAGCTTTTACCGAGGGTATCTGGGTAGGAATGCTTGAATTTCCTGCAGAGAGCGAGGAGGCAGGGCAAGCGGGACCAGGGAGCAAAAGACTGGGTGGCAGCAAGGAGATACAAGAAGAAGGGAGTGAGGGGAGGGTTTCAGGCAAGGACACGCAAGGACTCTGGGTTTCTTCCTCAGCTGATGGGGGCTCGACTAGAGGAATGGAATCAGTCTAACTAGAAGTTTTGATCATACCCCTCAGTCTGCTATTTTGAGGAAGGTGAAGAAGGAAGTCAAATTAAAAACAAACACATTGGGACGCCTGGGTGGCTCAGTTGGTTAAGCAGCTGCCTTCGGCTCAGGTCATGATCCCAGGGTCGTGGGATCGAGTCCCACATCAGGCTCCTTGCTCGGCAGGGAGCCTGCTTCTCCCTCTGCCTCTGCCTGCCTCTCTGTCTGCCTGTGCTCGCTCGCTCTCTCTCCCTCTGTCTCTGACAAATAAATAAAATCTTTAAAAAAAAAAAACACACATAGATCAATGGAACAGAATAGAGAACCCAGAAAAGGACCTTCAACTACATGGTCAACCAGTTTTAATAAGCTATTGCCAAGAACTTTAATCAGAACCCAAATGTATTTATGTATTTAATCCTTGCAACAACACCATAAAGGAGCTGATGTCATCCCCATTTTATAAGTGCGGAAAAAACAGGCACAGAGGTGTCAGGTGATGAGCTCAGAATCACACAGCCAGTAAGCAGTTGAGCCGGTGATTGAAAGCAGGCAACCTGGAAGCACCTGGGTGGTTCAGTCGGGTGAGCATTCAGCTCAGATCATGATCTGAGGGTCGTGCAGGGGGCTCCATGCTCAGTGAGGAGTCTGCTTGAGATTCTCCCTCTCCTTCTCCTTCTGCCCCTCACCCCACTTGCATGTACGAGCTCTCTCTCATTCAAATAAATAAATAAATCTTAATTTAATCATGCAGCCAGTGAACAGATAGGCTGGGATTTAATGCAGGCCACCTCCTTCCGGGTGCATGGGGCTAAATACTGTGGTGTCTGGACCCGTCCAGGGTAACCTGCTAGCGAGCTGGGGGCAGAAAGCTATCCGTCTAACACAGGAAAGTGATAGCCCACTCCTGCAGAAATCCTTAAATAAGTATATAAACCAAGAGAAGTCTTTTGATTGCTTATTTACTTATTCATCTCTTTAAAAATACTTTGCTAAAACTCAACTAAAAAAAGAGTATATTACTAACATTAATTAAGCTCTGACACCTTATTCCTATAACATCCCTCTGAAGCAGATATTATCATCCCCATTTCACAGATGAAGAAACTGAGGCTCAGCACGTTTAAGTGACATGTCCAAGGCTCCACTTTAGGGATTCAGATCTCGTTCTTACCTCCAAAGGCTCTCCTCTGCACCATCCATCTCCCCTCTGACCCTGGAAGAAAAACACATGCTGTGTTATCCCAGGACAGGGTTGAGGGGGGAAATGCTTTGCCCATGCAAGACAGCCAGACTGAAGGCTTGAGCCAGAAGAATAAATGAGAAAATTTTTGGAATCTATTCTGGGAACCAGGGTATTTGCCACTGCCAAAAACCTCCAGAACTCGGAAAGTGATCGTGCCCCTAGGAAATCAAGTTGACAGCTGTCACAAGACTCTTCTCGGTAGAGAAATCCAATGGGAAAACAAATGGCGGCCCCTTCAATGCTAAGGGAGAGGACAAGAGTTCCAGGTGTTGCATTGTTCACGGGAAGCTGTACGTGGGGACCAGTAACTCAAACAGCGCTTCTGAAGTGACAGGCCCTGAGCTGTCAGTCACCACTCAGACTGAAACTGAGCGAGTCCTTGCAGGCTGTTCCCAGACAATATCGGACCAATATGCTACAGCTGCCCAACTATGCCAATGAACTGCGGGCTCGTTGCCCCGGGGAGGGCAGCCTGGGCCCCTGCAGGGAGACATTGTGCCTCCCTCCTATAAAACTGTAGTTCACCCACACCTGGAGGAGGTCCCTGACCTCAATGGCAATAGAACAAAGCTATGCAAGGGCAAGTGCCCTGAGCAGAGAAATCCAAACCTGGTTCTATCACAGTTAGCGCGGGACTGAGACCGCAAAATGGGCCAGGAGCAACCTAAGAGCTTTTGGGATCATTCAGTCTGATGACAATTACATTAAGTATGTTTCAACTCCATTTCACGTATGTTGACCTATGTCCCTTGGGTCATAGAGCTGAAAAGTAGCTTATTAAAGACCTGAAGTCCAAGGGCACCTGGGTGGCTCAATGGGTAAAACCTCTGCCTTCGGCTCGGGTCATGATCTCAGGGTCCTGGGATTGAGCCCCGCATGGGGCTCTCTGCTCAGCAGGGAGCCTGCATCCCCCTCTATCTCTGCCTGCCTCTCGGCCTACTTGTGATCTCTCTCTCTCTGTCAAATAAATAAATAATATCTTTAATTAAAAAAAAAAAAAAAAGACCTGAAGCCCAGCTTCTTAGAGTCCAAAGCCATACTCCATTTCCTTTGCCAGAGGTCAGGCCAGCTTCACAGATCAGCCCTTCTCTGTGCATCCAGCTGCTCCTGAGGATTGGACCTTCTCCCCGTCCCCAGCAGACCCTCCAGTCCAGCCAGGTGGCCGTGTTCCCCCCGAGTCCCAAACCTCCAGGTCCCTCCCACATTGTAGCTCTTGCTGCCCCTGCTGCTTAGCATGCCACCAGCAACCATGCCCCATCTGTCCCCGGAGCCATCCCTCCTAGAGCACTCAGGACTACCATCCAGAAGGATCTGGATGTCAAGCCTTGAGCACCAATTGACTGCAATCATTAATAGTGCAGTTAATAAGTGCTTTCTTGGGCTAGTGTCCCAGTGTTTCACTTCTCCAGTTAGGTTATGACATCTCTGAACTCTGGCAGCAAAGTGTGGGGAGGGGAGAGGAAACGGTGACAAGTAGCAGGGGACAGCTGTTACACATGTCCAGATGTCTGTGCTTCCATGAGCTGAGCACACCAAGAGGAAACGCAGCATGCAAGTATAAAGTGTTAATGGTTTACAGGAGGGGGCTATGGGCCATATAAGGCCTCAGGAAAGGGGGATGGCCTGTGGATACACAGCACAGCCTTGTGTCACAGATTGTGACATCTGATGACATCCATTTACCAGACCAAGCTTTAAATACAACTGACAAGATAATGCCTTTAAATATGTCATATTTGTGTTACTCCATTGATCCCATAAAAGGTACAGCTACCTGGAGAGGTAATAATTGGATTAACAGAATTACAATATAAATCAGCAGGAAACTAACACTGGCAGAATGGACAAGAGCCCAAGCTGCCTGCCTCTGACTCCTCGTTCAGATTTGCACTAACTATACAAACAAGGACAACTTGTCTGTACTCACTTTCTTCATCTGGAAAGTAGGTTTCATAAGGTATAACACTTATGAAGGAAATTATTCACAAGTTTGATCCAATTTATTTTATTTCAAAACTACATACTGCCATTTGAACTTTTAACTTGTGCTGTGAATCAATCCCAAAATGCACTGCACAAACAGACGTCTACTCAGATTGTTGTTCCCATCTCATTTGTGAAGAGCAGCCAGATGTAATTTGCTAACAAGTCCCGCCTCAATGGCTGAGCAGTGGCTGGCATCTCCAACCCATGCTCATTGTACAAATTCACATGTGCAGGTCTTTGGCAGCAGAATGGAAAGTAAAAAAATAAATAAAGGCATGTTTAGTCACATTACTTGATTGCATAAAAACACAAGAATATTCCATAAAATTTCCAGTGGAGCATCTCATTAACATTGGCCCCATGACTTGTCACTAATGCCAAAATTGCCATTCAAGGAGGGAACATTAATTTATTTCTGGGAACATGTTACAGTGGGGATCAAAGAACAAGGTGCTACAGAGCTGTATCAGTGATAATTATCATCCAGATTTTAAAAAATAATAGTTTACATAATAATAATAGAAAACTAGAGCTCAGAGAAAATGAAGCTCAGAAAGATTAAGTAATCTGCTTATAGACAGTCAGTGAATTTTTGTTTCCAACAAAAGTGAGATGATAACTCAGACCAATCTTTCCATTAAACGCCATTTAAAAAGCTGGACAAAAAAAAAAACAAAGAAAAAATATTCTTTTTTTTTTTTTAAGATTTATTTATTTATTTATTTATTAGAGACAGCATGAGAGAGAGTCGGGGGAGAAAGTGGGAAGGAGGGACAGAGGAAGAGGGAGAAGCAGGCTCCCCACCAAGCAGGAAGCTGGATGCAGGGCTTGATCCCAGGACCCCCGGATCATGATCTGAGCTGAAGACAGATGCTTAACCCACTGAGCCACCCAGGTGCCCCAGGAAAAAAATATTCTTAAAAGCATCAATCCAGTAACAAGATAGTGAGAATTGTTTGGCTGAGATCCAGTAAAGTACTGGAACACTGACAGTTCAAGCCAGCACTCAAGGTTTCCTTAGTCGTGGGATAGTTGCTGGTCAAGCTGAGATACCCAAAAGCTTGAGTTCTACTTTGGAAGCCTTGTTGAACTAGGGGGCTAAAATTACTATCCAATGCCTTCTGAGGCAGGACTTCTAGCTAAACCATCCTTCACACAGGGCTGGGAGGGGCAATAAAGGGCTATACCCTAGCATTAAGAGTAAACTGATATTACTCAGCTCTTTCATGGACAGCAGTCTAGATCACATCATCTGATAGCCCAGAAAATCTCAATTTAGATTAAATTAAATTTAGATTAAGATGGCCCTCAAGTTTTAAAGTTTCACAAAAAAATCAGAAAATCTAGAAAGTGTATCATAGACTTTTTAAAGAATCAAGTAGAATATAGAGACCTGAAAGATAAAATAAATTAAGAATTCAGTGTAGAATTTATAGCAGATTAGACATGGGTGAGAAAAAAAAAAAAAAAAAAAACTTCCAGGGTGAAAAACTATGTCAAAGGAAACAGAGAAAGAGTGAGAGGGAAGAAAATAAAATGATTTTTTAAATAAAAATAACCCGAGAAAAAAACAAAGAAAAATAGGATAGGTAAATAAACATCACATTATGAGATGATACATTTAAAGAAAAATATATCAATGATTTCAATAAATGTCAATTAAAAAAAGATCCAGTTAAAAGACAAAGGTTATCAAACTAGATTGAAAGTATATATTACATTTTATTTAGAAGAGCTGCATCTAAAATTTAAATATATGAAAAGACTGAAAGTAAAAAAATGGCAAAGGATATCCAGGCAAACACTAACTAAAAGAAATTAGCATGACTATATTAATAAGAAAGCCTAAATAGAACCAATGGCAAAAAGCATTACTGGGAATAAAGAGGATTATTTCTCAATTAAAACGGAATCACTTCACTAGGAATTATAACAACTCTAAATTTGGATGCACCTAATAACATGGCCTCAAAATATATAAAGCAAATATTTATAGAACTATAAGAAAAAAGAGACATTTATAATATAATGGCAGATGCTAACATAGTCTTTCAGTAATTGATAAAATAAGCAGACCATTTAAGGAAAGCTTTAGAAGAACAGAACAACTTAACATGACAGAAAATAAAATATAAAACATAAAAAATGAAAAATACTTACCATTCTTTTAAAGGACCATATTGTGAGCCATAAGGCAAGTCTTAACAAATTTCAAAAGACTGTAATCACAAAGAGCTGCACTGTCCAATATGTCACTCACTAGACACATATGGTTATATAAGATTAAGTTAATTAAAACTAAATCTAGAATTCATTTCCTCAGTTATACTAACCACACTTCAGGTGGTCAGTAACCACACATAGCTAGTAGCTACTTTATTTGTAATTCTCAGTCCATTTTTAGTTTTCTGTATGACATTTATACCATACAAAAATTTTTTACTCTTTACTAACCAACTTATTCTTTACTAACATGTGTTTTGTCTGCCTTCACACATAGAAATATATTCTGTGAAGACAAGAACTATATTTGTCATATTTCCCTAGGAGCCTACATAGTAAAAATTTGTTTAATTAGTTGATTGATTGGTTAATGGTTCTTTCCTTTTTTTTAAGATTTGAGAGAGAGAGCATGAGAGAGAGAGAGAGAGCATGAGAGAGAGAGAGAGCATGAGCAGAAGAGGAGGGGTAGAGGGAAAGGAAGAACCCAGCTCCCCACTGAGCAGGGATCCCAATATGGGACTTGATCCCAGAACCCTGGAATCATGACCTGAGCTAAAGGCATACGCTTAAATGACTGAGCCACCCAGGTGCTCTGGTTCTCTTTTTATTATGTTTTTCTATAATTTAAACTGAAGTTGGCAGATTGAATGACAAAACTATCCATGTCAAATGGAAATTTGAAATAAGATTTCTGAAAGAGAGAGAAATGGTAAAATATTTCTTTCTGTATTGGTGATACATCCTAGAAATGGCTAATGTGGAGAGGTGCTTCGATTTTGAACTTAGGAAGCCATACAAATACCCAAATTTAGGGGGTTGAGAATATGGAGTCACGCCTTTCTCAATGATCTAAAATTCCTATCTCTTCGTATAAAGTTGCTCATAATAACCTTGTACTATATTCCCCCAGAATAGGGTATAGAATCTGTCCACCAAGATATTTCACAGTTAGACAGTGTCACCAATGAAAGCGTACATTCCTGTCAGTCTGAGAATATCATATTGTCCATTGGATGATTGGAAATAAGGCAGAAAAAAATCATGAATGAAAGAGGAGAGATCACAATCAACACCAAAGAAACACAAACAATTATAAGAATATACTATGAGCAACTCTACACCAACAAATTTGACAATCTGGAATTTGACATTTCTAGAGACATATAAACTACCACAACTGAACCAGGAAGAAATAGAAAACCTGAACAGAACTATAACCAGGAAGGAGATTGAAACAGTCATCAAAAATCTCCAAACAAACAAAAGTCCAGGGCCAGGCAGCTTCCCAGGGGAATTCTACCAAACATTTAAAGAGGAATTAATTCCTATTCTCCTGAAACTCTTCCAAAAAATAGAAATGGAAGGTAAACTTCCAAACTCATTTTATGAGGCCAGCATCACCTTGATCCCAAAACCAGACAAGGATCCCATCAAAAAAGAGAATTACAGACCAACATCCTTGATGAACACAGATGCGAAAATTCTCACCAAAATACTGGCCAATAGGATCCAACGGTACATTAAAAGGATTATTCACCACGACCAAGTGGGATTTATTTGAGGGCTTCAAGGTGGGTTCAATATCCACAAATCAATCAATGTGATACAATACATTAATAAAAGAAAGAATAAGAACTATATGATACTCTCAATAGATGCTGAAAACGCATATGATAAAGTGCAGCATCCCTTCCTGATTAAAACTCTTCAAAGTGTAGGGATAGAGGGCACATATCTCAATATTATCAAAGCCATCTACGAAAAACCCACTGCAAATATCATTCTCAGTGGAGAAAAACTGAGAGCTTTTCCACTAAGGTCAAGAACACGGCAAGGATGTCCGTTATCATCACTGCTGTTCAACATAGTACTAGAAGTCCTATCCTCAGCAATCAGACAACAAAAAGAAATTAAAGGCATCCAAATTGACAAAGAAGAAGTCAAACTATCACTCTTTGCAGATGATATAATAGTATATGTGGAAAACCCAAAAGGCTCCACTCCAAAACTGCTAGAACTTGTACAGGAATTCAGTAAAGTGTCAGGATATAAAGTCAATGCACAGAAATCAGTTGCATTTCTTTACACTAACAACAAGACAGAAGAAAGAGAAATTAAGGAGCCAGTCCCATTTACAATTGCACCCAAAACCATAAGATACCTAGGAATAAACCTAATCAAAGAGGCAAAGAACCCATACTCAGAAAACTATAAAGTACTCATGAAAGAAATTGAGGAAGAAACAAAGAAATGGAAAAATGTTCCATGCTCATGGATTGGAAGAATAAATATTGTGAAAATGTTTATGCTACCTAAAGCAATCTACACATAAATCCCATCCATATTTTTTTCAAAGAAATAGAACAAACAATCCTAAAATTTATATGGAACCAGAAAAGACCTCAAATAGCCAAAGGTATATTGAAAAAGAAAGCCAGAGTTGGTGGCATCACAATTCCAGACTCAAGCTCTATTACAAAGCTGTCATCATCAAGACAGCATGGTACTGGCACAAAAACAGACACATAGATCAATGGAACAGAATAGAGAGGCCAGAAATAGACCCTCAACTCTATGGTCAACTAATTTTTGACAAAGCAGGAAGGAATGTCCAATGGAAAAAAGACAGCCTCTTCAACAAATGGTGCTGGGAAAATTGGACAGCCACATACAAAAAAATGAAATTGGACTATTTCCTTACACCATACACGAAAATAGACTCAAAATGGATGAAGGACCTCAATGTGAGAAAGGAATCCATCAAAATCCTTGAGGAGAAACAGGCAGGAACCTCTTCGACCTCAACCACAGCAACATTTCCTAGGAACATCACCAAAGACAACAGAAGCAAGGGCAAAAATGAACTATTGGGATTTTATCAAGATCAAAAGCTTTTGCACAGCAAAGGAAACAGTTAACCAAACCAAAAGACAACTGACAGAATGGGAGAAGATATTTGCAAATGACATATCAGATAAAGGGCTAGTATCCAAAATCTATAAAGAGCTTAGCAAACTCAACACCCAAAGAACTAATAATCCAATCAAGAAATGGGCAGAGGACATGAACAGACATTTCTGCAAAGAAGATACCCAGATAGCCAACAGACACATGAAAAAATGCTCCACATCACTCGGCATCAGGGAAATACAAATCAAAACCACAATGAGATACCACCTCACACCAGTCAGAATGGCTAAAATTAACAAGTCAAGAAATGACAGATGCTGGTGAGGATGCGGAGAGAGGGGAACCCTCCCACACTGTTGGTGGGAATGCAAGCTGGTGCAACCACTCTGGAAAACCGTGTGGAGGTTCCTCAAAAAACTGAAAATAGAGCTACCCTATGACCCAGCGATTGCACTACTGGGTATATAGCCTAAAGATACAAACGTGGTGTTCCGAAGGGGCACGTGCATCCGAATGTTTATAGCAGCAATGTCCATAATAGCCAAACTATGGAAAGAACCTAGATATCCATCAACAGATGAATGGATAAAGAAGAAGTGGTATATATACACAATGGAATACTATGCAGCCATCAAAAGAAATGAAATCTTGCCATTTGCGACGACATGGATGGAACTCGAAGGTATTATGCTTAGTGAAACAAGTCAATCAGAGAAAGACAACTATCATATGATCTCCCTGATATGAAGAAGTGGAGATGCAATGTGGGGGGGATGGGGGGTAGGAAAAGAAAAAATGAAAGAAGGTGGGATTGGGAGGGAGACAAACCATAAAAGACTCAATCTCAAAAAACAGGCTGAAGGTTGCTGAGGGGAGGGGGCACGAGAGAGGGTGGTGGGGATATGGACATTGGGGAGGATATGTGCTATGATGAGTGCTGTGAAATGTGTAAACCTGGCAATTCACAGACATGTACCCCTGGGGATAAAAATACATTATATTTTTATTTTAAAAAATACCAAAAAAATACAAAAAAAAATAAATTAAACCCACAACTATTGTGCCATTAACCTAAAAATAGCAATAATACCATCTATATACTCAATATATTAAAAATTTCTTGATTGTCAAAAAAAAAAAAGAAAGAAAATCAGAAATGCCTTGTGTGCCATGCTTTTGCTGAAGCAATAGAGGATCACCAGAAATTTCTAAATAAAGACAGGATAAAAGAGAGAAAGGACCTATGATGCTTTAAGCAGGAGTGATGCTTTGGCTAATGATTGAATTTTGAATGTCCTTCCAGCTTCCCTGAATTAGGTACAAAACCACACTTTTTGCTTCACTGTCCCCAGTTTTCATGGAATGTGGGTTCCTATGGAGAAAGGTTTAACCTGTATATAAACCACTGTACAAAGTACACATCTTTGAGCCAAGCTAGGAGAATGCCATCACTTGCTTCCATGATCGAGACATCATTGCATGAACAAAATCTCCTGAAATTTGAAAGCCAAAGTAGTCTCTTTCTTTAGTCATTCAACTCAGATCACATATCATGTGGCAGGCATTGCTCTGGGTAGAGAGGCTTCAGCCATAAACTAGATAGTCTCCCCATTTTCATGGAGCTTGTATTCTAGAAGGGAAGAAAAGCAATACGTAAGCACACAAATAAATGTAGAGAGTAACTTCAAGTAGAAATAAGTTCTATGAAGAAAATAAACCAGGTGGTTTGGCACAGAGAGGTGGAGAAAGATGAGCTGGGGAGAAGGTCAGCTCTTCCCAAAAGGTGATGTTTGAGACGCAAGACAATGTCAGCCCAGAGAAGTCCTTAGAGCAGCAGTGTCCAGTGAAGTCTCTGTGAAGAGGCACCTGGGTGGCTCAGTGGGTTAAAGCCTCTGCCTTCGGTTCAAGTCATGAGCCCATGGTCCTGGGATTGAGCCCTGCATCAGGATCTCTGCTCGGCAGGGAGCCTGCTTCCCCCTCGCCTCCGCCTCAATCTGCCTGCCTCTCTGCCTACTTGTGATCTCTGTCTGTCAAATAAATAAATAAATAAATCTTCAAAAAAAAAAACAAAACAAAAAGAAGAAGTCTCTGTGAAAATAACAATGTGTGATATCTGTGTTGTCCAATGGCCTGGCAACATGTATCTATGCAGCATTTGAAATGTGGTCAGTGAGACTCAGGAACCGAATTTTTAATTTATTTCATTTTAATCTATTTGAATTTCAGTACCACATGTGGCAAGTGGCTTTCAGATCTGGAAGCAAAGCATTCTAACAAGGGGAGAGCAAGTACCAAAACATACGTAATGGGAGCCAGCCTTGTGCGTTTGAGAGCGAAAGCTGGCAGAGCTGGCACGGAGCCCACGCGGGAGAGAGGAAGGCAATGGCCGTATTGCGCAGTACCTTGGGCACCGTGAGGAGTTAGATTCCATTCTAAGCAGAACTGGAAGCCATTTGAACAGTTTAAATAGAGGAATAACAGGATCTGAGTATCTGTGACAGGCATTGGCCAACTTTTTGTAAAGGGTCAGACAGTAAATATTTTAGCCTTCACAGGCCACAGTCTCTGTCACATGTAAATACAAAAAGTCACAGACTCCATGTCAACAAATGAGCATGGCTATGTTCCAGTACATTGTATGTTCAACCTTATTACAGTTGTGTTTACTGATAGCTGGTGGGCTGGAGTTTGCCACCCCTGACCTAAGATCCTATGGCAAACATTGCTAGCTGCCTGCCCCATTCACTCTCGGGCCTCATCTTTAATAAGAGAGCTCCACATTTGTTCGGGGTAACTATATGCTCAACGAAAACTGCTCACTACCCCAGATCCCCTGAAACTAGAGCTGATCATGAGATTCAGGGATAACCTGTGAGATAGAAGCAGACAGCTCTAGGTGGGGCTTGTAGAAAGCCTTTTAGAAGGGGCAGCCTCGGGGTGGCTCAGTCAGTTAAGTGACTGACCCTGGATTCTGGTTTAGGACATTAAGCCCCATGTCTCAGCCGGAAGTCTGATTCTCCATCTTCCTCTCCCTCTGCCTTTCCACCTTGCTCATACACTCTCTCTCTCTCTCTCTCTCTCTCTCTCTAATAAATAAATAAAATCTTGGAAGGAAGGAAGGGAGAGAGAGAGAGAAAGGAAGAAAGGAAAGGAGGGGAAAGGGAGGGAGGGAAGGAGAAAGAAAGAAAAAGAAAGAAAGAAAGAAAGAAAAGGAAAGGAGTAAGAAAGAAGAGAAGAGAAGAGAAAAAAGAGAAAAGAAAAATGGGCAACCTTAGCTGGCTTGCTTTCATTCAAACTTTTGTTTTCTAACTTCCTATCTGGAACTCAGGAAGATTTGGAACAGGCGTCTTGTGTACATGAGTCAATGTATAAGAATGGAGGCTACATGTTAAGGAGAGCAAAAAACAATCCAGAAAGTGTCAGATCTATGAATCATCATTTAGCAGCCATGCCAGCCATGCACTGACTTCCTCCACACTTAGACTTTTCTAACTTAATACTCCAACTGAATGTCTTCCTAGCACACAGATCCTCAAGAAAATATGGCTACCAACAAGATGGGGTAGAATGTGGTCCTGACATTAATAAAACATAATCTACCACAAGTTACTGCTTCACAACAAACCACCACGAAATGTCTTGGCACACAATAGGCAACTATTTCTCATGCATCTGTGGTCAGCTGGGGTGATTTCTGGCATCTTTCCTATGCTCCAGTTGGGCCCAGCTGTGCTACACAGAGTTCTCATATACCTTGGATCAGCTGGCTAGCCAGGGCATGTTCTTTTCATGGCGGGGGTGGAGTGGAGGAGGTAAACAGAACACCCAAGCCTTCTTAAGAACTAGGCTTGGAAGTAGCACATTGTCACTTTTGTCTACATTCCATTGGCCCAAGTTAGTCCCATGGCTGAGTCCAGAGTCAAGGACAAGAAAGTACATGGTGCACTGAGTGGGAAGAAACACAGATTATGAGGCAAATGGCATGGATAATGTGACTGGTGAAGAGCTGGGCTAACGATTTAATATACCATAGACAGAGAAAATGAAGAGGCTGGAGCGGCTTGGAGCAGATGCTCTGGGCACTGTGAAATCTTCCTGAGCCCTATGTAATCTCATTAACGAAGAATCAGCTCTCAAGTCCTCTTTCTAGAGGATTAAGTAGGAATTACGTCTTTCCCTTCAATTTTTGACATATTCTACCCAAAATCATCCATGACTCCCAGAAATCTCAATAAGAATTCCATAAATTCAAACAATGATTCCCAACCCTGAAATGATCAATGGGAAAGAGGAGTGCTCAGAAAGCAGAATCGTGCCTCCCGTAAGGATTCTTTCCATTAAAAAGTAGTAACCTGGGGCACCTGGGTGGCTCAGTCGGTTAAGCATCTGCCTCCAGCTCAGGTCATGATCCCAAGTCCTGGGACTGAGCCCTGCATCAGGCTACCTGCTCAACCAGGACCATGCTTCTCCCTCTGCCTGCTGCTTCCCCTGCTTGTGCGCTCTCTCACTCTCTCTCTCTCTCTCTGACAAATAAATAAATAGCTTTTTTTAAAAAAAAATAAAGAAAAGAAAAAATAATAACCCTACAATACCCTTAACAATAACCTTTAGCAGCAAAGATACTTGCTTGTGTTTGGTCTTTGACAGGGCCTGCTACAGACAGCGTGGAACCGGGATCCCACGCCACCGATAAGGAGGGGATGATGATGATACGTAACATGTCTGTAGTGTGTCTGTAGTACTAACTGCCAGGAACGACTCTACGCATGGACAGCTTTAACTAATACAGTTCTTTCAATAACCGCCTGAAGGACATTAATATTATGACCACCATTTTCCGGATAAACCTGAGGCACAGGAAGGTTAACTACCTTCCCTATAAAACACAGCAAGTAAGTGGCAGAAGTACGATTTGGACCCAGGCAGTCGGGCTCCAGATCCTGTGCGTGTGGGCTCTGCAACCACCGCTTTAAGCTGCTCACGGCAGGAGAAAACAACCCTAAGACACCCATGGATGGGGCCCACCATAACTGACACCATTACTTATTCAAAGCACTTGAAGCTCGTCTAAATTAACAGGTCCGTGTAAACCCAAGAACACCACCTGGTGAAATCTGTTGTCTTTTTCCTCCTTTTCAGGGAGATTAGGATCATTAAATTCTAGAGGCAATGATAGTTTAATTAAAAGACAATTGTGGTACAGAATGTTTCATTTGGGAGACAGAGGTACTCCTTATTAGAATGTTCCACGAGGGACCAACCTGGTGACAGCTGGTCAGATGCTGGAAGGATGTCACTGTCGGAAGCTGTAATTCTTGGGCTTAAAAACACGCGCTAGTCCTCAGCACACCATTAGCGGAAGCACCAAGGGACACTCAAAGTGGCAGTGGATGGCTGGCTAGCTTTTTACTCCTACAAAAGCTTTGATTGATAAGGAAGTCGGTAACATATTTCTGCAGCGGGAAGAATGCAAGACCAGGAGACAGGAGAACTGGACTCGGGCTCTGGGATCCGGCACGCTCTCCTGCAGTGGGGGGGATGGTTCCTGCCTTTCAGGAGCCCCACCCAGTAGGATAGGCAGGGGTGAAACTGTTACCTTCACACCACTTGGTAGAAATTGTGGAGGGGCCCTAGCAGCACAGAGAAGGGACAATACAAGCCTGGAAGGGGAAGAACAGGTACAGCTCAGAGATGAGCAAGGCCCTGCCTTCCTTCAACAGAAGCTGTGAAGGTCAACATGGCACACCGACATGGAAGCATCTTTTTTTTTTTTAAGATTTTATTTATTTATTCGACAGAGAGAAATCACAGGTAGGCAGAGAGGCAGACAGAGAGAAAGAGAGAGAAGGAAGCAGGCTCCCTGCTGAGCAGAGAGTCCGATGGGACCCTGGGATCATGACCTGAGCCGAAGGCAGAGGCTTTAACCCACTGAGCCACCCAGGCGCCCCATGACGTGGAAGCATCTTAGGGCCAAAGCTTGTTCTACAAGTGAACATTGTTAGTATTCATTTTGCTCATCTTGACTTCACAATATCATATGGCTTAGCGTGCAAGAGATCTAAAATTCTGGGACACAGCACCCTTAGCCAGCAAGTGGAAAAAAAAATAGGGTGTACGGAGGCCGACTTTCTGGAATAGTAATAACACTAGACTTAAACCGGCTTTCTCAATTCTGAGGTAGTTTGCTAACTTTCCAGTGTTAGGAGTTAATTTACCAGTGAACCTGAAACCTACTTCCTCAAGCCCTACTTTCCCCCCAACGCAATCTGAAACTGTGATATTTACAGCGTTGTCAACAACTTGTGCTAAGTGGGAAATGTTATAAAATTATGTGTACAGTATAATCTCAGCTACTGTGTGTGTGTGTGTGTGTGTGTGTGTGTGTGTGTTGAACCAACATAGGGTTTTTTTTTTTTTCAACTTGATTTTGAAGGAAGGCAAGAAATTAGATAAACAGAAGGGAGAGGGATATCATAGATCTGAAAGACCAGGGAAGCAACGTCCTGGAGCGGACA
Organism: Mustela putorius furo; assembly: GCF_011764305.1. NCBI lineage: Eukaryota > Metazoa > Chordata > Mammalia > Carnivora > Mustelidae > Mustela > Mustela putorius. The sequence continues at coordinate 6,861,057 of NW_025422019.1, forward strand.
TGAATCTGACACAAAGAGTGCAACCATAAAAATGATTGAGTATCGCGGAGACCCCAGTAAAGCAAAGCAGTGCCCTGGGGGGTAAGGGCAGGGCGCGGACGCAAGCACATCTGGATTTAAATCCCAGGCGTCCGTGCCACCTAAAATAATTCTTAACTGCTGAGTTATCCACTTATTCATGGACATCTCCAGCTATGAGTAACAATAAGTTATGAGTACTAGAGTCTATGGAATTGCCTCGGTTTACCCACTAATCAGAGTGAAGCCAACAACACCTACCTTGCAGCGTTACTTTGAGAATTTAGGTAAAGTACCTGCCATTGGGCCCATCTGCCTGCTCTGTAAATGGTACCAGTTCCTGCAGGCTAGAACTGCAGGTTGGGGTCTTCGGTAAGAATTCATTGTCAGGTGATGGGGTGGATTCCTACGACTCAGAAAATGTTCAGGAAAAAATACAGAAATGGACTGAGTCCCTCCCCATAACTTGCTGTCTCCCCAGCACCATCCGCCTCATTTATCCAGGTCCCAATCTTATCGCAAATGATCTTCAAGGACAGAATGGGAGCTGAGCCAGCGAGCCGCAGATGGAAACACGAAGGTGCCTGTTCCTCGTGGCCATTTCCCATCCTGAACGATTTGATGCTCTCAGTAAGAGCGAAGTCCCAATGTCACGCAGCCATTAGCTCTTTCTAGATGGGTAGCCTTTAATTAGTAAAAACCAAATGAAGGAGAGTCAGGATTTTTTTTTTTTTTTTTTAAGAAGAAATACTATAAGCCTCACAAGAAGTATCAGTGTCTTGGCGCTAAAGCCCAGACTGAAAAGCATGCCTGCCTTTTGTTTCAAAAATGGGACACAACAGACGTCCTATGCAGAGGAGAAGACTAGGTCTCCAAGGAGGGATGAGGCTTGCCATCGTTCCAGAACACCCGGGAGTATTAAGTGGCTCACCAGAAATTTGAGAGCCAGCCAACTGGATGTCAAAAGTTTGGCTTAGGAGTGAGAGGGGAAGAGAAAGATGTCCTCTGGAGGGAAGAAACATTCAAATAGAACTATAGACTTTCAGAGCCAGGAGGGACCTCAGCAAACAACAGTCCTCAAAGAGCTGAGGCAGCTGGGAGAGGTCAAAAAGTAAAGCAACTCTCCAAAGGGGCCCCGCCAGAGAGAGGAGTGTCAGCTTGGGTTCCCCAGAGCACAGAGCCTGGGACAAAGACAAAGGCTTGGGTGCAGGTGTTTATGCAAGAGGTGGTCCCAGAAAACCATTAGAAGACAGAGCAAGAGAAAGAAGAAAATCCAGCCAAAGAGGGCATTGCCAAGGTCACTGCTATGGGCAACAGGAGCTCAGACTCCAGTATAACCCCCTGAACAGTACGCAGAATGCCCCCTTGCCCGGGATTATCAGGACAAGAAGCAGGAAGCATCTGTCCGGCAGGTTCGGTTTTTGCCTCCCACATCTCTGCACACACATGGGCTGAGCGAGCTTCTGCTTATTTCACTGTTGAAAGAGCCCCAGGGCAGAAAGCCAGGACAAGGGACACCAGGTCACACTGCCATCAGCAAAGGAAGAATCAAATCTAGTGTCGAACTGCCCACCATGGCTGAACGGAGAGTTTGGGTCAGAGGAATGCAAGCTGGGAGACCAGAGGGGTTTGCTACAAAAAGCAGATTTTGAGCCCATGCCATAATAATAGAGCACGTTCTGTGGGTCACAGGGGCATGACAATGATCCGGACAGTTTCCAAAAGGTGCAAGGAGCCCATGCGCCTATCACCACCGTCTAACCAGAGACTCAAAGGTCTAACCAGAGACTCATGTGCATAATGTCTTGAGGCCAGAATTGTACAGGTCCACCATGTATCATTCCACGTCTACCTTGGGCTTACAAGGTGATCTTGAACACTAATGTTAACAGGAATCTCTGAGCTCCTTGAAGGCACAGATAATACTGTGTCCTAACGGTATATTGAGATAGAAACCTCACCTCTAAAGCACCCTTAGAGCCAGCTTCGAAGTCAGTATGTAATAAAGATTTGAAAGAAAATGAATCAATTCTAAAGGAACATTTAAGCAGCAGACCTCCAAAGCCCAGAGTCAATGCTACACTCTCCTTGCTAAGCTGGTCCTGAAATTCTTAAAGGAAACTCCGCTGACAGATTAAATCTAAGACAAGTGAAGCGCCTGGGCATGTCAAAAGAGTGACAGCAGATGCCAAAAATCTGTCCTATCCATTTGCAAAGGTGCATATGAACAACCAAACAAACACAGTTTGTCCAATTTCGGTTCAGTTTTATTGTTCTAGGAAGGCTGCCTGGTGCAATGAATGCCTCACAAACCGAGCTGGGCGTGCTCCCAGGCAGCGCAGCTATGGGCCAGAGGTAGGCAGAACGCTCCGTAAACAAGCCTCTACTCCAGCGGTGTCAATTCTACTTAAAGCTATCCCGTGGGTTTATATTTTAAAACATATATTATGTAGCCAAATGCCAAGCTGGTACTAATTTTCAAGATAAAAGTATAACTTTGAAGAATCTTCACACTGTCATGGGCAGTTGGGACCACCGCCCCCCACCTTGACCCCCATAGGAGTATGAATTGACTCTCTTCGGCCCATGGAGTAATTTCTGATAGAAAGGTTTAGAAAGCGTTGGTGAGGGGAAAAGCTCGTTGGAGTCAGATGAAGATGGATTCAAAAATTTCCTCCTAGCAGGATCCTTTGGGGATGAGTTATTTCACTTTTGTTGTGAGACTTTATTTCCTTGTCTGTGATGGATAAGAATGCCAACGTCTCTGGGTGGTTGGGATACGAAATGGGATAGTATGAAAATGTCCCCAAGGGGCACCTGGGTGTCTCAGTCTGTTAAGCACTGAGCTCTTGGTTTTGACTCAGGTCATGATCTCATGGGCCAGGTCCCGAGATAGAGCCCTACATTGGGCTCCTTGATCAGCGGGGAGTCTGCTTGGGATTCTCTCTCTCCCCCTCCCCACCCAATAAGTAAATCTTTTTTGAAAAGAAGAAAATGTCCCAAATAGAGTGGGCACATGCTAAACATAGTTTACTTTTTCTTTTCTTACCTCACAAGTCACATTCTTCCAAACCTTGTCTCATCTCCCAAATAAGACTAGAGCTTCCTAACCAAATACTCTTACATTAATTTTATTCCTGCCACATGAAAAATGCCTATAAGGCAGTTACTTAAAACTCGGTATCACTCCTCCAAAAGCTCGGAATATCTTGCATTCCACCAAAGTTCACAAAAATGTCTATCATAAAGGACACGGTCATGAACTACTTAGCTTGGCACTTCCGTTCCTTGCAGTCTGGCCTGTTACTGAAATTAGCTAATCCTAAGTTAGTTTTTCAACTATGAAATGAGAATAATGTAAGTTCCCTGGCATGTTGTTAAGAATAACGTGAGAAGGTGACATGTAAGTAAGGACTTAATGAATGTCAACGTTATCCTCATCTTCATTCCTGGTGTCTGTCCCTGTTGTCCTGGAAAGATTGTACATCTGTTCCTGCCTCCCTCCCAATGCCCCCCCACCTGGAATGCCTGTCCTAGTTTTCTCTCTCCTCATTGCCTTCCCTCTTTGCCAACCAATCCAAAGACCCATCTCCTTAAAGTACCTTCTTGAAAATCAGTGTGGCTTCAAATGTCCCTTTTTGTTGTTATTAAATTTATTTTTTTGAGTTTTTTACTTTAATTCTGGTATAGTTAACATACAGCCTTATGGTTTGTCTCCCTCTGTCTTTTTCTTTCCTTTGCTCATTTGTTTTGCTTCTTAAATTCCACATATGAGTGAAATCGTTTGGTATTTGTCTTTCTCCGATGGACTTATTAGCATTCATTTCTCTAGCTCCATCCATGTTGCTGCAAATGGCAAGATTTCATTCTTTGTTATGGTTGAACAATATTCCATTGTTTATATATAATATACCATGTCTTCTTTATCCATCCATTTACCCATGGACACCTGGCTGCTCCCATAATTTCACTATTGTAAATAATGTCACTATAAACATAGGGGTGCATGTATTCTTTCAATATTCTTTGGGAAAATACCCAGTAGTGTGATTACTGGATCATATGGTGATTCTATTTTTAATTTTTTGAGGAATCACCACACTGTTTTCCACAGCAGCTGCACCAGTTTGCATGCAAGAGGGTTCCTTTTTCTCCACATCCTCGACAACAATTTTTGTTTCTTGTGTTTTGTTTTGTTTTGGGGTTTTTTTTTTTCTTTTGATGAAGCTGTGAACAATTTCAATTTTTTAAAATCTGGACCCTTGTTACACAGCTTCTTAATATTCTATGTAAGGAAATGGGAAGTATGCATCTGGCCTTCCTGCTCTATACTCAGGTGCATGGTTATCTGAGGGACATGGTTAGAATAGCAAAGTGAGCCAGGTGATTTTTCACGGAGCCCCATTTTTACTCCAAAGAACAACTGGTACCCACCACATGAGCCCAATGGCTTCTTAAAACTCACGGATTTTTCTTTTCTTCTTTTTTTGTTTAATGTGCTCCTTTTTAAAAATTTTTACTTACTTTTTAATTTCTTCTCAGTGTTCCAGAATCCACTGTTTATGCACCACACCCAGTGCTCCATGCAATAGGTGCCCTCCTTAATACCCACCACGAGGCTCACCCAACCCACTACCCCCTCCCTTCCAAAACCCTCAGTTTGTTTCTCAGAGTCCACAGTCTCTCCAGATTCATCTCCCCCTCCAATTTTCCCCAACTCACTTCTCTTCTCCATATCCCCATGTCCTCCGTGTATTGTTTCTTGTGTTTTTGATTTTCACCTCTTTCCTCACGTTTCTAAGTTGAAAGCAAATGGAAATTCAGACAGATTCAAGAATGGCTTAAGTAGAAGGACAATGCTAGCTGTGGGAGCTAAGGGTCTGTGGTGGCCTGATTGCATTAATGGCCTCCGTTTTTTTCCCTTCCCCCTTTCATGTGTGAATTGGCAAATCTCTAAACAATAGAAATTCATGCCTCACAATCCTAGAGGCTGGGAAGTTGAGGCACCGGCCGATTCGCTGTCTAGTGAGGACCTACTTCCTTGCTCACAGCCAACCATCTCCTGGCTGTGTCCTCACGTGGCCAAAGGGGCGAGGGAGCTCTCTGGGGTCTCTTTCACAAGGACGCTAATCTCATTCATGGGAGCTTCACCCTCATGGCCTGAGCAAGTCCAAGTCCCAAAGGCCCCACCTCCAAATACCATCACACCAGGAAAGAGGTTTCAACATACAAATTTCGAGGAGGCCACAAACCTTCAGCCTGTGGCTTCTGGCTCGAGAGAATGGGATGAAGGGGAAGGTGATGCCAGCAGAGGCTTTACACGGGTGCTTGCACTCCCAGCGTCCTCTGTCCCACGTTTTCCATCACCCTGAGGAGGACAGGGTCAGGCTAGCCTGTTGAAAAAGAAGACACAAGGGGAGTAAGAGCCCAGTCATCCCAGTCAGTACCATTCCAGATGTGCCAAATGCCAGTCAGCCCTACAAATGTGGACTAGCCTGGTCAGGATCTCGTGCAGCTGACCCGTGAGATGAAACCAAGCCAACCAATGAGCTAAGTAAGGGTTCCCTGTGGAACTCCATCGAGTTGTTCCGGGTGTTGGTTATACACAAGTATTGTGGGAAGAGCCGACCCAGGGTGATAAGCTGAATTGTGTCCCCCCAAAATTGACATGTTGAAGCCCTAACCCCCAGCACCTCATAATGTGATTGTATTTGAAGACAGAGTCTTTAGAGAGGTAATCAAGCCAAAATGAGGCCATTAATATGGACCGTAATCCAGTATGACAAGTGTCCTTATTACAGGGGAAAATCTGAACCCACAAAGAGACACCAGGGAAGAGACCACACAAAGGCAGTGAGAAGGTGGCCATCTGCAATCCAAGGGAAAAGACCCAGAACAGAAGCTTCCCTTATGTCCCGTAGAGTAAACCAACACTGCCGACACCTGTATTTTGGACTCCCGGCCTCCAGTTCTGTGAGAAAATGAATTTTCGTTATTTAAAGCTCCTGATCTGTGGAATTTCATCATGGCAGCCCAAGCTGACTAATACACTCCAAGTCTCAGACAGGATGCAGGCACCCACCTGTGCCTCCCCAAAGGCTCTAACAACACTGTGTGAGAGGTCTCGGAATCCTGAGTATGGCTGAGGAAGCTCAGTCTGGGAAGTCAGATGATGGTGAGGTGCCCCGCCCCCGAGGGGTTCCAATTTCAAAATTTTACTTAACTGATTAATGAAGAAACCCGCAGAAAGGCAAATCTGATTTGAAAGATGCTATGTTGAAACTGGACTTTTATACTCACTGAAAAGTATGAAAAGGCATGTCTAGATACGTTTGCTAAATGTCACAAAAAAAAAAAAAAACCTGGCTAATTCCTTGCAGGATAATAAAACCCTAATTTTCAGGATTACCTTTTCAAACTGACAGAAAAGATATCGTCACATCTTACCAGTTTCACTGAACCGGAAGCTGTCCAAGTTCTAATTATTTATGCAGACTTAGAAAATACTCCAACATAGCGATTCTCAAGCTCTTTGGTCTCTGGATCCTTTACCCTTTTACATAACTTTTAAAAGTTATTAAGGATGCCCAGAGGACTTTGTTGATCTGAGAAATAGCTATCAATATTTGCCATAATAAAAATTAAAAGAAAGAAACTTTTTAAAAGTTGGGAGTTCATTTTGAAATACTAATAATAAACTCATTCCATGACAACATACATAACATAATTTAATGGGAAAAAAATAACTATATTTTCCAACAGAAAAATCTTTACTGAGAAGAGTGGGACTGTTTCACCTCTTTGTAAATCTGTTTAATGTCTAGGTTTGTGGAAGACAGAGAGAGCACACAAGCAGGGGAGCAGCAGGCAGAGGGAGAAGCAGGCTCCCCGCTGATCAAGGAACCCGATGTAGGACTTGATCTCAGGACCCTGGGATCATGACCTGAGCTGAAGGCAGATGCTTAACCTACTGAGCCACCCCAGGATCCCTGGCCTAACTTATTTTTAATGGACAGTTTACCCATGCACAATTTTCTCATGATGGGCCATTTCAATAATACTGATTCACTGTGGGGCACATGGGTGGCTCAGTAGGGTAAGCTACTGGCTCTTGATTTCAGCTAAGGTCATGATCTCAGGGTCATGAGTTCAAGCCCTACATCAGGCTCTGAGGTGGACATAGAGTCTGCTTAAGATTCTCACTCTCCTCTCCCTCTGCCCCCTCTTCCCCATGACCTCTCTCTCTCTCTCCCTCAAGAAAAATAAATAAATTTTTAAAAAATAAAAAAAATTTATTGCTTCACTGAATCCACTGAATCTACCAAAAGTTGGTACATTTCGAAACGTTCATTAATATCATCGTTGGTTTTGTCAATGAGGCAGGGATTTTTCTCACCGAGTCTGTGGCAGGGAAGTGTGCAATGATGACCTCATGCGTGCACAGGTTCACTGTCTTGATCTGTGTCAAGACCCACAACCAGTTCTACCCACTGCTGATTTTGCACCAATTACAATGACCAGTGAAAAATACACATTTTGTCTTCATGTTAACATGAAAACAGTTTTGACCTCACAGTCACCCTGAACGTGTTCTAGGACTCCTGGGGGCCCCTGGCCCATGCTTTGAGAAGCATTTCTCCGACATGAGCCTGAGAAGATAAGCTGTCATCTTTTTACCTGGTTTGCAAGTTTTGGATAAGTTTTCATAACATCTTGGACTTGGACAAAAAGAGATCATTTGGCAGGAATTGGCAACAGGGGGAAAGGTAGAGCTGGTGAAAGAGGAGGGTTTCATGGCTGTCACTCTCCCAAGGATGGAACAGGCAAGCAAGAGCACTTGGAAGAAGGGATACCTTCTCTAAATTTGGCTCTGAAGGACTGAGTAAAATCAAAAACAGGCAGATGTCAGGGGAATCTTGCTGAAAGCACATCTGACTACCCAAAAGCAAGCACAGTGGGCTTGCAAGTTTTGAAGCACAACCAAATGCCCATTTACCATTAATCAACAGAATTAATTAGCAGATAATCACTGTCCCTCAGGGTGTGTGCTACTAAAAACTCTCAGCAGATAAATTAATTTCCAAAAAACAACCCCAGACAACCCAACTCTTTTGAAATCAGTGTGAATATAATCTTTTGTCTCCAGCTAGTAAGTGGCACCCTGATGATTTCTCCTTCACATCTTCTAGGCTCCCCTTAGCCCATGTGCCATGTTTTCTAGATGGATTATATGGAGGAGGGAGAAGAGAAGCAGGATGGCACACATCAGCCAGTCAGTTTTCTCACCAAGATTTCCAGTGCCCAGCCCTATGCTAGGAGGCAGACACAAAATGCTGAGCAAAAACAAACCTGGTCCCCATCATCATCCAATAGAAAGGAGGGTTTAAAGAAAGTGGCATGATTGAATGCATCATTACAAACATATTGAGTTCCCTGAGAAGAAGGAATATGGCATCATAAGAACACATTTAAAAAATAAATAAATAAAACATCATGGACTGGGATCTGAAACACTTCTTATCTTGTGCTCTGTGATCTAGAGACTGGGGAAGAGCTCATGGATCCAGGCTACTGGGGGACAACAGGACATTTGGGAGGAGATCCCATGTCAGGGCAAAGTGTGATGCACCAACAGCGTTTAGAAGCACAGAAAGTGAGGAAAGGTGAAAGCCAGACTGGGCCTTGCAGACCAACCGAAGAAATGTGGATCATGACACTGAGAGCAGCAGGGAGCCTGTGAGGGATTTTCAGCAGGGTCTGGTGTCAAGATTCAATCTGCCGTTGAAAGTAGCATCAAATATGCATTGTGGCCATGACTGGAGAGCCCCCAGGTAGGGCAGGGACACCACCGGGAGCCATGGTAGATGTCAGTGAAAGGGATGAGGGCAGGATGGTGGAGAAGGAGGGTGCTGCATTCCAGAAACACTGAGCTCCCTTGGCCGTGGGAAGGATGTGAAGGTGGAAGAAAGGGAGTTCAAGGGCAAGTTACAGATGGCCGGTTTGCACAACTCAGTGGATGTTAGAGAGGAAGAGGCTCTCACGCATTCAGCCTTAGCCTTATGGAGCCCGATGCAAGGAGGTGAGATGCTAAGTAAGATATGCAGCCTGATTTATGGGTTTGGGACTTAGGCAGCAGGTCTGGACTGGGTATAAACTTGGGTGGTTGAGAGGCACCTGAGTGGCTCAGTGAATTAAAGCCTCTGCCTTCGGCTCAGGACACGATCTCAGGGTCCTGGGATCAAGCCCTGCATCCGGCTCTCTGCTCAGCAGGGAGCCTGCTTCCTCCTCTCTCTCCGCCTGCCTCTCTGCCTGCTTGTGATCTCTGTCTGTCAAATAAATAAATAAAATCTTAAAAAAAAAAACAAAAAAAACCTTGGATGACTGAAGCCACAAATATGTGGCTCCATGCATTTGCCAGGAGAGAGGAGGGAAGTTGGGGTGTTGGGAGAGGGCTGGAGAGAAAAGAAGTTAGAAAAGGAGAAAGGGGAGAGGAAGGGGAGAAGAGGGTGAGAAGGGAGAGAAGAGGAGAAAGCGGAAGAGGCAGGACTCGAAGCGGCGAGCCTGTACGTGTCTGGGTACACCGGCGGTGCTCCAAGGGAAACGGTGCTGCAAACGTCCGGAAGCGGATGGAAGGGCACGGACTGTGCAAGGCAAGGAACAGGCAAGAAGGGAGGGGGACCCTGAGGGGTGTCAACACTGCAAGAAAATGCGCCAACTTTAGGGCTATGGCATCTATGTGGATGTCCGTTTGCCCTCAAGCTCCCGCCCCCACTCCACCCTCCTCCCCCACTCCTGCCCTTCCCCCACTCCTCCCCTCACCCAGAGTGGCTGATGTGCAGACTGCCTCAGCCCAGCCCTGACTCCTTTTTGGATTCGACCGATCAGGAGCACCGGCAGGAACTCAAAAGAGGAAGGGAAGAGAAGGAGGCCCAAGGGCCCTTCAAATATTCCATCAGCCCCATTCCCACAAGATCCCGTGAGCTGGTTATGTCCCTCAACCCAAGCTCACTGCTTCTCAAAGGAGGGCCATTCTCTGTGACTCTTCCTCTGAGTTCCCTACAGACCCAGGAGGCCCATGGCTTGTCTGCTACAAAGTTCTGGAAGAGAAACCCCCAAATTGATGGGTTATTAAATGCGAGTGGCCCCAGGAAGAGCTGGGTTCTCTGCCAGGAACACAGAGCAGTTGGGGTGCCACTCTGCTTTCCTGTGGAGGGTTGGGACAGCACATCCCAGCACCCACCATGTCCACCTCCTCTGCCTCTCCAAGCTACTGCCTTTATAAGTCCTGACGCAGCCCTCTGCCAGGAGGAAATTCAGAAGGGTAAGGTTAGTGGGACGAACAGCTCCTGACACAGCACCTGGTCGTGGGCCCCACCTTGAATTTATCCCCTCCCTACTAACTGTTCGCGATTTTCCTTACCTCAGTTAACCCCTCTGCTGGTCCTAGTACCGCACGTGGCAGCATGATCCTCACAGCATTCCTGAGGGACCCCCTATCACCACACCCTACTCAGGCAGGACTGATGCCTTTGCTTTGTCCATTCGCTGCCAAAATAAGGCCAAGGAACACCAAGAGAACTGGATGGAACAACTTGGATGCCAACATGCCTCCCAGCTCCCACTGTGAAAGGCAGCCCTTTCCTCTCCTGATGACGCAGTAACCCAAGTGCCCAGGTAGCCGCCATAGTCTTCAATTCCATGGGATTCTTAACTCTGTCCTACAGCAGAAGGGTAGGAAGTCGGAACCTTGGTGACTAATGCCTCAAAACCCACAGAGCCCAGGTTTACAGACACAGGAATCCCAAATCCCCCGACTAGATCACAGGCCAAGAGGGGCCACGCTTGCCTCCATTCCTTGGTGTGAACCATTCCTGGACCATTGTCATTGTCTTCAGCTGAAGTAACCCTGCATGGGGGTGACTGCAGAGAGGTTTCTGCAGAGAGACCTCCAAGGAGCTGACGAATAGTCCTCCATTGCTGGAGAGGGCAGTGCAGCATCAACCAGAAGCAACAGTTGTAACGGAAACAAAGGAGGCTTGAGTAAGGGTGTGTATTAGATGGTGGAAAGGTCTGATAAACTTTTCTTTATGAAGAGGCCAAAATCCTGGTAAAAGGGGGCAGGGAGCATCTGCGGTCGAGCATGCCATCCCGAGAAACTTGGTGATAACTAGGTCAGTCACAAAGAATTGATAGCAAGATCAATTTTGCTCTATTGGAAACACATGGCTACTCAGTTGCAGGTGGGATGAAAACAGATGGCAATATTCATGCAGGCGTGAGATACGCCAGGTCAGGTTAGAGTAGCAGAAAGATAGGCCATGGGCTCCAAGCTCCAGCAAGAAGAGAGCTGAGGGGTGGAAGAGGCTGAATGGCCAGTGGCCAGCAGGACCTGACAGGGATGCAGAACCAGCACGGAGGCAGTCACTGAATGAGCAACCGGAAGGGCAGAAAGTTGGGCTCAGGCAGCAAGAAGCTGGAATGTGCCACTCTGGATGTGGCACAATTTCTCGCGGTTCTAATGTGTCACCGGCCAATGGTGGGCGGAGGTAGAGTGGAGGAAATAATCACGGGAGGTGAGGAAAGAGTAATGGAACTAAGGATGGGCTTATTGGAAGGGCCATGTGCTAGGTGGGGACTCACCCGGGATCTGGGCAGGCTTGGAGTCAAGAGGGCCAAATCACCTATGAAAAGGGCAGACTGGCCAGAGGGGTGTCCAGTCACCTCTGTGAAACCCTAATATCAATCTAATGGCAGCAAAGCGTTTCACTTACTTCATCTGATTTGACCTTCACAAAAACTCTGGGGAATAGGGCAGGAGTGATGTTTTCTTCCAGCTACTATCAAGAAATGGAAGTGCTGCAAGCTTTAATGAGCCTCAAAGGACTGAGACTGGAAAGCGAATCAGAGAGGCGTCTGCCTCTTCTGGAAAGCCCTCCTGATCCTCTCCGCAAAGGAAGACCATTCCCTCTATGGGCCCTATTTCCACCCCTGGAGGTGCTATTTCCTTATATGTCCTGCCCTCTGAGCAGTAGGGACAGAGAATCTGGAATCTGGCATTTCTCTTCATTCACATTAGGGTCAACTAAAAATAATCACCTCCATTTGCAAATATGGACATTGGCAGATTTGGGGAAGAGGACCTATCAGAGACTAGCATTGTAATGTGTGATATTTCTGTGCACTGTATACTACACACAGCCATCGACACAGAGTGATTCAAAGGACAACCAAAGGCCTGCTTGCCTTTTTTTTTTTTTTTTAAGATTTTATTTATTTCTTTGAGAGAGAGAGAAAGTGAGAGAACATGAGAAGGGAGAAAGTCAGAGGGAGACGCAGACTCCTCATGAAGCTGGGAGCCCAATGTGGGACTCAATCCCTCAACTCCGAGATCATGACCTGAACTGAAGGCAGTGGCTGAACCAACTGAGCCACCCAAGCACCCGGTCCTGCTTGCTTTCTAAAGAGCAGTTCTCCCGCCAAACCCCTCGAGATGCTGAGCACGAAGAGAGAAGGGTTAAGAGAAGGACATACTAGTTCAAAATAGAAGATGAAGGGAGGAGTTCAAGATCTTGCCACAAGGAAGACAAAATTTGTAGTTATCCATAAAAAAGAGTTGATTACCAAAGGCTCCTGTGTTTCTCCCACATGGTAGTTGTTTTCTCAACCAGAAGATGCACTCTGGCTGTCAGGAGATTCTGGAGAAAGCTAAGACGCTCACGGAAAATAATAAGAAATAAGAGATAGAAGAGAAACAAAAAAATAAAGGGGAAAGGGAGCAGAGGTCGTTGGTGTGACACTGGATCAAGCAACAGATTCAAGGGGATGAAACCACTTTGTCTCTGACATGGATCACACATGGCAAGAGCTTCTGGAGCAGTGGAGCAGCAACCATTCTCACCATCCTGCTGTGCCCCACCCCCAGCAGCTAGGCTGCCTAACTCCTTGCTCAGGGTCCTCAGCATCTCACCACTGCATTTAAGATAAAATCCCAATGGGAGCCCCCATGGCCTGCCCCTTCCTCATCGCACTCCATTACAGCTTCATCTTAAGCCACTTTGCCCATCACTGATAGGCTCCAGTCATGTTGGCTAAACTCTTCTGCCCCAGGTCCCTTGCACATGCTACTCAGTATGTCGAGAGGGCTCTTTACCCTACCACTCTTCTGCCACCTCTTCATTTGGCCATCTCCTGCCTATTCTGCCTTTCTCAGACAAAATGTTCCTTCTTCAGCAAAGTCTGATCTAGTATTCATATATGATGAAACCATTCTGTTATAACCACTTAGAATACCCTGAGGTTTTCTTGCAAATCTCCTATCCCAATGTGTGGAGATGCACTTATATTTGTGATTGCTGATTTAATGTCAGTCTCCCCCACTAGACCACAATCCCCTTGAGGCAAGGAACATGTCCACAGGTACCCCCAGCAGGCTCCTCAGAGCCTGTCACCAAGCAGGTAGTCCGAGTGCATTTACAGATGCATTACAGATGAAGAAACCCTAGTAAAGAATATTCTACCAGTGTAAGAAAGAGCCAGGAGGAAGAACAGCCCTGGGGGTAAGATAGTCACCTGAACCTCAGATCATCCTGAAAGCTCAATCCTAATCAGTCTTGTGCTATAGGTGTGGGGGAGGGAGAAGAATCAATATCTCAGTAGCTCACGGAACACTTGCATTCGAGAGCAAGATTTCAGTGACCCCAAATGATAAGTTCTTGGGTGATGTTGAATTACTCTGTTTACTGACCATCCAATGACGGCACCCTCTAGGAGCTTTCTACCAAGTAGAGAAAGAGAGACTATCAGGAAGAAACTAGTGGGTAATGTAATGTCAAGTCCAAAAGAGTATGGGAAGCTAGAAGTCATGTAAGTGTAAGATTGCCCCAGTGCTGGGTAGTTAGAGACAGCACGCAGGAGGGAACATGAGTCGGGCCATGAAAGATGGATGTGATTCACCTCCAGCGGAAAAAGACAAAGCTCCAAGAGAAAGAGAGTGGAACTGGACAAGGAATTTCTAAGGGAAGAAATAAAAATACATACAAATGTGAAATATAGCCACCTTTACTAGTTACCAAAGAAAAGCAGATTAAAGCACTACGATACAGTGTTTCCATTTAAAAGTGAAAAAGATATACCTAAAATAGCAATATCGTGCATTGCAAGGAGTAGAGTGGGGTGGGTGCTTACACCCACCACTCAGGAAATAAGCATCGATACGCCCTCTCCGCAGGACCCTGGGCACTGTGCGTCAACAGTCTGTTGTGCTTCAACAGACTGTAAGTCCCCTTCTGGGAATGTGTCCTAGGAAGTTAATGAAGGATGGGTATAAATATTTAACCTTAAGGGTCCTTTAGAGTACTGAGGGGTTTTTTAAATAAAAATTTGGAAATCACGGGATGCCTGGGTGGCTCAGTTGGTTAAATGTCTGCCTTCAGCTTGGGTCATGATCCCAGGGTCCTGGGATCAAACCCCATGTCCAGCTCCTTGCTCAGCAGGGAGCAGAGCTGAATCGATAACACACACCTGAGAGGACTGTAAGGTTCTAGAGCAGGTAGAAAGTGGTCCCAGGAAGACAGGGCAAAATCATACAGTGGCTGTCTACTGGCTCAGCCTGGACGGGAGTGTATGGTTTGGCTTGTACAGTTCTTTTTTCTTTGCATTTGTGGTTTTGGATGCCTTCAGGCAGGATTCATCCTCTCCAATCAGGGACCAGAGTTCCTACCTTCTTTTCTCTTCACCACAGTGACTTCACACCATCTTGCTGGCCTCCGAGTGCATTGGGATTTGCCACCCCCAGAGCAGAGGAAAGAATATGGGACAGGGTCCACACTATCAAGAGCTCCAGTCCTGCTAGGAACTGTGCCTCCTAGAGGCAGTTCCTTAGCTCACTTAGACTCCTCCTACTTAAAGTGAGACTTTGACTGGGAGTCTTACCCCCAGGCTGTCCTTGTCCATCATGGAAGGCCAGGGAAGGGTCTTCCCATCCAGGACTGGTCGTTAAGAGCCAAAATGAAGAAGACAGTCAATGACAAAGATGGCAAGCTTGAAAGGAGGTGCCCAATCCCATGAGAAGCAAGCTACAGAGTACAGAGGGGCAGAGTAGTCAGAAGGTGTGACCAGGGAGGACTGCCAGAGAATGACGAGCCCAAACAAATTCGCCCAAAGAGAGGGCATCATGGCTCTTGCTAGGTCTAGATTTTCTTGGGTGCAGCCAGTACTTGGTCACGGGTCAAAATAGGAAGATGCGCCAAGCTCACTCCTTCCCACCTTCCACCATGTTGACGGAGGGAAGGCCATATTAATGCCCCTCACTTGTACATATCACCTTTTCTTCCCCAGCCTCCCTGTGTTATTTCCAGGTTTCTTCCATAGTGGTAAGCAGTCACCTCCAGCCCGCAGCAGAAGCCTTCCTGCCCAGGCAATCCATGATGGGCTGATTTCTCAGCAGAAGTGTTCACAGGATTCTCTGTTTAATGCCTTAACTGTACCCCACAGTTTCTAATTACCCAGTAAGGACTCTTTTTCTGAGGGCTGGCATTGTGTCCCCAGCTATACAGTGAGCTCCAGAAAGGAAAGAATGTGTGCTACATCAGGTTAAACACTCCCTATGTTGGAAAATGCATGGCATGACCTGGCCAAGACGGAAATGACCATGTCCCAGGACCCAAACATACCTGACCTAATTTCACCCTAGAGAAATGTCTGCTCATGTGCACCCGGAAACAGTGCGAGCATTCGTAACAATGCCTTTTTCAATAGCAAAAACATGAGAAAAAACCTAATTGGCCCTCTTCAGTAGAATGGCTAAATAAATGTTGGCATATTCATTCAGTAGAACACAATAGAGCGATACAGATCAATACAGGCGCACACACCAACACAGACGGATCAAAGCACAGGCTGAATGAATGAAAGACAGCCACGTGAAACTGTAGGATTCGGTGACTAGAAAGTCAGAAGCAGCTAACACCACATCTTACGTCATTGAAGAATACATACAAATGGGAGGAAATAATAGAGACAAACAAGGAAATAACACAAAATTCGGGAAGGATGTTTGTTCTATTACAAATCCTTATACTCGCTGCAAGTACCATTATGTTATTTTGTGATGTCATACGTTATTTTCTATGACTGATGTGGTGCACTATTTAAAAAGAAAAAAAAGACAAAACATTAAGTTAAAAGAAGAAATTAACTCAACTTAAAGGGAAAAAGCAAACACATTAACTCAGCAGAGTGGTAATAGAATTATGTTTTGTTTCTAATAAGAGAAAGTCTTTGAAGAGAAAGGATGAAAACTGTGGGGGGGACCCCAAAATGTGGAAAAAATAAATATGCAAATGACAGGCTGGAAAACTATACAACATGAGCCAAAGGTTAAAAAACAGAGGTGCCTGGGTGCCTGAGTCAGTTAAGGGTCCAACTCTTGGTTTCAACTCAAGTCGTGATCTCAGGGTCATGGGATTAAACCCTAAATCGGGCTCCACACTCAGTTGGAAATCTGCTCGGGATCCTCTCTCTCTCTCTCTCTCTCCCCTGCCCCGCCACTCCCCCTGTTTGCATGCTCTCTCTTGCTCTCTGTCTCTCTATATATGCATATGGTAAATTTTTTTAATAAAAGATTGAAAAACAAAAACAAGAAAAATTCTCACCATCATTGTCATCTGTGTCTCCGCCTGTCTTACTCTTGAACTTACTGATTGCTAGATACTCATAAACACTCAAATCCTGTCAATCAAAAGTATTTGGCAATTAGCCTTCTGAATGTCTCCTCTCCTCCAGAACATCCCCTTCTCCTCCCTCTTGCCCATGTGGCTGTGGGTCCCGGGAGCTAGTGTCCTGGTGTGGTGGGAGGGTGGCTGCTTCCCTGCTGGGCCCACTGTGAAGATGGGTGCCTGCAGATTCACTCAGCCCTCTTGCTGCAGCTGCCATTTCTGAGAACCCAAGCCTAGCATCTCTTTCACTGGATTCCCTCTGTCAAGGGCCTGCTTGCCCAAGACCCTGAGGACCTGGGACTCACATCTCACATCCACCTCCAAGTACTTGGCTTTCCAGTGTCATGTGAGGAAGTGGCAACCCCCAGCCCCCAGCGATCTCAGTTTTCTTCTGAGAGGCGAATAGTCTTTCCAGGCCATACTTAAAGAAGCAAGGACAAATCCTCTGCTCTGGGATTCACTCAAACCTTTCCAGAAGCCTCTGCTCATCTGCCTCTTCCCACCAAAGGATGGGGCACAGAAACAACGCTTGACACTACATTCTTGACCTCTGCTCATTCTTCCACAGCTCATTCCCTTGTGGGGGAACATTCTTTGCAGCTCCACCAGTGTCTCTAGAGCTAACATCTCACCTTTGGATTCTCGATCCATGTGTTCATTGTGATTAGATTTGGCTGCAGTGGATAAAAGATCCAAGTCGTAAGATTTTTTTTTCATGCACATAAAGGTTAGTGTGTCAATTTTCTGCTGCCGCATAACAAGCCACCACAAACATAGCAGCTTTAAACGACGTGAAGTCACATCTCACAGTGTCTGTGCATCAGACACCCTGGCACTGAGCGGCACAGCAGTGTTCTCTGCTTAGACACTCTCAGAGCTGAAATCCACTGTTGGCTGAGCTGGGCTCCTACCAGGAGACCCTGGGGAGGAATCCACTGCTAAGTTCATCCAGGCCGTTGGCAGAACTCAATCATCGTTGTGGGAAGACTGAAATCCCTGTTACTCTGGCACGTGGACCTTCCTCTCCAAACCAACATCGATGAATCAAATTCTTCTCATGCTTTGACTCTCTGACCTCCCTCTCCTGCCTGCCAGAGAAAGACCTTTCTTTTCAAGGGCTCCCACAATTGAAATGTGGCCCATTTGGTTAAAACAGGATACTCTCCCTAGCTTAAGGTCAACCTCAATTATATCTGCAAAATCCATTTTGCAATGTAATGTAACATACTCATGGGATAACACCAAGGGCAATGGTCATGGGGCCAGTGTTCTGCCTCCACAGCTAGTAGGCAGCTCTGCCCCGTGGAGCTCTGAGGACCAGTCTCCTTTCTGCATCTCCTCACCATCCTGGTCCCCTGTGGTCCAGGAGGCGGCAAAGCCATGAAAAGGTAGATGTGCACAAGACTCACTCCAACCAGGTTAAAACCTGGAAGGTTCCTGGCAGCCGCCACATGACAGTTCTGCCTTAGTCCCATTCCTCTGACTTTGTGACTTTGTAACATCTTCACCGGACTGCAAAAGAGGCTGGGTCAGGTAGTTTTACTCTGGAGGGTGGGGGGAACCAAGAGCTTGATTAATTAGAGACAAGTCAACATATAATTCCAGGAAAGCCAGCCAAACTTCTTTTCTTTCTTATAAGCTTGGTTTTCAAGACTTTAAAATTTTTAGTTTGAAACTCAAGCTAAAAACTTGCTTTGTTCTTCCAGGCAGGGGTCACTTCTCCCTTTCCGTGGGCAATCAGTTTCAACCTCCAGTCCTAGATGTCCTGCCAAAAAAAAGTTAAAGGAAAGGAGGTGAATAGGGGGAAGATAACTCTCATACCACATCTGAAAATAGAAAACTCAAGAGGGACAGTTGTCTCCCAGTTTGGCCCTCCCCCCCCCCAACCCCCTAAAGCATCTGGCTCACAACGTTCCATACGCTTGTACAAGAGGAAAAGAAGAAATACTGCAAGGCCTTCCATACGCTTGTACAAGAGGAAAAGAAGAAATACTGCAAGGCCTTCTTTCGTAGCATTGTTTGGTCTCGCGCACTGAAAATATAATTCCAGATGCAAAGCCTGAAAGGAGAAAGTGTTTTTCTTCTTCTTTCACAGGAAAGGAAAACTTAACATCCAATAACGTCAAGCAATTAGAAGCCCTCCGGCACACCGAAAAGTCAGAGAAATGAAACCCACGATGAGTAATTGTCCAGTTTCAGGCATGTTAAAGAAATACAGTGGGGGGATGCCTGGGTAGCTCTGTCGGTTGAGCATCCGACTCTTGGTTTCGGCTCAGGTCATGATCTCAGGGTCGTGAGATCAAGCCCCGCATCAGGCTCCTCACTCAGGGCAGAAACTACTTGGGATTCTCTGCCTCTCCTTCTCCCTCTGCCCTACCCCACACTCTGGTGCACATTCGCTCTTTCTCAAATAAGTAAGTAAAAATCTTTTTAAAAAAAAAAAGAAAGAAAAAAGATACAGCAGAATGACACGCACCACAGGGGGCCATCGCCGGCAATCACAGCCCAGCATTACTTCAAAGTTCATGAGGCTGGCTCATTACCAGTCAGGACAGGAAGCAGACACCTGGACTGCAGTCCTTGTGGCTAATGAAACCCTAATTGGAACACTCCCAGGGGACATGGAGCTTTCATAATGCAGACTCATACCTCTAGCAGTTTATTTTTTTTTCCCCTGATGCCTGCTTCGGAGAAAAAAAAATGCAATAAATGAGTAGTTTCTAAACCTGGAGTGGCCCTAGAAGAAAAAAAATAGAAACTTTTAATTCCGATGAATCTGAATGTGCAAATTGGCTCAGTCACTTTCCAACTGTGAGCGTTTAGCAAAACAATTTCAGCTGTGAGCTTTGGTATCTTCATTTCCGGAGTCAGGATATGAGCATCACCTTCCGTTCCCAGAGTCCCACGTTCAGGCTCCGAGTTAATGTATGTGAAGTCGCAGGCACATTAGCAGATCTCGGTGCACTCGGATGGTTACTGTCAGGGCAACATGTGGAAGCAGGATTATATCCTTGTTGAAACTTGGTGTGGCTGGACTCAGCTGTGAAGAAGTCTGACTAAACAGTGCAAGCAACCGACCTTAAGATTCACCAGGGATTGACAGAAAGGGGACACATGGTTAAATTGCAAGATGGGTAGGCTCTTGTATGAAGTTCTATCCAGCACGCAAGGAACAGCGCAGATACTCTGCATATGAGGCACAAGAAATGCTGAGATGTCAGGACCTCACCCACGCTGCCTCTGATGAAAGTGGGCAAATAGGAGATGCCACATGTTTCCTAAGTGTCATTCCTTATCACGACCATGTCTATGACAATAGATCTCCATGCCCCTGCTCACCAACCCCCTTGCGGCGGCCAGGATGACCCAGACAGAAGAGGAGGTACTCGAACAAATTCTCACTACAGGCCATTTACGGCATTACATCCCCTCCCCCCAGATCAAAACGACTTCAGCCCAGCTCCCCAGTTCCTAGGAGATGCCAATGCTGCCCATCCAGGAACCTCAGTTAAGAACCACTGCCCTAGGGGCACCTGGGTGGCTCAGTCGGTTAAGTGTTTGCCTTCAGCTCAGGTCATGATCCTAGGGTCTTGGGATCAAGTCCCCTGTTGGGCTCTCTGCTCAGCAGGGAGCCTGCTTCGCCCTCTTCCCCCTGCCTGCCGTTCCTCCTGCTTGTGTGCTCTGTCAAATAAATTAAATTAAAAAAAAAAAAAAAGAACCACTGCTCTAGGTCAAGGGTTAGGAAATGCCAGCCCACCAGTAGCTGAATCCCACATACCACCTGTGTCTATGCAGCCCACGAACTATACGGTTTTCACACTTTTAAGTGTTTGGGAAGGAGAAGAGTACTTCATGATGTGTGAAAATCATATGAAATTCTCCTTGCAATGTCCATAGGTAAAGGTTTCTTGAAACACAGCCATGCTCGTTTACATTATCTGCGGCTAAAGACTACAGTGACAGAGCTGGGTATTTGCAAACAGAGAGCAGAGAGCCCACAACTATTTACTATGTGGTCCTTTATAGGAAAAACCTTCCTTGGTAATGAAAGACCCGCGGATCCCCTTACCCAAGAATCCAACACTGCCACTGGATGCAATCAGCAAGAGGTTCTTTATTGTTATGCAGGCGCCTGCGGGTGGTCAGAGCGCGCCTGCGGGTGGTCAGCAGCTCCTGCTACGCTGAGCACACCCGGCTGGGGTGGTGCCGGGTTTTTATAGACAGGTACAAACAAGTTTTGGGTGGGGCGCAACTGATTGGTTGACAGTTAGAACTTTTGAAAAAGGCATACGTGGAGTTTGCTGATTGGCTTTGGGGAAGAGAGAGGCGGGAAGGGGGAACAAGCTGATTGGTTCTGAGGGCCCGCGTGCGGGAGGAGAGAGGCAGGGAGGGGGAACAAGAAGGGGGAAGGTAGGAATGCCATCATGGCGTCTCTATTATTTCTATAAGCCAAGCAGTTACAGAAGGGCAAAAGAGCAATTAATAAGCAATTAATAACCTAATTTACGCCTAAAAGCCAGCGGTTCACAGAAAAGCAAACAAGCGGTTAGTTATCCTATCTATCTTCTAGGGGAGGGGTCTTTCAGTAACCAAATGGACTCATGGAACACCTGAGGGGGAAGAATGATGCCCAGAGTCTGGTTTCCTCTCCCTTGTCCGGGACTCTGGGTTCATCTTAAGATGGGGGCTTCACAGAGAATAACTTCTTTAGTGCTTAGGTATTAATAAAAGAAAAAGGGTTGTTGTTGTTTTTTTTTAAGTTACCTTTCATCTTTCCCTTTCTGCTTGTATTCAAATGAGAGCAATTACAGGGCAGAGGCCTGCTAAGAAGTATGACAATTTATACAAAATTAATATAACAAGAGCTCGAAGCAAATGTATTTATTAAAGTAACCCACATAATCAGATAGCAGCGAATGGAAGAGGGGAAAAAAATCGAAAAACCTGTGATTCCTAGTCAGTATTTCATTTGAGTTTGCATTTAAATGATAACACATCTTGTGGCAAACTATTTCAGACTTTTTCTATCAGGAAAAAGAAGAAGAAAAATGCACTCGTTGAAGGAAAGCTCTGCAAGAAGCAAGAAGTGATAAACTTCCCCAAGCCTATTTACAAATGCAGTCAATGAAACAGAATTTTAATGAATTGTGCCACATAATCTGGTGGTTAATGAGCTGCAAAAGCCTTTGTCAATTGCAGTGACTGGGAACTAACTCTTTCAGTTTCAAGATCAATAAGAGAATTCTCAGCTCTGCACTACCCCAAAGTGGAACTCTGGGGAAAAAGGAAGTTGTCAGAGGCCTGCCATCTCTACAGATCCCAGCAGCCAGGCCACCATCTGTTTTGAGGGACCCCCTCCCCTTCCTGATATTTAAATCCCGACTTCACACCAGGAGAGAGCCAAAGACAGTTTGGAGATCAAACGGCACAGCTCCTGTGAAATGCCAGGACAAAATGACAACAAAAGGGCTTGAATGACTCTAATAATAGCTCCCAATATTTTAGAAGCTGTATTCAGTTAAACCACTGGTGTGGACCTCTGGGAGTGGGTAAATAAAGCCCTTGACATTCAGTGTTCTTGATTTACAGAGATAACGGGCAGTGGGCTGTTCGGGGATTAAGCACTAACCTGAGGCTTCCTCTAATTCTGCCTTCCATAAATACTTTTTTATCTGCTGTTCCACTGCCGAAGCTCCAGTCACATTCAGTCTTCAGAGGCCTGGGATTTGCAAGTATTGTATTATCCATCCTCATTACCCAGAGTCGTTGCCATGGAGATGCGGTCGTTGCTAGGGTCCTGATGCAGCAGAACAGAAGAAATCCCAGGTGGAAAAGACCCATCATTCAACAGCAGGTGAACCTTTATTGAGCACCTACTACTTGGAGACAATAAAAATTCTTGGGAAAGTGCCAGAAAGGTAGAGATGAATGGGACATCAAACCCTGTCCTTAATTTGCTCTTAGACTAGAGGAGACAGACACTCATGTTCGTTGAATAAATTAATAGCCAACTGGCTTATAAATCTTTCATTTGGCAGAGACCTTTAAAAGATTTTATTTCATGTTGTGGGCACAATGAATATGTTCCAATTAAGTGGCAAGAAGCTTGCATGATATTTTGACGCCCAAACCAAACGAAGGGAAGATGTTCCTGTCATACCGTCCTCCCGCACCCAATGTCGGAGATCACTTAAAGGCAACTTGTGCTGAACTTCCATTTTCGTCCATTGAGGTTCTCTCTCTAGCATCAAGTTATGGGACCATTAGCAAAAGCCAGAGGAAAGCAATTTTGGAAGAGGGAGGGAGCCTCATAACATGTGAAAACTTGAAGGGATCCTGAACAGTGCACGAGGAAATTGCCACAGGCAATCCCATTCTGTCAACAAAATGTTCCACTTGGCTGCCATCAAGACATAGGTGAAATGTTTCAACGTGGGGGAGCAGAAAAGAGTGGGAGTGAGATGCTCTGTGGGAAATGGACTGCCCTAGGTCACCCAACGCTCATTCTTACATTTAGTCCGATTTTTATTGAACTTGGGAAAGATAAGAGGATGGAGACCCACTGAAACTAATATAATACTGTATGTCGACTACACTTTAATTTTTTAAGATAAGCAAAAATGGTGCCTGGGTGACTCAGTCAGTTAAGCATCTGTTGTCGGCTAAGGCCATGATCCCAGGGTCCTGGGATGGAGCCCCACATCATTTGCCCTGCTCAATGGGGAGTCTGATTCTCCCTCTCCCTCTTCCCCTTCCCCACCTCCCACTCACACTCATAGACTCTCTCTCCCAGTAAATATATAAAATCTTTAAAAAAATAATAACAAAATTAAATTAAAATAAGTAAAGACAGTGGAAGAGAAAAAAATAAAGACATAGTCCCTATCTTCAAGGAGTTTACCATCTAGCCAAAGAGGCAGGCTTATATTCAGATATTCATAATAGAAAGGGGAATGAAACAACTCTTACGAGCAATGCATGGTTGAACACCAGAAAAAGAGCACTGAGCCCTGCTTCTACTTCAAGAGGACCCAAAACTGAACAGCAGCTCTGCCAAGTAGCAGAAAACCAGTGCTCCAAAGACAGCTGTGGGGAGAGGCCCGTCCCACACGGAGAGGGTTTGGGACCCTTAGCCCAGCTTTGTCCCTCTAGGGTTACCTTCTCCTGGATTCAAAGACAGGGGCAAATCCTTTTATTAATCAGACCCAAACATGATGGGCAACTTTTTCCTCAGGTGCCCATGCATTCAGACAAGATTCAATTCAAGTATCAGGGGTAAAGGGAGGAAAATAAACTCTATGAAAATAGATAATGCAGATTACCAAATGTGACAACCTCATCTTTGCCTGTAGCCCTCCCTCCTCCAGGGACAACCCCCTCCTGGTCCTGTCTTATAGCCTTGTGGTGGGCACTATGTTGGCATCACCATGGACATACCAGGACACTCCTCTCTACCAAACTTCAAGCAGAGTGAGAGCTGCTTTTGGAGAAGGGGGTTTCCTGCTTCTAGTTCAGTTCTGGCTTCTTTTCCAAGGGGCTACATTGGAGGACCCCAAATGACCACCTACCGGAAGAGGTCCTACCTGCCCATAGGCACAAGCTGTAGCTCCAGCAAATAACCACACCTACACACAATATAATAGCCAGTTCTGGTAAGGGGAGATACCGACATACAGAGCTGGAGGTGAGCCAGGGTGCGCAAGGGTATTCATTTTTATTCAACACCTGTGTGGAATCAGGACGGTGTCCTTCTAAGCCACCAATTCAACCTAAAGAGAAGGATAGCCTGCTGTTTTGCTATCTTTCAAGGTGGAAAAATACCATCTCTTGGCCCCTCTTCAGATCCAAAGTCAAGTGAGACATGACCCCTTTCTTCAGACAGCTTATCATCCTTATTAAATCAATCAATCAATAAAAAGTATAAATAAATAAAATCTTTAAAAATAATAAAATAAAAATAAGTAGAGAGAGAGAGAGAACGGGAGAACTGGGACTCACACACACAGGAAGTGCAAGGTCAGAAACCGTGTGCAGGGATCGGAACTGGCCCCTCGAATAGGAGGACGGCAGCCTCCAAGCAAAGGGAGTGAAGTCATAGAAGCAAGAAACCACATAGGACATTGGAAGTGCCATGGCCCCTTCTGAGCAGCAGGAGGGTCAATTCTAAGGGTGACCTAGGAAAAGATGAAGTTTCCAAAGCTTCCAAGATGAAGGTTTATCAAAATAACCTGCCCATGAAGGCTCTGCCGAGCTGAGTATATGGATTAAGCTCGCTGGACACTTCAGCTCTGGGACACTGGATGAGTAATGGGACACAGATGGGAGAACAGTCCAGGACAATGGCAATGGTCTTGGTGAAGGCGCCAATGCCAGCAGAGGGGCACGGAGCCCACTGTTAAGAAAGGGAGCACGTGCAAGAAATGAGCAGCACTTGAGAAATAAACATGCAACATTGGGCAACTGACCGAATTCATGTTTGAAGGAAAGGTGAGTACATTCACTGTGAGCTTAATCCTGCCTCTGATCTTCCATCCAGGGGTTCCTCAGCCTGAAATGCCCCTTCCTCTTCCTCCTCCTCCAAGATGGAGAACTCCCTCAGGAAGCCATCCTACCCAACTCCACCACCCTGCTGTCTCATTTCTCCACCGCATATGGTCATGATGGCCCATGAATGTGAACAAGGCTGCACCACACTTTTGCCCATTGTCCTGTGTGCCTACGCAGTGCGTCCCCCGGGCTGGACTGTCAGGCCCATCTCCCACCCCTTGGGGCCTCCGAAGCATCGTTCCCTTCTTTCAAGGTCATCTCATCCCCATGTGCTCATAGAAGGGCCACAAGGAAGTGTCAGTGGTTGCAATCACTGACTATCAAATTGCCATCATTTGTTGAGAGCTGAGTATACACCAGGCATGCTAGATGAGGATCTGTCTATCGATCTGTCTGTCCATCCACCCATCTACCCATCCATCTAGATAGACAGATGATAGATGATAGATAGATAGGTAAATGATAGATTCTACATCTTTATCTGTATATGTACATAGCTCTCTTCTGGGGAGGGGGAAGTATTCGTTTTTCAAAGACCCAGCACCAAACATTTAAGAGTTAAATCAGAGACGATGAGGGACCTGAGATTTCTCCCTCCTTGCAAGCTAACAAGTGAGCTGCCCCCATTTTAGGTACAGACACTAACAGAGGAGGACACAGGACCTCCAGGGCAGAGACAAAGATCAATTATTTCCCACAGCAAAAGCAGCAGCCAGAGCAACATCCTGAACCAATTTCTTAAACCCCAACTCTCCCTGGTGACATGGTAAAGGCCAGACGGTGCCCGCACATGAGGTGGGGTGTATCACAGGAGAGGAACCCCAAAATGAGGAAATTCTAATCACAGTGCTACTGGTGACTGTCCATTCTACCCTACAGGGAGAAATTTTTTTTTTTTTTTTTAAATTGGAACATCAGGGAGAGCAGGGGGATGTAGCATCCACTATCCTGGAGAGTGCAGAGAAGGAGGCATCTCTCTAAGTCTCATCACTCCTGGCTCCCAAGGCTGGTTACTGTTCAAACACACCTGAACAACCGTCTGAGAAATGCCTCCCAATACCAAGTCATGCATTGTTCCCAACCTTGTCCCCAGCAGTAGCCATGACGGTTGTCTGGTGCACGGCTCCTTATTCTAGGACCCACATCATCCTCCCCAAAGGATGGCCCCCACGAAGCCATACTGATTAATAATGGCCAGTGCCCACATAACATTCGCTCTGTGCCATACACCATCCGGTCACTAATTCCTATCCCCGCAGCCCTCGGTAAGGCAGGGGGTGAGCTATTGTTCTCGCTCTAAAGATGCAGAAATGATGACCTGGCGGGGAGTATCCTGCTCATCATTATAACGTAAGTGGTGGAGGCAGGATCCCTTACCAGGTCAGCCTAACTATAGAACCTGTGCTTTTCCTCTGTTGTTAAAGCCCTGAGAGTTGGCTTGGGTCCCTAAAGAGGTCAGGCTTCTCCCTGCCTCCTTGGAGGGAGTCAAGAAGCTGCTTTGCTTCCTGTTAATTAAAAAAGAGCCATTACTTAACTAGACCCTTCCTAGCAAAATGGCCTTTTAAGAATATCAATTAAGAGTCTACATTTTATAAGCAGATCCAATTTAACATAGAAGAGGACAAGATAAAGGGAACAAGCTCATTAGCTTAAAATGCCATGCTACCTTTGCTACCAAAAAAAGGAATTTTTAAAGCTCCAAGCCCTTAAGAAAATAATACAATATCCAAGCATCTTCCTACGTGCATAAAGTTACACAACCATGACCTTACGGCCACATATGCAGGAGCTGTGTGCAATAATGACATTGCCTTTTGAGGCACCAGGCAGGTGGGGATGGGGCTAAAACGCAGCAGCTGGTGGAGCAGAGGCCCCTCAGAACCTCTCCTGCAACCTGTCCTGCGTGCACCTGTCCTCTCCCAGCCAAGCTGCATCCCTGCCAACAAGAACCTTGGGCCACTGTCAAACTGGCATGTGAAGAAAAGTCTAGAAATATTTGCTTTATGATTATTGTTTTTAAATTCCCACCATCCAATGACCATGTCTCTTTCTTGAGGCCAGAATCACTAGTGGCACCTGCTGGGCGTTTCATTTAAGCTTATTCGAAGACATTAGACATCTGCCAGGTTGGAAGACAGAGCTGCCTGTGTGAAAAGGACAGGAGGAACGCACCAGCCGTGCAGAAGGTCCAGCTCATGCCAGGTGACTGCTGTCCCAGGGACCATCGATCCCAGGCTGCCGCTCTGGTTCAAAGTTGAATGAGTGTGTCATCTGTATGGTTCTGCCACGAGCCAAACCCCCTGGAGGCCCTGTTGTGGTGAGCCTTCCGTGAATGAAGATGCACAGGAATAGGAGATCGTCCCAGGCCACTAGCAGATGAGGCTGCTGGTTTGCCCAAGCCGTGTCTGGCACCCAGTGCACGGCGCTGATACTCAACTGGCTGATACTCAATTGGCTGATACTCAACTCCTCAAGAAGGAGCTTCCTCCTGGCTGCTCCTTCAACAGCACTTGGCATGGCCTCCCAAAGGAAGATGACTTGCCTGTGTCTTTCCTGGTTCCTAGTTTATCCCATACTCTGGGGGAAAAGCCGATTCCTGAGCTGCGACAATCTGTGGCAGATGGTGAAGTTGACAGAGCTCTTCTTCACTGGCCTCCCCACCTTCCCTGCGGCCATGACCCCCTCCCTCCTAAGCCACCTCATTCATGCCCAAAACTCCTGATGCTACGGGGAAAGCCAAAAGTAGGGAAAATATTTAAATTGATTTGAAGGGGAATTTTTTTTTTTTTTTTTTACTTAGAAGACCCTGAAACCTATTAATGGAAGCCCCGGAAGTAAGTTAAGTAGCAAGTGGCAGTTTGAAAGTCTGTGCCTAGACACGATGCAGAGAAGGAGGAAGTGACGCCTGTGGTGGTGGGTTGGGGACGGGGTTGGGGATGGAGGGCCAGGAGCGGTCATCCTGTGGAAGGGGTAGACTCTGTTGGCAGAGTTCACATGTGAGGCATGTCTGTAGAAGACATGGGGCCTGTCAGTTTATAAAGGGGACAGAGAGCGTTAAGGCATGAGATTACTCGTGGATTCCAGAAATGAAAGACAGGCAGAAAATCTTGCCTCTTCATCCTTCTGGCCAGTCATGTACACACTCACAAATTGGTTTGGGTTCACCCACAAGAGCACAAATTTAAACTGTTCCACATGATACTCTCTGACGAGACACTCTGACGTCAGGTCAACTGCTGGGCGTATGTCTGCCCTCACTGCACCACCGAAATACCCCTCCTTTTCTAGGTAGCATATTGGGAGTGGGAAATCATTCTCCTGGGAGAAGAAAGCATCATTGTGAAAAGCAGCAGCACTGCCTAGGAACACATGGCGAGATCACTAAGGGCACAGTTAGGGCGTGAGGGATGCTATTCCGTGCAGGTCAGCTGTCCGGCCCTGGCCCTTCGGAGCGCTTGGGCCTCATGCAGCCCTCTGCAGGGGAGCACCAGGGACCAGCTACAGGCAGCCACACTGTCCCACTTAGCAATGGACTTGTCGTTTTCCGCCTTCATCTGCCTGTTTCCCCTTGTACCTAGGAAGTACCCAGGACAGTGCCAGCCCCTCATCAGGGCTCAGTAACTGCGAGTTTCTATTTACTGAGTAGCATTTTCATTTGTGTCAGTAAAGAACACACACACATACTGAAGCTTCCAAGGCAGGGGTTCTCAATGTGTGCTTCCTGGACCAACAGCATCAATCCCTGGGAGCTTGCTCTAAATGCACACTCTCTGGGCACCTGTGTGGCTCAGTCGGTAAGCTTCAGGCCCTTGATTTCAGCTCAGGTGAAGATCTCAGGGTCATGAGACCAAGGCCCGAGTCAGGTTTCACCCTGGGCATGGAGCCTGCTTGAGAGTCTCTCTCTCCCTCTTTCTCTGCCCCTTCCCTCCTCCCCCACTTGCTCACACGTGTGCATGTGCACACACACACTCCACTCCCTTTCCTTTAAAAAAAAAAGGAGAAGAAGGAAGAAATGCACATTCTCAGGCCTCATCCCAGACCTGCTGAATCAGAAAGTCAGGGGTAGGGAAAGAGCAATTCATGTGATAGCCGTCCAGGTAATGCTAAGACACATTAATGCTGGAGAGTCCCTGCTTTAAGGGATCAGAAGTTATTCAATCCAGAATTCCCTTAGGGACCTTAGATATTCAACTACCAGAGCTCAAAGCAAATGCTCACGGAACAGGGGCCGTAGTCCTCTGACTTAACTGGTCAGCTGCGGTAATGTCTCAAAGATGTCAATCGCCCCATGGTTCACTAAAGCTTAAAGGGTAACACTAAAAGCTAATGAATAATTCCTCCAGGGTTTTAGAGGGACCTAGAAATGTGAGAGGCTTGGAAGTGTGACTCTTTTAAAGCCTAATCCGCCCAAATCGGCACGGAAAGTGAACCATGAGCTCACTGAGAGTGTGACACCATACCGTTTTCATCTCTGTATCGTGACAGGCCAGTACCAAACCGGTCCAGAATTCATGCCTGCTGAAGGGAGGAATGTGAAGATTCATGAAAAAAAAATAATAATGGGAGCAAGAAACGGAATGACGGGACTGAAGTAGTTTGCCTCGGTAGAAACATGGTGAACTTGCCTCCGTACATTCACTGACCACGGATCCGTCCTGTCATGAAATTCCAGTGGCACTGAGAGAAAACATATGGCCCCCTTGTAATAATGTGGCATTGTGTAGACATAACCTAAATTTGAAAACCCCTTAAAATAGAAACCTTGATTCCATCTGTCTCTGAAAAAAGAAAAACTCATAATTGCTTATAATCGTGTTCATTTACCACTTTCTCAAATGCTTAACAGCTGGTGGGGGGCGGAGGACAGAAGGGCGGGAGGAGGCGAGGGTAATTAATAAAAGCCGTTATCCTGCCTTGATTCTAAATGTTATCAGTGTTTAAAATGTCAAAACCATGTCCCCGCATTCCTCAGATGACTCGCCCATGACAGGTCATAACTGAACCCCCTCCAGCCCACCCGCTCATTCACCCTCCGAGAATTCTAAAGAACGAGCGAGCCCGGACAGACTCCCTCTTTTCAAGGACCTTGGGGGCTCTGAAGGAGAGCCATTTGCAGGGGCAATTCAGCTGATGAAGAACAATATATGGCAAATATTTATGTCTCAACGTTCCAACAGCACCTCTTTTCAAGGCTAGGAATTAAAGCAGCAGGAAGCTAGGCCGGGTAATACATCTGTTTCTGCAAGGGAATGTAACTGACGGGCACTTGATGACCTGTGTTCACACCGTGTGCCCAGTCGCACACAGGCAGGGCCCGCCCGACCGAGGTGCCGTCCTGTCCTCCGGTGCCTCTCAGGGCTGGGCGTAAGGACCACCAGCCCACATCTCCTGTAAGCCCCAGAGGCCATGCCAGCTCACTCCCGTCCCCTAGGCCCGAAGAATCAGATTCCCTGGGTGGGGCCAGGCAAGCATGTCGACGATTGTCCAGAAGATTCTGAAGCTAGGCTGGAGCTGCTGCTTCCCCGGCAGCTCACACTGGGAGCCGCCACCTTGTCTGCGACGGTGAGGCAGGTGCCTCCCATCCGGTGAATCCTGCATCAGCAGTAATCAGTCCACAACTTTCTGGGGACCATAAATGGATCCTGCTGAAATGGATCAGCTGGAATGAGGAGCAGCTATAGAGTTAACTTAACCGTGATGATAGAGCATCCTGTAAATGGCCCCCTCTGCCGCTCTTGGCCAACCTGTTCCTTATTCCTCTCCTGAAAACAGTGGAGCCCATTAGCCTGGGCTGCTAAGAGTGTGGTCTCTGTCCTCGGTCTGACTGAAGTCTTCTGGTGAGCATCAGATTATGCTAAACTCTTTTCCCTGTCCCATCTGACACCCTGCCCCATCACTATATATATATATTAAAATTTTAAAAAATTCCTCAGTCCCCACATCTGTGATTCTCAGACTGACGTAGACGGAGTGGGAGGAATCACAGTCCTAGCCAAGATTCTGGCCCCGAGCAAGGGCGTTGCATGCACATTTTGGTTAACACTGCGCAACATCCCAGTGAAGAACTACTGCTGTATTGATTCTGTAATGAACTAATGGAGTCACAGAGAGGTTAAGAAACTGACCAAGGACACACAGCTGGTCATGGCTAATATCACGAAGTGGATTGTTTTGGGCTGGGAATCTGTGTGTCTAGGGTCCACATCCTGGCTCTGCCTCTTAGCGCATGTTGAATATTTTACTTCACTGCTCTAAATGTTACTTTCTTCATCTAGGGAAGGGGAATGATAATAATAGAATTGTGTGGGGCTAGACACACTCTCACAGAATGCTGAGAGCACTGCCAGGATACAATGAGCAGTTGGTAAGTGTTGCTGTTATTTTTGTTGCTGTATAGTATTCCAAAGGGGTTCACCCTCCCCCGCGCTCTTGGACACATGTCTGTGTGAATGATCCCCCACCCCCAGCCAGGAGCAGCGCCCTCCCCATGGTGCTCAGGGCTCCCGCACCATGCTCCTGCCCGAGTGCTCTGAGCTCCCTGCTCAGGGACCATCTCCCATCGCCTTCCCCTCTGTGGTGCATTTTGACTACCCAGGGACAGTGGGAGAAAGGCATATCCCACCTGGTGAGAAGAGCACTTCTTTGGTAGCAGCCTTCACCAAGAATGGGTTTTCTCGGGGTGCCTGGGTGGCTCAGTCCGTGAAGGCTCTGAGTCTTGGTTTCAGCTCAGGTCATGGTCTCGGGGTCCTGGGATGGAGCCCCACGTTGCACTCAGCACTCAGCGAGGAGTGAGTTTGCTTGAGACTCTCTTCTCCTTTCCCTCTGTCCCTCCACTCACGTGCACTCAATCCCTCTCTCTCTCCAAGAAATAAATAAATCTAAAAAAAAAAAAAAAAAGGATTTTCTTCCATTGCACGACATACAGATCCCGTGGCCCTTCCTCTTAAGTCCACTGAACATCCTGCCTGCCCCTGCCCCACCTGCAACATTAGTGGAACTGATGAGGGAGCAGGAGACTGGCTGAAAACAAAGCAAAAGCTGACACCTTGCACCCCATCTCCACCCGCTCCCCTCGGTAATATGTTTCACATTCCTCAGGCACCCCTGACTGCCCTAGAAGGAAAACAAATAGTTAACTTGCAGAGATCACAATCCTGCTAGGCAGGAGTCTCCCTTGGTTTACAAATGTCCTTGAGATTTACAACAAAGAAGTTACCTTATCAATAACCCAATTTCCAAAGGCACATAACTCAGTTCCTCAAGCTCTAATGTCGCCCTCCCCTCCATAAAAACTAAAGGAGGCTGAGGTAGAAGGAAAAGTAAATAAAGTTAAATTTCTTCTAAACCCAAATCTCACTAACAAGGATGCTTGATAGCAGGAATGTGACATTCCACCAGGAGACTCCCAATTGTCATTATGTTAGTGCCTCCTTCGAGGGAAAGCGGCCTTGGCTTGATAGTAACCAGGCCTTCAATATCCTGACAGTCTTCTTTACCCCGATAGCCCTTCTGAACACCCTTTTGTCCTCACCTAGCCATTCCTCACATCCCCAGGGCAGCATCTCCATCTGCCCATGGGTCCTGTCCCCGTGCTCTAATAAACCACCTTTTTGCACCAAAGACATCTTAAGAATTCTTTCTTAGCCGTCGGCTCCGAAGCTTACCCCACCAAACCTCACCTAGGTTCTAGAACTTCATCAGAACCTTCAAGCATTAGCCCCTCCTCACCCCCACTGCATTGCTTGTTGCTAAAAAAAAAAAAAGAGCCTTCGGTGTCAGAACTCCTATGAGAATCAAGTGTGCCTTCCCAGAAAGGATTTCCAAAATTCACATGTTGAGGGTAATATTTTTTTTTAATTCAAGCAAATTCGTGCTTTTATTCATTGTTGATAAATATGTAAACTGGTACAACTTTCTTGGAGGGCAATTTATCTCTCTCCAAATCCAAAATCAGTATTTCCTCCTACCCAGCAGCGCCCCTTCCAGGTATCTGTCTCTGGAAACCCTTGCGTGTATACACAAAAAGTCAGGTTTAGAAACGGTCATGGCATCTCTTATTTATAAGAGCAAAAAGTTGGAAGCCAGCCAAAATCCATCCAGAGAAGAATGACCAAATTATTCCTGCACACTATGCTGAAGTTAAAGAAAAGGGTGTTGATCTGGATATACTGACAGAAAAACCTTGATGCAAATTAAGTTAGAACAGGGATTGCACACTTTTTCTACAAAGGTCGGCCCATACACATTTTAGTCTCCATGAGCCACGGTCTCTGCTACATTTATTCAATTCCACCACTGCAGCGCAAAAGCCATGGAAAATAAATAAATGACAAAGATGGCTGTGTTCCAATGAGTACTTTTTTTTTTTTTCTTTTTTACAAAAACAGGGATGGGGCTGAATCTGGCCCACAGACCACAATTTGCCAACCCTTGAGCTTAAAAAAAAAAAGAGATTCTAGATCAATGTGTGCAACTTGAAAAACTGTTACCCCATTTAAGTAAAAAAAAAAAAAAGAAAGAAATAGATCTGTATGTGTACATATTTATGTATATACGTGCATTTAAAGTCTTGAGCTTACAAAAAGTAATAAAATCATTAGGCCACCTTCAAATAACAGCTTGAGGAACTCTGACAACTGTTTTTTTTACACATGACCTCTATTCCCCAGAAGCCTTCATTTAGACAGCAACTCTAACACATTATTCTCCGAAGAAAGGATTAAGTAAGAATTGTCAGCCCCTCATAAAAGAACAGTTGGCAGGCAACCAGATCTGGGGCTCTCTTCCAAGATTAGAATGGCCCAAGCCCCCCAATCTGGGCCAAAGGCCACCCCAGGCCTGATGGGCAGGGGCAGGGGACTTTCATACCTGGTTTTTGCTTTGAAAGATCCCAAAAGCCAAAAACAAACAAACCAAAACAACAAACAACAACAACAGCAAAAAAGAACAGGAGCTCTTTTGAAAAAAAAAAAGTAATTCATTTGAAGTATTAATTAAAATGCAAATGACTCTAAGATGGCTTGGCTTTTAAATGTTCGCTCTGAAGTTCCCACAAACAGTAAAACATATGATGAGCTTCTGTTTAGAATGATCTGCATACACACTCACCGATGAACAATTGCTTGACTTGAAAATAATTAGGAAAGGTTGGAGGCGGGGCATTAAATGCCAAGCAAGGCAGCAAAATCCTTCAGGAGGAGGGGTTCTCCTTGGGGAGGATCAGGGAGGGACAGGCTTGTAGAGCAACATTCCTCTAAGGCTCAGCCCCCAGCTGGCTCACCTGAGGGGACGAAGCTCGCCTCCTACTGGAAGGGAAGCCAAGGGACCAGGGAAGGTCCTCGCCACTTCAATGCAGATCTTGCTACCTCTGCGGCCCCAGACTTAATTCTGACCCTTTTCTTCTGGAGTCCCAGAAGGGAAAGAAGCTATGTACAAACAGGAAGCTCCTGGGTGGGAGGGAATGGACAGGTTATCGTCTTCAAAGAAAGAGGAAAAGTAATTCATTTATCAAGCCCTACTTTGCACCAGAGGCTGAGCAAAGC
Organism: Mustela putorius furo; assembly: GCF_011764305.1. Classification (NCBI taxonomy): domain Eukaryota; kingdom Metazoa; phylum Chordata; class Mammalia; order Carnivora; family Mustelidae; genus Mustela; species Mustela putorius. The sequence continues at coordinate 6,895,879 of NW_025422019.1, forward strand.
ATCTTGACCATCTCTATCCCAATTTTACTTAATATTTCCAACAACCTGGAGAGATTGGAATTGGTGGGGAAGGAAGGAAGCAGCAAAAAAGGTAAGGGATTTGGCCCAGGGTCATGAAAAGGGAAAAGGAAGAGAATGGAAGAGACTAGGTGATACTGACCACAGCAGCTTCAACAATTACACCTGAGATGTAATCGACTGCATGACCATTTATTCCACTTACACAGCTCCTAAGTCAGGACCCAGAAGTGGAACTGCACCTGATAATTCCACAGGTGGGGGCTGCCATGAGGACCCCCCCAGGCCAGGGATGCAGGACGGGCACCAGCTCTCACACAGTGGGGCGGCTAAAACAGCTCCGAGCCCCAGTCTCAGCATCTAAGTAACTTCCTCCGCTAGGACTCCAGCACATTCTGGTCTATGACAAAGTGTCGCTGAGGGTCCCAACACCTACTAGTCAGTTAATAGCAGCCTGAGATGGTGCTGGAGAAGACCTAGAGCCTCAATAGTCAGCACTGATCACCACCATTTCAGACCAATTTGTCGAAACTATTGTTTTCTGTAGCACTTGAGACTTAATTTGGTAGAGGGCTCTCTTCCTCTTTACACACTATTGTCATCTTCTGTTCCTACACCAAATTTTCTCTCCATGCATTCATGCTGTGACAACCCAGACATTTGCCACCAGGAATCTCCTCATTTGAGGGGCGCCTGGGTGGCTCAGTCGATTAAACGTCCGCCTTCAGCTCGGGTCACGATCTCAGGGTCCTGGGATCGAGCCCTACATCAGGCTCCCTGCTCAGTGGGGAGTCCGCTTCTCCCTCTGCCTCTGCTTCTCCCCCCCAACTTGTGCTCACTCCCGCAAATAAATAAATAAAATCTTTTTTAAAAAGAAGAAGAAGAATCTCTTTGTCAGAAAGCAACAAGAAGCTAGCTTATGTAGACTTGACTGAAGACACTGAGGGAGACAGAGGAAAAGGTTTACACCATGTCTGAGAGAACAGCTCTAAGTTCTTCTTTGCTGTTTTGGTTCTCAAAGTCCCTCTAGGCCACTTCTTCCCCCACAGTCCTGCCTGTCTGCTCCTGTATGGGTCTCCTGAATCTTTCCACCCCCAATTTCAAACTCCTCTTCCCCCATATTGTTTAGAGAAATTCTACCCTTCCCTCCTCTTGCCTCTGCCTTTACCAAACAAGACCCACTTTAGGGAACACTGCTCATCAACCATCTCTTGTGACTAACCACATCTCATTCCCCATCCCTACCTTAAACAGCCCACCAAGGCATCTCTTTCAAACTCAAATGGTGCTCTTCCAGGAAGACTCAAGGAAAGGGGGTTATACCCACTTTAGTCTAGATTCCCTTTCACGCATCTGTGGAGACAGGGACGCTAAGGAATGGGAATGATACACCCCTTCTCTCCCTTAAACCTTGTTTCCTAAGGATCATTTCCTCTTTGGCCATTGATCCAGGGCCCAGACAGCCGCTGGGAGCCACCTACAGCCCTCTGAGAAGCAGTCTGTGTGAGAGGGGACAGACTTGCTGTGTGTGGCTTTCGGGAGCAAAAGGTGCAAGGGCGGGCAGTGTGCCTCGGGAGCTGTCCCGCCATGACCAGGAATCACACATACTGCACCTTACTTTAAGGTGTTGGCAGGGACCCCCGTGACCACAGGGCATGGTCTCACCATGGGCAAAAGTGGGATCGGCTGAACTTCCAACTTGTCCACAAGAGGTCTCAGATCCTACATTCTCACTCCTCAGTGTTCAGAGGGGAGAGACAGGCCAGGATGTCGATAATGTAAAAGTGTGCACAATCACCCATCCTGACTCGCCCACAGCATCTTACCGCAGGGACATTTGCTGCTCCAGCTTGAATGAGAAAAAACACATCTCCTATTAGCAGCATTTTTTTTAAGATTTTATTTATTTATTTAACAGAGGGAGAGAGATTGCAAGTAGGCAGAGAGAGGGGGGAAGCAGGCTCCCCACTCAGCAGATACCCAATGCGGGTTTTGATCCCAGGACCCTGAGACCATGACCTGAGCTGAAAGCAAAGGCTTAACCCAGTGAGCCACCCAGGCGCCCCAGCAGCATTGATTAGAACTGAAAATAATTTATTCTTTAAACTCAGTTAAGGACACCACTAAAATCTGTTAATATTCTTAATTTGTTTAACACATGCTTTCTTTGAAAGAACACAAAGATAAGCTCTGGTCTGGCCTGTTTGGGGAATCGTGATCAGTTCTGAATTTAAAATTTGGAAGATAGAAGCCTTCCCTGACTCTGAACATTCCCATCATGTGGTTTTCCTCATCCTACCCATTTTACAGAATGACGGGTTAAGGAGAGAAGACGCATTTGTTCTCTGGGCCACGCTGCCCTAAACACAGGCCAAGGGCATGCCAAGACCCACCCAAGTATTTTTCCAACCCAGGCTATCTGCCTCCAGTTGTTTAGTTCGGTCTGGTTTGGGTTAGTTTAGTTTCATTTCATTTGGTTTTGTTTTCCTTTGCTTGGCTTTGCTTTACCCTTTTGTTTTGGGAGTAGAGGGCAAAGTGGAATGGTCCAAAAATTACTCAGAAAGACCAGCATCTTCAGAATGTATATTGGATGTACAGTGTGCTCCTGAAAATACCCTCTAACATTGATGAAATGATTCGAGCAGTTCCCTCCTTTAAAATAGTTTTGAGGGTATACTGTGTGTAAGGTGTTACAGGGGTCCCACACAGAACCGAGTCCCGAGTCCCTGAGTGCTGAAACCCTCGCGAGGGAGAGAAGTCAAGCACAACAGCCCAGTGCAAAACAGAGTCATTCAGACAAGTCAATGCTCAAAGAGTCAGAGGAAAAAGAGCAGATAGTAGGACTGCCTGATTTAGCAAGCGAAAATGCAGCATATGGCCAAGGAATTCGACTATAACTGGACATCTTGTATTTCATCTGGTCAGGAAAATAAAGCCAGACTTCTCAGAGGAGAGGGGATGTCAGTGAACCAGAACGTTAAACAGTGGAAAGATAGGTACAGGGTTCAAGGGGGAGGTTAATGGGAAGAAATTTGGGATGGCCCAGCAGGTGGGCTTGGCCGGAGCACCTGTCTCTGCCCGTTTTGACTGCTGTGACAGAAGGTGAGTCACATACGACAGGCATCTATTCCTCACAGATCTGGAAGCTGGGCAAGTCCAAGATTGAGGCACCGGCAAATCTGGTGTCTGCTGAGTACCTGCCTTTGGGTCGCCGGGGGCCGTCTCCTCTCAGGAGCCTCACGTGGTGGAAGAAGACATGCCGGCTTTCCAGGGCTACTCTTATGAGGGCACTAATTCCATTCATGAAGACTCCGCTCTCGACCCCAGCACCTCCCAGAGTCCCCACCTCCTAATGTCATCACGTTGGGGGTTAGGATTTCAACCTGAATATTTGAGGACACAAACATTCAGCCCACAGCATCACCTTGAAGCCGGGAGCAGCGGAGGCAGCACGCTGACCAAACTGTGTGAATCCGTCTCAGACAAGAACTTGACTCCTCAAATCCATGCCATAATGTATGAGAAGAGCATCCTGTTAAATGGAAAGACGCTGTAGAAGCTTTTGGAAGGCCAGTCCAACCATCTCCCAATTTATAAACGTCCATTACACCTTATACATCAGTGGCGCTTCTTCAAGAAGGATCTGTCTGTGTCGCAGTTTGGACGAGCTCATTTCATGCTCGGAAATTTTTTGAAAGGAACATTTCGGTCCCATCTGAACCAAGTCTGATCAAAATGAGAGAAATGAGAGATGTACCATCACGAGGGTTTGGAAATTGTCAGGGAATCAGCAAATGTGGTCCTGATGACGACATTCCCCACCCCCTCGGGCTTCTCACTGCAGGGTCTTGGCAAAGTCCCATCACCCCACTGAGACTAAGTGTCCTCCCAGGGAGACAGACTTTGCTGACCAGGGTAAGGAGCTGGGATGGTATCCACAGAGGGCCTAGCACAACGCGCCATGCCGTGGACACCCCATAAATGACAATGTTGGCAGAAGCCTGGCTTCCAGCGCCGTTCTGATGGTTACATGCAGATTTCTGGGCTACAAAACAGTCATCTGAGCAGTCTTCAATCTCCCTTAAATAAAAGTTTATGAGCTGAGTCCTCCTATTTCCCGCCAGTTACTCTTTAACTAAAACCCCACGTGCAGCAGCTGCCCAGCCTGGTTAGCAGGGAGGCAGCCAAGGGCCGGGGCCAAGCCACGCCAAGCCTGTGTGCCCCTGCCAAGGCTCAGAGACCCGAGAAGCAGCACATGGTGGACCTTGGCAGCCGGCCAATCTCCCCCCGTCTAGCCTCTGCAGGACAAACTTAGCACATTCACGGTCCTCCATGCTGTCGTGGTGCTTTGAATGAAAAGATCCTTTGATGCGAAAACAGCAGTCTTGTTTTTCTAAGTTGCCTTGAGCCCTGCATTTTCCCTGGTGAGATCAAGTCCTGTCTTTGGCTCCAACCCCATGCCATTCCCAAAAGCCCCTGAGATGCCCTCACTGCCAGCAGCAGGTGGCCCACCTGCCCACACCTGAAGACCAGAATAAGCCACCCCAAGGGTTAGCACCTGCTCAAGTCACAGGCACCAGAGATACTTTCCGAGCCTCATAGTAGTCCCTGAAAGGAGAATCCTTATGAATTCCAGATGACACCTGCCAAGTTCCGGGCACGTCCTTCCAGCAGGTGTCTGGTACTGGGTAAGCCGCTCTGTTGCTTCCCGGCAGCCTCACCTCAAGACAGTACATAATCTCACCCCAGTTCCTCATCCGTAATTGGGGAGAAGGTCACCCCAGTTCCTCATCCATAAATGGGAAGAAAATTCATAAATAGGGAGATTGTGAGGCTAAAAGAATTCTGTACATGTGTATCATCTAGCATTTCTCCCGGCACACAGTCAGCTCTCAGAAAACAGGGACAGGAATGAGAACTAGCATTGATTGTGGGTTTACTATGTGCTGACAACTTTTTGAGGGCTCTGCAAATGTCTGCTCCTTTAATCCCTGTGACAACCTGACAAGGAAAGTGCCATTATTATCCTCCATGTTTCCAGTGAGGAAATAAAGATCCTGAGAGGTTCCGTGCCCTACCCAAGTTCATGTAACTCTAACAGGTAGGCAGAGCTCCAGACGCCAGACTCCAGGCCCTAATCACTGCCAACACTGGCCTCTTTATAGTTACTGCTCAGGAAGGTCGTTCCACTGCAGGACAGGGCAGCCTTGGCCTGGAACAGCTTCAGGGCCCCGAGAACCAGGGTTGCACACAAATCTTCTGCCTCCACCGGTGGGTTCCACCCAGACTCCCCTAGCCTGGACAGCGGGCCACCTGGCCCCACATCTTGATTTTCTGAAAGACATAGAGCCTTCTCTGCAGTCCTGCCTGCATTCCCTTCCAGTCCCAAGCCCGCCCTTCCCGGGCCATGTGACAGGCCAGCTGCCCCACACTCTGCAGCATACATTCAGCTCCAGCGTTTCCGGCCTTCCTGGGACTCAGTCCATCTGGTCCTGCACCATCCCATCTACTAAGCCTGCTGATTGTGCTCCCCTTGGTACCCACAAATCACTCCTCAGATGCAATTTCTCAGCATCATTTACTGGAGTTCTTACCTTGGATCTTCCACATGGTGGGCCTGGCCCCCAGGCCCAGCCTCAAGATGCTCTAGAGAAAGGTCTTGTGAAGTGCCCGTCACCCCGAGACCTCCCTCACTGTATGCATCACCCGCCCAGCCAAACTCTCCATTGTGCGGCTGTGGGAGCACGGCGCCGACACAGCCACCGGTCCCCCAACAGTGATCCCCAACAGATACACAGATGCCAGGCCCTCCCGCACTGGCCCAGACCAGCTCCCCAACTAACCCTTTTTTGACTCAGAGCTTGAGACCAGAAAGCTTAAAAGCAGCAACTTTACCCACATCCTAGTCCTGGGAGAGGCCGTGAAATGCTAGCAGTGCTGTGCCCGAATATTTATCCTTCCTTTTTACAGCTCACCCATTAAGAAAGGTCCATGAAATTGACTTTAGATTCCCATTTCTTTGGCATTTATCTGCTTCACTTTTATTTCCACCTAGGCCAGGAGATAAAATGCAGTGAAAACACAAACTCCTATGTAAAAAAAAAAAAGTGGGGGGCCAGATTACCACTATTCTCTACCAGTTTCACCGTCACAGATGCACTTTCTGGATAAATCACTTGTCGGTCATTGTAACATGAGCATGACTTGGTTTATCTATCTTCTCTGTAACAAACTCTAGGTGTGAAAGAGTGGGACACAAAGCAGGAAATGTGCAATGGAGAAAAAGAGCAAGGGAGAGAGACATTTCAGGAAAGGGCACTGCCTCAAACCCGGCCACCAGGAGCTCTCTGTGCTCCCCCATGCCCTCCAAGGGACACATTTGGCCCCCAACAGTTCAACCGATGCCCTCCCTCCGTCCCCTCTCGGAGTCCATTCTTTCCATCTCCCCCACCTCCGCCCAGGTCACCGCTTGCCTAGTGCTCCATTTCCCCCCTAACTAATCCCCTTGCTTCCCATCTTGTCCTCTACAGCTCCTATTCTAATAGCAGGCAGAGTGTCCATTCAAGATATAAGTCAGGTCAATTCACATGTTCTGTTTTCAATGCTCTAAAAGTTTCTCGTAGTACCCACAATAAAATCAAAGCCCTATTTTGGTTTTCACACCAATGACCTGATCCGCACCTTCCTCTCTATTCCACTCTTCCACCCTCTAACCCTATTCTCCCTGCCTTTCCTCAAAGGGGCCAGCAGAGCTTGATCCAGCCTCAGGGCCTTTGCACCTGCTGCTGCCTCTGTTGAAAATGCTCAGAGCTGACTCCTCCCCACCCTGAGGTTGCAGGCCAGATGTCACTTCTTTGTTGATGACTTTCCAAACACCCTGTCTAAAATAGCTGTTTCCTTGAGGATGTGGAACAAAGGGCTGGTTGCCCAAAGGAAGAGGATGGGAGGGTGGGCAAAATCGGTGAAGGGGAAGGGGACATGTAAATTTCCAATTACAAAATTAATAAATCCCAGTAGTTCAGTCGATGATATTTTAATGTCACTGAATGGTGGTAGACGGTATCCACCTTCACAGTGAGCATAGCTGAAGGCGTAGACTTGTAGAATCACCATGTCACACACAGGAAACTAATGTAACAGTGTGTGTCAACCATACACAAGTAAAAAACTAAATGAACGAGTGAACAAATAAGTAAACACAATAGCTTCCTCCTTCATTCTGTCTCTGACACTCTGTTACCACCCTCTTTCTATTCTGCAGAGTCCCAGCGAAGAAGTGAAATCACATACTTAGACATTTGCCATGCTTACTGTCTGCCTCCCCCATTAGAACATAGGCTCCAGGACGGCCGAGAAAGGCTCCTCCCAGTTCCCCTGTGTGCCAGTGCCTAGAGCAGGGCTGGACCTGTAGTTGGTGCTCAGTGAAAATGAATGAGCATGGAAGATGTCTGAGGAGCACAGGTCTGGCTGGGAATCCCAAAATAGACCAGCACTGCTGGACCCATCGGGTAGACTCATCCTGACATTCTTGGCTTGCATGTGGATGAGTGGATGGGCCAACAAGACCCCATCTCAGTGGGGACTTGTGGTTCGTTCCAGTTGCTGGGGTGCTGTCAGGGTTCACCTCAGCCACTGAGAGCCTTGTCTAAGGTCACACTCCTCTCAGGGCTGTCCACATTCCAGGACCAATTGCAGTGACAGGGGAAGACCCAGCCACGTGCGCTCAAGGAGGCACATCTCCGGCGGGCTGTTCCAGCTCCAACCCTCCCCACGAGGCTGTGCTCAGGTGCCATCAGGCCTGCACCCCTGCTGCTCAGCACCACGCCAGGGGCAGAGACCAGGCCCTCGTGCCTAGTGAGAGGGCTGGACAAATCAGCCAGCAGTTATAGTGCAGGGTTACAGTGGCTAGGATGACAGAAGACACATGGCCTTCTGGGGCATGGGGCAGAGGGCAGAGGGGAGCCTCTAACCCAGTCCTGAGCTAGTTGGCCAGAGAGAGGCACCAGAGAAACCTCCCAAAGAAAATGCTGTTTCAGTTCAGTTCTGAGAAATAGAGAGAGTCCAGGGGACCACTGCGGGCAGGACATGGGTGCGTGGATATGGGGACACAAAGTCGAGAAGCTGAGAAGGTACTGTGTAGGGAGACACAGGAGGTGAGGACCCAAGGGAATAGGAGGCTTTGGGGGAAGAGCCGGATGTGAGAAGTGTCCAGAATCCCAGGGGCCCACACCCACTGTAAGATCAGAGAAAGCATCCAGCTGCACAGTCCAGTCCCCACACAGCCCCTTCCTTGTGGTGGGGTGTTGTAGTGGGGGAGGGGATGGCTTGAATCTGGGTGCTTCTGCGTCCTCCTGCCTGCGCTGGGCTGTGGGAGGGCGAGGAGACCTGGCCTGGCTGACCTCCAATGGCAACCAGTTCCAACGGGACCACCCTCTGAGTCTGCTCTGTGTTGACCACATCACACCACCTGCTCTTTCCAAGTTCACCCATCACGAATGCTCCTCACTTGGTATTTATCACCTAATGAAGGTCTGCAGCCTTTCAAATCCAAGGGCGACCATCTGACTAAAGCCTACCAGCTCCATTTCCATATCCCTGACAAAGTCACATTATCTACTCTTGACCAGAGCGCCCAGTGACCCTCTCTGTTAATGAAATACCACAGCGATTAAAACCTCTGTCAGGCTTGGTATTTGAAAGTATCGGGGACTCTTTTAGAGAACACACTTCACAAACTGCCTGGAAAGCTCCATCACTTGGGAGAATTGCCTTTTGAACCAGGACTGATTTTTTTTTTTTTTTTTTTTTTTTTTTTTTTAAATAAGGAGAGGGGGATAAGAGAGTTTCAGGTTTGGTTTTGTGAGTTCATTTCATTGCCTGGCTTTTCATAAAAGCTTTCAGAGTAACTGATATTTTTATTCTGAGAGCATTTCCATCTACATCAGACCACTGGCTCGTTTTTAGCTAATTAAACTTATGAAACGAGGAAGTGGATAAAAGTTCATTCCAGAGGTATAGGCTGCTGGGATTCTGCATGCTAATTGAGCCCGTGCCCCCACAAAGGATATACACGGCAGGCTGGCTGCAGCATACCCCGCATCAGCTCCTGAGCGCAGCCTGGGGACATTGGGGAGGGGGCCGCACTGTCAAATCAACCAGGGGAAAATCTCATATTTGGAACATGACACTTCACTGCATACCTTCATATTTTGAAATGCCCCCCCGCCCCCCGCCGTGCGCCATCTTTTTATTTAATTCTGCCAACAAATGACCCAGCAATGACTGGAGGAACCTTGAACACTGCAATGGAGTGTCTGATTTAAATCGACATTCAGAAGTTCCAGAAGGGAATAGATATTTTTAGAACCGCAACTTTCTATGAAACAAAAGTGTTGTGTGCTTAGTAATAATGGGCATTGTTCAGTAGCTACAGTGTGTCAGGTGATATGTAATCTATGTTTCTGTCTCTCAGAAGAACGCTCCAAAGCAATCATTCTTACCCCCTCGGTCTAGAGGAGGAACTGCGATCTTGAAGGGTTAAAAGAAATCCAAGGACACAGAGCAAGTGCACAAATTGAACCTGGGGCTACCAGATTCAAATTCATACTCTGTCTGTTGCAGGAGACTTAAAACAGATACTCTGGACCTGGCTGGGTGAAACCAGTCTCTGGCATAAGAGGACAGGGGTGCCTGTGTGGCTCAGTTGGTTAAGCGTCTGCCTTTGGTTCAAATCATGATGATCTCGATGTCCTGGGATCAAGCCCCATGTTGGGCTCTCTGCTCAGTGAGGAATCCGCTCTCCTTCTCCCTCTGTAACTGCCCCACCTCACCACTTGCATTCTGCCTCTCAAATAAATAAAATATTTTTAAAAAACAAAAAACAGAGGAGAGAGAGACTTGCGTTCCAGCCTACCTAGGTGATATTTTTCTTCCTTTTGTTCTATAGTCAAAGTTCTATTGCTACCAACAGTATTTGCTTCTCCTACCCTTGGGTAAGAGTAAGCTAAGGATTGTCTACATCTCTACATTCTACATTCTACAATCTACATTCCCCTTTACAGGCTGTTTCATCTGCCTATTCTTTTGATGCTGAACACAGGAGAGAACAGTGCGAACCCCAATGGTATCTTGATGCCAAGAAACGGGGACCACCAGCTCAAACAGTCGAATGCTTTAGAATGGGGTGCTCACTGTCCCACAGGCAATGAGACCACCAATGACAAGTACTGGTCACCAAGGTCATGTTAGCTGTCCCATTTCTCCCAGTAAGCCCTGCAAATAAACATGCCGGCTTTGCCAAGAAGATTATGGGGGGACAAAGATAAAATGAGGTTAAACCCTACCAGATATTAAAATAGATTCCAAAACTACTCTATTTTTTAATTTGTACTTGTGCAAGAATAGACAAGAATAAATAAAAGGAAACAATAAAGAATGAAGTTACAACTAAATGCATAATTTACAGAGACACCGGGGTGGCTCAGTTGGTCAAGCGTCGAACTCTGGATTTCAGCTCAGGCCATGGTCTCAGGGTCATGAGATGGAGCGCCGCATCGGGCCCCATACAAGGTATGGGGGCTGTGTGGGATCCTCTCTCTCCTTCTCCCTCTACCCCTCCCTCCCTCTCTCTCTTAAAAAAAGATGCATATTTTACAGATGGAAATTTAGCAGGCAATAAAGGTAGCATTTCAAATTGTCAAGAAAAATTAATGAATTTATAAAATGGTGATGCACACCTGGCCAGCAATGGGCAGAAATATGTAAGCAAACCTACACCAATTCCTATCAAAAATAAGTTCCAGACAAATCCATTAAAAGTAAGAAATAAAAACATATAATCACCAGGAAATGAAGAAATGTATTTATAATTTTAGAGGAGAGAAAGCCTTTAGTATCATGACACAAAATTGAGAAACCATAAAGACAATATTGATAAATCTGACCAAATAAATATTTTAAAAAGCATCCAAATATAGCCAAAAGACAAGACGAACAATATTTATACCTCTTGGCAGATGGGAAGCTGGTTTCCTTAATACATAAAAGCTCTTATATATCAATAAGAACAAGGTGAACCCAATAGAAAGAAAAGTTGCCAAAACCAACATTTCAGGCAATTCAAAAGAAAATGAAATCAAATTGAACATCACATATAACAAATGCCTCAGTCACTCAAAATCAAATAAATGCAAATTACAGCAACATGAATTATCTTCCCCTTTTGTCTCTGAGAGCAAATAAAACGATCTTATCAAAACCAAAATCTATGTCTCCTCCCTGTTTATTTTTTTTTTAAAGATTTTATTTATTTATTTGACAGAGAGAAATCACAAGTAGATGGAGAGGCAGGCAGAGAGAGAGAGAGAAGCAGGCTCCCTGCTGAGCAGAGAGCCCGATGCGGGACTCGATCCCACGACCCTGAGATCATGACCTGAGCCGAAGGCAGCGGCTTAACCCACTGAGCCACCCAGGCGCCCTCCTCCCTGTTTAAACCTCTTCAAAGGTCTCCCCCTCCTCTTAGGGAAGAATCTGAAGTGGGTCCTGTGAGGTCTGGCTCTGAACCCACCTCTCCTTCTCAGCGCTCCCCACCCAGGTTCTCTTTCAGGACCTGTGCCCATGACATAGTTCCTTTTCTCTTAGTTGCTCTTCCTCTCTTCTCCTTTCGTCCTTCACCTAATGACTTTCTCTTCATTCCATAGGTCGCTGCGCAGTTGTCCCTTCCTGGAGGAAGTTTGTCCTGCCCCTCCAGCCCACCCCCTAATTAGATCAGCCTCTCTTTTCTCTGTTCTCTTAACCATCATGTGCTTCTCTTTTATATCACTTCTAAAAGTGGAAATTTGCATTTTTAATGTGATTTTTTTTAAGATTTTTATTTATTTATTTAACAGACAGATCGCAAGTAGGCAGAGAGGCAGGCAGAGAGAGAGGAGGAAGTAGGCTCCCCACTGAGCAGGGAGCCCGATGCGGGGATCAATCCCAGGACCCTAGGATCATGATCTGAGCAGAAGGCAGAGGCTTTAACCCACTGAGCCACCCAGGTGCCCCTTTTATTGATTATTTAACGAATGTTTGTCTCCCCTTCTGAACTGCAAGCTCCACTGAGAAAGGGCTCTGCCATTTACTTTTCCTCTCCACTGTACTCCCACAACCTAACGTACATGCTTGGCATATAGTAGGTGCTTAATTAATACTTCAAGTGACTGAATCAATGACAGAATTGTTGTCTCCTGTGATATTCACAAATACCAAAAGGTACAAAGAAAACCAGGCATTTTCATACACTACTGTCAAAAAAGGTTATTGGAGGCCCGAGAAGGTTGTGCCCAATAGAATGGATGTGTCTGTTAGCTGTCCTTGCAGATCTGCACAAAGATCTGTGAATAAAGATGCTGCATGCAGCAAGGTTAGTAACTGCAAAAGCCAAGAAACTATACACCTATTCTTCATCAGAGAACGAATTAGAAATATACATCTACCGAAAGAATACTTTCAGAGAGGCCTGCTCATCCTTATACAGATGTGGGAAAATCCTCAAGGTAGAATAGGAGGCAGCAAAACAAGTTTTGGAATGAGCCAAACAAAGTGATCTCATGTGTGATTTTTTTAAGTGATATGATATATATCCTTTTATGTGCATAGGAAATTTCTGGACAGATAAACAAAGCCATTAATCATGGTAACCTCAGGGGGAGGGGTTAGAGGAAGACAGACTTTGCACTTTACGCCTCTCTGGACAATATGAATTTAGCCATAAATATCTATTTCGTTTTTAATAGTACAAACAGGTGCTTTTCAAAAAATCATTGTTTGATAAGGAATCCCCAAACAAGTTCATTAGCATCATGCTACAGAGCCCCTATCTTTTCCAATTATCTTCCTTTCTTGCTCGGTTATCTTAAAAGTCAGAGGTTCTTAACCCCGGATCCTCATTTTTCTCTGCTGACTTTGCCCATTTTCAATGGTATCCGTGACTTTACAGCACTAATGGAGCTCCAGTTTAGAGGCATGATTTCATAAAGTAAAAATGCCTTTAAATTTCAAGCCAGAGCTCCAAGGATGCCTGGGTTTAATAAATGCTCTTTGGCCTGGCTCTTCACATCCCGAGGCTTGCCTGGATCCGGGCCCTCCACACAAGTCCCTCCCCAGTTTCGCACCCCTTGGAATGGGCCACAGAAGAGTCAATGGAAATAGAAGGAAACTTACCCAGGTCTGAGTGGAGCTGGTTCTTCCTGATACCTCTCTTTAATGCTTTGAGTTAATTTTCCGGTTGAGCTGCCAAAAGCTAGTTACTCCAAAAATAAATATATACCTGAAGTAAAACCAATCTACCTGTAATAACCATATGGAGTACACCAACACCGCGTTCAGGAGGAGGAAGGAATTATGTAACAACACACCGTGGTGCTGTAGAGCTTGTTTCCATGACTCCATAAATAATAAAACCACCCCAGACACTGCCGTAAGTGAGCTATGAAGGATACTTGATTTCCTCCAGTTCTGTTGGTCCTCTACCATCTGCCGGGCTGGTAACACCACTAAAGGGAGCGTTAACACAAGCAAAAGCCTCCTTCAGATTCTATCTTTCCCCGCGTACCCTTCAAATCGTGTACACTGTTGGGGTAGTGATTTGGCTGTTGCTGTTTAGAATGGCTCCGGGAGCCTGCTTCCCTCCCTCCTCCAACCCCCTTGGCACCTTCGACAACCCCACCCCGACCCCCGCTCTGTCCTTCCTGCTCCCACGGGAAGGGGAAGCAAAGGACCGCAGTACTCCTACTCGCTCTCCTCAGGGCACCTCCTGGAGATTCTGAGGCCTGGAGCCAGGGGACCATTCCTGTCCAGCCACAGTGGAGAATGTGGTGCTGCCCCCGTGGCCAACTCTCTCCTCCGGATCCCTTTATGTCTCCATCCTCCCTTTTCTCTTCAAAAGTCCTGGATGCTCCCTTTGGGAGACCCTGTCCCACAGCCTCCTCCTCACTTGGCTAGGCCTTTCTCCTGCTCAAAGAAAAGGTCAGCTTTGGGCTGCATAAAGAGCAGTAGGAGACTGATCTACACTGCTTTGGGTTTACTTTTACTAGTTCATTTGTTGAGCAAGTGGGTTTTATCCACTTATTATTTGTCCCTTGTCCTATGGGTAATCCATAATCATACCATCCACTTCTCCAAAAAAAAAAAAAAAATCAAAATTCTCTCTGGAAAATTGGGATTAAGAAAAGCAAAGCCAATTGCCTCAGAATAGTTCCATGAAATGTGGGATAAGAACTTGGGGGCAGAGGAAGGATCTCTGCTAGCCTTTCTCTGGGGACTGTGGACACATTAATACCATTGATTTCTCTATGATATGGGTCACCAGGACCTGCAGGAGGCCAGCACTATGCCAAGGCACAGGTTTGGCCTGGTGGCACCCTCTGAAAATCCAGGCCTGAGGAACATTCATCCAGGCCACATAAAAGCATAAAATAGCCCCAACATCACTATCTGCCTGCCCCCTTTACTTTAGAAATGTGTACCCTAGTGGTCCAGTAGAGAATACAGAACCAGACAGACATAGAGGGAAATCCTCTCTCTGCCACGTGACAGCTATGTAATCCCAAGATCCCTTAAACTCACTAAGACTCAGTTTCCTCATCCAGAAACAGTATATAACCAAATCTACTTTGTTGGACTGTTATAAGGATCAAAAAAGATCATGGACTTAAACTACATAGTACACCTAGTTGTCCTTTCCTTTCTGAAAAATATAGCCCCTTTTCACTTTGGCTGCCAGGGAGCTCAAAGTCAAATCAAAAGCAACAACATTCTTCCTCCCTTCTCTCCAAACTGAATCTATGTTGCTTATTCTTACTTGCCTTTGGCCTAAATCTTTGTTGCTGTATTTATATTATTTTATTTTATGTGTTCCTGTTTTAAATCGCCTCCGAGCCTCTATAGAAGAAATAAATAGACTTATTAAGCCAAAAGTGGACACTTTCCTGCCTTCCTGCTGGGCTGCATGCACCTTTGCTCTGTCGGCATCCCAGGAGATGACCGACTTCAACTCAAAGATGATGGATATTCTTTTAGTTCTGATAGAATTCTAGGTTTAAAATGACCTTTATTATCCTAAGCCATGGAAGGTGTGTCACCTGCAAAATCATTTGGAATCCTCCACAGGTAGAAGAAGAAAACCAGGGTTTTGTCCCTAACATGTCCCAGTCTAGGGCTGAACAGTTATCCCAACTGTCCTGTACTCCCATGGAGGGCTGGGCATTGGCCGCTCTGTTGGGAAGTCACACCTGGCTTACTAACTGTCAGGGGCTTTCAGCAGAGTTAAGCTTGATGAAGGCCACCCAGTGACAACATGGTACACAGAAAAGGCAGGATTGGCCAGGAGACACAGTGCACCCAAGTTCTCAGTGTCTCCTGAGAGGGCATCCTGCCAGGAGGCTGGAAGACAAGGCACCAGGGGCCTGGGAATACCTGGGGGACTTCTCGTTCTCCCAGAGGTGCAGACAGGCCCAATCAGCACAGAAAGACAAGAAGGGGTTCCTGCTTTGGCCTCCTGTCAGGGGAAGAACAAATACCAACCCGAAGACCTGACAAGCAGCCATGAGTGGGAGTGCCCTCCCATGATGCTTTGGGGCCCCAGGAGCCTGCATTCCATTTGCTAAAGCAGGGAAGCCAACCACACCCTGAGAAAGCAAGGTGACAGCAGCCCCACAGCCGGGCCAGGGCACAAAGTACACTGAGGGAGTCTGCCTTTCTAGCACATGTACTACATGCCAGACTTTGTGCCTGGGGCCCCTTGTTCAGTACATGTGGGAAGCCTGAGATTTCTGTGACAGCTCATCCTAGCCTGAATCTCCTCATCTGTGTCTAAACAAACAAGATGATGCCAACAGACATTCTTGGTTCAAAGAAGACCCAAAGTTCCACCCTAGTTTACCAATTATTTTTTTTAAGATTTTGTTTATTTGTCAGAGAGAGTACACAAGCAGGGAGAAGAGCAGGCAAAGGGAGAAACAAGCTCCCTGCTGAGCAAGGTGCCCGAAGAAGGACTCGATCCCAGCACCCTGGGATCATGACCTGAGCCAAAGTCGGATGCTTAACTGACTGAGCCAGCCAGATGTCCCCTAGTATCCCAGTTAACCTCCAAGGACATCAAATCCTTATGGGACCAGAAAGTAAATCATGTTGCCCTGATGTGAATTTCTTCTGCCTATTATGCCCCAAATTCCAAACCAGTGACTTCTTTCTTCCCAGTGGTTAGAACTGGCGAGTGGTGTTGTTGTGTTGGTGGAGAAGCAGTGTGCGACAGGGTGTTCTCCAGGCTCTTGCAGTCCCATGGCATGGGTTTGCTGGCACCACCTCCTCGCTGGCCTTCCAGGTGGTGGTCTCGCCTGCTCCGTTCATATTCTGCACCCTGTCACCAAGTCACCCCCATCTTCTGCTGAAGAGTATCTCTCCTTACTGATCAAGCCTGGATTCTCGGCTGCTTTACAGATTTTCAGAATCTGTTCTGATTTGCTTCCTATGTCTCTACTTCAATCCACCATTTGAGCCCAACTAGTTCCATTAGCCTAACCACACACCCTTAGCCACCCTCCACAAATACTTAGTAAGCACGCTCTGCATGCCCTAAATCCCAGAGAAACAGAGGAAAAAACCCAGTAAACCCAATCCTTAGTAATTCACAGTTAATGGGTGGAGAGGAAAAGTACTGTCTATGTGTGTCATCTTGTTACATGATCCTTGAGAAGCCTCAGGTTCTCATCTGTTAGCTGGATGTATGACTTCTTACCCACCTGCATAAAAAGCCCCAATTTCAAGAACAGACCCTTTGTTTTCGTACCTATTTTTAGCCATGTGATTTGATGAGGTTGAAATCCTCCAGGGTAGGGATCCTGAGTCAGTCCTGGAATCCCATGCATCTGGCCCCCAAGAATTAATTTAAGAATGGACACACAGACTAGTCAAAGGCAAGGAGAGGCAAAGAGTTTCCTGGGGCTTATGGGAAGACAGCAATATCTCATCGTTCTATGAGTCTCCTAGAAGTGATCCTTTCTCTTCCACTGGATGATATAATGTAGGGTTGAAAGAATTAGAATTCCAGGGACTATTTTGAAACTGCATGATTTCCCAAATGGCCAGAAGCCATTTGGGATGAAGACAAGAGGAATACCTGGCCCTGGGGATACATTTTGAGCCCTAGATCAAGCTTTACCTGAATACAGACTACTTCTAAGCGTATCAGTTAGATGAATGAGCCAGTGAATCTTCTTTATAAATTAAGCCAGTTGGAGTATTTTTAGGTCACTTGGAAACAGACACACTGTAACTGATGTATTCCTTCACAGAGGCAGGGTGGGAATTGAGGAAAAGCACTCTGAAGTGTGTAGAAAAGCTCTCCACACCCCCAGGTAGTGTTATGCAGCAGAGGGTACCCAGCAACTGTCCAATAAAGACTCTCTATATCTTAATGCCTGATGACTCCTGCAGAAAAATTATCTCTGAGTCTGAGGTTTCTGCCTAAACCAAAAGTCTCTGTAACCACTGCTTTTGAAAGCTCCTGGAGACCACAGTGATCACACAAGTCTTAGCCATGGGCAGTCCACAAAGCATATGACAGTGAGGGTTCTCCAGCCCCAGACAGAAAGGGGTGCTTATCTATCCACAGTGCCAAGAGCTAAAGAAACAATCTCAAGAAACCATCCCTGGAAACTGAAAATGATCCAAGGCAAGTGATCAGAGCATGGGAGAGACTGCTGGTGGAGGGATGTCAAGCAGAGAGGAAACAAGGCAATTTAATCTAAGGCCAATGGACTTTCACACACATACATACCCAGTCAAAGATCTTTTTTTAATTATTTATTTTATTTTATTTTATTTTTTCAGCATTCCAAGATTCATTGTTTATGCACCACACCCAGTGCTCCATGCAATATGTGCTCTCCTTAATACCCACAACCAAGCTCACCCAACCCCCTATCCCTCTCCCCTCCAAAAGCCCCAGTTTGTTTCTCAGAGTCCACAGTCTCTCATGGTTCATCTCCCCTTCTGATATCCCTCAACTCACTTCTCCTCTCCATCTTCTAATGTCCTCCATGTTATTCCTTATGCTGCATAAGTAAGTGAAACCATATGATAACTGACTCTCTCTGTTTGACTTATTTCACTCAGCATAATCTTCTCCAGTCCCGTCCACATTGATACAAAAGTTGGGTATTCATCCTTTCTGATGGAGACATAGTACTCCATTGTATATATGGACCATATCTTCTTTATCCATTCATCCGTTGAAGGGCATCTGGGCTCTTCCCACAGTTTGCCAACCGTGGCCATTGCTGCTATGAGTCAGAGAGTCAAAGATCTTGAGGCCAGTCTACTCCATCAGTGATTGTCAGAACACAGGATCTGATCTGTCTCTCTGGCTGAAGAGATGATCCCATCAGCATTGTTATTTCATGTTCTGGATCCATCTCCAAACAAATGTTATCAGCACATCAACACATCTGATTCTGAGGCAATTCCTCCCAGTGTTAGATCACCTCCCTGAGCTGCCCGGTACCTGATTCTCTCCTTACCACAGCAATCAAGACAGCCCTGGTTGCCCGACCTCCTCGTTCTTAGACCCCTTGGTTTAGTCCTCCAAGTGCAAGGAAAGTTCAAAATCTCCTCGAGGCAAGTAAGACCAGCAGGACCTATGGTAGCCAAGAAAGGGCTCATGCTCAGCCTCAGCAAATGTACCCTGTGAAGGGTCCTTGTGGACAAGGAGCCCTCCTCTGAGTCTTCTCAGATGTCCAAGCTGGCCTGGACAGGGAGGTAGTCTCCAAGTCCCTCTTCCAATATCAACCACACAGGAGAGCCCAGCCTGGGAACCCACTCCATTCCCATGGGGCTTCAGATCCCTAGAGACCACCCAGGGATGCCCCACACCAACACACAGACACATGGCTACACACCCAAGCACAGTTCATGAGCACAGACCTATCTCAGTTTCCTCATAGCTATGTCAAGGTTTGGAATACTCTGCCCTTTTGTGAAAGTCATCAGTCTCAGTAATAAACTCTGAGTTTTTGCTAAGTAATGGATTTTATTTTTCTAATGACACTGAGAGTTTTGTGGATAGTGTTCCTTTGCTCTGGCTACTAAGGTCAGATCTCAATTTGTAACGAGCTCTAATACCTGCACCAAACCCTAGAACCAGCGTTTGCTGACCAGCCTGGCCCTGAATTTATCTCATCTGTGCACCCTCATTTTGCCATGACTTCAATGTCTTCATCTTTTTTTTTTATCTAGTTGAATATACAAACACACATATACATACATAGAGAGACTGCCTCACACTCTTCTTGGAAGGGGGTTATACAGAGTGGGGAGCGAGAATATCAAAAGAAGCAAACCTTTTAAATCATGTGTCTTATGATACATCTTAGCACAAAGTGGAAACTAAAGTGTAGAAGGACTAAAGCCTCAAACTCTGGAACAATCTCACCAGGCTTCCTGTTCAAAAGTCCCAAGCATCTCAAAAATAACTTCATATAGTTTGAACAGCGAAAGAGTCACGCTGGAGGTTATTTATACAAACATGGGTGATTCTTGATGGAAATTAAACCATACATTTCAGAGAAGTCAGAAAAGATTCAGAGACTAATTCCAAAAGTACTTGGAAATGAGCAGACAACCAAGAAGTGGAAACTCCATGAATATAGAAAGGACATGCCTACTGACTGTGTAATAATTAACCACCTTCAGACCAGGGACTGTGGCATGAAGCAAAACGCTGTGCAGCATAATTTACTGACACCTGAGCCAAGGTCATCCCTGGATGCACCGTTCACAAGATTTAAACCAGTTCATAAATGGTAGTTAATGGCCCATACCAAGGAGAGCCTCCACATACCTAATGGCTGCGGGTGACATTTGAGATTCTGTGTCCATTCAAAATTACACGTACACAGGATTCTGCCATCCAGCACCTGCCAGGCAGTCAAAACTAGAGGGAATGTTTCAGTCCTTGGCTGTGCCAACCATTTCTGGGCCCCAAGTGCACATAGAGCTCTGTGCCCCTGCTTTTCTCCCCATCAGCTGACTCAAGTAGCAGCAGCTCTACCTGCTTCCAGAGTTGTGTTAAACATCAAGTGATGTTTGGTGTTGGAGAACTAGGCACACGCATGACAATATTGTCGTTCCTTCTGGAAAGACAAACGTTCTGCCTGTTCCAAGTCTCCCAAAGGTCTTAATTAAAGTGACTGACAGAAGAAACAGCAAGATGAGGCCTACAATGAACTAGGCCCTTACCTGGAGGAAAGAGTGTCCAGAGCATTGTTTCTGATCTCAAGGAGTTTATATTCTACCTGGAGAGATGAAATTATTAATCCCTCATTTTGCTTTTGAGGAAACTGAAGCACATTACTTAACCCAACTGAGGTCACATTTTTTATCCAAGTCAAATAGCTTGTTACAGACAAAACTAGGACTAGATCCAGGGCCCATGGCCATTTGGGGTATAGAAGATGCTGTCACTACTCCACTTACTTTCCTCAAACTCCATCCTTTTAGGTGCTCCACAAAGATATCAACTGCTGGCATGAGCACCTCTCTACCTACAGGCTTTTCTGGAACCATGGAAGTCGGCTCTGTTTACCTGCATGGCAGATCAGAAATACCTGGGAATTAGTACCCCTGGGAGCAGTCCTCACCCAAATATGCACAAGAGGGGGTGTGTACATACTCCAGCTCCTCATCAAGCTTCTCTTTTGTATCATTTTCCTGCCCTCCTGAATAAACTCCTTGCTCTTGAATCCTATCTCTGATGCTGAAAGAACCCAAGTGATTAAAGGAAGATATAAAAATTTAGATACAGGAAACAACCAGATACTAATTCATAGGGGCACGTGTACCCTTATGTTTATGGCAGCATTGTCTACAATAGCCAAACTATGCAAGTAGCCCAAGTGTCCACTGACTGATGAATGGAAAAAGAAGAGGCAGTGTACATACATTCAATGGAATACTATTCAGCTGTCAGGAAGAATGAGATCTTGCCATTTCCAATGACATGAATGGAGCTAGAGAGCATTACGCTATGTGAACTAAGTCATATGATTTCACTCATATGTAGAATTTAAGAAACAAAGAAAATGAGCAAAGGGTGTTGGGGGGCGGGGAGAGGCAAACCAAAAAATAGGCTCTTACCCACAGAGAATAAACTTACCTACAGAGAATGGTTACTGGGGGCGGGGGTGGGGGGAGGAAGGGGAAACAGATGATAGGAATTAAGGAGGGCGCTTGTGATGAGCACCGGGTGTTTTACAGGAGTGTGGAATCACTATATTGTACAACTGAAACTAATATTCACCGTATGTTAATTAACTGGAATTTAAATAAAAACCTTAAAAAAAAACAGAATTTTTCACAGAAATAGAACCAACATCCTAAAATTTATGTCCCCAAGACCCCAAGTGGCCAAGGAAACCCTGAGAAAGAAAGACAAAGCTAGAGGCATCAAGTATTACAGAGCTACAGCAATCCAAACAGTATAGTATTGGCATAGAAACAGACACATAGATCACTGGGACAGAGTACAGAGACCTGAAATAAACATAGATAGTCAATTGATTTGTGACTAAACGAGCCAAGAATACATGCCACTGCCGCCTATTAGCTGTTGACTTGGTGACTCGTTCTGCTGTGTCCCTCAGCGTTCAGTACACTTGCTGCTTTCTAGTGGCAACTGGCTTATATGGAGTAAGTCAGGGAATGAGTCCCTGGACCCCTCCTGGAGGAAGTAACTGTAATTCAGCCTGGGCTGCCTTTCCACAGTGGAGGGATTGTAGGAGAGGACGCTTTTGTTCCTGAAGCAAAACCACAGAGCTGTGCTTGGTCCCACCATGATCTTGGACTACTCTGTCGCTTGAAGGGATTCAGCATCCAGGCCCTCCACTCAGAAGAGCCCTGAGCTGGCAGCATCTTTACACCCACATCCATCCTCCTTCATGCTGGTGCCCGCACAGGATGAACCCTGCCATTTCCAGGGAATCAAGATCTACAAGGAAAGAGTGAAATATAAAATCACAGTTACAAATGAGTAAAAATACAACGTATGGAAGATACCATTTGCCTGAAGGAAAACAGAGTCAGATCAACATGAACAGTCTAGGAAGAACCCAGAGCTGGGCATCAGAAGACCATTAGGAGCTCAACGATGTGCAAGGGAGACCATTATTGCTGATGGAAAGAGTAGGGGCAAGAGCTTAGAGGCAGAGCAAAGCATGGCATGTCTGGGGAACTACAGGCGTGGTGACCAGAAAGCAGGTACCAAGTGAGGTGCACTCGACGAGCCCCAAATTTGGTGGGAAATACTGAGATGGATGCCATCATAGTTCCTGGGGTAAAAATCAGAGCTCTCCAAGAACAAGCATCCCAAACTCAAACAAGACAGTACATGAAATAACCAGGTATTAAACAGGAGGCTTCCTTTGAATTAAGCCCATGGAAGTTGGTATTTCATGACAGGCCATCCTCTCAGGTTTAACTTCACAGGTTTGCCACCTCTTCTCCAGAGAATGTAGCTTGACCGAGATCATGGGGGAGACCCAGGGCTGGGTGAGACTCTGTGGCGGGGTGAGGGGCAGGGCCAGCCATGGTGCTCAAACCCTGGGTGGAACAGAGGTCAAAGTGATTGGATCTAGGCCAGGGACCCTCATGATTAGTGAGGGGCGAAGACTGAACTCATGAGGCAGAAGTTGGATAGGCAGTGGACAGGCCAGAGAAGGACAGTCAGCATGAACTTGGAGGCCAAGTGGGAAGGAAGCCCAGGGGTAGGTGAAGCAGGGGAGCACCCTTGGAGGTGGGGGTCATGTACAGCTGTACTGGCTGTCGAGGCTTGAAGAGCACCCTGCAAACAAAGAAGGTGCTCAACTGGGCCCTGGAAGGACTGGCCTTTGGGGTAGCTGACCAGGGGTCTGTTTCCACTCACCTCTTCTCCATGCCTTGGTTCTAAGCTCCTTGGCATCAGGGGCTGTTTTCTCCACCCCGAACACGGACCCTCAGCTCCCAGCACTCGGAAGGCAATCGGCTGTGGTGCGCGGTATGAATCCCTTTGGCTCCAGGCTCTGGGACTCAAAGACACATTGGCACAATGATGGACCACTGTCTCCAGGTGACTGGGCTATGACTCTGCCCTCTGCCCACTTTGCTGTAAATTTTCTATTGGCCTCACAGCCTTGAGAAGGGCTCGGACATATGGAGGTGGAAACATACTAATCCAAGGTGTACACTAATTGGGTCTAATAAACACAGCCTTGGCCTTCCCCTTCCCGCTACTTTCCACTGACCTAATAATTGCAATTTATGTGGCAGGAAAAGTGCACAGCATCCCAATCATTTGTTTTATTGGATTTAAAGAAAACACCCACAGGTCACACCAATATGAAAGTGTTATTTTTCCTAATGAACTACATGGCAAAAAGCTAAGGATAAAAATCCTTTTTAAAGAGATCGTCCCACCCAGTCATTATGCTCTCTCAGTCCCCGGGCAGAAGTGGAAGACAGGG
Source organism: Mustela putorius furo (assembly GCF_011764305.1). Classification (NCBI taxonomy): domain Eukaryota; kingdom Metazoa; phylum Chordata; class Mammalia; order Carnivora; family Mustelidae; genus Mustela; species Mustela putorius. The sequence continues at coordinate 6,919,431 of NW_025422019.1, forward strand.
ACACACAAGCAGGACGTTCACGCTGGCTTTCCTATCAGGTTTGTTTTCCGCAGAAAGGGCTGTACCACAGATCAGATGTCCCACTGTAGCGGGGAGATAAAGACGGTTATTTAAAATCAAAGATGGGGACACCTGGGTGGCTCAGTCGGTTACGAGTTTGCCTTCGGCTCAGGTCATGATCCCAGGGTTGAGTCCCACATCGGGCTTCCTGCTCAGTAGGAAGTCTGCTTCTTTCTCTGCCTGCTGTTGCCCCTTCTTGTGCTCACTCCCTCTCTGTCTCTCTTGATCTAATAAATAAAATCTTAAAAAAGAAAAAAAAAAGACAATTTTAAACCAAAGCTGACGGGAGCTGCTTTTGCCTTCTGCAGGCATCATGATTCATGTCTATCATAGGATGAGAGGATGGAGCTCCTCCTGCTTCAATTTCTGCTAAGCATCCAAGACAATAGGTGTCCAATAGCAAACTGCCCATGAGACAGATCACCAAATGCAGAATTTACAAAGGTCGGATGAGAACCCCATTCTCAGCCTGAGAATTCCCTCGTCCCCATGAGTACAAACAGGCATCAGATCTTTAGGGCAAGCTGTGATGGAAATCCCAACTCCCTCCCAAAGAGGTGCAGAGGTAGGGAAGAAAGACTTCACAGGAGGTGGGGGACAGGGTTTTGTGGAGAGTATGGTTGAGGCTTCAGCAGCTGGGGAGGGTAGGTGCAGGGCTCCGACTCCCACAAGGCAAATCTAGACGTCCAAGGTGGCCAAATAGGATTGGCCCGCCCTCCCCCAGAGCAAGGTTGGTGGGAGTGCTTCCCAAGGAAGGATGTTGGCCCCAGGAGAGAGGAAGCCAGCAGGAATGTCTTGGGGCTACTAATCCCCCTACCCCCCAGTGTGCTAGACGCATCTCTACAGCAAGAAGTCAGAGGTTAAGACCATAGGAGGTTTCTCAAGCCACCATCCAGAATAAGAAAGCAAAGTCCTGCTCAAAGAAACCAGTCAAGAAACACATTAGGGAAGCTCTGAATCCCAACAAGAGTCAGCTCCATGCATCTCCCAGGCCCCAAGGCCAGGGAGCTCCCAGCAGAAGCAAAGCAGCTGGGATGAGATGGGTCCTTCTCTCCACCTGTACCTCTACCTTCCTGCACAGGAGCATCTGAAAGAGACTGGAATCTGGAGAGGTAGAGAAATTAAGAAAAAGCCATTTGCATCCCCTGAAGCAGGGCCAAGATGGGAGGGAAGAGAATACATACCTCCAAATTGAGCTGCTCACTTGGACCCGACATTCTAATTACAGAACTGAGAGACATAAGCATCCACGCAACAGTCTGTTACCCTAGACTGGGCAGAGAAGGGGTGGACCTGGCAGAGTCGCACCTCAGGGCAGCACAAAATTGCCACTGCTTCGCAACCTTTAGAGGCAGCAGGAGGCAAAGACACAGCTGCATCTGCCCAGCAGCCATGCATGCCACATGCTGGTCACAGTATTAACAGGGACTAATTCTCAATGTCCTTTGCAGGGACTGAGAGCTAGGAGATGGACTCCCAAATCCACTCTTCCTGCTGCCACAAATGCAAAGCCATAGCTAAACCCAAGGTTGTGGAGAAGCTACATCCCCGGCGCTATGTGGTAGGGGAGCCTTGCTACCAGGTGCAGGTGCAGCGGGTGTGGGCAGGAGGGGTGCCTTCAGCTTCCAAGTCTGCTCCTGTGGAAACGGGGCGTGGATTCTCCCACACCCCCTCCCATTCTCACCAACGGTTCCCTGTGCCAGGACTGGGGTGCCAGCTGCTGGGAACTTGGGTCCCTGAATCAGTGCATAGAGCGGAGGTTGATGACCCATGCCCGGAGCCAGGACGGAAGAGAGAAATATGTTCCTTTTTGGGAGGCATAGCACTGTGGCTTTCTTTGTTACGGCAGCTTTGCCCTTACCCTACTGAATGCAAGAGAAAGCTGTGAAATCCGGAGCAAGCATGTGCTGTCTAGCCCTTCAGTGAAACAGCGGATTTGCAAAGGAAGGTCCAGAGTTGACATTTGGGGTCGGGACTACTAAATTGCTCTACACAGTCAAGTCCGAGCGTTTTCTGGCATCACCAGTGATGGGAAGTGGCAGTAGACACAGGCGGAAACCAAACACTTCAGAAGTCAATCAGGTTTTGAGGGGCTGAAAAGCTGAGGAGCATTTTTTAAGGAAACACAGCCTAATATTCAGTGTTAAATGAACTATTAGGTAAAATTTGGTGTAACCTCCCTCACTATAACGTTGAGTGTTTCATAAAAATCTACCACACAGAGCTGCTTTGTGTGTGTGTGGCTTGTTTTGTTTATGCTACATTAGCACAATAAGGAAATACATGAATTGTGGAAGTTTTCAAATATACATGAGAGAAAATGACAAAGCCCCAGGTAGCTATCACTCAGCTGCCACAACTATCCGCCCAAGGACGATCTTGTTCATCTCTATCCTCGCCTATTTTTTTCCCTCCTCGGGCTACTTTGAAGCAAATCCTTCATGATGGAAGTACTCTACACCACTTAGGAGGTAGTCTTGGCAAAAGGAAGAAAGTTGTAATGCAGTCAACTCTTGATAATTTGATTTCTTTTGGCCAGATTGTTTCTTAAATAGTGTTGAAAACTTTCATTGGGAGACATGTAATATCCAGCTGTTTTTCATTTTATGATACCAATACCATTGATGATCAGTGCCTACACCATTATTTCATTAGCAGTCGCAAAACAGAGGTATTCTAATTTGATTGTTCCTTCGGCATCTACTCGTTCCTATAAAGGGAAACTTCTTGTCAACTACTCAGTTACTGTGAGGTTTGGTCAGTGAGGTACGGGCAGGATAAAGATTGTTGCTTTTTTTTTTTTTTGCCAACTTTTGAAATAACGAATAGTTTTTCTAGAATCCAAAGGTTATAAGTGAGGTCTTTTTATTATTATTATTATTATCATAATTATTATGTACTCCTATATTTAAATATATTTTAATGTGTTAAATATAGTACAGTTGTTATTTTTACCGATGGCCAAATTGCCCCACATTAACCAGTAGGAGCCCTTTTGACATGACCCAATAGTCTTGGAGAGTTTGTTTGCATGCAAAGGAATAAATAAGACAGATCAGTTTCACATGATTGGGTCAAGGCCAGGGCAGAAATTATGGAGCAGTTTGAAAAAGCACAGCAGAAAATGATAATTTGACAAAGCCAGAATGCTAGTGAGGAATTACTAGAAACAAGCGTAGACAGGAATTCACAAAAACCCTGGTGAAGGCACTCAACTTCCTATAGGGCATGAGATAGAAGATGGAGCCCATTTTGTCTAAATAAGACAGGGAATGGGGCCCACTGGCAACATCTAGCTTATGCAAGATGCTGCGGAAATTTTCTTCCAAGTTTTGGCCATCTTCTTATCAGTACCTTTAACCTCTTGGCATGTCCTCTGGTGCCCACCAATGCCAACTCCTTGTCAACATCTTTTCCAGAAAGCCTCTAGTCATTCTCAGTGAAAGATACACATGTTGATCCTAATCAGTTTTACATTCTCGCTTAATTAATGAGTGTGCCCCAATAACTCTGCTAAATGGCCAAAAAGAACAGTCTCCCTTCAAGGACTCAAGGTTTTCAAAGCAGCCTGGCAATGTGGTAAAGCTGAGAGTCATTCCTCTTGGATTCTCGTCTGAGGCTGTCAATAAGGAACCGTGTATGCTGGAAACGCACTTCCTGTCTGTGGGCCTGTGTCCTTGCCTATCCCAGAGGGTGAGAGTCATGGTGTCAAAGTACTTTTCATTGGGACATTCTGTGATGTGGTGAAGAGACTTCAAGAAGTAAAGAGCATCATGTAAGCAGATACACTCAACTACACAACATCATTTGATTCTTTTTATAAGGTGTGTTATTAGAGAATTTATAGAGGATTCTTTGGGTAATACAGGGTTTATTTATTGAATATACATCCTGAGACCACCAGAAAGGAAGTTTTGAATCTAAATTGAAGCATGTGATAACCAAAGCTCATGGTCGATTAACATGCAAAAGTCCTTTTAAGATGCAGTCTTGCTCAACCGAAACACAGCAGAATGGCTTAAACAGGACTTGCTTTGATTAAATAATCATTTGCTTCCCGCTTAGACGACCTGGTAAAATTTCAGTTCTTTGAGTTGTCTCTTGTCTTCAGGGATCCAAACACAAAAGTGAGCATATTTTTTCATAGTTTTTTCATAAATGAATTGGTCGCAAATGATTACCTTCCATACTGTTCTTCATAGCAAGTGCATTGTTTTATATTTCCACTAACAGTGAACAAGGCTTCCAAGTTTTCCACATCCTCACTAACACTGGTTAATTTTTTAACACATTAACCAGTAGGAGTTATAATGACTATCATAACAGGTATAAGGCGAGACCACATTCAGGTTTTAATTTGCATTTCTCTGATAATGAGTGATATTGAGCTCCTTCTCACATACCTGTTGGCCTTCACTATGTCTTCTTTGGAGAAATGTCTCTTCAGAGCCTTTGCCAGTTTTTGATGGGGTTTTTTGTTGTTGAGTTACAGGAACTCCTTAAATCTTGGAGATTAACTCCTTAGCAGATACAGTTTGCAAGTATCTCCTCCCATTCCATAGGTTGCCCTTTCACTCTGTTGATTATTTCTTTGCTCTACAGAAATTTTTTATTATATATAGTCCCACTTGTCCCACTTTTTGCTTTGGTTGCTTTGGGCTTTCAGTGTCATATCCAAGAAATCATTGCCTAGGGCCAACATCAAGTTCCCCTGTTTTCAAAACTTGTAGGAGTTTTATAGTTTCAGGTCAGATGTTTAAGACTTTAATCCATTTTGAGTTAATTTTTGTGTGTGATATAAGGGTCCAATATCATGCTTTTGCATGTGGATATCCAGTTTTCCCAACATGATTTGCTGAAAAAACTACCATTTCCCAATTCTGTATTCTTGGCACCCTTCAAGATGGAGTCTTACATAATGTAATACAATTGTGGAAGTAACATCAATCATCTTTGTCATATTCTATCGATTGAAAGCAAATCAGAAGCCCCACTCACACACAAAGGGAGTGGATTATATGAGAATGGGGCTACCAGGAGTCAGGGATCATTGGGCACCACCTGTCCTTCATAGATTCTTCAATACTCCTTTCTCAATAATCAGTAGACTGAGTACACAGATAATCATCAAATATACAGAAGAATTGAACAACATCAACCAACTGACTTAAAAAGAATACTTCATTCAATAACACAAGAATACATATTCTTGGGGCACCTGGGTAGCTCAGTGGGTTAAGCCTCTGCCTTCAGCTCAGGTCATGATCTCAGGGTCCTGGGATTGAGCCCCGCATCAGGCTCTCTGCTGAGTGGGGAGTCTGCTTTCCCCTCTCTCTCTCTGTCTACTTGTGATCTCTCTCTCTCTCTCTCTCTCTCTCTGTGTCAAATCTTAAAAAAAAAAAAAAAAAGAATGCTTATTCTTCTCAAATACCCATGAAATTTTCACCAATATAAACAATATTCTGGGTCAAAAAACAAATTTTAACAAATTTTAAAGAATTGAAATCATTCATAAAATATTATCTGACAATAAAAGAATGAAACTAAAAACGAATTTACATCGATTAACTGAAAAATATTTAAACATTTGGATACTGAACAACATACTTCTGAATAATCCATGGATTAAAGAGGAAGTCCTAAGGCAAATTAGAAAATATTTTGAACTAAATGAAAATGCAGATGTGCATTTTTTAAATTTTATTATGTTGTGTTAGTCACCATATAGTACTCATTAGTTTTTGATGTAGTGTTCCATGATTTATTTTTTAGATCTGCATTTTCAAATGTAGTTGAACACAGCTAAAACAGTACTTAAGGGAAATTTAGAGTTATTAATTAGCTAGTATATTAAAAATATATGTCTCAAAACAGCAATCTAAGCTTCCCGTAAAGTCAATAAAATTGAGAAAAATGATAGAAAAAAAACCCATAGATTCAAGACATGACTCTTTGAAAAGATTCCCCAAAAAGTGGGTAAACCTCTAGTTTAGATAGTAAAAGAAAAAGAAAAAAATATAAATTACCAATATAAGCTTGAAAAATGGGGTATAACTACAGATCCCACATAAATTAAAACTATGATAAAGGAAAAAAATATATGATAAGGGAATACCACAAATGGTTCCACAGATATAAGTCAATAATAGAAATGGACCAATATCTTGAAAACCAAAACTACTGAATTCATCTAAAATGAAATAGATAATCTGAACAATCTTATAACTATTCAAGAAAGTGATTTCATGGATGTCTAGGGGGCTCAGTTAGTTAAGCATCTACCTTCAGCTCAGGTCATGATCCCAAGGTCCTGGGATCAAGTCCCACATCATTGCTGAGCAGGGAATCTGCTTTTCCCTCTGCCTGCCGCTCCCCTTGCTTGTGGGAACTCTCTCTCTCTCCCTCTCTCTCTCTCTCTATCAAATAAATAAATAATTTTTTTTTTAAAAAAGGAAGGAAAGTAGAAAGAAAGGAAGGAAGAAAGAAAGTGAATTTATACTTTAAAAATTCCTGAAAAAGAAATCTCCAGGCCAGATGCTTTCATGTGAAATTCTACCAACTCTTTAAAGATGAAATAACATCAATCTCTTTCAGAGTAGAATCTGACTTATTTTAAGAGCCCAGCACAGAACCAAAGATAATAAAAGAAAATAAAAAAAACAGAGCAGTATGCTTCATAAACATGCATACAAATATCTACAACAAAATTTTAGCAAACTGAGGCCAGCAATGTATAAAAATAATAATATATCATGACCAAATGGAATTTATCCTAGAACACAAGGCTAGTTCAATACTGCAAGATCAAGCAATTATTGTAACATACCGTATTAGTAGTCTACAAAAGAAAATTCTCATGATCAAATCAACCAATAAAGAAAAAAAATTTGACAAAATTTAATACTCATTTATGACAAAAAGTCTTCATGCACTAGGAATAGGAGAGAATCCTCAGTCTAATAAAGGGTAGCTACAAAAACCTACAGCTATCACCATATATAATGGTGAAAGCCTAAATATTTTTATTCTAAAATTGGGAATAAGGCAAGAATGTCCACACTTTCTGCTCTTACTGAAAATAATACTGGAAGTCTTAGCCAAAATATTAATAATAAGGAAAAAAGTATATGTTAAAAAGAAAGAAAAAAAAGTATTCATATTCACAGACAACATAATTATCCACATAGAAATTTCAAAGAACAACAGCAACAACAAAAAAAGACTAGGACCTAAGGATTATAAATGAGGTTAATAAGCAAATGTCAGGATAGAGCTCTTCAGTGAGTTTTGCTGAGTCACAAGATACAAGGTCAACATTAAAAAGAAAAAAAAATTACAGGGGCGCCTGGGTGGCTCAGTTGGTTGGACGACTGCCTTCAGCTCAGGTCATGATCCTGGAGTCCTGGGATCAAGTCCCACATTGGGCTCCCAGCTCCATGGGGAGTCTGCTTCTCCCTCTGACCTTCTCCTCGCTCATGTTCTCTCTCACTGTCTCTCTCTCAAATAAATAAATAAAATCTTTTTTTAAAAAATTACATTTTCTGGAAACAAAGCATTAAAAACAATACCATTTACAATAACCCCAGAAATATTAAACTTTATAGCATCTATAGGCTGGAAATTATAAACTATTGATGACAAAAACTGAAGACGATCTAAATAAATGGAGAAGCATACTATATTCATGGATTGGAAGACTCAGCATATTAAAGATATCAATTCTTCCCAAATTATTTATACATTTAATGCAATTTCTACCAAAATCCAAGCCTGATTTTTTCATAGATACAGGCAAGACTACTCTAAAATGTATATGAGAAAGCAAAGAAACTAAAATAGCCAAAACAATTTTGAAAAAGAAGAATAAAGTCATGATATTCAAACTCCTCAATTTTAAGACCTACTATTAAAAAAAAAAAAAAGACCTGCTATAAAGGTACATTAATCAAGACAGTGTGATATTGGTAAAGGAATAGATAGATGGGTCAATAGAACATAATAGTCCAGAAATGGACTCACAGGAATATGGCAAATTGATTTTTGATGAGGATTCAAAGAAGAGTCATTGGAGAAAAAATAATTTTTTCAAAAAATAATGTTGAAACAACTGGATGTTCATACACAAAAAAGAGAAGAAGGAAGAGGAGGAGGAGGAGGGAGGAGAAATGAAGAAAAGAAAAGGAAATTTAACCTAAACTTGACATCCTACATAAAAATTAACTCAAAGTGAATAATCAATATAAACCTAAACTATAAAACTTTTAAAAGAAAAAAATTGGAGAAATTTGACATGATCACAGGATAGGCAAAGAATTTATAGACATGACACCAAAAGCACAGTTTATTAAAAAAAAATTTGATTAAGTGTACTTCATCAAAATTTATAAGTTCTATAATTTATTTTTTATTATCTTATTTTAAATCCAGTATAGTTAACATACAGTGTTATATTCGTTTCAGGTGTACAAAATAGTGATTGAGTAAGTGCATTCCCCATCACCTATTTCATCCATTCCCCCACCCAACTCCCATATGGTAATCATCAGTTTAAGAACTTCTGTAATTTAAAAGACACTGGTAAGAGAATGAAAAGATAAGCCACAAACTGGGAGAAAGCATTTGCAAAGTATACATCTGATAAAGGACTTGTATCCAGCATATATAAAGAACTCTCCAAACTGACTAACAAGAAAACAAACAACCCAAAAATGGGGGGAAGCTATTAACAGACATTACAACGAGGTGCCTCTAGCAAATTGGCACATGAGAAGAGGCTCAGTGTCATTCACCATTAGAGAAATGTACATTAAAACCACGATGCCACTACGCGCCTATGAGCATGGCTGATTGTGGCGTTGGTGCTCCGCCCACAACACCCAGTGCCCGCGAGGATGCAGAGGAACCGAACCTCTAGCCCACAGCTGACGGGAATGCAAAATGGCCCACTTTGGGGAACGATCTGACGTTCTTATTAAGTTAAACATACACTCATCATTCAAACCACAAATCCCACTTCTCAGGACTTACCCAAGTGAAATGAAAACCAATTTTCACACAGAAACTGTACCCAAAGGTTTCCTGGGACTTTTCCATAATTGCCAAAAATGAAAAACAGCTCAAAAGTGCCTCACACAGTGACTGAATAAGCAAACTGCTACAACCAGCGGAGGGAACAACGCTGCCCAGCGGTAAGGAACGAACTACTGATGCACAACCATGCGGCCGAACGGCGACTGCACGGGCCCGCGGGGAAGAAGCCGATGACTTACAAGGTTTCACGCAGTCGGTTAGTGTTTGTCAGGAGCCGGGACGCCGAGGAGCTTCACGGGGTCATCCCACCTCCTGAGCGTGGTTACACAACTGTACACCTTCTTTCAAAAGTCTCAGAAGTATACACTCAAAGGAGTGAATGTTATTTCAGTTTTAAAGTGGAAAACACACACATCTCTGGGGGAGAGGTGTGGGGGAGGGCCTGAGGGATCTGCCAGTGGACCTCGGTTCCTTCTCTCTCTCTCTTTCCCGGGCCTGCGCGGAGCCCCGACTCTGCCCCAGGGCCGTGATCTCTCCCAGCCCCGTCACTAGCCCCAAGAGGGCCCCTCGTGCTAGGCCACAGGCCTAGGGACTCCCAGAGCGGCACAGGCTGGGCATCCATCTGTGCAGTCCTCCTGGCCTGAAGCAATGGGGTTTCACTGCTCAGCTTCCAAGAAGTGTTTGCTTTCCCCACATCAGGAGACCAAAATGAGAGCTCTCCAAGGCAGTTTTATCTTCGGTGTTCGGAACACCTTCGCAGTCCCTTTACAGAGCCAGCATGAGACAAAGAATGCACGCTGTCTCGGTAATGCAAAAGCAGAGTGCGTGAGGCGCAATCCCCAGGACTCCTGGCCCAGGATAACTGTGGGCCAGGCCCCCACCCTGAGCCTATTGCCCACCTTCCTGCTCTCACAAAAATGTCCTAAGCATATCAGACAGTGCTGGAAAAGTAGGCCTGGATTTCCCGAAGCATAAAGTAATATACTCAGGGATCTTTCTGCCACATTTTGTCAAGCAAATTCTTTTGTCAAGCAAATTAAAAGTAGCTGCTAAAAATGTGACCCTGTTACTCTGATCAATCCCACTTGCTTGCTGAAATCTGCTAAGGGCAGTCACCTTCTCCATGGCTCCCCAGGGCCAAGAGCGCATCCTGACATATATTAAGCTGCTAATAAACAGATGTTAAATCACCAAATGAATGAATGAACAAAGCCATTCAAAATTTATTTCTTAAAAGATGTATCTACTAAAGGAAAGAACATGTCAGTTGGATGCTTCTCCCTGGAGTTGTTGTATCTGAGGAGATCAAGAGAAAAATAAATTCTGGGGCACCTGGGTGGCTCACTCGGTTAAGCATAGGCCTTGGGCTCAGGTCATGAACTCAAGGTCCAGGGACAGAATTCTGCATCAGGGTCCCTTCTTGGCAGGGAGCCTGCTTCCCTCTCTCCCTCTCCTTCTGCTGTTCTCCCCAGTTGTGTTCTCTGTCTCTCTCTCTCTCAAATAAATAAATAAAATAAAATAATTAAAAAAAAAGATAAATTCTCCTGATAGGTCGAGATGAGGGGATACCTTTAACAGCTTAGTTGACTCAGAAACATTCTGTAGGGCTCTGTAGGTACACATACCTCTGTGAATCAGGAAGGCTTCCCAAAGCCTACACAAGGTGGGTTATGGGACTCAGATGTCTGCTAGACTTTCTAAGCTCTGATGTCTAGTGTTAAGTGAGTGAAAGTCCTAACTTCACAGTTCATGAGGTTGAAAGCTTTCACCATGAGTTTCTAGATCTGAGGGGCTTACATGGAAATGGCCATTACTCCTTCTGGACTTTCCTTCACTCACACCTTCCCTATACTACACCACATCAGCCTGGTCAGGCCTGAACTTCAGCTTTTCTCCCTATTCTCTCTCTCAAACTCACACACACCCCACAGAAACTTCTAGACCAAACACCTGTGAGTGCCGTAGAGTTCACTGACGCCTGAGGGAGGGGGTCCACGGAACCAGCTCCCTCAGCACACTGCACTACACACTCAGATTGTGTGTCGGACATTCCTGTTCCCCCTCAGTGACCGCATGCCCAGGGGCACCTTGCCTGACAGCCCCCACTCACTAAGAACTCAGGTTTTCACTGTCTTGCTCACCATCCCTCCTTCTTCCTTCTACTCCCCTGTTCTCTCCTCCTTTCTCAAAGAACATAAAACAAATCTTTCTGGGCATCCCACTCAGAACGACTTGGGACCCCTGTATCACTATTTCTTTAGGGTCTTACCTTCTCCCTCAGTGACTTTGTAATCTTTCCCTAAAGTTCCTCCCCAGAAAGGACAGAGGGTCAGATGACCAGCTCCCTGCTGGTCCTGCTCCAAGCCCAGCAAAGCTGGGAAGACGCCCAGGCCTGGGTCTGTCACCGCCGACCTTATTCCAGCCATAGAAAAGAACACAAGTCCAAGGCTGTACCTTCTTTGCCTCACTTCCCCTTATATGTCCAAGTAGTTGGACCTAACCCTTCAGTTTCCTGGTTACTAGCTAGTACAGGACTCCTTAAACAACTAACCTACACCTTGAGTGCATACATCCTGCCGTGTCCAGCCATTCTCTCGGACTACAGGTTCTCACCACCCCCACCCTAAGGGACCCAGAACCTTCCCCCTTTCCCAGACTTTCAGGACTCCCAACATCATGTACCACCCCTCAACATGTGCGCTACCCTTCTGACCTTCTGGGACCTCTCTGCTCTCTCCTCGGGGCCCTGGTAGAAGAGTCAGAAGTTAGGCGGCTTTGGAACTCCACAAAACTTCCATGGGGCTAAGCTGAGAAGCCTGTCTATTGCTGGGTGATGGGACATAATTACAACCCTCGCAGAGCTGGAGAACAGCAGGGTGGCCTCTGAGACCAGGACCATTGGGCAGTGGACCCTGAGGATCTAGGTGTCACTTAGAGATGCTTTATTTCTGTTTGTCAGAAATGTCATCTGAGTGGACTTTGTTAGATTAAGATGCTTGACTGCCATCTGCTGGAAATGTCTAATAAACATAGATACCTACCAAATGAAGGACACCTCCTTACATGTGGAGCTCTTGTGCAGTCCACATCCTGAACCATGGTCTAATGTCTTGTCCTTATTACAAAGGACAGGCTCTAGTGACAGGCACGGCAGACACCAGGAGCTTCCGTGTGCACAGTACAGCATCAGACCATTGGCACAGCAAAGCCACATCTCCTTCACTGTGTGCCCCAACCCTTGCTGAGTCCAAGAATAATAAAATGGGGGGGGGCACTCCTCATGATATACGCAGCCTGTGAAAAAAAAATTGCGGGAAAAATTAACTCCCATATGTTGAGATCATAAAACTGCAATGAAACTGTACCCTGGAGAGAAGTCAGGCCAGGGTCTGTGTCTTAACACTTTTATTTTCTGTATTCTGATGCTTTGACGCCTGGGGCCATGCCAGCTCTGGAGGGATGGTGCTCTGGGGAAAGGCCCATTCCCTGAGATAACGAACTTACCTGTGAGTGCACTTTGCACATACAAGCCCACCAGTGCAGGTGTTAAGACCCCCACCTCCTCTACCAGGTCCTCACATGGCTCTCACACTCGGAGCCACTATCCTCCTGCCCTAAAACACCCCAGGGCTAAGTACCAGACAAGTAGGGGCAGCCCCTCTGCCCTCGAGCCCACTGGGGTGATACCAACGAGCCAATTCTAAAGGTGCTGACTCTGGCTCACCCATTCCTCAGAAATCACAGTAAAGCTGCTTGCACATGATTTCCCTTGTTCCCTGTGCCTCCCGCCCAACCTGCTGCTTCCCCATGTAGCCCCGTGAGTGCAGCAAGCCGCCTCCTCTTGGGAAAAAAGAGTAACAAACTAGCTTTTCATCTTCTGATCTTCTGGATAGATCTCAAATTTTCTATTAATACACTACATTTAAAACAGCCTGTAATCAACATATTAAGCAGCTGCCTGTTTCAAGATGAACACAGAATTCAACTGTCCTGGTTCTGGCTCCTCTCCAAATGCTGGTAGGCTCCTACCACCTGCCCCACCTGGACCCACCTGACTCCCAACTGGTCCAGGGACAGCACACACACACACACACACACACACACACGACTTAGTTGCTGTGTCCTGATCTTATTTCTTTCTGGGCAGATAGTGTAGCTACACTATCTACAGCATCGGACAAACATTTGAAACAAAACCTCTTATTTTATTTTTTTTTTAAAGATTTTATTTTATTTATTTATTTGACAGAGAGAAATCACAAGTAGATGGAGAGGCAGGCAGGCAGAGAGAGAGGGAAGCAGGCTCCCTGCTGAGCAGAGAGCCCGATGCGGGACTCGATCCCAGGACCCCGAGATCATGACCTGAGCCGAAGGCAGCAGCTTAACCCACTGAGCCACCCAGGCGCCCAAAACCTCTTATTTTAAAAAGGCACTTTCTCACTTTCTAGCTAAATTCATCCTCTTGGGAGTGGGTGGGGGTCAGCAAATTATACCTAGAGTTCCCAGTTCAGGATCTGGGATTTATCCCACATTCAGTACTCATGTGGTAACAGGCAAGTTAGGGAGGGAATATGGGAGTTAAGAACAAGATCTTGGGAGCCAGCCTGTCTGGGCTTAAATCCTTGATCTTCCCCCTTATGAGCAGGGTAATACTCAGCAAGTTTCTCACCCTCCCTGGGGTCCAGTTTCCTCATATGTAAGATGGGGATAGTAATAATAAAACCCAGGGTACCCAGGTGGCTCAGTCAGTTAAGCATCCAACTCTTGATTTAGGCTCAGGTCATTATCTCAGGGTAGTGGGATCAAGCCCCAAGTCTGGCTCCACAGTCAGTGGGGACTCTGTTTGAAATTCTCTCTCTCTACCCTGCCCCCAATCAAATAAATAAATAAGTAAAATCTTTAAAATAATAATAATTTTTAAAAACCCATTTCATGGGGTTAAATAGGTAAATACACACTCAGTATTAAAAGTAATACCTAGCAGTAAGTGCTAGCTAACCTTTTAAATAGTCATATGCCCTGACTGTAAAGTGGACAAAACAAATAGAACTGTTCATTGGGGAGTTGTGAGGATGAAATGTCACACCTCAGATCAAGTACTCAGTCCAAGAAATCACTGTCACCCATCCAAATCTCGCCTCCCTGCAGGGACCAGCCAAGACCATCTCTGAAGTCCCCCTCGCTGCTCTAGAACCTTCTGGCCTCTCTCATATTGAACAACCATGAGCACTTCCCATCATCATTGTAAGTCTCCTGTCTCTCCCCACCTCCCCACCTCCATCTCCAACTCTCCCATGTGTGCATCTGTCCTGTTAGCTAAGTTCCACGACGGCCATCGTGGAGTCATGTACCTTTCCTGAAGCTAGAGCAGGGACTAGCTCCTTTCTAAATCCCATGAAACTTAATTACCACCCACTGGCCCAAAATGGAGGATCTTTGATCCCTTCCCAAGAAGTCAATATTGAGTCTTGGGTTTTAGCTTACACCAGCGGGGATAGAGACACAAGGGAAAACAGACCAAGATGCCCTGCACGTAGGTCTCGGGACTGGCATGCTGGTACTAGGGGCATTACAGAGTGTTGATCATAAGAATAACCCACAGCATGTTTGTTTGGTTTGGCCAAGTCTATTTCCTTAGACTTTGAACATGAATGCTCTTAGATATTTCCTAGTTTGCCACAGTCCCCACTCCTCCCTAATACCTTAAATCACTCAAGTATGTTACCTGTTTGGCCACTGCAGCCTTAGAGGTTAGGACCCCTGCCAGTTGCTTGGTGTTCAGGAAAACAATGACGTTACATTCTGGAAATCTGGCATTTTACCATGCGTTCCTAAATGTATGCTGTAACTAAAGTTGTCCATTTCCCCTGGAGACTCCAGTAACTGTTCTATGGGAGGTCACAGGGAAACTCAAGGGGTTTACCCTCTTTGTATCCTCCTTTGCACAGTCAGTGCACACACAGTGCCCAGTCACTTTGAAGAGCAGTAAAAAGAGGAACACCAACTGAAAAGTCCTCATAGCTCCTCCAAAAGGACCCCAGGTGGGTCTCCGCTCTAGAGCTTCCAGCTTTCTCAGAACCAGGCACCTTAGGGGCAGCGAGCCCCGGCAGCCTCGGGCTGGCTCAAATCCCACAGGGGATATGGAACCGGGGATCACAAAGGCATTAGCAATTCATCAAATGTAATCACCGCAGATTGTATCCACAGGGACAGGATGGAGTTAAGAAGCTGCAGGATAAGTGGATACATTTCTGATTAGAATTTCTCAGCCCTTAGCTACCGAGTGTAATGAAAGTCATCACTAGGCAAAGAAAAGGAAGGGAGGGAGTGAGAGAGGGAGAAAGGCAGGCAGACAGACAATAGTTTAGTCCCACCCCCTCTCTAATGGAGGGAGCTCAGGGTCCCTCCATAATTCATTTTCCACTGGGTTCCCACAACCTCATACCCCTCTCCCCGAGGACTGGCAGCAGCATGATCCCCAGGGATCTCTGTTTTTAGCACACTTCCCCGGTCCTCACCTCACATCGACTCAGCAGAACTTCTGGGGGCAGGGACCCATACACTGTATTTCTCATGCTCTCCCCAGGTGATACAAATGCACAGCCAGGTTTTTCAGAAACCCTGCACCAAGGAAAGGCAAACAGTAATGATAAAGACAGCCATTTTGGAGTCTTTCTTTGACATTTAAAAAAGAGCTTTATACATTTTGTCCCCAGTACCACTAAGGGGCTCCCAACATTCCAGTATCAATCTATCCATAACTCATTTATTGATGCCCTATTTTGTGCCTTGCTTTATACTCTGCACCAGAGGAATAAGACATAGTTGCTACCCAAGAAGAGCTCAGAAGGGAGGATGGTTTAGACAACTGGGGGAACCAGGGAAGGCTTCCTGGAGGAAGTGATATTGAGAGGATCTCAAGAGGGAGCTGGATGGGAAGAAGAGTCTCCCCACACAGGGATATCACCAAAGTATCAAATATCCCAGTGCTAAGGCAGAGACAGCTAGTTGACCACCAAATCCATTCTATTCTTCTAGTTGCCATGCTGTTGCTGGACATATGTCTGCACAGGTAAACCCCTTACTTCCCAGCCTCCCTCTGACCCAAGTTCAGGCGGAAGGATGTGAACAGAAGTGATGTTTGCAACTTCTGGGGCATCTCCAAATTAAAAGGCCAACCCTTTTTTCTGGAAGAGTTTAACCAAAGAAGTAATACGATGCATTTGGTGTTTTTAGAAATTCCCTCTGGCAACCAATGTGGAAGGTGAAATGTCAGAAAAAGAGACAGGAGGCAGGGAAATTTGCAAGATTCCTCCCATTCTCCAGACAAAAGGCTATGTTCATGCTATATTCCACTAGTGGAAGAAGAGGATGGAGAGGTAGGGCACCCAGCATGCAGGAGGCAAAACAAGAGACCCAGAATGCCAGGCTGAGAGGAAGGAAGAGTACAAAGCCGAGTTGGGAGATTGACCTCATATCTCAAAATAACAGCTTCCCAGCTCGTGCTCCCCCCACTATTCCAGTCTCTCCTGCACAGGCTCAGTCCCATGGGAGACAGTGCCCCACAGCCAGCCATGGTCTCCTGCTAATGCCAGAGGCCACGAGACACGTGGGACACACACCTGAACATCCCTCAAGAGACTGTGCTGAATTCGCCAAGGGAAGCTCACCAGGCACTTCCAATCCTCTGGGGTAACAGGGGAAACCCAAAATGTTTACCTCCAGATCCCTCAAGGGCATAGGGGAAGGCACAGAATGTCTCCAAATAACCATCTATAAGACAATGGGATCCTAAGAGAAGATGCTGAACTTCTTTCCCAAACAGTAAGTCAGAGAAGCACATCTGACCAGCACAGACAGAAAAAGGTTTAGAAGAGAGAACAAGAGGGGCCCTGCACACACTCCACGTGTTCGTCTTCATCCATCTCCTGACACCTCCGCTGGGAGGATGTCTCTCAACTGGAAAGAAATAACTCAGGGATCAGGGGTCTAATCGGCACTCTTGATCCAGAGTGTGACCTTCCACTTTTCTCTATTTATTTTTGAGATTAATCAGAGTCTTTACTGGGCTCGTGTCAATAAGCAACAGGCTTTTCCAATATATGCCACCTGCACACCCAATATATCCAAGAAAATAAAAATATATCCACAGGGATTAGTAGCCATCAATCACCAGGAGCCAAGGCAAAGTGCTGTAGATTGTAATGGTCCCAACCATCCATCTATCCAAATGGAAAAGAGGTCAGCCCAACCAGCCCCTGCTTCTGAAAAGGAAATGTTATCTCCCCAGCCATATTTTTGACAAAACATTTGCCTGAAGACTCGCTATGGCTATGTCATGCATAGAAACAGGTCTCGAATGTAAAATCTAAGAAACAAAGCAAATGAACAAACAAAGGTAAAAAAAGACAAACAAAACAACAGACTCTTGGGACATCTGGGTGGCTCAGTCAGTCAAGCATCCGACTCTTGATCTTATCTCAGGTCAGGGTTGTGAGTTCAAGCCCCCCCCCCCCCCCCCGGCGTGAACTCTACTCAAAAAAAAAAAAAAAGGAAAAAAGAAAACAAAACAGACTCTTTTTTTTTTTTTAAGATTTTATTTATTTATTTGACAGAGAGAAATCACAAGTAGATGGAGAGGCAGGCAGAGAGAGAGAGAGAGAGGGAGGCAGGCTCCCTGCTGAGCAGAGAGCCCGATGCGGGACTCGATCTCAGGACCCCAAGATCATGACCTGAGCCGAGGGCAGTGGCTTAACCCACTGAGCCACCCAGGCACCCCCAAAACAGACTCTTAAATACAGAGAACAAACTGGTATTTGCCAAAGAGGAGGTAGGTGGGGGGCATGGATGAAACAGATGAAGGGAATTAAGAGTACAGGTACCATGATGAGCACTGAGAAATGTATAGAGTTGTTGGATCACTCTATTGCACACCTGAAATATAATAGGACACTGTATGTTAATTACATGCTAATTAATTAATTAATTAATTTTTTAAAAAAACAGGTCTGGAGGCTGAAACACAGAATAAAGAAGACAAAGAAGGGAAGGAAGATGGAGAGGAAGGAGGAAGAAATGGAAAGATGAGAAGAATATACCAGAGCACATTTGCTCTTCTCCCCAGTATGGTAGGGAAATCCCCGGTCCTCACCTGATGTCCCCAGACTTCCTGTCCCACAGCCACCTCCTTCCCTCACTGAGCAGCCTGCTCACTTCCTTGAGGGACTCCATTCCCTCAGCTGTGCTGCAGTGAACTGGAAAGGCCATCCTGGGTAAGCCCAACCTATGATGGACATGGCTTTGCAAATCAACAAGGAAGGGACAGCTTATTCAAATCACAGTGCTGGAACAGTTGATAATTAAAATGGAAATCAGAAGAATCAGATTCCTGTCTCAAACTGCCCAAAACTAAACTGAGACCTAAATGTAAAAAGCAAAATTTTAAACTTGTAGGGAAAAAAAACAAAAAATAGAGGGTATCTTTCACCTCCTAGGTAGGGAGAACTTTACAAAGAATTTGCAAACACAAACCACATAGGAGAACACTATAGTATAGAACAAGTATAGTATAGAACAAGAATAGTAAACTTGGCCATATCAAACTTTTTAAACTTCTGTACAACAAAGAAGGTCATAAACAAAATCAAAACCAAGTTGAAGACTGGAGAAAAAAAAATCATTAAAAAATTAAAGGCAGGCAAAAAAGAGAAACACTGGGAAGTCACAGAAGAAACCAAAGGGCCAGTAAACATATGAAAATATGTAATCAGGATCGGAAGGAATCAGGAAAATGTAAATTAAAACAACAAAACCAAGGAGCATGAGGGGAAATCTGGTAATACCAAGTGTTACTGAGAATGTGGAGGACCAGGAGCTCCACTAACAAGTAGCTGTTGCCTCCTAGGAACCTGTTGCCATAATTCTCCTTCTAGAAATGATCACTAGAGAAACTCAGTTACGTGTCCAAGGAGACAGGTGGACAAGAATATTACCAGCATTTTTGTTTATAGTAACAAACAAATTGAAAACACACTAGAGGTCTGTCTATTGAAGAATGGAGGGGCGCCTGGGTGGCTCAGTGGGTTAAGCCGCTGCCTTCAGCTCAGGTCATGATCTCAGGGTCTTGGGATCGAGTCCCACATCGGGCTCTCTGCTCAGCAGGGGGCCTGCTTCCCTTCCTCTCTCTGTGATCTCTTCCCTTCCTCTCTCCTACTGTGATCTCTCTCTGTCAAAATAAATAAATAAAAAATCTTTAAAAAGAATGGATACATGGCTTGTGCTTTATTCACATGCTGAGAATTCCCCCAACATAGTCAAGGGGAAAAGCAAGGTGTGGAAGGACGCAGTTCTGCAACACTTCCAACATTAAACATCAACATTTTACAGCACTGGTATATGCTGCCTGTGATAAAAAGATACATAGTAAGTGTGTGAGACCTGCAGGGATGCCAAGTTCAGTGTGTGATTTACATCAGGAGGGAGACAGAAAGAGATGGGATCAAGGAAGGCTACATGGGGGAATTAACTGCATCTGGCCTGTGATAGGTCTTGAGATGCTTGAATCAATAGGGCATAATGGTATAATCGATCAAAGCTGGGAGAAGGGTACACAATCATTATCTCATCTCTGTTTTCCTGAATTCTTTAAAACATTTTATGATTATATTTTTTTTTAAAGATTTTATTTATTTATTTGACAGAGAGAGATCACAAGTAGGCAGAGAGGCAGGCAGAGAAAGAGGAAGGGAAGCAGGCTCCCTGCTGAGCAGAGAGCCCGATGCAGGACTCGATCCCAGGACCCTGAGATCATGACCTGAGCCGAAGGCAGCAGCTTAACACACTGAGCCACCCAGGTGCCCCTATGGTTATATTTTTAATGCAGGGTTAGTCTTAACCAACTTTCTCCAGAGTATATCCAGTGAACTATCATTATAATGACTGTTCTCCCAGAGAGATTCCATCATCAGGCATATCTACAAAGGCTGTCTTCTACATCTCCCTCCTTGAGGATTCACATGCATGTGAACATATTCAAGGCTCTGAGAAGCCCTGCAGTAAAGAAATTTTGTTTGACTTTGTGGATCTCAGCATTCCCCAAATGAAACGTGGAATTCCTTCTCAGCTTCTCACCTTATAGATCTGGGGATCCTCAGAAGATCCTCTGGACTAAGATCCGCTGGACTAAAAGCACTCCAGTATCTGTGCTCCATGTAACAAATGCTTATCGTATCCTGAGAATCTGATCTGTGAAGCCAGGCTGGTAGGTGGGTAAGAAGACCAGGTTAACCATACAGCTAGTCGCACTAGTCTCGTTGGGTTATCACAGCTAGTGTGCATTCCAAGGAACAGTGAGAAGAACACACCAGAAGTAATATTAAGACAGTATCAACACTAGAGGTGTTTCCCTTTCGTCTGAATCATCCCTCTTCACCTACCCCCAAAACTCCTCCTCCTCCTATACATCCCATTTCGGTCAGTGGCACACCATTCTCTGCATAGCCGTGCTGGGCTCCTCCCAGTCTGATCACTTTGCCTACTGTCTCAGTGCATATTCCACGTTCTTTTAACCCCTTTCCCATTCCCCGGCCATGCCCCATGCCAGTCTCTACTACCTGCAGTCCAGGGGAGAGAGCCAGGCTCCTACTGGTCCTCCTGCCTCCCACATCCTTCCTTCCAGCGGATCGTCCATGCTGCCGGTCACTCCTTCTAGAACATGAAAGTGATCACAGCACTTTCCCAGGTCCCCACCACCCTCAAGAGTGAGCCCTCTGCACCCTTTGAACCCTGCTTTCACCCCATCTTCATCCCTCCTCACCCCGTTCCTCCTCACAACTAAAACCCCAGGTGATTCTAAATCCCTAATTGCTGTTCCCAGGACATGGCGCTGGCTTCCCACCTCCATATTTATCTCCTCTCCCTGGAACAGTCTCTCTCCTTCCTGGCCTGGCCAGTCTCCAGCTCAGACACCACCTCCCTGCTTGGTACCCTGACTGCCTTTCCAATGGGCTCTCTGTGCTCCTTGGAGGTACCTTTCTCACATGGGCACATGTTGAAACAAACCAAACAAAGAAAGCTAATGGCTGCTTTCTCGAGCTCGGCCCATGACTGGAAAGAAAAGAGAGTGAGAAGACAAGAGGCAGGTATAGGGACAACCTCTAAAATTTTGCTCATGGCACCCTTGGGATCTTGGCAGATTTAAGTGTTCTAAACATTTTGACAGATAGAACAAGACAAGTCTAGATTTTGGAATGGGATATTAGATTTCCTTTTGGACCCACAGGAACAATAAAGCATTGTAAAACTTTGAAGTTCATAAAATTTAAGATTTTTCTATTATTTTTTCCCAGTCGGCTTCCCTTCTGCCCCTCTCAGCCCAACTAATGAATCACATAGAATGAATTTGAGCTTTGGCCCCCATGCTGGGGATCAGCGTGAGCTAGAGAATCAGGTGGTGAGCTTAATCAAAATAATAGAACTGGATTCAATTCACATGGAATTTTATATTTTTGCAAAGCATCTTCTCACACCCTAGTTTGTTTAGCTTTCACACACATTATGAGATAAATACAGCAGGGGTTATTTCCATTTTGCAGAAAGGCAAAGTGAGGCCAGAGAGGTTAAATGGCTTGTTTGAGTATTTGTGGGTTGAATTTAAAATTAAAGTGATTGCTTATAATGGTTAACGTACATCATTGACTATATAAAAATCACATTCCAAGCTTTCCATATTTAATCTCATTTTGTCTTTCTGATCATGTTATGTTATGAGGCAGGCACTATTCTTGTCATAATCATTGAGCAATGAAAAAATAGAGTTCCTTTTCAGTCGCCCATAATCTGTACACCAAGAAGGAGACCCTATAACCTATGGCTCTTCGTTATAAGTGACAGAAATTAACCCTCACTGCTTTAGAGAGCATATTTATTAAAAGCAATTGGTTTTAGGTGCAAATGGCTTCTTGGTGTCAGAAAAAAAAGAAATCTCTTGCTTTCATAGCTCACCTTTATCATAGATTAATATTCACTCTTGTTTTATCTGAATTTTCTCTCCTTTTTTTTAATAAATAAACTTGGACTTGATAAAGGGCCATAATTCTGCATGTATCTCCCAATTAGGAGTCTATTGATTCTTACTTGTTCCATTGAAAACACCTTTCCAAATTGTAGCACTTGCATGAACTTTTTAAATGAATTTTGCAACCTATTTGGAAAAAAGAGAAAGTACATGGGGCAACTAGAACCGAATTATAGAGTTGTGGTGGTGTATTTTACCATGGCCTCTTTGCCTTCCCCCTTCCTCAGGGTGAAGCCTCCCTTGATCCCTGGACCTTCTGACCCTCTGGGCTCGTGACCCCCTGACTTGAAGACACAGTAGTTGGGTGCTACTCTCCCATCTCCCGTGCATCCCTGGTACATACTTAAGCATATATCACACTCCATTTTATGCTTTCATGGCATATATGTCTTAAAGCTTCATGAAAGCAGAAATTATAGTTTATCTCAAGTAGCATAACTCCAGGACATAACACTATGCCCAGAACATATGCGATCTCAGTATGTGAAATTCATTTCGAGGACTTACCTATCAGAAGCTTAAATGTGCCCACTGATTTCTCAGCACTGATTAAAGAGCAAGAACTTGAATTCTCCCTGCCCAATATTTACTGATGACCCGGTTGTAGAAAACAGTATTTAGACACATTCACCTGAGTATTTCAGTCCATTTATTTTTCTAGATTAGAACTCACAGGGAGCACCTGAGTGCATCAGTCGGTTCAACATCTGCATGACTTCAGCTCATGTCATGATCTGAGGGTCCTGGATGGAGCCCAACATGGGGATCTGCGCTCAGAGGGAGTCGGCTTGTCCCTCTGTCCCTCCCCCTGCTCATGTCTTCTCTCTCTCTCTCTCTCTCAAATAAATAAATAAAATCTTTTTTAAAAAGAAAGAAAGAATTCACAAAATGACAACCCAAGGCTCAGGTTGGTCCAGTATTTAGTTTGGTCTTTACAGTATTTTAAGTATGACTGAACTGCCCTTACCAGAGCTGGTACTACACACCACTCCCTCTTGTCACGCACTGGATGCGAACCATTACTACCTGCCCCACTCTGAAGATATTTGGGGTTAGATCCCTCCCACTTCAGATATGCTTGTATGTAACCTTCAGAGTAAGTTCAAGATCAGACGCTTCATGCCTAGGCACCACTGTTTGGGAACCATGTCAATTTGTGTTTACTCAACAGAGCTTAAATGGTGCACTTTCAGCCAAAACAAGGGATGCCAAGACCCTGCTTTCTGTCATCTTGTGAGAATAGCTATGATGGTGTGGTCCTCAGAGGGAGGAGCCTATGAACTTAGAGCAGAGCCCACATTTTTGCGGGGAATATCTGTGCCTCTCCTGAGCTCCGGTTTATGGCTGCTCTAGAATTCCATAAATCCTGTCAAGCTGGTAGTTTTCTCTTGAGTTGGCACCCAGAAAAACACATAGCTACCATTCTGTTCCATCTCTAGGAAACTGAGACCCGTGGATATATTTTGGGCAAGAACCTTTCCACTGGTTTTGCTCCTTTCCGTTGGTTTTCACTTCTTCTTTTTTTTCTTTTTTTTCTTTTTTTTTTTAATGTATTTGAACTGCACATATCTTTCTAATCAGCTTTTCTTTAAAAAATATATATATAAGTTAAAAACAATGATACTAAAGACCAGTTGACTAACTGGTGTCTTGGGAGCTATCAAAAGGACACACTAGATGGAGAGGTAGGAAAAGACGAGCAAAACCCACTCTAGACTTAGTGGAGAACCCAAAGCCCTTAGAGCACCAGAAAGGTGCTCAGTATACATCTATGGAGAGTTTTTAATTATTTATTTAAAAAAAAAAAATCTCAGAACTACACACAACTACATCAAGAAAGGTTTTGGTCTCCCTGTGTGATCTGTGATCTGGCACAGAGTAGAAAATAAATGTTTGCTGAATAAATAAAATGAGTGAGTAAATAAATTGAACAAAGGAATGAGCAAGGTGGCTAAAGTCTGGAATGGCCAGACTCTGCAGACTTACAGAGCAGGAAGTAGCATTTCTGGGACAAAGGAAAGTCCGCCGGAGATACAACCAGGAGACAGAAGAGAACTTCATGCATATTCTGGTAAGACCAGCCTAGGAGGGCACCTGGGTAGCTCAATCAGGATCAAGTCCTGCATTGGGCTCCCTGCTCAGTGGGGACTCTACTTCTCCCTCTGCCCTTACTCCACTCTTGTGCTCTCTCTCTCTCTCTAATAAATAAATAAAATCTTTTTTTTAAATAAATACATAAAGACCAGCCCAGGAAAGACAGCACACAGCACAAAACCCAGCCAGACACAGGAAGGATGGTGGCAGAACCAGAGCAACAAAAACTTGACCACGGCCTTGACCACTCAAGTGCAGCTTCAACACTTGATCATTTCCTTACACCCTGCCACGTTTGATTTGCACTCTGCAGAACAGCTATCCCTGAATTTGGCCAACAAATCCTCTGGAATTTTCTAGAAAAGCAATGCAGAAGTTGTTACAGCAATGCTCTCTGCTCCAGAGCTTCCAAAATGCCTCTAATTCCAACTGATATTCATGTTCACAAGGGTCTCTTGAGACACTTGATAATCCCCAAGTTTCTGAACATGCACAGCGTGCAATGTCCCCATTGAATGCACAAAATATAGCTAAAACATTTAAGTAGTTTTTTAAACCGTCACTGAAGATTATTATGTACTCCAAAATGAACAGAACTCCAAGCCGGGCGAGAGCTGTGCTGTTGCGGGCATGGCTGGGTCTGCTCACGAGCTCCTGCCGCCCGCTTCATGCCACCCCTTTTGGCACTTTCCCTCTGCAAATGACCATTCATCACGCATGAAGGGTGCTTTTCCGTGCTTTGTGAATAAATAGTTAAAGTCACAAATATGAAACCACCAATCTAACGTCATCCTTAATCCAAAATGAACTTTCTTAAAGATCTATTAATTCGAGAGAGAGCGTGCACGCATGAGCAGGGGGAGGAGAAGGGAGAGGGAGAGAATCTCGCGCAGGCTCCTCTCTGAGCAGGGAGCTCACTGCAGGGCTCCATCCCAGGACCCTGAGATCATGACCAGAGACAAAACCAGGAGTCAGACACTCAACCGATGAGCCACCCAGGCGGCCCTCCAAAATGGATTTACCACAATCGTCCTCTCCCTTCCTTCTCTCTCATTCTCTCATTCACTTGCTCTCCAGCCTCAGAAGAAAAACTGTTGAAGAACAGACTTTAAAATCCTGAGCAATAGCTTTAATAATCCTAGAGAGTCAAGCATCTCAGAAAAGTACTAACAACAGCATCAGGAAGAAATCAGAATACCAGTCACAATTCTTCTTTTCCAAATTATCGAAATAACTCAACTCTCACTCAATATCATTTGTGTTTTCTTCATTAACTCTGAAGTTTACCTCATCTCATTTCCCTTTCTCCCTTCAAATATATCTATATTATTCTGTCAGTAAAGTTAGGTATGAAGGGAAAATTCGGGCTTCCAATATTGAATCCGAGCTTCACAAATAGAGTGGTAATGGAAAAGTCAGACAGAAAACCTTTGTAATAATGGACTCAGACAAAAATAAAGCTCTGAAATCGGCTGGAATACTGAAGTCTAAATTGTTTATGGAATCAGTTATGCTCTTGGACCTGTGGGGCCTCACAGCTTTTGATTTGGGCTTGTATGTGTGTATGTGTGTGTGTGTGTCTGTCTGTCTGTCTATCTGTGTGTGTGCACAGGGGCTGCTCAGTAAGGACAAGGAATTTAGAATTTACTGTCTCCCAAGTTAACAAAGTTCTTTTTTTTTTTTTAAGATTTTATTTATTTATTTGTCAGAGAAAGATTGAGAGACAGAAAGAGCACATGCAGGGGGAACAGCAGAGGGAGAAGCAGGCTCCCCACTGAGCAAGGAACCAGGACTTGATCCAGGACACTGGGATCATGATCTGAGTTGAAGGCAGATGCCCAACTAACAGAGCCACCCAGACATCCCCACTCATTCATTTAAAACCCACTTAGAAGAGCACTGTTCAACATAAATAAAATTCAAGCCACGTATTTAACTTTTCTTTTTCTTTTTTTTTTTTTTTTTTTTTTTTTTTTAAAGTAAATTCTATGCCCAAGGCAGAACCTGAACTCTCAGTCCGGAGGTCAAGAACCGCATGCTCTACACGGACAGAGCGAGCTAGGTGCCCTGGCATAGTCAATTTTCCTAGTACCCGGATTTAAAAAGTGAAAAGAAACAGTTGAAAATAATGTTCAAAGTATTCCTATTTAATCTGATGAATCCAAAACATGATCACTTCAACATAGAGTCAATATGTGTCCAAAACGCCGGGTATCTTTTACACGCACAGCACTGCTCAGTAAGGACGCGGAATGCCCATCCAGAATACTTCATCTGTATTTAGTTTGTCAAATTTGCAATCGGAAGAACGAATTCACTTACCCAAGTTGTTTCAAGCACACATAAAAGCTCTCTAATAACTGAATGAAGTGTCCATTTTTTAAATTTCAAAGTTAAATTAATTAAAATTCAAAAAAAGTACAAATTTATTTCACTCATGCGAGCCACATGTCAACCAGTCCATGCGATGCAGGTTTAAAGAGGAGGCCACTTTTACAATGTACCTAAAGAGCTGGGGGGGTGAAGCCAGTCAAACCTAGACTGAAAATCTGGCCAGCATATCTACTAGCTGTGTGACCTTGGGCAAGTCGCTTAACCTCTCTGAGTCTCCTGTTCCTCTCCTAGAAATCGGAGCTAATAATGCCTACTTCTCAGGGCTGCTACGTGAGATCCTAGCTATAAGGGGACCCTGGCCTTAGGTACTTAATAAACGCCACCCCACACTCACCCATCATAACCTCTCCACCTCCCTTTTACAAAAACCTATTTCACAAGTAGATAAGGCAATTAACATATAAATTGAATTTAATCAAGTAAAGCACTGCGAAGACTCCGCTCAGTCTTGTGAGCTACCACTAGAAGCTAGCTTGTGTTCCGCCCTCCAGCCCCTGTTCTAGAGGGTACCACGGACATTGCAATTACCTGCTTACACATCCACTCTCTCTGGACTGAGAAAAATATTTATGGGTTTCCACTCTGCAGAGCCAACACACACATGCGGCCTGGCACACCCCAGGAGCTCTCAAAAACTGGCTTTTCAATGAAAGAATGAATCATCCTATGATACTACCTGTGGAAAAAGAGGCAGGGGAGAAAGACTTGCCAAACATGTAAATCTCGCCCCCACATCATCACTGGAGATGGGGGGGGCGGTGCAGGGAGGGGATGTCTGCCTTAGCAGAGGCCCATATTATCCAAGCAGCTTTTCCCCAAACACTCTGACCCACGGTGTTCTCAAACTGTCCTAAAGTCAGGTGCATTTTGGAGAAAAACCCAACGATTCTGCGTACAGTCCTGTGCATGAAATTCTCCTCCAGTCCCTCCACCGGAAAGCACCAGCTCTCACCTCTTGCGCAATGTGATTCCTGAGCCAAAAAAAAGCCTTTCCTGCCTTCTTCCCCTTTGGGCACACACCTATTCTTCCCTCAGATTCAGCTTATTCACTGCTAACTCCAAGAAGCCACACCTAGCTGCTTGCCTCCCACTATGGGGCCTCATCCACAGCATCCGTGTTGCCCTTAAAGGTACTAGGGTTTCAAATTGTTCCTTTAAATATCTGTCCCCTCTCCCAGGACCTGCATGTGAACCCCTTGAGACCCAAGTTCTGCATCCCCAGGATCAGTGTTATGCCAGGGGCTGGGAGGAGGGGACAGATGGTGAGCAGGAGGGGGAACGCGGTCAGTGTTCATGGAACTGAACTGGATTGGATTGAATTAAAATCTCCCAAGCCTTGTGTGTGAAATTTTAAATGACCAAAGATCAGAGAACTGAGTTTTGTAGTCTCATGTAAGGTTTTCTAGAACTTCATTTTTGTGACATGTCATCATTCCAGGAACCAGGACCCCAGCTCGTGCAGGAGTGGGAGGTGTCTGAGGGAAAGAAGGTAGAAAGTTCCACTCTGGGCACCTGCTGTTAGCCCAGTGCCCAGGCATCACCTAACGTGCCACACCACCACATGCTCGCCGCTATTCTCGGCAGCTACTTTTATTAATTACATGCATACACTGAGGCTCAATGAGCTTAAATAATTTGGCAGAGTTTTTGATGACATCAGAATTCAAGCCCATCTCTTTTTTTTTTCTTTCCATGCCCCTGTGCTGCTTCTAAGGCTGGAATGACAGCTCAAAGGAGAGGTAAGACACAGGGAAAGGAGAGGAGGGGGTTTCACATCTGTCCAAGGGCCAATCCTGCCTGCCCACATGAGACAGAAGGAAGATAGTTCACTGTTTAGCTTTAGAGAGAAAGAGATGGCCTGCCAATCTGGTCATTGGTGCCGTATGTATCTGCTGAGTCCTTCATTTAACGTCCAAGTCAAGAATGCGGGAGGCACTTGCAAGAATGAAAAGTGCATGAGTTTGAGCACCCATCCGCCCCATACCATTGTCTAACTTTGGACACTATTCCCCTGTCTTCAGAGAGTAGCGACCTACCATGCACATTAGAGCCCAGCTATGTGAAGAACCAGGTAGGTAAGCAATGAATCATCATTACAGTTCTTGGTATTATGAGCAGAACTGCCAAGTCAAACAAGGGTCTTGCCCTCTGTGAACGTATAGTCTCATAGGGGTGACAGCAAGGAAATGGAAGCAGGTCCTGCCGCTCCCCTCCCCCCAGCAGAGGATGTGTTCTTGAGCCCAACCTTCCTGCGCCAGCATCTTCCTTCTCTGTCTCACTCGTGATCTAGAGACGTCCCAGAAGTGATGCCAGGGCTTTCCGCATCACTGCTGACCATTACGTGCGCTGCCCGCAAAGCTGACAGCATGATGGCTCTGACAGGCAGGAGCCAACCCAGTGCCTACCCCAAGAGGAAATGAAAGCCAGCCTCCCCTCGCCTGGGCACAGGCTCTTCACTGACGCTCCAGTGTGCTGGTTGTGTGCCTGACTTAATGTGACGCAAGGCAAACAGTAATTAAACCAGCCAGCTTGGCCCAGGCACTCAGGCACGCAGAATGGGCACTTGCATGGAAAGGGTTCCAAAATGATACACACAGTTGTTTCTTTCTCTCTTTTCCACCCTGACAACATTGTGACTAATGGCTTTACTTTGGGAGTTTTGGGATCAGTGAGTACATTTTAGGGTCATTAGTGAGGGGGGAAACAGCCCTTCTCATTCTCAATCTGTTTGTCTCACAGTATTTTTCTCTCCCACTCTTTCCATTGCTCTGACGATCAGCATGAGCACCCTGGCTGTGTGATGCCATTTGGTCTGCACAGTCTCCACAGACCAAATTAGCAGAGGCAACGTTGAGAGGCAGGCCATTCCAGCCTGAAATAGAGTTGTGGTATAGGCGGCAGTCAGTCTGTCTGCCCCGCATGGTGTCCCCCACCTCCAGCCCTCTGTCCCCACAGGAATCTGCTCCCTCATCATTTGCTGAACACGCCACAAGCCAAAGGATTCCCTTCCCCCGCCACAGCTGACTAAACCCAGGGTCAGTACCTGACATAAACCAACCAAGCCGCTGGCTGACCCGGAATCAAGCACACTCTCCCTAGAATCAGAATTAAGGGAGGCAGCTATGCTCGTCGGGGATGGGAAACGGGACCCTCGGGTCATGCCCACTCAGGGCTGTCGGTCCTTCTGGTAAGATGCATGGCAGGAGGCAAAGAGCAGCGTAAGTGTGGGGCAGACACTGATGGACAGCGGGGTGGGAGCTGATCAGCCCAAGAGAAGTTTGGAAAGAAGCAGCCAGAACACTTCCCACTGCCTGTGACTAGAGCTGTAAGGTCCCCTGGATGAGGCAAGAATATTTTATCTGGAAGGGCCTGGAAATTTCCCCAGCATACCCCTTCTTTTACAGATGGGAACATATCCCAGATGGGAAAACAGTTGACCAGAGCTAGCCAAGACTAGGCTGCGATGGTTCATGTGATTATCAACTTGGCTAGACAAAGGCACCCAGCTGTTTGGACAAACACCAGTGAAGACATGCTGTGAAGGTACTTGTAAGATGTGATTAACATTTAAGTCAGTAGGCTCTGAGTAAAGGAGATTACTCTCTATAATGTTGATGGACCTCAGCCAACCAGTTGAAGACCCTGAGAGCAAAAACAGGTTTTCAAAAGAAGAAAGAATTCAGGCTGAAGACTGCTAAGTGAAGCTTTGCCTGAGTTTTCAGTTTGCTGGCCTGCTCTGTCGGGGGCAGACTTACCAGCCCCCCAGTCATGTAGGCCAATTCCTTAAAGTTCTCTCTCTTTCCTTTCTCATCTATCTCCCCCATTTCCTGACGAATGCATGGACTCTGAGTCTCCTGCTAGTTTTCTGGAAAGAGAGCTCTCCAGGGAGAAGAAATGGATTTCTTCACATCAAGAAATAAAAACACTATCCTGAATAGTTTCTGTATAATATCCTGTATTACACAGCTGATATGTCTAGTGGTCATGAGTGGCTCCGGATCCTGCTCCAGCCCTGAAAGATTCCAGGGCTCACACCTCTCTGCTCTTCCATTTTCTCCTCTGCTAAATGAAGATAGTGGTAGCACCCGGTTCTAAGGAGACTCAAGGGAGTAAATAAGCCAAGCACGAGAAACCTTTCGGAGAGGCCCTGGAGATCGACCTCCATACATGGTAAATATTGTTGGTGTTGTTGCTGCTAATAATAATAACTAAAAGCACTTCAACACATTCGATCTTTCAACAGCGCATACTGAGTATGAACTGGATCAGGACACTTTCCACTGCAAATGGCTGACCTAGTCAGCGAGAGCCTGTTGGCATGCGTCCCTGGGAAATGCAGCACAGCGGGATCCTGCACCCCAGGACGTCATCAGGGCCCCCTCTCTTCTCTTTCCCACTGAGCTTCAGCTTTATTCTCAGCTGAGGTCTACCCATTGGGTCCCCATGGCCACCGGCTGCTCTAGGCCCAGTCTACCCTGTCCAAGGCTTTCCTGCAAAAGTCCCAGAATTGAGTTCTATTTGCTTTAGACTGGGTCACACGACCCGCCCTGGAACCAGATTCTGTGACTCTGATGGGCCAGGCCGAGGTCACATGGCCAGCTGCAACGGTGGGGTGGGGGCATCACAGAAGCAGATGGTGTGTAAGCAGGGGTATTGGAGGCTGGACGGGCAGATACAGCAGAGGGCCACCGTGGACACGTTCCCTGCACCACCCAGGACTGTGCTCTGAGCTTTACACCAAAAATCAGCCTGTCTTCAGACTGTCCTAGGCTGGATTCATCGCCACAAGAAAAGCAAGCTTAGAGTGTTGGAGCCACTAGACCAGCGCCCACAGCAACTACAAGGTCAGGCAGGATTCATACCCAAACTGGACCATAGCTCCTCGGTGGTGCTGGCCCCTCAGAGTCACTCCGCAGCCTGTAGCAGAGGCTGGGTCTCTCAGCCCAAAGCAGCTCACCCACTGTGTGGGCTGATGGAAATCATTGGTGTGCGTGCATACACACACACACACACACACACTTTCTCTTTCAACTAAGGTTGATTCTAATTTGAGCCATAAAGTGGCACCTCCTCCATGATTCTTATTTGTGACTGCAAGGGTTTCCTACACAAAAATTAAGGAATCGCTATGGCCCTGCTCTCTCTCTACCTACAGAGCCAAGGGACCATTTGATGATTTCTTCTGCCCTTCATCATCCCACTGTAGCCCACTTAGTCTACAGGCAGATCCCTGGTGCCGGCAAAGTGAGGCCGAGCACAGAGCAGGAATAAGAACAGGTGGAGAAGATGAACAACAGGAGCCAGTTGGCTCTGGTTTCCCCAGCCTGCCTGTCCCAAGGGGACCGCGCCAGGGTGCTCAACCTCTCTGTCCCAGGCTTCTCCTGGACAGAAAGCTGGTGGCAACAGGAGCTGCCTCACGAGTGTAACATGAGGGTAAAATGTGCCCATAGCGTGCTTAAAGCAATGGCTTGTACCCCATAGGCATACAATAAACCAGCGACACAGCATCGTCACACACGGGACCAGGAACAGAAGAAGCAAAGGGTGGACTGGAAAGACAAACAGGAGATCCCAGAGCAGCCTGAAGCCCATAGCTGGGCACAGACATCCCAGACCAAGGAATCTGCTTGGTCTCGGGCAGGGAAAGGAACAAGGGCCCACACTACGTACATAGGCATTCTGTGTATATAGGCACTGCCCCTATCCCAGAGTTTCAGGGGCGTGGCCAGGGAGGGAAAGCCCCAGCACATAGAATGCTAGGTCAGCCAGCTCCCCTTTAAGAAGTAACAGACCGCTAGTTCTGTAGATCCGTACAGGTTGCTATAAGCCAGATTCTACCCCCCACAGGAGGCCTCGTCCTGGGACCAGATTCTTCCTTAAGCCAGATCAGAGGGCCTTCTGATGGGGAAGTTCATGGGAGCACTACAGCTGGCCTAGCTGGAAACAGCCTGGCTTGAAACAGCACCTGGAGCCATGTAGGCATTGCCCAACATTCAGTAAATGCTCCCAAAGGGCGAGTCATCCCTTGCTGCTGTTTATTTAATATTTATTGAGTACCTACCAAGTGTCACTCCCAATCCCAGAGGCAGGAGGCAGTGGTGAACAAAGCAGGTAAAATCAGTCTAGAGGGGAAGGGGTACTTGGTTGGCTCAGTCGGTTGAGCATCCAACTCCTGGTTTTTGCTCAGGTCATGATCTCAGGGTCACAGGATCAAGCCCTGTGTCAGGCTCCCACTCAGTGTGGAGTCTGCTGCTTAGGACTCTCTCTCCCTCACCCCTCCCCCTTCCTTCTCTTTAAAATGTGTTTACAAATCCCTTTAAAAATCAGGCTAGGGGCGCCTGGGTGGCTCAGTGGGTTAAAGCCTCTGGGATCAAGCCCCACATCGGGGCTCTCTGCTCAGCAGGGAGCCGGCTTCCTCCTCTCTCTCTGCCTGTTTCTCCGCCTACCTGTGATCTCTGTCAAATAATGAATAAAATCTTTAAAAAAAAAATTTTTTTAATCAGGCTAAAAAGACACATGAAAAAGTACTCAACATCACTTGGCATCAGGGAAATACAAATCAAAACTACAATGAGAGATCACCTCACACCAGTCAGAATGGCTAAAATTAACAAGTCAGGAAATGACAGATGCTGGCAAGGATGCGGAGAAAGGGGAACCCTCCTACACTGTTGGTAGGAATGCAAGCTGATGCAACCACTCTGGAAAACAGCATGGAGGTTCCTCAAAATGTTGAAAATAGAGCTACCCTATGACCCAGCAATTGCACTACTGGGTATTTACCCCAAAGATACAAATGTAGTGATCCAAAGGGGAACGTGCACCCAAATGTTTATAGCAACAATGTCTACAATAGCTGAACTATGGAAAGAGCCTAGATGTCCATCAACAGATGAATGGATAAAGAAGATGTGATACATATATACAATGGAATACTATGCAGCCGTCGAAAGAAATGAAATCTTGCCATTTGCAATGACGTGGATGGAACTAGAGAATATTATGCTGAGCGATATAAGTCAATCAGAAAGACAATTATCATATGCTCTCTCTGATATGAGGAATTTGAGAGGCAGGGCAGGAGGTCTTGAGGGTTAAGGAGGGAAAAAATGAAACAAGATTGGATTGGGAGGGAGACAAACCATAAGAGACTCTTAATCTCAGGAAACAAACTGAGGGTTGCTGGGGGTTGGGGGTAGGGTTGGGGTAGCTGGGTGGTGGACATTGGGGAGGGTAGGGGCTATGGTGAATGCTGTGAAATGTGTAAGTCTGATGATTCACAGAGCTGTACCTCTGGGGCAAATAATACATTATATGTTAATTTTTTAAAAATCAGGCTAGAGGGTAAGCCAGAAAACGAGCGTGTGTGGGTGGGTGTGTCTGTACATATATATCTATATCATATATTATTATATTCTACATAAATACATAGATATGCATATTGGGAGTATGATATATTATTAGATACTGTATATTGTAGGGCGGAATAAAGGGGCTAACAGAATCAGAAAGGGCAGACATGGTGGCTGGGACAAGCCCACGAGGAAGAGATCCTTTAACAGAAAACAGAATGAAGGGAAGGATCCAGCCATGCACGGATCAGGTTTATTTTTCTTAAGCCCTTACTAGCACAGGCTTTGCTGATCTATAGGCAAAGATTTTGGCCTCAGGCCTTGTTTGCCCACCACCTCTGTACCCAACTCTGCCTTTTTCTGGGTCCACTTCACGCTCCCCTTTCCCACCTGCTCAGGCTCAGCCCCAGCACACCCAACAGCTGGCTGGACCCAACGGCTCAAGTGTGAAGATCTGTGAACAGCCTTGTAGGTAAGTGAAGGTTCCCCTACCCTTGTACCATTTCAATCTTACGTCCTCACACTGATACCTGGGTTCCAGTGGGAAGAGATTTTGTTTTGCCTTTCATGGTCTCCCAGACGTCTTCATTGCTGGGATCCCACCTTTTTTCTAAATTTTCTTCTTGGGGTACATGTCTTGGCCGAAGTTCTGTAACGGCTGTTCCCCATATTGCCTGTCCATCCTCTGGCCAGTATTTCTGACCATACCATGCCCCTGCACTCCTGCTCTGGACACCTGGGCCAGCCCTTCTGATGCTGCAGACCATGCTGGCCCCTCAGACGTGGGGGCCTTTGCTCCATTTTGCATGCTGCCTCCAGCCCACTCCTCCTCGGTGAAAGAGAAGTTCAAAAACCAAATTCCTGATACCTTCTTTGTGGAAGTATTTACTGTCTCCAGAACCAGAAGAAGTTTGGTTTGGAGTGGCTCTCCAAAGGCCTTATTCCGGGGCACCTCAGTAACTCAGTCTGTTAAGCTTCTGTCTTCGGTTCAGGTCATGATCACAGGGTCCTGGGATGGAGCCCTACTCCGGCTCCTTGCTCTGCTTCTCCCCCTGCCTCTGCCCCACCCCCTGCTTGTGCTCTCTCACTCTCTCTCTCGCTCTCTGTCAAATAAATAAAATCTTTTACCAAAAAAAAGTCTTTATTTCCTTCAGTTCAAGAGGCTGTCAATTGATCCTCATTCAGGACATTACCTTTTTAAGGTAACCAACCTAAATGTGAAAATTAAGTTGTTTCCAAGTTTCAGCATCATACAGCCGTCATTAAGACTCGGAGAAAGTTTTGTTGGCAGAAATCCATGGGTCAGGGCTTTCCTGATACACTTTTACCTCCTTGGCTGGAGCATCAGTGCCTCTGGTCTGTCACCTTACAGGAGTGGCAAAACCTCTGAAAAATAAGCTTAGGGTGGCTATGCACATCCTGTGCACTTGACTTCCTGACAGCAGTAAAAAAGGAGCTAACTGACCGTGTAGCCTAGGAGTCGAGCCGGGGAAATACTCCATTTATGGAATCCTGGTCCCTAGAGGACTGTAACTCTCTCAGGTGACTCAGACACAGAATCCCAAATGAAGATCGGGACCAGCCACGCAATCACCATCACCACATGCAGCCCATGAGTGCTCACACGGTTTGGCTAGTCCACATGGACAGGTAAATACTCACCGGTGTAGAAGACTCACCAGATTGCTAATCTAAAGATAAAAATGGAAATACTTCATAAGTGTTTAGTAATCACTTGATAGATTAACTAAGATATATTATTAAATTAATTTCTCTTTACTTTTTTACTGCAGTTACTAGAAAGTTATGTGGCTCGCCTTCTTTCTCTTTTGGACATCTCTGCTTTACACACTCAAACCAAAAAAAGGATCCTGGGTCTCTGAAGACCTCAACAGATCCATGTGTGGTTTCTGTCTCTCCAAATTCCACTGGTTGATTAAACATCTAAAGCCCCCACTGCTTTCTCCTGACCCCAAGTCTGACCCTTCCAACTTCCCTAACCCTTTTTATTTGATTTCCTTAAAATCATTATGTTAAAAGTCTGCACAGAATGTGTGTTCCATTATCAGCTATAATGTGAGGAATTTAAAAACAAAATGGAATTGCATTTAACTGTGCAAAATTTCAGTCTCTTCAAAAGTGTCAGTGAAAAAACAAAATTATCCCTAATTTTTCTAAAAAGTTATTCTTCTTCCAAGATAGGCAAACTTACCTCTTAAAGTTAAGGCAGTATAAAATTACAAGTAATGAATATCAACTTCTAAAATGAGGTATGGTTGAATAAAACTTTATTTTTTTAAGATTTTATTTATTTGACAAAGAGAGATCACAAGTAGGCAGAGAGGCAGGCGGGGGCGGTGGGGGGAGGCTCCCCGCTGAGCAGAGAGCCTGATGTGGGGCTCCATCCCAGGACCCTGGGATCATGACCTGAGCTGAAGGCAGAGGCTTTAACCCACTGAGCCACCCAGGTGCCCCGAATAAAACTTTTTTAATTAAAATTTTTAAATTATTTATCTAAAAATAAAATCATTTCTGATTCTGATGTTCACTGTCTATCTAAATGGCAGTGTAAAGCCTAGGTGTTGTATATTATGGTGTCACGTCCAGACCTCCCTACCAACATTACCACAAAATGTTCTCCAGACATCATGAGCATGTCTGTGAGCACCAGCCTTACTGGCAAGCGCTTCCAAATGGAAAAGAAAGTTGAGAAGGAAGAAAGCAGCTGTTGGCACCGGTAGAAAAATGACACTTTGTTTTGCAAGACTCCACTGTATTCACTCGTTCTGAGAGAGAGTTTGACAATTTAATTAGTCAGGCTTCAAGGGACATTTTGACAACCTAATTAGCTTATCTTTCCCTTCACTGAAGTGCTTCTGCAATTCAAATCTTCCTTCTCTCCCAAGCAATGATCACCACCGAAGCCTGCCCCCTCACGGTTTACAACCTCAGCTACTCTCCAACACAGTCACCTGCTACTTTGAGGCTGGAAGACAAGACTTCTGGAGAGGTGCTTCTCTGGGGTCTGCTGGTGTTAGTCCCAAAATACAAGTCACCCTATGCCAGTGCTGAGCTCTAAGACACAGAGGACACCATGTGTTCTCAAATACACTTACGTTGTGTGACTCTGATATGCAAGACTCATTAAAGCTTGAGATCCAGAGAAGGGGGATCCTGGCCAATGTCTTAAGGCAGCCTTGGGATGCAAAGTCAGTCATCCCAGACATGAGTTCATTCACTGAACTCCACCGTTTGTCAGTGTGTCCCTCTTGATGAAACAGGACACTTAGCACACGTCATTAGACTGTAGGTCCCTTAGATAGCCAACAACTGGATCTTTTACACCACTGTCCCTCAGCATCGAGCATGGGAATTTGGCACAAAACATGAGCTCAGTAACTACTTAGTCAACTAACTTACTAGCTTGAGACCCTTCTTTTCCACATCCACAAAACAAGGATAACATCTTACATCTTGGAGATCGTTTGGAGAATTACATGTGGTAATATTTGTAGAACTTCAGAATACTCTCTGACACACAATAGGGGCTCTATTAATTATCTGATGAATTGATTATAATAAGGACAAGTTTGGAAACTCTCTAGAGGCCTGCTTTCTTATTTACGAAGTAGAAGAAGTGATGCTGATGTCACTGCATGTATTTGAGAATTAAATAAGAGGACATATGTGACACATAGTACGGGTTCCATAACTAAGTAGGAGCAGTGTTGACCATCAAGTGACGATGGTGACAATGAACTTAATGTCGAACGCACCTCATTTCACTCACTTCATGAGACAGTGAAGCCCTGAAAAGGCACAACAGGAAAACACGAGCCAAAAGTCAAGGCCCTGACCTCCACACTATTTAAGACCATAATACTTTAAAATAACTATTATTGTTGTTCTCATTATTAGTCATGAAATATTGAGTTAACTTTCACTAATGCAGGCATGTAGACACAGAGAAGAAAAACTCTAGATTCTTCACCATGGAAGTGGATATTGTCCCATTGAGATGATGACCTTGAAATACAAGAAATCCTTTTTTTAAAAGTGCATAAGACAGCACATATCCTCACAAAGTCAAATGCTACATTGTATAGGGCTGGCTGGCTAGAATAGGATCCCAGACGGAAAAGTGATCAGTGGGGCTGGAGCAGTTGGTGGGAACAGGAGGGACTGTAACTGAATGATGGAGGAACGACTGGAAGGAGAAAGGGAAAAAGGAGAGGGAAGAGAAAGAAGAAAGAAGGGACACGTTGGATGGACAAAGTGAGTTAGGGGAGCTAGAGTACATATGGGTCTAGTTCAATAATAGGAGACTGGAAAGGAATATACTAAGACCAACACTGTCCTTGACATTAGTTTCGGCTACTCAGGTTTTTCAGACTTGAAGGCCAAGGTCCCGTCCTTCTGCAGTGAAATGATGCCAGTGTGAGGAAGCAGATGGTTCTCCTGTAGCAGAAGTCATCCGTGCTGCAGTCTCAGATCCATACGGGAGCTTGGGCTAACACAAACTTTGACGTACCTTCTTGCTGTTCTTTCTTTCCAGATTATTAGCGAGTTTGTTCACTGCAGCTCCTGGTGTTAGCAGTAGCGTCAGTCGGCATTCTGATCATTAGTCACCATTAATTCCCGAGCACTCCGTTGCAGTGGCAGGCATCGGCCATCTGGCAGCTCCTTCCACCATGCGCATTACTTACACATAGCACTTACCCAAGCTAATGTGGCCATTTAGACCACCAGGCTTTCCCTCACGTCCAAAACACAGATACGGGCAATAATATGGTGTCAAAATTAAATCAAGACATTTTAACCACAACTCCTCCTTTTCCATCTGTCACCTCCCACCGCCCAGACCATGGGTCACTGCTCTAGGGCAATAGGTGGCCAGCCCAGGACCCCTTTAACCAGACAATAAGCTTAAACTCAGGCATTCCAAAAAGAGAGAGAGAGAGAGAGAGAGAGAGACGATTCTGTTTCTGTAGAATATATTTGAAACGTCAGGGGCCAGGCCCCTGAGACTTCCGACTCTAGCACTTTCTTCAAGTGAAGGACATCCAATCAGACAGGAGGGAAAGCCATTCTTTCAAGCCCAGGGAACTAGGATAAGACTCAGCTCCCGGTGAAGGTGGAAGCAGAGGGGAACAGGTGTTAAATGAGGGCTGGGAAGCGACTATGCCTGGTCGTGAGACACTCCCACAAGAGCCACCTCATCTGCCCCTCCACAGGTCTCCCTTCTTCCTTCATGCCAGGAAACCAGAAGCCACTTTGGAAAGGAGATGAGTGGGAGAGAGCTCTGGGGGTAAAAAAGTGGCATTTCTTTCCTAAAAGACTTGGATTATCTTCCCTACTGAATTAATCAGGTCAAACCTTTTTAAACCTTGAAGGACATAAAAGTTAATTCAGCGGGAAATGATGGACAACGTAAACACACAACGTTTTATCAATGCTTCTGAGTAATTTGCATGTAGCCATATACAGGAGCTCCCATCAATTCGGATTTTCTTCACTAATGTTGAATCCAAATGAATTTAGGTGTACAACACTGATGCCTCTATCTAGGGACCAAAAAAAAAAAATTTACTGTGTTCATCTTTATAGAGTAAATCAATTTATGAGAGAAATATTTACCTACTTAAGAGAATAAAACTATTGAACATCTCAGAAATGCAATTTTGCCTACAAAATGTGATTTCAGCTAAAGAAGGAGGGTATGATGCTCAGGCTAGTGTTTGATATGCTAATTATGTCAGTCATCTAATATGAATTCATTATTAATGTCAGCTAACATTTACTGAGCCTTTATTATGGGCCAGCCTATGTGCTAAGCACTCACATTAGCTCCAGCCCTGTAAGGGACACTATTATCCCCCCTCGTAAGGAAGGACCAAGACCAGAGGAAATGCCTGTTCTATTTACTGAACTGACCATACAAGTCTTCTATTTTATAGAGAAGTTACTGGACAGCAAAACAGTCACGTGTATATAATAAAGGGTGTATCACAGTTGACACTAGAGCAACGCAGCTTTGAACTCCACAGGGCCACAAATGTGTGGATTTTTTCAATAAATACAGAATAGTACTATAAATGTATTTTCTCTTCCTTATGATTTTCTTTTGTGATTTTCTTTTCTTAAGATTTTTATTTATTCATTCATTTGTTTATTTATTTTAGAGAGAGAGAGCACGTGTAAGCAAGGGCAGGGGCAAAGAGATAGAGAGAAAGAGAGAGAATCTCAAGCATTCTCCACTGAGGACAAAGCCCGACGTGGGGCTCAATCTCACAACCCTGAGATCACTACCTGAGCCAAAACCAAGAGTCAGATGTTTGACTGAGCCACCCACGTAACCCCCTTCGGATTTTCTTCATAACATTTTCAGGGTTCTAGCTTACTTCCGTGAGAATATAATGAGGAATATATACAACACAGAAAATAGATGTTGATAAGCTCATTAGGTTATCAGTAAGGCTTCCAGCCAACAGAAGGTTGGCTACCAGTAGTTGAGGTTTTTTTTGTGGGGGAACAGATCTTCTATAGGGAGGGAGGAGTCCCTAACCTCCACATTGTTCCAAGGTCACCTGTGTAAGTGAAGTCAACAGCGTAAGAAGTCCTGGACTTTTCTGATGGTAAACCACAGGCTTGGACAACCCTGTGGACAAGTTGTTTACAGCCCCTTTGCCTCAGTTTCTCCATCTGCTCAGTACTTTATAGCCCTGTCCTGAGGATTAAATAATCTGTGTAGGTACCTGCAGTTGCTTCTGGCACAGAATGTGCACTGCATAAGTGACAGCTATGGGCTTTCTAACCCCCTCTGTGACTCTCCATCTTCACCTTGATCAATTTTCCACTGACATGGCCACATCTCAGTAGGGATGCTTGGGGGGGGGGGGGGGGGGGGTGTGAAAAGATTCTTACTCTTCTTGTGGATAAAGCACAAATATACATACAGTACATCAACAGATAAAAAGTATACCTATGATATTAACATTTCATGGGGAAGGGACAATTAAAAAAAAAAAGCAAACAAAAGTCTCCTCGAAGAGACAATGAAGAAAAGCTGGGGAAGCACTGCCCTGAACTCTGGAACTGAGAGCAGATGTTGCGGGCACCCAACAGGGAGCCTGCAGAAAGTACCGGGTCTGAAAATAAACTCCCCTCAGTCTCGGGCAATTTCCACTCAGGTAGCACTGAGACATCTGTGTGTTTGTGGTCTCAGGATTTCATGGAGTACACTGCCAGGAGTAAGAAAGAGCAAGTTCAGGGTGACTCCATGAGACATGGTTTATCAGCAACTGGCCTGCAGAAGGGAGCTGCAGGGGCCCCCACCTGCCACGGCTCGCAGCACCTGGACTCGCAGCACCCGGCTCGCAGCACCCGGACGCCCAGTTGGCCCGATCTGAGGAAAATGCTAGTAGGTAAAGGGCATCACCAGGGCCGCCTCCTCCCCTTCAGCCCCCAGCAGCACCTCAGAAGTCAGACCCCATCTCTGCAAGCCGCCAATCCAAACTACCTAGGGTCCACCACCCTAAGGGTTACTGACCAGATAGTGAACTGAAATGCACATGCAGACCACTGTCCCAAATTTGAACAGAAGGTAACTATCCAATCCCACAGGTAGGATGCAAAATGGCGGGACTTAAAGCATCTGCCACCAGTGGGGTTTTATTTGGTGGTTTGGTTAGTGTTTTACAATGTTTTGTGCTTGGGGGAGGCTTTTTTTTTTAATAGGACAGATGACTCTTTTTTTCTTTAAGATTGTATTTATTTATTTGAAAGAGAGAGAGAGCACGAGAGGGGCAAGGGTCAGAGGGAGAAGCAGACTGTCCCCTGAATAGGGAGACTCATGCTGGACTCGATCCTGGGAGTCCAGGATCATGACCTGAGCCAAAGGCAGTTCCCTAACCGAGCCACCCAGGCACCCCAGGACAGAAGACTCTTAGCACCTGCAATCACAGGGGCCCACAGACACGTAAGGGGCACTGTGCAACACAGCTCCCTATACGCTGTGTCCCCAGCCTGTCTGTGGCTCGGTGGAGACCAGACACCCTGAGAAACCACATAAATAAGAGTGCAGAGAGCGGGGAGGCCAGGAGGCCCCAGCACAGGGACACATTTGCAGCTGAACCCTGGAAGGAAGCAACTCAATGTACAGTTGTAATTACAGAAAGCAGGATTCTTTATTTACACTTTCTCTTCGTTCATGTCATTAATGAGCTCCTGCTAATGGCACATGTGAATTGAAAAGGCCTTAACTGCACTTTCTACACCTTGTCATTCTTACGAGCCAATTACAAGGAACTGCTCATTGCTGATTGCTGTGAACGGCACGCTCATTATGCTGAACAGGTGTCTCACCGATAATAATGATTATTATAATCTCCTACAGACAAGACAGAAGGACGGAGTTTAAAGACGTTGGAAGGACAGCTTTGTGCCCCGCCCCCAACCAGCAACAAGGGCCCCCAACCAGCAACAAGGGCTAGTTGTATGGTACCCTGTCATGCAGAATACCCTCATCCCATGCAAATGGCCCCCCCTCATTCTCTCAAACTTTCATCCACTGTATTAGATACTGAGCCAGCTAAAGATCAG
The DNA here is from genome assembly GCF_011764305.1 of Mustela putorius furo. Taxonomy (NCBI): domain Eukaryota; kingdom Metazoa; phylum Chordata; class Mammalia; order Carnivora; family Mustelidae; genus Mustela; species Mustela putorius. The sequence goes on from NW_025422019.1 coordinate 6,962,037, forward strand.
GACACTTCCATGTCTTCAGTGGGCACAGTGGGAAGAAAAATACTTTTCCTTCCTTCCCTCTAGGAGCCAGGCACTGAGCTGGATGCTTTCTGTGTGTTCTCTTCTGTAATCCTTAGCACACATCATGAGGGGGGAATAACACCCCCATTCTACAGATAAGAAACTGAGACTGTTGGTCTGGTGCGGTGATTCTCAGATATAAGGTACCGCATCTGGAAGGCTTATTAAAACATAGATTGCTGGGCCCACACTCAGAGTCTCTAATTCAGCAGGTCTGGGGTGGGATTAAGAATTTGTATTCCCAACAGAAAATGAGGCTGATGTTGCTGGTCCTGGTTCAGAAGACCCCTGGAAGTTAATCAGAGAAAGACAATTATCAAAGATCTCACTGATATAAGGAATTTGAGAAACAAGACAGAGGATCAGAGGGAAACGGAGGGGGGAAATGAAACAAGACGAAACAGACAAACCATAAGAGACTCTTAATCTCAGGAAACAAACTGAGGGTTGCTGGAGGGGAGGGCGTAGCTGGGTGATGGACATTGGGAAGGGTATGTGTTATGGGGAGTGCTGTGAATTGTGTAAGACTAATGATTCACAAACCTGTACCCCTGAAACAAATAATACACTATATGTTAATAAAAAATTTTTTTTTCAAAAGAAAACAACTGGAGTAGTGGAATGTGTATGAGCTGAGGTCTGACATAGGCTTGGGTTGAAATGCAAGCCCTACTTACTACATCCAGTAATGCTCATTGTCAGGGCACTAAGTCTCCCTTAGTTTCAGATCTCAAATGAAGATAATGGCATCTGCTTTGCAGGGTTGCTTAAAGGATTAGCAATCATGTGTGCAAAGGGGCAATCTAGGACCCACACAGCGGGTACTCAAGAGGACGGCCACCTCACTGTGCTGCACTGCGTCCAATGTGACAGTGAGAGCTGGAGCTTGAGCATGTCTCCAAAGCTTGGCTCGGTTCCCCTTGAGCCCTTCCTGAGCTCTTATCCCCCACCCCTCGCTCACTGAGTCCTGATGTGCTTAAGAACATACCATGAAATGGCCCTCATCATTCAAAATGGTGCAAATCTACTAGTATTATTTCCACATGAATCTTTTGCCCCAAGTAACTTTAAGTCCCTTGGGTGTTTTATATTGCTTCTAAGTCGCCCTTGATACAAAAGCTAACAAAGAAGTCCCTTGATAGTCTTGGAGCAAGGAGGCCTTCTTGCATTGCCACACACCACTCTGTCCCCCAAAGAACTGCCCCTCCTTGGCTTCCAGGTGCACCTGTATTTGTCAAAGCACTTTACACACTTCGTAGTCATCATTTGCCCATAAGACACCACACCACACACACACACACACACACACACATACAGTTAGACTGTAAGCATAAGAGCAAGGACCATGACAGTGTAGTATACCACTCTATCCCTCAAGTAGGTCATCATTTAATATCTATCAAAAAAACAAAATTCCCATGTGGGAACTTTTTTCTTCTTTCCTGTATTGGCTGATGGAAAGTTCTGGAAGTAGGGAGATGACCTGATGCTTTCACAGCTGGTATTGATGTTAGCGGTCTCTGGCTAGGGTATCTATTCATCCCAGTTTGCCCAAGGCAGTCCTGGGTTTCGCCTGGGTTGTCCTGTTCACCTGGGATGGTCCTGGGTTTTCCAGTATAATTAATACTCCATTTCATTCTCAAAAGTGTCCACATTTGGAGAATAAGTTATATGGCCACTTTATCACTGGTATAAATGAGAGCTGGTGACAACACAGTTTGGGGACCCAAAAGCAAGACATTCAGACCCTCAAGATCCTAGCAGGATACATTAATAAGAAAGAGAGGGTTCTTCGAGACCATTGGCAATGGTCTTGCCATTGAGTGAAGTCTAGAGGTGCAAATAATCTTTCATCCCACCTCCTAATCCTCTGCCCTTCACAGCTTTTAAAAGCAAGTGCAAAACATTCACTCAACCTCACTTGTCATCTCTGAGCCAGAAAGGTCATCACACAAAATTACTGGCTGCCTCTAACATGTTGGTGTGGACTCTGGGCTGATGATGGAGCCTTTCCTATTATACTCCCTGACACTTGAGGAAGTAAGGCACATTTATCAGTGGTTTTACTTCCCCCATCCGCTATCCCCATTGCATAGGCTATAAATTAAAGAATGGGAGGGAGGCAAAGAAAGGGAAGCCAAACTGCTATTTACTTGGAACAAGGTCACCCCATCCCCACCCTGACCAGGCCTTGTTCCAAAGAGCTGTAGAAACAATGGGGACAGTGGGAACCACTCCTGCAGCTCATCTCTGCCAGCCTGCTTCCGATTTTGGTGATGGCCAACACATCTCCAAGTCCTCAGGGGGTGTACCCATAATGGGGATGAAGCTGGGAGAATACTGGAGAAGTCTACAGCCTGCACTTGATAAACACAGTGATTCAAATGGGGCACATGCTCCCCCATGTTTAGAGCAGCAATGTCCACAAAAGCCAAACTATGGAAAGAGCCCAGGTGTCCATGGACAGCTGACTAGATAAAGAAGAAGTTGTATCTATATATACAAGGGATTAGTATTCGGCCATCAAAAAGAATGAAACCTTGCCATTTGCAATGAGGTGGATGGAACTAAAGGGTATTATGCTAAGCGAAATAAGTCATCAGAGAAAGACAATTATCATATGTTTCACTCATATATGGAATTTAAGAAACAAAACAGACGAACATAGGGGAAGGGAAGGAAAACCAAAATAAGGTGAAAAGTGAGAGGAAGGCAAACTGTAAGAGTCAATGAACTCTAGGAGACAAACTGAGGGTTGCTGGGGGAGGTGGGTGGGAAGTGGGGAACTGGGTGATGGATGGGCTTTAAGGAGGGCACTTGATATAATGAGCTCTAGGTGTTACACGCAACTGATGAATCACTAAACTCTACCTCTGAAACTAACTTTAAAAAAAAAAAAAAAGGAGATGTCCATAGTCTACTTAAATGACAAGATTAAGGTATACACAAAACATAGCAAAAGCCCAGTCCCCATGGGCTTTTACTGGGTTGAATGGAAATCCAGTAATCTTGCATATTCTGATATGCAAGATATAGCTTAGGGTGGACTTCTATTTTTTTAAAAAAATCCCACATACTGAATGACTTAAGCAACAAACATTTCTTTCTGTTCAAGAGGCTGGAAGTCCAAGATCAAGATGCTGGCAGATTCATGTCTGGTGAGAGCTTGCTTCCCGGACTGCAGATGGTCAGCTTTTCCCTCTGTCCTCCTGTGGTTTTTCCCTGGTGCACAAGCACATAAAACAAGAGACGGAGCTCTCCTGTTGTTCCTTCTTCTTACAAGGGCACAAATCCCATCAAAAGAGTCCCATCCCCATGACCTCACCTAAACCTGATTAATTCTCAAAGACCCCACCTGTCATCACGTTGTGGGTAAGAGCTCCAACCTAAGAATTTGGGAAGGAAATATTCAGCCCATAACAAATATGTCTGAGAAGATGGGTCACTCAACAAAGATGTGTTGTGCATGAGCCCCGTGACAGACTGCATCCCGAGCACTGGAGCTAGTATGCACCGACTACAAACATCTGTCCCCATAGACTGTACATTCCAGAGAAAGGGGTTGGAAACCAGCCAGTAGAAGATGATGAGGCTGCCAATGTGTTCATGGACTTACCTGCAAAGCAAATCCCCCAGAATCACAGGGTTGGAAACCTTACCCAGGAAGGCTCAGTGCAGTGTTTAATTCTGGGTATGGTGGGGGAAACAAGGGGGTGATAAAGGAAACTAGAGGTAGTCAGGCACAGGAAAGGAAGTTGTCAAGGTCAAAAGTTCTGAAAGAGAAAGCTTTTGGTGGGTTGTGTCACCTGCCCTTCCAATCATTCTAGGAGTAAAGCTAGTAAAATCTCTGATCCCAATTCTCAAAATTCTGTGTGAAATGTTCACGTACGTACATAAGTCCACTGGGTTTGGCAAGATGGTGTTGCTTAACATATGACCATCACTTTGAACTTAGGAGGGACAGATTTGAAACCATTATTAGTCATATTGCCTCTCCTGGACAAATAGTAAACTGAGCGTGATTGGCACAGATGACTCACTTACAGCAGTGGTAATATTAACACTACTGAAAACCTACCTTCTTCTCCTTCTCCTTCATCTCTGTGTCCACATAGGGGCCACTGAGTGGTGAAACAGATCCAAAGGCTTTGGGTACAACAGACTTGAGGTCACATATTGATGCCACCTTGGTGAATTATATAACCTCTCTGAAACTTACTTTCCTCATCTGTAAAATGAGAACAGAGACCTCAGAAGTTTATTGAACTACAGTTAATATACATGAAGTGTTTAGCACAGAACAATCACAAAACAAATTTAGCTAATGCTCATGCCATTGTTATTGTCAATAACCATTACTAGTGATCATAAGAGACACATTATGCTGTAGTAATGTTATTGTGTCTGTAAAATGTTAAAATATCTCAGTATGAACAGCATGATGTACATACATACACAAGTTAACTGTAATCTACGCCGTGAGTGGCTGAATAACATTTGAATCATCTGATCAGAAATCCACAGTCCAAAATTAAGGTCTTGCCTTAAAGATGTTTTTCCTGTGTCTATACCAGAGCATGCATTAGTTAGCACTGGGGATGAGAGATAGCACTAAGTTGTCAGATTGTCCAATCAAACTCAGAAATCTTACCCAGTATCAAGACTTATTAATATCAAGGATACAAGTAATTGTAAAGCACAGGTAAAGAAAAAAGAGGTCTGTGACCCCCCCAACCTTAGACCCCAGGCCCTTCCTTGTTAATGAGCATGCACTATGAGGACTCTAGATATTACATGTGGCTGTATCACTTACTTTAAAGGGAAATGTTTGAGTTATGAAACATCTCTGTTTTTATACTCAGTCACATAGCCTACATGACACTTTCTGGGGAGTCTTACACCACAGCCCATAGATTCCAAGCCTCCTTACCATAAGCAATCTGACACAGAACGAGTACATTCTGCTAAAAACAATCCACAGGTAAGGACTCTCCTCTTAGTTACCACTAGTGCTATTATTAGTGAAATGCAAAGAGGTCTGTAATAAGCGTGTTTACAAGAACTTTCACCTTCCTTCATCCTTCCCGGAGGCATCCGAGCTTCCCCACCCAAAAAAAAGGACTAGATTTCAGGCCTAGTATTAATCATCCTTCCCTCGATGTTAGAAATACATTTTCACTGGTTAAATGAACGGTGTTCAAGAACATGTTTGGCTAGGAAGACTAAAAGGTAGTACTGCCCTTGCAAAAATGAAGTATAAGAAATAATCTATCAAACCCAGTGGGCTTCCAGGTCAAGAGTATGTTCTCACTCTGTCCTCAGCTTAACTTGGGATTTTGTCACTGAACCCAACTAGAAAGTCATATAAGTCTACAGAGTACTGTTGCTTCTCCCTCCAAGTAGGCATTTCATGCAAGATGCTTGTCAAAGAGGGGCATCTAGATGGCTTAGCTGGTAGAACTCAAGGTTATGAGTTCAAGCCCCACATTGGACATGGAGCCTACTTAAAAAAAAAAAAAAAAAAGATTCTTGCCAAAGAGGATTAGGGTGGGTTGACTGGAGCTTAGAGAAGGAGGTAGTAGAGCTCTTTTTTGCCTGCTTCTGATAAACATGGCTTGGTAATAAATGTAATATGTGTGGTAGGACTAGATGTGAGACTTGTTTTCGTGGAAATTAATCACCTGATGGCAAAAGCTAGGGAAGGGAAATAGTGTCCTATCTTCCAAAAAACATCAAATTTGCCAAAGATCAGGTCCAAGACTGAGATGAGCTGGCCGAGAAATTTGGAAACCCCTGTCCTTGTCCTGCTCTGGCACTAGCTAGCTGTATTGCCTGGGCCTAGACAATGCCTCTTCGGGTCCCTCATCTGGGCTAAATCCTACTCAAAGCTCTGTTACACAGTGATTTTCTCCCTGTTGTAACAGCCTCCCTGAAGGGCTGGACCATTAAAATAGGGGAGGGGACAATAGCAGTTTGTTTAAATGAAAAAGGAGCAAGAAAAGGAGGAAAAGACCTATGGCATGCGACTGTAGGGTGAGGGAAGCTCTGGATTTGCAGGGAAGAAGCTTATTTTTCGATGTCTCTCTCTTGTCTTTGAGGAATTGAAATAAGAAACATGAGGAAATCTGAATAAGTAGAAGGAAACAAAACTATTAATATCTAGGGTGATTATATCATCTATTGTCCAAACCTGGACTCTTCTGAGAGTGATAGGAGACATTATGAAGAATTACTTCAGAAGAGACATAAACTAAGCCCAGGACACCAGGACAGAGGGTCATCTATCTGACTCAGAGCTGGTGGCCCTTATTTGCACACTGATACGCAAAAGTGAGTTACACACTTGATGTTTCCTACCACTAGGAAGGATTAACAAAGGTAACAATTGTGTCTTTCAAAACTCGAACATTTACCTTAAAAAATGAAAACATTCAAGCAAACATGCAAATACCAAAGGTAACTTGCCAATGTCATCTTTTTTTACTCTTAATTGACGGTCTTATTTTGTCTTTCATCCTTGATGAAAATCTTCAACCCTTGAGGGGAAAAAAAAAGATATTTCCCCTCACCAAAGGTATAAATATTTTAAATAGGCAGACTAGAAAATATCTTTCAGGCTTCAATAAAAAGACTACTCAACTAACCAGACTCCCTTTCATATCATGGTCATCATTAAAAATTAATCTACTAATTTCACCCTTTCAAATAAATTAGGGAAAGTACTACCTTGCATCAGGAAAAAAAATATTTGTGAGAGCAAGACTGAACTAAAGTGTAAATGCTAAATCAAAAGGGGTATAATATAAATGTCCAACAATAAGAAATTATTAACTAAAGCATTCATGTAAGAGAAAATTGTGAAACCATTAAAACTAATAATTTAGAATTATATTGACTAAAGAAAGATGTTTATGATGTATTGTGTTCAAAAAAGGTATACGGAAACACATAAAATATTTTTAAATCTATGAGTTCATAATGATACTAAAGACAAAAACAAAAAAACAAACAAACAAAAAAAAAAACCTCAGGGTTCACTTTGGGGGAATGAGGAGGAAACAACCCATTATTTTGAAAACTGTTACTCTCAAGGAAAAGAATCAAGCATTTATCTTGCCCTTCCTGTGCTAATGATGCCTATGGGTAACCAAATGGCTGGCAAGGGGAATTTATCTTTATGGAAGTATTTTAGCTGATAAACAAAAAAAGATACGTTAGGATTAGAGTAACACCATTTTATATCACCTAATGAATTTATAGATGTATTAGTTTGCTGGTGCTGCCCTGATAAAGGACCACAGACTGGCTGGTTTAAAGAACAGGAATTTCTTTTCTCATGGTCTTGGAGGCTGGAATTAAGATAAAGATGTCAGCCATCATTTCCTGTTGTCTTCATATGGTCATCCCTATGTGTGTGCCTGCATCTGTATCTCTTCTAATTATAAGGTTCCCTAATGACCTCATTTCAACTTATCCACCTCATTAAGTACTTTCCTTCACATTCAGTCACCTTCTGAAGGTACTGAGGGATTAGAACCTCACTGTATATACAGGTGGCAGGGGATGGGGGAAGATACAATTCAGCCCGCAACGATAGATCTAGAAAACATTATAAAAAGAGAGATACCAAAGATTATATGCCTCCTGATGGGCACAGCACCATTTACAAAGCAGAGTTAACTAACAAGGATAGACTTTGAATCTGATCAAGCTTTGAGACCTAACTAGCAACTTAGAGGAACATTATAAATGACACCATAGAAAAGCAATCAGCAAAATCCAGAGTTAGAAACTCCATAGACTAGATGACCAAATTTTTTCAGCAAATGAAATGTGAGGAGGGAAAAAAAGAAATCTATGGATTTTAAAGATTTAAGAAGTATATCAACCAAAGGAAGCAATTGCAAGTCCACCTTGATCTTGATTCAAGCAAATCATTACAAGATGATCAGAGAAATTTCAACAGAGACGGGATAGTTAAGGATTTTAAGATTTTGTTAATTATTGAGGTGTGATAAGGGTATGGTCACTTCTTAAGGGTCAATATCTTAAAAGATATATATTCAAATGTTTACTGATTAAACGTTATGATGGCTAGGATTGGCTTCAGAATAATCTGGGGTGGGAGTAAACTGAGGTACAGATAAAACAAGATCAGCCATGAATGGAGATTCAGCCTATTATTCAGTCCATTTTAGTATATGTTTGAAATGTTTCATAATAAAAAGATTTTTTTTTTAAGTGGGGGAAAGGAAATCGGTTAAAGCACTATAGTACAATTCCATCACGAAAACTGTAGAGAGCACACACTACATATGTGCACACAAGCTTAGGAAGAAAATCAAACGGTAACACATTGAACCTTCTAGAGGCGCTCCATGGGAGGCAGAATTATAAGTGATCTCACTGTTTTTACTTCCTTCTTCATTGTGTACAATTTTAATAAGTATTTAATATTTTTACCATCAGGGAAAACAAGCTACTGTCTTTTTTATATATATCTTTGAATAAATAAAAGGTCTGCTGCCTTAAGTCCCTCCTGTGGGCAGCAATTCTAGACTTAAGCTGATGAATGAAAGCTTATTGCTCAACTAATCCTTCTTGTTACCAGAGTTTGCGGGCTATTAAGGTGCATTACCCTATGGAGTAATATAACATCTGAGATCATGTCAAACCGACATTAGAATGGTGAAAATGGCATGTTTCATAGGCATGCCATAAAAAGTATAATTGGACCCATTAAATATGACGCATGTGAATTCCAAAGGTTACTGAATAAATAATGTTATTTAACAAAGTGAAATTGGAATGTGAATTGACTGAAATTAGAGTCCATTTCCCTTCTGCAAATTCCATCCCCTTCTTCACAGAGTGAACCAACTGGAGCATTCTCTCCAGCCAGCCTTCTCCTCACCCAGCTGATGACTCATGGGTGGGCAGGGAAGAACTGGCCTTGGCAACATGTTCCCCACCCCCTGCCCCCTGCCCATGTGTGTCAGGAAGCTTCAGTGGGGGGTCAGTACACTGTATTAGAAAAACTCAATTCAGTCTACCTCCTGTGTTTCTCTTTGGGGTGTCACCTTTACTTCCACATGGCTGACACTTCTGGTCATAATGTGTGGAGGGTTTTCCCCACAAGCAATTCTCCATAACACCAGCTAGGTGTCCCCCAATTTTTTGAATTTAAATTCAGTTAATTTACATATGGTGTATTATTAGTTTCAGAGGTAGAGTTCAGTGATTCATCAGTTGCTATATGCAATTGTGTATATGTGTACATGTTATACACACCCAGTGCTTATTACATCACACGCCCCCTTTAATGCCCATCGTCCAGTTACCCCATCCCCCACCTACCTCCCCTCTAGGAACCTCCAATTTGTTTCCTGTAGTTAAGAGTCTCTTATGGTTTTTAAAAGACTCTCTTTTTTTTAAAGATATTATTTATTTATTTGACAGACAGAGGTCACAACTAGGCAGAGAGGAAGGCAAAGAGAGAGAAAGGGAAGCAGGCTCCCTGCTGAGCAGAGAGCCTAATTTGGGGCTCAATCCCAGGACCCTGGGATCATGATCTGAGCTGAAGGCAGAGGCTTTAACCCACTGAGCCACCCAGGTGCCCCTTAAGAGACTCTTAATCTCACAAAACAAACTGAAGTTTGCTGGGGGTGGGAGGAGAGGGAGAGGGTGACTGGGTGATGGACATTAAGGAGGGTATGTGCTATGGTGAGCTCTGTGAAATGTGTAAGCCTGATGAGACCTGTACCCCTGGGACAAATAATACATTCTATGTTAATAAAAATAATTTAAAACAAAATAAAATAAAATTTAATTTTTAAAAGTCTCCTATGGGGGACGCCTGGGTGGCTCAATTGGTTGGGCAGCTGCCATCGGCTCAGGTCATGATCCCAGCGTCCTGGGATCGAGTCCCACATCGGGCTCCTTGGTCGGCAGGGAGCCTGCTTCTCCCTCTGCCTCTGCCTGCCATTCTGTCTGCCTGTGCTCACTTTCTCCCTCTCTCTCTCTGATAAATAAATAAAATTTTAAAAAAAAAAATTATAAATAAATAAATAAATGAATAAAAGTCTCCTATGGTTTCTCTCCCTTTCTGATTTTATCTTATTTTATTTTTCCCTCCCTTCCCCTATGATCCTCTATTTGTTTCTTAAATTACACATAGGAGTGAAATTGTATAATTGTCTTTCTCTGATTGACTTATTTCACTTAGCACAATACCCTTTAGTTCCATCCACAAGGCTGAAAATGGTAAGATTTCTCTTTTTGATGGCTGAGTAGTAGTCCATGGTAGATCCATTCATCTGTCAACAGACATCTGGGCTCTTTCCACAGTTTGGCTATTGTAGACATTGCTGCTGTAAATATTGGGGTGCAGATGTCCCTTTGGATCACAATTTAACTCAACTATAACTCTATCTACTGGGAGATAGTGTCAGATCCCCCAGGTGAAGAACTGAGCCCCACAATACTGATACCCCCATATCAAATGCCAGCTGCAAGCCCAGGCCATCATCTGTGCTTCTGACTAAGCATCTATAGATCAGAGGGTCCAACAACCCCATCCTCAGGTTGGATTAATTTGCTAAAGCAGCAGCTCACAGAACTCAGGGAAAGGCTTATGTATATTCTTCACTTCCATACACACCTATTTTACTCTTCAAGAATGGCCACTACAGGATGTGAGGGCGATCTGGCTGCGATATCTGTCACCCCATTGATCGCCAGGGTTGATTCGGCTGATCTGGCTGGCTAGGCGGGTGTCCCCTTCCTCCCTCGCCGCTCCATGTGCGTCCCTCCCGAAGCTGCGTGCTCGGTCGAAGAGGACAACCTTCCCCGATAGAGGAGAGGACCGTTCTTCGGTCAAGGGTATACGAGTAGCTGCACTCCCCTGCTAGAACCTCCAAACAAGCTCTCAAGAATGGCCACTACAACTAAGAGCCAATGGTCACCATGGAAACTCCCCTTGCTGGCCCCCCACCACCATTTCTTGGAATCCCCACCAAACATATGACATTTGGGATACCCAAACCCAGGAACATAGCCAGCCCAGGAAGAGCCTTTGGGTGAATTAGAATAAGGCCTCTTCTCTGAGTCAGTACAGCCCTGGGTGAACAGAGAATACATATAGGATAATCAGAAAATGGCACCTCTTTCTCTATGCAGGCCCAGGCCTGTCCCGGAGTGCCGGGCCAGTCAGGCAGAGCCCTGCTTGCTGCTTAGCTGATGTCCTTGTGCAGAACCATATGCAAAGCTCCAGTCCAAACCCCTGACCACCTGTTCTGTGGGGGGCCTCTCACCTCAGTCCAGGGCTGCTTTGCAGCAGAAGATGAAGCAGGAGACATGGGGAATAGTCAATCCCTGAAGTTCCTTCTCCTCATCCCCCTACCACCAGCTCCAGCCCCGGTCCTACCAGCAATGGAAGGACATGTGCCCCACTCACAACAGGCTCAGAACCTCAGCCCAGCCTAAGCCTGGGGATTCCTGGGACCTGCAGATGGCACCTCCCTCAGCACTTCCTCCTGCATGCCTCTGCCATCCCCTACAAGGCTTACAGGCAAATGTCCCCAGAGACACTCAGGAGGAAATGTTTTAGTTACCTGCCTCCTAACTGTTGCTGAAGAAAATCCTCCAGAGAGGCTGCTGGGATGCTTGAGAAGAACAGGAGCCATTGCCCCTCAGGTCCCTAGTGGGCCCCACTCCCAAGGCTCTCTGCCCCAGTGGGAGCTGCAGAAGCATTTCCAGAAAGGGCTATCTGTGAAAAATTAACTTCCCACTGCTACCCAAGTAGTAATTTCTATTCAATAAGATGTCCTATGTGAGTTCAGGCTGAAGAATCTGGCTCAATACTGATCTTTTAAGAGAATGTGTACCAACACTATTGTGGGAAAACGCAGATTGGAGGGGAAAGAGTAATGACTAGACTCCTCTTTATCTCCCCTAATTCCTTTCATTCCACTCATAAACAGCTCATGGTTTATCCCCACTCTGCTGATACCACATCAGAGGATCAAGAATGACAGTGACAGTGGGGGTGGGGCCCCTAGGTGGCTCAGTCAGTTACGCAACCAACTCTTGACTTTGCCCCAGGTCACGATCTCAGGGTCATGAGAAGGAGCCCCACACTGGGGTCCATGCTGTCATGGAGCCAGCTTAAGATTCTCTCTCTCTCTCTCCCTCTGCCCTCCCCCTGCATTCTTTCTCTAAAATAAATGAATATTTAAAAAAAAAAAAAAGAATGAGGGTAATGCACTTTATCTTGGACATAACTATGAAACAGAACAGACAACAAACTCCACCAGAAGTCTGGGGTGATTTCAGAGACAGCTTTGGAAAGACCCGCCAGCTAAACACACTTTCCTCACACACCTTCACACGGCCACCATTATTGCTTTATACCTTTGGCCTAATTCTTAGCCCTTTTCAGAAATGCCGCCATTTCTGGGAGCAGGGATGTATAGAGCTCTTTCTTGGTATGACACAGTACAGGGCAGAGCTTAAGAGAATGGGCTCTGGAGCCAGGCTTAGGGATTCAGATCCTGGCTCTGCTGCTCACTGGTGGGTGACCTTGGGAAGGTCATTTATCCTCTTCTTGAGTCCATTTTCTCTTTTGTGGAATGAAGGTCATCATAGTCTTTTCCTCACAGGTTTGCTGGAAGTATTAACTGAAGTGACATTTAAGCTGGTTAGCATAGTGACTGACACGGAGAAAGCAATCCTCAAACGTTAACATCATTAGTCTCTAATACTCAAGTATAAACTAGTCTATCAGCTTTGTTTCTTAAGGGATGACAGAAATCGAAACGTGGTTGGTTTTAAGTTAACTGACCAAAGAGTCAGTGAATCAAGCACCTCTCTGGTGTCACCTTGTCTTTTGTCTAATGTCACCCCCCCCCAGGCTGATGTCACATTTCTTCCCTACAAGATCAGCCATCCTCTCTGCAGTGCCATCACTTCCCTCCTATTCATTAGCGGCCCAGGTCCCTCCCACACATAAGGTGAAGCAGCTTCGCCTGGTCCAAAGTTTAGCCAAGGGTGTGCCCTTGGCTTTGACTGGAAACTGCTATGGAAGGCAGAAACTACTGAGAGTTGTTTAAAAACCAAGTCCAGGGCACTTTGCTGAGGGCAAGGTGAACATGGCTGCAATCCTGTCCCTCTCCAGTGGCTGTAAATTTGATTTAATCAAAAAAGCATGGGTTAAGGATTTAATGGAAGCCCGTCTCCAGCTTGGAAAGAGGAAGAGCAAAAAGAGAGCGGTTATTGACATTTTTACTGCCTAGCAGGAGATGCATGTCTGGCCCAAGTGAGTGAATCAGGGAATCCATCAGCATTGGAAAATGGATGGGGCGCTAATCAATCTCTCCCCCACTAAAGTGGAGCCGGGCAGCACAACCTGTCAAGCTGTGTACCCGGTGAGCGCCAGCTGGGCTCCTAGACTTCCAGAGCTAGCAAGGCCACAGCTGGGCTGGAATCTGAATGAAAATCTATGAGAGGGATTTATTGTCTCCCCTCTCTGATATGGTCAGCCTTCGAGATCTGAATCTCCCTAGTATACAGGGGAGAGTGTTGCTCGACAAATTACCTAAAGGTAACAGGAGCTCCCCTCCCCCACCCCAATTCCAAAATACCTCTTCTACCAATAGAGTCATTGCTTTGAGTTATTTGCAGGTAGTCTACCTTCCTATTCTTTTAAAATTTATAAATATTCTGGAGTGAAAATGAAATAAAAAATATTATCAGATATTAATGGTAGAGGCTAAATTGGCTTATGTAATTTCTTCTCCCTTTAGGGAAAGCCAAAGGCTGGTTGCTGGAGGAGGGATTTGGTATTAGGTGGAACATCAAAGATGGCCCCAGAACAACAAAGCCCTGTGCTCCCCCTCCACAGAGTCAAGGTCTTGGTGACAAACCAGCCCGCAATTACATTTCCCAGCTCCCTTTGCATTTGGATGGATCTCCATGTCTTGCCAAAGGAATGTATGGGGAAGTGATATAGGTCACTTCCAGACTGACATGGTTAAGTATTAGATACGCCATTCTCCTCACTGTTCCCACCGTCTGCCAGCTAGGTGATACCGGACTTGCCTTATGGTAGCACAGGTGGCAAAGCCATCAGATGGAAGCAGCTTAAGTCCCTGAGTCACCCTCGAAGAGAATGCCCTGACTCAGGATGGACTATGATGGTGATATGAGGGTGGTTTGTACAGTGGTTACTTTGTACAGACTTCAAAGAAGGGGTATTAGCAGAGAACAGTCTCTCACAGATGGGTACGGTGGGGAAAGAGGGCGATGGGTCCTTTCGGGGAAGGATAGTGGTGCACTCATGCTGTGGTCAAGAATTCCCAGACGGGGCGCTTGGGTGGCTCAGTCAGTGAAGCATTTGCCTTCCACTCAAGTCATGATCTCAGGGTCCTGAGAATGAGCCCCACATTTGGGGCTCCCTGCTCAGCGAGGAGTCTGCTTATCCCTTGCCCTCTACCCTTTGCCCCTCCCCCCCACTCTTGCTCTCTCTCAAATACATAAATAAAATCTTTGAAAAAAAAAATTCCCAAACAGCAGCCCCCCCAATTAAGTCACATGGAGTTACCTGACAAGCAGAAGGGACAGGAATCTAATGCTCCAAACAGGAGTTATTTTGTCAGAAGAAACTGAGTGATGTGTTGTTTTAAATTTTTATCTTGCTTTTTATTTGACTTTCACCTGAAAGGCCTGAACACCAAATAAGGCCTGAACATCCATATAAGATGCAGTTTATTCCTGAGCTTCTCCGCATACTTGGAAATCAGACTCCAAAAGAAAGTTCTCCTAAATCCATACACATGCTAAAATACTCATGTCAGTAATTTTGGAACCTCCGAGCTGAGATTTAGACCAGCTGATAATGTGAGGTAATATGAGTAAGGTTATTGATGCTAAATATTTTACGCGTTAGTCTCCTGCCCCTGCTGTCTGTCATATGGTACATTTCCTTTGTGCCAAGGACTATTCTAGGATCCTGGTGTGTATCAGTAAATGCTAAATAATAAATGTGATACAATTCATCGTCTCAGTCAATCAGTCAAAATATCTCCTAAGTGGCTTCTACGCAAGCAAGATTCCCCCAGCCGCCTTTCTCTATAAATGGGTTTGGGGGAAGGTGGTGGGTAGGGTGTGGCAAGTGGAAACCATCTCAGACAAAACTCTCCTCCATCATAGTCAAGGGCTGGCTCAGATCTGCAGCCGCCCATTCATCCCCCTGACAAATTCTGCCATGACCCTCCTTAGGATGACATCAACAGGTGAATTAACTTGCTTCTTTCTCTAATTAAGGCTTTTCAAGGCCCCATTGTTAACCTCTAATATATCCTCAATGAAGTCCTAAAACACACACACACACTCACACACACAGGGATAGATAGTATTGAACACTCTAACAATCACGGCTCTGAGAGGCAAACAACAGAAAACAACTCCAGCTAAATTAAGCAGAAAAGGAATTTACTTGCACTGCAGTGGCTAGAATCACAGAATCAATGGAAGTTTAGAGAATCATATTCAGAAGAGAAAGAAGAACTAAGAGAAATAAGGCATTGAGAAGATCACACCCTGAGAACAGTCTTCTTAACACACCATCACTGATGCCACTCTCCCTGGACTCTTGTGCCTATCAGCCACTGAGAATCATCTCTGCATATCCTGTGTAACCATCACCCAAGTTTCAAAGTCTTATTACAGGCACCTCCAAGTGACCCAGGCTGCATCATGTGTCTGTACCCTACCTGCCAAGAAGTGAGGATAGGTGGTAACTGCCCCCCTTATTTTCTCAAGTGGGTTGTTTAGAGATGAATACATCAAAAATAATATGTCCGGGGGAACCCGGGTAGCTCAGTGGGCTAAGTAGCTGACTCTTGATTTTGGCTCAGGTTGTGATCTCAGGGCAAGCAAACTCCATGCTCAAGTGGGGAGTTGGCTGGAAATTCTCTCTCTCCCTCTGCCCCTCCTCCACTTGCACATGCTCTTGCTCTCTCTCTGTAAAATAAGTAAATAAATTTTTTTTAAAATATGTCTATTGCAGTCCATCACTTTGGCTCCCCACATTTCCTCACACTAGGAGCACAATACAACTATCCTTTAAAATACTCAAAGTACTTTCAATTCACCCCAAGGTGAGTCATCCATATGCCCCCAGAGTAACATGCAAGTACAGAGTAACATACAAGCTATTCTGTCCAGCTCAAAATCTATGACCTCTAGAACATATATATTTCACCTCTAATTCTGTTGCCATCTTGTCTTAATATTTTAGGTATCATTGATAGTCTGTCTTGATATTCTAGGTAACTATTACTGAGATATCCTAAACAATAAACTATGAAATAAAAATCATCAAGACTAGAGTCAATATTGAGAGGCAAAAGAAGGGAAAGTAATTAAAATTATAAATGTACATATTAAAAGACAAGAAAAGGTATTAGTAAAGAGTATAGTCCTTGCTTCTAAAGCATAGTATTTATGTCTCCCAACCTTCATTGCTCATTCCAGGTTCTCTTGCATGGTCCCTGGCCCCCACAATGCAGCTATTGACCTGGAAATGCCTTTTCCTCTATTTCAATAAGCAATAAAGCAAAATAAAACAAAAATTTAAGACGCAAAGCAGCTTGCTTTCACCTGATAAGGACAACTGTACAATTTCCCTGTCCTTCTTTGGGGTTGTGTTGCACTTTCAGTTCTGAACCATACCCAGTATACAACCTGCAACATTTTACACTCACCCACAGCACTGACCTCCTTTAACCGCCAATAAAGCCAGCAGACAGCTGTGACATTCTGGTCCCACAGAAATCAGCCTTATCTCAGAACTAGTACAGAATAATCCCCAAAAGGACTGAATCTTTCCCTGTCCCCACTGCACAGCTACTTTAGTAAATAGACACAATCTTTTTACAAAAGATTTAAAGAAAGATTTATAGTACATACTTGTGGCAAGACTGCAGTATCTTTCCTCAAGGAACCCTGTCTTCTCTTAGATTCAAAGAGATTTGGGTCTGACAACTGACTCAGATTTCTGATGAGGTAATGGCCATGACTGCACCACCACATCTCTGAGGGGATTTTTCTTTTGTTTCTTCCTAGATCAAGTAAGATCTTAGTGGAATGCCTGTTTGTTTCAATTCTACAGTCCCTAAAATTAACTAGCCTCCAAAGATATACGTGGGTCAGAACACTCTGCTGACTAACTATATAGTCACCATAATTTGGTAACCATCTTGATTCTCACTTCAGCCTGTGCCATCCCAGAATTCTCTCACCCTGATTGAAATCAGGGAGCCCATTTCAGCTATAATGTCTCCTACAGCAAGTAGAGATATCCCCCTATGGTACTTTTTAAAAATGCTAATACTCTTTCTCAGCAATCTATTTCAGACTACCTTAATGAAGGGCCTAATGTCTAGGCCCTCCTGAGGGGCATATGCAGTGCTGGCCCTAATTCCAAGAAACCAGGTCCCTTGTGAGTTCCACTCTGGTCCTCCTTTGGCTGTGCCCTTCCCCATGGAGTGAGATCTCTCATAAGGTTACAGTAATCAACAGCTGTGGTTTCTTCTGAAGGTCCAACTGGGAGTTGGGGGAGGGTGGATCTGCTTCCCAGCTCACTTATAATGATATTGGCAGGCTCTGACCCTTTATGATATGGGCCTATAGAGTGACTCACAATATGTCAACTTGATTCTCCCAGGGGTCTGAGAAAGTGAGGGAATGAGCCCCAAGATGGAAGCCACAGTGTTTTTATAAACCTAATCTCAGACGTGCTAGTGTGTCCGCTATAGTCTTTTCATTAGAAGGACTGACTTCACTAGATCCAGCCCAACACAAGGGGCAGGGGATTACACGGAGATGTGAATATCTGGAGACTGGTATTGGGTTAGTGCTAGCACAATGTCCTTAGCACCGTGATGAATATTCCCAAGTCAGGATGGTCTTTGTATAGGCAATAAAACAACAAATTGTCCATGATAAGTATCTGGGTAAATTAGTACCCAAATATTAAGGAATCCATAATAGACCCGGAAAAAATAAGCTAAAAGGTCATAGTGCAATGTAAGAAGTTCTCCCTCTCTTTCTCATTTGGTTTTTCTTGGCATTTGGACAGGTCTGGACATTTGTGTGTGCAGAGAGTGACCACATGATGTGATTTGACAGACACAAAATCTGCCTGCTGAGACCAAGGTCCCAGGATTTTACCCCCTTTTTCTAACACTTTACACATTCCAGTATTGGGAAAGTGTTCTTTGAGCATAAGGCTCTTGACTTAAAGCAAACACCTCTGACTCTGTGAACACGGGAAAATTTTCTCAGTCATTAGTATATTGGAATGGATTTAGTGGCTCAGAGCACTTGTAGAATATATTTTGATTGTGAAAGAAAGGTAGGCAAGAAGAAATTGAAGGAAGATTCCAGGGGATGATCACACCATGGTGATTCCAACCAAGGGAAGAGAAGGAATATTGAGAGAAGGTAAATGAAAGCCATCCTTCATTTTCTTCATCATTCTGCCCACAATTTTGAGTCTGCAACAATCATATTGTACTTATGTATAATGCTTGCCTCCCCTGACACTTTATCCTTATGATGAGGTAGTGAGGTAGGTATCATTTTCACTATTTAATAAAGGAGGTGAAGTGACTTGCCCAAGGCCACAGAGCTATTTTGCTACTTGGCAGCAGGGTCATAATTACAACCCAAGGATGTAGATTCTAATAGCAATGCTCTTTCTAATGCAGTATCTTCTGATCTAAGAAAGGGGGAGTGAAGGGGGTGGGGATAACAGAGGGGGTTTTCCAGAATGATCACTAAGGGAAGACTCATTCATGACAAAGATAGCATCACTCCTGTGACACTGAGAAAACAAGTAAAACACATCCTTGCTTGAGGGGAAGGCAAACAGCTTGGTAGGCATTAAGGATTCTTTAATCCAATCTCGAACACTGAAGCTTTGATTGGATAGAAACAAATGAATGAACAAACAAAAAACAGACTCTTAAATACAGAGAACAAACTGGTAGTTGCCAGGGGAGACATGGGGGTGAAGTGAAATAGATAAAGGGGATTAAGAGGCACCAGCTTCCAGTTATAAAATAACTAAGTCGCAGGGATGAAAAGTACAGCATAGGGAATAGAGCCAATAATATGGTAATAACATTGTGCAGTGACAGATGGCAAGTACACTTCTCGTGGCAAGCACTGCATAACGTATAGAATTGTCGAATCACTATGTTGTACACCTGAAACTAATATATCATTGTATGTTAATTACTCCTCAATTTAAAAAGGTTTTTAGAACAATAGATGGAACATTTGGGAAAGGGCTGTTTAAGTTGAAGGGGAAGCCATACAGTTGTGGAGCTAACAACGCATGCGGGCTCTGGCATGGAGCGCTGCCAGCGCTTCTAGCGCTTGCTAGAAGACAAGTTTCCATCCTAGAAGCAATATTTCAGAGCCTAAAGCCACTTCATCATTTTCTTTTTTTTTTTTTAATAAATTTTAAATTTTTTATTTTTTATAAACATATATTTTTATCCCCAGGGGTACAGGTCTGTGAATCACCAGGTTTACACACTTCACAGCACTCACCAAAGCACATACCCTCCCCAATGTCCATAATCCCACCCCCTTCACTTCATCATTTTCAATGGCCCGTCCAGACACAACCAAGGACAAGGTTGATATGAGGCTAAGCCAGGAGTCTTAGATGACTCATTAAATTCTTGTTTTTATCTTCTCTTCCAAACTTGGAAGTAAGAGGCCAAAAATCTGTTGCTGAAGAAGTGTGAGCACACTTTTTCTGCGAAGGGCCATGCAGTATACATTTTAGACTTCGTAGGCCAGTCTATGTCACAACTATGCAAATCTACCATTGTAAGGCAAAGGCAGCAATGGGCTATTGGCAAATGACTAGGCCTGGCCAGGATTGACCCTGCACTTGCAGGACCCAGAGAGTGAGCATCTTCTGAATTCTTGCACCCTGGGCACCTTGTTTCTCTTACTTAATCCCAGTCCTGGCTGTGGCTATGTTGCAATGAATTTTACTTAAAACATAGCAGGCATTACAACAGGCCAAAAGGTAGAAACAACCTAAATGTCTGCCGGCGAAGGAATAGGGACAAAAAATATGGCATATTCCTAGATTAGAACATTATCCACCCATAAGAATTGCTAAGGGAAAGAAGTCAATCACAAAAAACCATATTCTATATGACTCTATTCATATGAATGGAGTACCTAAAACAGAGAAACCTATAAGGACAGAAAATAGATTAATGGTTGCTTAGGGAGAGAGGAAGGAAGTGGGGAGATGTTGGGGGGACAATGATAGCTAAAGGGTACTGGTTTCTTTTTGACACGAGGAGATTTTCTAAAATTGACTACGGTAATGGCAGCGCATATCTGTGAATATACTAAAAACCATTGAAATGTACACTTGAATGCATTTATATGAATTATATCTCAATAAACTTGTTTAAAAAAAAAAAAAAAACAGTGGCAGACCAGATTTGGTCCATGAGCCATAATTTGCCAAGTCTGCTCCTGAATGCACTTTATTAAAAATTGATCTCCTTTCATCTTCGCAGGAAACCTGTGAGGCAGGGATGATTTTGGAGGCTCAGAATAACTGGGTAATTTGCCCAGGGTCAATCAGCAGACAAAGTGGACACCAGAGTGCCTGCTGACTACAGAGGGCACACCATGTAGCATGTCACTCAGACAAAAGGGGTCACTTTTTTATCTCCTCCAGAGTGCAGCTGACCCTTAAACAACACACAAGTTAGGGTTGCCAACCTCAAAAATCCACATATAATTTTTGACTCCCCAAAAAACTTAACTACTAATAGCCTACTGTTGACCGGAAGCCTTACAGATAATATAAATGGTTGATTCACACATGTTTTGTATGTTCTATGTGTTCTATGTGCATGAGAAACTGTGGACTCTGAGAAACAAACTGAGGGTTTTTGGGGGGGTAGGGGGGTGAGCCTGGTGGTGGGTATTATGGAGGGCATGTATTGCATGGAGCACTGAGTGTGGTACATAAACAATGAATTTTGGAACACAAAAAAAATTGAATTAAATTTTAAAAATTAAAATAAATTTAAAAATAAAAAAGAAGAGGAAATACATTTACAGTTCTGTATATATTTATAAAAAAGAATCCACATGTAAATGGCTCCTCATAGTTCAAACCCATGTTGTTCAAGGGTCAAGTAAATATATGCCCAGAGCCATGTGCTTGGTAAGGGGGCAATGAACCTTCAGTTGGTTTGGTTTTGTTCAGAGAAAACACACAGTGCAAGAGTTACGAAGATAGACTCTGGAGGCGCCTAGTGGCTCAGATGGTTAAATGTCCGGCTCCTGATTTTGGCTTAGGTCATGATCTCAGGGCTGTGAGATCCAGCCCCTTGTTGTTGGGCTCCACAGTGGGCGTGGTACCTGCTTGAGATTCCTTCTCTCCCTCTCCACCTGCCTCTCCCCTCTCCCCCCACCCCTGCCCCACCAAAAAAAGAAGACGACAAACTCTTTTTTCTTTTTTATAAACATATATTTTTATCCCCAGGGGTACAGGTCTGTGAATCGCCAGGTTTACACACTTCACAGCACTCACCATAGCACATACCCTCCCCAATGTCCATAACCCCACCCCGCTTCTCCCAAGCCCCTCCCCCCAGCAACCCTCAGTTTGTTTTGTGAGATTAAGAGTCACTTATCCCATCTAGTTTCATTTATTCTTCTCCTACCCCCTTAACCCCCCACATTGCATCACCACTTCCTCATATCAGGGAGATCATATGATAGTTGTCTTTCTCTGATTGACTTATTTTGCTAAGCATGATACCCTCTAGTTCCATCCACATCATCACAAATGGCAAGATTTCATTTCTTTTGATGGCTGCATCTAGGTTCTTTCTATGGTTGGCTATTGTAGACATTGCTGCTATAAACATTCGGGTGCACGTGCCCCTTCGGATCACTACGTTTGTATCTTTAGGGTAAATACCCAGTAGTGCAATTGCTGGGTCATAGGGTAGCTCTATTTTCAACATTTTGAGGAACCTCCATGCTGTTTTCCAGAGTGGTTGCACCAGCTTGCATTCCCACCAACAATGTAGGAGGGTTCCCCTTTCTCCGCATCCTTACCAGCATCTGTCATTTCCTGACTTGTTAATTTTAGCCATTCTGACTGGTGTGAGGTAATATCTCATTGTGGTTTTGATTTGTATTTCCCTGATGCCGAGTGATGTGGAGCACTTTTTCATGTGTCTGTTGGCCATCTGGATGTCTTCTTTGCAGAAATGTCTGTTCATGTCTTCTGCCCATTTCTTGATTAGATTATTTGTTCTTTGGGTGTTGAGTTTGCTAAGTTCTTTATAAATTTTGGACACTGGCCCTTTATCTGATATGTCGTTTGCAAATATCTTCTCCCATTCTGTCAGCTGTCTTTTGGTTTGGTTAACTGTTTCCTTTGCTGTGCAAAAGCTTTTGATCTTGATAAAATCCCAATAGTTCATTTTTGCCCTTGCTTCCCTTGCCTTTGGCATTGTTCCTAGGAAGATGTTGCTGCTGCAGCTGAGGTCAAAGAGGTTGCTGCCTGTGTTCTCCTCAAGGATTTTTTTTTTTTAAAGATTTTATTTATTTATTTATTTATTTGACAGAGAGAGATCACAAGTAGGCAGAGAGGCAGGCAGAGAGAGAGGGGGAAGCAGGCTCCCTGCTGAGCAGAGAGCCGGATGTGGGACTCGATTCCAGGACCCTGAGATCATGACCTGAGCTGAAGGCAGAGGCTTAACCCACTGAGCCACCCAGGTGCCCCCTCCTCAAGGATTTTGATGGATTCCTTTCTCACACTGAGGTCCTTCATCCATTTTGAGTCATTTTCTGTGTGTGGTGTAAGGAAATGGTCCAATTTCATTTTTCTGCATGTGGCTGTCCAATTTTCCCAACACCATTTATTGAAGAGGCTGTCCTTCTTCCATTGGACATTCTTTCCTGCTTTGTCAAAGATTAGTTGACCATAGAGTTGAGGGTCTATTTCTGAGCTCTCTATTCTGTTCCATTGATCTATGTGTCTGTTTTTGTGACAGTACCATGCTGTCTTGATGATGACAGCTTTGTAATAGATCTTGAAGTCTGGAATTGTGATGCCACCAACTTTGGCTTTCTTTTTCAATATTCCTTTGGCTATTCAAGGTCTTTTCTGGTTCCATATAAATTTTAGGATTATTTGTTCCATTTCTTTGAAGAAAATGGATGGTACTTTGATAGGAATTGCATTAAATGTGTGGATTGCTTTAGGTAGCATAGACATTTTCACAATATTTATTCTTCCAATCCAGGAGCATGGAACATTTTTCCATTTCTTTGTGTAAGAAGACGACAAACTCTTGAGCAAGACTGCCTAGATCCAAATTCCAGCTCAGGGCTCCTGCACAACCCTAAACGAATTGCTTCCTCTTGCTGGGCCTCAGTTTTCTCATCTATAAAATGAGGATAAGAGCTCCTGTCTCCTAGGATTGTTATGAGAAATTAATGAATTGTTGTATTAAACATTTATGACAGTGGATCCGATTTGCTATCATTAGCTGCAAGTCGCTCTTCCAGTGGGTGCTGATGCTCTCACAGGGAATATAATCTATCTTAATGATGGACAATGGAGGCTTCACAGCAGCCCAGTGAGGGAGATCTGGGGAATAGAGGAGATGCCTGGCCCTAATCAAACCATGCCACAGGCGAGTCTTGCTATTCATCCAAACTGACAACACCCCCAAGCATCTGGCTCTCCCGAGTGTGCAGGACCTCTGGGGTCTGGGCACCCTCCTCGGGCAGCAGGCAGAAGAGGGCTGCATAGGCAGGCTGAGCCTGAAGATGGGGGCGTGCACCAGACCTCAGGCCCTCAGCACCACCCAGCTTCCATTTAGCTTATAATAGCAGATATGAAAATTTCATCAGCTTTTCTGCTTTACTCTTGTGAAATATTAAACATTAATAAATTATTAAGCTCAATGTAAAATACTACAAATGTTGGTAGATTCCATCAAGAGGTACTTGAGAAGCACGTTTGTTATGGGGCTATTTCAGGCAAGGCAATCTAGTCCAATAAGGGGCGCCTTCTTTCTTCTTCCATTATTTGTGCTCCTTGATAGGGAAATGTCTATTCTGGGATTCAGGGGCTACAAATAAGCATGGAGGGAAGCAGGAGCTCTGTCTCTGTGGCTGCTTGCTTGACACATTCAGGGATGACAGTGGGAAGGAGATCTGGAGTCTGCGAACCAGGGGTCACTGATAGGGTGGGGCCCAAACTTGAGAGAAAAACGTGTCCCCTGAGTGAATTTTTCTCCCAGGCCCTGAAGCAGAACATTCACTGGGCCTGAGTCATAGCCATCAGGGGGTCCAATGGCCCAGGGGGGGTATGTTTGGTGAATTCACAAGAAGTAGCTGAGTCAAGTCTGCTCCTTAGGAGGCAGGGGCTATACCCCCAGAGAGAACTCCAGCAGCCTGTGAAATTAGCTCACCTGACAAGTCGATGGGGTGGGGCATGTCCTCTGCGGAGCAAAGAGCTCACCACCCCAAGAAGAATGTGCAAAGCCCTACACCTTCGGCTGGAAGAAGGAATTCCGAGGCGAGCTCTGTTGCCACTCCTCTTGGCCCTCACCAGGCCTAGCCTCCTGGACACATACCTGGGCAAGGAAGAGAGGTGGCTCCAAAAGGAACCAGAAACCAAAGTCCCCCGTTGCGCTGTGCACAATCCAAAATGCTTGGGGACCTCTCCCCTACAATACATTCTGAACCAGGAGAGAGGCACTTTCCCCTGCTTTGTCACAGATGGCCATGTAGCTCAGCACACAGGTGACAGACAGCCAGAGAGATGGAGCACTGGACAGCATGGAGGGATGGTGAGGGCTGGTGGCACAGCTGTTCCTGGGACAGCAGCATCAGACACAGGGTGTCGGGCAATCACAAGGAAGATATGGGACAGAATATCAGTGCCTTGCGAAGCCTCCTTCAGTACAGCCCTGCCCCTTACCTTCCTTCCCTGGGACCCGAGGCTCCCCCTTGCACCTTCGCCTCCTACCTTACCCTGGGATGTCCTCCTGGCCCCAGCACAAGTGTCCTTCGCCCCTCCATCCTGCCTCTGGCTGTTTCTCTTGAACTCTGTCTGGATGTGTATCTGTTTACACAGTTTATCTTGTAAATCAGAGTAGCATCCTATGTAGCAGCAAAGAAGGGTGTTAACAGGAATGGTTTCACCCTTAACTAACAGAAAATTCATCGGCCGTAGCTTATCACCTGACAGCAATTCCTGCTTGCTGCACCCTTGTCCGGCGATGGGAGGAGGCAAGAAACCAGCACCTTCATTCTCTTAGCACTTTCACTACTTCTTAGCATGTTGGGGTTTTTCCCTCCTGTGGACACTTCGTGCCACTGCTCTAGGCACCATGACCCCCAAGTATAGAAAACCTGACTTCAGTGGCTTGAATGAATGGAGGCTGTTTTCCTGTCATAATAATAAGTCCAGAGGCAAGCAGCTGCCAACAACCCAGCACCTTCTATGCTTCCACGCTCCCTCCTTTTTGGGTCAGCTTGTGCAAAGCTCTCAGTTCATGGCAACAAGATGGCTGCTGCAGTCCCAGACATCACATCTGCCTCCGAGGTAAGAGAAGGAAAGTGGGTAGAGCCACCTGCAGCTTCACAAAACCCCTTTTACCAGAAAAGCAAAAATATATTCACTGATGATGTTCATAACTCTGTCTGCAGTCTAAGCCTCTCTGTCATGACCCAGATCCACATTCAACAGTCTACTAAACATCTCTGGGGTTCTTGAGATACCTGAGAAGACCAGGAGACCTGGGTTTGAGACCGAGCTCTGTCATTAGTTGGTGACCTCTGGAAAGGCATGGAAGTGGACCCTCAGTTTCCATCTGATTTGGAGATAATGCACCCCGCAAAGCTACTGTAAGAACAAACTAAATACAGGTCCAAGTCCTTTAAAAATTGTAAGGCACAACAGCAGCATTTCTGCACGTGTGTTCCAAGAACCATAGAAACAAATATGTCTATATGCAGTCTTTCCCGCGACCCTCCCCTCCTTCCAGATTCTTCTTTGTATTGCCAACTCACTGGCTCTCCTTCATCTCGCAGCACCCCAGCAGCAGGCTGAGAATTCAGTGGGAAGCAGTCTGCAGGGGTTCGATCCCAGGCACTCTGCCTGGGTTTAAAGGCCGCAGATGAGGGAAGCAGGTGGGGAATGGGGGTGGGGGGGGTGAGCCAGTAGGCATGTGAGTCAGCTCAGGCAGCCATAACTAATCCCACACACTGGGGGGCTTAAACACAGACTTTTACTTCCTCACAGTGCTGGGAGCAGCCAGTCTGAGATGAAGGTGTTGGCAGGCAGGTTCCTTCTGAGGCCTCTCGCCTTGGCTTACAGATGGCCACCTTCTCCCTGTGTCCTCACACGGTCTTCCCTCTGTGTGTGTCTGTGTCCTAACCGCCCAATCTCATAAGGACACCACCCTATTGCATTAGGGTCCCCCCATCACAAACTCATCTCACTGCAGCTGCCTTTCCATGGGCGCTGCCTCCAAACGCAGACACCTCCGGAGGAACCAGGGCTAGAGTTGCAGCCAGAGGGGTGGCAGAAAGAGACAGGTGTGATGTGGGAAAAGCTGGAAGGAAGGTAAAGCCACCATCCAGTCCCACCTCCCCCACACGGCCCATGCATGCCTGCCTCACCTGTCTGCCTTTCCCTGTTGGCTCCTGTCAGAACAAACCACTGTGGAGGAGAGACAGATGCAGAACAGAGAACCATCCACGGCTGCCAGAGGTGGGAAGAGACAGTGGAGAAGAAGGGCATCTGGGGGTGCCTTGGTGGGAAGCTCCAAATGCCTCCTAGGACTCTACACACTGCTGAGCTGGGGATAGACGCCTCTGCTGAGCCCACACAGTACACGGATGACCCTGGAATACTAGGACCTAAACAAATGAGTAGGGGTTGGTTCCTTAGAAAAGGTTAGACAAGTGTTGAGGCCATGCTGGCTGCAGGGATAGGAACCTGGTCCTTTGGACGGAGCCTCTGGGCACCACACAGGACATGTGGGTCTGACCACAGACCCTGTGCCGTCCCCTCTTGCTCCTCCTCCAAGCACTCTTATGGTCTGGCCTGCTCCTCCACGTCTGTCTCAACACCAGTATTCCAAGAAAACCATTCAAAAATTGCAACACCCCTCAAAGTAAGGAATGGCAGCACCGTGGAGGTACCTGAGAAGACCAGGAGACCTGGTCCCAGCTGGACCATGGAGCCAGTCCCAGCTGGGCTCCTGTCTTCAAGGGTTCCCGGCTCTGCTCAGGCACTGTCAAATGCACAGCAAGGTGCATCTGTCCTCTCGCCTCGTCCCCCACTCCTTGTCCCCTAGGCAAGGTCCAGGATCACCAACAAGGTGTTCCTGCCCCCAGCTTCCCCTGCTGCTCTCGTCTGCTTACCTGAGAGATCTTCATGAGGGAGGCACCCCACTACCCAATGAAAAATTCAGTATCAACATTCATGAGAAGCACAGAGGTAGAAAGTGTGGCCAGGGAGAGGCCCTGCTACCCTGCCTGCCCCTCCCCACCACAGACTGGCCCAGTTCATATGCCCAACCTCAGGGATGCTGGGAGCCTATGCTGCACCTTTGCACAGATCAAAAACAAAAAGATTCTCCTTCTTCAGACTCTTCATTTCCAGGTATTTTAAAACTGTCATTTTCTGGTATTCATTAAAATGAGACATTTTACTTCCACTTTCTTGAATTCTCATATTAGATGTATAAACCCATGGTTTTTATTATGTGAATGGTACTCTCTTTGATGTGGCATTCTTGAGCAAATGCACAGCCTGCACAACTGTATACAGAGGCCCTGCCTAGCCCTCTATCTGCTAGTGCTAGAGTTGTACCCAGAAGGCTGGCCCCTTCCCTCTCCTCTTAGTTGTTCACAGAACAACCCCTACCTACACACAAACACATATACAATGATATATGAGCCAAAGCACACCTGGGTTCCAGAACCACCTGCTACTTGGATGCCTTCCTTGTGAAGCCAAACCAGCATCAAGGTATCCTGACCCACTCTGCAGATCAGAGAGTCCACATCCTGTCCACAGGGGAATCTCCTGGAGGCCAATGTTCCCCCACCCCCATCATCTGTCCAACCTTCCTCCCCCAGGATGAACATAAGTGTCCCTGGAAGAAGAGAAGCCCCCAGCATCCCCCAGTGCCCTGCTCAAAGCCCCTCCTTCAGTTGTGAACCTGATCCCCCAGGCTAGTGACTGGTTCCCTGTCCTGGTTCTCACAGCTCCCACACGCCTGCTTCATATACCCACTGGTGCCCCAATTTCTTGTTTCTGTTTGTTACACTCCACAGAAGGTAGACTCCTTAAAGATGGGCCTTTCTTCCCCTCACCCTTGTGGCTTTGGGGTTACACTGAGCCCTATAGCACTAGCCACAGGATGGATGCCTTGCCCCAAAACAACAAAGCTTATGTCATTCTACACATTCTTGGTGTCATGCACAGTGAGCTCAGGGCTAGGGAAGCAGGATACAAAGGGCAAGCTCTCATTATCAAAATAAGAGGAGGGGGTAGGCCAAAGACATGGCTCTGAAGACCACTGAACATAGCAGTGTTTAAGAAGGAAGATTTTACACTGAACCTAGCAGTGTTTAAGAAGGTCCCCTGAGGGCCGCCAGTGCCCTCCTGATAACCAGGCCTCCCTGATGGCTGATTTTCATATTCCTCTTGGCTTCACCTGCAGGGAGGACTCGGAAAGGCATCCTTCCTTCCCTAGGGAGTAAAAGTAATGGCTGCCTAATTCAATAGCTCTCACATTGTAAAGCACCAGCTAATAAAAAGCATTTATAGAAAATTCAGTGGAGAACTTTATATCCACACTCCCCCAGTAAAAGCCTGATCATCTCCAAATGTTACATGCTCACGTGGGTCAATGGCTGGGTGAGCCCAGCTCCAAACTCATACCAGAGTCTCCAACCGCTGTCAGACAGTATTCCACTTGCCTGCCTCACTTCTCCACTCTCTAGCCTCGAGGCTGCCCTGGGCTGGCCTCAGGGCTGGATGTGGGCCTCTGCTTCCCCCCACCCACAACCCTCCTACAGAAAGTAATAATTCTCACCATTGCACAGAGCACTCTTACTGCTCAAGGTCAGGGCCAGCCACACTGCCCTTATACTGTGAACCCCTGAGCTAAGCACTGACGTGCCTCGGGTCATTAATCCACTCATCCTAGAAATGAATCCATCAATGAGACAGAGAGCTCATGTAATCTGCCCAGAGCCACACAGAGTCTGGCTCTGGACACCACGCTCTTCAGCTCTGCTGACTAATCCCGGTCACATTAGTAGACAGTTCTGATTTGTGTCTGACACTTTGGGGGATTTGTCCCAGGCTCTGCCATCTCCAGCCCCACCTGCCTGCTGGATCCTAAAAAGATAGGTGAGCATCCCAGAGCCCATCTGGTCATTTCCCCAAGGCCCAAGAATTAAAGCATCCAAGCCAGAGAGCTGTGTCCTCTCTGGGGTCAGCTCAAGGCAGGGATGACCTGCCTTGGGATGACCTTGGGTTGTGTGCCCTCCAGAGAGCCCTGGCACCCCTGGACCACTCTGGGAA
This sequence comes from Mustela putorius furo, assembly GCF_011764305.1. Classification (NCBI taxonomy): domain Eukaryota; kingdom Metazoa; phylum Chordata; class Mammalia; order Carnivora; family Mustelidae; genus Mustela; species Mustela putorius. The sequence goes on from NW_025422019.1 coordinate 6,991,789, forward strand.
GGGGTGGGGAAAGCCCCAAGCCAGGTTTCCAGGCCTCCTGCCAGACACCCCCAATCACAGGGTGTGTTCAGCCCCCAGGGGCAGAGAATGCATGGCCACCCTATCCCACTCCCGCCACCCAAGTCTCCATTCCCACTGAGGGTATTCAAGATGCGGACAGTCACCCTATCCATCTCCCAGAAGGGGCTGGCATTGAAAGAAAAAAGGGCCAGAGGAAGGTTCAAAGGGTGACATAAGGAAACAGGTTTGAAGGGTTGTTTCTGATTTGCCCAAAGCCTCAGAATTATAAAGAAGCCAGGTTAGGACTCAAAATACTATTGACTGGTACCCAACCGATCCTCCTGTCCTTAAACCCTACAGAAAAAAAAAACCAGAATGCTCTTCCAGGTCCTGCAGCCTAGAGACAAGGCAAGCCACTCAGAGCTCCTACATACCTGCCATGACCTCCGTTCCAACCCTCCTTCTGCCCAGGACCCCTGCCCACTTGGCTTCAAAGCCCCATGCATCTCCTCATCCAGGAAGCAATCCCCAAATCTTGAAGTGGCACAAACCACCCCCTCGTCCATGTCGTCCATGCCCCAACGCTCACCTGTGGTCTCCCTCAGCACCCTGCCTAGACACCTGCTCCAGCTGTGCCTTCTCACAGGACTGGGGCTCTTAGAGTGTAGGGCACATAGTTTTAGCATCTCCTGCTCCCAATACAAGGGCTGAAACCCACATGCCAAAGAAACACAGCCTCATACTTTGGATCTGGGTGTGGAAAGCCTTAGCATAGGGGGCCAGGAAGGCCAATGAACAGAACAGAAGGAAGGGTGGTGGACACCAGCAGCTGCCTCCCTTGTCGTCTCTTTGTCTCCCCAAACCTCAGTCACCACCTCCTCATTTCCTCATCCTAAAATGGCATTTCTGGATGAGATCTTTCTGGTGAGTCCAAACTCTGACTGGTTAAGGAAGAACAATTTCCTAGGGCAGGATGTTAGACATACAGTAGTTGTGGCATCCACTAGGGGTTGCTTTTGCCCAGCCAGGACCCCTGGGAAGGACATCAGGAGTATTCTGGGCCAAGAGGAAGGGACCGGCCTGAACTGTGCAATGGAACAGGGGCTGTGTCTGGCTCTTTGTCAGGCCACAAGAGCCTGGACAGAGAAGAAATGGTAATGCTGTTCAACTACCAGAAGAGACAAGATGGCCTTGGACCACCCCAGGAACCAAATCAGGACTGTGGGGGGAAGTTCCAGGGAGGCTAACTTGCTTGTCATAAGAAAAAACATTCTAGAAATTAGAACTTTCTAACTAGATTCTAAAGATGCCAGGGATGCCTAGGTGGCTCAGCCAGTTAAATGTCTGCCTCTGGCTCAGATCATTATCTCAGGGTCCTGGGATTGAGACCTATGTCAGCTTCCCTGCTTAGCAGGGGGCCTGCTTCTCCATCTTCCTCTGCCTCTCCCCCCATACTCTCTCTCTCTCAAACAGATAAATAAAATCTTTTAAAGATGTCGGCTCCATGAGAAAAGGAACTGTCTTGTTTTTAGTTGCCACTCTATCCCCAGCTTAGAACAGCAACTAGCACACAATAAATGCACAGTGATACATGAATGAACGAGTGAATGGATATCCATGGACACAATGAGCTCACCCTGAAAAGACACACATGGAATACCATCTGTTAAGCAGAGGACCCTGGCCCTGGTGAGAGCTAAGTCAATGATGGTTGGAACCATCCCCTCCAAAAAGCATTCTCAGACTGGGACACAATGATGCACTGGCACTGGCCAGTGAGCCTGTGGCCAACTGTTCATGAGCGATGCCTTATCTTCTCCCTCTGTAAGCTCTGCAAGGCCTGGCCAGTGCACATCCACAGCACAGGTGCCATAATGTCTGACCCCTGCCTCGTTCTAGGCCACACCCCACTACATTAATCAAGTATAGTAGGGTTTGACTTTGAGACGATATGTGTATGTTTTGGAGGTAAATTACAGCTCCTGCCTATTTCTTAGTCAAGCCTGATGGCACCAAAATAGCATGAGAAATGGGGGCTTGGTCTATAACGTTATCTAACTATTGGAATCAAACCTTATAAGCAACTCCTGCCATATAAGCCCTATTCTCTAGGTCTAGGATCCTAACGTTTCCACAGATCTTAAACATCCAACCTCTACATCTCTGAGATTTTATTTTAAAGTTTGCTGGTAACTGAAGTGAACACCCTTGGCACCCTTCCTGGGTACATATCATGAACCTCATTACCTGCTAGCTGATGAAAAACACGGGGAAAGACAACATATTCTATTTGGCATGGTGTTATCATGAGTGGCTGGGGCCCCACAAGCCCCCAGAGCCAATTTAAATGCATGATCTATAAAACCAAGAGGATTATGCTGACGGTGGTCTGCCAGGGATCCTTAAACATTACCCAGTTCAATCCACAAAGAACAGGGAGCTACTCTTGTTGGGAAGACAGACAGGTGCAGAGTGCATGCTGACTGTACCACTTACCAGCTCCATAATCTTGGTCAGGTTACTTTCCTGTCCCGATCTCAAGTTGCTCATCAGTTAATGGGGCTAATTCCTCACTACTCCGTAGGATGGCCATTAAGAACGTGTCTCCCATATACCAAACACTCAAGGAGTGGTGGCTATTACTTTCCAGGTGAGGAAGCCGGCCAGCACTAGACCCGCAGGAGCATGCGCACAGGGTCATGTCCTTTTCGGGAACAGGCCAGGTCAGAGAATCCAGGTCCATTGTCTCCTAAGTCCCGGCAATGGGGATCAGGGACCTGGGCTCAGTGTCAGTCCCTTACTTCCCCTCAAGAACTGACAATTTCTCCAATCCAGCCCCAGTTCCACCTCTCCTCTCTGCTTCTAGAAGGTCACTAAGGTGTTCCGGCCTCATGGGTTTCTGGGAGCTGGCTGGAGAGTCCCTTGTCCCAGCCTCAGCCCCAGTAGGTTAAGACCTTGATGAGGTTTGATTTTTTTTATTAGAGGAACCCAGTGGGGTGAGGAGAAATTCCAATTCCTCCAACAGCTCCCTTAGAAGCATTTGCTTCATCAAGCCAACCACAATTAAGTAATTTACATTTTTTCTTTAATCCACACTGGAGATGCATTGTCTAAACCAGCACCTTGTCCAATTAAAGAAAACACTTCTTGGCAACAGTTTCCGGCAGGGCTCTTATGAGGCGTAGAGGATCCTGGCTCTGGGAGAGAGCACAGGTGACGGTGCTGACATTTCAATTAGCTTTACTTTACTTGGGGAATTTATGCCTTTCTCTGGCATAATTATATCCCAAGCTTGCCTACTAATCCTCCCACCCTCAAAGTCACTGTCTGGACTCACCTCCTCCTACAGGAAGTTTCTCCTGCCCCCCACCCCCAACCTCAATGACACTCCCCACTACCCTGCTCTGAAGCCCTCTGATGACAGTTTCTCACATAGCCTCCAAAACCAGCAGGCTCTTGTACATCCCTACAAGGCTACGGGCAGGAGCAAAGCTCCTGTGTTTTCACAAAGTCTGATGAGAGAAGTCACAAGCAGCCACCGAAGGCAGAAAACACGTCACTTCCTGATGGATACCCATGAGCAGACAGCAGAGGGGCCTAGTGTTCCCCAACCTCAGCTCAGAGCATGCAGTGCCAGTGAGGCTGCCTTGGAGAGATGTAAAGAAGACTGTCAGGGAATGGATGTACCTTGGCCCCTGCCCGCTAGCAAGGGTTGAGCTTAGGTTCTGGAGTTGGGCTGCCTCAGTTCAAATCCCACCCTTTCTTCTGGAGCTCTCCAAAAACTAATTTCTCATCCTTTTTTTAGGATTTTATTTATTTGAGATAGAGAGAGCAAGAGTGAGTGAGCAAGAGAGAGAGCATAAGCAGAGAAGGAGGCAAAAGAAAAGAGAGCTACAGGCTCCCTGCTGAGCATAGAGCCCAACTTGGGGTTTGATCCCAGGACCCCTGGATCATGACCTGAGCTGAAGGCAGACGCTTAACTAACTAAACTACCCAGGCGCCCCTAATTTCTCATCCTTTATAATAAAGATGAAAATAGCTCCCACATGGATGAAACTTAAAGATACTAGACTACATAAAATAAGCCAGTCATGGCATAAAAATAGACACATAGACCAGTGGAACAGAGTAGAGAGTCCAGATATGGACCCTCAACTCTATGGTCAAATAATCTTTGACAAAACAGGAAAAAATATATAGTGGAAAAAAGACAGTCTCTTCAATAAATGGTGCTGGGAAAATTGGACAGCTATATATAGAAGAATGAAACTCGACCATTCTCTTACACCGTACACAAAGATAAACTCAAAATGGATAAAAGACCTCAATATGAGACAGGAATCCATCAGAATCCTAGAGGAGAACATAGGAAGTAACATCTTCGATATCAGCCACAGCAACTTCTTTCAAGATATGTCTCCAAAGGCAAAGGAAACAAAAGCAAAAATGAACTTTTGGGACTTCATCAAGATCAAAAGCTTCTGCACAGCAAAGGAAACACTCAACAAAACAAAGAGGCAACCCACGGAATGGGAGAAGATATTTGCAAATGACAGTACAGACAAAAAAAAAAAAAAAGGTTGATATCCAGGATCTATAAAGAATTCCTCAAACTCAACACACACAAAGCAGATGATTATATCAAAAAATGGGCAGACAATAGGAACAGACACTTCTCCAATGAAGACATACAAATGGCTATCAGACACATGAAACTACGTTCATCATCACTAGCCATCAGGGAGATTCAAATTAAAACCACATTGAGATATCACCTTACACCAGTTAGAATGGCCAAAATTAGCAAGACAGGAAACAACATGTGTTGGAGGGGATGTGGAGAAAGGGGAACCCTCTTACACTGTTGGTGGGAATGCAAGTTGGTGCAGCCACTTCGGAGAACCGTGTGGAGATTCCTTAAGAAATTAAAAATAAAGCTTTCCTATGACCCTGTAATTGCACTACTGGGTATTTACCCCAAAGACACAGATGTAATGAAAAGAAGGGCCATCTGTACCCAAATGTTTACAGCAGCAATGGCCACAGTCGCCAAACTGAACGAACCAAGATGCCTTTCAGTGGATGAATGGATAAGGAAGATATGGTCCATATACACTATGGAGTATTATGCCTCCATCAGAAAGGATGAATACCCAACTTTTGTAGCAACATGGACGGGACTGGAAGAGATTATGCTGAGTGAAATAAGTCAAGCAGAGAGAGTCAATTATCCTATGGTTTCACTTATTTGTGGAGCATAACAAATAACATGGAGGACAAGGGGAGATGGAGAGGAGAAGGGAGATGAGGGAAATTGGAAGGGAAGGTGAACCATGAGAGACTATGGACTCTGAAAAACAATCTGAGGGTTTTGAAGGGGCGGGGGGTGGAAGGTTGGGGGAGCCAGGTGTGGGTGGGGATTAGGGAGGGCACAGATTGCATGGAGCATGGGGTGTGGTGCAAAAACAATGAATATTGTTATGCTGAAAAGAAATTAAAAAATTTTTTTTAAATCTTTCTCAAGAAAATAAATAAATAAAAATTAAAAAATAAGCCAGTCACAAAGAGGAAAGATTGTATGATTCCATTTATGCCTATAGTAGTCAAATTCATAGAGGCAGAAAGTGAAAGGGCAGTGGCCAGGAGGTGGGGGAGGGCTGGGAAGTTGTTTAATGGGCACTGAGTTTCAGCTGGGAAGATGGAAAAGTACTGGAGATGCATGGTGGTGTTGATAGCACAACAATATGAATGTACTAGAACTAACCACGTGAAAATGGTTTAAATGGTGAATGTAATGCTATATGTATTTTACCAAAAAAAAAAAAAAAAAAAAAAAAGCTTCAATCTGGTAGAATGGATGTGAGGGTTCAATTACAGCATCTACATAGGGTTTAGAATAGTGCCTGGCACTGCCACCATGCTGGCCACATCCCAGTCATTCCAATGGTAACCCTTTACTTCTTTGATCCTGGTATTCTGCCCCCTGGCTTGTTTCGCCTCATAGGAAAGCTTCTAAGAGTCAGGTCTCCCATGAAAAGATGCTCGGTGTCACTCATCATGGGGAAACACAAATCAAAACCACAATGAGATCCCCCCTCAGTCTTTTGACACCTGTCAGAATGACTAGTATCAAAAAGACAAGAAATAACAAGTGTTGGTGAGGATGAAGAGAAAAGGGACCTCTGGTGCTCTGTCAGTGGAATTGCTAACTGGCACTATGCAAAACAGTATGAAGGTTTTTCAAAAAAACTTAAAAATGGAATCCCCATAGGATCTAGCTATTCCACCTCTGGGTATTTATCCAAAGAAAACAAAACAAAAACATGAATTTGAAAAGATATCTGTACCCCTATGCTTACTGCAGTATTATTTACAATAACTAAGATATGAAAGCAATCTCTTAGATTTGTCTATCAATGGATGGATACAGAATTTGTATATGTATACGATGCAGTACTCAGCCATAAAAAAGAATGAAATCTTGCCATTTGCAACAACATGAATAGACCTAGAGGGTATTATGCTAAATGAAATAAACCAGACAACAAATACTATATGATTTCACTTATATTCAGAATAGAAATAAACAAAACAACAAAAATAGAAACAGATTCATAAATACAGAGAACTGGTGGTTGCCAAAGGGGAGGTGGGGGGGGGTGGGAAAAATAGGTGAAGGGGATTAAGAGGTAGAAACTTCCATCTATAAAATAAATTAAGTCACAGGGATGGAAAAGTACAGCATAGGGAATAGAGTCAATAATGTTGTAATGACTTTGTATGGTGACAGATGGTAACTAGACTTATCAGGGCAAGAACTGCATGATGGATAACCTTGCCAAATTACGGTGTTGTACACCTGAAACTAATACAGCGCTGTACGTCAACTATACTCCAATTAAAATTTTTTATAAAGAGGGGTGGCTCAGGTGGTTAAATACCTGCCTTCAGCTTGGGTCATGATCTCAGGGTCCTGGGATCAAGTCCCATATCAGGTTTTGTGCTCAGTGGGGAATCTGCTTCTCCCTCTGCCTGCTGCTCCCCCTGCCTGTGTGTGCGCGCTCTCTTCTCTCTCTCTCTCTCTCTCTCTCTCTCTCCAACAAATAAATAAATAAAATATTTTTTTAAAAAATTCTAAAGAAATAATCTCAGATCTTGAGCCCCCTCCTCCCTCTGACTGATGGCTCAGTTCATAAAGTTGCCTTTGCCCAATATCCTCCATCCACTGTCCCTGCTTAGTATGTTCACCTGCACCATCCCACCAGGGTGAGCTTGGTTTCTGAAATAACTCTTCAGGTTTTGGCACCAAGGTCACTATGCACTATAATAAGCAGGATAAAAAAAGTGAGGCTCTGAGAAGAAAAGAAACATACCCAGGGTCTCATGGCTGGTAGAAGCTGAGCAAGGATTCAGTGCTAGTTCTCTCTAACCCCAAAGTCTAAATTCTTGCTACTAAATAGCCATGCTCTCATCCCAAAAGCAAAGAATAAATGCCATCCTGTTTGTCTCACTCAAGGCTATCCCGCCAACACTGTGAAATAAGACTAAGCTGTCTTCCTCTTTTTTTTCAAGATTTTATTTATTTATTTGACAGAGAGAGAGACAGAGACAGCGAGACAGGGAACACATGCAGGGAGAGTGGGAGAGGAAGAAGCAGGCTTCCCACTGAGCAAGGGGCCTGATGCGGGGCTTGATTCCAGGACTCTGGGATCATGACCTGAGCCAAAGGCAAATGCTTAACCAACTGAGCCACCCAGGCTCCCGAAGACTAGGCTGTCTTCTTCGCTGCCCCATCCATTCTCTGGAAACTGGGAGAAATGCAACTCAGTTTCTTTTTTCTTTCTTTACCACCACCATCCCCCACCAGTTCTAGAACACTACTATTCATCCTTCAAAACCCAAATAAAATGTGATCTCCTTTGAGAAAACTTTAGAGATGGCCCCACTCCTTGGGCTGGATTAGATATCCCTCCTCTATGTCTCTAACCTTTTCTCTATCCTTCTGCTTTTAACTCTGCTTGTAGCTGATGTCCATTCCTCCCACAGGACTCTCAGCTTCTTAAGAGTTGTGTCATACTCATAAAATCCCAAAAATGGGGTTTTTCTGAGCCTAGGGAGCCCACCATAGACCAACGGATCCCAAACACAAGGCTGGAAGGAACAGGAAAAGAATATAAACTGAAGGCCTTCCGGAACTTGAAGGTGGAACTTCAAGATGCAATCAAGCCCAGATTTTGAGAATGAAGTGTCTTGGATTGGTCAACATCATTGATTTCAAAAGCACATAAAACCCTGCAAACTCTATTCAACTCTTGTTTCAAGGATTATTTTCATCAGCTGGTCTTATCTAAATGCACTGCCCCTCTCAACTTCCCCACCAGCACCCAAGCTCCTCCCAGATAAAGACCCTAGAGGCAGACTTACTCCCCCTCCAAGCTTCCCTTTCTGAAGACCCAGGTGTGAGAATCTGGACAATTCAAGCATTTTGCTGTATTTTTCCCTGCAGCAAAAGGAAAGGCACAGCAATGATAATGCAACATTAAGATTAAAAAATATAAATCATTCATAAGTATGAAAATAGGGTCAAGGTGCTGCTAAAGTTTTAATTACAGATAGTAATATTCCTTTTTGCAGGAATGGACTTTCTGTGCAGTCATCGAAAACACTGTATTCCTGTGAGAGCATGGGCACAGGTTGCCATTACAGGCTGTTCGTTCACACCGTTGAGAGGAAGCCCCGGGCTCTTTTGGATAGTTCCTTCATCTGCAGCTAATGCAGGGAAATCCAACATTAAGTATTTTCTGCCTTGGTTGCATGTTAGATTCCCCTTGGAATATTTTTTGGGTTTTTGTTTTTGTCTTTGTCTTTGTTTTAAACCAAGACCTAAGCCCCAGTCCCAGAGGTTCTTTTGAAATTAGGGTCATTTATTACATTATGCTGCCCACTGCCCATCCCCCCTGCCACTCAGCCATCCCTGCTAACCACTCCCCTGGGCTGGCCATCTCCACCACCACCACCATCACCCCTGCTGCTGCTGTCTTCTGGGTTCTTGTCGCTTTGCGTAGGAATTACTGTGTTACCCAGGGCGCCTGGGTGGCTCGGTCAGTTAAGAGTCTGCCTTCGGCCCAGGTCATGATCCCAGAGTTATAAGACAGAGCCCTACATCGGGCTCCCTTCCCAGGAGAGGAAGTATGCTTCCCTCTCTTCCTGCCACTCCCCCTGCTTATGTTCCCAGTCTCTCTCTCTCTCTCTCCATCTCTCTCTCGCTCGCTCTGTCAAATGAATAAATAAAAAAATCTTTTAAAAAAATACTGTTATTGTGCCTGATCTCCACCATCTCCACCCCCTGTGATCTTTCTTACCCCCTAATAGGGACCATTTCAATGTAACGGAGGAGACATAAGGCCTGGACAAACGGGATGGGGTTGGGAGACAAAGGAATCTCCCTGTGGCCCCACAAAGCACGAGGGTGGCATGCGACCACCAAGAGGAAGGCCCCGGCAATAAGATCCAGCACCTGGATCTGGTCACTGTGGTTACACAGTGATCAAAGCACCACCTGCTCTGGTATCATGTGCCAGACACACAAGGACAGAGAAAAAAGACTATCTCCATTATCAGGCACTCAGGGTCCAGGGAGAAACCAGCACATAAACAGAGCAGCTGTGCATCTGACCACTGCCCTCCTGAAGAGCTCACGCCTGGGAGTCCATGATGGCACCTGGCCCAGTCTATGGGGTCGGCAAGGGTTTCCAGAAGAGCTCATCTTCCTGGATGTGCCACGTGGACTTAAGGAGCACTCTCCCACATTATCTCTCTGTGAAGCTTCCTGACGCTGTTACAGATCCCATTTATGGATGGGGACACTGCTGCTTGGGAATATGGAGTAACTTTCCCAAGACCTGGCATGTTCGCACCAAGCTCTCAGCAACACCAATAGGAGTCAGATGAGCAGATCAGGTGAGGGTGTTAGGGGTCACCGGTCCTCAAGCAAGGGTCCCCACCTGCCCGTGGTCCCCACACGCTCACCATCTCAGGGATGATACTCTTCCCTTCCTATCCCCCAGAACCTGAGAGAGGTGCATCATGCCCTCACAGGCCAGCATCCAGGGACACGCAGCCTACACACCTATTAACACCTGTCCTCGGACATCGCCAGTGTTGGTGTTGAAGAAGGGTCCATTGTCCTGGCAGGAGCCTGGGCCCAGCAGATCTCAGTAGGTTCAGGTAAATCACCAAGAGTTGAAGTCCGCTGGTTTAGACAGACCTGAGGGCAAGGACCTCACCCCCACCTAGTCCTAGCAGAACAGGAGTGCAAACCTCCATTAGCACCTCACACTCCAGCCAAGGTCAAGCAGGAAACCCAGCCCCTTCCAGACCTGCAGGTGCACCTCTGCCCACCTTTACCAGCTCCTGAGACTTGTCTACGGTTGGCTAATGTTGCAAGACAACTGTGTACAGATGTTTTTTCTCCCTACCCGTCCCCTTCCCACCACAGCCCCCCCTTGCTCCTGGCCCCAAAGCAAGTAGCTGGGTCTACCCTCATTGCCTCAGGAAAGATATACTGCATAGCAAAAAACTGGAAGGAAAAAAAAAAAAAAAAAGCCAGTCTTCCTGGATTTTAGGCCCCAAAAGTCCAAGTCTCAAACCCAAGTCTCTGTCCAAGGGTAACAGAATCACCAAGAGGGCTATTGAAACACAGCTACTGGGCCCTGCCCCCACCGTCTCTGATCCCCAGGACTGAGGTGGGTTCTGAGAACTCCCATTTCTAACAAATGCCCAGGGAATGTTGACACTGCTGGTCCAGGGGTCACTCTTTAAGAACCCCTGCGCTACTCCAGTGCTTTTCACTTTGCTGTATACTAAAGACACCTGGGGAGCTTTCCAAATGTCCCATCCCTGGCATACCTGACATTCAGATCTCAGTGCTGGACCAGGCATGAGCGCTGGAAACTCAGGGACGCTCTCCTGGTGATGCCATTGTGCAGCCATCAAGGCGGGGGGCGGGGGGATGGTTTTCACAGCCTGATCTGGGCGCTCTGTCTAGCTTCTCCTAGCTCACACAGGCCAGTGCTCTCACACCCAACCCCATTGCTTTAACCACACCCCATGACCATTCTGGTTCTGTGTGCCATCCCCAAGTGTGCTGCCTGGAGGGCTCTGCCCTATACACCCATCCTCCTCCCCCTCCTCTGCACCCTACCTACAGTCCTCCCAGGACCCTCCATCCCCACCTGCACACCCAGGTCTCCCTGCCACCCCAGCCTGCACGCGGAGGACCATTTTTCACATTCGTTTTTGTGTTCCCGGAACCTGGGAGAGCGCTGTACCCACAGCAGAGGCTCACTGACGTTTGAATGGGTCCTGAAATAATCATCCTTCCACTCAGACCGCATCCCGACGGCCAAACTCTGCCTCACACACCATGCAGTAAAAGAGAAAGAGGCAGCAATTTGGCCTTTCAGCAAGACATGAAAAGAGTGATCTTTAAACACCTGCAGGACAGCAAGAAGGAAGGAAAGGACAACTTCCCCGTGTCACCTGGGGCACAGCACTGAAGCTCCAGGTGGAGATCCTGAAACAGGCACATTCCAGGTCAGGAGCACGTAGTTTCCGCGGTGAGCGGCGCTTCCGGAAGGCCTGTAGGCAGGGTGCGGATTCCACCAGCGACACTCCTTGGAAGGGCAGAAAGCAGGCGGCTGACGGGAGCCGTGAGCCACGATACGGCCTGGGAAGCAGGAAGAGAACGTTGTTCCACAGGGCGGGAAGAAAGAGAAAGATGGACAGACAGCCTAGCAGGGTGGGCTTCCCCTATTCTGGAGACCAGGATGGGGCCCGCTACACTTCCAGCAGCTTTCAAATCCTCCCCCCTAGCTCAGAAAACATTTTCCTTTTATGCTTAAACAAGCTCCAGCAGATTTCGGTACTAGCGGGTCTGTCTCCCCTTGGTACAAAAACGTTAGGATAATTAATCAGAAAACTCCATATCTGTTTCATTCCTAAGGCTGTCATTATCAGGTACAATAAGCAGAGGGAGGACAAGAGCGTGCGTGATGCTCTCCTTCCTTCCTTCCCATGCATTTAAACCTAATTTGGTTAATAGCACGCAATAAATAAATAAATAAATAAATAAATTAGTTAGTTAGTTAGTTAAATGAGTGCCAGGTTTCCTCCCCCCACCCCCAGCCACAAACATTCACAACAGCGCTCCCGGCCAGCATCAGCGGCTTCTGAGCACCTGTTAGAGATGCGAATTCCAACCCAGCCTTATATCCGGGGTCTTGTCGAGCCTCAACAGCCCTCTAGGTGATTCTGAGGCACAAGAAAGTCGCGACCCTCAAGTTCACTAGTCACCGAATACCCTCCCATACATCATTCCCGCACCCATTCACACGCCCAAGTGAATAATAACTCGTCTTCCGGTTGGGCCTCTGAGGAAGCGGAAGCTCAGGGCAAGGCCGCCTCGCCGGAAGTCGTGTGACCGGAAGAGGCGGGCGGGGCAGCTCCCCCTCCCCCAACACACACAAGGTTCATGGTCCCTGCCACCCTCCCATTTAGCTCTTCCTGGTGCTGCTCTACTCCCGCACACCCAGGGAGACTCTCCACCTTCTGCGTGCTCCCCAGCCCCCTAGGTGCTATGTTTCTGCTACCAATGAACCCAGCCTCTGCTACCAATGAACTGTTAGCCTCAGGGGATGCTCCCTGCTGGGCCCACTTATCATTACCTTGGCTTTCAAGCACGCTTTTTTTTTTTTCCTTTGTTTGTGTGTGGATGGGGGGGGGGTAGGTTGTTCTATAAAGAGAGAGACTGTCTTCTTTACCTTTGATCCTTCCCTGACCTGGGGTGGGTGGGGGGAGGTGTTGCCTAGCACATGGTTTTCTAACTGTGTCTTTCTAGCTCACCTACAATTTTACAGTCTTAAATTGAGATTGTGATGTACTGTATGGTGACTAAAATAACATAAGAAAAAAGAAATTGTAAAACTGTGAGTTCCACATCTACAGATAAGCCGGACATCCTTTCCCAATAAAGCAAGTTTTCTCTCTTTAGCATTGAATTGTGGCAGCCAAGCAGCTTCTTTGAAAGAGTTCACACTTCAGCAGTAAGCAGTCGTTTATTCCTCCTCCTGAATGATGGACTTGAGAGTCAGTAGGAACTTCCCCGTGATGATGGAGCCAGAGCCATCCATACCAGCACTGTGCTGACCAGGAGATGAGAGAAAAAGGACATGTTGCTTCCCTGATGCCAGGTGTTGTCAACACTCACCCCTACCGAGACTCGAGGACAGAAGCAGGGAGAGAGGAGGACACTGAGAATGTGAGCAGGTGGGGAAAGCCCACACATCACCTCTCTCCCACCACCACCTCCTCCCAGGGTGTCAAGGGCATAGGCGATCTCCAGTCCCTTCTCAACATCCCCAGAACCACCACCCAACAGGGTCTTCCTAACAGTAGTGTCTCCCCTACTTACAGACTGTCTGCTCTGGCCTTCACTCTTATCCTGACCGGGACACCCACGTGGCAGAGCCTGGGCCCAGGCACCTGAACCAACAGGGTCAGGAGTCTTGGAGGCAAAAACAGATTGACAAATACCAGGTCTGCAGGGCTTCTCCCTGAGAGAGATTTTCCAAGCCACCTCATCCCAGGGAGTGACTCAAAAGCAAGCAAATTCACAACTGAGCCAGAGTGGGGTTTATTGGATAGGTTGATATAATGAGCTGCTTCAGCTCAGGTGGGCATCTGCTTTCTTAGCCAGGTGCCAGCTACTGTAGGGTAAACAAAGTCACTCCACTACAGGCCTGCATCTCTGCCTCCCGTGGAGGGAAGCCTCATTCTTGGCTCTCCACAGCCCCCGGGGCTGCCCTGTCCACAGCTGTCAAGGATAATCTCTCCCTTTCAGAAGTGCTCACTGCTCTCGCTGCCCCCCACCTGGCTCTGAGCTTCCTTTTAACCTGTGCTGTCCTGACCTTTATCCCAGCTTCTTTTCAGGCATCAGTTCTTTGGTCCTTTGGGGAGTCCACTCAAGATGGGTCTGATGGAGGAGTAGGGGAGGAGGATACAGACTAAAGCAGGAGAGGAAGGAGAAGGGAGACTTCATGAGCCCAGAGTGTTATCTCCAAAATGATCAGACCCTCAGTGCTGCCAAGTTCAACTTCCTCTTAGCAGATCCTTCAGCCTCATTTTGATAGAACACTCTCTCTCCCTATACCTTGGATTTCATGACCAGCTACACCCTGTGCCAAGAAGACAAATAGAGGGAAGAAGAACTAGGATGACCAGACTTTACTTTTTGTACACTGATTAATAAACGCAAAATCTCCCTTGTTAATTCCTCATACATCTCTCAATTACCAAATGCTTAAAATCTGAGAATTCCACATTGCATATCATCACCTTTGTACGCTTTCAAGGACATCTCCCCTATGTTATTCGGGCCCTCACAACTCAACTGTAAGATCCTGAAAGGAGAAATGGCAGCCCATCCTATTTTGGTCCCCCCAACTATAATGTAGTCCTCTGGGGAGAGGGACTGCGCTCCACTTCTGTGGTCACTGCCTTCCAAACCAGCTGTCTGAATTTGGATTCCCATCATCCTGGTTGGTTCACTGCAATCTGGTCACACCCATTTGAAGCACTCACTGTCTTCATGAGCTTCTCATCCACAGGCCCCAGCAATAGGCCCAAAAGGCATTTCAACATCTGAGTTTTGCCCGGCTAACCCTAGGTGATAAAGGGGCTACAGGGAACAACCTCCACTTAATGGTGCAGGGCTTTCCCTTTCCTGCCATGGAGGGAGAGAAGCCGAGCAGGAAATGCCAGCCGAGGTCCCCTCTCCACCCAGAACTAAATGGGAGCTTCATGGTCTCTGAGCATCATGACGATGTGCACATGGAATAAAATGTTCTTTCCTAGGCTCCATTCAGTACAGCTGGTTGAAAGATTTTATTTATTTTGAGGGGGAAGGGGCAGGAGCAGAGGGAGTAGAATCCACACTGAGTGCGGAGCCAGACACAGACTCAATCTCACAACCTTGAGATCATGACCTGAGCTGAAATCAAGAGTCAGATGCCTAACCGACTGAGCCACCTAGGGGCCCCCAGAACAGCTAGTTCAAATGAGAAATGCCAAGACTTCTGTCTGTAAATGCAAGCAGGCTTTGTTGGCGTGCTCGGGCTGATGGGGCAAGGAAAGGGGGAGATTCTGAGGACTCTGTTTCCCTGGTATGTGGGTGGGGACTTCAGCTTCCCATGTCCTGCATTCCCACAGCGTCTGCTGTCTGAATTTTTAATTATGTTCAATGTAACACTGTCATGAACCAAACGGCCCCCAAATTTTTACTGCTTCTTAGCCAGTGTACGGATTGGGGAGGGGGACCAGAGAAAATAACTGTAATGTCCTCTGGGCCAGACCTTCCTGTAGTGGAGTGACTTTGTTTACCCTACAGTAGCTGGCACCTGGCTAAGAAAGCAGATGCCCACCTTGCATTTTTTTATGGCCCCATGCGGCTGAAGTGCTGTCACATTCAAGATCTTAGCTCTACAAGGTCAAGGGGAAATGCACCAGGATCCACATTTGAGCAGAGGCAGCTGAGGTAGGGCTGATTCTAGCATCAGGTCTGCTGTCTCTTCATCTACACTTATTCTAAGTGTGAAAATGCTGTAAGAAATATCCAAACTTGGAAATCACACAAATGAGGGGAGATTATTTGCATTGCAAAAATATTTATTTTTTGAAGGATGTTCTTAAATGAGAAACACTTTGTATGTTTTTTAGTTGCATGTTTCCAGGATATTACTCACTTGTCAAAATAAAATTCACAAAGGTAGAGAAACTGAAAACTAAATTAATAGACTAAACATTAAATATTTAAAAATATAACAACAATAAACTAAAAAAAAAAATAGAACTGAACATAAGTTAAACATACCAAAGAGAAGAAATTTCTAAGCTCAAAAGAATAGAAGAGGTAGATATATCCCAGTAAAAATATATCTAGTAAAAACGAAATACATTAGTTAATCTTTAATAGCTAAAACAGATAACAGACTGATAAAAAACACAACAAACGCAGTTTAAAAAGGAAGAATTATAAATCAACACAAATGGAAAATATTCAACTCCACTTGGGAATCAAATAAATATACAAATTCTTTTTGGCATAAAAATTGAGCATAGACAGGGCACCTGGGTGGCTGAGTGGGTTAAGCCTAAGCCTAAGCCTAAGCCTTTGGCTCAGGTCATGAACTCAGGGTCCTGGGATTGAGCCCTGCACCAGGCTCTCTGCTTAGCAAGGAGCCTGCTTCCTCCTCTCTCTTTCTGTCTGCTGGCCTCTCTGCCTGCTTGTGATCTCTGTCTGTCAAATAAATAAAGTCTTTTAAAAAAAAATTGAGCATAGAATACCCAGTAATGAGGCACCTGGCTGGTCCAGTAGGCTGAGCGTCTGACTCTTGATATCACACCAGGTTATGATCTCAGGGTGGTGAGATGGAGCCCCACAAGGGACTCCATGATCAGCAGGGAGTCTGCTTGAGATTCTCTCTTTCCCTCTCCCTCCACCCCTCTCCCCACTGGCATGCTTGCTCTCGCTCTCTCTCTCTCTCTCTCTCTCTTTTTTCTTTAAGATTTTATTTATTTGTTTGTTTGTCAGAGAGAGAGAGAGAGAGAAAGCCCACAAGCAGGCACAGTGGCAGGCAGAGGCAGAGAGAGAAGCAGGCTCCCTGCTGAGCAAGGGTCCCAATGAAAGACTCTGATCCCAGGACCCTGGGAACATGTAGCATTTTATATATACAATGTATCATAAAAGACTCACATCTTGCCTAAGCTAAAGAGGGAAGTTAAAATGGAGACAAGAGCAAGACCAAAGGCTGCTCCTTAATACCACATAAATTGACACTTGCGTCTTCTACGAAGAGCAATCAGGCTTTTCCTCCATCTGTGTCTCTTGCAGAGGCTGGAGATGGCTTCAAGCTAATTCTTTCCTACAACAATTGGCCAATAGCCTTCCCAGTGGTTCTCAGATGTAAGCCTACATCAGAATCACTTGGAGGACCAATCAAAACACACATCACTGGGTTCCACTCCCCAGAGCTTCTGCTTTGACAGGACTGGCAGAGGGGGGTAATTCTAGAATCTGTATTCCTCACTGGTTCCCAGACCAGACTTCGGAGACACTGACCTGTAGGCCAGGTTCCATCTCGGAGCCCCACCTGAGGGGCCTCCTTGCTCCTCCACAGCTGGTAGAGCATCGTTCTACAACTCCACATTAGGAATGGAGGAGTGAGGACTTGCATCTGATCCCAGAGTCCAGTGTTAGACACCTACTGCTCAGACAGAAACTGCCTTGTATCCTCTCAGCACACACGCCTCTTCTTTAACTATGAAACTGTCAGCCCTTGCGGTAAAGGAACCAGTTGCCCTAGCCAACTGAATGCATTCATCCCTTCAGTTTTCTCCCCTGGCCACAGCGTATATGCTCGGAAGCCGTCCTTGGAGCCCTCTAGAGGGCGCAAAACTCTGCTGACACCCCAGCTCCGCTACTTTCTAGCTGTAACACCTGGGATGCATTCCTTTACCAGCATAAGCTTCAGGATCTTCATCAGCTAATGGGCACAGGAACACCGTTGCAACTATTAAATCAGCACTCAGCACAAGCAACTCATTATCATTTTTATTCACTGTCCAATCTCACCTGCAGCCTTCAGTTTCTCTAGTTACTAACCCAATCTGTCCTGTTTATTTTCCTTTGAACTATGTCCCTTTGCTTCCATACTGCAAAATGCTTTTTTAATGGTTTTAATGAAATAATACCTGTTTATTTTTCTAAGTCATCCATTGTGAAGTATAAAAGGGGCAACTCCCCATCCATCTCTACCCTACTCCTCTGAGGTAACTACTGCTAACACTTGGGTGTGCACCTTTGGCATTCTTTACATACAAACACACCAACATATAAATATGTATATATGTTCTATATACTTATATGTCTGCAATAATGAGGTAGGGCCACATATTTTCCCACAACTTTTTCCTTGTCCCATTTTATGCTGAAAATTGCATTCAGGGGACTTCAGGTTTCCATTCCAACATGTCAAGAGCTTGGAAGTTTTCACTCCCACACTCACAACATGAAAAAAAGTGAACCAACTGAAAACCAGTGATGTTTCTGAGACCCATTAGACAATTGAGATCACAAGGCAAACCACCACCCCAAAAGCTGGAGAGACAGACAAATCCAGAGAGTCACAGCTAAGTGACAAGGTAAGAAAGCTTACCTTGAGCCAAAGCTACTGCAGCCATAAACTGGTAGGAACACCTCGGTGAAAACTCTGATGAACTCATGAAGGTTGAGTGTGAACAAAGGGGAGAGTGAGAAGCTCCTAGGGACTGTAGGCTTGGGGAGGGGGGGGTCCATGTTTTGTGGGCTTTACATTATCACTGTGAAGAGATGAGAAAGATCCTATGATTTGGGCAGCAGGGGAAGGGGAAGGTCACTATTTTTAAATAACCCAAAGTAGCTCTATAAGAAAAGCCTACTCTCCAGGAAAGAAGCCCAGAGCCCTACCCATCTCCAGCCCCTCTGGCCTCACTGTCTCACCTAAGGAGGGTGAAAAGCTAAGAAATATTTGTGAAGGTCACAGGCCACCTAAAGGACTGAAACTCACTCATGATATTGTAGAACACTTCCCTTCCTCACCCCTCCCTATCACACTAGCAGCGCTCCAGTATTACCCAGTGGTGGATTGGTGGATTACAAGTGAAAGAGCTTAAGGCAACAATTTTACTGGGAGTCTCTAGAGAGATCCAAGGACAACAAGGAAGACAAAAACAAGGAATCTGAAAGAGGAATTTTAAGCCTCTTTAAGTGGTAGCAAGCATTAACCCAGTTCCTAGCAAGATCAACATGAAAGCTTCATACCAAGGGCCTATTTAGATTAGTTCCTATTACCTGACATATCATATCTGGATTTTAAAAAAAAAATTACAAGGCATGCTAAAAGGCAAGAAAAAATAAAGTCTGTGATAAATGTGTTAAGAGTTCTAAGGAAAAAAGTACACAGCATACAAGAAGAGTAGGCTCGTGTAAGCAGAGAGATGGAAACTCTGAGAAAGAATCAAAAGGAGATGCTAGAAATCAAAACCACTCTAACAAAAATGTCTTTTGAGGGGCTCATCATTAGACTAGACATGGCTGAAGAAAGAATCGATGAGCCTGAAGCTAAGTCAATAGAAACTTCCTAAACCAAAATGCAAAGAGAAAAATAAAGAATTTAAAAACACAAAAGAATATCCAAGAACTCTGCAACAATTTCAAAAGGTGAAATTGGAATGCCAGATGAAGAAGAAAGAGAAAATGGGCCAGATAAAAACATCTGAAGTAATAATGGCAGAGGATTTTCCAAAATTAACAATTGTTATCAAACCATGGATTCTGAACACACGGAGAAGGCCAAGCAGGATAAATATCAAAATAACCTACACAAAGTATATCATAGTCAAACTGCAGGAAACTAAAGACAAAGAAGAAATCTTGAAAGAAATAGAAGAGAGAATGGATACCTTATCTATATGGGAACAAGTATAAGAATTACAACAGACTTCTCATCAGGAACCATGCAAGCAAGAAGAGGGTGGAATGAGATGTTTAAAGTATTGAAAGAAAAGCACCACTAACCTAGAATTTTGAATCCAGCAAGACTAGCCTTCAAAAGTTAAAGAGAAATCTTTTCTAAAACAAACAAAATACATCATCAGCAGATGTCCCCTGCAAAAAATGTTAAAAGAAATTCTTCAGAGAGAGAATGGCTGGGAAACTTGGATCTCAGAAAGAAAGGAAGATCATTATGAGAAGGAATGAATGAAGATAAAATAAAAGTCTTATTCTTAATGTCCCTTCCTCAGGCCTCCTTCTCTTTTGGGGACACCTGCCTAGAGCCTCTATGCACTTCTGATGAACCATGGAGGGGTATTGGTTCCCTCCACTTCTGAGCATCAAGGGACTATGACCCACCCCCAGAATGGTCAGCAGGGGTACATGTTACAATGGCCAATAAAATATCAGTATGTAAGAGCCAATGTGTCTCCATCTTTTTTTCCCCCACCTTTGGTAATTGAAGATGTTGCAAATGGTGAACCATGGACCCTGAGTGAAGAAGAACTGGTTGGCACAGATCCCACTATGAACCTGAAGCATGAATAAGAAATAAAACTTTGTTGTTTAAAGCTCCAGGGCTTTTTTTTTTTTTTAAACCATTCCCTCACTCCTGTGAATCAATCACCAAGGCTCTGAGAATATTTATCCGATAGAACCCTCGGGGTATACATACCAGTTTAAATTCACACGCAGCTAATGAGGTCATCTTACAGCTTAGTTAGTAAATTCAATTTCTCCTAACCAACATATTTTATAACTTAAGTGGATAAATGCATTTCTTTTTTTTTTAAGATTGTATTTATTTATTTGAGAGAGAGAGAGAGGCACAAGCAGGGTGGAGGGGCAGAGGGAGAAGGAGAAGCAGACTCCCTATTGAGCAGGGACCCCAACATGGGCCTGCATCCTGAGACTCTAGGATCATGACCTGAGCCAAAGGCAGATGCTTAACCGACTGAACCACTCAGGCACCTCAGATAAATGCATTTCTTATAACAGACCTGGTTCCCAAGTCTAAGAGACTAGCCCATTAAACTCACCAGTTCCTTCTTCTCATTAAGGGCTAGTTACATGGGGGAGGAGCTTATCTTTGAAAAGCCTGGGCCCCCACCTAGCCCTTCATTTCTCAAGCTCTGATGGGAACTGAAGTGAACATCCCCTCTCTTACCAATTACAACACAGCTGTGAAAGTCCACAGGGCTCAAGATCATTACAGCTTCGCTTCTATAACTAAAGTCAATTTGTGAAAAGAAAGGCAGCAATGCCTGATTTCCCCAATAGTAAAATCATTATTTCTTTTAAAGAAGTCCTATATATTGAGGTGCTTGGGTAGCTCGGTCAGTTAAGTGTGTGCCTTCGGCTCAGGTCATGGTCTCAGGGTCATGAGATCAAGTCCAGCATCCAGTTCCACACTCAGTTTGGAGCCTGCTTGAGATTCTCTCTCTCCTTCTCCCTCTGCCCCTCCTGCTCATGCTTTCTCTCTCACACACTCTCTTTCTGTCACTCAAAAATAAATAAATCTCTTACAAAATAAAATTTAAATTAAAAAAAAGAAATGCCAATCCCATGAAGGATTAACAAAATCAATGTGCTAGGAGAGACAGGTGAAAATAGAAAAAGAAGAGCCAGTTAGAGACACAGGACAACAGTAGTTTTCAAATTTTCAAATACAGTATGAAAGAATCAGGAAGAGCATAGGAAAATTTGGCTGCTTGGATCAAATACCCAGATATTCTGATTCAGTGTCTGCAGAGGGGCCCAGGGCTCTGCATGGTGCCCAGGCTTCCCAGCCAATTCTACGTGGCGGTCTCAGCACCAAACCTTGAGAAACAGGACCCAGAGAAAGCAGAATGGTTCCATCCAGTGCACAGGTTGAAGAGGGACCCACACAGGGATATCTTAGCTCACTGAGTCTTATCCCTGGGGGCATATGGGCATCCTTTTTTTTTTTTTTCTTAAGTACTAATGCCTGAAAATACTAATGGTTCAGTCCCCGAGCACCTGCAGATCTGGAAAGTTCCCCCAGAGATTCTGATGCATGGCAGGCTGAAGGCCACTACAACTGGACATAAAGGCTCGCCCAGAGGTGACCGCCTGCTCCGTCCATGCCTGGCTGCCTGCTCAGGCTGTACATCACAAACCCTGGCGACGGGGCAGAAAACAATTTGGCTGAAAGCAAGCTGGCCAGAATACAAGTCTTAAATCCTTCAAACAGGAGAGAAACCCGGAAGCATGGCCGAAGCAACAGAGCAGACATAATTGACTTTAAATGAATTCAAAACTTGAAAAACAAGGAACTCCAGCCCCCGAAAAAGTCCAGAAAATTTTCTTCTGCAATTTCTTTCGCTGATGAGTTTTCATTGTTGTTGATTTCCTTTCATAAGAGCAACCCATTCTTATGAAAGAAATGTGAAAATACACCCAGCAGAAAGGAAAGGTGGAGAATATCCGTAATGCCACCCGTTCCATGACAATCAATATAGCGCCTCAGAATCTCCTTCTAGACCTTTTCTCGTGCAGATACGTGCATCCATTTTTGTCTAATACTATTTTGCCAATGAATCCCATTAGGTATTTACAGTGATCCACACCGTCCTTGTTCTAAAAAGCACAGAAGAGGGAGTTGTAGCTAAGAATAATTTTACATACATAAGAAAAAAGAATGTAAGAAAAAAAGGAGGTTCTGAAAAACTATCAGAAACTCTCAAGGAGACACAACATGTTGCAAAATGACTCTAATTCTGTCCGAATATTACTACAACTTGCGAACATGAACGACACATATTCCCAATGAAACTGTCACTACTGCTAAATCACTGTGAGGGGCAACTTGGGCAGTGGGATCAGACTGCTTTCTCTGCAGGCTTTCCCAACTGCCGCGGTCCTTCATGGGGACTGTCAGGCTTGCTCCTGCCTCTGCAAAACTTCCACGCCCTCCTGCCCTGCCGGTCCCTCCAACCCCAACCTTGCAGCTGTTCAAGGACGAGTTTCGATCCACACCCCTCTCCCAGACCAGCCTCCATCCCTTCCACGCGCCCGGCTGTATTTTCTCTGAGCCTCTCGACATTCACTACACCATTGCCTGTGGCTCGTATTCAATTCTCGTTCTATGCGCCTCAGAGTCCCCTGCGCATTAATTTCGGGTCCCCACCGAGATCACCATTTGTCATCGAGCCGAATCCAAGTTTATCCTTTTCATGTCAGTCACAGCATGGAGCACGGGGCTGGGCACACAATAAATAGTCAATAAATATTGAATGAAGTGGAGGGAATTTACAGAGAGGGGTTTTTTGTTGTTGTTGTTGTTTTTAAGACATTCTATTCACCAGAAAAACTCAGTGGGATTGTGTTTACCATGGGAGGGCCGCAGTGGAGGTCTGGATGTCGTTGTAAAGAAGCAGGTCTGAGAGAGGGCAAGGGTGTGACATGATGCTCCAAAGGCAAGCAGCTGGAGGGAAAAGTGGGGCCAAACCTCTGGGTGAGGACAGAAGGAGAGACACAAAGCAACATCCTTGTCGGAAGGTCCCCCCAGGATGAACCCTCCAACAAAGGCTTTCCCAAAACAGTCCTCTACACCACTGTGAGTCAGATAGGGCAGGGAGGGGACCCGGACAATCTGGCAGTCTCCTGCTGCCAAGAAACCCGGCACCATAGCAACCCTTGGTGGACCACAAAAATAACATCCATGAGGACAGAGGAAGGCATGAGGGGCAAAGCAGCTTAATTCCCACTGACACGAGAGAGCAGCCCGCAATGTCCAAGTGATGACAGCCTTGAGAAGGAGTGACAATGTCACACTGGAGTCCCTGATAGGGGAGGACAGGATAGCCAGTCAAAAGCAGAATCCAACCCAGACTTTGGAGAAAGAGATGTTTTTAGTCTATAAAAGATAAATATGATTCAGTGGCTCAGGACAAGTGGAAAGCCAAAAGAAACTAAATTCTCATCATAAAATTCCAAGCCTCCCACTGGGGAAGGGGTGGGGGGCTGAGAAACATAAGAGGTTCACCACAGGGAGCACCCCAGAGGTCAAGTCAATGTCCCCAGGGTCTGACACCCAAGAAATTTCATCAGGAAAGGCTAGAGCCCAGGATAATCTGAAAACCGCCAGAGAAAATAAGCCAGCTTTCTAAAGAAAGAGATAAAAATTGCTTTCAGAGGAGGATTTCTTTACGCGGATTGCTCCGTACTTGTTCAGAAGAGATTCCTTAATAAGCCACTCGGGATGGAAGCTGTGGGCTGTAGCGAATGTGCCAAAACCCAATTCAGAGAGAGCTAATTGTCCAAAACACATCGCGTTGAATGTTTAATTCGCTGACTGTCCAGTTTGCCAAACACCGTCTGACCCGTACCATGAAACTGGTCCCTACCCATCGGCCCCGGCAGCTCCGCCTCAGCCTACCAAAGGTTGGCTGTTTCCATGCTTGGGGCTCACGGCCTTTCGGGTGGGACCACTCCATGCGCTCCTGCTTCAGGCAGCGTGCCCTGCCTCCGGTGTCCGGTGTCCGCAGGACCGGATTGCGGTCTCCTTGCGTATGTTACTTATGACCCTGCCCCTTCCACATCGCTGCCCTCCGAGATGCAGCCGCATCGACAAATGAATATCCCAGGTTCATTTCACATCACAGGTCCCGGGGTTTGTTACTCCAGACACGAAAGAAGGCCAGAATCTTTCACCATTTTACCCCGGTTCAGATTTTCTCTATTTTATAGACTGTCTTCAACCTACCACTCAGAAGTGGGAGGCACTCCAAAACCTTACGCATACAGAGTACGTGTAGGCTGATTTAGGGAGAAGGATGAAGAAGGAGAGGGGGCAGGGACCTGTCTGGTGGGTAAACCACCCCACTCCTAGCTGACCTGTTGGTCGCTGGACTCAGGGTCAGTCTCTGGAAGGTGAAACATGCAACGCTCACATCCATCCTATCTGCATGGATGCCATGCAAAACCATAGCATGTCCCCTTTATGATCCCGAGCTGGGATCATCCATTAAGTGAACCTGGGGAGTTAGCTTACCTCCAAAAGCGGGACCTCTCTTTTTGGCCCGAAAAAAGTCTTTTACAAGACTAATAAGGAGATTTCTTGATTGCAAAGGGACAAGGGAAAAGAGGGGAGAGGAGAAATCCACGAAGCAGTGAGATGGGGGAAGGCTGCAACACTGTGACTTGTGAGGAGCCGTGAGTCACGTTCTTTGGGAGAAGCAAAGTCCTACAACCTGGGACTTAGGGGTTTGTAAAGTGCTGTCCTGCAGGGGCAGGATTGCCAAGACAGGGAGCAGTCATGGAAACCTGCAGATGCCCTGGAGAGACCTCTGGGTCCTCACAGGCCCAGCAGGCTGGATCCAGTCAAGTTCAACTACATCTGTGAGATGCAGGGGACCCAGGAGACATCTGGGCTGCATGACCCAGAAGAAGACAAGGTTGGCTCACCAACACACATTTGAAGCAGAAAGATGGACATTGTAAGGAAAGCTTCAGTGCTTCAGGAATGCTGTAAGATTTATAAAATGAAAGGAAGCAGAACTATCCTGGGGAAAATGGTTATCAATCTTGCAACTTGATCATACTGAAAATGAAATGTGTGGTTGGGAAAGGCAGGCAGGGTAAGAGCCCCCCAAAGATGCCCATTCCCTGGTCTCCAGCATCTGT
This sequence comes from Mustela putorius furo, assembly GCF_011764305.1. Classification (NCBI taxonomy): domain Eukaryota; kingdom Metazoa; phylum Chordata; class Mammalia; order Carnivora; family Mustelidae; genus Mustela; species Mustela putorius. Next base: position 7,017,086 of record NW_025422019.1, read on the forward strand.
GAATATGTTACTTTATGACAAAAGCGACTTCACAGATGTAATGAAGGGCACAACCTTGAGATGGGGACATTGTCCTGCATTCTCTGCATTGTCTTTAAAAAGGGAGAACATTCCCTGGCCATGATCAGAGAGGAAAGAGGAAGAAGAGAACCCAAGTGTGGGAGGTATGCCACCTGCCTTTGCTGGCTTTGGAGATGGAAGAAGGGGACCGTGAGCCCAGGAATGCAGAAGCCTCTAGAAGCCAGGGACAGCCCTCCAATGATGTCCAGCCAAGATGTGAGGATCTCATTCCCACATCCACAGGGAACTAAATTCTGACAACTCAAATGAGAAAGGAAACGGGGGCGCCTGGGTGGCTCAGTGGGTTAAGCCGCTGCCTTCGGCTCAGGTCATGATCTCAGGGTCCTCGGATCGAGTCCTTCGTCGGGCTCTCTGCTCAGCAGGGAGTCTGCTTCCTCCCCTCTCTCTCTCTGCCTGCCTCTCTGCCTACTTGTGATCTCTGTCTGTCAAATAAATAAATAAAATCTTAAAAAAAAAAAAAAAGAAAGGAAACGGGTCCTCCCATAGAGCCTCTGGAAAAGAGTGTGGCCCTGCACATACCTTGATTTTAGTCTGTGACACCTGTGTCAGGCTTCTGTCTTACAGAACCGGAGGTAATACATCTGTATTGGTTTACACCTCTATATCCGTGGTGGTCTGTTACCACATTAAAGGAAAACAAGGGGCGCCTGGGTGGCTCAGTGGGTTAAAGCCTCTGCCTTTGGCTTGGGTTGTGATCCCAGGGTCCTGAGATGGAGCCCCGCATCGGGCTCTCTGCTCAGTGGGGAGCCTGCTTCCTCCTTCCTCCTCTCTCTCTGCCTGCCTCTCTGCCTACTCTCTCTCTGTCAAATAAAGAAAATCTTTAAAAAAAAAAAAAAGAAAGAAAGAAAAGAAAACAAAAATTTAAAAAAATGAATACACAAATAAGAAGAAAGCCAACAACACCTTTAAATGAGTTCAAATCTCCAGGCCCAAATTGATTATGTCCTGGAGGATATAGGGGGAGAAAATGGCACATGGTAAAGCTGAGAAACTCTATACATTATTCCCCCTTCTTAGAGATTCTCAAGCTCATTAGCACCATATTAAAGGTTCTAAAAAGTCCTGGGGAGAGGTGGAATTTCACTTTCTTGAGGCTACCTTTTACAACACTGTATCACCTTGAAACCCACTGACTTCTGTTGAAGTAGACAAGGTCACCCCTGTGGGTTTCTGCTGGTGGATGTGCATTCGACCATATCACTCCTCTGCTAATAACCATTTGGGGACTTTCCAGGCCTCAGGATAAGCCACGTGCTCCTTAACATGGGGCTCAAAGTCCTCCATGATCATACCCTGCCAAGCACTCTAGCTTCACCTATGAACACATTCCCTAAATATTCTTTGATAATTGTAAGAACTGAGTTAATTTGGCTAGGGGGACATTGTGTTTTCTAATTACTTAAAAGCAAAATCTCGCCCCTCTTTCTTCTTCTTCCTTCTTTCCCTTAATTCTAACCATATTGCAGAATATCTCTAGGGTTCCATTTCCTCTCACTTCTGTTCCTTCCCATATGCAAGTTCCTCTCCCAGGAACACATATTCCCTACTTTTTATACATATTTATATAATGAAACATTATCCCACTGCTGAAAAGAAGGGAATTCTGTCATTTGCAACAGGGATGAACATGAAGGACATTCTGCTAAGTGAAATAACCCAGACACAGAAAGACAAATGCTGTGTGATCTCACTTATATGTAGAATCTAGAGCAGTCACACTCACAGATGCAGAGAGTAGAATGGTCATCACCAGGGGCTGGAGTGTGGGAAAACAGGGCGATATTGGGCAAAGGGTACAAAATGTCAGTTAAGCAAGATGTCTAACTTCTAGGGATCTAATTGCCAGCAGAGTGACGAGGGTTAACAATACTATACTGTATACTCGGAATTTGGTAAGAGAGTTGATCTTACGTCTTGTCACAAAAACAACAAATAAAAAAGGAAAAGAACTATGTGAGGTGATGGAGATGTTAATTAGTTTGATTGTGGCGATTATTTCACACTGTACAAATAGGTACATCAAAATATCGACTTGTTTTCCTTAAATACACACCATTTGTATTTGCCAGTTACACCTCAGTAAAGTTGAAGAGAAAAAAAGACTAGGAATCCTCTGCACAGGTGATCTGAGTTGCGTCCTGAAGGACAAGGAGCCAGGTATGAGAGATCTGGGACAGAGCAGTTCAGGTAGAGGAAACAGCAGGAGCAAAGGTCCTGAGGCTGGAACTTGCTTGACCTGTGGAAAGTCAATGTGAAGAAGTTCAGTAAATGTGGGGAGGCAGGGCAGATGATCAAGACAAAGAGATAAAGGGGCGAGAGTACACGGAAGTTAAGTGTTCTTTGCCCCCAAAGCGTAGAGAACAATGGAAGGAAGCAGAAAAAATGGTTGGCAGAAAATAGGATCCCCTCCCTGTCCCTCAAGTACTCTGTGCGCACCACTACCGCCACCCGATGGATTTAAGTGGTATCTGCGGGGTTGCTCTGTGTTCCATTTCGGGAGGAAGGCGGGGTACTGTTCACCTCGGTTCCACTGACCAGCTCTCCTGCCTCTGCTGTAACTTAGCGGAGCCGAAGGAGACTGCTTGCGGAGTAGAAAAACAGAATTTGAACTACGGCAGGTGTGCTGGCTTTTCCCTCATTGCGTCCTTCCTCTGCAGTGAGCTTTGCTCACCAGCCCAGTCAGGCGCACACGTCCTGGGGAGACGTGATAAATGAGTCCATTCTCTGCGGAGACATTGTATTTCCTAATGGGTTAAGAGCAAAATTTCAAGACGTTATGGGTGTAGCTGCTGGCCAGTTCTGCCCCATTTAATCACATTATCTTGAGGGCAGAGAGGGCAAGAGGGTTTGGGGGTTTGTTTTGTTTTGTTTTCAGCTGGAACTCATATAGACACAGGGTAATGGAATGGAATTAACCAAATGTCTAAGGAAGAGAAAGAAATGGCGAGCTGTCCCCGGAGCTTGTTCTCCCTCTGCCCCTCCGCCTCCGGGGGCTAATGCTCCCAGGGAGGCAGGATCTATTTGGAAAGCTTCAGCAGGAAAGCTCTGGGCGAGACCAGAGAGCACCAGTTTTTACCACATCAACTGGATAATAGGAAGTTTATTGACTGGGAGCATGGTCTGCCTCATGAAGACTGTGGCTGTTATCATTTCTTTACTGGGCGCAGGGAAAGTATGGGCAACTGAGGAGCTCACAGACTGTTGACCACGTGGCCATCTGCCCTCTGACAGAGAGGGGACTTTTGTTCCTGTTAGAGGTTGTGGATTGCACTGCAATTTAATGGTCTTGTAACCCTTCTGTTTAGCTTTGGTTTTAATGTACCACTCAGGATTTCAGCAGCAATGTTTCTATTACTTTCAACTCCTAGCTTATACTTGCCATGTTTGAAAATCACCTTCATAGTTGAAATAAGCATTTTTTAAAAAGTAAATGCGTAATTGCAAATTGGAGACTCTGACTTCTAACCCTTTTCCAACTGAAGCAATCAGGTGTATAGTGACATCAGTCCCTAATCTCTTTCACAGAGTTATTGTGAGGAAAAATGAAGAATGTGTGAAAAATATGACACTCAGTAAATGTCAGTTCTCTTTGTTCTGTGTACCCCTGACCTGTATGGAGAGTTTGAAATAATCTTCAAGGCGTAGAGCAGGACCCTAGCAAAGCTTCGAGGGCTGGTGGGTAAACCTCAGACTTAGTAGCCAAAAAAACCTGGCGAAGATCTTGGTTTCTATTCTGAGTAGCTATATGACTTTAAGCCAAGTACCATACCTTTCCAACCTGAGTTTCTCATATGTAAAATGAGGGGAAGAGGAGTTTGGTCAAGATGACACGTGCATCAGACCCTGCCCAGAGGAAGCCACCCATAAATGAGATCTCTTGTCACTTCTTAGCACCCAAGCAGGATGGAGCAAAGGGCCATCTCTAACAATATCCTGCCCTCCCAGATGGGATGCCCTCTGGTGAGCTCTAAATCATCACTATGCTCTCCTTCTCTTGAGGGGAATTCTCCTATTACTGATCATTGGTACCCCATCCTGAGCCAAAACCAAGCTCTCTTTTCTGGAAGCAAATGCACATAACTAGGGATTTATAGTGGAAAATTTGACATCCTCCTTTGTTCATAGGGTCACTGGGCGTAAGGCCATAAATCTGATTTAGAGCCAAGGTCCAGCTGAGAGCCTCACAGGGAGTATAGCTTATCCTTACGGCCAGCCGGTGATGTCTGCTCCAGAAGGGTCGCCTTTTATCTCAGACCCAGGCAGTCCACATCGGGCCTTCAGCGAATTCTAGACTTCCACAGTTGGGAACTGGGGAGGATAAGGGGTTAGGCGTTCTACTGTTACCTGGTGAGAAAGTTACTTCCCCCTCAGAGCCTCCAATTCGTTGCCTGGAGACTTAGCACCTCCTTGTGATTAATGCTCAGGGCATGGTGACCGTGCAGCGCAAGTGGGGGCCGGACAAGCAGCAGCCGTGAGAGCTGGGAGGGGCTGTCGCGGGAGAGGAGGGAGGACAAGGGGCCCTGATGTTGTCCAAGGACTGATTTCTTTCAAAACTGGAGAAGTGGAGAGATGGGGCTCCCCCTCCCCTTTCGCAGAACTCCACCCCCTGCCTTCCAACCACAGAGAGGCCCTCCCCAGCTCTGCTCTCAGAGGGTGGGCTCTGCAAGATGAGCTTTTTGTCGTCCTTCTTTGTGACACCTCCTGAAGGCTGAGAGCCTCCCTTCATTCATTGATTCATTTATTCACTCATCAAGCACATGCTGAGTATCCACTGTGTGCCCCCAGGCACGGGGCGGGCACGCAGTCACCTAGGGTAGACAGACAGTGGACATAGAAGTAGTCTTCTCCCCCTGAGGCTGAATATGCATCACCCAGTCTGACAGATTTGAGCGCACACCATGACTCTGCCCAAGGGCCTCTGGAATGGTCTCTGAGCATGCCTTCGCATCCACTAAATGGGACGATGTTAAGATCCGCTCTCAGCATTGCTGTGAGATTTCTGTGCGTTCTAGTTTATTCCCCAGCTCTGCCCCACATCCGCCATCCACGGCACGGGCTCAAGTCTGGAGCCCTCTCAGCCAGCTGGCCCTCCCTGGAGCCTGTAGTCAGGACCCCAGAAGGACAAATGCTGCCCACTGCTGCCATTTCGTCCCAGGCCACTTATTCCTTGACCAGCCACGTGCTCTGTTTTCTCAGCTCTTCTCAGGAAGGCCTCTGCCTGTGCCCCTAAGCCAGCCTGCTGGCTGCAGTCTGACAACACCCCTCCCAGCTTGCACGTGACTGACCCTGCTCTTCCTCTACCATGGAGCTTTATGTGCTCCTGGGACGGTGTCTGCTCCCAGCAGCTCTGGGCTTCTCCCCTCCGGTCTCCGTGGTCTGTGCTCTGCAAAGGGGAGCCAGGTACCAAGAGTTACGGTCTTGTCTTTGAGGGCTTCCCATTCTGGACTGAGCCTTGAGCATCGACCAAGCTCCCGGAAGCATGTGAAGACCCTTTTCCAGGGTCTTCTGTGTGCCTCACAGGGTAGAGCCAGCAACCACAAGAGCATAATTTTCAGGGGCGCAGAAAAGCCTCCGACCCCGAAATGCCTCCCTTACTTGCTCACTGATGCCTGAAATTACTTCAACAGAAAACAACATGCTTTATTCCACAATTAGAAGTAAGCCTTTAAATGTAGATTTCTCTGGTCGAGAAAACACAATGATTGCATTCATACTGAAGTATAAATCAGTGATTCTCAAGGGAATAGAGGAGTGCATCACAATCTCTCAGGGTGGAGGATTTAAGACACTCGCAGTTCTTAAAAAGCACATTCAAATAGCTTAATCTTCGTTCAGGCCTTCAGTTGGGCAGTCTGGTAGCATCTATTAAAATGCTGAATATGAATATCCTTTGACCTAACCATTTCTGTTCTGAGTCCCCAGAGAAACCATTGTGCATGTACAGAAAGAAGGATGTACCAGAATGTTCCCTGAATCATAGTTTGTAGCAATAAAAAATAAAAATAATCCATTTACATGTCTGTTAATAGGGATCTGGCTTAATAATCTGTGGTATTTCGTTACCATGGAATATTACGTAGCAGTTAAAAGAAATGACATAAAGATATTTGTACTGACAACCTAGAAAAGCCTTCAGGATTCTTTCAAAACTGAAAAGGAAAAGCAGGCTGCAGAATGAAGCACAAAGAATAATAGCGTTCATGTAGGAAGAAAACAAACCTATTATTTCTAAAGATAGCTGTGTCAATGTATAAATGGATAAGGAAAAGATCTGGAAAGATACAAATCAGAGCGAGGCATGGTTATCTATTCAAAGGTCTCGGAATCAGAGTGATATTTACGAGGGACTTTGGCGCTATCTGAATTTTATTTATAATGATAATGCATTCAGGAAATTCTTGCATAATTAAAAATATTTTTAGTAGGCTCTACGTTTGGGGGGGGAGAAAAACCTGTTTATAATCACAATACAAACTACAATATTAAAGCTAGACAAAAATCTTTTTAGGCAATGGCTCATCGGCTGAAAAACCTGACCACACACTGAAATGACAGCAATGTAACAGGAATAATATTTTGAAAATTGTTAATTTTCTCTTTTGCCTTCCCAACTATATAATCTTCATCCTCCTCACTCAGATGCATTCATTCACTTGGGATTCCTATTTGTTACAGGATGAATGCAAAGGAAAAGAATGAGGAAATGAATCCTCTGCTCCTGGCATGCAAAATATGATTTTGCTGTAAGGTAATACTCTTGAAAGACGAGATTTGTCAGAACGGAGATTTCCAATTCCTTTAGCTCTGCCTTAGTTTATCAAGAGCAAAGCTTGAAGGGTCCATCTCTTGGAGTTCCCCCTCAAAGTCCTCACAGACAGAAGAAGATGGTCCTTGTGCCTGTGACAGCTAGGTCACGGAGGTCACTGCTGTTTGGGAGAAGGAGCAGAATTCAATTGTACCCTCTGTCCAGCCTGGAAGGTGGTAAGAAGCCAGAAGGAAGGTTCAGAGCAGAGCTGGAGGGCGGTTCTTCCCCAGCTTCTCCTTCCAGGCCACGGTACTCAGCCAGCAAGGGTAGCCCCAAAGGTTGAGTTGACTCCCTAGATGGAGCTCCGGAAGGAAGACTGAGCATAGCTGTCCCGTAACAGTCAGAGGAGGCCTCAGGAACAAGAGTGCACCTTGTCCAGGATCCCAGCCTTCCTGGTCCCCAGGATGGCTGCCTCCTCTGAGCTCAGCCCACTCTGTAGGCTTCTTGGGAAGGAGCCAGGAAGGAAGCAGAAACCCACAGAAACCTGGGACACCGATAATTTTTTCAAGGAGACTGAGCAAAGAGACAAATAATAACAAGTGTTGCAAGGAGGTGGGGAAATAGGAGCCCTCCTACACTGTTGGGATTGTAAAATGGTGCGGCTGCTGTGGAAAGTCGTTTGACAGTTTCTGAAATCTCAAACATGAGGTTACCATCCGACCCCGATTTCCAGCCCAAGGTATTTATCCAAGACAAGTGAAAACATGGGTCCATCGAAAAACTGTTACACAAATATTCATAACAGACAAAAAAAGGAAGCCATTCAAGTGTGCATCCACTAATAAATGAATAAATAAAACGTGATTTGTCTAAACAGGGGAGTACTGTTTGGCCACACAAAGGAATGAAGTACTGATGAGTGCCACATGGCTGACTCTTGAAAGCACGCCGAGGGAAAGAAGCCCGACCCAAAAGGCCACGTATTGTAGGATTCCATTGTCATGAAGGGCCAGAGCAGGCAAATCTGTGGAGATAGAAGGTAGGCTGTGATTGCCTAGAGCTCAGGGGATTAGGCAGAAAGAGAGAGTGAACGCAAATGGGTAGTGTTTCTTTGGGAGTCCTGAGAATGTTCTAGAACTGATTGTGGTGATGGCTGCTGAACTCTGTAAATACACTAAGTCATTAAATTATACACTGTAAGTGGGTGAATTATGCCTCAGCAAAGTACACTGGGCCCTAGAACACCATAGGATTGACCTGCGCAAGTCCATTACTTACAGGTTTTTTCAATAACTACACTACAGCACTGTAAATATATTCTCTTCCTTATGATTTTATTAATAACATTTCTTTTCTCTACCTTCTGTGATTATAAGGATACAGCATACAATACACATAACATATGAAATATGGATTAACCGACGATTTATGTCATTTGTAAGGTTTCTGGTCAATAGGCTCTTAGAAGTTAAGTTCTGGGGAGTCGAAAGTTATATGCGGGGACCCCTGGGTCGCTCAGTCAGTTAACAATTAGGAACAATTAGCTAGAACAAACCTTAAAAAACACACAGGAGACTGGGCTTTCATGGCTTCTGCCCTGAATAGTTTTGCGATCCACAGGTCCATGAGGTAGTAGGATTTGTTCTTTTCCTAAGTCACAAATTGGAACGTGCCTTGAGGAAGGAAGTTGCTAAGCTTGTGAGCACAGCAGACCAACAGCATCAGCCCCCCTAAAATGAACCCATTCTCCTATCTTCACTTCAGCACCCAATCATTTTTATAAGTGATGGGAATTTTGTTTCTTTGTGGAAAGCCAACCACAAGTGCTGGTGAAGGCAATAAAAAGCATGTGAAAAAGTCTAATAAAAAAAAAGAGTTGTTTAATCATGTTGTACACCTGAAACTAATACAATGCCATATTTTAAAAATTAAGCAAAAAAAAAAAAAAATGTACCCCTGGAGCAAATAATACATTATATGTTAATTTAAAAAAAGAATTGTTTAATCATGTTGTACACCTGAAACAAATATAATGCTATATAAAAAAATTAAACAGGGGGGAAAAAAGTCTACTCCTTACCAGTAGCTCTTTCTATAAGGACTAGTAAATACCACAGGCCTATGTCTCCAACATGACAAGGATCTGCTTTGATAGAAACAGATAAACTGACAAAAGCAGAAACTGGGAGGCCAGGAAGGAGAACAGACACATAACAAAATTAAACATAGCATAATTAAACAAGAAAACCAGGTTCCCTGGGTCCTCCCCAAGCCCAGGCCCTGTTCCAGGCACCGTCCTACGCATGGGGGACCCATGGAAATCCAAGCCACCTTGCCATCCGGCCACTTGAAACCCAAGCTGTAACGTCAAACCCAAACACTGGAAAATTCAAATATAAATACAAGAGAGAAACAGGACTTCGAGAAGGTAGTAGAAGATGAGCCACAAGACCAGGCCTAATTAATTGTCACACAAATCACATGTTTGGCTACAGCTGGTGGACTTCGGAGGGCAGGAGAGGTTAGCACAGGGCAGGAGGACGCCTACGTGGGGAGGAGAGGCCCTTTGAATAAGACAAATACAGGACACTGTAAGAAGACCGGCCTAGAAACATTTTGCCCTTTGATACTTTTCAATTAAATCTCCCTTTCCCATTCCAGGTGTAGGTCCTTTTGGTGGACACTGGAATCTGTGCACCTCTGTGCTCCAGACAAAAGAGACTTGTATTCATTGCTACCCAGGTCCCCGCCACGGCTTACTGCTGCCTCCCCATCACCGTCCATACCCCCCCCCTGTTAAAACCCCCCTTTGACTTCCCACCGCTCTCCCCAAAGTTCCTAGTGACCTGAGTCAGAAAAACTCCCAATATTATCAGTCTTATGACATCAGTAAGACCAGCTTCCTTGTGTGACTCCTGCTGGGCAATGCAATGGGAGTTGCCGGGTAGTCTTGGAAAAGCAGCACAGCTCAGTCCTTAACAGAATGGCCAGCATTAGAGTCCCTAGAAGAAGGCATCTTCTGTGACAAGGAGCCCGCGGCTTGCTTTTAGACAGCCTACAAAGCAAAAGGAGAGGAATGACCTATGTGCCAAGCTATTTGCTAGCAGCTCTAGAGGCTCTTTTAATCTTCACGATAAGCCACAAGTGAAATAAAATTATCCACGTTTTACTGTTGTAGACATAGACTTAAAGTGATTCAATTGTTTGCACTCATTCCCACAGTGGATTTGTTGAGTTAGGTCATGACTGCTGGTCTGTCTGATCCCCTGAACTCTGTTCTGTCCATTTAACTACATGCCCTGCCTCAAGCCAGAGCCTATCAGCCATCATCTTCTGTGTTCAAGAAATCAACAGGAATGTTCATTATTATAACAGCAGTCCTTTTGTTCTGAGCCACTAGCTCCACTTGTATTGTCATTAAACTTCCAAAAAGAAATCTGTCAGGAGGGGCGCCTGGGTGGCTCAGTTGGTGAAGCATCTGCCTTTGGCTCAGGTCATGATATCAGGGTCCTAGGATGGAGTCCCATGTTGGGGTCCCTTTCCCTGTCTCTGCCCCTCCCTCTGCTTGTGCGCTCTCTCTCGCTCTCTCGCTCTCTCTCTTTCTCTCTCTCAAATAAATAAATAAATGGAATCTTTAAAAAAGAAGAAGAAGAAAGAAATCTGTCAGGGAGTGATTCGTACTCCCATTTTACTGCCATAGAAACTGAGGGCTATATTAGTGAAGTTGGGCTCGGCTCCGTTTGCAGTAATGTATAACCCCCAAATCCCACTAACTCCACATAACCGAGATTTACCCCTCACTCATACTGATGCCCAACATGGGTCAACGGGGGCTTGGCACTACCCACTCACTCAAGGACCCAAGTCAACAGAGGCTTTGCCATCTTGTGGATTCAGCATAAACACTGGCTTCCTCATCACGGAGGCAGCACAAGTTAAGCAAGGTGAACTCACACCTGCTTTGTGCTTCCACACAGAATCAATTCCCACCAAAAAGCAGGGAAGCAGACTGTGATGTGTGCAGGAGCACAGGGCTATTTGTTGAGCAATAAATGTCACTACCACAAGTCTCAATTAGGTTACAAATATTGTGCTCAGCCCCAGATCTGAGGCTTGACACTGGCCTATGCCTCTCCAAGGTTCCTCACTCATTGTGGAATCCAGAGACGGAAGTGCTCTAAATCCATCAGACTCGCTGTGTCAGTCCTGTGGTCTGTCCAATATAGGATTTAGTGTCCAGAAGGAACACCCAGGGTTGCAAGAAACTATAAATGTCCTTACTGACTTCAATCATAGACTTTTGTACCGATTTCTCCAACATTCCAGCATGATGCTCTCTCTCTCCCCTTTGTAGATTTATCCCAGTCTCTGTGGAATCGCATTTATTTCTGGCCTGTGTTGCCTCTGCAGGCAAAAAGTTTTATGCTGCCTGTCTCTTCATTCATATGTTTATATATCACCACATTCTACAAAGATTTGCTGCAGCGTAACAAAAAATGCATAGAAAATAGGTTTTGGAAAATAAGTACATGGGAAAATCAAGGTTGAGAAAAATTAAGATGAGAAAAATAACATAAAGTTAAGGATAATGATATTATCCAAAGTGCTTATTGTTGGATTCGATGCACTTGCTTGGGATGAGTCAAATATGTTTTCTAAGCTTCCAGACAGTCAATGAAAGGGTCAAACAGATACTGCATAATTCATAAATACCAATAAGATAAAATTCAGCAAAATATTCAGGGGAGGCTCAGATATTTCCAGTGCTCACCCCTGATAGAAAGCTTCTCATAAGTCCACCCAAAGAGGATATAGTGTGAGAGAGTAGAAAGGAAAAAAAAAAGAAAGAAAGAAAGAAAAAAACTTTAAGAACAGTTTCACAAAATAAATGGCATATCAGGAGCTCTGACTGGAACACTGAAGGACCTTGAGAACAGAGAACCCAGGGTGATCAGAGGTTAGGAATCCTCCTCTGAAGGCAGGAAGGAGCCACTTCCACCAGAAGAGGGAGACTTCTGGCAAAAAGACATCAGGGAAGAAAGAAGAAAACATGGAAACCTGGAACAAATGTCAATAATTCCCTCTTTCTTTGATGAAATAAGGAGGAGTCTAGCAGTACAAGACTCGGTTTAGAAATGAGAAGCAACACAATATGGCAGCCAGCTTCTTTGGAGACTGCAGAGTCTAAACGGACAGAAGTAAAGTTGCACCCTGGAGGACTGAGCAGAAATACCAGGAAACTTTGGAACCGAAGTCCAAAATCTTTTCACATTTGAATATGTAGCTAGCTGACTGATGGCCACCAGATTACAAATAGATCTGCTTTAGGGAACCTTGCAGGATTCCTTTACCAGCCATCAAATACATGTTGCCCGTTCTCGGTGAAACATATTAATACAACTCCGTGGGGAGTGCTGGCCCTAAATTAAATATTCTCAGGAATATAAGGAAAGAATCTGTCAATGGAAACATAACTGGAGGGGCAAGAAAGTTATATACATCATCTTTGAGCCACATCACAACCCCAAGTTGTAGCTATTATTACTTTCCAATGACTACTGCACAAATAACTACACTAAGGCGAGAAACATGGAGTGACCTGAACAGTAGCATAGAGCTCATAATGAGAATTCTAACTTACCACCGGCTGGTGTCTGTGCCTTTTCACAACATAATCCTGCCTCTTCACACTCAGGTAAATGGAAGAAATGAATACTGAAATTAAAAATATACTGAAATTCCAAGCCAAGATAGAAAACAGCATATGCTTTTGCTCCATTTGAAACTCCCCAAAAATAATGAGATGTAAGTTTTTGAAGACATATACCCATGAAGACAGAGAAAACAGAGGATGAAATCACTGGATCAAAACTTGGAAAGTGGAAGACAGATGGATGAGTGGGAACTGTTTTAGAAGGTTCAAGAACACTGAATCCTTAGCTGGCAGTAGGAAAAGCCAAGAAACACCCAAACTACCCTGCATGACCCCTAAAAGAAGAATTGGAGGGGTCTAGTACAACTGGAGTAAAAGTAGGACTAAAAACAGGATTAACAGAGAGTCTGTAAAAAACAAATGAGCAAATGCCCTCCCAAACTCCACACAGCCTGGACTGCTTCCCGCTCACCAAGCAGAAACCTGGAGGCTTATTATCTGAAGAGGATAAAGCAGAGTCTCTGGACTACGGGCATTGGGCATAGTCCCGGGTGGAAACTATTTTTAAAATAAATGGTTTAAGTGCACATTTGCAAACAGAATTTTAAGGCTCCACAGAGAACTGCTTGCTATGTGCAGATACTATAAGCCCAAGACTGCTAAGGTCTTCTTTGGGGAAAATTCCCAAAGATGCTGACATTGAAAGTTTCCCAGTAGTATAGCCCAGCCAGATCAACCTATGTTGAATACCACTCCCAGTGTCCAAACTGCCTATTGGTTTTCTAGCCCCACTAGTGATTGTGAGTGAATAATGAAGGATTGACAGACATCTGAGGAAAGCATCCAACATGAGTGTCAGCCACCAAAACAGAGAAAAACAAATTATAAGGGGAAAAGTCCATGCAAAAGAAGATGACATCAAAATAAAATATCACTAATATCCCCCCAAAAATAAGATATTGTATCTATGAAATAAGAAGAGCTTTTTTTTTTTAAGTTATTCAGAAAACCAAAAAAAGGGGACTCTTCGAAATTAAAGATATGAGAACAAGGGTAGCTCATTTTGTTCAGTGACTTGAGCTGGTGATTTCAGCTCAGGTCATGATCTCATGGTCAAGAGATCAAGCCCTGCATCAGGCTCTGTGCTCAGCAGGAAATCAGCTTGAGATTCTCTCCTCCCTCTGCCCCTTGCCCCACTTGGGTGCTCTCGCTCTCTCTCTCTTTCTCTCTCTCTCCCCCAAGTAAATATTTTTAAAAATATATGAAAACAGATATGAGAAACTCAATGGAAGGTCTGGATTATAAAGTGAAAGAACTACTCCAGATTAAATTAAAAGTTAAGAGGGTAATAGGTACAGGGACGCCTGGGTGGCTCAGTTGGTTAAGCAGCTGCCTTCGGCTCAGGTCATGATCCCAGCGTCCTGGGATCGAGTCCCACATCGGGCTCCTTGCTCAGCAGAGAGCCTGCTTCTCCCTCTGCCTCTGCCTGCCATTCTGTCTGCCTGTGCTTGCTCTCTCCCCCTCTCTCTCTCTGATAAATAAATAAAATTAATAAAAATAAATAAATAAATAAAAATAAATAAATAAAAGAGGGTAATAGGTATAAAATATTAGAATGTTAAAATGGCCACATGTCAAGGATTTTCTTTAACTTTTCTATTAGTGAGGAATCCTTAAAATGTTGCAAATGATTCAACTGAGAAATCAAAGGACCTATTGGACATATGGACAATCAAGAAGGCTGAAATGAATGTGTTAATAGATGCAAAACTGGCTTCTTGGAGAAAGAGGGGATTCAATTTGCACCTGCACCAAACAAAATTTATTTGCATCTCTATGGAAAAGATCATTTGCGTTGTTATCCATTTTCTACAATTTACAGAGTTGTAAAATAACTCAAAGCCAACGAAAGGTAGAGGCCTTTCCAGAATCAGATAAGCCAGAAGAGTGCACTATATAGAACATTCACTCTTTTTCCTGATAGAGAAAGAAAAGAAAATTAGAAGATCAAGAGTCAGATGCTTAACCGAGACACCCAGGCACTCCAAAAAGAGTCCATCTTTTATATATTTATCAAAACTCATAAAACTGCTCACTTAAAATGTTTGCATTTACTGTATGCAAAGTAAACTTAAATAAAGTTGATGTGTTTTTAAAAGGGACCTTAACTAGTATCTCTCAGAATGGATGAACTAAGACCCACACAAAGACATTTATCGGGAAACTCTAAATCTCTGGAAACAAAGAGAAGATTCTATAAACTTCCCTAAAATAAAAATCTCATGTAAAATGAAAAAAGGATTTTAAAAAGTCAAATGATTTCAAACTTCCAAAAGGTAGACAATAAGTAAAGTCTTCAAAATTATGAAAGAAAGCTATTACCAACTTAAAGTTCTGTACTCAGCTAAGCTATAATACACATTTGCAAAGTCCCCCCAAAAACTATCTCCCTTGTATCACTTCTTGGAAAGCCAATGGAGGCTTTGTTCCTCCAAATTAAGATAGTACACATAGAGAAAAAGTTTGGGACTCAGCACAGGAAAGAGGTAAGGGTCACCCCTTGAATGATAGTACATGATGATGCTGGGCACCAGATGCTTCAAGCAACCAGTGCCCATAGGAGCAGATGGACAGTCCCCAGGAGATATTCCTTCCAGAAAATGAAACTTACAGGATGGCTAATGTATCTGAACCTCAAGAAAAAATTTAGGTAATTGGCAGAGTTTTGAGACTGAATAAACAGTAAATAGAAACCTGGGCAAGTAAACCAAAAACAAGACCATCCTTAATTCCAAAAGAAAACAAAAGTATTGGGACTCAGGGAAGCCTGGCCCAGTGAGGCATATTGATTATTTTGAATTAAAGTTACTTTTTTAAAAAGTCAGAACAAGAACATTCTGACCCTTCTTTGTCTCCAGATAGAAGGAAATATATCCCCCATATAAAAGGTACCTTCCCTGCACAAGAAGGTAGGGAGACATCCTTATTATTAGACAGGGAATTCAGGGCCTGTATAGGGAAGAAGCCAATACAAACAAACCTTGTTACTTTTATTCATTTACTCCAGCCCATAATTCTCTTTAGAATTCCTTATTAACTGATGCTCTGAAACATAAGTTTTCTCATCTTGTCAATTCCTCACAGATTTATGTTTCTTTGTCTAAATGTGTTAAAGCTGTATGCCTTTGTGATTTCTTTGGGTCTCAATTTTATTATCTGTTAATCTGCTTCATATCAATTTAATTCTTAGACCAGCAAGAAGAATCTGGAGTGTAGAGGAAATTTTTTCTCCCCAACAAAGGCAACATAGGAAAGTAAATGTAATCTTAGTTGAATGACTTAACCAGATGTAGATCTCTGTATACATTCATAAGAATGGAAATACTGAATAATGAGGTAAGTAACATTCTAATATAATTACACTGGGAAAATAGAGGACTTGAAAAGGGTCTGTCTATGTGTTTAAGTGGTGGTATGAAAGAGTCAAACACTTATCTTCTGCAAGGAAGAGTCAATAGAAACTCTGAAATTATTTTAAGAAACAGCATATGAAGCATGTTATTTGGTCATATGGAAATAATACAAAAAGGATTAGCTAAAAGAGATTATAGTGCTTACATTATGCAGAGGGTAAAATGGAAGGCACTCAGGGTGTCATAGGAGAGTGCTAATTTCTTTTTTTTAAGAGTTTATTTATTTGAGGGACGCCTGGGTGGCTCAGTTGGTTAAGCGGCTGCCTTCGGCTCGGGTCATGATCCCAGCGTCCTGGGATCGAGTCCCACATCGGGCTCCTTGCTTGGCGGGGAGCCTGCTTCTCCCTCTGCCTCTGCCTGCCACTCTATCTGCCTGTGCTTTCTCTCGCTTCTCTCCCTATGACAAATAAATAAATAAAATCTTTAAAAAAAAAAAAAAGAGTTTATTTATTTGAGAGAGAGAGCATGAACGGGGGGGAAGGACAGGGGGAGATGGACAGAGAGAACCTCAAGTGGACTCAAGCTATGGGGGCCTCAATCCCAGGACCCCGAGATCATGATCTGAGCTGAAGTCAGATGCTTAACCAACTAAACCACCCAGGCACCCTGAGAGTGCTATTTTTCTAATAGATCTCTTTTTCTCTTTAAGTTATGTGCATGTACAACTTTGGCAAACATAATTTTTTACGAAGAATACATTTACAGGGCACCTGAATGACTCAGTAGGTTAAGTGTCTGCCTTCAGCTAAGGTCATGATCTCAGGGTCCTGGGATCAAACCCCGAATTAGACTCCCTGCTCAGCGGGGAGTCTGCTTCTCCCTCTCCCTCTGCCCCTCCCACTGCTCGTGCTTTCTAGCTCTCACTCTCTCTCACTCTCAAATAAATAAATAAAATCTTTCTTTAAAAAAAGCATACATTGACAAAGCTGTTATTACAAGTTTTTCATGACAGGCAAAGTAGGATTTCCTTTTCTTGGTTCCAAACATCCATCCACCAAGTTTCCAAGGGCACTCAATCTTAATATCCCAGAGTTATCTCCAAGCCATAGCTGGTCAAGCTGTCATGTTCCAAACAGAGGCAAAGTAACCCATCTCTGAATTTTCACCTTTAATAATACAAGATGCAAGCCCCTCTGGGTGGGAAGAGGCCTGATGTGAGACTCAAAACATCAATATTTTACTTCCCATTCATCAATCATTCACCACCTGCCGGCAAACATCACCTTCCAGGGCGTGTCTCCTGGTCTCTGTCCAGCACCAGGACTATCAATATTTTATGGTTGGGAGATGAAGTTGCTACCCAGGCACATTATCTCTGCCTAAAAAGTACACACAAAAAAGCTCATCCTTCCTCTAGGCAACTACTGAAGCACATGACAGACAACACCTCAAGTGACTCCAGCTCGCCCTGCGAGCCCCAGAACCTGAACACCATGTGGCAGAAGCAGCAACACACTTGCACAGATGTACTTCCACGGAGGGAGACCGGGGCAACGTTTCAAGTGCCCTTCGCACCTTCCCTCAGCTAGCCACCCTGCTCTTCAACCAGAGCACCATCCTCTCTCTGACCTTGGGCCCCATCCAAGGTGTAAATTGAGGTATTGGCTGATATGAAAATCTCTTCCTTTCATCAAAAAGCATTTACTGAAGGGGCACCTGGGTGGCTCAGTTGCTGGATGTCTGCCTTTGGCTTGGGTCGTGATCTCAGGGTCCTGGGATCAGGCCCCACATCGGGCTCCTTGCTCGGCGGGAGGCCTGCTTCTCCCTCTCCCACTCCCACTGCTTGTGTTCGCTCTCTCACTGTGTCTGTCTCTGTCAAATAAGTAAATAAAATCTTTAATTTTTAAAAAAAGCATTTACTGGAGAAAACCAATGAGCCAGATCCGCAGAGAAGTTCTGGAATATGACATGTTTGCGGACATCCACATCTAGCTTCACGACAATAGCAGAGAGATGGAGATCTCTCCGTCTCTGATCATTTGTCATGGACCAGCCACTGTCTAGAGCATTTTATATATGCCTCCTTCTGTTTCCCTATCAAGTGAAAAGGCAGTTAAACTAGATTTCAAGGGTAGATAAATAGTCACTCTAAGACACTTCAGTAAGGATTTTACTTATTTTTTCCTTATCAAGTGTACTGAGAAATAATTGCCATGCAGTAAACTGCATCCATCCACAGAGCACAATTCTATGGGTTTTGACAGCTGTACTCACCCCTGAAGCCCCCACCACGATCAAGATGCAGGGCATTTCTGCCACTTCCAGAAGGTTCCTTCTGTATTCCACTCCCCACCCTTCATGTCTAAGCTATCACTGATCTCCTTTTTGTCGCTATAAACTAGGTTGTATTTTATATAAATGGATGCATCCAAAAGAAACTCCTTTGTTTCTGGCTTCCTTCATTCAGCATAATGATTCTGAGACGTGTCCATGTTGTTGCGTGTATCACGAGTTCATTCTTATTTACTGCTGAGTAGATTTCCATTGTACGAGGAGACCACGGTTTGCATACCCCTTCCTCTACTGATGGACGTTTGGACTGTTTCCAGTCTTTAGTTATTGCAAACCAAACTTCTGTGAACATTCAAGTCCAAGTCTTTATGTGGAAACATGTTTTCATTTCTTTTTGGTAAAGATCTAGAAGTAGAATGACTGGATTGTATGGGAGATACATGAAGTCTTTCCTTTTTCATATGATTTGATTATCAGATACACGGCTCTTTTCAATGACACTCCAAGAATAGATGGGCTCCAAAGATGCCCACTTTTATTTGCATTACATGGTCAACAGGAAACTAATAGGCACCAAAAGTAAACAAATGATTATGTGGCTCCGAATGTCATAAAGTTGTTATATCATGTTTACTTGCATCATCAGGGAATAAGGGAATCCATGTAAGTAGATTTTCTAAAAGCTAAAACTTACAGTTTCAATATTCTACCTTTAAATTCTTTTACATATTACCTATTTCTGACTATATCAGAAATCTAGTAGCATTGCTAATCCTCTCTAGAAATCATTTTGAAAGTTTAATCGCCTTGTTAAAGTGTGCCTTGTCTCACTGTCCTGTGTCTACTGGCCGTTCAGAAACATCATGCTGGCTGCCCAGCGTGGTCCACTTAGCCTGGCCAGGCTAATGGTTAGTGGGAAGCTGTTCGCCCCTACACTGAGGTGCACTGGTGTGGCTCTGTAGGTTCATCTGCTGCTTGGAGATGTCCTACTTCTGTCCCTCCAGATCCTTGGTTCTCTGAACCTGCCCAGTCTGCACATAAATACACACACACACATGCATTTCTGCTAAGCTCTTCGTAAATCTCCAAGTGAGGTAGGCAAGCAAATGACCAAGCTGTGTAATTCAGTCAAAAGAAACGTCTGCACTTGTGCACCAAGATATTTTTTTAAGGATATTCACGGCAATGGTATTTTTATATCAAGATGGTTTGGGGGTGGAAGGAAACAACCAAAATGTTTCTTAATAGAAAAATGGACTCATGTGATCAATACTAAAGGAGGAGTTTTGACTGCAATGCTGAAAGACAATGGATCTCACATATCGAGGTTTCCAGAGGAATCATTAAAGCAGGTATCTGAACACCGATCACAAGACCATTGGACCCCTCCCCAAACCTTGAAAGTGTATAAAGGGGAAATGAATTTTATGAGGAGGACTTTTGCAGTAGACCACTGAAGTCATGAGGCTGACCATACACCGAGGGAGGAGAGTCCCACCTCACAACCCCAGACTTATCCAGACAGAGGAGGTTCAGAATAAATGTACCCAGAGTTTGAGAAGTACATTCTGATCCAGCCCAAGAAATCAAGAGGGTAAGAGAGGCAGGCTAACCACTTACTTAAGAATTGAGGCTCAAGGGAGGTGGCTGCTTTGAGCTGGCTAGTGCTCCCAGTACGTGGCAGGTAAGAGATACACAAGGGCTTCATGTGGACCAGATGTGGGCCATCTGGGAGACAAAGCCAGCCTGGAGATCACATGAAAGGGTGCGGATGTTCAACAACCAAGGTGGAGGGGTCTGCTGGAAACTGGGGGTCTCAGGGGAGAGCAGCAGCCAGAGCAACACAACACCCTGCCCATCAGGAGTTGTAGTCACACGAGTGAGTTCAGAGCTATCTTGAGACAATACCAGGCAGTATAGAACTTTCCGCTCTTCCTATCCTCTGTGCAACCCTGGATGAGAGGATTAAAAAGGAAAGAAAAAAGTGGTAGTGGTCACTTCCCCCACACACTCCCTTCTTCACAGGCTGGGGGACCCCTACACCCAATGCCAGAGCCTAGAGGAGTCAGGAGTCAGAAAGCATTAAACGGGTAATACATCAGACCACGCATTCTCATTTCTGCATAGAGACTGTTTTACCGATTCAAGTGACATACAAAGGATCAGACTAGGGTGGCTCAGTGGTTAAGCCTCTGCCTCAGGGTCCTGGGATAGAGTCCCACATCGAGCTCTCTGCCTGGCAGGGAGCCTACTTCCTCCTGTCTCTCTCTATGCCTACTTGTGATCTCTCTCTGTCAAATAAATAAATAAAATCTTAAAAAAAAAAAAAAAGATCAGACTAGTCACAGGATCATCTGAGTTTGTACCTAAGACACAGAGAGAAACTCTCCACTGAGAATGTGGTAAGAGGGACACCTGGGTGGCTCAGTTGGGTAAGCGGCTACCTTCGACTCAGGTCATGATCCCAGTGTCCTGGGTTCAAGTCCCACATCAGGCTCCTTGCTCCACAGGGAGCCTACTTCTCCTTCCGCCTCTGCCTGACATTCTGCCTGCCTGTGCTCTCTTTCTCTCTCACTCTAACAAATAAATAAATAAAATCTTTAAAAAAAAAAAAAAAAGAATGTGGTAAGAGACAATGTAAAATAAAATCTGATTTCATCCCTCTGGTCATACCCGTTCTACACACCACCCCCCATATTATGGATGACTAAACAGTACTTAAAAAGAATAAGTACTAACTGGAAAGATGTCCAACACATATTACTGTACATGGGAAAAGCTAGTTGCAAAATAATTCTTAAAGCATTATTATGTTTATGTTAAAAAAAAAAAAAACATACAATGTGTGTGTGCACGTGTTTCCTTGTGTGGTATATGTGTGAGAGGAAACCGGGTCCTCTGTTCCTTCCATTCGCTTAGTTCAATCCGTCCTTATTCCAAATGGGAAAGGGGTCCTTTGGTTTAACAACACACCAGAGTTGTATGGGAAAAGCAATCGCAAAGTAGGAGAGGTTTGCGGGGCACGTAGGTGCTTGTCCCTGAAGGATGTTGATGAAACCCACTCCATTATCACCCAAGGACAAAGGCAGGAATGGGCTCCCAGTCTTGGTCATAGAGTTGGTAACATATGGAGTGTCCTGACTGAAGAGTAGGAAAGAAAGGAGAGCGAGTGAAGGGACATTCGGACGGTCCTCCTAGCTGGCTGGACGGTGAGACATCCCAGTGAGAAGGGCAAGGAAATATTTTACATGACCCTCTGGGCCTGGATGTTAGGGTGCAGGTAACATCCCTCCAGGCACTGAGTATACAAAATGAGCTTCAGATGGTGTTCAGGAAGGGGTAAGGCAGGACAGCACTCCCTTGCCAACAGTGAGCGCAGTAGGGCCACAGGGTGTGGAATTTAAGAATGAAACCTGTTGTTTTAAGATTTACAGCAAACAAACAACAAAGATTTACAGCAAACAGGAAGTGTCACAATCCCAGATTTCAAGATCGACTACAATGCTGTAATAATCAAAACAGTATGAATCTAACACAAAAACTGACATATAGAGCCCAGAAATTAATCCATGTTTACACGGCCAACTTATCTTTGACAAAGGAGACAAAAATATGTAATGGGGAAAAGACAGTCCCTTCAACAAATGATGTTGGGAAAGCTGGACAGCCACGTGCAAAAGAGTGCAACTGGACCACTTCTTACACCATACACAAAAATAAACCCAAAATGGATTAAAGGCCCAAAGGTGAAATCTGAAACCATAAGACTCCTAGAAGAATACAGAGGCAGCAATACCCTTGACATAGGCCACAGAAACATTTTTCTTTTTTAAAAAAGATTTTATTTATTTATTTGAGAGAGAGAGAGAGAGGGAAAGCATGAACAGGAGGTTGAGGGGGTGGGGAGAAACAGGCTCCCTGATAAGGACCTCAATCCCAGGACCCTGGGATTATGACCTGAGCCGAAGGCAGACCCTTAACTGACTGACCCACCCAGGTGCCCTCGAAACATTTGTCTAAATATGTCTCCTCAGGCAAGGGAAGCAAAAGCAGAATTAAACTACTGGGACTACACCAAAATAAAAAGCTTCTGCACAGCAAAGGAAACCATCAACCAACAAAAAGTCAAGATACTGAACTGAAGAAGATATTTGTAAATGATATAACCAACAAGGGGTTAATATTCAAAATATATGAAGAACTTACACAACTTACCATCAAAAATCAAATAGTCCAATTTAAAAATGGGCAGAGGATCTGAATAGATATTTTTCCAAAGAAGATATACAGATGGCCAACAGACACATGAATCATATCACTAATCATCAGAGAAATGCAAATTAAAACCATAATGAGATACCACTTTACACCTGTCAGAATGGCCCGACTCTAAAACACAGCAACAAGTGTCGGGATGGGGAGAAAAGGGAACCTTCGTGCCCTGCTGGTGGGACTGCAAATTGAGGCAGCCACTGTGGAAAATAGTATGGAGGTTCCTCAAAAAATTAAGAATAGAATCACTGTATGGTCCAGTAGTCCCACTACTAGATATTTACCCAAAGAAAATGAAAACGCTAACTCAAAAAGGTATATGTACTCCTATGTGTTTTGCTGTGATATTTAGAATAGCCAAATATAGAAGCAGCCCAGTGTCTATCAAGAGATGAATGGATACAGAAGATGTGGTACATATATATATATATATATATATATGACAGAATATTACTCAGCCCTAAAACATGAAATCTTGCCATTTACAACACTACAGATGGACCCAGAGCAATCTGGAATAAGGCTAAGTAAAATAAGTCAGACAGAGAAAGACAAATACCTTAGGATTCACTCAAATGGGGAATTTAAGAAACAAAACAAACAGAGGAAAAGAAAGAGAGAGAGACATACCCACAGACTCTTAGCTATAGAGAGCAAACTGATGGTTACCAGAGAGAAGGTGGGTGAGGGATGGGAGAAACGGGTGATGGGGATTAAGGGTACACTCACTGGGATGAGCACCAAGGAATTCCTTAGTGGGCTTGAGACATCCAGCTGCTGAATTAATTCCACAGCACAAAGCACCGGCACTGAACGGCAGGTCATTCAATCTTTGATTAAATTCCATTCAAAAAGTCCTGAATCCCAGAGGAACGATCCAGACTGCTCTACTGGTATATTAATCTTAGAAAATCGTGTGCTTAGGAAAGGGTAGAATTTAAAGACTATTCAAGTCATAAGAGATCATTAGAACAGTGCAGTCCCTTTGGGAAAGAGTCTGACAGTCTCACTGACAGTCAAATGTACTGTTACCACGTGACCTACAACTCCCTACGAGGCTATGGACGTGAAGGAAGTTGAAACATAGATCCACATGAAAATGTATAACTGAGTGTTCACAGCAACATTATTCATGTTAGCCAAAGAGTGAAAACAGCCAAAATGCCCAACAAATGCTGAATGGATAAACACAATGTAGCAGATACACACGTGGAATATTACTCAGCCGTTGAAGGGGTTGGCATCCTGATGCATGCGACACATGGCTAAACCCTGAAAGCATGCTAAGTGAGGGGCACCTGGCTGGTTCAGTCCATGTAGCATACAACGTTTGATCTTAGGGTCGTGAGTTCGAGCCCCACATTGGAGGTAAAGAGTACTTTAAATAGAGAAATAAATAGGTAGATAGATAAATAAATGACATTGTGTTGAATGAACAAAGCCATGCACAAAAGGCCATATATCACGATTCTATGTACATGAAGTGCTCATATGGCCAAATTCAAGGGCACAGAAACACTGTGGTTGCCAAGGAGTGCAGAGGGAGATGGACAGGGAGTGATGGCTGAAGCCTGAGGAGTTTCTTATTGGGGTGATAAAAATGTTCTAAAATTGGGGTGCCTTTGGCTCGGGTCCTGGGATCGAGTCCCGCGTTGGGCTCTCTGCTCAGCAGGGAGCCTGTTCCTCCTCTCTCTCTCTCTCTCTCTCTCTCTGCCTGCCTCTCTGCCTACTTGTGATCTCCCTCTGTCAAATAAATAAATAAAATCTTTTAAAAAATAAAAAATAAATGTTCTAAAACTGGCAGTAATCATGGTTGCACAACTCTGTAAACATACTAAAAAACTCTGAACTGTAAATTTTAAATGGGTGAATGGTATTGTACGTGAATTTTATCTCCAAAAAGAAAAAAAAAACTGTCTTTAAAAGAGAGAGGGAGAGAAAGAGCTTTAGGTCAGATCCAGCTCACTGTCCTGCACTCTGGTCTCAGGATAATTTGTCTTGGATATCAGCTGGGATGAAACCCTGGAGTTCTGTCATTCCTTTGTTCATTCAGTAATTCTGCAGGACGTCCCCACCTACACGACAGGCACTGCTCTGTCCTGAGGACTCAGCAGTGAACGGGACAAACAGAATGACCACCGTGGGGAGCTTCCATCCTGGAAGGGGAAGCAGACATCATGAACAAGAAAGGTGACTGACAGACGGTGAAAAATCGCATAAAGAAAAAGAAATCAGGCCAAACGAGGAGGGACAAAAGAGGCGTGGCCTTGCTAGTTCTTAGTGGTCAGGGGCTGTTCTCAGACAAGATCGCGGTGGAGCAGAGGCCTGAGGGGAGCACCTGAGCCGGAGGTTAAGGGAAGAGACACAGCCGCAGAGGGAACAGCAAGTGGGAGGGTGCCGCTGTCCTCTTCCTGTCCGGGTCGTGGGTGTCCAGACTACGTTAGGAATTCTAGCACGAGGAAACCAACAGATGACTGAAATTGTTTAAAGATCTCCTTGTTTCGCAGAACTGATTTGTGGCAATAGATTGTTTCATAAAAGTTTCCCCTAGAATTTATTTTACCACAAACAAATCAGTTTTCATGAAACTTCTCCAGGGGCAGGTCTGGAAACTTATGAAAAACTGGAGTGTCCCAGGCTGTGAAAAGTTTCATTTCCAAGCCCTGTATGTCGATAAGAGGCAGGCTGGAACTAAATTCCTCTCCAGCTCCAATATTTTCAAGCTGTGAGTCTTCCAGGTCCCAGTTTTCCTCCTCTATAAAGTGAGGAGTCCATTCCCATCCACAGCACTCTTGGGAGGGTGTAGAGGAATAGCTAAGACTTGGGGAAGGGAGTCCCTTTATGGAGAGGCTGCTGTGAGCCAGGCCCCGCCGAAAGCATTTGACCTTGATTGATTCACACAGTCCCTCCACCCCACCTTAATGGTTGGGGACTCCTCTCCTGATGGCTTAGCACACTCCATATTATGGGGTCCTGAGGAAAGGGATGCGAGCAGCCACGTTTCCATGCTGGTAGTTCCTGGAGAAGCACAGCAGAGCAAGGGTGTCTCCTCCTACCTCTAAAGTTTGTGTACGAAGAAAAGGCAAATCTGTGCAGACAGAATGTAGATTAGTGGTTGCCTGAAGCTGAGAACAAGGATTAACTGTGAACAGGCACAAGGGATCTCATTGGAAGGAATGAAAAAATTCTGAAACTGGATTATAGTCATGGTTGCACGACTCAGTAGATTTATTTTTTAAAAATGAGTGAGTTTTAAGATATGTAAATGATTTTTCAAAAAGGTTGCATGAGATGAAAAAGCAAGATTAGAGGGGGAAAGGGTGGGAGTTTTGAAACACGGCTGAAAATTCTTTGACACTTCTCCCATGGAGAGGTGAGGCCTATGTCCCTTCCCTCTGAAGATTTTATTGATTGATTGATTTCAGAGAGAGTACCCGAGCAGGGGGAGGAACAGAGGGAGAGGGAGAACCTCAGGCAGACTCCCCACTGAGCACTGAGCCCAACGTAGGGCTCAATCTCAGGACCCTGAGATCATGACCTGAGCTGAAATCAAGAGTTGGACACTTAACTGCCTAAGCCACCCAGGAACCCCTTCCCTTCCCTTTGAATCTGAGCAGGTTTACCACTACATGGACCAGGAAATGGTAAGTGAAAGGGACACCACGTGACTTGCTCTTTGTTCACTGGGATGCTCCCCGCCAGGCTGCGAGGGGGTCCCTGAGTGGAGAGTCTGGGCAATAATCCCAGCTGAGCCTGCCTTCAGGTCATTCCCCAGCCCCCTTCCACCTGGAAGTGAAGAAGCCTCCAGAAGATTCCAGATGCCAGTCATTTGAGCCTTCCTAGCTGAAGTCCAAAACATCAAGCTGTGGAGACGGTATGCCCTTGGAGTGTCCCCTTGGAATCCCTGACCTGTGGTTTGTAGGCTCTTGTTTGTGGCTTGTGGCTGTTTATAGAGTAGTAACAGCAGGGTGCAGGGAGGGTTGACTGGAGCCCTTGAAGCTGTTGCTGATTCAGGATGTCTGCATCTATCAAGGACAGCCTCAGGCAAAACTCTGCTCAGCAGCCAGTGCTGCAGGTGCCCCAGCCTCCTCTCGGAGGAGTTCCTTGTGTACCTGCCTCCCACTCTTTATAAACCCTAGAAGACATCAGCCACCCCTGCAAGCCAATGAACACCTCCACTTCTTTCCCTACGTAGGTCTTCTTTGGCTGCAGCCACAATAGAAGTGTCAACCCCACAATTAGGAACCTCTAGGTCATCCTTGCCTAGCAGCTGCTACTACACACTAGGGGCTGGGACAGACAGACGTGTAAGTGGTGATCCTCACCTTTGGCGAGCTCAAAGTCTACTGGGAAGGATGAACAAATCATCTCATTATTTACCTAATTCTTATCATTATTTTAATGTCCATTCTTCCCAGTCACATGGGTGGCTCAGTGGGTTGAGCATAAGCCTTCGGCTCGGGTCATGATCCCAGAGTCTTGGGATTGAGTCTCACATTGCGCTCTCTGCTCAGCGGGACTCCTGCTTCTCCCTCTGCCTCTGCCTGACACTCTGCCTGCTTGTGCACTCTCTTTCTGACAAATAAGTAAATTTAAGAAAGAAAAGAAAAGAAATTGGGTCTCCTCTGTTCACTTAGTTATTCCCAGAAGGCACTTGATACAAATGTAATGAGTTGATTAAATCGAATTGCCAAGTGATAAACCTCTTCAACACAGGTCCAACCAAGATTCCGAGCAAACTACGGATTATGTCACTGCGAAAAGAGACCTAGGCCAGTGGAAAGGTGCTCAGAGGAGAAATTAAGCATCTAGAATGGGTGATCCCTCCTAGGACCAACGTGTCACTCACCTGCTCGGAGCTCACTGTCACTGACCTGCTGCAAGTTACCCCCTGAGCCCTCTACTTCATCCTCTCCTGGTCTTAGGGACCTGGAGTGATAGATCAGACCTACCTGGACGTAGGTAGTACTAAAATTAACTGGTGTTTGCTTACACCAAGTTCGGAGAACAGAGCTACAAAATCATGAATTCATCTCCTATTTATGTTTTTGGATATAACAAATCCATACATGTCTTACCAATTGTGTAAAGAAGTTTTTTCTTAAAGAGGGTTGGGGGGGTCAGGGGAGAGAGAGTCTTAAGCAGACTTGGTGCTTAGCTCCGAGCCAGACACGGGGCTCGATCTCAAGACCCTGAGATCACAACCTGAGTCACATAACCCACTGCACCTCCTGGCACCCCCCAATTGTATAAAAAAGTTTTTTGCTCCCATTCTAAAATTCCAACAGCTTCAAACTTCAAAGGGATCCACTCTGTATAGTTTTGCCCAGCTCTGGTGAAGACAACTCACGTTTCAGAATTTGGGATCCCAGTCCTTTTCCACATCAGCCCCAAACTCCTGAAACCAAAGTGGTTCCCTGCTTGCAGCCCAAACTTAGATCACAGGCTTTGGGCTCTCTCTCCTCCCCGGGACCATTTTCATTTTTGTGCTGAATGCGATAGGCCTCCTATGAATGCAGGAGCCAGACACGCATTCTAGTCTTGCGAGCCCCACTCAGCCGAGAAATCTCCTGGGGCAGCTGAGGGGAGCCGGGTCCCTGCCAGGGAAAGAGACTGGACTCAATCCTAACCGAGTCCTCTGCAGACCCCAGCGCCCACAGTAACGAGGCTGCCACGCTGCCTTTGGTCTCTAAGTCAGTACATCTTCCTGCTATAATTAGATCACTGGAGACTTAGCCCATGAAAAAGAATTATTCTAGCCCGCACTCCCTCCCCAGCTGCACCTCTCCGGCTCTTGTTTGCCTTCCTGATCCCTGAATCAGGCCTCCCCTCTGGGCTCCCAGGGAGAAAGAAAGTCGGGAGTAGGCGGTATGTCCTCCAAGGGAGCATTCGCTTCTACTCCTGGTTCGGAGGGGAAAGGCTTCCTTTTCTATTTTGCTGAAGTTTGGGATTTTTTCCCCCTATTCAAGTAATTCTTTAATGTCTCTCCTTAAAGAATTTTTAAATGGAAAATTGGGGAAGTTCAAGAAAAGTTCAAGGGCTTACGAATTCTATACAGCCACGCCTCAGAGATACTGCAAGTTTGGTTCCAGACCATGGCAGTAAAGCAAGCATCACAAAATGGCAAGTCAAATGAATTTTTTGGTTTCCCAGTGCGTGTAAATATTATGTTTACGCTATACTGTAGTCTATTAAGTGTGCGCTAGCATTCTAAGAACATGAAGTACATACCTTAATTTAAAAATAGTTTATTACAGGGGTGCCTGGGTGGCTCGGTGGGTTAAGCATCTGCCTTGGGCTCAGGTCATGATCTGAGGGTCCTGGGATCAAGCCTCCACATCGGGTTCTCTGCTGGGTGGGGAGCCTGCTTCCCCCTCCCTCTCTGCCTGCTCTGCCTACTTGTGATCTCTCTGTGTGTCAAATAAATAAAATCTTTTAAAAATAAAAAAACTTTATTACCAAAAAACGCTAACCATCATCTGAGCTCTCGTCAAGTCCTAATCACCGATCACAGATCATCACAAATATAATAATGAAAGAGTTTGGAATATTGCTTGAGTTACCAAAATGTGAAACAAAGACACAAAATGAGCAAATACTGTTGGGAAAAATTGTGCTACCAGAACTTGCTCAAAGCAGAGTTGACACAAACCTTTAATTTATCTAAAAAGAAAAAAAAAAGAAAGAAAGAAACCCAGAGTATCTACAAAGCACAATAAAGCAAAATGCAAAAAACAGGGTAGGCCTATGATCAGTATTATCAGTATTAGACTTCTTTTTCTCTTCTTTTTCATTTGTAGACAGAGTCGTTGGTTGGCTTTGTTCTCCCTGGGAAATGGTATTCACTCTTCCCTCTGACTGACCTTCTCCCCTTCAACCCAAACTGGAGATGGGGCCACCCCCTTGTGGCTGGGGTCTGCGAGGGCCTCAGGACAGGCCTGGATTCACTAGACCAGCCGGCCTGCTCAAACTCTCTGGGCCTCAGTTTCCTCATCAGGAAGTGACGTAAACCTCACAGGGCTTGGAATGGCGTGAACAAGATAAGTGCCTAACACACGTGCAATTCAAGTTACCTTCCTCACCCTCTCACACCCCTCCACCCCGCCCACACTAGGAAGACCTCAACTATGAAGCTAAAACCACAAAACAGAGGCAGAAGCATTAAGGGTGCAGAAATGTCTATTTGAGCAGGTGACTGTCACCCCAAAGCTGTCTCTGCCCCTGCCACAATCCTCACCCTCCATCCCTGACCCACCCTGCTGCTTGGCTGCAGAGGTCCTGACCCCCAAGAGGCCACACCGAGGACCCCCAGCTGCCATCCATCATGAAAGAGGGGCCGGGACAGGGGAGGCTGGAAGGGAACAGGTGTGTTTGTGCGAAGGATGCCTGGCAGTGAGCGAGTCTTGTAGTGCAAAAGGGGAAACTGTGGGACTTGGGTAAGCTGGAAACATTTTCACACGCTGCGGTGTGTTATAACAGTGAAGGTTTAAAAGTCACAGCCAGGGGCGCCTGGGTGGCTCAGTGGGTTAAGCCGCTGCCTTCGGCTCAGGTCATGATCTCAGAGTCCTGGGATCGAGTCCCGCATCGGGCTCTCCGCTCAGCGGAGAGCCTGCTTCACTCTCTCTCTCTGCCTGCCTCTCCATCTACTTGTGATTTCTCTCTGTCAAATAAATAAATAAAATCTTTAAAAAAAAAAAAATTAAAAAAAAAAAATAAAAGTCACAGCCAAGGGGCGCCTCGGTGGTTCAGTTGGTTGAACGTCTGCCTTCGTTTCAGATCATGATCCCAGAGTCCTGGGATTGAGCCCCGCATCAGGCTCATCAGAAGCAGAAGTCTGCTTCCTCCTCTCCTCCTACTTGTGTTCCCTCTGTCTTTCTCTCTCAAATCAATGAGTAAAACCTTAAAAAAAAAAAGTCACAGAAGAGAAGGCAGCCCAAGGCGCTCAGCGACGCCTTCATGAAGAGGAGGAGCCTGGAGAGGCACTCTCTCCAGATACGATTTTAAAATTCAGCTTTAAAAAAAAAAGTGAACATAGGAGCTTAATGATACATAATTTATGAAGGGCAATTTTGCAGGATGTAGCAAAATCCTTTAAAATATGTATATACTTTGACCCAGCAATTTCACTTCCAAGAATTTATCCCAAAGATTTAGTGATACTGAATATGATGTGCGGACCTTGTTTGACTTCTGCTCCAAACAGACTAACTAAAAAGATATTTGTGAGACAATGGAGAGTCTGAATTCTGGCTGGATATTTGATAGTGAGTCATATCCAATCTGAGTAGAAATCATGATTAATTTTTTATTGACAGAAGTCTATGCTTTAGTCAGATTGCCTTTTTTTTAGTTATTATTTTTATGGCATTGTTAATTGTGATAAAATATACATACTATAAAATTTGCTATCTTAACCATTGTTAAGCATGGCGTTCAGGGGCAACAAACACGTTCACACTGTGTGCAACCAGAACCACCGTCCTCTTCCAGAACTTTTTCCTTGCAAAACTGAAACTCTGTCCCCATTAAACACTAACTTCCCATTGCCCCAGCCCCTGGCAACCACCCTCCTACTTTCTGTCTCAATGAATTGGACAATTCTAGGTATTATTTTCCTTCCTCTTTAAGACTGGAATATTATTATTCTCTTTAGGGTTCCTGGACCCAATTCCAGTGTGTAGGAGAAGACACTCCTCCCACGCCAACGAAAGGCAATAACCCAGATGCCAGCTGAGTGTCCTATAGTTCAACTCAACTCACACAGCATCAACCAGGCGATAGCACCAGTCTCCACAGGCTCCAGGGCTCAGTCCTCCAAGACTGTCCCCGCACCCACACCTCAGATGCCACTCACAAGCCCAGGTTGTCACCTGGGCTTCTGACCAACCGGCTACAAATCACAGGTTTCCATAACCTCCTCCTCCTTTGGATGCTATTAATTTGCTAGAGCAGAAAAAGATATAAAAAGATATAGCCCAGGAAGAGCAGATGGAAGAGAAGCACAGGACGAGGTGTGGGGAGAAGGTGCGGAGTTTCCAAGCCCACTCCCAGCCCTCCACCCTCCCCACATCTCCATGGATTCACCATCCTGGAAGCTCTCCTACCCTGTCCTTTTGGGGTCTAATGGAGGCTTCATTTCACAGACATGATTATTAAATCAAACCATTGACCTTTGGTGATAGGTTCAACCTCCAATCCCTCTCCCCTCCCTAGAGGGCGAGCGAGGTAGGGAACTTCCAACAGAGGGGTTCCACCTGACATCCCCTTGCTAGATGTGTCTTGCCTGAGAGCCCCTTAGGTGAGCCAGACTGGAGCAGAGGTCCTGCGCAGAAACCCTCTGAGCTGACCTGAAGTTAACCTTTAGTTCATCATAATACTAAGCTCTTCTCCTATGGGCAGAGATTTCCACCACTTTATGATGTATGAGCCAGCAAGTTGACATGCTACCCATGTGCAATGGAACCATAAATGCCCAGGCGAACTCCCTGCCCCCACTCCCTAGGACACTGAATAGAAGCTTCTGGTGACACAGGAGACAGTGTTTTGAGAGCTATCTCCATGTCTCCTTAACAAGTAATCAAAAGTTTTTTGCTTTCAACACTTCTTTGGGGTGTGTTCATTCGGCACACCCCAATCTGGGAACCCCTTGAGTTCAGTTACAAAATAATATGAAAGCTTAGATTTGCATTAAATCCAGCAGGAGTGGGAGAGGGGAGAGCTGAAATGAAATAGAGCATTTTGATAATTATTGAAATTGGCTGATGGGTAAGTGGGAGTTTGCCACCCTACTCTCTATTTTTGTGTTTGCTGGTAATTTTTCATTTTAAAAAAAGTTTAAAAACAAATATGGGAATGGATGTAGAGAGATATGTTCATAGCAAAATAAAACACGAACTAAATGTACAATAATAGAGGTTTGTTAAATAAGTTATGATACATTTATATTACAGAATACACAAAGCAGCCTTTTAAAATAATTTTGTTGAGTATATGTTACTTACAGGGATAGATATTTATAATATGTTGTAAAATATTAAAAAAAGCAAGCCTATTAAAATTATGTACAGTGTGTTTCTATTTTTGTTTAAAAAAACAAACATATCTGTACAGAAGGCTGTCGCCAAGAACATTACCAGATTACCTTTGCGTAGTGGGATAAAGGGTAATCTTTCCTGTCTACTGGCACTTCCTAATTGTTCTACCATGAGCATGAATCACTTGTTTGGTGAAAAATACTGTTGTTTTTCTTGTTGTTGTTGTCATCTAAAGAGTTGTTTAAAGATTTATTTATTCATTTTAGAGAGAGAGAGAACAGAGGAAGGGGCAAGAGGAGAGAGAGAGAGACAGAGAAGCAGACTCCCGGCTTTGCAGGGAGCCTGACCCCAGGACCCCGAGGTCATGACCTGAGCCGAAATCAAGAGTCGGGCACCCAACCAACGGAGCCAGCCAGGTGCCCCCAGTGAAAAATATTTTTACAAGAAGACATTACACCTGCATTCATTGTAACCTTGACAATTGCATCAGCTTCTATGTATGATTGTGTGTGAGTGTGTATGTGTGTATGGTTGTGAGTGTGTGAGTGTGTCTGAGTGTGTGTGTGTCTTTTCAGGCTCCTTAAGTATCTACTAAATAAAATCAATAGATGGTGTTTGGGTGACAAGTACACTGCTAACCTGATGGATTACTCAATTGTTCATAAATAATCTCTTTAGGAACCGTGAACAAATCAAAGCCATATTCCTAAAACTAAGATCAATCCCTGTCTTAGTCAAGGCCCTTTGGTCTGTCCCAAACTCAGAAGAACCTGAGTCTGGCCAAAATGTGTTCCCCAGACCACTGAGGGGCTGTGAGGACAAAAACACTCTCATCATAACATTAAAACACCATTTGCCTTCTCACGCACATTCTGTCAGAGCATACAGTGGAGGTTTCCAGAGGCTGCGGGAACATGACCTCACAACAGGCTGAATGGAGAAGCAGGGGTAAGAATCCCGCTGACCTGGAGGAAGTCTGACATTAGAGATTTGCAAATGGGTTATTGTTGGCATTCTTCAGTGAATTGATACTTTGAACAGCTCAGTTTTAAGTTCTGATTTCAGTTAATATTCACAAATATATCCAGAAACAAAATCTCTTAGGAGTCCTCAACAATTTTTTAAAGTGTAAAGGAGTTCTGAAACCAAAACCTTTTGAGAGCCACTGTCCTTAATGAAGCACACAAGAGGAGTTCTTAATAAGGACACAAGTCTCTGTCACAGGACACAGTAACAGTGGCCCCTGGAGGCACGGAACCTGGACTTTGGAACAGAGAAGTGCTGGGGACCTGGCAGTCTGGTCTTGGGTTTCTCCCTCTCAGGGGTCAGAGGCTCTGATCTCTAATTCTCTTTGCAACTTAACCTCCCCTCCTTTCTCCACGCAGCCAATCCATCTCTACTCCTCCTCGCTGTACAAGACAGGAAAAGCCGCCCGGAGAACCATCCCACTGGCTCACCTTGGTTTTGGCCCAGGAGGGTAAAGAAAGTACTTCTCAGAGAGGGAGGAGGCCCTGTAATCTGTAGACACCCTGAAACACGCAAAGTATTTTAATTATTCTGCTCTCTGAGACTCACGGGGCCTTCTGCTCCAGCTTCCCCACGGCCCCTCCGGGCCCCACCAGCCTTGGACCACCCCATCTGGCACTGAGCCATGTGAGAGCTAGCAGAGCCACATACTCCCTCATCGAACACCTGAATGGCCACCGCTCAATACCAAAGTCCTAACAGTCAAGACCGACCACAGTCCGACCCCAACAGATACCCCTAATATCAATCCCCTTGTTGCTCTTTCCAGACCCCAAGCTCCAGGCACAGAGAGCGGGTCTGGGGCTATTGCCAGGACACCTGCTCTTCCTTCCTCCCTTACTGGCCACCTCCACCAGGAAGCATTTCCATCCTCCTTCCCCACTAGCCATGAAGAGCGTGACCCTCTCCCATGCCCTCTTGGGACACTTATTTCAGCTCTGCCTTACTGTCCTTATTACACAGCTCCCTTGAAGGCCTGTCATTTAACAAAAAATGAATACGTGATCTCTGTGCCCACTTCCTGGCACAGGAGCCCCTAAATCCTTTGGGTTTTACTGTCTTTTGTAGGCTCATGAGACGGATCTAGGAGGCTGGTGGGGCTAGACAGCTTCAGGATGGGACCAGTGGCCAGAACAGCCAACCAGTGATTAGAGGGTTGGCACCACCAGCTCCAACCCAATTTCTGGGGAAAAGAAGGGAGCTAGAGATTGAGTTCAGTCACCAACAGCCCATGATTTGCTCAGTCATGCCTGCCTAAGGAAACTTAGATGAATCCCCCAAACAATGGGGTGCAGCAGCTTGCAGGTTGGGGAACTCAGGGAAGTGCTGGGCGGGGACATCCTTGGAGAAGGCATGCATGGAAGCTCTGCATAACCACCACTCCTTGCCTTTAGTACCTCTGCCATTTGGTTGTTCCCGGGGTGGTTGCTCTTTTATAATAAACCAGTGTGAAATGAAGTGTTTTCCTAAGTTCTGTGAGTCATTCTAGCAAATCATCAAACCTGGGGGGGGCAGGGTGGTAAGAACCCCCAAATTATAGGCAGTCAGAAAGAAAGACAGTGGCCCCTGGGTCTGGCAACTGGCATCTGAAATGGGGACAGTCTTACTGGACTTGAACCCCTACCCAGTGGAGTCTGGGCCAACTCTGGGAGTTGGTGTCAGGATTGAATCGAATTGTTAGACACCCGCTTGGTACTGGAGGAAAACATATCTGGTGTCAGAAGTGCTGTCACCCGATGGCTTGTCCTCAGGAACGATCCCAAAGCCTGGCTCCCAGCAAAGGAAGTCACATGGGAGAGAAGGAGAAGCCATGCCGGGGCACCCAGCCAGGCCTGGCCCTGGTGGCGCTGTAACTCCAGCCGAAGATCCTCGCCTCTCTGGGCTTCCCCCATGCAATGAAAAATTGACACCCATAATCTCTGAGGCCCCTTCGTATCTAAACCAGTTTAGTGCCAGTCTACGATTTGATAAAGCCTCGGAACCCAGGTCATTGTTAATAACACTTGATCAGTTGTTGGCAAAAATCAATTTGGGGGAAAAAAAAATGCCAGTAACAGTCTTTAACACCGCACAAACTTTTTAAAGAGCTGAATTCAGCGAGGGCACTTTTTTTTTCTTCTAAATAAGCACAGACTCAGTTAAATCCCTACTGGGTTTTCTTTTTTCCAGGGCAAGTTCCCTTCTTTGCTGCCCAT
Source organism: Mustela putorius furo (assembly GCF_011764305.1). Taxonomy (NCBI): domain Eukaryota; kingdom Metazoa; phylum Chordata; class Mammalia; order Carnivora; family Mustelidae; genus Mustela; species Mustela putorius. Next base: position 7,052,797 of record NW_025422019.1, read on the forward strand.
CTATAAATTCAGCCTTCTAATTTGGGTATTAATTTGTCATTCCTCCCCACTGTGGTTCCCAAGGCTTCCGAGCCCAGAATCATTTGTGACTTTAACGAAGGAACCGCTGGTCCCTCTCTCCTGGATCATTAATAAAGAGGCTCCAGCAAGCGGGGATCCGCGGCTGCCCCTCCCCCACGTGAAGGATGACTGCTGATCCTCACCCTTTGCGGCCGCCCCCCTAAATTTCTCACCCACGCGAGCATACTCCTACCGGAGCCAGCAAAGCCATCATTTTTCAGACAGCTTCGAGGAGAGGCTCGCCTTCCCAGCCGCAGGTTTTCTCCGCATCTGTGCTCAGAGAGCGTCCATCATTCACCTCCTCCCACCCCCGCACCCCCACCCCACATCCCTCTGTTCTTCCCTCTAACTCCTGATGATGTAAATGCAGGTGGTAACTGGCCGGTTTGGAGAAATCCGTGTGCCATTTTGCGCTGATAACCTGTTGTATTCTCTCCCTCCTTCGTCTGTTGGTAAAACCGGCACTCAGGAGCCCCCTCCCCCCGGAGGTCGAGGTCCCCCAGCCTTTCAAGGTGTCTCCTGCGCCAGCAAGAACCAGAGGCAGCAGCTCCTGGGTCCCCACAGGTGGGGAGAGATACAGGATTAAGTGTGAGGCCCGGCAGGTAATAACCAGCACACGAGACTCAAACCTGTCAGGTTTTCATGCCACAGCTCAAAGAGCAGTACGGGAGAGGTCAGCAGAGGATAACCAGGCTGCGGTGTTCAGAGAGGACTTCTAGGGTCCGCCTGGTTTCCCCCACGGGAGGCGCATGCGCAGATAGTGACCAAGGCACTCACCTGCCCAAAGTGAGCGTCTGCCCACTTGCCAGAAACCCAAGGTTTGGGGGAGGCTTAACGAGACTCTTACAACCTAATATTGTCATCCTGAAACTCTAGCATGTCCACCTTCGGTGGCTGCCAACAGGGAGGCAAGTCCCCTGATCTAAGATTTAGGTTTTGGGAGCCACCCCCTGTGTACCCCAACCGACCTGATCGGGCTCCCTGATGAGCTACAGGCGGAGACTACACCAGATGAAGTTGTCACACAAAGGAAACTTTATTTGAAACATATAAGGAAATGAAGGGGAATAACTTCCAAATCTGTCTTTACTTAGGGTTTAGGGTGAATATTCAGAAAGGGGAGCTTTGCCACTCTGCGTATAAAGAGGGACAAACAGTTGGGTGGACCGACTTAGAATGCCTTGTTATGTTAATGCAGCTTGTACTTCTCGGAGAAAGGAGACTTTAACACTACAATGAAGCAGAGGTAACTGTCAAGGTAACTGACAGGGGGAAGGGGCTATGGGCTTGCTCCCCCTATAAACTAGATGGGGTCTTGGGCTTGCCAAAACCAATGCAGGGTCTTGTTTACTTTTGAAACAAACACCCAGAGTTTTTACCATTGATTTTTTTTCTCTGATGTGGTTTAGGCTATTTTCCCTGCTGGTAGAGACTGTTAGTTTTTGCACTCCCTATGTTCTCTTAAAATCCTTAACTACTGAGGGTTTTTTTGCATTTCTTTGTAATTCTGACACCTCTTGGGAAGTTCTGCAAGAAGTGTGTGTGTAGGGAAGTAGAACCATAGGGCACAGATCGTGGAAAACAGCTGTGGCCTGAAGTGACTTCTCTTGTGTCCCAAAAGCTATGTCTTGTCTTGTTTTTTCTGGAGGCCCCTTCCCCCACCGCTTCTGCTTAGACCTGCTCACCACCAGCTCCACTGGAGGTACAAATTATAAGGCAATGGCTAGGTATCACGCATGACCAGCCGCACAGCAACTTGGGTTTGCACAATCCATAATCTCCTGAATCTGAGGGACTAGGGGAGTCTGAGCATAACAGACCTACTCATTCCAGAGGACGGGAGAGGGAACAACCCTGTGTTCAAGGACTGGACCTCCAGGAACCCAGGTACACACATACTCCTACACACAAACACACACACACACACACACACACACTGGCTGGATTAGGAGCCTGCGTCAGCACTCCCATGGTATTAATTGTCCGTTTGATGTAGGAAACAGAGGCAGAAGAAAAATTACTAAATTTCCTTACCTACTGACAAGCCCTTGAAACAGGCAGAGTGACATTCCTCTAGGGACTCAACTACCTCCACCTTAAGGCTTTGCTGGGGGCAAAGGGCAATCCTAGCCTGACTGCCCCCGACCCCCAACCAGCATCCTGTAAATCTACTTAACCTGAAAGTCTCTTACTTCCTTTGGAAACTTCCTTTATCTCTAAACCCCCCCAAGATAGTGTTGACAAGCATTCCCAAGCATATGGCCCAAGGATATATAGCTAAAGGGTCTCGCCACAAAGGTTTTATTACCAGTAATGAAAAACCTTTTTCTGACAACAGCTAGCCCTTCATGGTCCTGGAAACCTGGCTTCAAAAATTCCTTAGAGACTCATGCTATCCCTGACCCCTCCCAACTTACAAGTATAGAATGGACCACTCCTCACAGCCCTGGGTCCTGTCCCCGTGCTTTATTAAACCACCATTTTGCACCAAAGATGTCTCGGGAATTCTTCCTTGGTCATTGGCTCCAGGCTTCACCCCACCGAACCTCACTTGTATTCTAAAACGTAATCATGTTCACTTGTCCAACACCCCTCCTCACCCCCACAGTCCTCACCCCAGCTGCTGTCAGCCGCTGGAGGGCAGAGATGCGTAACATTCACACCTGGATCCCAGCCTTCCACAGCCTGGATCACAGCAGGGTTCCAAAAGGGAGTCCAAAAGCCACCGGTCTGGAGGCATGGAGTGTGGGGGGGCATGGGGGTATGCAGTGCCTCTCAGCCCTGTGAATGTCTTCTCCCCACAGAAGCACAACATGTGTGCCCTGGCTGGGCTCCCCGCAGACAGCACAAAGCTGGGCACTCCTTCTTCCCAGGATCCAGCAGCAGGGGCAGAGCGCCGCACTCTGGCAAAGGCAGCACAGGCTCTAAGAACAGACTGCGCTGGTTCATTCCGGAGATGAGCTGCTGACCCTTTGAGCCTCCACTTTCTTAGTGGTGAAGTAGAGGTAATATGATGGCTGCCAGCATTCTTCATTCTTCCACAGGAGGTGTCAGGTGGTAAATTGTCAATGAGGGGCATTTGTCTTTGTCACTTTACTTCCAACCTGGAACACACAGCCTGCAAAGTCCTAGTCCATTATCCAACGTACGCTATACAGTTCCATCCTCAACCCTCTGGCTAGTTACTTGAGGGACAAATTGGACCTTTTCAGATGCTCTGGAGGGACATGAAGCATAGAGTTGCCAGATTCATCAAATAAGAACACAGGATACCCAGTTACCTTTAATGTCAGATAAATGGTGAATACATTTTTAGTATTAGTACATCCCAATGTTGCATGGAACATACTTACGCACAAAAGTTTTTCTTGTTTATCTGATGCTCAGAGCTAACTGGGCCCTATATTTTATCTATCAATCCTGGTGAAGCTCTTATTTGAGGGGATAAGATCTTTGTCAGGCCAATTGTACCTTATTTTGAAGGCTCTGACCCATTCTCCATGACAAAGCTACATGGTGAGAGATTACCCACCTTTCTGTAACTGGCACAGGGAGGAATCAAAGTGCATTAGAGAATAAGCAAGGAGCTTTCATTTTCCTGGTACGTGCCACTTGCTGGGCTCACTTACAACCTCACCCACATTCCCACTGGGGAGCAGCTCCCATAATGACATCACAGTTGGACTCCATAATTCTGTGGTCATTTTCAGTTAATTAAAGCAATCTCATTCCGACTGTGAAGGCTCAGTCCTATTCATTTTAGAATTCGAGTCTCATTTTCAATTCAGAACACTCCCACCCCATCAGCACAGGCCAAGTTCATGGGCCTTGCAAATGGGGAGCAGAGGGGCAGGGAGGAGGTGCTGACCTCACCCCCTGCTTTCTGCTGTTTGCCCCTCTGGGTTTGGGATAAGAGGAAAAAGGGAAGCAGGTATTCCCTGCAGGGCTGCCCCGGGAGGCTGCAGTCCTCTCCCAGAGACTATGCTGCTCCAGTTAGAAGGCATGGAGCCCCTTGTGAACTGAACCCCAACTATGGGCTTCCCTTCACATTCCCCACTGACAATGCTTCCAGCTTGTGCTGCAGAGGTCCTGGCCAGCCAAGACCGTTCCATCTGCTCTCTGTGGGACCTGTGGACATAGCTCCTGTTTGTCCCAGGCACTGGAAGGGGGTGATCTTAGCCCCACGCCCACAGGCGGCCCTCACCAAGCTCCATCTCAGTATTCTGCAGCATCAGACACTACCGCAAATCAGGTTCCCCAGAAGCAGACTCTGAAATGAGCATTTGTGAATAAGTGAATTATTAAGAAATGCTCCTAGGAGGAACGTGTTACAGAGCAGTGGGGAAGACAGATAGCGAAGTGGAACAGCCAAGAAAGGGTCTGATTTCCTCTTGTAGAAGAAACTCTAGGGCCAGCAAATCATGGCTATGACAGCCAAGGCGGGCCCACCACCCATATTATGTGGTCTCTGAACTAAGAATTGGGTTTTTTTTTTTTTTAATGTAAAATGCAAAAATCTTCAGCCTTAATAGATTTTGTCCCTTGACCTGTAAAGCATAAAATAGCTACTATCTAGCCCTTTATGGAAAAAGTTTGCTGATTCCTGGATAGCGCGCAGTGTTTGATTGGATCCTGGTTTGACAAACTGTCTGTGAAATGCTTTTAGGGGATAATTAGGAAATTTTTATTACAAACTGGTGTTAAGTGATATTAGAAAATATGTTAGAGATGTATGCTTAATTATTTAGGGTTGAAATATTGTGATGATTGTAATTTGCTTTAAATACTTCAGTAAAGCAAATGAGTCACATATGGTAAAATGTTAATGATTGTTATTAAGTCCAGGTGATGGATGTCATTACTCTGTTCTCATTACTATAGGCTTGAAATTTTTATAATTGAAATTTACGAGGGGGCACCTGGGTGGCTCAGTGGGTTAAGCCTCTGCCTTCAGCTCAGGTCATGGTCTCAGGGTCCTAGGATCGAGCCCCAGGTCGGGCTCTCTGCTCAGCGGGGAGTCTGCTTCCCCCCCCCCACCGCCCCGCCTGCTTGTGATCTGTTAAATAAAACTTAAAAAAAAAAAAAAACTTACAAAATTAATATACACCTTACTCTTTTTCACCTATCATATCTAAGCCATTGACCCAGTCCTGGCTGTTTTACAGTTGACATGGCTCCCAAATGTGTCCCTCTCCTTCATCTCAGCTGCCAGATTTGCAGCCTGAGCCTTCATCAAAGACCACACAGTGGAGATGTCTGACAGATTAGTGGGTTAAGCGTCTGCCTTCGGCTTAGGTCATGATCGAGTCATGGTGCTGGGATGGAGTCCCACATCAGACTCCTTGCTCAGCAGGGAGCGAGAGCCTGCTTTTCCCTCTGCCTACTGCTCCCCCTGCTTGTACTCGCTTGCGCGCTCTCTCTCTCTCAATCTCTCTCGACAAATAAATAAATAAAATCTTAAAAAAAAAAAAAAGAGGACCACATAGCAGTGCAGAACCATTGTGTGTGGAAATTGTTAGGTCCCCCAATAATGGGTCCGTGATTGAAGAAGCAAGACTGATACAAAGCAAAGGTCAAGCAAAGCTTTATTTCGCGCCAAGCATCAAGAATCAAACCAAACGTTCAGGGCTGCACCTCTTACAGAAAGGGCGACCTTTCTCTGCTTCACAGACTAGCTTTTAAGGGCAAAGGCCATGTGGTTGGGCCTGGCCACGCACAGGTGGCCAATGAAATTGTAACACACAGAAAAAGCTGCACAGTCATGTTAGGTCACACATAAATGACCAATTGAATTATAATTTACCCTAGTAGATATTTGAACCAGCCTATCACCTTGCTCAGAATTAGGGCCCATACTGCTTGGTAACTAGGGAGACAGTATGCGCCCCCCTACTGATCGGATGTCTCCACCTGGCCTGACCTACCCTTGTATTTGGGCTTTGTTACCTGGGACTGTTTTCCGGGACTTGTTTTTTAAGTCAGTCCCCTGGGGGAAGGGGAGCAGGAACAGTTTAAGGGTTAAACAACAAGGTTATTGTTTAACGGAGGGAAGCGCTCTGGCTAAATAGGTCCTTACAGGAATAAAACAACAAACAGACCCAAACATAATTCCTTCTTTCAACAAACACAGTTGATCCTTGAACAGTGCAGGGGCTGGGGCACTAACCCCTTGACCCTGTTCAGTCAAAAATCTGTGTATAACTTTTAATTCCCCAAAACCTAAAGACTAGTAAGCTTACTGTTGATGGAACCCTTGGTGATAAAAGAAAGAGTCGATTAATAGATATTGCATATGTGTATGTACTCTATCCTATATTCTTACAATAAAGTAAGCTAGAGAAAAGAGAATGTTATTAAGAAAAATCATAAGGAAGAGAAAATACATTTACAGCACTGTGCCGTATTTACCAAATAATATCCCCGTATAAGTAGGCCCATACTATTCAAACCATGTTGTTCAAGGGCCAACTGTATTCATTCAGGGCCTGCTACGTGTCAGGCACTGTGCTAGGCCCCGGGGATGCAGCAGTGACTGCCCAAGGCTATGCCCTCCCAGACAGTCCGCAGGCCTCAGAAAACTCCCACTGATCACCACTCACCACACCCCCAGGTATTCTTGATGATGTTGCCAAACCATCAAGAAAGGGTTTAGGAGCACCTGGGCAGCCCAGCTGGGTAAGAGCCCAACTCCTGATTTTGGCTCAGGTCATGATCTCAGGTTGTGGGATCAAGCCCCACCTCAGACTCCACGGTCAGTGGGGAGTCGTGTTGGGATTCTCTCTCCCTCTCTCCCTCATCCTCTGCCCCTACCCCTGCTCATGCTCACTCACTCTCCCCCTCTCTCTCCCTAAATAAATAAATCTTAAAAAAAAAAAAAAAGTGGGGGGAGGTTTAGCTATACCTGGAATAAAAAGACAAGAGCTTGTATGACCCACTCCAGAAAGATATCCATGATATAATTTTTCATTTCTTTTTTTTTAACTTCAGCTACTGTGAGTGGGGTCATTCTGCCGAGGTGAGCCCTCAGGCTTCCCTCCATGTCCTCCCCTCCCCAGCATACCCCATGGTTCTGCCCAGTGGGGTGCTGGAAAAGTTTGAGAAACCAGCTTTCTAGAAAGGAAAGAAAAAGCTCTGATGTGTACATTTGCTGGTCTCCGTGGTGTAAATACTGCCCCCCTTCCCACCAGGGACCAACGTGAGTCTCCAAACCCAAAATTGGGGGCCAGGTGCAGAGGCAGCCCATTAGCCAGAATCTGCCACACATTTACGACAGGTGGAAATCATCTCAACAGCAGACTAATAGCAAAATGTAGTAAAATAATTAGAAAGCGATGAGTTTTAAGTATGTTTTGCCTTTTAAAAATACAGTGTATGTCATTAACGTTTCCGCGATGTAATTTTTAACACCAGCTGAATTTAACAACAGCTTGCCTGCCACATTCCTGGAAAGGTAACAATCCGCTCTCAAGGTACAAATCGGCTCCAGCCCCCTCTGCTCCAGCCCAGGGTACAGACTGAATGCTTGGCCGCAGAATTGGCCAGAGCAGAGTTCATTTGAACGAAAAGTCATCCAAATTCAGTACCTCGGCCTTCCCCAGCAGAGCCAGCCTGAGGAGTAGCCCCGGCAGACGCTACCTGCCAGCTGAGCACCTGGGTGACTTCCCTACCATGTGAAGAAGCAGCCCGAGTTAACACACGGGAGCGAGGCAGAGACCAGCACTCCTACTATAATGCATTCCTAAAAAATCATGGGTTCTTCAAAACTGCACACTAAAATGTCTTTTTTAAAACGCAGTTTATGAGAAAAATAGGATTCAGAGCAGACAGACCACTCCTAACCTAGGAGTCATTATAACTGGAGCACTAATAAAAACAATAACAGCCTAATAAAAATACCCCCCGAGTTAAATCCCCAGCTGCGGGAGCACCCAGCATCTGTGCTCATGGAACCCCTGAGTCCTGGGGCTTGAGCTCTGCCCCTGGAGAAACGGGTCCTTGCCAGCATTGGCTTCCAGTCAAAACTGTCTGCATCAGAATTAAAAGTCTGATCCAGTCTGTAGGGTGTTTTGCCCATCGTTTTTTAACATGTGGGAAACGTCTTTCCAGTCTTGCATGGCACTCCCAGCTCCTCGGGCAGCGTCACTTCGTGGACAGGGTAGGTTCTTCAAGCCACCAGACCCGCCGTTCCTTGAACTCAAGGAAGCCTTCCGTGGGATTTTCAGTTTTTCTTCTCAAGGTCTCTCACCGGGTGGAGGCTCTCTTTCATCGTCAGAAAGCTTGCCCCAGCCACCTCCACGCATCTTCAACCCGCCACGTACCAAAAAAGATCAAGTACGAGCCCACACATTTTACTGACATCATTCCCCTATTTACCAAGATCCTGTGAAAACTAACTCATATCCCAGAAATAGTTGCTGAAGCAGAGCTTGTTTCCCTGATGGCTTCGAAATAATTAGGGCTACCTGGCTGGCTCAGACGGCAAAGCATGTGACTCTTCATCTCAGGGTCATGAGGTCAAGCCCCACACTGGGCATGGAGCCTATTTTAAAAAGAAGGGAGGGAGGAAGGGAGAGAAGGAAGGACAGAGGGACGGAAGGAAGGAAAGGAAGGGAAAGGAATGGAAGAAGAAAGAAAAGGAGGAAGGAAGGAAGGAAGAGGAGAGGAAGGAAGGAAGGTAGGGGAGTTCCTCAGAATAAAAACCATTCCCCTCCTCAAAAGCCCATAATTCCTACAGAGCCCCCCAGTAGAGGAGGGCTGGGGCTTCAGAATTATGGGATCTACCAGATAGCCTTCTTCACTTAGCAAGATTCATCCCTCATTAAGCAAACCTATATTTAGGATTGCACATTTCTTCAGGGTAAACACTTTCTCTGCACCTACTTGGCATAAAGAAAGAGGAATGAGTCATTCGTTTCCAAGAGGCCACTCAGCACCATTTACCATTTCAGACCCCCCCACACACAGACTTACACAACCCTTCCAAAGCTACCGTTCTTCACCTGACCGAGAAAAGTCATAAAATCAGAACAAAAAGACCCAAACGTCAAATCCTTAAGAAGTAATAAAAATCCTCAATGCTCTTTGGGGTTTTTTCCAGCTGTTGACCATTTCCATTTTGTAAAACCCTCTCTCCTCATTACCAATTCAATTTAACAAATATTGGTTGAATAATTACTGTTTCCAGCCCTGTGCAAGAAGCCAGAAATCCAGGGAAGAGATTCTGTTTAGAGAGATGGGAGTTTGTAAAATTCAATTAAGAAAGATTTTCATTAACTTTGGTTTTGTTTTTTTTTTTTAACTTTGGCTACTGAATGTGGTGAGCAACCTGGACCATTCTCCCAAGGTCTTGGACCCAAGATTTCCTCTTTTCAAAGACAGGAAGGGAGACAGACACAGAAATGAATCACTGTGCTAGTGAAAAGCAGCAACATCCAAAAATATTTGCAAGTAGAGAAATGGGACAGAGAAGGGAGGAATTTACCCTCATGGTCAGGTTCCTGATAGGCCAGGGATACCTTCCTAGAAAAAGTGATACTTGAGAGGGGTTTTGAAGGATGTGTAGGAGTTTTCCAGTTGAGATTGACAGGCCATTACAAGTAAAGAAAATAACAAGCACTAGAGAAATGACTCAGAAGGCCACTGAAAAAACATTCAACAAGCCTCCACAGAGTAGGGATCCCCAGGTGCTTTAAAGCAGAGACTCTCAACCTTAGCACAGTTAACATTTTAGGCTAGATAAGTCTGGGTTGGCAGGGGGGTTGCTGTGCATTGCAGGATATTTAGCAGCATCTCTGGACTCTACTCACTAAATGCCAATCACACTGACCCACAAATTATAACAACCACAAATGTCCCCAGACATGGCCAAATGTCCCCTAGAGGACAAAATCATCCCAGGTTGAGAATCACTGCTCCAGACATTATTCCTACTGACACTGGATTGAAATTTGGGCAGAGGGGATGCTGTGGAAAAGTAGAACTGATATCCCCTTCAATGACCACCCATCCGGGGCCTTCCCTGCAGGTCCAGCCCAGGTGAGGAGCAGTATCCACCACCCCAGGTGTATTTACCGGGTCAGGGAAATTGACCAAGTCGTACATATCAAGGACAGGCACAAAAGCCAAGACCAGCCAAGGTACAGGACTCCCGGACCACGGCTTCCTCTCTATCCTCCTCCCACCACATCAACACGCTGAGAACCTGCAAACGGCTCCGTTTCAGAAAAAGAGCTGTTCTTGTTTGCAGTGCAGGGACCAGAGCCGAAGTGAAAGGTGCCGTCCAGGTGCCCCCAGCAGCTCTGTGCTCTCTGAGTAATGATGGTGACAGTGCTGGGCAGTGGCACAGCCTTCAGAAACAGCCTCATTCTTTCAGGGCCTCATCTCCATCTCTCCTGGGGCCACTAGGGGTCCTTTGGCATTCTCTAGCAGGGCACAGCTGTCAGCCAAGCACTGGAAAAGAAGTGAGCGGCCCCGTGCTGGCAGTGGGGAGGGGACAGAGCCCTCCCGATGAGCCAGTTAATCTTGATTCTGCAGAGTCCTGAATCAAGCTGCAAGAGTTCCAGGGCCATGAGACCCGACGGATCTGGTGTGAATCCCGGGGCTGCGACTCCAGGGCCCCCGGGGCTCCAGCCCTGCCTGTCCTCTCAACCTATCACACCCAGACCTCCCCCCAGCTGCAAATACCACAAACAGCTCCCAGAGCGACCCACATTGCCATACCTTTGCCAACACTGTTACTCCACCTGGCCACCCTTCCTGCTGGCCTCTCTACCTGTCTGGCAAACATTGCATGGCCTGAAGACTCCATCCAGAGGCCCAGCCTCTCTTGGCCCCTCCCCTCAGGTAAAATGTCCCTTCCCACCAGTCCCTGAGAAGTCCCTCTTTGTTTACCATCTTCTCCCACACACATTGCAAGCCCTCTGAGAGTGGGGCCAGGTCTTCCTCCTCCTCCTGAAGGCAGGACCAAGCATTGTGCCGGCGACAGAACAGGTGCTCCCGTGTTTGCTGAATGGCTGAAATCACCTCACCTCACTGTACCTCCCTGACTCCACAAGGAAACAGGAAGGGCCAGGCCCATCTCAGCCAGAGCTGGGCCTATGTGTGTGTGTATCTTCTCCCAGCTTCTCCTGCATCCAGATTTCCTACAGTTTGGGGGTGGTTCCCCTCCAGGGCCAAGGTAAGTGACTCTTTCTGCCTGAGGTGTGAATGGCTAACAACGTACGGGTTCTCACCCCAGAGCGGTGAGAGGCATCCTCCCGGAGTCTCCTGAGCACCTTCTCCCAGAGGCCCCAAAGGTGTCCATGAAACGTGGAGCTCTCTGGACTGAAAGCAAAGGCTGGCTGACTGCCGTTTACTATTTCTTGCCCTGTTACAGGGAATGAACAGGCTGCTTCCGGCAGCAGACAGGATCTGGGCATATGCTAATAGCCTTGGGAAGAAAAGCACAGGTGTTTTTTTCTGAGAACTTGGAGTATTTGGGGACTAAGTCAGCAACAGGCAAATGATGAATGTTGCATGCTCCTTCTAGGAGCCTATGGAAGATTCCAGAAAATGTGACAGGTACCCTTGAGTGACAGGTTGAAATGGCAGGACGTGTTTGAAGGATGTTCTGTGAGAAGTGAGTCCAGATGGTGAACAATCTATATAGGTAGTGGTTTATATTTTGTTGTTGTTGTTGTTGTTGTTGTTGTTTTCTAAATAATTGACCCCCCTCTCTCTACTCTCATTACAAGAAATTATGGCTGAGAAGTATAGAGCTTCCTGGTAGGGCTGATATCCCTGGGAAGGAGACCATGGAAATAAGGCAAAAGGCCTAGTAACAAGCCCAGGACCTAGTATCAGAGCATAAGTGATGAAAGCTATGGTAGGCATTTCAAGGTGGTGCCGGGACTCAGACTTCTACTGTATATTCCATTGGCTCATACTTCCATGAGGTCAGAGATGCCATTTGTCTTACTCGTCACCAGCATAGTGCCTTTTTATATCTATTAGTTAAGGTAATTCCTCAATGCTATGTGAGTGTCTACTGTTTCATCTGTAACTGAAGCCATCTTGGGCTGTGGGTTATGAGACAAGGGAGGGTGACTGGCACAGTGAGTAACCAGCAAGTGGTGGCCCAACTTATCATGAATTGTCCTTGGCTAGCTAGGCCACACCTAGTGACTTCAGATGTGGACCCATCTAAAAGAGTTTGTTAGGGTTGCCTGCCCCATGCCCCACCCCTCAAGGTCAGAACCAAGAACAAATTTCCAAGAAGCAAAGAAAAGGGAAAAGAATATTCCAAACTGAGAAAGTGGACCATATCCATGCTTACATTAGGACTACTCAAAAGCAACAACACCCTTTCTAAAATTTTGATCAAAGAACAGTATTTCCTAGTGTAAAACATGCAAAAAGGCTGAATAAATATAATAAGCAACCTTCTAAACCACGACAAAGCCCCTAAAGAAGGGCTGGAACTTCTGAGAGGCCAAAAAAGACTTGAGCTTCTGCTGTGAAACCTGGTCAAGAGGATAGGGCAGGGAGGAGGTGGGGAGGGGGAGAGGACGGGGATTGGGGTCTGGTGTCTGTATGGAGGGGAGATGAGAAAAAAAAAAAAAAGAGCAAGAAAGTACAAACTAGAGGGGTGCCTGGGTGGCTCAGTTGGTTGAGCAACTGCCTTCAGCTCAGGTCATGATCCTGGAGGTCCGGGGATCGAGCCCTATATCGGGCTCCCTGCTCAGTAGGGTGTCTGCTTCTCCCTCTGCCCTTCCCCCTCTCATGCTCTCTCTCTTTTTCTCTCATTCTCTTTCTCAAATAAATAAATAAAATCTTGAAAAAAAGAAAATACAAACTAGAAAAAATTTGTCACCCACTACCTTAACAATAGAGAAATCTTAGCTGAATGGATGGATGGACAGATAGATAAGTAAAATATTTTCCTGGGAATTCATAATCATAAACTAGCTTTCACATAGATGTGAGGCTCAAATTTATACAACCTAAGGTGTCCCAGGAATCCCCAAGTTAAAAAAAAAAAAAAACCACAAAGTTGGTTCTAAGCTAACGATATCCTGGGGGACTTGGAAGAGGCAAATGCTCTGGAGTTGGGTCTATTATTGAAAAATCTAGTATTATAAACATATCCATTCTCTCCAAGTGAATTCATAGATACAAGGCAATACTAATCAAAATTCTAGGAAGTGTTTTTGTGAAAATTGGTAAACTGATTCTAAAAGTCACATGGAGATAAACCATGAGAGACTCTTAACTGTAAGAAAAAGAATTTAGGGTTGCTGGAGGGGAGGGGAAGGGGGTATCTGGAGGGGGCGATGAGAATTAAGAAGGGCACGTGATGTGATGAGCACTGGATGCAATATGCAACTAATGAATTACTGAACTCCACATCTGAAACTAAAGATGTACTATATGTTGGCTAATTGAATTTAAATAAATTTTAAAAATTCACATGGAAGGCAAAAAATCAAAACACTTTTAAAAAAGAAGAGCAGAGCTGGAGGTCTTACGCTATCAAGACACTTTATAAAACCACAGCACTTAAGACAGTGCTGTATTGGCACAAGCATGGGTCAATATGGAAGAATAGAAGGCCCAGAATTAGACCTCCACATACACAGTCACACATTTTATGGCAAAGATGGCACAGCAGCACAGAAGTAAAGCTTGACCCCTACCTCACACCGTAACAAAAAAGCAATTCAAGTGGATTGTAGATCTTCTTTGCAAAAGGTCAAAAAACATTTCTAGTTAATACAGGAGAATGGCTTCATGACTTTGGGGTAGGCAAAGACTTTATAATCAGGACACAAAAAGCCGTAACAACCATTAAGGGGGAAATTAATAAATTGGACTGCATTACATTAGGAATTTCTGTTAGAGAATAAGTAAGCCATAGAGTAGAACATATTTGTAATACATTTATCTCTCAAAGTATTCATGTCCAGAATACATAACACGTCAACAACCACTTCTCAAAAGAGGATATTTAAATGCCAATAAACTCATGAAAAACTGCTAAGGTCATCAGTACTGGGGGAAATACAAATCAAAACCACAGTGTGATGCCACTAATCACCCATGAGAATGGCTAGAATGAGAAAGACAGTACCACATGTTGGTAGGATGGGGAGCAGATGGAACTCCTATGAGTCACTAGTGGGAGTGTGAAATGGTGCAGCGACTTTGGAAGGTTGACCATGTCTGCTAAGGTTGAACATATGTACCCCCATCCCCCAGGAATGCCACTCTCAGGTCTATGCCCAGCAGAAGTGCTTCATCTGCGTCACAAGGATACATACAAAACATACACCGCGGTACTACTGTGGCAGCCAAAACCAAAAGCACAAAGCAAAGGGGCACCTTGGTGGCTCAGTTGCCTAAGCCTCTGCCTTCAGCTCAGGTCATGATCCTAGGGTCCTGGGATCGAGCCCCGTATCAGGCTCCCTGCTCAGTGGGGAGTCTGCTCCTCCTTCTCCCTCTGCCCCTCCCCCAGCCCCACTCATGTTCGCTCTTTCTTGCTCTCTCTCTCTGTCTCAAATAAATGAATAAAATCTTTAAAAAAAAAAAAAAACACACAAAGCTTGTCCACAAAACATGTTCATAGAACAGAGAGATCCACTGTTATCTAGTCCTACAATGGAATTCTCCCGAGCAGTGACAATGAGCTCTATCACTACATGAAGTGGCCTAGATGAATCTCACAAGATAACACTGAGTGAAAAAGCCAGGCACCAAAGGGTACCCACTGTTTGAGTCTGTGTGTCTGAAGTTCAAAAACAAGCAAAATTAATCTATGCCGTTAGAAGTCAGAATATCGCTCACCTTTGGGAGGTAGTGTCTCCCAGAGGGTATAGAGGGGATTCTGGAAAACTGATAGTGATTTTATTTCTTGATTTATGTGGTGATTACACACAGATCAAGAGTTTATTGGTTGGAAGTTTATTAAGCTGTATACTTACAACATATGTACTTTTTGGTATAATGTTACACTTCCCCAAAAAGTTTACTTAACAAAATTGTTTTAATCTTTTCGGAGAGGGGCGCCTTGGTGGCTCAGTGGGTTAAAGCCTCTGCCTTCAGCTCGGGTCATGATCCCAGGGTCCTGGGATCGATCCCCGCATCAAGCTCTCTGCTCAGCGGGGAGCCTGCTTCCCCCTCTCTCTCTCTGCCTGCCTCTCTGCCTACTTGCGATCTCTCTCTCTCTGTCAAATAAATAAATAAAATCTTCAGAAATAAATAAATAAATCTTTTTGAAGAGATTTGCTCTTGACCCATCCCACACTGGATTGCCAAAAACAGAACTCTAGTAAAGACCGTTTGAGAATCCATAGTTCCAAACACACAAGGAAAGGATTTGCCATGAGTAGGTGTCAGAAAACGCCAAAGAAATCCCCCAAGAAAACAGGATTTGACTTCTAAGATCGTCAGATGACAGATCGAGATTATGAAATGCGAGGCCTGGTTCCTAAACCATGTTCTCAACCCAGCAACGTCAGCATTACCTGAGTCCTTGTCAGAGACACGGTCTTCCATCTGCCTCTCCCACTCTCACAGTGGGTTATCCAGTAGCTTAGCTTGTTTTCCTGCTTTATGAGTGAGTCTCGCCTCCCAAAAAAGCCTGTAAGTTTCTAGGCAGCAAGGTCTGAGTCAGCACTGATAGAGCCGACTGAGCTACCCAGGAGCCCTCCGAAATTATATTTTAAAAGCACCTAGCACAATGCCTGGCCTGTAGCAAGCACTCAGTAAATGTTAAAAATTATTAATAGGAGTTATCAGGGTTCAATACATGTTTGTTACTGTTGCTGCTGCTACTGAATAGGAGCAAATTACAGAATATATCTGAAGAAGCAAACTTCCGCAGGAATCAATAAAGATCACACTTGAAGAAATATTTGAGCAGCTCCAGCACTATACCAAACGGGACTTGATACAAATTAGGAATAAGTGTCCCCCAAGACACATCCGCCAAAAGATTGTTATAGAAACTCCCCAGACCTGCAATTCTTGGATTTCCAACAGCAGATGTCCTTCACTCTGCCCACTGGAGGTGGCTGTTCCAAGGGGATGACAGGAGACAGAGGTCAGAGTCTCTGAGGGTGGTACTCCGCAGAGTGAGAGAGAGAGAGAGAGAAACCAGGGAGTACCTTAACAGGGACGCCTGGGTATCTCAGTCAGTTAAGCATCTACCTTCCGCTTAGGCTGTGATCCTTGGGTCCTGGGATCGAGTGCCACATCGGGCTCGCTGCTCAGTAGGGAGTCTGCTTCTCCCTCTCCTCTGCTGCCACTCCCCCTGCTTGTGCTTGCTCACTCTCACTCTGACAAATAAATAAATAAAATCTTAGAAAAAATAAAAGAAGAAAAGATAAGAAGGACCTCAACAAAGAATCAATCCGCCTCTCTGTAGAAGATTTCTGCATTGTTCTATTTGAATTACGTAACTTCAAGGGAGGGGGGAAAAAGGAAACACAGGTGTCACTCTGTGTACACAGCGTTTTCTTACCTGATATTTTATACATTTCAAATCTCCTTAGGCAAGTGGAAGCAGAGAATTTCTGGTTCTGGAAAAATGGTGAAATAAGGGAACACAAAAACCCTTCTGCCACAAATACACAGAGATTCTGGATAAACTAATACTCAAAATACATCTTTAATCAACTCTTTTTTAGTTTTTTTTCCTAGAAGCCGGATAAAACGGTAATCAGGAAGCGTCACTCCCCATAGCGCTGGGGAGGAAATACATGGGTGAGAGAGAAGTAACCACCCCAGATCACGGGACAGGAAAGCTATGCTCCGAGCTGATGAGCTTCATGGGGAAAACATGCAGCACATGGGCAGAGGTAGGTGGCTGGCACCTGTTTCCTTCCTGTCCACTACACCCACATAACGAAGCCTCTTTCTCTTTTCTCCGTGGCCAGGTTATAAACAGAACTCGATGTGGGTGAGCAGGGAGAATGGATGGACACAGGTTATCTGCAAAGGTCCAAGCTGGTCCCGCTGTCATTCTGCAACCAACCCACCTCCCCCAGCCATGGAATGGGGCTTTAACAAGCATTATCTCTACCCAGAGCAAAATAGGCAGCCACATACAGAGCGAAGCTTAAAGACCTTCCTGTCCCACCCCCACCCCACAAAATTGTCTCTACCACGAGCCCAGAACAGCGTGAAATTTCACAGAAAAAGATTCATTGTTTGGAGTTAAGCATTTCAAAGGCAGATGAAGATCAGGAAGCAGGGTGGGGGAGGTCCTCACAGCCTCTGGGTCCTATAGGAGGGGCAGAGGGGAGGGTAGCAAGAGGGCCAGACAGGGGGCCACTGGGGGACAATTTTTCAGGCTTGACCGCTTGACTGGGGCCAGCGGCTGTGGACGCACTCTGGAAACCCTTGAGGCTGGGAGCCAGGGAGAGGCGTGTGAAGTCAAAGCCCAGAGTAAATCAGCAAAGAGAAAATTAAGAGGATCAATAAAAGAGTTTAATGAAACATAAACAGGTTCAGGGAGAGCTTAAATAAATTCGCGGTCAATCCATAGCGGGTTGTTACGGAGCATCCCTGCCTCTTCAAGTTTGATGTTGCGGAAAACACCCGCATCCTCCTTGAGGGCTCTCTAGAGCTCTGCCAGGGGCCGAATTCCTGGCCTGAGCTGCAGATACAAGAAGGGGGGGTTCTCGTTAATTCATAATTGGGGGTCCAGAAAGAAGGGTGAGAGGATGTCCCAAAAATTCTTGCAAAGCCAGCAATACTTGCTGTGGCTGGAGGAACCAGGGCGCTGAAATGATGGGAGCAAAGTCAGGACACCTGTCCTCTCACACTTGTGATCTGCAAGGGACCACAGCCCAGGAGGCAGAGGGCAGGCTGCACAGATGGGACAGACTTACTGCCGCTCACCTGTCCCAGGCACTTCCACTGCTCCCAGCTCAGCTTCCCCACCCAGAGGGATGCAGGAGAGGTCACCGCTGTGCCACGACCCAGGAATACCAGCTCAGTGCCTCTCCCTACCCCCACACCACTCATCCTCTGATTCAGGCACCCGTATTCGTAGGGGGACAGGGTGCCCCACAAGTAGGTCTATGCTGGGGAGAAGGGTAAAGCCCCCCTGCTTTCGCACTTCCTCAAACTACCAAACCCTTGAGCTCTCCTGTTCTCCAGCATCAATCACCAGGGTCCCCAAGACTCTGTTCAGAGGGGAGAAACCAGGCCCCAATCTGACAGCTTGCCTGTCTGCCTCTGACTCTCCTGACATCACCACTCTTCTCCCAGGTGAGAGGAAGAGGCTGTCCATGTCTCCCTGCCTGGCCGAAGCCCTTCTAGCAAATCCTCCACCGTCACAGGGCAGTAAGCTCAGCACAACTGTGCTAGATGGCAAAGACATTCTCTCTTCACCAAAGACAAAACGCTTTGATCTGAGACCACAGCACCGGGCTCTTAAATATGAAGCCGTAGAAAATAAACCACTGGATAAAACCCTGTCACATTTTCCATTGGTAAACTGTGCAGCCCACAAAGGACACTTACATTTTCCTAAATGCCTTTGGCTTCCAAGAAAATGAGAGTGGAACCTGCCCATCTCTTAACACCAGAGGTTCATTCCCCACAACCTTGGTTTCTGCCCATTGGTTTCGGTCAACACCACCCAGCCCCAACCAGGAAGCTTGGCCACATGGCCAGGCAAAATGTCTCCAGCCCTAGGGAACAGCCCCTGACAGGTCCTGCATCACAAGGCAGGAAGGCAGGTGGAGAGCAGGTGTTTTCCGCTTAAAGGAAGTGGGACCCACCTTCAACCTCCCATTCACTAGAATCATATTCTTGACTGTTCTCAGCTGACCATGTCAGGAGACAGCATGACCCCTCTCCACACCCATTCTACGGGGCCTTGGCTTCCACACTAATACCCTCTTTCCCGCACAATCTGGAGACCCAGCCGTTCCTTCAAACTTGCTCTCTCTGGTTCAGGTCACCATGTATGTAGCCTGACTTTCCTCTCTTGAGAAGAAATCCAGACTTTACAATATACCAAGCCTTAATAGGGCCCTTTGATAACTCTGATTGTCCCCACTTCCCTCCCTCTGGTGACTCCCCAGTATCTGCCCCAGCACCTTTTCCCTCCCAGGCCCCTGCTCCGGCGTCACAATGGCCGGAACTTCCAGTTGCAGTCTGGGGCAGCAAGCAGCCCACAGGGTACGTAACAACTTCCCTAGCTTTTAAGGAATTCCTGACAAGACTCCCAAATAAAGTGGAGACATGATGAGCGCCTCAGTTCAGCTCTGTGCAATCTTGAAGCTTTTCTGTTTCTACTCTCTAGTAGAAATTTTTGCTTTCTAAGCACCCAGCCCCTCCATTGTCATAGAAGGGTTAGCTGTGGGAAGAATATAGAGGAGGGAAGAGAGCTTGGTCTTCCCAAAAAGATGTGACTTTGGCCTTTCTCATCATTTCTCAGCCACTTCTGGCTACAGTAGTGCAACCTCAGATAAACCCGATCACAGATCGATACGATTATGCTCAGTGATAATGAATTCAAAGTCTGCATCTCAGAGCTCAGCCAGAGGGCTACAACCAGGCCCTAGAAGCTCACCCTCAGCGAGGGGCTGCCGTGTGTCTCCTGGGCCTCTGCTAGAATGTGAGCTCCTGCACGTCCTTTGAGCAAGGACTTCTCTCTCCCAGGGCAGCCTACTGGCTCCTCTTTTAACTAACTTCCAGATACTTTCTGGTGGGAGCACAGCACCTCCCAGATCCCTTCATGGTCCTCTCAGAACCAAGAAAGGCTGGCGGAAGGCTGCCCCCACCCCCCCACACCCCCCACCACCAGGAGGGTAAACTCCAGTACAGGTCTCCAAGTCCACACTTCCAGGACTCCTGCAGTTGGCACCAGCTATTTGAAACAGACACCTGGCCCATGACCCCGAGTCACCCTAAAATCTCACAGGTAATTCTACTGAACCTGTCTCTCTACACACACGTGCACACATACACACACAGCATGGCTGGAATTAGAAAAGGGGAGAGATAAACAGTCCTTGCTTACAAGGAACGGAGGAGAAAGGGATGGTCACTGCCACTCTAATTCTTCCCTCCCATGTTCTCCTGGACTCACTGACAGGACCCCCACAAGGGACTTGGCAACTCCTACAGAAGCGCAGGAACCTGCTGTCCACACCAACTGGGCACCAGGGACACTGGGCCAGGTCTGAGCCTTGGTTTCGTCATCTGTTAAGACAGAGACAACAGGAGAGGATGGTTGTAAGGACAGACGCTATCTGTCCTCAGAGAGAGGCCATCAGAAGCCAAACCATGATGAGGTCACCCACAAAATCCTTGTGGGGCAGGGCAGCGACTGACGTGGGGTCCACAATAATAATAATAATACATGCCCTTGGCACTCTAAGACCCTATTAAAGTTTCATAAATTGCCTTAATACGGCAAATATTTAGGTTGATTTTATGAGACTTTCAGACATTTAAGTTTGAGAAAGTTAGTGGTTTTCAGAATTTGCACACATGATGACAATCAAAACAGTAAAAGAAAACAAAGAATGAGACTTTCTTAATAGCCCTAATAATACAGTAAGTTGCGTGGGGTCCAGGGACCAGCTGCATCTCCATCTCCCCACAAGGCTCTAGTCCTGTGGGTGGGCGGGGCCTGCCCCGGGGGCGTGGCCTGGGCGGTGAGCCCTGGTTGGATGGTGCCCTGTGGCCAGCCGGTGCTTTCCTGGAGGGAACAACGGGCACTTACAGAGCCATCCCTCCAGTTTCCACTTGCTTCCCAGGTTTTTCTTCTCATCTCATCTCTCCACCAGCTGGCCTCAGTCTGGGCTTCTTTTCCCGCCTAACTTCAAGAGCTACGTGACCCTCATGGCCACCAAAGCTCTGTTGAGGCTATGACATCTCTCACAGACACCTGACAACCTCTCGCTCCATTTCTTAATTCAAGTTCAAGTTGAGAGAGTGCCCTGGATTGGTCCGGCCCAGCCCGTGGTGTCCCCGGTCACCAGGCCACCACGGCCTTAGCCAGCAGGGTATTCAGCGGAATGTTCCCTGGGTGGTGACAGAGTTGTTCTTAGGTTCAAACGAGATGGGGAAGGTGGGGCTCCTGGCTTCAAACCCAGGGCTCGGCGGGGGCTCCCTCCACCTCTGGCACCTCCACCCTTCCTGGCAGTGGGACAGCCTTACTAGTGGTCCTCATCCTCCCCGAACAGTATCCCTAACGCCCCCACGACTTCCCACCTTCCCCCAGGCCTCCTCACACCTCCACTGCTCAGCAGCACTTGCTTCCCCGAGTGGAGCCAGTTAGTGGCAAAGCTGGTCAGGTGTGGACAGCCACAGCCTCTCACCAGGGAAGGACGGATGGAGGCTTTTAGGGAAGAACAGAGGCGAACAGAAGGAGGATACAGCTGCCAGACACTACCAGCTTTGCAACTTGCCCAGTGCTGAGCACTGAAAAACCGAGCCTCCCCCAGCTGCAGAGAGCGCGAAGGGGGCTAACGGTTTCCTCTTTCCCTTCCCCTTCTCTCCCCAAAATCTCTCTCATGCCAGAGAATTTTTTGAGAAAAATGAAATGTTCACCCCATCTCTGGATGGTGGCCAGGTGGCCAAGGAGGGCCAAATGACAGCAGAAAGATCAGAGGGATACTGAAGGGACCTGGTGGGGACAGGGAGTGGAGGCAGTCCTTACTTCCCCAAAATTTAAGAGCTTGGTTTTCCTTAAACCCAGACACCTTGGATTTGGGCTCAAGTAACAAGATACCACCTCACTCATAATGAGTACTGTGCCAAGCTTCTGCAACTAAATCCTGGCCTCTATTCAGACCCACATCCCAGTGTGGAATGCTCTGGCAAGTTCCACACAACTGTGGAACCTCCATGTCCTCATCTGTAAAATGGGAATAAGTAGAACCTAGCTCATAGAGTTGAGGCAATCTCTAAATGAAGAGCTGCATGTACAAACCTTAGCACAGAAACCGGCATTTACTGGGGCTTCTGGGTGGCTCAGTCATTGGGCAGCTGCCTTCAGCTCAGGTCATGATCCTGCTCAGCGGGGAGCCTGCTTCTCCCTCTCCCTCTGCTCCTCTCCCTGCTCATGCTCATGCTCTGTGTGTATATATGTATGTGTGTGTCTCTCTCAAATATAAATAAAATCTTTTTTAAAAATAAAGGAAAAAAAGAAACTGGCATTTACTAAGTGGACAGTAAGCGACGCCCATCATCCACTTTGTCAGAGAGAGGACAAAGGCTCCATCATGTTCCCTGCCTCTTCACAAACCTCCCCCATGCCTGAACTGCCCTGTGGTGTTACAGGAATGGGGCTGGACAGATGGGAGAGGCTGTGTGCACCGTTTTCTCATCCCTTTGGTTAATATTCCACTCGTCTGCAAGAAGTAAGAAAAGGAAAGCTTTATACCACAGCACTGCCCTTTTCTGCCCCTTCCTTTGCCCCCAGGAAACTTCTGGCCTTTGAAAGCCAGGCTTTGTGTCATTCTCCAATTCATTTCCTTAGTGCTTCGCCCAGTTCTGGGGAGTAGTCTCACCAAGCATCTGAAGATTTCCATTTCCTTTATTGCTTTGCTCCTTCTTCCTCTGTTTTTCATATTCCTCTCCTCTTCTCGTGTCTAGCTAAAGTGAAGATTTGAGTCTTATTAACATTGCTGGCCCTCCACCTCCACAGAGCACCTGGGTGTCAGAATATCATAACCTGGGTGTCACTCAAACCTTCTCCCTGCATCAGGTGTCACTCACACAGCTCCACAGCCATAATCACACAGCTCACACAGCTCCTGAGCCATAATCAGTGACAGTGACCGTGAACCAGTGATTTGCAAGGTGAGGAGGGCCGGTCTTAGAGAGGTGGAGAGGGCAACTGCCACCAGCCAGTTCCACCAGCCGCAGCCTTGGTCCAGACCCAGATGTCTCCATAAGCACCCCCTTCCTTGGGGAAGGGAAGCTTTCACTCTCTGTGGGGCTAATGCAATACCTACAAGGAGAGGACAGCGTCTACCATGGGCAGCATTTTCAGACTGAGCCAGTGCCCTCGGTCCTTTCTGTTTAACCAGGACGCATTCCCTACCACCCACCACCACCCCTCAGGGCTCTGTAAAGGCAGCTGTCAGGCTCACAGGTCCCAAGGAGACCTGTCCAGATGCAGCCCTGCCTAACGCATACACTTAGGAGGAGAAGGAAGATCTGTGTCCAGCAGTGATGGTCTTTCCAGCCTCTGCAAGGCCACGGAGACCCACTCAGGAGAGAGGAAGGGAGGAGTCGGAGGAAAGGAAGCAAAGAGAGAACTGAAGAGAGGCACCTGGCAGCTGAGAGTCAAAATCTGCGGGAATGCATTTCCGGGGGATTCTCTACAAGCCCCAGTGATCAGGTAGGAAGGCAGGTGGCTTACCTTGGCTTCTACTCACACATGCGGCCCTCCAGATGGCCTTATGCAACCCCCATGCCCCATCAGGAGCCCCATGGGTGTTTGGTCTATTCCACAGACATTTTTGAGGTACCAGCACCGTGACAGTCCCATCCCACCATCCCAGCACCATCCTCTTTGTGCCAGTGGTGGAATTCAGCACACTGGAGGGTTCCCCAGCTCTGCTCCTTGTCAGCCACAACCCAAGAATGGCCAGACAGGTCTAGAGCACAGATGTAGCCAGGTGGATGGAGGCCCTCCAGGAAGACAGCAGAGGACGCGGGGCCTGAGTCTGAGGGCTGCTAACAGCTGGGCACACGGGGATGCGGGGCTGGAATCCGAGGGCCAGGTCCTGGGCAGACCCACAAAAGGTGTGGGGAAGGAGGGTCCCAAGAAAGATGCCTCCAGGGCAGGATGCTGGGCAGTCTCGGTTAGGAGACCCAGAATGAAACTGTGGGCCACCACCACCTCCCCCTCTGCCCAGGACCCCTGAAATAAGAACCTTCTGGACTGAGCTGGGGGCAGGGGAGCGAGCTGGTGCCAGCTCATTGGGCAGTGCAGCCAGCCAGCCCTCTGACGTGCTAGCTCAATCATTTTATTTCTTTGCTCAGTGTTATCTTGTTCGTTTGGCTTGCTTTCATTCTGTTTCCTTTCGCGTTTTTGGCTTTCTCATTAACATCATGTTCTACTAAGGATTATGTGCTTCAGAAGCTTAGGGAGAGGCCAGGAAGCTCGCGTAGGAATAGGGGATTTTACCGGGCTCTGAAAGCGCCTTGCCTTTTCAGCTGGGTGGAATCATTTGTGTTTGGCGCCATCTTTCGGCCATTACTTAGAACTGCAACTGACCGTGTATGGTGCCTACCGGCCTTCAAAGCTTGAAAAGCCTATTTCTTTACTGCTAGTTTAGGGAAAAGGCCAGTCTAACTTAGCAAAAAGTCTGAGCTGGAGATAATTTCTTTCTTTCTTTTCTTTTTTTTTTTCAGTAGGCTTCATGCCCAAAGTGGGGTTGAACTTGCAACCCTGAGATCAAAAGTTGTGTGCTCTACCAACTGAGCCAGCCAGGCCACCCTGGAGATGATCTCTGAGTGAAACAATATTTTAAAATTTTCAAGAGGTTAGAGTAACAGTTACTGGGCCAGAGAATGGGGCAAGGACCTGGTCTCGTCTTCTATGAAACCAGAAGTTCTTGACGGATAAGATTCAGCAAGTAGGTCAATTGTCTTTTTTTTTTTTTTTAAGATTCTATTCATTTTATTTATTTTATTTATTTATTAAGAAGGGAGGAGCAGAGACAGAGGGAGAAGCAGACTCCATGTTGAGCAGGGAGCCTGACAAGGGGCTTGATCCTGGGATTCCAGGATCATGACCTGAACCAAAGGCAGCGGCCTAACTCATTAGGACACCCAGGTGCCCCTCCATCTTCATTTTAGTGAACACCTCGATGAAATCATTTTTACACATGAAATCAACTCTGGGTTTTGCCCTTAAGGAGAGCACAACGAGTCCACCTTTCCCGGCCAGCACCCTGCACAGCCCTTCACCATCCAGCACTTCCTGCCTTGTACTGTCAGAGCAAAAATCATTTCTCCTCATGGCTGTGCTCTCCTTATGAGTCTAATCCCACTGTGGCAGCAGGCATGCCTGTGTGGTGGTGTTGGTTCTGGACACACCCTGGGTTTCTCCTGCAAAACCCCCACCTTCCTTGGAAATCATGAACTCAGATGGCCAGACCCAACACTTGTCATTTCCAGGAATAGACCCTCTAGAGAAATACACAAGTGTGAAACACCTTTGGAATACAGTTAATCATGGTGGTGTTTTTAATAGCAAAACATAGAGAATAACCTAAATGCTTCTCAAAAGAGAATAGAAAATGAACTGTGGTACAGGACCCATGCAGTCTCCCCACCTTCAAGATCCTCAAGTGGGCAAGCCCTTGCTCTTCCAGGCTATGCCCAGGGGTGGGCACGCCTGCTGGAAATCAACGAGAACTGGCTCACCAGGAGCAAGAGAAAGGGGGAAAAGGACAGTTAACTACCTCTCAGAGAAAGCAGAGGGTCTCCGAGATCGCACAACAAAAGCAGAAGGCAGCTACACATCTGTTAGATCCTTAGGAAGCTATTTTAAACTTCACGTCTCAGCCTGACATAACATGATGTTTCAGAGCCATTCTTCGAAGAATGAAACGCTCACCACTAACCACAGAACATGAGCTGTGGTATAAATACAATGGAATACTAGGTAGCCAGAAAAAAAGAGAATGATGTGGAAAGATCTCCAAGATACAGTGTTACACAAAAAAGATACACATAGTGTGCTAACATAACACCAGCTTCAGCCTGTGTGTGTGTGTATGATACCCAAGAAACGAATCACGTTGGAGCCTTTGGGGAGAGGATCTGAGTGGCTGGGCACAGGATGGAGAGGGAAGCTTTTGTACCTTTCAACTTAAAACCAATTATTCTTTACTTTTTTAAAGATTTATTTATTTGTTTATTTTATTTGAGAGACAGCACACGAGCAGGAGGGGCAGAAGGAGAGAGATGATTTCAAACAGTCTCTGTGCTGAGCACGGAGCCCGGCAGCATAGGGCTCAATCTCGTGACCTGAGATCATGACCACTGGATCAGGACTTGAGCCTAAGTCAAGAGTCAGATGCTTAAGCAGCTGTGCCACCCAGGTATCCCATAAACCAATTTGTTTAAAATAAGTGTATTTACTTTTTCAAAAGTATTCAAAGAAATGGCCTCTGTCACACGGAGGCTGGCCAGGAGCTGGAAAGGAAGCATGCAGAGGTGAGCTATATGCAAAAAATAAAAATACATTTTGTAGATAGATTAGCAAATTTCATGCATTTCCCTGTACTTGCTTCTTTTGCTATTCTAGGGCACTTGGTAGTATACTGTTGGCACATTCCAGGCTTGTGTCAGTCATGCTGCAAGATTCTGCTAACAATACCAAAAATGCTAAAGTGTAGTCCTGCCTTCAAAGAGTGCCCAGGTTCCTGAGGCCAAGAAATACATGTAACACCTTGCAATTTATTTACTTTTTTTTAAGATTTTATTTATTTATTTGTCAGAGAGAGAACACAAGTAAGTGGAGCAGCAGGCAGAGAGAGAGAGGAAAGCAGGCTCTCTGCTAAGCAGGGAGCCTGATGTGGGGCTCGATCCCAGCACCCTGGAATCACGACCCGAGCTGAAGGCAGCTGCTTAACCAACTGAGCCACCCAGGCGCCCCAACACCTTGCAATTTAAAAAATTCAGGTTATCAGGGTGTCCGGGTGGCTCAGGTTAAGTGTCTGCCTCTGGCTCAGGTCATGATCCCAGGTGCTAGGCCCTGTGTCAGACTCCCCTGCTCAGCGGGAAGACTGCCTTTTCTATGCCCCTTTCCTTCCTCGTGCTCTTTCTCTCTCAAATAAATAAAATATTTTTTTTAATTCCAATTTATCTCCTGCTATGCAATAAACTACCACCAAACTTAATGGCTCTGAACAATAATTTATTGTTATCCTCTCTGTTCCAAGGGCTACCTGGGATCATCTGGTGGTTGCAGTGTGGGGCGGGCCAGACTGGAGCCATTCAAAGCTTCCCTTGCGCAGGACATTGAAGATGATGTCTTCACCAGCATGTCTGACTCCGCAGCTGGGTGCTGGTCCAACACTTGTCTCCATGTAGCCCCTCTGAAGGGCTAGTTTGGCTTCCTCATAGCATGGCTAGTAAATGGCTTCTCCCAGAACCTGCAGGACTTCTTACAATTCAGAAGTCACGCAGAACTTTCTGCTGCCTTGGTCAAAAGTAAGTCACAGGGCCAGAGCAGATTCAAAAGGAGGGGACTAAATGAGGCATGAATAAGGGGAGACCTGGTTCCCAAGGGGGTCATCTTTGGAAAATGGCCACGACAAAATGAGATAAAGACAAGTCCAGGGCACAATGGGAGAGCAGAGCTTGACCCTGACTGACTGTCTCAGAACTTATTCCGAACTAAAGCTTTTCACACTTTGAGGAAAAAGGTGCTTTTTGGAGGGTTATTATTCAGGACTTCAAATTTCATGCCTAGAAAAAGGAGGAAACCAATCAGAAAGATTGTAAGCCCTGTTTCTCAGTTACCATATTAGAAAGACACCTGGTGGGGTGGGGGGGACACATCTCAGAACCAAATTTATCCAGGTCAAAAGTGAGGAGCTTCTGGAATATTAAAGAGGAATCAGAAAGCCCCTGGACCTATGTTGGAGGGAGCTTCTGGGTAGCAAAGCCGCCCCCTCTTCGCGCCACGAAGCACAGACACACATACATACATCATCCGGAAGAATGGTTTTCTAAGCCTGCTTCCCACCCCAGCTGCCCTAAAACAACACCATCATTCCCTTGGGGTTCTTGCTCTACCCAGAAATGGAGCCAAATAATCAACAAGGAAGTTGTAAAAAATCTTTAAAATACTAGTGGGCTTCATCCTTGGACTTCATCCAGATATATATGGTATAAAGAGACTAGACTATAAATAGAATAACATCTTAGGGTACTAATTAAAATAACATATTTCAAACAAGATTTAATGATATGAGTGGGTGATCACAATATGTTCTTAACTGAAGAAAGAAGACACACAAAACTACCCACATTATTTATAAACACAGGTGGAAAAGATTACTGGAAAAATACCCTGGAAATATGAATGGTGATTCTCTTTAGTGGTAAGATTACAGGAGACTTCATTTTTTTTTTTAAGATTTTATTTTTAAGTAATCTCTACACCCAACATGGGGCTCAGACTCACAGCCCTGAGATCAAGAGTCACGTGTTCTACTGACTGAGCCAGCCAGACACCCCAGGAGACTTTTATTCCTTACATATTTCTGTATTTTGTAAAATGTACAGTCTTTTTATAATTAGGACAAAATTCCACATATGCATCTTATCTACTTTGATCTCTCCTCTCAAAATCCCCTATTCTCACATTAGAATTTCCCCATGGACTCTAGTTTGAACTGACACCTTGACCAGGAGCTGCTAAGACAGTGTTCTGAAGGCCTCAGGTTGACAACTGTCTCCTATTTTGGATTCTGCTCTGGTTCTTTGCATTGGTATAAAGGGGGTTTAAAAATGTGAATTGCGGGGTGCCTGGGTGGCTCAGTGGGTTAAGCCGCTGCCTTCGGCTCAGGTCATGATCTCAGGGTCCTGGGATTGAGTCCCGCATCGGGCTCTCTTCTCAGCAGGGGGCCTGTTTCCCTTCCTCTCTCTCTGCCTGCCTCTCTGCCTACTTGTGATCTCTCTCTGTCAAATAAATAAATAAAATCTTAAAAAAAAAAAAATGTGACTTGCTCATGAACCTGTGGGAGCAGCCAGGGTGAAGATGGCATGGTGAGGAGAGCTGTTAAGGTGAAAATTTGAACAAAAGACATTTGCCTGCTAAGAACAAGGCCAAAGGAAAAACAGATGACAACAACAAAAACAGCAGAAGCATCCTTTAGGAAGCTTTGTGGATCGTTCCACTCCACAGTCTCCCTCTCAAACTTTGTGCACTGCTGACCTCCTACACTGCACAATGACAGCTGTTATTGTCATCATCATCATCATCATCATCATATCACCATCATCATCACCATCATCACTATCACCACCACCATCATCATCACCATCAACACCAGCACCATCATCATCACCACCATCATCACCACCAGCACCGTCATCATCACCATCATCATCATCACCCCCATCACCAGCACCATCATCACCATCATCACTGTCACCACCACCATCATCATCACTATCACCACCACCATCATCATCACCACCAGCACCATCATCACTACCACCACATCTAGAATGTCATGCATTATCATTTAATTCCCCTAACAAGCAACTGTATATGAATTATTAGTTCCATTTTAGAGATGAGAAAACTGAGGTTCATGGAAGTAAAGGTCAAATAGCATAGTCATCTAACACACAGTCTCCAGAGCCAGAGAGACAGCTGCCTCTCAAGTCTGCTCCTTTCTGATTGTGTGACCTTGGGCAAAGAACTTAATCTCTCTGTGTTTTAGTCTCTTAATGGGTAAAACAGAGACAATAATAGTACCTACCCATATAAGTTTCCTACTGCTTCTGGTAACAAATTACCAGATGGATTTAAGGCAACCCATTTTTTTCTTTTATAGTCCTGAAGATCAGAAGCCCAAAAGGAATACTATCAGGCTAAGATCAAGGTTTCTACAGGGCTGTTTCCTTCTGGAAGCTCCAGGGGAGAAACTAAGCCTCACCTCTTTGATCTACTAGAACCTACATCTGGCTCCATCCTCCACCTTCAAAGCCAGCTGTGTAGCCTCTTCTCTTCTCCCTGCTCTCCTGCCTCCTTCTCATAAAGGACTTTGGTGGTTACATTGAGCCCACACAGATAACCCAGATAATCTTCCATAGCAAGGTCCTGAACTTAATCACATCTGTGAATCTCCTCTGCCACGCGAGGTCACAACATCCCAGGTTCCAGAGATTAGTATGTGGACATCTCTGAGGGGCCATCATTCAGCCTAAGAAGGTTGTTGTCATCGTAAGTGAGTTAATACCCAAGGGATGCTAGAGAACACCGTCTGACACCGCTGATATTAATCAAAGTCACTGATATTAATCTTAGTCACACACTAAGCGATGTGCCTGAGACTGGATCCCATGCCAAAGAAAAAGCCTGGGGTGTCATAGGAACCACAAAATCCCAAAGTGGAGTGGAAAAATCTCACATAAGGAAAAGTCTTTTTTGATTCTGTTTAAAGAATCCCCAGCGCCTGCTGGAGTACTTAGTCAGGAAGTGCTTAGAATGTAGAAGTCCATTGGTTTTGGCTTCAACCAAGAAGATAACGCAAGATGCTGAACATATCCTTGTTTACAGAAGAAACTGGGCTCCTCAGCTTTTATCAGGGTCCAGCTATTTCCTCAAGGCATAAAAGAAATTGAACTGTAAACACAAACAGAATCACAAATCATGTCCTCAAGCTTTAATAGCAAATGGGGAAGGTTCTCCCATCTTTGAAAGGGTAAATATGCTCCCATTAATTTCTCTCCATCACTTAGCATTTCTGATGGTCTCAACATTCTAAAAAAAAAAAGAAGAAGAAGAAGAAGAAAGAAAGTAAGTAAGTAAGAAAGAAAGAAAGAAAGAGAGAGAATTGGTGCTTTAAAATTCATACTATTTGGAAGTCAGCTTAGTGAAATAGGAGAGGAGAATGGGTTGGAAGCCACCAGGCCTGGACTCCTGCCCGTGCTCTGAAGCAATACTTTCCCCAACCAAGAGCGGGTCCCAGGATCTCACCAACAAAATGAGGGACGTGAGGTACCCCCCAAGTTCTGACATGAGATCTTTGTGGAGTCGTTTCTTCTGAAAGATCTTTCCCTTTCCCTGGCTCCCTCTCTCTTTCTACCAGAGCATAAACAGTTCATCTTCTTTCCTCCAAGGAAAGGCTCTTTGTTTTGAAAAGACTCATTGTTTTGAAAAGACTCATTGTTTCTAATTTCCACAGTGAGTTAGCTGGCTTGAATAGATAGCGAAAGAAACATGGATTCAAGTTCTAGCTCTGTCATTTACTACCTGTGTGATCTTGAGCAAATTACTTAACCTCTCTGTTTCCCCATGCAACATATACGTAACTCCTGCTCCTTAAAATGTTATGAGACTTAAGTAAAATACATGCAAGGAACTTAGAATAATTCCTCCCACATAGCAAGTGCTTAATAAAAACTGCTATTAACCATTATAATTATTATGATTATAATCTTGTTAACATTCCTTTTCTTTTGGTAAATCTCCTAGATACTATCTTTTGATGACTTTTAGAAGGCATTTTGAAAAGGCCATTATCAGGGGTCCCTGGGTGCCTCGGTCTTTTGAGTGTCCGTCTCTTGAATTTGGCTTATGTCATGATCTTAGCTAGGGTCTTGAGATCAGCCCCTCCTCAGGCTCTGCCCTGAGCATGAAGCCTCCTTAAGATTCTCTCTCCCCCTCTCCCTCTCCCCTCTGTGATGCTGCTGTTTCTTTCTAAAAGGAAGGAAGGGAGGGAGGGAGGAAGGTCCATTTCAGAACACAGAGACTCCCAACCTATTGCCCCTCTTCCAGGAGAAACAGAAGGAAAGCAAGAAGGAAGAGAAGGAAGGACAGAGGGAGGAAAAATAATCAAACACTGCCACCAAATAACCCAAGATCAAAGGGATTTAATCACAAGGGAAGAAAAACACCATTAAAAGCTATAATTTTTGGCTTTCAAGAAATTACATCCATTTGAAAAGGAGCATTGAACTGATGTCTGCTTAGAGAAAAATAAACAGTTTTCTGGAGCGTTAGGAGATAATTTTACATGAAAATTGAGTTTATTAAATGTCAGAAAAAGTAATTAGAATATTTGACTTCATCCTGCAAATATGTCAGCAACAGGCCTAGAAGATTTTCACTCAATGTGCTGATGGTGAATTTGGCTTCAATTGAAATGGGCAGAAAAAAGTCCCTAATGACATCCAGCTGGCAGCCAAGGTAGCAGAGTGATGTCACGGAGCTCAGGGTGACCTGTGTCAGCACTCCCGCACACCCTGCACAGCACCCCCACAGCACCCCCATCCGTGCCTTCCCACTCTCCCTCTCCCCACACACAGGGATTCTCATGTGGCACCACCTCCCTTCCTCACAGAGGAAGCCCACACTGAACATGTTCTCTCTCTGGGCAGATTTGTATTTGATGGGTTTTGTTTCATTTTAAAGTTAATACATGTTTATTACAATACACGTTTGATAACATGAGACTAAGAAAAGGCCTGTTGCTGACATATTTGCAGGATGAAATTTTATTTGAATCACTTCTCTCCTCCAACCCCATCCCATGAGCAAAGGGAAATGAAGTAAATATTTCAGGACTAGGAAGATACTTCTTTAGCATTACAAAGAATAATTATTTCAACCCAGCTGTTCAAAGCATCCATTACAGTGAAATTCTAAAGCAGCACTTACCCAAACAAGGGTGCCCCTAGACCACCAGTGCAGGAGAGGCTCTGTCGAAAGGGAAAAGGGGGGACGCCTGGGTGGCTCAGTCAGTTAAGCATCTGCCTTCGGTTCAGGTCATGATCCCAGAATCCTGGGATCGAGTCCCGCATCAGGCTCCTTGCTCAACGGGATAGCTACTGCTCACCCTGCTTGTGCGCTCTCTCTCTCTGACAAATAAGTAAATAAAACCTTTAAAAGAAAGGAAGGGAGGGAGGAAGGGAGGGAGGAATGAAAAAAGAGAGAGAAAGAAAGAGGGAAGGATAGGAAGGGAGTCCTTGGCTGCTACACCCACTTTCTGGAGATGTAGGGTGAGCACTGTCATATCTAAAACCCAGAAGCTATGCAGTTAAAAAACAGAACATGTTTTTATTTTATTTAACCATACATTACCCAAAACATCTTGGAAACCCAGAATCCTGTGGAACTCATTTTAGGAAACACTACATTCTAGATAAAACAGCAGGCTAAACAAGACTAATTCCTATAACAGTTATTATGTATACTTTTTCCACATTCTTTTTTTTTTTTTTTTAATTTGAGAGAGAGACAGTGAGAGAGAGCATGAGCGAGGAGAAGGTCAGAGAGAGAAGCAGACTCCCCATGGAGCTGGGACCCCCATGCGGGACTCGATCCCAGGAATCCAGGATCATGACCTGAGCCAAAGGCAGTCATCCAACCAACTAAGCCACCCAGGCGTCCCTCCACATTCTTTTTTTAGCCGATACTATACCACATGATATAGAAATAAAAACTGGTACTTTTAGAATGATAGAGAGAAAAATCACAGTGTTGGCAGTTGTTTGTCTACAAGATATAAAAGAATAAGCTCTAAAACTATTAGAATTAGTAAGAATTCAGTGAAGTAGCTAAGAATTCAGTAAGTAGCTAAGATTCA
The DNA here is from genome assembly GCF_011764305.1 of Mustela putorius furo. NCBI lineage: Eukaryota > Metazoa > Chordata > Mammalia > Carnivora > Mustelidae > Mustela > Mustela putorius. The sequence goes on from NW_025422019.1 coordinate 7,086,153, forward strand.
AAATAATTCAAAATAATGGATTTTCCATAGTTAGATTAATTAGAAAAAGTCAGATATTTAATTACAATAATAACTTTAAAAAATTATCTGGACATACTTTTAATTTAAAAAATTAACATTTCCATTAGGAAGTTGAGGCTGCATTTTATGAGTAATGCTCAAGAAAGGATTGCTTAAATAAAGGAAATAATGTGGGGGCGTCTGGGTGGCTCAGTGGGTTAAGCCTCTGCCTTCAGCTCAGGACATGATCTCAAGGTCCTGGGATCAAGTCCCGCATCAGGCTCTCTGCTTGGTAGGGAGCCTGCTTCCTCCTCTCTCTCTCTCTCTGCCTGCCTCTCTGCCTACTTGCGATCTCTCTCTCTCTCTGTCAAATAAATAACTAAAATCTTTAAAAAAAAAAAAAAAAAGGAAAAAGGAAATAATAATGTGAATTTAAGGCAGGCCCAAAAGAAATTTTGGAGTTAGTTGGCCTTTCCCGTGAAAAATATTGTACTATTTCTTGTGGCCTCCAGGATTTATTCTGAGAAACTTTCGGTCATTCTAATCATTTCTTGCCTCACCTCCCTAATTGCTTTCAAGATTTTCCATTTTTGTCTTTTTCTGAATAGTTTTCCATTATGATGTGTCAGCATAGATTTCCTTAGGTTGTGCTATCTGGGCTACATTAGTTTCTAGAATCTGTAGGTTTCTGCCTTTTGCCAAATTTGGCAAGTTTTCAGTCATTATTTTTCCAAATCTCTTTCAGCTCCCCCCCTTTCTCCCTCTCCTTATAGGTTCCCCCCATGGTAAAGATACTAGATTTTATGTTATTCTCCCAATGGTCCCTGGGACTCTTTTCTTTTCTTTTCAGTCTGTTTTCTCTCTAGTGTTGAGATCAGGCAATGTCTACTGTTCTGTCATCAAGCTTATTGATTCTTTCCCCTGTCATGTTTGTTCTGCTAGTGAGCACATCCAGTGAGTTTTTTTAATTCTGATTATTATATTTTTCAGCTTTAATGTTTGTTGATTCTTCCTTGTATCTATTTCCCTTTCTATTTTTTTCATTTGTTTTGAACATGTTTATAATTGCTTGCTGAAGCATTTTAATAGTGCCTGCTTTAAAAATCTAAATTCTCTATCATTTCTGCGATGGTGTCTGTTGATTGCCTTTTCTTATTCAAATTAAATTTTCCTGGTTCTTGATTTGAGGATTCTAATACCTTGGACACTTGGGATGTTACCTCTGAGACTCTGGATTCTACTTATCCTTCTTTTCGTGGGCAGTCACCCTGTTTAGATGTTGCATACAGGTGCAAGTGTAGGAGAAGTTCCCTGCTGGGCCCCCCTCATACCATCCCAGCAAAAGGACAACACAGACTCACCAGCTCCTCACCACCAGGTCTGGGGGGAAACACACTGTCTCCAGGTAAGCACAGAAGCCCACCAGCACTGCTAGGTAGGGCTGAGGAAATTTAGAGTTCTTCCCTCAGTGTTTGGCTGGAATGAGGTGGACATTATCTGCTGTTCTGCCCTTTTCCTGGTCCTTTGACTAGAGTGAGCAGACTTTCACTGGGGCTTTTTCTATTCATACCTGTGGATGGCTGTAGGTTACTGACTTCTCCAGCTCCTAAACTGGGGTACTTGAGAAGCAAAATGCAAACCCTAGTATCCACTGCCAAGTTATTCCTCAAGCCCCAAGTTCCCTAACCAGCCCACCTAGCCAGCCCAAGGAGGAAAACACTTATGTTAACAGACAGCAGAGCACTCTGAACACCACAAGAAAGGGAAGCTAGCACCCTGTGGATGAGAGGGGGCCTCCCCCCACACAGTCAGAAGTACAAATTCGAACACTAACATGTCCCAGGTACCCTCAAAGACCTCCCTAAGAAGGGCTGTGGAACCTCAAAGTGAAGTCAATCTTTCCTGAGGAAAGCACAGACTCTTTACTAACATTTTTATCTTTTTTAACAGATTTATTGAAATATCACTCACATGTCATTCAATTTATTCGTTTAAAGTGTAAAATTTGGGGCACCTGTGTAGCTCAGTCAGTAAGTGTCTAACTCTTGGTTTCAGCTCAGATCATGATCTCATGGGGGGTTGTGGGATCAAACCCTGTGACAGGCTCCTTGCTCTGCTGCGAGTCTGCTTGAAAGATTATTTCCCTCTGCTCCTCCCCCTGCTCGTGTTTTCTCTCTAAAAATGGATAAATAAATCCTAAATAAATAAATAGCGTAAAATTCATGGTTTTTCATATATTCATAGAGTTGTGCATCCCATCAATTTTAGAATATTTTTGTTACCCCACAAAGAAATCTCATACTGCTTAATTATCAACCCCCAACTATTCCCCCCACTCCCAACCCAGGAAACCACTAAGCTACTTTCTGTCTCTATTTTCTGACTTTCTCATTCTGGACACTTCGCATAAATGGAATCCTACAGGGACGCCTGGGTGGCTCAGTCGGTTGGACATCTTCCTTCAACTCAGGTCATGATCCCGGGTCCTGGGATTGAGCCCCACATCAGGATCTCCACTCAGTGGTGGGTCTACTTCTCCCTCTCCCTCTGTGATCTCACTCACTGTCGTGCTCTCTCAAAAAAAATAAAAGCTTTAAAAACAAATAAACAGGGGCACCTGGGTGGCTCAGTGGGTTAATCTGCTGCCTTCAGCTCAGGTCATGATCCCAGGGTCCTGGGATCGAGCCCTGCATCGGCCTCTGTGCTCGGCGGGGAGCCTGCTTTCTCCACTCTCTGCCTGCCTCTCTGCCTACTTGTGATCTCTCTCTGTCAAATAAATAAATAAAATCTTTAAAAATAAATAAATAATGAAATAATGAAATAAAAATAAATAAACAAATGGAATCATACAACATACCACCTTTTATGGCTGCTTTCACTTAGTATATAATGTTTTCAAAATCCATCCATGTTGTACCATGAGTCCATACTTCATTCCTTGTTATGGCAGAACCATATTTCATTGTATGAATATACTACATTGTGTTTATCCATTCATCAGTTGATGGATGGATATCTAACTCTACGTTTAATCATGTGAGAAACTGCTAGACTATATTACAAAATAGCTACACTATTTTGCATTCCTGCCAGCAGTGAATGAGGGCTCCAATTTCTCCATGTCCTTGGCAACACTTGTTATCATCTGTCTTTTTTATTATATCCATCCTAGTGGGTATGAAGTGGTATCCCATTGTGGTTTCAATTTGCATTTCCCTGATGGCTAACGATATTGAGCATCTTTTTATGTACTTATTGGCCATTTGTATATCTCCTTTGAAGGAATGTCTATTCAGATATTTTGCCCATTTTTAATTGGATTGTCTTTTTATTACTGAGTGGTAAGAGGCTTTTTTATATATCCTGGATACAAGACCCTTTCAGATATATGATCTACAAATATTTTCTCCCATTCCATGGGTTGTCTTCACTTTCCTTCTTTTTTTTTTTAAAGATTTTATTTTTATTTATTTGACAGACAGAGATCACAAGTAAGAAGAGAGGCAGACAGAGAGAGAGGAGGAAGCAGGCTCCCCGCTGAACAGAGAGCCCGATATGTGGCTCGATCCCAGGACTCTGGGATCATGACCTGAGCCAAAGGCAGAGGCTTTAACCCACTGAGCCACCCAGGCGCCCCGTGTCTTCACTTTCTTGATGCTGTCCTTTGATGCATAAAATTCCATTTTGGTGGTGTTCAGTTTATTTCTTTTTTTGTTGCTTATGCTTTTGTATCATATCTAAGAAACCACAGCCTTACCCAAGGTCACAGATATTTACTCCTATGTTTTTCTTCTAACAATTTAATAGTTTTAGTTCTTACATTCAGATCTTTGATCCATTTGAGTTGAATTCCTTATATGGTGTGAGGTAAAGATCGAACTTCGTTATTTTGCTTTGTGGCTATCCAGATATCTCAGCACCATTTGTAAAAAAACATTATTCTTTCCCCAAATAATTATCTGTGCACACTTGTCAGAAATCCATTGGCCAATTACCCACAATGTCAAGTGACTTTTTTCCTAGTTTGAGTGAAAAATCCAAACCAGGAATAGAGAATAGATAGACTTCCTAGAGAAAAAGATGTTTGACATGTGTCTTAAAAGATGAACAACAGGGTGGCTCAGTCAGTTAAGCATCTGCCTTCAGCTTGGATCATGATCCCGGGGTCCTGGGATTGAGTTCCACATTGGGATCCCTGGTCCATGGGGAGTCTTCTTCTCCCTCTGCCCCTCCTCCCATTAGTTCTCTTAATCAATCTCTCTCTCTCTCTCTCAAATAAATAAATAAATAATCTTAAAAAGAAAAAAAAAAGACAAACAAGAGATTAACTGAAGAGACAGCAGGGAGAGCTCAAATGGGAGCATCAAAAATAGTGAAGTCTCGGGCTGAGATCAAAAGCTGTGCTTTAGTATGTGAAACATCAGAAGGCCCTTGTTCTCCCCAAAGGCTTCACCCCCAGTTTGAAGGCAGCAGAAAAGTGATCCTCACAGAGTGTAGAAGAACAGGAGGACAGAGAAGGAAAAGGACAGAGCCCTAGCCATTTTAGAACTCCTGTGGTTATCAGATGAAAGCAAATCATCAGTCTTACCATATCTTCCCTCATCTTCCCTTCTTCTCTTTCAGCAGAAGCATCTTAATCATACTAAACAGAACTATCCCCCTGTGAAGTAAATATCCTCACCTTCTAGACTGGGAACTTCCTTCATCACCTCAACTTAAGAAGGGGTTCTAGCCCTGCAAAAATTAGTGTGCAGACTTGCCACAAGGCCCTTCACATTTGGAGAAGTCCCCTTGGGGGGGTCCAGATCTAGTCTAGTGGCTTGGTCACTTGTCATACAAGCAAATACCCTCTGAGAGGGGCAGAGCCTGCTCACAGTTTAAGTTTGCAGGGCTAGAACCCCTTCTTAAGTTGAGGTGATGAAGGAAGTTCCCAGTCTAGAAGGTGAGGATATTTACTTCACAGGGGGATAGTTCTGTTTAGTATGATTAAGATGCTTCTGCTGAAAGAGAAGAAGGGAAGATGAGGGAAGATATGGTAAGACTGATGATTTGCTTTCATCTGATAACCACAGCAGCCCTGTGGCCAGATTCAAACAACATCACTGTCTGAGAAATACCAGTTTAACTAAATATTTTTTTTTAATGAATAACTTTCCCAAAGATTTTCTTGTGAGGCAGCAATGGGATTTTACAAAGAGAACAAACAACAGACCCTTGTTACAGCCCCATTGGGCACAGCACCCTCTCTCAAGGGCTCTCACCACCACACAACTCCACCTTCCACAGACCCATAACCCTTCATGCAACCTCCTCCTTCCTGAAGTCCATGATTCCAACATATGACCCACCCTGTCACTTGGCAATGGAGCAAGTGTCCATGTTCTTCTTACTATAGGCAGCACCCAGGGTGCTTGTGAGTAAAATCTACCATTTCATTAGATGGACAAATCTCACCATTGTCTCTAAAACCTAAGATCAGCTGGAGCTTGGCATGACTTTCCAACCCACAGAAAAGCAAGCTATGAGAGCTGAAACTGTCTCTGAAGTCCCTTCTCCAAACCTGGAACCATTTCTAATAGGAACCTTACCTCTCATGAAAATAGGCATGTATTATGGGGTTGGTCCAAAAGGCCCTTCAGCCCAAATTTCTCCAGCCTCAGGCTGAAAATTCTTGTCCCTGGAGTTACTAATGGTTGGACACAAAGGCTTGGCTCATGAAAGGCCACTTAAATGCATGAACAATGAAATGCTATATGTTGATTATACCACAATTTTTTTCCAAAAAATTGCATGGCCGGTGGAAAATGATAGTATAATGTAACAAAAGAACAAAAGTCAAATTTACAATAATCCTACATTGTGAATATATTTAATGTCCCTGAACTGTACACTTAAAAATGGTTAAAATGGCCAATTTTAGATTATGTACATTTCACCACAATTTTTTAAAACTCCATAAAGAGGGACGCCTGGGTGGCTCAGTTGGTCAAGCATGTGCCTTCAGCTCAGGTCATGATCTCAGAGTCCTAGGATCGAGTCCCAAAATGGGCTCCCTGCTCAGTGGGAAGTCTGCTTCTCCCTCTCCCTCTGTGTGCTCTCTCTCTCTAATAAACAAATAAATAAATCCTTAAAAAAATAATAAAATAAAACTCCATGAAGAGATTACATATAGTTTTGTCCCTTTTCTTTCTTTTTTATATTTTCTATGGCAACTATACACATATGTCCTCTGTCTGCATCTACATCTATATATCAATATGTACACACATATATTCTATATATAATACATAAATATATATAGCATATATGTATATATAAGTTATATACATATATTTTAATAAGCACGTATTATTTTACGGGCAGCAACATAGTGTATTCAACACACTATATTACATATTGTGGAATAAGCAGGCCCTTCAGAATCAGAGAGACCTGCATTTAAATTCTTGTTTCATCATTTACTATTTTTGTTCCTTTGGGTTCTAAATTTCATTTTCCTCATCTATAAAACTGGTATAATACCTATCTTGCAAATCTCTTGTGAGGACAAACAATAACAAATGCAAAGCACATATCGCAGTGTCTAGCGCATAGAAGACCAGATATTCTTAGTTTTTATAATGAGAAAAAAATAAGCCTTATCTTCAAATGATGAATAAACAAATGTATGGTAAATGTGTATATGTTACCTGGTAATAGTTCCCATAGTCATTTCCTATTCATTAATTCAGTTAATGTCTATTTATTGAACGTTAACTATATGCCAGGCACTGTGCTTGCCACATTAGCTGAGACCAGTTACTGAATGAATGTTTTGACACTCTTAGATGCTGAAAAGAGAACATTCAAGGCCAGCAAGATTCACAGGAGCAGGTGCATTGCAACCACAAGCTCTGGGGAAGGGAGAAAGAAAAGAAAAGCACCTGACCAGGAAGACAGGACATCTGAGCCAGGCACCTAAGATCCTGGAGCCATTCTCAAGTGGATACTTGACACAGAACCTAATTGCAGAACATTCCTTATGGCCTCTTTAGCTGATCCTTGCCCTGCTGAACCCAGTTAGCCAGATCAAAAGTCGAGGTCTTTTAGTCAGGGCTGCATTTGGCTGAAAGTCACTCTGTTTGTTTACTAGGGCTGCCATTATATCACAGACAGGGTGGTGTACACAACAATAATATACTTTCTAGGTGCCTGAATGACTCAGTCAGTTGAGCATCCAACCTTTTTTTTTTTTTTTAAGATTTTATTTAGTTATTTGACAGAGATAGAGAGATCACAAGTAGCCAGATAGGCAGGCAGAGGGGGAGGGGGAAACAGGGTCCCCACTGAGCAGAGAGCCCAATGCAGGGCTCAATTCCAGGACCCTGAGATCATCACTTGAGCGGAAGGCAGCGGCTCAACCCACTGAGTCACCCAAGCACCCCAGCATCCAACTCTTGATTTCAGCTCAGGGCATGATCTTGGGGTCCTGAGATTGAGCCCCACCTCGGGCTCTGGGCTCAGTGCAGAGTCTCCTAGAGATGCTCTCTCTCCCTCTTCTTCTGCACCCCCATGCTTGTGCTCTATAAATAAATAGTCTTTTTTGTATTTATTTATTTTCCTTAGGGCACCTGGATGGCTCTGTCAGTTAAGCATCTGCCTTCAGGTCAAGTCCTGATCTCATAGTCCAGGGATAGAGCCCCACATCGGGCTCCCTGCTCAGCTTCTCCCCCTCCCTCTCCCTCTGCCTTTCCCCCTGCTTGTGTCTCCCCCTTTCTCATTCACTCTCTCTCAAACAAATAAATGAAATCTTTAAAAATAAATAATAAATAAATAAATAAATTTTTAAAATAAAAATTTATTTCCTCACAGTTCTGTAGGCTGGAAGTCCAATATCAGCGTGTCGTCAGATTTCATTTCTTCTGAGGCCCCTCTCCTTAGCCTATAGACGCCTGTCTTCTCTGTGTGCACTCATATACATATTTCCTATGTGTAACAGCCCCTGGTATCTCTCTGTGTGTCCAAAGTTCCTCTTCTTGTAAGGACACTGCCAAGATAGGCTTAGGGCCCCCGTCTGACCTCATTTAACCTTAATTACATCACTAAAGGTCTTATCTCCAAATATAGTCACATTTTGAGATACTGGGGTTTAGAATTTCAACATATGAATTTGAGGGGACAGAGTTCAGCCCTTAACAGCCACCAAAACTCTACCTTAAATAAGGAGTCCTGGGCGCCTGGGTGGCTCAGTGGGTTAAGCCGCTGCCTTCAGCTCAGGTCATGATCTCAGGGTCCTGGGATCGAGTCCCGCATCGGGCTCTCTGCTCAGCAGAGAGCCTGCTTCCTCCTCTCTCTCTGCCTACTTGTGATCTCTCTCTGTCAAATAAATAAATAAAATCTTAAAAAAAAAAAAAAAAGGAGTCCTGTGTCATATGTAACAAGAAATCTGGAAGTAGTTGTTCAGGGCTACTACTCAAAGATATGATCAGGGACCCTGCTTCTTCTGTTTTCCTGACTTCCATCCCTAATGTGGTTTTCAATCTCAAGGTCACAAGATGGTCACTGCACTTTTACTCCAAGCAGATGGCAAAGGGCCTAAAGTTACACTAATTAGAGCGTGTCTCTTCTCATTATTTTCCCAGAACCACCACAAGGTGACTTCCACTCCCACCTTATTGGCCAGAATGTCACACAGCGGCCCCTAGCTGCAAAGGAGTCAAGGAAAATGAGCATTGCGCCCTGCAGTCATGCTTTCCCTGACAAGATCAGGCTTTCACTGCCAAAGGACAAAAGGAGAATGGCACTTGCGTTAGAATTAGCAGTGCCTCGGGGCACCTGACTGGCACAGTTGGTTAAATGTCCCACTCTTGGTTTGGGCTCAAGTAGTGATCTCGGGATCATGAGATCGAGCCCCATGTCCAGCTCCATGCTCAGCACGAACTCTACTTAGGTTTCTCTCTCTCCCATTCCCTCTACTCCTCCCCACCCCAAGTAAATGAATAAATAAATCTTTATAAAAAGGTAGAATTAGCAGTGCCTTCCCCAGTAAGGTGGTGAAGGTTCTACTGCTCTAATGGTGGGCACAGGAAATCCTGGAGGAAAAGTGCTGTGTTGCTGGGGAAATACTGTGATTATCATTCAGGGGGGAAGCCCACTAGCCCTCATAATCAGGAGGAGATACTTGGAGTTTCCCTAGGCTAGAAGAGAGGGAGCAGATGCAGCCAGAAATAGACTTTAGGGAGCAAAAGAGAAGGAGAAGGAAGGTAAGGATAACTGGGGGCAAAGATGGGCAAATGAAATTCTATTTTTTCTTGTTATGTTTAAAGATTTCTTTTTAAAGATTTTATTTATTTATTTGAGAGAGAGCAGAGCAAGAAAGTGCAAGTGAGCGGGAGTAGGGTTAGTGGGAGAAGCAGGCTCCCCACTGAGCAGGGAGACTGAGTCAGGGCTCAATCCCAGGACCCTGGGATCATGACCTGAGCCAAAGACAGATGCCTAACCTACTGAGCCACCCAAGCATCCCATTATTTTTATTTTTAAATAACCCCTGCATCCAACATAGGGCTCAAACTCAAAACCCTGAGATCAAGAGTCGCATGCTCCATGAACTGAGCCATCCAAGTGCCCTGGGCTATTGAAAATTTTAAAAGGAAGAGCTTGGGGGAACCTGGATGGCACAGTCAACTGAAAAACTGACTTTTGGTTTGGATTTAAGTCCTGACCTTGGCGTCATGAGAATGAGCCCTGTGTTTGGCTCTGTGCTTGGTACGGAGCCTGCTTAAGATTCTGCCCCCACCACCTTGATCACTCTCCAAAATAAATAAATAAATCTTTTTAAAAATAAAATAAAAAAGGAGAAGCCTGATGGTGGAATGGCCAAGATGGGATTTGGAGCAAACAAAACATCCAGAGAATAAGGCAGTACAGTGGAGAGTGCAAAGTACCTCCCACTCAGGGAACTTCTGCAAAGTCCACATTGTTCATTAATGTTTTATTGGTTGGGGGAGGGGCACTCTGAAGGGACACTGAGTTTCAAGTCAAAATTGGTGGTGGCTACACAGATACTGCTCACAGTCAATCCCAGGAGCTTGGAAAGGGAGCCTCTGAATCCCTAGGAGTCCACAGACATGAGGGACATGTCCTGGGCTTTCACAGACTGAGAGCTGATAAAGGGCTGAGTCAAGGGGTTTGGGGGCCCCCAACAATCATCCAAGCTTCATAAGGGAAGGACAGTGCCTAGAAAAGACGTGATTTCTTTCTGAAATGTCTCTTCCACTGCTACCTGACCTGGGTAAGAGGAAACCACCTTATATTAAAAGATGGCTCCAAATCTGTCCTCTCTAGGTTACCTCTGTTCAATGAGAGAATTTTCCAAGGATCTGCTCTCAGTCAACAGCCAGCTGCACACTGCCCATATCCCTTCCTTGCTCTATATTTTACATACTACATATCACCATCTGGCATACTATACTTTTGACATATTTATTTGCTTATTGTTTATCTCCCTCAACTCCAATAGAAGCCCCACGAAGGCAGGGACTTTGTTTGTTTTCTTCATGCCATATTCCCAGCTCCTGGCACACAGTAGATGCTCAGTAAACATGTGTGAATCAGAGACATGATCTCCCAACACAGTACTAGCTGAAAACTGATGAAGTCTGTCTGGGTCATTAAGGTGTTTGCCTTTTAGTATAGAAATCCAGGAGTTTTTGTAACATGAAGACTCTAATTAAGTCTCCAAGTCAATCATGCATTAAGTCTCCAAATCAAGCATCTCAGACCAACTGACAGACTCATGTGGGAGACACTTGAAGGCAGACAGAACTTCCTGACCCACTTCCACTCATCCCTTGGAACCAGCTGTTTGCTTCCGAGGGATAAATCCCACAGGAGAGGTGAGTGGGGTGCTGAGTGAGCAGGGAGAGTGGGGTCAGGACCTGGGTCTAGCCTCCCTGGGCCGCTTTTCCTTCCAGGGCTCTTGCACCAGCCCACTGTCCTGCATCAGCGCCTCTACCTCATGAGGAACTGCAGTGTTGTTCCGAGGGAGTTTATGGCGTGATTAATATGGAAATATGCAACGGTGCTGCCGCTAGCTGCTCACCCTTTATTAATAACAGTTATTCACAGCCCAGGAGTCAAAGGCGTTTCTGCTTGGGTGTTCATTAAACCTGGCCCCATAAAGAGTAGGAGAAAGGCAATAAATCAGCACTGGATCCAACCACGTCGTGTCCCTGGGGGTAGAGGTCTGTACCGTCAGAAAGTCAGTGACAACCAGAGAAGCTAAGCTCTGTGAGAGCCTGCTCACCAAGCAGTAAACTGGACAGACGAGCCCACGGTGATCAGCTCTGGGCCACCCTAATCCCCCACCCGCTCCTGAGGAGGGAGGTCTAGGACCAGGTCCCGTCATATTCAGATACCCTCCAGCAATGGAGAGGTGAGGAAAGAAAGACAGAGGGAAAATGAGGCACTGCAGCAACCCCCTGGACTCCCACAGGTTCCAGTGACCCTGGAATGAGAGGTTCCGGGTTATGACAGGAAAGGGAGGGAGAACACTGATCCAATACACATATGCTTCCTGAGGAAAACTGGGGGACCAGAGCTGAGGAAATAAATAACGTCCATGTGGGGTTTATAGTTGACAAAACTGTTGTTCTTGTCATTTATTTTTGTGATTTTACCACATTTCACACTCCACGTGTGTTCAGTCTTAACACAGTGATTTGTTATTTCTCATGATTCTGTGGGTTGCCTAGGCTCAGCTTCCTAATGTGCAACTCGATCTTAAGATGGCCCCCACACAGAAGCTACAAGGCCTCCAAAGGTCTGGGCCAAGGAGTCACACTATGTTATTCCTACCACACTCACTGGTCAAAGTCACAGGGCCAGGCTGGGAGAGGGGCAGAGGGGCAGAGGGAGAGGGGCAGAGGGAGAGGGAGAGGGAGAAGCAGACTCCCTCCTGAGCAGAGAGCCCCACTTGGGGCATGAACCCAGGATCCTGGGATCGTGATCGGAGCCAGAGGCCGACATTTAACCAACTGGCTCAGTTGGTTAAATTGCCCTGTTGGAAGGGAATTTTAGAAGGTCCTCCTACCCAGACTCTCTTCGGTCAGACCAGACACTGGATCTCCATTTTCCTATGAAGGCCCTTGTAGGCTAGATGGTGAACACATGGTCATCCAGAGAGAAAGTAGGCCTGCTTTGTTGAAAGGTATGTGTTGTGGCTGATGGACAGTAAGCTGTACACATGCCACCTCTCCCATCAAGAGGGCGTTGGCTTCTCTCCCATTGAACCCAGCCTGGCGTCTACGGCCATACCACCCTGAACGCGCCCGATCTCGTCTGAACCCAGCCTGGCCCTGTGACTTTGACCAGTGGAGTGTGGTAGGAACGACGTAGTGTGACTCCTTGGCCCTTCCCCATCCCTCCCCCCAGCTTGTGCTCTTTCTCTTTCAAATAAATAAATAAAATCTTTTTTAAAAATGAAATAAAATAAAATTCCCTTGTGAGTGTGTGCCTTTCTCTACATCACAAAGGCTTTCAATTAAAAATGACTTAATTTGGGACGCCTGGGTGGCTCATTTGGTTAAGTGTCTGCCTTCAGCTCAGGTCATGATCGCAGGGTCTGGGGTTGAGTCCTGCATGGAATGGGGCTCCTTGCTCAGCAGGGAGCCTGCTTCCCCCTCTGCCTGCCACTCCCCCTGCTGGTGCACGCTCTCTCTCTCTCTCTCTGACAAATAAATAAATAAACAAACAAACAAACAAACAAAATCTTCTTTTTTAAAAGTTCTAAATTACAAAAAAAAAAAAAAACTTTAATTTATTCTTTGAACTTCAAGGCATTAAAAAAAGGTGAAAACCTATCTTCCTTCAGCCATCAAGCCTTAAATCTTAAACTACGTTTACTGATCTTTTACTTCCACCAGTGAGGTCAGAACCAATAGGCTCAGCTGAATTTTCTCCTCAAATTTCTGTTGGCCTGCATTTTTCTATCATAAAGGAAAGACGACAATTTGGATCCAGAGTCAAAAAGAAGATCCTTTCTCAGCGTTTCTGTGGGAGAGCATGAGACTGACAAATGAAAGGGGAGATTGCATCAGACTGTAGGAAAAGAGGTATCAGTACAGGATTTTTGAACCAAACAAACAAGAGTTACGTGAGATGGTAAAGGAATTACTCGCTCAAACAATAATAAGTTTCTTCCTTGAAAAGCGCCCGTTATTGGTCTACGTGTACAACACAAAAATCTTCCTTTTAAAAAAAAAAGAAAAAAATTTAAAGTATCAGAAACACAAGTTCTTTTATACAAAATTCCAAGTATTATTGAATAAATTTCTTCTTGAAACTGATCCAAAGTCCCTGAAAATTCCAAAACTTGCTCACATAGATCACTAGCCTCATGCTTCTCTGTACTATTGCTTGAGGGGTTATTGGTTTGGTTGGTTGGTTTTTGGGGGGTTTTTGCTTTTGCTTTATTTTTACATAAAATGTCATGAAAGCATCACATAAATTTGATTTGCAAGTACAACATCTCTCACACCCTTAAACGCTGCCACCTGCATACCAGCATCTGACCTGCTGCTCTGTGGACATTTCTAGAACACCTGGAAGAACCCTTTGGGCAGGATCCCATGCAGGAAACTAAAGAATGAGTCACGACCAGCCAGACTCTCACTGCAAACTGCATGACTCTGAGCATCTTTTACTGATACTAAATACATAGCAGGATCCTGATAGTAACTTTCAGTCCTCCACATAAGAAACCAGTAAAAACCCCATCCTGTTCTTTTTTTTTTTTTTTAAGATTTACTTATGTATTTGTCAGAGAGAGCACGCACACTCACGCACAAGCAGGGGGAAGGGGCAGCGGGAGAGGGAGAGAGAGAATTTCTTCAGACTCCAAGCTGAGGGGGCAGCCCAACACGGGGCTCCATCTCACCATGCTGAGATAGTGACCGGAACGGAAACCATGAGTCAGACACTTAACGGACTGAGCCACCCAGGTGCTCTGCCCAACCCTGTTCTTTTCCCACATCTTCTACATGAAGATGCCTCTTCCCTTAAGCCAGGACCCATATTGTTACTTGCAGGAAATCTCTGCCAAAGCTGTAATATAAGAAGTCACCTTACATACCAAGTATTTTATGCACTTATAATAATGTTAAGGGCTGCTTCCCCCAATGCGACCTGCTATCAGCTTCTATGTTTCCCTGGGAACAATCGCTTTGTGTTCAGCCCACATTCCAGAGAAGGAAGGGAGAGCTTTGTTGTTCTTGCTAGCTTGTCAAAGGTGACCTCCACCTCAGGCTCTCTCTCACCCACTCTCACCATCTGCTTGGTCCCTCATTCACACATTCATAGCCACTGTCACATGGGCCACACAAGTCTCAAAGTCCAGATCACAACCGTCCTAGAGCTGCCAGCCACTCGAGATTACAAACTCCAACCCTCTCGTTGCAGAGATGAGGAAACCAAGACCCACAGAAGAGAAGTCATTGACTGGTGTTTGCACAGAAGGAAAAGACTAGAACTTGAGGCTCCTAACTTCTGAACAATTCAAATGGGGCTGACTTTGGCTTCCAGACCGACCACAGAGACTTGGTAGAGAGTGGGGATCTCTCGAGTCTCTGGGTCACCTCCCAAGCCCCTGCTTCCAGCTGCCCCTGCCTTCTAAGTTCCTCTGCACCCCTTCCCTGGCCATGGCTCACATGTATCTAATGGAAGTGTCCACAAGCAGGGCCAGCTTCATGGGTGTGGGACCTGTGTGGTCACTTGGGGCGCAGCTGGTTTTAAAGTTCTGCTGCCGCCATCTTGAAATTTTGGGCAGTGTTCGGACACACCCCACACACTTCGCACTGGGCCCTGAAAGTGACATAGCCAGTCCCATGCAGAGTACATACCAATGAAACAGTCAGCCCTGACTACCAGCAGGAGACACAGAGATCAAAACTCTCCTTCACGCACTGAGTGTGGGCAGAACACGTTACAAAGCCACAGTGACCTCCCCCATATTTCTCTTCCAAGGAGGATGAGCAAGGAGATCAATAAGAATCATCATTAAGAGTCTCCCCTCCCTGTGCTGTGGGCGCAGGGAGGCAACCCTGCCCTGATCCCCGGGGCAAGTGCAACCTTGGGCCAATTAACAGACCTCTCTGAGGCCTTGTTCTTTCTTCTCTCCAATTATAAAAGCAATAAGCGCTCATTATAGAAAAACTGAAAAGCACAGGAAAACAGAAGGAAAGGCACCTATAACCTCATTATCTAAGTAGCTCCATTGTGAACACTTCGGGCTTTTCTCCAGCCTTCCCTCTGTGTCTGAGTTTCGCATTTTCACATAGGCAAGGAAAGCCCGCCTCCTTCCCCCTCCGGAAAGAGGATTGGTGCTCTCTGGGGGCTTCTTCTTGGCAGCCTATGGGTCGAAGGGAGAACTGCTTGCGGACTTCAGGGACGGTGACAGAATGTGGGCCTTGCCCCATTCCTAGGCCTCTCAGACCTGGCCTGAGGCTTTCACGTTCCCAGAAAACAAGAGTCCATGCTCAGTCCCCTTTGCAAACTGGAAGCCCATTAGCTCCTCAGAGGCTATACCCTGTCTTCATGAAGGCCCAGAGCGACTGGGGAATTGCTCTTGGGGACAGAGCCCACAGGGAAGCTGGGCACCAGGCACCGGGTCTCGGTAACGAAGGGGGCATCTGGAAGGACCTGGGCCTGCTGATCTACAGGTTCGGTCTGATGGCCCACGCAGGGGCTGTCCGTCACGGGGTTCGTTAGCAGAGCATTTTCATCTGAGTTGGGTGCCAATATTTAAAACTTGGCAGCAGCTGCTCTCGGAAATCAGGAGACCTGGCAGCTCTGGGCACACAGGTCCACACAGTGACAGCTATCCAGAGATGGAGCCCCTGTGTGGCCGCGGCCTCCAGGCCCCTCCATTTCTCCCCTAACCTGCTCCTCAGCCCCAGGCCTGCTTGCCGTGGGGCGTGCTGGGGTTCAGTGGCATGTAGGCCCAGGGGAGATGTGAACAAGGTTCCTATCCTCTGTCCTTACACTTTTTTATAGTCTACTTTTTTTCACGGCCCATCATCACAGAAGCAATTAGTAATGAAGGGAAAGCAACCAAAAAGCAATCAGCATTATCCCGATGGGGAATTTAACCATGACCATGGGCTGAAATGCTGTGAAGCCAAACTTTGTTCAGTACATCTTCTTTCCTAACAGGAACAAAGAGAGGTTACCATGGCAACAGGGGCTTGGAGCTTGGCGGTCAGTGTTGCTGACGCTGGTGCTGACCACTCGGCAATCAGAAAGCGGGTGGGCAGTGGGGGTGGGGGCATAGAGCAAAGCGGAGGAGCAAACACTGGCTGCAAATGTGAAAACCTTTAGTTTGGTTGTTAGCTCTCTTCTGTGTTTGGCTTTATGTCTGGCAAGCGTGGACAGTTGCTTCTACGGGCTGCCCTTTGGATTTGGCGGGTAAGAAAGACTCATTGACCCAATTTCTTCCTTTTCCTTCATCGTGTGTGGGAGCAGTGTCCCCTATACTGGTTTTGAGGAGCTCTTGGCATCTGTGTACGATTCATTCCTTCAGTAAGCACTTACCGAGCCCCTACCGTGGGAACAAAACAGACACGGTTCCTTGCAGAGGTAAAATCACAGACAGATGATCAGACTGAAACGGGGTTGGCTCCTCTGCAGGGAAAATGCAGGTAACTATAAAAATTACTAAAGACCTTTTTGTTTTATTCCGTTAACACCTGATCAGGGGGCATCTGGGTGGCTCAGTCGGTTAAGCACATGATTCCTGATTTCAGTTCAGGGCATGATCTCAAGGTCTTGAGATGGAGCCCCAAGTCCAGCTCTGCACTCAGCAGGGAGCCTGCTGGAGATTCTCTCTCCTTCCCTCTGCTCCTCCCCCAACTTGTGCATGTGCATACGCATGCGCTCCTCTCTCTCGCTCTCTCTCTCAAATAAATACATACATCTTAATAAAAAAGATGCTCTCGGGCGCCTGGGTGGCTCAGTGGGTTAAAGCCTCTGCCTTCAGCTCAGGTCATGATCCCAGGGTCCTGGGATCGAGCCCCACATCGGGCTCTCTGCTCTGCGGGGAGCCTGCTTCCTCCTCTCTCTCTGTCTGCCTCTCTGCCTACTTGTGATCTCTGTCTGTCAAATAAATAAATAAAATCTTTAAAAAAAAAAAAAAAAAAAAAAAAAAAAAAGATGCTCTCACCCTCTCCCTCTGATCCACCTCCCCTTTTCTAGAAAAAAAAAATAAAAGAGTATAAGGGTAAGCCTAATTTACAATGGAAGTGCCTAGAAGTTCTCAGAAAGGCCATTTCCCTAAAACTAGAGGATGAACATGAAGAAATCAGGCAATGGGTCTTCACAGCAGAAGAGCAAACACAAAGGCTCCAAGGTGTGCAAAACATGAGCACATTCTAGGAACAGAAGAGCTGCTGTGATGCACAGTAAACAAGGGGACAGCAGCCCACGATGAAGCTGGAGAGAGAGGTAGGGGCCAACTTGCAAGTAGCTTTATAGTCTATGGGGATAATTTTTTCCCAAGAGCAGTCGGGCTTTGAAACAAAGTGGCTGTATGGAGAAGAGGTGAGAAAAGAGATTATGACAGGTTGAATTAAGTAGTGGCAGGCAGGGTGAAGAGAAGGGAATGATTTGAGATCACTTTTAAAGGGCTAGGGGAAAGAGTATTCAAGGCTGACAATAAAGGAAATTCAAGGCTCACACACAATAAAGGAAATAGAAGTTAAAACCACATAGAGATACCAACTCTCCCCCTATCAAATAAACAAAAACCTAGAAACTTCACAAAACATGGTGACGATAAAGCTATGGAGAAACAGAAATTCTCTTACATTGCTGATAGGAATGCAAAATGGCACAATCCCTGTGAAAGGGAATTTGGCAACGTCTAGCAAAACTAAATCTGCGTTTGCCTTTTGTACCAGATATCCTACTTCTATCCCAAAGAAACACCAACAAAAATAAAGGAAAAAAAAGTATCTTTGCACAGAACTATTCGTCGCAACACTATTTATAATAGCAAAAGCCTGAGAAACCCAAATATCCATCAATAATAGAAGATACACTTTCACATCACTCAGCAATTCCATTCCCAGACATTTGCCAAAGAGAAATAGAAGTCCATCCCCAAAAAGATCCACATGGGAATGTTTATTGCAGCCCTAATCATACCTTCCAAAAACTGGAAACAACCAAAATACCCCTCCCCTGGCGAAGGGATAAATGACAGTATCCACTGTATGGGTATACAATGGAATCCACTCAGCAATCAAAAAGAAAACAAGCACACAAAACATAGATCTCAAAGGCATTGTGCTAAGTGTGAGAAGCCAGACACAAAGGCTACCTACTGTAGGCCTCCACTTACATGAAATTCTGGAAAAGGCAAGACTACAGCGACAAAGCAGACCAGTGGCTGCCAGGAGCTGGGGTTGAGGGAGAAGGCCCGACAACAAAGGACACAAAGGAATTTGGGGGGTTGGTAGAAATGGTCTACATCTTATTGGTCGTGGTGGTTACATGATTAAATTCAAAATTCATTGAAATTGTATGCTTAAATTTTGTGACTTTCATTTTACTTAAATTATACCTCAATAAAGGCCAATTTGGGGGACCCGCTGGGTGGCTCAGTTGGTTAAGCATCTGTCTTCAGCTCAGGCCATGATCTCAGCCCCAAGTCAGGCTCCCTGTTCATCGTGGAGTCTGCTTCTCCTTCTCTCTCTGCCCATCCCCCCGATCATGCACACTCTCTCTCCCTCGCTCTATCTCAAATAAATAAATAAAATCTTAAAAAAATAATAATAAAGGCCAATTTTATTTCAGAGTAAGGAGAAGGAAGGAAGGGTATTCTAACTGGTGACTTTGTAAGGTTGCTAGGGTACCAATTCACTATGCTAAAAAATTATAATTAAAGGGAAAGAATCAAGTAGTTCAGTACCTGTACAGACTACATTTCAGGGTGCAGCCTCTACCCTGGTCCTTTTAGATTCTGCTAAACATCAGACTCACGAGCCAACAACAGGCCTCTGGGGGGCCATAGTGCAGGAACACAAATGGCCAGCTGCCGCTTCCAGTCGGCGATGAGAGAAGAATTAGGCACAAACAAGTCAGCTGCGAAAGACTGGGAGCAGGGGACAACAGTGGAAAAGGACTGCTGCCACGAGCAACTCCACAGTCTCACTTTTATTGGATAGAAAACAATAGCCAACAGAAGGATTGATGAAGGTCAAATGTTAATCCCGTCTTGCAGACAAGCAAGAAGGAGGCTAAAGTTTATAGTTAAACAAGCACATTCAAAGGACTCATCTAACTAACAACGGGCGCTTCTGGGAAGAGAAAGGAGCGATAACGGATAAGGGAAGCAGGCGGTTTTTGTTCCACCCTGAGCTGACCGGGCGTTCCTGGGTGCTCGGCTTCCCTGAAGTAGGCGGCGCTCCGCCCTGGGCAGGCCGGGCGTCCAGGCTGCACGGCTTCAGGGTCGTACATCGTCCTTCTCCCCAAAGACCTGTTGTCAGTATCAGTATTTTTTAAGGCCATGTCTAAATGTGCTTGGCAACAAGTAAAATCCTCCAGGGGTTACAGTTTAAGTAACAAATTGTTCCGAGGGGCAGCAGCAGCCAGCAGGGCAGCACCAGGCACCCCTCCTCCACGGACATGTCCTAGGCCATGCAGCAGCCCAAGAGCCACCCCAGGAGCTGTCCTCTCCCCAGGGAACAGCTCAGTGCTGGGGAAGGAGAACTCCCTAGGACCGGTGCAGGAGACATGCTGGGGCAGAAGCCTCATGCCCCTACAGGAAGCAATATCTCTGCAACGGTCAATAGGCAAGAGCTTCTGGGGTGCTCACAGGAGTCCCTGCACTCAGGGAATCCATGGTTGATCTTCCAAGGCATTTCCAAAGAGGGATGTGACAGTCCTCTGAGTTGACCTGCCCCTCCTTCCACACCTCCATGGTTGATTCAGACCAGGGTGGACTCCTGGCCCAAGGCCAGCCATTCTGCCAGCTGACCAGCAACCAGCCCACTCACAATTTAATTAACCTTACTTCACACCATACACATACAAAAATTAATTCTACAAGGACGGAAGACCTATAGTGAAAAGCTTCTAGATATATAAATAATATATATAGATATATAGATATATATAATATATAGATATGTATTGTAGATATAGATATATAGATATATATAGATATATATCTATTTGTCTTCTAGATATATAAATACATAAATAAAGCTTCTAGAAAAAAAACACAGGTGAATCTGTCATGAATCTCTAAGTGTGTGCAAATACATTTTGAACAGACAACAAAAGGCATTAGCCACAAAAGGAAAGATTAAGAACTCTGATTACAGTATAATTAAGGATTTCTGTTAAGAGCCACCATTAAGGGAGTAAAAATTCAAGTCACAGATTAGAAAAAGATATCTGTGACACATTTATCTCTGAAAGGCTCCTATTGAAAATATACAAAGAACCCTTACAAATTACTAAGAAAAAGACAACCCAATTTTAAAAAGGAAAAACCTGGTGACAATTTCACAAAAGAGGATATCCAAATGGCCAATACATGTATGAAAAAGTGCTCAGCATTACTACATAGGAATGGATACAAAGTGGGGGGAAACCCCAATAAGATACTGTGACACACCCACCAGGATGGCCACCAGCAACAAGAGATGGTGAGGGCATGGGGCTCCTCGGACTCTAGGTCCTACCAGAGGCATAGTAAAATTATACGACCACTTTATAAAACAATATGGCAGCATCCATTCAAACCAAACAGGCCTTTAGCTGTGACCCAGAAACCCCCGTCATAGGCCCAGACTCCTCAAAAAATATACAAGAATATACACAGTAGCTTTGTTCATTGTAACCAAAACTGGAAACTCAAATGCCCACACAAAGGAAAATGGATTTTTTTTTTAGATTTTATTTACTTATTTGATAGAAAGCAGAGCAAGAGAGAGAGAAATAGAGAGTGCACATGAACAGGAGTGAAGGGCAGAGAGAGAGGGACAAGCAGACCCCTCGCTGAGTGGGGAGCCTGACAAGGGGCTTAATCGCAGGACCACAGGATCATGACCCAAAGTGGAGGCAGATGCTTAGCTGATTGAGCCACCCAGGAACCCCAAGGAGAATGGATTTTAAATTCAATTTATTCATGCTGTGAACAAGGACAGAGCAAAAAAGAGAGAGAAGACAGAGAGGATTGCTGCCCCACACAAAGTCATGGCTGAATCCTGAAGACATGATGGAAAGAAGCCAGATATATAAGAATATACATTGTTTGTCTGTGGTGATGGAACTCAGAACGCCCGTTGCCTTTAGGGAAAGGGTGTGGAGGGGGATGGGACACGAGAGGTTTCTGGAAAGCTGGAAGCATTCTCTGATATTTCTTAATATCAGCATCATCAGGTGTTGAAATTCATCTGTAACACTCTACTGTGTTAAATTTAATATCTATGTCAAGTCTAATCTAATCTCTGTCAAATACATGTGTGTTAAATCTTTTTAAAAAATTAATCATCTAACTAAGAGACCATGTGTGAATCTGGGAACGCATGCAGGGTAAGCTCCAGAGTGAGCCCCTGGCAGCCCCAGGCTACAGAAAGAAGACAAGGGGCTATGGCGGGGAAGCCAGCTCCAGAGCAGAGAATGGGACAGGAGGGATTAGAAGCCTCAGGAAGGTGGTGGGAAGACCCTGAGAGTCAGGGGACAGGGTCGCTACTGAGTCTCTGGCCCCAGCTCTAAGTCCTGACTTCTTTCAGCAAAACCTCAGCATTCCAACCATAAACCCCGTCATTACTTGAGGTGACCCGTGTGGAACCAAACCTTGTGATTTGCTCTCTAGTCACTTGTTTCCAAATGTAAAACTCAAAAATGGAGAATCTGGGTAAGCAGCTGATAGGAGTAGAAACTGGTATATTTTCTAGAAGACAGTTTTTGTAATATAAAGCAAAAGACTTAAAAATGAATACACCCTAGGAATCTTTAGGTCAATATTTAGATATTCCAGAGATTTGTTTAAAAAGCAAAAAACAGGGGCACCTGGCTGGTTCAGTTGTAAGAGCATGCAATTCTTGAGCCCCACTTACATAGAGATTATGTAAATTTTTTAAAAAAGCAAGAAAGGAAAATAACCAATTTGTCTAACAATAGCGTTAAACTCTTCATCCGTCCTATGATTTCTTTTTGACTTTTTTAAGATTTTATTTTTAAATAATCTCTACACCAACATCGGGCTTGAACTCACAACTCAAGATCAAGATCTGTGTGTTCCACACATAGACCAGTGGAAAAGAGTAGAGAGCCCAGATATGGACCCTCAACTCTATGGTCAAATAATCTTCAGCAAAGCAGGAAAAAACATATGGTGGAAAAAAGACAGTCTCTTCAATAAATGGTGCTGGGAAAATTGGACAGCTATATGTAGAAGAATGAAACTTGACCATTCTCTTACACCATACACAAAGATAAACTCGAAACGTGAGGAACGAAAGACCTCAACGTGAGGCAGGAATCCATGAGAATCGTAGAGGAGAACATAGGCAGTAACATCTTCGATATTGGCCACAGCAACTTCTTTCAAGATATGTCTCCAAAGTCAAAGGAAACAAAAGCAAAAAATGAATTTTGGGGACTTCATCAAGATCAAAAGCTTCTGCACAGCAAAGGAAACACTCAACAAAACAAAGAGGCAACCCACAGAATGGGAGAAGATATTTGCAAATGACAGTACAGACAAAAGGCTGATATCCAGGATCTATAAAGAACTCCTCAAACTCAACACACACAAAACAGATAATCATGTCAAAAAATGGGCGAAGACATGAACAGACACTTCTCCAATGAAGACATACAAATGGCTATCAGACACATGAAAAAATGTTCATCATCACTAGCCATCAGGGAGATTCAAATTAAAACCACATTGAGATACCACCTTACATCAGTTAGAATGGCCAAAATCAACAAGACAGTAAACAACATGTGTTGGAGAGGATGTGGAAAAAGGGGAACCCTCTTACACTGTTGGTGGGAATGCAAGTTGGTGCAGCCACTTTGGAGAACAGTGTGGAGATTCCTTAAGAAATTAAAAATAGAGCTTCCCTGTGACCCTGCAGTTGCATTCCTGGGTATTTACCCCAAAGATACAGATGTAGTGAAAAGAAGGCCCATCTGTACCCCAATGTTATAGCAGCAATGGCCACAGTCACCAAACTGTGGAAAGAACCAAGATACCCTCCAACAGACGAATGGATAAGGAAGATGTGGTCCATATATGCTACGGAGTATTATGCCTCCATCAGAAAGGATGAATACCCAACTTTTGTATCAACATGGACAGGACTGGAAGAGATTATGCTGAGTGACATAAGTCAAGCAAAGAGTCAATTATCATATGGTTTCACTTATTTGTGGAGCCTAAGGAATAACATGCGGGACATGGGGAGATGGAGAGAAGGGAGTTGGGAGAAATTGGAGTGGGGGGAGAATCATGAGAGACTATGGACACTGAAAAACAACCTGAGGATTTTGAAGGGGTGGGGAGTGGGAGGTTGTGTAAGCCTGGTGGTGGGTATTATGGAGGGCACGTATTGCATGGAGCACTGGGTGTGGTGCATAAACAATGAATTCTGACACACTAAAAAGAAATTTTAAAAATTTAATTTAATTTAATTTAAAAAAGAGCTGCATGTTCCACCTACTCAGCCACCCAGGAGCCTCTTTTTTTGTTTTTTTAATATATTATAGGATATCATTAAACCATTCTTTATAACAGAAAAAAAAACTGGGGTGCCCAGGGGGCTCAGTGTGTTAAGCCTCTGCCTTCAGCTCAGGTCATGATCTCAGGTCCTGGGATCGAGCCCTGCATCAGGCTCTCTGCTTGACAGGGAGCCTGCTTCCTCCTCTCTCTCTGCCTGCCTCTCTGCCTACTTATGATCTCTCTCTGTGAAATAAATAAATAAAATCTTTAAAAAAAAAAAAAAGAAAAAGAAAAAAAAACTTAAGACATCTTAATGTCTATGAAAGGGATAATGATTAAATTGCATAGCCACATTCTGAATAATTATGCAATTAAAAAACAAAGAAGAAGAAGAAGAAGAGGAAGGACGCCTGGGTGGCTCAGTCAGTTAAGTGGCCAAGTCAGATTTCGGTTCAGGTCATGATCTTGGGGTCCTGGGATCGAGCCCGCATCAGGCTTCCTGTTCAGCGGGGAATCTGCTTGAGGATCCTCCCTCTCTCTCCCTCTGCCACTCTGCCACAGAGCACACTCACGTGCTCTACTCTAAAATAAATAGACCTTTCTAAAAAAGAAAAAAAAATGAGATAAATCCATATGTCCTGACATGTTGACTGAAAAAGTGTTGATACAAAAAGCAAATTGCAAATAAAACGAATGCTATGAATAGATGTTGTTGATAAATTAACAAATATGATGCTTATATATTTACATTTGCATTTAAAATGTTATTAAAGTTTAATTATTTTTTAATTTTCCTACCCATGAATTTTTTGAGTTTTTAATAATGAGTGTACTATTGATGTAATTTTTTGAACTAAAGAAAATTTTTAAATAATAATGTTGATACAAAGAAAATATACTGGCATGCCTGGGTGGCTCAGTTCGTTGGGTATCTGCCTTTGGCTCAGGTCATGATCCCAGAGTCTTGGGATTGAGCCCCACATTGGGCTCCCTGCTGGGTACGAAGCCTGTTCTCCCTCTCCCACTCCCCCTGCTTGTGTTTGCTCTCGAAGAAAATATACTGAAACCAAGATTCACGCTATATTTCTAAATTGAAAAGAAGCAATTTACAAAAGAGAATGTAGAATATGAGACCTTTTTCTGTAAACTTTCAAACCACACAAATATTAAAAGTGGATATTTTAGATATTGGTATTAAGGAAAAGATAAAATGGTAACAAGTTAAAGTGGTAAAAGTAGGCAAAATTTTTTAAATATTTATTTATTTATTTGAGCGAGAGAGGGAGAGTGAGCTTGAGATAGAGAGAGTGGGCACCAGCAGGAGGAGAGGCAGAGGGAGAGGGAGAAGCCGATTCTTCGCTGAGCAGAGAGCCCGATGCAGGGATCCCAGGACCCTGAGATCATGACTTGAGCTGAAGGCAGATGTTAAGCCAACTGAGCCACGCAGGCGCCCCTAAGCAAAATTTTTAAACAAAAAATAAGACAACATGGGGAGACAGCCATTTTCACAGTCACTGGGACAGCATACACTGGGACATATCTGGAAAACAATGTGAAATTGTGTTTTTATCAGTCTTAAAACTACTTATAATTTTTGTCCAAAAATATGATCTAGAACTCTATTCTCAAGAAATAATCCCAGAGATGCAGTCAAAGATTGTACACCAAGATATTCCTAACAGTATAATTTGTAACAACAGAAAACTGGAAACTGTGTGGAGTTCCAATATAACTGTTTTCAAAGATGCAGAACAAAATCAGAAAACCATAAACTAAAATTATAACAATGCTTTCTTCATTGGTTGAAATATATTTTTATTTTATTTATTACTGTCTCATATTTTTTAAACTTACTAGTGGCCCTTTACTGTTTTTTACCATTGGGAAGAGAAAGGATTTTTCTAAAAACAATAATAAGCCAATAATCATTGTTTTTTCTATGATTTCTCTCATATGAGGGACCTAGAGCAGTCACATCCATGGAGACATAAGTAGAATGGTTTGGGCCAGAAGTGGGGGGAGGGAGAATAGGGGAGTTAATGGATACAGAGTTTCAGCTGGGGAAGACAGCAAAATTCTGGAAATGTATGATGGCTATGGATAACAATATAAATGCATATAATCCCACAGACCTGTACACTTAAAAATGGTTAAAATGGTAAATTTTGTTATATACCTTTTAACCACAATTTTTTAAAAAGTACAGTCCGTAAGTTTTTGAGTAGTTTCTATGGACTGTTCCATTTATAATTCTTCCAAGTAAACGTTTCTAACTAACCGTAAGGAGTGACAGATCATTAGGAATCCTCAGGAGTGATTAGATAGAGGACAAACCCAGGAAGAAAGCCACCTCAGTGTGCCAAAGGATAGCAATAATCTGCATTACAGAATTTATGTGGATCTTTCCTATCAGTTCCCCAATTGGTGGGAACAAAGACAGCTCCAAGCTGTCCAGTATATATAAAAAGTCCGACATGTATACATATATAAGTAAATATATATAAATACACAAAAGCTGAACATTAATCCTCACCCCAATTCTTGTCTCCAAAACTCTCCCTGGTACGTACAGTACGTCTTTCCCAAAGTCTCCAGTGTGGGGCCATGGTTGACCCCGATGTAGACACTAAAAAGGCCACCTCCCCTGATTTGAACCTGCCACCGCTGTTCCTGAGGGTACTGGATCCTTCAGGCCTTCCTAGGGTCTCCTCTGCACCCCTTCCTACCCATATCCCTCTGGAGGCAACAGCCCACTATAACTGCAGCATGAAATGTGAGGCTCAGAGAAGAGAGGCGAGATAGACTGCTGTGTACTCTGCGTCCTGTGCGTACAGACAGGCTAACAGAAAGGTGTTGGACATCTGAGGGGTTAGCATTCTGTTTTATCTATTCTCCAAAGGTTAAGAAAAGTCCAAAAACGTAACACTTAATCCCTATGTTGAGATACAATTTTAATTATGTCCTTCATCATCTATTCCCTTCAACCTCACAATACCTGTTGAGCTTTTTTTTTTTTTTTTTTCACATGCCAGACACTAGCGGAAGAGCCTGGGATTCGATGATAAGCTAGACGGCAAGCCTGCCACTAAAGAACTCAGACCTAGCGGAGAGTGTGGACAAGCGGACAGGCGAGTATGATGCAACCATAACCCAGTGCACTGCGGGCTATGAGGCAGTGAAGCGCCGGGCCCCACGGCGCTAGGGAAGTGAGCATCACTCACTTGTGGCCTTCCTGTGTTGCACTTCCCAATATGCAAGAACTTTTATTACACATCTTAGCATTTTCATTTATTCTTTACTGCATTTCAAGAGTAAGAACTTCTTGCTTTGGTTCACTAGTTTCTCAACCTTGGCACTACTGACATTTAGGACTTGATCATTCTTTGCTGTGGGTTGTCCTGTGTGTGACGGGATAGGTAGCAGCATCTCTGGTTTCTACCCACTAGATGCCAGCAGTCCTTTCCCCAAGTTGTGTGGATTTAAAAATAAATAAATAAATAAATAATGTGTCCAGACATTGCAGAAGTCCCCTAGGGGACAAAACTGCCCCCAGCTGAAAATCACTGCTCTTCTGTTCCTCACACAGGCTGAGGAAACTTAAACGCCTCTGAATGTTGCCCCTTTGCGTTGTCAAGGTACGCTCCTCTCCTGAGCCGTACAGCCTGTGAATTCCAACCCGCTGTGGCCGTGCTCCCAGAAGCACAGTGAGCAGTGTTCCGGTATGTGCAGGGAGGAGTGGGCGAGCAGGCGGGCAACACCACTGTCAAAAGCCTGGGATGCCTGCCTAAGTAACGTGCCCTCCATCCACCAGGCAGCCATCATTAGAGCTGGTGAGCGATCATACTTGAAGAATCAGACTTCACGGGGCGCCTGGGTGGCTCAGTGGGTTAAGCCGCTGCCTTCGGCTCAGGTCATGATCTCAGGGTCCTGGGATTGAGTCCCGCATCGGGCTCTCTGCTCGGCGGGGAGCCTGCTTCCCTCATCTCTCTCTGCCTGCCTCTCTGCCTACTTGTGATCTCTGTCTGTCAAATAAATAAATAAAATCTTTAAAAAAAAAAAAAAAAAGAATCAGACTTCACAATATGGTGGCAGCAGGGCACGGGGAAGACAGGAGACTAATGGGCTCTTGGAAAGGCCTGGCAACGAGTGATGGCATTCTGATCTAGGAACGTGGTGTAAACAGTAGAAAAAGGCACAAGCGGCACAGAAGTCAACTCTCCTCAGGAGCAGGTGGAGAGACAAGGGAGAAGAGCCAAGGCTGGCTCCCATGGCCAGGGCCTCAGTGGCCCCGAGGCGGAACGTACATATGAGAAGGGCTTGGGGTCGGTCCAGCTTGAGAGGGGCGGGAGCCACAGACGGGCTGGAGGACAGCAAGCAGCCCTCCTGTGCTCCAAACCGGTTTCTTCCTCTGTAAGTGGAGACAGATGGCCAACACCCACACTGCTGGGCAGATGAAATGAAATATTTCATGTGAGCCCTGCGCACAACGCCCAGCATTGGTGCTCCCCCCACAGGGCCACTGACTGAAACCACAAGGAGCAATTTGTGAAGATAAATGGCAAGATGAGCATTCTGGCTTTTTATTAAGATATAATTTGCATACTACAAACCTCATCCATTTAACGAGTACAGCTCACTGCTGTTTAGTATATTCATGAGGTCATACAACCATCACCTCCAACTGCTTCCAGCACGTATTCACCCCCGCAGAGAGGAACACCATACCCATTAGCAGTCACTTCCCGCTCTCCCCTCCATCCCACAGCAACCGCTAATCTACTTTCTGTCACCATAGACGTCCCTAGTCTGGACTTTACTTAAGTGGAATCACAGAGCATGTGGTCTTTTGTGACTGGCTTCTTTCACTTTACATGTTTTTGCGGTTTATCCCTATGTCACATATCTTATTGCCAGTAGCATTCCACTGGGGGGAAACGGCTCATTTTGTCATCCATTCACTAGTTGATAGATAGTCGAATGGTCTCCACTCGTAGGCCATTACGAACAATGCTGCCATGAGTATTAGTGTGCAGGTCTTTGTATAGACTTGTATGCAGAGTTTTCAGCTCTCAAGTACATATCTAGTCATGAAGATGCCCAGTCATAGGTACCTCTGGGTTTAATTTTTTGAGGAACTGCCAGATTGTTTTCCAAAGCAGCACCAAGTGGTGATTGGAATTCAAGGCTAGAGCACAAGCACATCAGCTTGAGTGGCTGGCAGCCCCGAGAAGACAGGCTAAGGAAGAAAAGGAAACCCCTGGGAACACCTCCTCCTCCATTTATCCGAGCCCCCTAAGTTGTCAAATACAATGTGTCAGGACAGCTCTGAAAGTCAGAGGTAAAAACACTCTGACAAGGCAGGTGACAAAAATTCTTTTCTAACCTCTTAGGAAATTGTAAGATCCAATTATAAAATTACAAAATCCAATTATAATATGTTTGTTCTGATGCCAGCAATGGAAAAGGCACTGCTAAAGGACAGAAACAGCTGGACCGTGGAACCTGAGTCTCCACGGAGCCTGGGAAGAAGATATCCATCGGAACCTCTGTGAAAGGAGCTCAAGACAATGAACAGACAGTCACACAGCGGTTAGCTAAGTGACAGTACTTCTGAAAGTTAATGCAGAATCCGCAAATACCTCAAAAAAAAGTTCTGAAAGTCAGTAGTATATTCAGGATAAACTACAATGTAGAAAATACATAGGCACCTTTAAGAGTTTTTTGTCATTTCCCAATTTACTACCATGTTTATTTCTTTTGTAATCACAAAAGTAACGCAAGTTCACAAAGACAAAACTGTACAATATGGGTCATAAAGCAACGGTATGAATGTTTACATATTCCCCAAGGTGTCCCCACAACCATCATACCTTTGACTGAACACTAAGCATCACCTATTCCTTCCCTCCTTCCAATGCGTATAAAATACACGAGGATCAAAGTCAAAATTCTTCTGCAGTCAGCTCCAATTTCCTTTTGTTCTCCTCACTGAGGGTATTTTGGAAGTATTCCTATTTCCAGGCTGTTTTCAGTTTAAGGAAAGGCTGAGCTGTTTGATGACACAAGGCCAACACAGTCCAACAACCCAGGTGCCCATTGGGCCAGTTTTGTTAGATAAGATGAAGTCATAGGTATCTGGGTGGTTCAGTCAATATAGGGACTTTTGATTTTGGCTCATGATCTCAGGGTTGTGAGATCAAACCCCACAAAGCACTTCACACTGGGCACAGGGCCTGCTTAAGATTCTGTCTCCCTCACCCTCTGCCCCTACCCATCCACCCCCAAAACACAAAAACAGAAAAACAAGATGAAGTTCTGCCCCTGACCTGTGACAGGTGGGATAGCAGGTGAAGAATGGAAAGGCTCACTAAACTACCAAACCCGATTGGACTCATGTTGTTCCCTACTAATGCCCACCCCCCAGACTAGCCCCCGAAAGACTGATAGCCAAGTTTTGCTAGCCACAACTACAGAAGAGAACCTAGAGCCATCCTTCTGCTCCTTTGTTCTCCCTCTAGGGGATTTAAAAGAAAATAAGCCTTAAAGTTCACTGATGTTGGTCTTTTTTAACACCAATTATGAGTCCTTGTCTTAGTTGCATCAGTTCTGGGTCTAATGAACTAGAGTCTTATCAAAGTAGAAGGGTCAGGCACCTGGGTGGCTCAGTGGGTTGGGCCACTGCCTTCGGCTCGGGTCATGATCTCAGGGTCCTGGGATCTAGTCCCGCATCGGGCTCTCTGCTCAGCAGGGAGCCGGCTTCCTCCTCTCTCTCTCTGCCTGCCTCTCTGCCTGCTTGTGATCTCTGTCTGTCAAATAAATAAATAAAATCTTTAAAAAAAAAAAAAAGTAGAAGGGCCAATCCACGGACTCTGCTCCCCAAACAACCCCTTACTGATTAAAATGATATCGCAATCCTCCCCCAGAAAGCAAAAACAAACACCCTGCCCTTGTATCTCCCAACTGAGAAAAATGCTCTGGCTTCTCTTCAGTTGCCAGGGTGAGCAAAAAGTTCATCCGTGGAAGGCTGGACAACAAGGACATGGCAAAGGAAGTTGAAGTCCCCTCCTGACTTCTGAACTGGTCTCACTGGCCGGTCCAGCTGGTGGATCCAGACAGCAAGGCCAGCATTCGGTCACTGAAACACACAGCTGAAGTGGATGAATGCAGAACTCCAGCCAGAGCAGATGGCTGTGGGTAAATGTTAATTAATATTAAATGACACCAGATGATCACAAGTAACTGATTTAAGAAACAGGGTAAATAAGGGGAAAAAAACAAAATCACAAAGTAACAAGCCCAACTTCCTTCTCTGGGGGTTCCACATATTTTCATAGGTTTATTTTCCTTTAGTCAAAAGCCTTTAAGTTTTTATGGTGAGTAAAGGATTTCTGTGGCAATGGGAGAGAGCAGTGTACATATATCACTTTTCTGTTGGTCCTGGCTCCAGCTCAGGACAGACCTGACCGAGAGAGAATGACAAGAGTCTCTGACTCACTCCTCTTCCATCTTCTCCTTGTTGTCTTCAACTGCCTCCAGGGACTCCCTGACCTGATAATCATCCAGACCTCTCCCTGCCCCCAGAGACTCCTCTGCAACCAGAGCCAGAGATCCACTCCACCCAGTCTCAAGGATTCCCTCAGCTCCACTTAGGGCCCTACATTCTACCCCAAAAAGTACAGCCACCTGTGCAACATCTCCCCATCACAGTGAACCAACACTTGCCAAACTGACCTTCTCATCTTCCCACAGAAACTAGCTCCCACTTTCCTACCCGTATTTTTTCGGCTCGGATATCTGATTCTCCTCAAATATTCTTCCCTTGTCTTAGTCCATTCACGCTGCTCTAACAAAACCACCACTGACTGGATGGCTTCAACAACAGGTCCGTGATCAAGTCAATCAAGGGGTCAGCTGATTCAGTGTCTGGTGAGGGCCCACTTCTTTTTTTTTCCTATTTATTGTTATTATACGCAGGGGGAGTGGGAGAGGGAGAAGCAGGCTTCCTGCCAAGCAGGGAACCTGATGCAGGGTTCAATCCCACCACCTCAGGATTATGACCGGAGCTGAAGGCAGACCCTTAAGGAATGAGCAACCCAGACACCCCAGAGGGCCCACTTCTTGGCTCACAGACCACTTCTCTGGGTTCTGTCCTCCTATGATGGAAGCAGGAAGAATCTCTGAGTCCCTTTCATTCGGGCACTAATCCCATTCATGAGGACTCCACCCTCATGACCTAATTTAATTGCCTTCCCCAGGCCCCACAACCAGTACCATCCAATTAGGGATTAGGCTTCATTGTATGGATGTGAAGGGACTCACACATTCAGTCCACAGCAACCCCCTGCTCCTCCTCCCTTGACCCCAAATTGACTCCTTCTTCCTTTTCAGTGCACTGCACCTGCATCTGATCAGGCCCACCACCAGCCACCCAAGCTGACCTTTACAACCTCAGACAGCAAGCACCTCCTCACAGGTCTCCCTGCCTTTGGTCTTTTCTATTAGTCAACATGACAGCCAGGATTCAAAACTGCAGGTGTCCGACTCCAAAGCTGCTCCCTCCCCACTTAAAAAAAAAAAAAAAAAAAAAAAGGAAGAAACCATACAGGCCCCCAGTGTCTATCATTCAAAATCCAAATTCCTTAACCTCTCAATTCAGGCTTTTCTAAACCTAACAGTCCGACATTACCAGACTGTCTTCTGCAATCAAGTGTGCGACATCCCCGTCCCTATTCAATTAACACAGGCATACCTCGTCTTAACTGCGCAGATACTGCATTCTTTACAGACTGAAGGTCTGTGGCAACCCTAGGTCGAGCCATTCTGTTGACCCATTCTGTCTACCCTATTTTCCCAATAGCATTTACTCACTTCCTCTCTGTCACATTTCAGTAATTCTCACAATATACCAAACTTTTTCATATTTGTTACAGTCATCTGTGATCAAGGATCACAATTCACCAATAGCTCAGATGACAGCATTTTTAGCAAGAGAATATTTTTTACAATTAAGGTATGTATTTTTTTAGACATTATACTATTAACAGACTACAATACAGCATAAACATAACTTCTATAGGCACTGGGAAAAAATTCGCTTGACTTGCTTTATTGCAATATCCGCTTTATTGCAGTGGTCTGGAACTGAATCCACAATATTTCCAAGGTATGCCTCTACCATTTCTGCTCTGGTTTCAATTCTGTGCCCCTAAGACATGATTTCCTCCTAGTTTCATGCTTATCTAAATCCTACCTCTTTCATGAACTGGCTCAAATTATACCTAAATTCCTACAGCAACTGTTCACAAATTATTTAGCAATGACATTGTATATAACACCTTGTCTAGTACTTGTCTTACTCATAGTAAGGAGCCCCTGGATTGCTGAAGGGAAAACAGGTTGAGGGTCTCTTCAAAGGCTAAACATAAAATCATCATTATTACCATAGACTCTTAGGTATCTATACAAAAGAAATGGAAAAGTCCACCCATGCACAAGACTTGCACAGGATGCTCAAAGCAACATGATGAAACTTAAACCTTCCTCATCTGATGACTGGTTAAATGCGGAATACCCATACAAAGAACTACCACTCAGGAAGAAGGAACAAACTACCAATACATGCTGTGGCATGGATAGACTTAAAAACACTGCTAAGTGCTAAGACACAAAAGACCACATATTATATGATTTCATGATAGGACATATCCTCAGGTTTGGAGTCAGGCATGCGATGACACCCCACCTGGCGAGTGCAGTTCAGTCCAGACCAAGAACCAAGAAAGCTGTGATCTTGGAGTACACGATACAAACTGTGCCTGCGGCATCCAGCAGGTCCGCCTCATCTCTTCAGCTGTGTATTTAAGTAAAGGACTCGAAACACTGCCAAAGAAGCTTTCGTTCTTTATTAAATTCTCTTAAGCGTTACCAATATTATTATTCAAGTTTAAGACAGGGCAAATCTTAAGAAGTATTTATGGGTTCTCTTCTTATAAATAAATTTATAAAGAAAACATCCACTAATTCATCTCTACTCTCTCTAAGCTGCTCAGTTCTCTAAAACTGAAAAGAACAATTCTGGTGTACTAAAAAACCAGAGCTGAGGCTTTTCAATACGTTCAATTACAATACTTTTAATTTAACTCTGAGTGGTTGGTGTCTTTTGATAATTTTAACTATTACACAGCAGTATGTGCTTATCACCCCTGGTCTTCTTCAGCCTCAAAACACCTTTAGAATTTATTCTCCACATAGAAGAAAACTATTACCAAACTTACTGCAAATGTTTGATCATGTAGATAAGCCTTTTATGCTCAACCCAGGCAGTGCTACTACTGCACATTTTAGATGACCGCCCTAGGCACTTCAAACATCTGAACACCTTTCTTCTTTCTACAAACTCTCCTACAGAAAGAGCAGTCAAGAAAATTGTTCTAAAACCCAAAAATGCAAAGCAATTTATGCTCCGTTTCT
The DNA here is from genome assembly GCF_011764305.1 of Mustela putorius furo. NCBI lineage: Eukaryota > Metazoa > Chordata > Mammalia > Carnivora > Mustelidae > Mustela > Mustela putorius. The sequence continues at coordinate 7,120,339 of NW_025422019.1, forward strand.
ACTTCTTTCCTCAGGATGGAAAATTTGGTCAGTTCTTAACTTGGCCTGACCATGGCTCTAAGAGGGAATGCCAAATATTCTACTGCACAAACAGAAAGCTTAACCTGGTATCAGGCTTGAGAGGATACTTCCAAATACTTCCTTTTTTTCTGGAAACACTAGCACCTTCCTTTTGGTGAACTCCAAAAAAGTATGGGTTAAGTCACCATTTTAAACCATTTCAATTCAACAGCAAAAATTACATGGCAAGTATTCTTAGCACTACCTGAAAACAAGGAGGGGGGAGGTAGGTGCCAACAAGGCTCATGTGACTTGCCCAAAACTTTAAATCTAAAACCTGACTGTTGGGATAGCTGCCAACAACTTGAAATTGCTTACTCTAAAAAACATGAACAAATCAGCAGATCTTCTTTTTTAATCCAAGTTTTCTCTTTTTTCCAGACAAAGCACAGCAGTTTTGCTCTGAACATACCAGTCGGGGTATTGCTAATTTACTTGACTGGGTGGCTTTATAGTCTCAGACCAGACAGTCTAGCTGGCTGCTAGGAAAAAGGTTTCATAGCTTAAAAATATATTTATATGAAGTGTTAGTTCAAGATGTGTGTGAAAACGATTTTTAAGTTGCTGCAAGAGCAGAATGTTAAGGCAACATCAGAAAACAGAGGTGTGGTAAAACACTAAGCCCTACTCTACACCTGGTAAACAGAGCTAAATGAGAAGATGTTACTCAATCCCCTAATACAAAAACATCCCAAAATAATCTGTTGAACTTGACTTTGCAATTTCATCTTTTACATTTTGATGGCAGTGAGAGAGACCCTGGGGCTGTAACTCCCTTGCAAAAAAAAAAAAAAATTCAACATCTGACTTACTTATGAGGCTTAAAATAAGGGAAATATAAAATAAGTTGTCCTTTGCTTGGCAACCATCCTTTTAAATTACCTATGTTTATACTGTATCCAGGCTACACCTGGGAGTGGATGGCTAATTTGGATATAGAAAACACCAAGGATCACTTCTGGAAGGAACACAAGACAATAAACTCCTCAATCAGTACATCAACAGCATCAGGGTAAGCAAGAAAAGGACTTTACCAAGAGACTGACATTTACACTTTTTGACAGAACTGAAATACACAGAATTACAGAGCATATTCACTGAAACAACAAAGAAAATCTGTCCTTGTAAAGGCTGTCTTTTTTACCCCCCAAAATGTGTTTCAATTTTGATACTTACACCACACACTGGTTAAGAAAATAAAGCGCGGTGTTTAGCAACGGGGCAATCCTAACTACCTTGAGAGGCACTGGGCTCACCCTCACTGGCAACCACTGAAGTCAGCAGGGCCAGGCACAAGGAGGGCCTCCTATTTCTCTGCACAAGCCGCCGCTGTCTCCTTATTGAAGCCCCGGATGGAGAGATCATAGACCACCTCCTCTACTTTCTTCACATCGTACTTCAAGCCGTCATAGCGCTTCCTCAGGGAGTCGTTTTTCAGGTTGAGAAGGCGGAAGCCAGAATCCAGCTCATTGATGAAGGTGGAGATGTGGAGGGGCCGGGAGTAGTCTCCCGCAGTCACACTGTTGACAGACAGCCTGGACTACAGGAAGGAAGGCAAACGGGGATACATTACAACAGGCCTCTTTTAGCACATCTCCCTCCCAATCACAACTAAAAGACCCTCAAGGACACACAACTTTTCCACAAGGTCTTTTGTAATTACATTTTGACAGTTGTTTAATATTACAGTTACTTCACGACTTAAGAAATCATTCCCCTTCTGTTGGAGTTTCTCTGGTCAAGTTTTCATCATTATGAACAAAGGCTACGGAGGACACCTTCATAACAGCTTTTGTTCTTTAGAATTATTTCCATAGGACAATTTCTCCAGTGACATAAAGGGAATACGGGCAAAAAAATATACACTTATACAGTTAAAACTGAAAGGAAGAGGTATTACCATCTTCTAAGAATTCACACATTGCTAAGTCTGCACAGCTAGCACACTGTTTGAACTGGCCTTCCTCTGATGACTAGCAAAACCTAGTACACACAGTGCACAATGACGAACCGGTGGTCAAGAGAAGGCTTAGAAAAGACTCCCTGAATTTTTGTGCCCATTTTAAAAACTGACAGTGAAGTGGGAAGAACCAAAAAAGCAAATGGCAGGAGTGCCTGGGTGGCTCAGTGGGTTAAAGCCTCTGCCTTCAGCTCGGGTCATGATTCCAGAGTCCTAGGATCAAGCCCCGCCATTGGGCTCTCTGCTCGGCAGGGAGTCTGCTTCCTCCTCTCTCTCTGCCTGCCTCTCTGCCTACTTGTGATTTCTGTCAAATAAATAAATAAAATCTTTAAAAAAAAAAAAAAAAAAGCAAATGGCAGGGGCACCTGGCTGGCTCAGTTGGTGGAGCATGTGACTCTTGGTCTTGGGATAGTGAGTTCAAGCCCCATGGCAAGCATGGAGCCCACTTAAAAATAAAATAAAATATTAAAAAAATAAAAAGAAAATGGCAAATCACTAAGCTACTTACCAATTCACTGGCAAGAATTAGAACTCCTGAGAGATAATCTTCTACATCCAGATGAAATCCTTTCTCCCGATCTGGCTCAACTAAAAAATACACCAAAGTAAAAATAAGGTCATGATGTGAACAAAACCTGAACCTAAAAATATAAATCACTATATATATAAATATATATATATGCACACATATAATTTGTCTCAACGGAAAGATAAGAAAAATAATCCTTTACAATTGGGTTCATACTGTTGGCAACTAGTCCTCATTGTGGACTTTTGAGCTCTTTAGCCTGCAATTTTTCCTTTCATTCACCTCTCAAAAAGTAACACCACCAAGAATGTTACCGAGTCGTATCAGAGAGTACCTTTGTTTTTGGACAATGCATGCCACAACACTTAAAAGCATAAGCTGTGATACTACAAGTGGCTTTCACATGATCCACACATGCACACAAATACACATGCACACAGAGCAAGAGGACTGAAAGACATGGCAAAATAACAGCAAGCAGGAAATCTAAGTGCAGTGCATACAGGTATTCACTATGCTGTTCTTTCAACTTTCTGTGGGCCTGGATTTTTTAAAACCTAATTTTACAAACTAAACGAAACAGGTGAGTGCAAAAAGCAAGCCACCACACTTTTTTACTTTTTGTGTTTCCAAATCATGAGTTTTCCATTTAGTTCCCATTTAACAAATAGAAAGTACAAGCAAAAGCTACCCTCCCCACCAAAATTAAGCTACCATGCCTGATCCTGCAGACCAATGCTAATGAAGATACTTACTGCCAAGAATTTCTGTAACTGCTTCTCGAGTCACTAGTGTTTCTGATTCCAAGTACACAACAAATGCCGCCAAGAAGACCAAACGCTGCAACACAAACCTCCAGTGCTCATGAAATCTGCATGGATATAAGCTCATTAGGTTGAGGGATTAGGGACCTTAACAAAGATAAATTCAGTACAATCACAGTCAAACATTTTAGAAATAGACTATTTTTTCAAGTCAAATCTATGTGAAGCCCCAATGTATAAAAATGTGTGAGAACAATTATGACACTTGAAATATATCAGATGAAGTCAGTAGAAGTTTTACAAGTTCAAATTTGTAACATTTTTTTTTAAGATTTTATTTATTTCTGTGACAGACAGAGATCACAAGTAAGCAGAGAGGCAGGCAGAGAGAGAGGGGGAAGCAGGCTCCCTACGGAGCAGAGAGCCTGATGCAGAGCTTGAACCCAGGACCCTGAGACCATGATCTGAGCCAAAGGCAGAGGCTTTAACCCACTGAGCCACCCAGGTGCCCCGTAACAATTATTATTATTATATTATTATAATTATAAATTATGATTTATATAAATTTTTATAAATTATAAATTATTATTTATAAAATTTACAATAATTAACATCAAAAGTTTAATAAATGGGAAACATGATCCAACTTCAATGAAAATAATATTTATAATTTAAGATTAGGTATGACAAGAACAACTGTATTTTAGAAGTTTAATCAGTTAGACCAAGGATACTGCTCTGAGAAAAATTAAAATTGGAAACACAGATAGATAAGAACTGCAACTGCATGTACATCAACTTCAACACCTAACTTATTGTCACACTTTGATTTACATGTAGCGTATCAAGAAAATCCTGGCTCACACATGTAAGAAATAACTACCACTGCAATCACTAAACCAACAGACTTAAACTTTCAGGATATCGCAGTTAAACTGAGCTAGAAGCCCAAAAAAAGCATACATAATTTTACAACCCCAGATATGAACTTCAGATATTAACACTATGCCTCCTAAATTTCAAAGATGGCAAATTCAAAAAAAATTTCAGTACAATTCAAGTCAAACAAAATCTTCTACGGGCCAAATCACCCAGAGGTCAGCCTCTGTGTGACCTCCAAACTGTATTATCTCTCAAGATCCCGTCAATTCTCTTGTTCAACGTCTCTACACATCCGTTATTACCTTACAGCAGGGGTCGCCAAACTTTCTCTGTGAAAGGTCAGATGGTAATATTTTAGGCTTTGTGAACCATATCCAGTCTCCATCACACATTCTTATTTGGGTGTTTTTAGTTTGGGTTTTTGTTGTTGTTGTTGTTGTTGTTGTTTTTAACAACCCTCTAAAATATAAGCGGTTCTTAGCCCCGAGAGGCAGTGGGCCACAGGTAGTTTGCCAACCCCTGTCTTAAATTATCTTGTGAAGTTGTATTATCTACTTCCCATATACACGTGGTTTTTGCCCACATATGTCTTAACAGAACATCTTTTTCACTAGGGAACATGTTTTCCACTAGGAAAACAAGTAAAGACTCTAAGTTCTTATTCATCATATTTCATCAATACCCAGATGCAGGGACACCTGGGTGGCTCAGTTGGTTAAGCAGCTGCCTTCGGCTCAGGTCATGATCCCAGCGTCCTGGGATCGAGTCCCACATCGGGCTCCTTGCTCCGCAGGGAGCCTGCTTCTCCCTCTGACTCTGCCTTCCACTCTGTCTGCCTGTGCTCGCTCTCACTCTCTCTCTCTTACAAATAAATAAATAAAATCTTTAAAAAAAAAAAAAATACCCAGATGCAGCTTTTTCCAGTTTAACATCTGTGAAATTAGGATGCATTTTACAATCTGTAAATTTCACAATTATGATTGGCAACAAATTTTCTTCCCTAGTGGTACTTAAAATAATGGTGACTCTTAAAATTAATGGTGTTACAGATTCAACACAGCATAAAATATTAACTAAACATGCTACTCAGCAGTAAAACTCAAACTCTGAGGTAATACTCAGTTCATGTATACACTGCCATCTAATCCCACAACTTTAACAGCATAAACGTGATTCACCCAATTTCAAATGTAACTTACATATACTAAAAAAAACTTTAAAATACCACCACTATTAATAGTTTGACCCTTTTTCATTGCTTCTTTTACATAGAGAAGTCTTCACCTAGTTCTAAGCAAATAACTCAGTACATACAATTTTTCTCCTGTCTTTACTTTTACTTCACATTACAAAATAATTCTATTTTTTCTTACAAACCTGTAATACTGTTCAGCAGGGAACTTGGTCTTCAAAGATGTTAGATGTGTTTTTACTGTACCAAAATGTTCTCGAGCTTTCAAACACCTCTTTGGAACTGATCACAAAAAGATAATCAAGCATAACAATAATGAAAGGTTTACCAAATTTCAAATACAGTTCTTCCTTAATAATCTACACAATCTATTTGGAAATAAATCAACTTAAAAAAAAATAATCTCATGACCCAATGCAGGGTATGCATCTCTACTTTTCAACCTGGCTCTCAAAATCTCACCTTTCATTTTCTGACTGATTTACCAACACTGAAAAATAGACAAAAATTTGCTGAAAGGGAATACCTTAGTAGACAAATCAGTAAGCTGTCCTAAATAATGTCACCCTCAAAGGCCAAGTAGCAGCTGCTATTCCTAGTCAGTCCTTAAAGGACTCCTAAAATTGGACGGCTGATAGCTCCTGTATTTGGTCAAAAAGAAGCTTTATCTCCATCTCACTGACCAACTCCATACCACTGAGAAAAATGACTTGCCTCTGACACTCATACATTATAATGTAATACCATTCTCTGACTGAAAATATATTCTAGCTCTTTTAGTTATGCTAGCTACATCTTACAATAAAGGTTCCATGTTTAAACTTATCTGATCTCCATTTAAGGGGCTGACTGTAAATACATTAGGAACATTTTACACTGGCCATTTCTTAACTAAAATGCCTATTAAACCATATTCAATGAATGAAAAACTGGGTTTAAAAGAGAGCTACAAAACTACTACAATTACCACATTGCAATTACATTAACACATCGTAACACAGAGAATTCTGTAAACACATAAAATGCTAAACTCACCTACTTACCCAATTTTTACTCGCCATAGAACATGAGGGGCATTGTTCTTAATAAAATGACAGACTGGGAATGTTTTCTAAACGGAAATTAACTCTTTAAATTAATTCTTCAAACAACTCTTTGAATAACGGACAAATTCGATTTTTAAAAACCCTTCAAAATCAAAAGAACTTACTGTCCTGAAAACCAGCACCCTGATGGACCCCTTGCAGTAGAGTTAAGATCTCTCGAGCTGTTTGTTCTAAACTCTGTACAACTTTTCGGATTTCCTAGAGAAAGCAAAAATCAAAGTAACAGACAAACTCAACATAGTTATTATCAGAACCCCAAACCAAATATACTAGAGAGTATAGACTGAATAACTATGACACCTTCAAACACATTCAAAACTCCTGACAATCTTTACAAGGACTGAAGCTGTGCAGAAAATATCCAGGTTTGAATCCTGACTTTGCCACTTCCTTCCTCTTTGAGAGTTTCAGCCTGAGATTTCTCATGCTGCCTTCAAAGGATAATCGCGACCTAACAGAAACAACCCACTGGAACACTATAAATGTTAAAAGAGATAAAGTATCTGAATGCAATTTGTAAAAAGAAGAATGCAATGCAATACAAAGTGTGTGTTTTTCGATCACTTTACAAGTATTCACTGAGCATACTTATGTGCAAAGCATTGTGTAAATACTGGGTACCCAACTGGACAGTCCTTTCCATCCCGCAGTTTAGAGCATAAAGGGGAAAGACAGGCGTTTAAAAAATACGGATCGCACAATTTTTTTTTAATGTAAATGCGCTACTAAAAAACACGGCAAGAAAAGAATCTTTCAGACTCTGAGATCAAGGATATAAATACGTGATAACCAGGACGAGAAAGAAAAGATACGAATGCCAGGGAAAGCAGAGAGTACATGCAGAAGTCCTGAGGCAAGAAACTATCGGCGGAACTAGAGGAATTTAAAGGAAGTAAACTGAACATAACACACACGGAAGATGGCGTAAAATGAGATAGGGTGAGGGGAGGAGACACACCTGTGGGCCACAGTAGGGTCTGGATTACTATTCTATGCGGAAAAAGAAACTACAGGAGAGCTCTAAAGAGAAGAGGCCCCACGTGCTTTTAAGCCAGCACAATAACCCCGCGAGACGCGTGTGGTCTTGAGTCCCAGGGGCTAACTGAGCCTTGGACAGAAATAAGCGCCGAAAAGGAGGAAGACGGACACTCAAACGAGGTTGGCGATGCTGAGCCGAGACTCGAACACAGAGAATCAGGACCAGGCAGGAGAATCGCGGGAAGGGGAGGAACATTCCCTAAGCTGAAGCAAGTGGGGAAGCAACCCACCCCCGGAGGCTTCCCCACCGCTCGAGACAGGGCAAGAGTAAGGCCGAGCTACACGGCCCAGCAAGCAAGGAAAGGGAAAGGGGAGGGGAGGAGAGGGGGCTCGCCTCTCGGATGTCCTGCTCGGCAGCCAAAAAGCCCTGCAGCTCCACGAAGATCTCGCTCACAGACATGGCGCCAGCTGTACAACAGGAAGCCAGTGCGGCGAGTGTGGCCGCAGAAAAGCGTTTCAGAGACCACCAGCGAAGTCAGTCGCAACGCCCGCCGCCGCCGCCGCGTCCACTGGGCCCTACGCTACGGACGTCGCTGGGGTCCTCCGAAGTCCGCGGCGCGCAGCATGCCGGGCTGTCCGCCGTGCTGCCTGATGTGTCGCCCGCCGCATCCGGAGCCGACGCGAGCGCCCAAGGGGCGGGACGGAAAGAAGTGGGCGGGGCTTCCATCTGGGGCTATTTCGGACAGGCCTCGCTGGAAACAGCCGCAGGAGTGGGGAGGAGGGTCCCACGGGGCACGTGGGCCTGAGAAGGCGGGGCCGGCTTGGAGGGGTGGGAGCGAGCGTGGCCCTTAGTTTACGTATTTGGTTTACGCTGAGTAGGGAGCGGGGGAGAGGTGTTTCAGTGCTGAAGAGCATGCATAAAAAGCCAGGTGCGGAAAAATGCGGAGAGGTTGTAGTCTTCGTGAGGAGACAGGAGAACAGTGCATTCCTATTTGCAAAAAGTACACGGGAAATTAAAGTGTGTGGGACCGTGAGCGTAGGGGATGGATTGCGGGCGCAATTTCAACGTTTTCCCTGTAGACTGTATAAAACCTATTTAAATTGCATGACTTTTTAAAGCGTGTGTGGTGGGAAGTTTCTCTTCCGCTCAACGAACACCTCCTTATCCCAGTTGCTCTTGAGGCAAGCGCCGTAATGATTTCTTGTCCTTGCAGAGACATTATTGCGTACATCTACCGTACAAATAGAAATGTGTGTGTGCGCCTTGTGTCAGCCTGAAAATAGACACCACGAGAGCCAAATGAGTGAGATCAAAGGATTGCAGGTCGGTGAGCACAGACTCCAGCAATAGACTCCAGAAACGTGTTCCCACTGCAAAGGCGAAAGGAAGGGATTGTTTTCTGGAGGGGGAAGAACTACATGACTTTGGTAAAAGAAAAAAGTGTAAATTTAAACTAACAGGCTAAGGGTTAGGCCGCTTTTGGTTACACACTGATGTCTGTTTCTATTATTCTTGACAAACGATGCTAGTCTTGGTTTGCATTATTAACTGTTGTGTCTAAAGAAAATCTACAGCCAAGGATCTGATGATTGGGAAGCCCATGGTTCCGTTGATTTGGGGAGCAATGGATTGTGAAACAGTTTCTTCTGGACCAGTCCGGGCTCTTGGTTTGTTTGTTTTAGATTTGTTTATTTATTTTAAGGAGACAGAGCAGGAGGGAGAAAGGGGAGGGGGCAAAAGGAGAAGGAAAGAAATCCTCAGGCAGAGACCCGGATCCGGAAACCATGCCCCCAAGGGAAATCAAGAGTCCGAGGCTCAACCGACTGAGCCACCCATGAGTCCCTGGACTGGTCCTTTTTTTCCAATTCAAGAGTTCATTAGCTATTTTTGTAGAAAAGAAAATGGAGCTTTTCTCGAAATTGAGTCTCTCATGGCTAGAAATTGTATACAATTCCACAGTAGGCTGCATTCTCCAAATGAATTAAAATTATTATTTCAACTAGGTGAAATTTGTTTGCCTTGTTTGAGAGGTTGCTCTAAAACTTTACCTGGGGCGCCTGGGTGGCTCAGTGGTTAAGCCGCTGCCTTCGGCTCAGGTCATGATCTCAGGGTCCTGGGATCGAGTCCCGCATCGGGCTCTCTGCTCAGCAGGGAGCCTGCTTCCTCTCTCTCTCTCTGCTTGCCTCTCTACCTACTTGTGATTTCTCTCTGTCAAATAAATAAATAAAGTCTTTAAAAAAAAAAATAAATAAAACTTTACCTGAAGGACATTGTATCTTCATTATACTTCTGTGAAGTGCATATTAATGCTACCTTATAAATAGTTTGCCAAATCACTTTTTCTGAACGTTCTAAATGGTCTTAAGCATTTAAGAGTGTATTTTCTCATTTGTCATATTAGAATTAATAACACCTATCTCTAAAAGTTTGTAGAATTATAAATGTGTGCAAAAGAGTACTTTCTGTCCCTATGAATTTGACTCTTTTAGGTACCTCATAGAAGGGGGATTGTATGGTATTTTTCTATTAGTAACTGGCTTATTGCACTTAACGATAATGATTTCAAAGTTCATCAGTTCTGGAGTGCCTGGGTGTCTCAGTCAGTTAACTTGCTGTCTTCAGTTCATGATTCCCAGCATCCTGGAATTGAGACCTTCACAGGGCTCTTTGCTCAGCAGGAAGTCTGCTTCTCCCACTCCCTCTGCTGCTCTCCCTGCTTCTGCTCTCTTATCACACACACTCTCTCTCTCAAATAAAATAAATAAAATATTTAAACAACAACAAAAATTTGCTAGTTCATCTATGTTGTACCATGCATGTGTCAGAATTTCATTCCTTCTTAAAGCTGAATAATACTCTGCTTTATGTATATACCACATTTTGTTTATCCATTCATTCTTCAATGGAAATTTGGGTTGTTTCCTCCTTTTGGCTATTATGAATGATGCTGCTATGAACATAGCTGTGCAAATATTTCTTCAAGTTCCTGCTTTCAATGCTTTTAACCTTAAAAATGTTTTTTGATGTTAACCTTAAAAATAAAACTGCCAATTATTTTACCAGCAAAATACGGGTTTGTTCAGGAATGACAGAGAATTGCAATTCAGGGCAAATAAGCTGTGGCAAAACTATAGGCAAGTCTGCAGAACAAAGGAGAGGAATGCTCTTGCAGAGGAAAGTGAGAAGTTGGGATGGGAGGAAAATCTCTCTTCTTCCTGCTCGGGTAGTAAAGTAGTGTCCCCATGCAAGGTCAGTCTCTTCCTGTTGGACTTACAATTCTACAGTGATAGGGCAGGAGAGCTCTCCCTTGCCAAACCTCCCAACTCCACTTCAGTGAGGATTCCCTTTATGAATTTTCACAATAACCTAAAGTGGGGTAATTTTCTTAAACAGTTTATTTATTTATTTTAGAAAGAGTATGTGTGTGCGCGCAAGTGCGAGTGATGGGAGGGGCAGACGGGGAAGGAAAGGGAGAGAATTCCAAGCAGACTCCACGCTGAGTACAGAGCCTGACTCAGGGCTCAGTCTCACCACCCATGAGATCATGACCTGAGCAAAACCAGCAGTCAGATGCTTAACTCACTGAGCCACCCAGGTGCCCCTAAAATGTATAAATTATTCATGGGATTTTATCTGCGGAGTGAAGGTGCCATATTCATTAACCCAGTTAATCTCTTATCAAAGGCTATTTTGTTTGGTTTCAATTCTTTCTGTTATAAATAGCATTGTGATAAACGTCTTTGTAAGCTTCCTGTTCAAGATTTGAAATAATTTCTAATAGGTCCTATTTTTAAAGTTCTTGATATGTTTTGCCAAATCACTACCCAAAGAGATTAAACTGATTTCCACTCCCCTGCCCACCAGAGCCTGAAGGAGCCGACTTCACTGCGCTCTTCCCAGTGTGAATATTAACACTGCAAACATTCTAGGCTAATCTCAGGGGGAAATTATACCTCCTCTAATAGCATGGAAAATTATGTAAGGAGTGGTGCACTCTGGCAAGGTTTTTTGAAGGGCCAAAAGGGGTGGAAACCAAAGAGTGGTTGGGTGTCCTTGCCACAGTCCAAGAACAGGGAAAATGGGTTTGAGTAATCAGATAAAGATGGAGAATAGGAGATGGGCCTCAGGCTCTATCTTATTGTACCCACGGGATTTTTTTTTACGATTTTATTTTATTTATTTATTTGACAGATCACAAGGAGGCAGAGAGGCAGGCAGAGAAAGGAGGGAGAGGCTCCCTTGCTGAGCAGAGAGCCCGATGCGGGGCTCGATCCCAGGACCCTGGAATCATGACCTGAGCCGAAGGCAGAGGCTTTTAACCCACTGAGCCACCCAGGCGCCCTATACCCATGGGATTTTATAAGAGATGACAGCGATAACATGGAGAGATCAATGTCATTGAAAGAATTTATCACTTAAATTTCCCAAAAGTAAAAGGCACACCAAGCCCTGAAGAGGACCACATGGGGAAGCACTAAGTTTAGCCAGGAAGCAGAAGCAGGACTGAGGGAAAGCCTGATCCAGAGCCTTTATTGAGGTTTCTGCAGGAAAGGCAGGGCAGGGGAACTAGTTCAGGACTGGCCAGCTTGATTAATTCTAATGGGCTTTATTTAGGCTGGTACCTGGCTGTGGCATGATTTAGGGTCAGGCTAAAATCTTGACTTAACATATGAGGTGAATAAGGAAGCGGTATAAGAAAGACATATTCCAGGCTGAGCTTTCTGCAATCTCTAAGAATTGGCTAGTTCTGGAGACACTGTCTCTCCACAGCCAGCAAGCTTTTTAAAATGTCAAAACAACCAGGGATGCCTGGATGGCTTGGTCAGCTAAGCGTCTGTGTTTGAACCAGGTCATGATCCCAGAGTCCTGGGATCAAGTCCTGCATCGGGCTCCTTGCTCAGTGGGGAGCCTCCTTCTCCCTCTCCCTCTGCCCCTCACCTCCTGCTTGCTCGCTTGTTCTCTCTGACAAATAAATAAAAAATTTCTAAAAAGAGGTCAAAATGCAAAACACAGAAAATACATCACAAAATACAGAATATAAGAAACATGACACATATAAGCTGGAAAGAGGGCATCAAGATGGGGACTGCAGGCCCTGTAGGACCCAGGACACCATGACTCTTGCCACATACTGAACTGGCAAGAAAGGATCCTGGGATGGAGGAGGGGATTGGTGAGTTGGCTCAGGGACTTTCACAGGGAGCCCGGACCTTCTGGCCACACCCACGACCCACTTTTCCCACCCCTAATCCCCAGGTGAGCACCCAGCTTCACTCAGGCCATCGCCACACCCAAGGTCTGAATTTGGAGGTGTGCATGACGTTAAATCTGGCACAGGACAGGATGTGGCAGATGTACAACCACTCACAAGGACAAGAGGAAGAACCTTTCCCTCATTGCTTCAGGTCACATGGTCCTGAATGGCGTGCAGACTGACTTTGTAGTTTGTTGGGTGACATTTCTTGAGGCTGCACTATTGAGGCCAGTGATACAGATAAGAGTCTCTCCCCCTCCTTCCCCTGCGATTGTCCCTTTCGCCCTAATCCCACAGTCCTGTGACGGAGGAAGGGGCAGCTGGGCAGGGCTGTAGAGACTGACTCCAACAGCTGGCCTCACCATCCGGGTGGGCCTGTGGAGGAAGCCCCCAGGCAGAGTGGTGTGCAGGGAGGAGAACAAAGGAAGGGAAGAGGAGGCAGGGCTGAGCAGGCACCTCCTAGTACTCGCTCCCGGCGCGCACCTGTGTTCCTTCTCCTGCAGCCCTCCGCATCTCCCTGCAGACCCTCTCCTCCTCCCTAGACACTCAGCACAGGCTGTCTCGGCCTGCAGCTTGCCCAGCTCTGCCACCTGCCCCACCTCATATCCCAACCCATGCTGGGCTCCCCATGCTGGGCTCTGGCCCATAGGTGGGGACAGTGGCACCATGGGAATGACATGCCACCATTCCATCCCAACGGAAAAGTGGCACGGGAGGTCAGTGCGGGGAAAGGAAGGGACAGACACATAGTGAGCACACTTTCAGTAGTCCACGCAGGGGTGTGTGAAAGTGCCTGGAGACATTTTGTTGCTACCAAGACTAGGGGTGCCCACTGGCATTGAATGCTGGGGGTCAGGCACCAAGGAAGCATATACAGGACAACAGAACTCAGTGAAGAACCGCCCCACTCAAAGTGTCAGTAACCTCTGCCCACTCCCACAATCCCCTACCCCCATCTACACACACAAGAAAAAAAGACAGACAGACAGACGTAGGTGGGAAGAAGGGAAGGAAGGCAGGAAATAAAAAAAGCAGGAAGAGGAAAAGGAAGGAAGGAAGGACAAGCACGTGGGGCCCCAGCCTGTCACCTGGGCATGAGGCAGGCCAGCTGCTAGTCTGATCATGAGTAGTGTCCTTGGTGCATTAGAAGATACAGACTTCCCCCAGGAGACCTAAACAATCCCGTCACCCAAACTTCTTCTGAATGAGAAAGCTGAGAATTTCCCCCCAGACACACCGCTGGGGGGTGAGAAGCTTCCTCCTGGGCTCCCTGAATAGGATGCCACATCAACTCCTGGGCCCAAGACACTGGGCCCTGGGGAGTAGAGGCACAGCCGAATGAGCTATTACCCAACAGGGCTGTGGGGAGCCTCACTGACAGGCACTGTTAACTGAGAGTGACTGACAAAGCCTTGAGAGGGAAAAAAAGAAAAGCAGGTCTGGTCTGGGCTATGGTGAGAATCTGGGGGCTGAGACTCCGTTCCTAGTTGAGAGACCATCTATGGTCTGGGTGGCCTGCTATCTTATGAACCTCCAGGAGCTCCCCCAGCACCTGCCAAGACAGGCCCAGGCCTCGCATTTTCCTCAGAAAACCATTTTGGGCTGTACCCATTGTGTGAACTGTATTCGTTTCCTACGGCTGCCATTACACAATGGCTACCAACTAGGGGTCTTAAAACAACAGAAATCTACTCTCTCACAGTTCTAGAGACTTTAGAGATCTAAATTTGAGATGTTGGCAGGACCATTGTCTCTCTGAAGGCTGTGGAAAGAGCCCTTTTCAACCTCTTCTAGTTCCCGGTGGTTGCCAACAATCCTCAGTCTTCCTCAGGTTGCGCCTACATCACTCCAGCCCTCGCTCTGTCGTAAGCAGGCATCCTGTGTTGTGTGTGTGTATGTGTGTCCAAATTTCTTTCTTTTTTAAAAACACAAATTACTGGATTAGGGAGCGTCTGACTCGAGCATGACCTCCTCTAGTTAATTACACCTGCAAAGCCTCCATTTCCATCACATGCACTAGGGGGTAATGACTTAAATTTATCTGGGGCGGGGCGGGGGGACACAATTCAAACCAGCACAGTGATCAGTCTCCAGTCTTCTACTCCTGTCACGCAAAGTGTGATCTACAGGGCATGTGAATTGCCCCGGGGGTTTTCTTACAAGGCAGATTCTGATTTGTAGGTCTGGAATGGGGCCCCAGATTCTGTGTTTCTACCATACAGATTTACCTTCTACCATTCCCACTTGGGCACCACCGAAACTCAGCCCTCGCTGATCCCAAAATACCCACACCGTGATCTCCCAGACCAGCTCTGTCTGGACTACTGCAATAGTTTCCTGTCCCTGCTTTCTCTGTGTTAAAAAACAAAACAAAATAACAGGGGTGCCTGGTTAGTCCAGTTGGTAAAGCATGCAACTCTTGATCTTGAGGTTTTAAGTTCGAGCCCCAAGTTGGGGGTAGGTCACTTAAAAAAAAAAAATCTTTAAAAACAAACCAAATCCAACCAAGTAAGTTTGAAGTTTTACTGGCTTTATTAAATGGTGCGGGAATGTGATGAACATAGTGCTGACTGAGCCTCCCAGGTGCCCCTGAATTTTTCTTTTTAACATCTCCAGTCCACCCTCTACCCTTACTAGAGTAGTATTGTTACCAACAACATGAGCCTACTCCTCAGTGAGCTACAAACAGAAACTGTACCACATGGTTGCCTCACAAGGTTACTTTATTTGTACAAACAAGGACATTGTAGGGAATGACTTTCAAAGCCTTGACTCCCCAAAGAAGGAGAAGCGGGACCCTTTTATTAGGCTTTTGCATGAATATTCAGAGGGGACTTGACCATTATAATGAGGCTAAAGCGCTTTCTGAATCCTCTGTGCAGGCCTTCATCCTCAAATGTTTCTTTTTCTGTTCCAACAGCTTGTTAGTTTCTCTCTAAAAAGTCTCACAGGCAGAAGCTTCTAGGAGTTTCCTCGTTCAGGAGGTCAGTCCTAAATTCAGAGGGTCAGGCCAGTGACAGTATTTTAAAAGTATAAACAGCTACAACTTTGCTTAAAACCCTCACATCGGGGGTGCCGGGGTGGCTCAGTGGAATAAGCGTCTGTCTTCAGCTCAGGTCATGATGCCAGGGTCCTGGGATCAAGTCCCACATTGGGCTCCCCGCCCAGCAGGGAGTCTGCTACTCCCTCTCCCTCTCCCTCTGCTCCTCCCCCTGCATGGGTGCATGCTTTCTCTCTCTTTCTCTCAGAACCACACACAAACCCTCTCACATCACCTTGTGTTTACAGTAAAACCCAAACTTTAAACCTTGACAGGCAGAGACCTGAAGTTCCAGCCTGGCCCTCGCCCCTCACCCCTCATGGCTGAGCTCCAACCACACTGGCTGGTTCTTTCTTTCCAGCTCTAGGGGCAGTGCACCCAGGGTACCCCCACCTGCATGGGAAGCTTCCAGGTCTTCACACGTGGCTCCTTACAGCCTTCAGGTTTCAACTCAAATGCCACCCACTCTGAGGGGCCTCCTTGGTCACCCAGTGTGCCTTTATCCCATGGGGTCTTATGTCTCCCATTGCACCAAGCCCACCCCAAACATTATTTTCCACCTCCACCCCCAATCCTAAGTTCCCTAAGGGCTGCGACACGAGGACACAGTAAGAAGCTCAAAAAATGAGTGTGTGAAAGAAAGAAAATAAAAAAGAATTAAAGAGTGATTGGCAAAGGGGGATAGGGTGGCTGGGTGATGGACATTGGGGAGGATATGTATTGTGGAGAGTGTTGCATGTTGTGTAAGATTGATGAATCACAGACCTGCACCCCTGAACAAATAATAGATTGTAAGTTAATAATAAAATGTTTTTTACAAAAGAATGATTGGCAAAACCTCAAGGGCACGCACGTTGTTTGGGTCTTTATTTTTATTTATTTATTTTTAGAGATTATTTATTTATTTATTTGACAGAGATCACAAGTAGGCAGAGAGGCAGGCAGAGAAAGAGAGAGGGAAGCAGGCTCCCCACCAAGCAGAGAGCCCAATGTGGGGCTTGATCCCAGGACCCTGGGATGATGACCTGAGCCGAAGGCAGAGGCCTTAACCTACTGAGCCACCCAGGCGCCCCTGGGTCTTTATTTTTAAACCTCTCCTTGAAAGTGGCTGGCCGCAGTGTAGGCATGAGCAAGTTATCATTCGCCAGTTTAAACAGGTGGTGGAAATGAGAGCAAGGCCAAGGGGCGCCCAGCCAGCAGGGGGCGCCCGAGCTCTCGCTGGCCCCTCCCGAGCTCCGCCCCGCCCCCGGCGCCCTATGTCCCGCCTCCGCGCGTCAGCAAGCATGTCTCCTCCCCCACATCCGCTTTGGTGAGCTGAGCGCTTGGTGCTTCCGGTGGCGCCGCGTGGGGCTCTTTGGCCTGGAACCCGTCGCCATGGCGGTGTTTGCTGGCCCGGCCAAGCCGTTCCTGTCGCTAAACCCGCAGGAAGAGGCCAAGTTTCAGAAGGAGGTGGCGCAGGCTCGTCGGCGCGCAACCCAGGTTAGCAGCCACCGCGGGTCGGACTGAGAGAGGAGGGGACAGACAGGTCCGCTACCTCCGGCGACTCCCAGGGTGGGCCGCAGACCTCATGAGCTTGCAGGCCAAGATCTCTGAGACCGAGAGGGCTATGCTGATAGGGAGATGGGATTTAGCCGTGTAGGCCTTAGGGTCCTCCTGTGGAAATACGGGGGACGTAATTGGGATAATGCAAGAGGAGGGCCAGCTGTAGGGAATGGACTCTGATACCGCAAATCCTCCGGTTAGAGATGCCACTGCTCTGCTTTGCACCCGAATTTGGGACGGTTGTTTGCCTGGTTAGTGATTTGGGGGGGTCTTAAAAGACAAACTTTGCAGAGTTCCATTTACTGACTAGGGCCTCTGGCATCAGGTTTTATTCGCCTTGTTTTTTTTTTTTTTTTTTTTTAAGCAAAAACACATGTTAGGGGCATCTAGGTGGCTCAGTGGGTTCAAGCCTCTGCCTTCGGCTCAGGTCATGGTCTCAGGGTCCTGGGATGGAGCCCCACGTCAGGCTCTCTGCTCAGCAGGGAGCCTGCTTCCTTCTCTCTCTCTCTGCCTGCCTCTCTGCCTACTTGTGATCTCTCTCTGTCAAGTAAATAAATAAAATCTTAAAAAAAAAAATACCACTTGTTTGGAAAAGTTAAAAGTGCTTGTTATGGAAGGCGAGAGCGTGATGACTGAGGTGCTGACAGGTTGGTGGACACTGAAATTGTCTCGAAATTGTTCGGTTAGGTGGTTGTGACCCGCTGTGATGTGCAGGCAAAGTTGAAGGGTACGTTTATGTGGAGTTTGACCAGAAGATTGGAAATGATGTGTTAAAAGATTTACTTGCCTATCCGTTGGTTCATCATGTAGTTGATTGAGCATTTCCAGGGTTCCAGGTGCTGCAGTACAGGCTAAGACAATCCACCCCTTGACCATTGTCCTCCTGAAAAGGTAGACACCTAATTTTTCAGTTACTATTCTGTAAGTGAAAAAACAGGGAAGGTTTTTGATCTTTTGTCTTGGACTGAGAGAGGGTTTTTGCAGGTTGTGTTGCAATGTGATTTTTTTTTTTTTTTTTTTTTTTAATTAACATTCGCATGTACCTGGTCTATATGTCTTCAGCGACAGGAGAAAGAAAAACTGACTCCTGGAGTAATCTACGTGGGCCACTTACCTCCAGCACTCTACGAAACCCAGATCCGGGCATATTTCTCCCAGTTTGGCACTGTTACAAAATTCAGACTGTCCAGAAGTAAACGGGTGAGATTAAATTAGATTGTTTTGCTTCTTAAAAGTATATGAGATTTGACAGTTTATAGAGTGATCATATATTGTTTGTCACAGTTCATTTCAGAAAAGGGGGTGGGTAAGATTTCAAACCTGAAACTGAAAAGAGCAAAATCAGTGTTACTGTATATGTTTGTTTTACTATTAAAATTGCCCCAAATCTTCAAATTAAATTGATAATCCTGGTAAATGAGTCATACTTATTCTGTGGCTACTAAGCCAGGAATACATGAACTTCTGTTTGAGAAGCCATTACGAACATCTTGTATTAGCCTCTGGCACATGCATCTCTATAATAGCAAAGGTTTGTATAGTGCGTAGTTAAGAACAAGGCTATTGAAGCAAGACCATGTAGCTTTGAGCCCTGGCTGTACAGGTCACTAGTTATGTGACCTTAGACAAACTATGTAATTTCTCTATGTTTCAGTTTTCTAGTCTGTAAAATATGAATAAAATACTATCCACCTCGTAGGAGAATATAATTAAAGATTAAACAAGGTAAAAAAACGCAGAGTTCTTAGAACAATACCTGATAAAAGTAAACGCTTTATAAATGTTACTATTATACTGAACCTACCTCCTAATGAAGAAAACATTTGTATGGTTGGTTTCCGAAGTAGAAGAATGGCCTCTTTATTTTCTTCCCTGCATGCATCCAGTTTTGGTTGTGAACATAGACCTCTCACTGTTGGAATCTGTTTTTTCTTGATTCAGTTTTCCCACATTTTATCATAGTTGAATTTTATATTTGATTTGGTATGTGAGGAGATAGGGTATGCATCCATCATACGCTAGTTATCATAAAATCACAGATATTAATGTTGTCAAAGCAACATGTTAGCATTAAAGAAAATTTTAGATTTAAAATGCCCTAGTATCTCTTCCATCCTAACCAAAGTAACATTTTGTCTGTATTCCTTCCCTTATTTTTCCATTTCCCTATTTATAATGGTTGCGTATTATGTGGGTGAGATATTTTAAACATCCTAAAGTCTGATAGAGCATTTAGTGTTTGTTTGGTAATCCGCCATTCACTTTTATCACATATCAACTTGATCTCACACTTGTTTCAGATATTTGTTCTTTTTTTTTTAAAGATTTTATTTATTTATTTGACAGAGAGAGAGATCACAAGCAGGCAGAG
The DNA here is from genome assembly GCF_011764305.1 of Mustela putorius furo. Taxonomy (NCBI): domain Eukaryota; kingdom Metazoa; phylum Chordata; class Mammalia; order Carnivora; family Mustelidae; genus Mustela; species Mustela putorius. Next base: position 7,140,018 of record NW_025422019.1, read on the forward strand.
AGTCAGGCAGAGAGAAAGGGGGAAGCAGGCTCCCCGCCGAGCAGAGAGCCCGATGTGGGGCTCGATCCCAGAACCCTGAGATCATGACCCGAGCCGAAGGCAGCGGCTTAACCCACTGAGCCACCCAGGCACCCCTCAGATATTTGTTCTTTAAGAAATAAATTATAGGTAGACTTGAGGTCCCTTTTGTACCCTTCCCAATCCTCTTCATTTTCTGCCCATGTCCAGGGACTTAGTATTCGTGAATCCAGTGCTCTTCATTACTCTGTGCTTTTAAATTTTTACGATGTGTTCGTGTATGAATGAATATATGTTATGTATTTAAATCAATATTTTATCATTCTTTAACTGAATTTTTTCATTAACAATCTATTTAGAATTTTATCCATGAAACATTTATTGTCGTCGCTGTGTTCCTTTGCTTGATTTATTAAAGCTTATCCATCTTCTTATTGATTATTAGGGTTTTAGTTTTGTTTGGGGGGAAGTTGTTTGTTTACAATTTTTCTGTGTTATCGGTGAATCTACTAGGAACATTCTTTGTGCAGGTATAGGCATACTCTTCTGGAATAGTAAATTCTGGGGGTGCCTGGATGGCTCAGTTGGTTAAGCATCTGCCTTTGGCTCAGGTCATGATCCCAGGGTCATGGGATCAAGCCCCATGCCTGGCTCCTTGCTCAGCAGGAAGCCTGCTTTTCCCTTTCCCCTGTGCTCCTGCTATGTCTCTCTCAAATGAAGTCTTTTTAAAAAATAAATGAATAAAATTCTCTGGACTTTGGACCCACTATAAGAAATAAGTTTTATAACACAAGCCTGCACACACATATATGTATGTAAAGATAATTGAAATAATTCATAAGGCAGTACCTAACCTTTCTATTTAGATTTTTTTAATGCTTTTCTGACCCACTAAATTGATTTTGTTGCCTTCTTAAAGGTCACATTCAGAGTTTGAAAACTACTGCTTTACAGAATATCCTCATCCTCAGAGTCACTGAGTATAGAAGGCTCATGGTTTCTGTATCTGCCTTACTCTGTGACACTTGTAACATTATGTGTGTGTTGGCCATTAGAACTCCCATCTTCTATGAATTGCCTGTTCACATGTTTTCCCTTTCTTATTGTTGTCTTTTCTGAAAACTTTTTTTCTGCATTTTCTGGGACGTTATTTTGTAAATGTTTTCCCAGATTACAATATAGCCATTGTTTTCCTCAGTTTTATATTTGGAAAATGTTTCAAGGCTACAGGCAGGTAGAAAGAACATTACGAACAGCTCTGCCCCTCGCCTGGATTCACGTGTTACTAACATCCTGACACATTATCTTCATCTCTTTACTTGTCCTCTAAACACTTCATTGTTTTGCTGAGCCTTTTGAAGAAAGTGATAGTCATAATACTTTAAATACTTCATCATAAATTTAAGAATAGAACCTTGTCTACGTAACAACAGTATAGTAGTTTATAATGTACTGTCCCTCTGCATACATCCTCAGTAGTCACAAAATGTCTTTAGTTATTCTCTACCCATTCTGGAATCCAATCGAGGTTCATGCATTGTATTTGGTTTTAGCTTTTCAGCCTATCTGTAACAATCTTCTTGCCCATTTTTGCTTAATTGTTTTGCTTTTCTTGACTTTGGCTTTTTTAAAGAGTTCAGGTCAGTTGTCTTATAGAAAGCTTGCTGCTTAAGGAGATGCACTAAAATTTACCATATCCAGCATTGCTGTTGCATAATAAAGGTGCCATTTCCCCCTCTCACCCCAGTTTTGACGGTTAGCTCAGTACTTTCAGCATTCTGGGATTACTAGGTAAAATAGGTAAACGTGTTTGGAATTTTTTTTTTTTTTTTTTTAAATCTCTATACCCAACATGGGGCTTAAATTTAACAAGCTCTGAGATTAAGAGTCACATGCTCTATCAGCTGAGCCAGCCAGGTGCTCCTGGCTTTTGGTTTTGGTTTTGGTTTTTTGTTTGTTTAGTCACTTGACTGTATTTTAAATCCCTTCTCAGAAGGTTTATATCAGTTAATTATGTGGCACAGTAAGTTTAGTATCATAATGTGTCTCTTCTACTCCACCATCTTTCCCCTCCCTATTAAGAGAGAGGAGTATAAAGAATTTTCGGGCATACAAATTTTTACCAAAATCTTCTTGTTGTAGATAATTAAACAGTGGGCGTGTCCACGTTGCTAGTTAGTGGCACTGTTGGTGCTAGAAATGAGCCTTCTGATCATTGGATGTTTTCTGTTTCCATAATTTGTATTACCAGTTTTGATCCATTTCCAAAGATATGCTTAAATGTAAAATTGTGAAAGTTTCCCATTATTACTAATAATTAGAACCACAGGGTGGAAATATTTGTTTTTCCAACCCTCCTAGGTTTTCCGGCTGGGACCCTGTAAATTTAATGTCCTGCTTTTAGGCAAATAGAGGAGGGCAAAGGACTTTTTGTTGTTTACTACTTCCAGTTGCTTTCAGCTTAAAGTAATCCTTATGCCAACATGGAATATTTGGGGATGGCATATTCTGCCACCCTACAGGAACATTTGTGCTCTTGACAGACTTTTTGTAGAGCATTTATGAATTATTTCTTCATAGCAACCCTATGAGAGTGATTACTTTGTCCCCATTTAATAGAATGAAAAACTGAGGTTTGTTGTTACTTACCTAATTGTCACAGCTGCACTCCAAACTTGGGCATTTGGATGCTAGAACCCATGCTCTTATTACTAAGGTGATGAGGGCAGGAGTGCTGAGGGCAGGAATCAAGGACATGTATTTCAGAAGATGTTGACAGCGTCCCTTTGCCATCCGTTATGAAGATGATCAGTCATTAGTAAACATGAAAATGAACACATTATTTTATTGATTAGCTTGGCAACACTGAGGACTTAGTTTTTTTCCAGTTCTTATATACAAAGTGAGAATTAGATGACCTGGATTGTTTGCGAAACATCGCACTATCTGCTAGGCATTGTGAATACATGAATAAAATGACTATCAGTGAAATTGGTAATGAGTAAAGGACTGTGGGCCTTACCAGATGTGATAAATTACCTTACCAGATGTGGGCCTTACCTTCATGTGGTAAATTCCAGCTGCATTGGTAATGTATTTTTCATGTAATCAAAATTCTAGGAATACCTCAAAATCAAGGCATGTCCTGCCTATTTTGGATCTTTTCTTTCTAATATATTTCATTTTCACATAATCTTTACACCCAGTGTGAGCTCAAACTCAGAATCCCAAGATCAAGAGTTGCATGCTGTACTGACTGAGCCAGCCAGGCGCCCCAGATCTTATCTTTTCCCATAACAGCCCCTGCACAGTGCATTGAAGTTAGAATAATGTTACTCAGTAATGGGCCTAATGTACATTATTTAAATTAATGACATTTTAGGACTTTCCAGACCCATTAGAATTTAATCATTCTACTTTTTGTGGTGGGTTTTCCATTGCAGACTGGAAATAGTAAAGGCTATGCCTTTGTGGAGTTTGCATCTGAAGATGTTGCCAAGATAGTTGCTGACACGATGAACAACTACCTTTTTGGTGAAAGACTCTTAAAATGTAAGTGCTTTTCTCTTACCTGTGGGATTGTGTGGTTGCCTCCTGCTGGTGCATGGCTCTGCTGAGAAGGATAGATTGCTTAGCTCCTTGGATATCCCACTTCGTCTCTGGGATGATTCTCCTAAGTATTTAAGTGCAAGGATATGAGCACATTTTCTAGAATTGTAAAACCTTCCAGAGTGAGAGCCATTTTAACGCTAAGATGGAATTGGGACAAGTTACTACATTGGCAACTGACCTATCTCTAATGGAATATGGAAGGCTTCCCTGAGGAGGTATCATTTCGGTTGAAACCTGAAGATTAGATAGGAGTGAGCCAGGGGAAGGGAATTATCATCTCTGGCTTAATGGGACAGCTAAAAAACCAGAGGTGACTAACCGTACTTAGTTGCCTGTGAAGGAATGTGAGGAGAATAGGAGATAGAGGAGGTCAGGTTACTGAAGGCCTTAAAAATCTGGGAGTTGATAGGGGTACCTCGGTGGCTCCGTCATTGAATGTCTGCCTGAGATCGAGCCCCACATCTGTCTCTCTGCTCAGCAGGAGGTCTGCTTCTCCCTCTCCCACTCCCCCTGCTTGTGTTCCCTCTCTCACTGTCTTTCTCTGTTAAATAAATAAAGTCTTTAAAAAATCTGGGAGATGAGAATATATCCTGAGGGCAGTGGAAAGCCACCAATAGAGTCTAGATAGGATAACATCAAAGGCAAGAAATCACATTTGAGAGTCCATCTAAACAACATTGGCTGCAGCTCTTTCACAGGAGAAACTATGAGGAGTAGAGGGGAGACAACACCAGCTTAGTTTATCCTACAGAAAGTGGAGCTGCCCACTTTGCGTTCCCAGAGCTTCCCTGTCTATAGCTTGGTGCCTCTGGAGGCAGAGTTAACTTTTGGCTTCTCTGTGCTGATGGTGGAGTGTGTGACCATACTAGGTGTCCAAACCACAGACATCTGTTCACGTAGCTGATGAGCTGCCCACATAGCATCTCTCTCTCTCTCTCTCTCTCTGTTCCTGTTGCCGTGACAGAATCCTAGTGGCCTCATGAGGTCATGGGTTCATTTCACACATAGAAAGCGTGGCTCTTGCCAGGAGGAAATGAGCCAAATAGGTGGCCTAAGATGTGTCAGGGGACCACATTGGTAGGATCAGTGCTATGCTATATTCTGAACCCTGGTATGAGTTCAGATGGAAGATTAGCCTCATTGTCTTTTTTTTTTTTCCTGAATGGAAGTAGTGTATTTTGGAGGCGAGCCCAGGAGAATACAGGTAGGGAGTAGAGAAGTGAGAGGAGCAGGAAGTTGTTGAGGGTGTGTTAGCGAGCACATTACCTCTCAGGTAGCTGGGCTCCATCCTGCCGGGTAACACAGGGAGACAGAATAATTCTATTTGACAGGCAAGGGAACTAGGGTTTTTATCTATCAACTCCCCATCCGCCATTGGTTGAGGGTTGATGCAAGTGTTCTGGCCTGCCTTGCACATGGTCGCAGTATTCTTTTATAGCCTGAAAAGGGCCCTTAAGCAGAGAGCTAGAGATAACCGGTAAGCTAGCTGAGTCCTAGAGAGGTATGCAGAGATGAGATAAGTGATTCCTTGTGGTACAGCAGGTCACACAGCCTGAGATCCTGCTAGCTAGCTTCTCAGTGTCTTGACACCAGCAAGACATTCCTTTATACAACTCCTCTCGTGCATTTACATGTTTCTAGCTCCTGGAACGGTTCTTGGCATTTTTTAAGTAGATACTTAATAATAATTGTTGGCTGAATGCCTTTATTTTAGGTCCCTAATTTATTGTTTCAGTCTTCTCCATGTAAACGAGAGACATCATCTTGATGATTTGATACTGGTGAAAACTTCAAAATCTTCTCTTTGCCACTTGGTTGAAAACTTCTTTCTTTCTTTTAAATGTAGGTCATTTTATACCACCTGAAAAAGTACACGAAGAACTTTTTAGAGAGTGGCATGTTCCATTTAAAAAGCCATCATATCCAGCAGTGAAACGGTATAATCAGAATCGGACCCTTCTTCAAAAGCTACAGATGGAGGAGCGATTTAAAAAGAAGGAAAAATTACTCAGGAAGAAATTAGCTAAAAAAGGAATTGATTATGATTTTCCTTCACTGGTAAATACTGCTTCCCAAAATGTTTTTTGTGTTTTTTTTCTTGGGGTGGGCTTTGTACCTCATTAGCTATAAAACATATTTACGGTTTTATACATAATAAAGTGTCTAGCCCAGTATTCATCATGTGCTAGGCCTTGCCTAAATTTTTGAAACACTGCATTGTAGGTTCTTTTTTCCCCAACTAAAGATTTTACTTATTTATTTTAGAGAGAGTGCACACAAGTTGCAGGGTGGAGGGGGTGAGAAGCAGATGCCCTTTCAGGACCCCAAGATCGTGACCTGAGCTGAAGGCAAATGCTTATTAACCAGCTGCGTTCCCATTATGCACCTGCACTGTAGGCCCTTTCTAAAAGTTAGTTAGAGCAGATCCTATGATCTCCATTATACAGAAGAGGAAGCTCTTGAAAGGAATTAGCTTAGAGTGCCTGGGTGGCTCAGTTGGTTATCCACCAACAACCCATGGGAACCATTTGGGAGCTGGGATGATGAAGCTGGAAACCAGGCATTTGAGAAAGCTTCTCAGTAGCCCATTTGCTGCTTTGTGTGAAAGCCCTGCTTCATGATCTAATCCTGAACTTGCCCAGATTGGGGCCTGCCTTTTCACATTCTTCTGGTACACATTTCTGATTCAGCTTTCTGTGTGGCCAGCTCCAGGTTTTGGACCCACTTCAACCTCTGCAGCCTGTGCCCATTCCTTAGTTAGGCCCCCCTTCCAGTTTTGCCCTTAAGATCGTGCGTTCTGCTTTTTAAATTGAAATGCTATGTCATTTGAGGATAATTTACTGATAATATATGTGAGGCTCTAATGGTAAGTTAAAAATGTAAATTTTTTTTATTCATTTGTTCAAAACTTTTTTTATGTTCATTTAAGATTTTACATAAAAAGGAGAAAAGAAATGCTTCAAACACTGGTCTTCAGAAATCTACAAATAGCCAGGTAAAATTTTGTTTATTTGTCATATTACATGCCAGATATTAGGAAAAGATAAATGGGGAAATATATTCAGGACTACTATTGCTGATAAACATGTAGGTTGATGAAGTCCCTTAAAATTTATTTAAGGTCTTATCAAAGAAGAAGAAGAAGAAAAAGGTTTCAAAGGTTTCACATACTCCTACCACTCCTGAGAAGACTGTGGATAGCCAGGTAAAATTGTTCTCAGTATTCTGGAAATGAGATGTTCTAAAAGTGATTTGAAAGAGGAAAAGCAGGGGTACCTAGCTGGCTTGGTCAATGGATTTTGCAACTCTAAATCTCACGACTATGAGTATACCACATAGGGTGTAGAGATTACTTTTAAAATAAATGATTTTTTTATTTTTTTATTTTTTTTAAAGATTTTATTTATTTATCAGAGAGAGAGAGGGGAGAGAACGAGCACAGGCAGACAGAATGGCAGGCAGAGGCAGAGGGAGAAGCAGGCTCCCCGCCGAGCAAGGAGCCTGATGTGGGATTCGATCCCAGGACGCCGGGATCATGACCTGAGCCGAAGGCAGCTGCTTAACCCACTGAGCCACCCAGGCGTCCCATAAATGATTTTTTTAAAAAAAGATTTTAGGGGCACCTGGGTGGCTCAGTGGGTTAAGCCGCTGCCTTCGGCTCAGGTCATGATCTCAGGGTCCTGGGATCGAGTCCCACATCAGGCTCTCTGCTCAGCGGGGAGCCTGCTTCCTCCTCTCTCTCTCTCTGCCTGCCTCTCCGACTACTTGTGATTTCTCTCTGTCAAATAAATAAATAAAATCTTTAAAAAAAAAAAAGATTTTATTTGAGAGAATACAAGTTGTGGTAGCAAACACACACACACACATCCCACCCCCACCCCCCCCACACACCCATGTTGGACTCAGTCGAGAACCCTGGGGCAAAGGCTTCAAACAGACGCGTAACTGACTAAGCCACCCAGGTGACCCAGTAGATACTGTTGTGTTTTTTTTTAAGATTTTATTTATTTATTTGACAGACAGATCACAAGTAGGCAAAGAGACAGGAAGAGAGAGAGAGGAAGGGAAGCAGGCTCCCCGCTGAACAGAGAGCCCGATGCGGGGCTCTATCCCAGGATCCTGAGACCATGATCTGAGCCGAAGGCAGAGGCTTAACCACTGAGCCACCCAGGCGCCCCGACCCAGTATATCCTTTTTTTTTTTTTTTTTTTTAAAAAAAAAGGAGAACCAGTTTGTGCTCCTGGCACTTTAGTAAAATTGCAGATTTTACCTTGTGATTGTTTTGGTAAATGATTGCTGGTGATTTAGCAGATATAGTGAAGTTAGCAAACATTATCGTGAGTTTACTGCATTGTTTGCCTTTCAGCAAAGTGACTGAGTCAGTAGGGAGAACTGAGGCTGCTATCTTTATAAATGTAGCAAGTCTAGTTTTCTATCTAATAGCCTATAATGGAGTATATTGTGTGCAGCTGTATCACCAAAAGGGGTAAACAAGCCTAAAATAACAGGGCAGTTGGGGTGGGGGTAAACTCATTCCTAATACCTTTCTATATTCCTGTATTACAACCTTTTACTTGTTGAATCCAGGGCCCCACACCAGTTTGTACACCAACATTTTTGGAGAAACGAAAATCTGAAGTGGCTAAGATGAACGTTGATGATAAAGATAATGAAATAATTTTCAAACAGCCCATACCCAGTGTAAAAGAAGAAACACAAGAGACTCAGACACCTACACGTTCAAGAAAAAAAAGACGAAGGAAAAGCAGTCAGTGATTCTGAATGTATTCTATTTCTTCTGAAAAATGTGGTTTTAGTGTGAGGGCTAATTCTGTGTATTTAACTAGATGCAGTGGAGTGCAACCATTAACAAGATTCTTAGAGGGAAAACTTGTCAGTTCAAGGCCGTACGGAAAGCAGTCAGTAGCTGCTTACCTGCCCTTGCTGAGATGCGCGGGTGTCTAGCTTGCCGGAGCCAGGCTCATGCTGCCTCTTTGTCCTGGTCTCTAGTTTTCTTTGCAGATTTCATAGCTGTCTTTAATTACTCTGCCCGGATAGAAAATCACCATTTACTGCAGCTTTCCTTGTTACCATCAAATAAAAAAAATAAAATCTTGACCATCTACATGGTTCTCTGTTGGGCGTGCACGTTTAACCCATAAGGGCATTTCAACGTGTGCTTCAAATTGAAAGTTAAATTACATGGAGAGAGAAGTACATGTGTGTGATTATTTTTACCATGTTAAGTTAGTTTTTGATGGGTTAGCAAGATTTAATAACCCATCATTTTGTCTGTATCATGGATGTGGGATTGTATTTCAACAATCAGTGATCAGCAAATAAACTTTCTACAATTCATTTGTATGCAGATGGGGCTTCGATTTTTTTTTTTTAATTTCTAGTGTAATTAACATACAGTGTTCATGTTAGTTTCAAGTGTACAATACAGTGATTCGGCACTTCATACATCACCCAGTGCTTCTCCTCCTTCCCTCTGGTAACCATTGGTTTGTTCTCTATTGTTGAGAGTCTCTTTCATGGTTTGCCTCTTTTTTTTCCTCTCTCTTTGCTTATTTGTATTGTGTCTTAAATTCCACATATGAGTGAAATTATGTGGAATTTGTCTTTCTCTTGACTGACCTTTCTTTTAGCATAATACTCTTCTCTTCACCCATGTTGCAAGTGGCCAGATTTTGTTCTTTTTTTATGGCTCAGTAATATTCTGTTGTAAAGCCTTGGGTGTCTTGAAGTAAAATAGTAGGTTTTTGCCTCCTCAACTATTTTAAAGTTTCTTTTTTCTTTTTTTTTTTAAAGACTATTTATTTATTTGACAGAGATCACAATAGGCAGAGAGGCAGGCAGAGAGAGGAAGGGAAGCAGGCTCCCCGCTGAGCAGAGAGCCTGATGTGGGGCTCGATCCTAGGACCCTGAGATGATGACCTGAGCCAAAGGCAGAGGCTTAACCCACTGAGCCACCCAGGTGCCCCTATTTTAAAACTTCTGATACTCTTGAAATGTTTTCTTTTAGCTAATCTAGACTTACTAAAAATGCACATTGCTATCGAACATTTTCTCCTCCAGTGTTTGTTAAATCTTTTAATGTACTGGACTGGGTGTCCCGATACAAAATGTAAATGAGAATTTGTTTCAAGTGTACAAAGAGCAGATTTTACCTCTAGAATAGTACCTGACATAGACTATGTTCAGTATGGGGATACCTGGGTGGCTCAGTTAGTTAAATGTCTGCTTTCAGCTCAGGTCCTGATCCCAGGGTTCTGGGATCGAGTCACGTGTCGGGCTCCCTGCTCAGCGGGAAGTCTGCTTCTGCCTCTGCTCCTCTCCCTTGCTTGTGCACACGCACACTCTCTCTGGCAAATAAATAAAGTCTTTAAAAAAAAAAAAGTATGTCCAGTATGTACTTGTTGAATAAGTAACAACTTTCCCTTTTTGAACCATTTCTAAACTTTGCGGATCTGGGTGTCCCTCTGGTTTCCTCTTCTGGAAAAGCACCAGGGAAGCGTGTCAGTGCAGCCTCACATTTATCTCTCTGCAAAAAGCATATGCACTCAAACTCTCATGTATATGTAGCAAGGTAAGTTGAATATTTCCCTCTTCCCAGCCTGCAACTCATCCATCCACCCCATATAGGCATGGTACCATTCATCATCGCTTAATGTGTAAATTATTTTTTAAATGTGCCCTGGAGGGACACCTGGGTGGCTCAGTTGGTGAAGCGACTGCCTTTGGCTCGGGTTGTGATCCCAAGGTCCTGGGATCAAGTCCCACATCAGGCTCCTTGCTCAGTAGGGAGCCTGCTTCTGCTTCTGCCTGCTGTTCTAAATGTGCCCTGGAGCTGGGGGGGTGGGTGTGATTCCATCTTTAACATGTCATGACCATGTCTATTTTTTATAAGAAATGGAGCTGAAATTCTGTGGTTATAAAGAATATTTTCAAGAAAATTCGTCAGTGTGATGTGATTTTGATTTTTCAGGTTTTGTAGTGAGAAAATCAGACTGGAATTGAGTGGAAGGTAAGTTTCTGCTAGGTTTTTTTTTTTAAGATTTTACTTATTTATTTGACAGAGAGAGATCACAAGTAGGCAGAGAGGAGGCGGAGAGAGAGGAAGGGAAGCAGGCTCCATGCTGAGCAGAGAGCCCGATGTAGGGCTCCATCCCAGGACCCTGAGATCATGACCCGAGCCGAAGGCAGAGGCTTAACCCACTGAGCCACCCATGCGCCCCAAGTTTCTGCTAGTTAAATATAAAATTTTGTAGTGATAATGGCCCAAATAAGGTAAAAAGAGGGTACATTTAAAACTGCAATCAGTATGACTATGACTGTAAAAAACTTTTTTTTTTTAAATGGGAAGTGTTTACACTTGAGTATGTGGAAGCAAAAGTGTGCGTTGCTGTTATATATAATCAGCAAAGAGCTAAAGGAAAAAAGGAATGACTACACAGACAAGGTTCAATTAGTCCGATGTTTAGACTGTATTTACCATAGATAAGGTGGCAAGTGAGAAGACCAGTGAGGAGTGAGGTTTTCTATTGCCAGCAGTACTTGGAATACAGTGTGACCGTGTCCAAGCCACTTGTCACTGTGACTGGAAACGAGCCCTGGCTGATAAGTGGCATGAGCTGGGAATCCAGATCATCTAGGAATTCTGAAGTCTCACTGTCCTGCCACAGAGGCCATCTCTTGTTCCAGAACTGACCCAGAGCAGTCAACCCCGTGCAGTGACTGATGCAGGAGGCTGCTATCCTTTCACCTCGGGGTTGGGGGGGGAGGTGTGTGTGTGTGTGTAGTTTTGTACATAGATTTTTTTTCCCCACTCCATAAGCAGAAATGATTGCATGGCCCAAACTGAATTATGTCATGGGGCATCCTTTGGACCGTCTGGTGGCTTATTGTCCCGTGGGCCAAGTCTGCTCTCCCTGTTGTGATTTTACATTTTTAAACGCTTGGAAAATCAAAATTCATAGCGAAAGAAGATTAAATGCAAGACTTAGTGTTCTTAAATACAGGTTTATTGGAACACAGTCCAGTTCATTTATAGGTTGTATATAGCTGCCTCTGTGCTGCGCGAGTTTAGCACAATAGAGGCCATCTGCGGTCCTCTGCTCAGCACAGCCCTCGGATATGACACAAACTCAATGACGCACTCTGAGCTCGACCTACAAGGAATCCTTGGTAGATGCACTGGACTGCCTCTACAGAAGGAGACACAAAAGGGGACAGTCCGAAGAAATTCAAAAAAGAACCTGCTTTGCAAATTCCAGAGGGCCATGCTCGTGCATCTCTTGTGACAGAATGGCCGAGAGGAATCCAAAACCCGAAGTTAGGAAGGCTCAACGAGAACCAGCCATCTGGGCTGCCAGGGATGCAAAAGAGGCCAACAAGCATCTAACGAGACAGCAGTGGCTGCTGCTGGGGCTCCCACGAAGGTGGCACCTAAGCAAAAGATGGTGAAGCCTATGAAGGTTTCTGTTCCTGGCGTAAGTGGCAAACGCTGAGTTGGCAGATCAGATTTTTAAATAAATGTCTATTAATATAATATGTGTTGACATTACCAGACTAAGCACTATTACAGTATCCCCAGCCCACAGGAAAGCAACAGGCAGAGAGCATATTTTGGATGGAGTATCTCAGGATGTAATTTCTCATCCAAAAAATAAGCATGAGGTAGTAACTGAAGTCCCAAGATAGCTTATTTCTTAGTCCAGCAAGGAAAGCCATTTACCGGTGAGGAGGTCATTAGATTGTGTTTGCAGCAGCTGGAGAAATGTGTCCAGATAAAATAAGCTTTTTATTTATTTATTAATAGAGAGTGGGTGTGGGGAGGACAGAGGGAGAGAGAATCTTTTGTTATTAACATACAATATGTTATTTGCCCCAGGGGTACTGGTCTGTGAATCATCAGGCTTACAGATTTCACAGCATTCACCATAGCACATACCCTCCCCAATGTCCATCACCCAGCCACCCCATCCCCCCACTTAAGTGGGCTCCATACTCAGTGTGGAGCCCAATAGGCTCGATCTTACAACCCTGATATCATGATCTGAGCTGACATCAAGAGTCGGACACTTAACCGACTGAACCACCCAGGCACCCCTAAAATAAGCTTTTTTTTTTTTTTTTAAAGATTTTATTTATTTATTTGACAGAGAGAGATCACAAGTAAGCGGAGAGGCAGGCAGAGAGAGAGGAAGGGAAACAGGCTCCCTGCCGAGCAGAGAGCCCGATGCGGGACTCGATCCCAGGACCCTGAGATCATGACCCGAGCCAAAGGCAGCAGCTTAACCCACTGAGCCACCCAGGTGCCCCTAAAATAAGCTTTTCAAAACTATTGGCCTTTTGGGACACCTGGGGGACTCAGTCCATAGAGCATGTAACTCTTGATCTTGGGCTTGTGAAGTCGAGCCCCACATTGGAGTAGAGTTTAGTTAAATACATAAATACAAGCATACATACTATTGGCCTTTCAGTGAGAACAGTTGCTTGAAGAATTAGGCATGAATTCTTAGGCATGAAGAATAAGGCAAATGATGTTGAATGTTTGTCCTTAGCTCTTGATGACTTAACAGATGTTACTGATAACTGCGTGGTTGATTATTCAGGAAGTCAATGCCAAGTTTGAAATGCTAGAATGACCACTAGCTCATTCCCATTTTCCCAGAACATTTCTGGTTTTAACACTGGAAACTTCCTGGTTCCAGGCTAAGTGGGATGGTTCGTCACCCTAGAAACGACTGAAGAATTCGATACTATGAGTAGTCGGTGTGGAGCAACTACAAACAAAAATATTTTGAAAGTTGAGAAAAAAAACTTAATACAATCTGAAGTGGAATCTTCCAAGATGTGCCACAACCAATGGTGGTAAAACTATGTGTGGGACAGAAAAGGCTTCACTGGACAAACACACAGTTTGCGAAACTATAAGGTGTTCAAAGCCTATTCATCAGCAGATAGTTATCAGAAAATATGTGAACCTATCATGTGTTATTGAACCAACAGTGTCCCTGACATACTTCATTTATTCTTGTGGATTTAACCATCACCAGTGCCATCTGTTTTTGACAGAAATAGAAGCTAAATATCCTGACTTGCACTATCACACAGCAGTTGGACAGCTTAGCAGTGGTAAAGTTTTATTGAAACTTTCTGGGTTCAGGGCCAAGGTTGCAAATTTCTGAATGAAAAGAACCTCCCTCAGCCACTACTGAGCAATGAATAGCTTTGGAAATTAGGTTTGGCTGCAAACTTGATGCATTTGCGTCAATGAATTAAACTTAGAATTACAAGTCAAAGCACCACCTGCATTTGAAACTTACATGGCACTTATGTCATTTTGATGATTAACATTTGAATGCAAGAAACGTCCCACTGCTTGAGAGACTTGCTGTGCTGTCAAAAGTTGACACAAGAAATACTATCTCCATTCCCACACAAATTTGCAGGTCTACTTTCCAACCACACACAAAAGTTCCAGCAGTAGTTTTCAGACCTCCATACAAGTGCAAAGGAGATGTCCACGTTTCAAAATCCATTTAACTGTGGGATCACAAAGCTTCCACCTGTCTCAAGTGCAGGTGATTAACTACAGGGTAATGACTGACATGCTAAAAGGCAAATATGAGAAGCTAATGGAATTCTACAAATGCCTTCCCAATGAGGAATATACTCAAAATCGTATTTGGGGATTGATATCAGCATTTGATAGTGCCTATTTCTGTGCAAAAACATTTCAAAAAATGAAATACAGGGACTGGCTGGCTGTCTCAGTCAGTGGAACATGTGACTCTTGATCTCGGGGTCATGACTGCAAGCCCCATCCTGGGTATAGAGAGTACTTAAAAATGAACTTTTTTGAAAAATGAAATAGATAAAATCTCATTCCAGATCAATGTTAACATAGTAACATATTCCAAATAAATGACTTTGATGATAAGAAACACTAATTTCACACCTTCTGCAAAAATTCAAGATGGATAATGAACCTAAATGTACAATATAAAACTAAACAATTTTGAAGAAAACATAGGACAAAAGCTTTATGACCTGGTGTTAGGCACAGGGTCCTTAAACATGACCCCAGGAGTACGATCCATGAAAGAAAAAAATTGATAAATTGGACTTAATCAAAATTTGGAATTTGCTCTTTAGTTAAATTACTGTTAAGAGAATGATAGGGTATCTGGGTGGCTCAGTCGTTTAAGCGTCTGCCTTCTGCTCAGGTCATGATCCTCGGTTCCTGGGATCATGCCCCCATGTCTGGCTCTCTGTTCAGTGGGGAGCCTGCATCTCCCTCCCCTTTTGCCTCTGAAATAAATAAATAAACTCTTAAAAAAGAGAGAAAGAGAATGAGAAGACAAGGTATAGATAGGGTGAAAATATTTTCGAAAAGCTTTTTATCCAGGGTAGACCTGTCAAAACAATCAGCTCAAGTTGTTCTGGACAACCCAACTTCTGCCTTCTGACCATAAAAGGGAAACTATAATATAGACTCTCTTCAACATAATGTGAGGTATGTGGTAATAATTAACATTTACTCAGTATTTCCATGTGTCACATATTGTGGTATGCCTTTTACATATATTAACCTATTTAATCAGAAAAAACCTACGAAGTAGATATTTCTTTTCAGTCCAAAAGAGGGGGAAACTGGGACACCTGGGTTACTCAGTCGGTTAAGCCGCTGCCTTCGCTCAGGCCATGATCCCAGGGTCCTGGGACTGAGTCCCGCATTGGGCTCCTTGCTCCTCGGGGAGTCTGCTTCCCTCTCCGCCTCCTTCCCTCTTCCTGCTTCTGCCTGCTTGTGCGTGCTCTCTCTCTCTCTCTTTCTGATAAATAAATAAATAAGTAAAATATTTTTTAAAAATAAATAAATAAAAAATAAAAGAGGGGGAAACTAAAGCCCAGAGAGCTTACATAACTTGTCCAAAGACTGTATATGGTGAGCGGATTAATAATGCTGACTCAGAGCCCTTCAAGTTCCCCTCCCACATGCTGAGTTGTTAGTGGCAGTGGAAAAAGGGAGAGGTACAAAAGTCCTGCAGTGACAAGGCCTGCTGGCTATGAAAAGGAGGCAGAAATGGGGCACTGGGGCAGGCAGGGAAGGAGACCAGGGGTGGGGACGGGGGGTTTGTTCTTGCATTGCCAGCTTTAAAGTGAAAGCACCTGAACGCTAGGTGGCGTTAGATCTCAGACACAAAATCTACAGTTAACTTTCACTAAAGTGAGACAAGAATGCAAGATTATTAAAGCGATGTATTTTTTGTAAATGAGATTTTATTTATTTATTTGAGAAAGAGAGCAGAGTGAGAGAGAAAGCATGAGCGGGGACAAGGGATGGGGGGGCAGAGGAAGAAGGAGAAGCAGACATCCCACTAGGCAGGGAGCCCAATGCAGGACTGGATCCCAGGACCCCAGGATCATGACCTAAGCCAAAGGCATTTGCTTAACAGACTGAGCCATCCTGGAACCCCAGGATTTTATTTTTTAAACACCTCCTTGAGAAGCATCCTTTCACAGATATACACCCACACACACACACACATACACCCCACCACCACCACCACCACCAATTTCTAGACAATTAGAGAACACAAACTGCCACTATCAAATGATCCTTAAGCAACGTGGGGGGGGGGTTAATAACGTCCCTTGGGAATCTTTAAAAAGGGGGGGCGCCTGGGTGGCTCAGTGGGTTAAAGCCTCTGCCTTCTGCTCAGGTCATGATTCCAGGGTCCTGGGGTCAAGCCCCACATCGGGCTCTCTATTCCATAGAGAGCCTGCCTCCTTCTCTCTCTGCCCACCTCTCTGCCTACTTGTAATCTCTGTCTGTCAAATAAATAAATAAAATCTTTTAAAAAAAAATAATGTCCCTGGGGCAATTAGTTAGTGTTGAAAAATATATTTGCCAGAGGATTTCATATCACAACATGCTGATGCGTGATCCATGAGTTTTTAGCTTATGAAATTGCATGAAGTTATGAACAAGCATAGCTTAGGGTAGTTTGTGGGCAAATAATATTACAATTTGTTGTGCTGCAGCATATATGAGAATCAGATGGCTCTATTTACAAAGGAAATTTTGGGCGCCTGGGTGGCTCAGTGGGTTAAGCCGCTGCCTTCGGCTCAGGTAGTGATCTCGGGGTCCTGGGATGGAGTCCCGCATCGGGCTCTCTGCTCAGCAGGGAGCCTGCTTCCCTTCCTCTCTCTCTACCTGCCTCTCCGTCTGCTTGTGATTTCTCTCTGTCAAATAAATAAATAAAATCTTTAAAAAGATAAAAAATAAAAATAAAATAAAAAAAAAAAAGGAAATTTCATGCAAGAGAGCTTTGCTTTACTCTTAAACACAATCTTCTGCCCCTGACATGTGGAGTATTTCCTATTTTCTACTCTCCGTGCTCATTTAGATTTTTATTTATTTATTTGAGAGAGAGGATCTCAAGCAGACTCCACACTGAGTGGGAGCCTGACATGGGGCTTGATTTCACAACCCTGAGATCATGACCTGAGCTGAAATCAAGAGTTGGACACTTAACTGACTGAGCCACCCAGATACCCCTTTTTAGGTTTTATTTTTTGTTCATGAGGCCTGAATTATAAGCATGAAGTAAACACTGCACTTAGAATATGGGGTATTTCCTATTTCTTTATTTTTAAAGATTTTATTTATTTATTTATTTGAGAGAGAGAGAGCATGAGGTGGAGGGAGGGGGAGAGGCAGAGGGAGAAGCAGGCTCCCTGCTGAGCAAGGAGCCCGATGCAGGGCTTGATCCCAGAACCCCGGGATCATGACCTGAGCTGAAAGCAGACACTGAACTGACTGAACCACCCAGGCGCCCCTCATTTTCCTATTTCAGTTAGTAAATCTCAGCATTGGGGAATATTTTTCAAATTATACCTAGGTGATATATTTCTGGCCTTTTTCCCTCTTAAAAACAAACAAAACCAAAACCCCAAAACTGTCTGGGGAGTCGATGTTACCGTTGGATCAGGAAGTCCCACTGATCCAATCAGAGAATGTCTCACATACCTATCTACTAATTCCTCCTGTCCCCATAGCCAGTCTGTTCTATAATTAAATTACTTACCAAGCACGGCTGCGGCCCACTCCGCTTCTGCTTGCGTTTACAGGAAGAAGGACTTGAATTTGCAGCAGTACTATAGACGTTACTTTTCTGTGTTGGTTAGAGGCCAATTTTAGAATCTCCCCTGTTATAAATCAACCCTGTCAACTCCACGATGCCCAGGAAAAGAGATTCAGACATTTGATGCTTGCCGAACATAGTTTCCATAGCAAATGGGCTGTGATGCATGCTGCTGTTCAGCAGATTCATTCGCAGGTTCTCTTTTGATTTGAGTATTTCCAAGGGAAGTGCTGTTAGGTGGGTTCCAGGGGAAGTGGGACCTTTGCAAGAAGAACCTACGAAACACCCTCATGGTCCGTCTAAAGGAGAAACTCTTCAGGATGTTTTTGGCACCGATACAGGATGATCACTGGCAATTTTTTTCTTCTGCAGGAGTGTGTCAATTTCTTCTATTTCTGCTTTAACACTTAGCTAGATGATAAGTACTGCAGCAGTTTTTTTTCTAATTAGCTTTTTAAAAGTATATATCACTGCCAATGTATGCCTGGTATAATTAAAAAAAAATGCAAACAAGTAGTTTAGTTTAGTAAATGCAAATTGTGTATCTGTTTCTTACCTTGCAAGTTTGTTCTTAGCCCGTTATCTGATTTGATGTTAAGGTAGAAGCAGTCATATAAAGGCATAAATTGCTCACCTGGCTCATTGTTTGTGAGCTGGTTGACTTTTTCCTTGTTTTTTTTTTTTTTTTCAATGTAATTAATTACCTGAAGAGGTAGTATATTAAAAAGCTACAAGAACTCAAAAGATCCCCAAAATCAGTCTCTCCCCTTGCCTGTTAAGCACTTACGGGTCTCCAGCCCACCAGCTGTGTGCTCAGCTCGAGAGGTGCTCCCCCACCCCAGCCCTGCAGCTGCTGACCTCCCCAACTTCTCAATCCTGGGAGGGCCATCTCATCACTTGAATCAAGAGGACCTATTTGGTTTTTTGCATCATCTGTTTCAACTCTTTTTCTCACTTTGTTTTTGTTTATTTGTTTGTTTTTAAATAATCTCTTGTGTGGGGCTTGAACTCACAACATCGAGATCCAGAGTACTTCTTTTCTAATTTATTGTGTCTCCCCACTCTACCCCCAAGTACCTAGATTTCTAAGGGGAGGAGCTTTGTCTTGTTCGTAGTTATATCCCCAGAGACTGAGACAATGCTGATACACCCTATTTGTTTCATTAATTCGTCCATTCAAAACATGTACGTTAGCACCTGCTGTGTGTCAGGCACTGGGGATTAGCAGTGAACAAAAATCCCTGCCCTCACGCAGCTTACATTCTAGTATTGCAAGACAAGCAATTCTCAAAGAAGGAAAAGAAATACATACCATGACGGAAAATGCTAAGTGCTATAGAGAAAAATCAAACATCAAATAAGAAAAAGGGACAGAGACTTCTAAGGGTGGAAGAGGGGCTGCCATTTCAGGTGGGTGGTCCAGAAGGGCTCGCTTTGAACGTGGCATCTGAGCAGAGACCACTTAAGGAGGGGAGGGAGTGAGCCCTGCAGATCTTGAAGGGAAAGATTTTCAGGCAGAGGAAACAGCAAGTGCAAAGGCCAAGAGGTGGGAGCAAGCATGTTTATTCCAGAATCCATAAGATCAATGTAGCTGGAGTGGAGTTGGCAGAGGGAAGTGGTAGGAGATGGAGTCTTTAGCAAAGAAGGAAAGTGAAGAGATGCCAGAGCGGGCAGGATCAGGGAGACCATTGGAAACCTTTGTCTGACTGTGAGTGAGATAGAGAGCACTGGTAGGCTTACATATAAGAGGACTGCTGGGCAGCTGTACTGAGAACAAACTGTGAAAACACACAGGAGGAAGTTGATGCTATTGCAGTAATCCCGGGGGGCATCCGTGCTGGTTAGACCCGGGTGGGAGCAGCGAAGAAGTGCCCCTGTTCTGCATAAGTTCTCAAGGTGGCCAGTGAGATTCGCTGATCACTTTGATATGGGTGCAAGAGAAATAGGAGTCAGGTTTGGCAACGGGCAGAATAGAGAGACAGACGTTAACCGAGATGAAGACGGTGGGAAGATGTTTGAGGGAAGGGTGGGGTTCCGGAGGTACTTCTGAGACATGATGAGTTAGAGGTGCCTATGAAACATCCAGACGCAGCTCTAAGTCTGAAGTCCAGCGGGAAGTTCTGAGCTGGAGAAAGAAATGCAGGCTATAGCCTGAGATTAAATGGGCTTTCACAGGAGCAAGTGCCCTGGAACATTTCAGGGTTTAGTAATCAGGGCAGTAAGCAGCAACCAGCAAAAGAAGGAGAAATGGAGAAGTGGAAGGAAATCAGGGTGAAGGGGTTCCCAATGTCAGGAGAAAAGAATGTTATCAGGGAGAGAGTGTGACCGTTTAGGTCCCATGCTGCCGGATGGGTGCCCTGAGAGGCAACCTGGGATGCACCATTCAGCAGTGTGGCAGTGACCTTGCAAAAGGATATCGAAGCTCATTTCCAGCCCTGAGATTCTATAATTATCCTGTTAGTTTATGCAAGTTATTATATTTGGGATTAAACAAATAATGAAGGAAGAGCCCAAGCAGGCTAAAGCAGTCCCCTCATCAGAGGTAACCCAACACTTGCCACATGCTGGAGCCAAGCAGAGGAAGTGGGAAGCCTCCGGCTGTTCATGTTTATTTGTCCTGGCGCAGTAACCCTGCTTACTGTTACGCTGAAAAAAATAAATTAATTTTAAAAAATTATTAACATTAAAAAAAAGAGTCTAGCTTTCAGATTGGAGTCAAGATTCAAACCCAGATTAGCCTAGTTCTGTCTTTCTCTTCATTACACTTTTGTTTCTTTTTAGAGCAATGTTTCTAGCACTAAAACTTCTGGAAATCAAAAATCTGTTCCCTCTTCGTCTTTTTTATTTTTTTTCCTAATTATATGGAAGCTTCTCCATTTGTATTTGTTTTTATTTTATTTTATTTTTTCTGTGTTCCACGACTCATTGTTTATGTTCTGCTTTAAAAAACTGTGACACTATCCTATAGGATGTTCTTTTTATTTTCCTCCTCATACTTTTTGCGCTGCTAACTGGTCTAAAGGCATCATTCCTCTAATCAATAACTTCTATATTTGGGACATTCATGGAAAATGTTAAGAAAGGGGATCTGAATGGAGAGAACAAGGCAACAAAGACCCGGCTCACAGAAGACCATAAATCTGTTTTGAATTTAAGCCTGTCTCAAACTTCTGTGATGCTTAGCATCCAAAAACAAATCTGATTCCTTCTATTTGAGTCCTTGGCCTGCCCTTAACCATGGCCCTTCTTCATGCATCCTTGATCCATCCTTGGCCCTATTCTTTTTTTTTTTTTTTTTAAGATTTTATTTGTTCATTTGGCAGAGAAAGAGATCACAAGTAGGCAGAGAGGCAGGCGGAGAAAGAGGGGGAAGCAGGCTGCCTGCTGAGCAGAGAGTCCGATGTGGGGCTTGATCCCAGGACCCTGAGATCATGACCTGAGCTGAAGGCAGAGGCTTTAACCCACTGAGCCACCCAGGCGCCCCAATCCTTGGCCCTATTCTTATTCTTCCTTGGGAAGTTCTACCTACATGCCATGAATTTGACCACAGACATTATCAAGGATACATCAGAGTTTAATCAGACTGTTCTCTTTCTTTTTTTCTTAGGATTGTATTTTTTTGTGACAGAGAGAGAGAAAGGTGAGCATGAGCCGGGGGTGGAAGGTGTTGGTGACAGAGGGAGAAGCAGACTCCCCGCTCAGAAGGGAGCCTGATGTGCGGCTTGATTCCAGGACCCTGGGATCAGGACCAGAGCCAAAGGCAGACGCTTAACCAACTGAGCCACCCACGGTGCCCCCAGAATGTTCTCTTTCTTTTTTTTTTTTTTTTTTTTTTTTTTTTTTTTTTTTTTTTTTTTTTAAGATTTTATTTATTTGACAGACAGAGATCACAAGTAGAGAGGCAGAGAGAGAGGAGGAAGCAGGCTCCCTGCTGAGCAGAGAGCCCGATGCGGGACTCGATCCCAGGACCCCGAGATCATGACCTGAGCCGAAGGCAGCGGCTTAACCCACTGAGCCACCCAGGCGCCCGAATGTTCTCTTTCTTAACAGTACATAAAATGGTGGAATGTCTTACAATCCACAGGAGTCTCAGGTTCAATGATAGATGATACCAGCCACAAGCAAACCATCCATGGCAGGCCCCTATGCTACAGTGGGTCCCTTCCGAGTGCCCACGACTCTCTGCTTTGCTCTATCTCCTGTATTTGCCCTCAGCATGCCATTTTTTCCAAACTATATTAGCTACTTATTATGTTCTTAGTTCCTGAGTTTGTACAAGGGAAATATTTCTTAGTAGCTCATCTTTCTTATTTGGAAATTGTACTCTGTAAACTAAAGGCATTGACTTTTATTTCTTTTCTCGCTTGATTAATTTGTTTCCTTCCCAGGAAATACAGTTGACAGGCAGGACATAAAGCCAGTGCCCCAGCGGTGGTGGGGACAGGAGACCCAAAGAGGAGGAAGTCAGAGATTGGGTCCTCCTCTGGCCATGCAGGAACTCGCTGGTAACCGTGGTCCAGTCCCTTCCTCCTCTCTGAGCCTGGATATTTGGATCAGGGAAAGAAGAAGTGGAGTTAGCCAATCTCTAAGGTTCTTCTTCTTCTTCTTTTTTTTTTTTAAATATTTTATTTATTTATTTGAGAGAGAGAAAGCATGAGCAGGGAGCAGGGCCGGGGGAGAGGGAGAATCAGGCTTCCCGCTGAGCAGGGAGCCCGGTGCGGGGCTCCATCCCAGGACCATGGGATCATGACCTGAGCCCAAGGCAGACGCTGAACTGACTGAGCCACCCACATGGCCCTCTGAGGTCCCTCTTGCCCTAACTTCTGGAGTTCTTCATTTGAGCCTACCAGAAAAGCACAGTGGAAAAGCAGTGAGATCTTCTGCCCTGGTGAGGGAGGGCCCTGACACCACTCAGGCCTGAACAACCAGAGCCTCTTCTCCGGCAGGGAGCAGAACCTTGCCTCCTGTGACCACACCCTCTCTCCCCAGTCACATGTGTCTAACAAGTGGGGAGCTACTGGGAGGTCCAAATACTGGGAGTACAAACTGCAAGAAGCTGAGGACCACACTGTGAGGACAGTGCCTTGTCTGTCGTGCTGGGACTTGGTCAACTTCATGCCTACCCTCACTCCTCTTCCACAGTCAGCACTCACCAGCGTACTACAGGGATCCAGGAAGAGCCCAGTGACTGAATAGTCCATATGTGGGTAACTAACACTGGTTTAAGGGCAAGAAATGCCCAGTCAGCTCACTGGGAAGGAGTAGAGCCAAGGAGGGGGTTAGCTGATGCTGCTGTGGACAGTGGGGGAAGATGTAAGATTGGGAGCACCAGGGGCCAAAGTGGTGAGAAGTTATTAAGATACAGATGCCAAGGATCAAAGTTTCCCCAATTTTCCTTGAGTTAACCATCTTTCCCCACTGTCAACCCATGTGATTTGAATGGAGGGTCTCCAGCCTGCGGTCTTGAGGGGACGCAGGAGCCGGGCCCCAGGGGCAGGCGTGCTGTCCCTAAAACACTTGCTGGAGCGATGGAGAAGAGGCACTTTTTCCACACAGCCTCTGATTTCCCAGCATACTATCCTGGAGCTGCTGGTGGCCCCTTTATCACCAAAGGGAGCTCCAGCCTGAGAATACAGCCAATCCAAAAGAAAGCGGACCCAAGAGATGGAGGGACACTTATCTGAATCCCTTTATCCAGCCAAGCTCCTGGACTTTTCAGTAACCTGGGCCAATAACTGCCTTTCCCCCACCAATTGCGCAAGTAGAAGCAACAGATTTTTTTCTTTTAAGATTTCATTTATTGATTTGACCCAGAGAGAGAGCACGAGAAGGAGGAGCTGCAGAGAGACAGGAAGGGAGAAGCAGGCTCCCTGCACAGTAGGGATTCGATCCCAGGACCCTGAGATCATGGCCTGAGCCAAAGGCAGACACCCAACTGACTGAGCTACCCAGGTGCCCCCAGATTTTTTTTTTTTTAACTTGCAGATTTGAAGCAGTTACAGGCTTAAGAAAGTGAAGTCTTTTGCAGAGACAAGCCTGCAAGCAGTGCTGAGACAGAGCACGCTTCCGAAGCCACCCCTGGTCTTGCCTGACTGATGTGTGCCAGGCCGCAGTGGGCTGAAGAACATTCCTCTCATCCCTGTGACCTAGGAAATAGCAACCTCACTGTGTGTGACCTCCTGCCAGCAGGTGTTGCTGCCTTCAAACAGCGCTCCCCAAAGTCTGAACAAGCAGGGAGGCTTTCCAAAGTTGAAGTGGGGGCGGGGGCTGACACCTGTTTCGCTAGTAAGACGCAAGGAAGCCCATGCAGACTCTTGCCACCCCCAGCATGGCCAGGGCAGGTGGGTGGGTGGGAGCGCCCCCCATTTACATTGTAAACATGTCTTGCATAATTGAGCTCCTCTTTTTCTGGTTGAACATTACCCACAGCTGCCTGCTGGATGGAAAATATGGCCAACAAATCACAGAGCAGGTATGTGTCAGTGAAGAATTTCCCACTAAACAGCAGGGATGCTGACCCTTCGTTTTCACAGCCTGGGGGTGGGAGGCCATAGAAGTCACTTGTGCAGGGTGTGTGGGGCTGCAGTGAGTTGTTCTTCCCAGATACTGCATGTGTCAGGAAGCGAGGGCTTTCTCAGATGTCATCATGAGCTCCCATTCATTCAGCAGGGGGACACTCCGTGTTTTTTTCCTTCCAAAAGTCATGTTTTGGGACCCCTGAGTGGCTCAGTCGTTAAGCGCTTGCCTTTGGCTCTGGTCATGATCCTAGGGTCGTGGGATTGAGTCCTGCATCAGGCTCCCTGCTCAGCGGGAGCCTGGTTATTCCTCTGCCAGCTGCTCCCCCTGCTTGCGCGCTCTCTCTCTCTCTCTCCCTGTCAAATAAATAAATAAAATTAAAGCACAACCAAAAACCTCTCCAAATTAAACAACAACAACAACAAAACAGCCATGTTTTCAGCAAGGATTAAAATGTGTTTTCTGCTTTCCAGGGCATTGAAGCTTCCCACGTGTTCCTTAGAGACAAAACAGACTTTCACGTCACTTATTTACAGCAACTGTTGCTGGGTTGATGCTAATTAAACTACATTCTAGGTGCTAGGAGAAGCTTTCAACCTACTTACCTCATGTATGGATCCCTAACACATCTGTGTGTGAAAATGAGTTTCATTTTATTTTTCTAATGTAAAAGTATCAGACGCACAGGCAAACTTCATCTCAGGCAGGCTACGAAACTGGATTAAGGTCATCAAGCTTGTATAAAGGTGTAACAGCACTTCCTGGGTCGGCTGGACTCCAGATCTTAGGTTCTGTCCACTTGCTGCCGCCGCCAATCATACACATGAAAGAATGGCAAATTTTGAAGTAAGGAACAAAACTTTAAACCGATTTGCTCCTTCTCGGTATTCTAAAAACACTTACTGTTCTTTTTTTTTTTTTTTTTTTTGAATTTTATTTATTTATTTGACAGAGAGTGAGAGAGAGCACAAGCAGGCAGAGCAGCAGGCAGAGGGAGAGGGAGAAGCAGGGACCTTGCCAAGCAAGGAGCCCGACATGGGGTTTGATCCTAGGACCCTGGGATCATGACCTGAGCCGAAGGCAGTTGCCTAACCAACTGAGCCACCCAGGCACCCCTACTGTTCATTTTTTAAAAAAAGATTTTATTTATTTATTTGACACAGAGAGAGATAGCAAGAGAGGGAACACAAGCAGGGGGAGTGGGAGAGGGACAAGCAGGCTTCCCACCGAGCAGGGAGCCCAATGCGGGGCTTGATGCCAGGACCCTGGGTTCATGACCTGAGCCGAAGGCAGACACTTAACAACTGAGCCACCCAGGCACCCAATCTGCCCCTTGTTTTCGCAGAGAGCCAGAGGCTGGAGGGCCACGGCTTAGGGCACTGCACTCACAGGCTGACCTGACCTCCAGCCACTCCTGTGGAAGAACAAACCCCACACCTGGATTTGTCCCCAAAGTTAGTTTATTAAGGAAACCAATTACCCACTTGTCCGTTACCAAGAAGACTAGTCTAAATGTGCAGCTTATGGTTTGGAAAGGACAGGGCTGACTTAGTTCTACTTACTGGGCCACAGTCTTGGCATCAGCCTTCCTGAACCCTCTGGGCATTTCCTCAGGACGCTGGTCAAAGAGTGGATATATGAACACCAAGAACGTGTTCAGCACATTCCTAGTGCTGGTGATTGGGTCTCAGCCGTCACAGAGCTTCCTGTGCGGCAGCGAAGACTGATACCAAACAAGCAATTACAAAAGTAATATGTGTGCTGAAAGCCAAGTACAGCGTGGGCACGTAACAGGTGGACTTAAGCCCGTGCTGGGGAGCAGGAAGGCACTTGGGCATTCCGGGAGGGGGCAGAACGCCTGCTAAGCTCTGAGGAGGCACGAGCTGGTGAGTCTGATGGAACAAATGAGCCTAATAAGGAATGCAGCTCACTGCAGGCCGCTAGGGCTGGCCCGGTGAATTTTTGCCACATTGCCCAGGCTGTTCTGATGCCTACCAGAGTATGAGAACCGTGATCTTGGAAGAACACACAGGGCCCTCCTCTCCCAAAGCATGGCCAACACAGCCCCACGCCCACAGAACTCGACTCCCAGTGCATCTTGTCTTGGTCTCCACAGTGTGTGATTCTCTAGCGTTCTTTCATCATTGTGCAGACTGGGGTGTTGTTTTTATTATTACATGACTTTATTTTTTTTAAAGATTTTATTTATTTATTTATTTGACAGAGAGAGAGGGAGAGAGAGAAAGAGAGAGCGTACAGGCAGGGGGAGCAGCAGGCACAGAGAGAGGGAGAATCAGGCTACCTGCTGAGCAGGAACCCCAGGACCCTGAGATCATGACCTGAGCTGAAGGCAGACACTTAGCCAACTGAGCCACCCAGACGTCCCTACATGCCTTTATTTTTAAAATCAGATTTATTTGGATAAAGTTTACCTACAGCCAAGTTTACTGACTTTAAATAAAAAAAAAACAACAATGAATTTTGACAAATGTATACAGTTGTAAAATCATCATCACCAAAAAAGCTCTTTTGTGCCCTTTGTTGTCAATCCCCCTCCCCCCACCCGAACAACCACTGACCGGCTTCCTGAAACAATAGTTCTGATGAAGTTCTTGAACCTAGGTGAGGTTCAATGGGGTGAGGTTCGGAGCCGACGGCTAAGAAAGAATTCTTAAGACGTCTTTGATGCAAAAAGGTGGTTTATTAGAGCACAAGGACAGGACCCGTGGGCAGAATGAGATGCTGCTGCGCCGGGCATGTGAGGAGTGGCTGGTTATATACACAGGAGTTGGGTAGGTGAGGACAAAGGGTTGTTCAGAAGGGCTATTGGGATAAAGAAGACTGTCAGGATATTGAAGGCCTGGTTACTATCAAGCCAAGGCCGCTTTCCCTCGAAGGAGGCACTAACATAATGACAATTGGGAGTCTCCTGGTGGAATGTCACATCCCTGCTATCAAGAGTCCTTGTTAGTGAGATTTAGGTTTAGAAGAAATTTAACTTTATTTATTTTTCCTTCTACCTCAGCCTCCTTCAGTTTTTATGGAGGGGAGGGTGACATTAGGGCTTGAGGAATTGAGTTATGTGCTTTTGTAAATTGGGCTATTGATAAGGTAACTTCTTTGTTGTAAATCTCAAGGACATTTGTAAATCAAGGGAGACTCCTGCCTAGCAGGATTGTGATCTCTGCAAGTTAACTATTTGTTTTCCTTCTAGGGCAGTCAAGGGTGCCTGAGGAATGTGACACATATTACGGAGGGGAGCGGGTGGAGAGGGGGTGCAAGGTACCAGGTTTTGCTTTGTCCTCAGCCAGCCTCCTGCTCCCTCATCAGTTTCACCTTTTTTAACAGTTTCATATAAATGGAATCCTACAGATGTAGCCCTCTGTAGCTAGCTTCTTTCATTTGTATCATGCTTCTGAGACTCATCTATTTTGATGTGTCTAGAAGTAATTCATGCTGTTTAATTGCTAATGAGTATTCCATTGTGCATGCATTACTACAGTTTGCTCGCTAGTTGATGGACGTTTGGGCCGTTTCCAGTGCTTGTGTGTTACGGATAAAACTTTTAGGAAAAACAAGTACAAGTCTTTGTGTGAACATGTTTCCATTTGTCCTCGGTAAGCATCCAGGCGTGGGACTGCGGGGTCAAGTGGAAAGTGCATGTTTATAAGAAGCTGTCAAGGGGCGCCTGGCTGGCTCACTTGGTAGAGCATGTGACTCTTGATCTTAGGGTCCTGAGTTTGAGTTTCAGCCCCATGTTGGGTGCAGAGATTACTTAAAACAAGAAAGAAGGAAATTGTCAAACTCTTTTCCAGAGTGGCCATTTTGTATTCGCTGCCAAATTGTATGAGGGTTCCAGTCTCTCCACAGCCATGTCAACACTTGGTGCTTCAGTCTTTTTAATTTTAGCCACTTTAAATTGTATTTTTATTTTATTTTATTATCATTATTTTTTAAAGATTCTATTTATTTATTTGACAGGGAGAGAGAGAGCAACAGAGGGAATACAAGCAGGGGGAGAGGACATGGGAGAACCAGGCTTCCCACCGAGCAGGGAACTCAATGTGGATCTTGATCCTAGGACCTGGGGATCATGGCCTGAGCCGAAGGCAGACGCCCAACGACAGAGCCACCCAGGCAGCCCAGATTGCGTGGTTTTGTTGCTGTTGTTGTTTTAAATCACTCTTGTGGCGCCTGGCTGGCTCACTCAGTCAAGCATCTGCCTTTGGCTCAGGTCACTATCTCAAGAGTCCTGGGATCGAACCCCACATTGGGCTCCCCACTTCTCCCTCTGCCTGCCGCTCCTCCTACTTGTACTCTCTCTTTCTGTCAAATAAATAAATAAAATCTTCAAAAAACAAAATCACTCTTTCTACAGCAAGGAAAAGGAGTTGAAAGGGACAAAAACCCAGTTGGGGTGGCTTTTGCAGTAGTCAAGGTGGGAGGCTTTGAGAGCGTTAGCAAACAGCTGGCCTCCTTTCCCATCAGGAGACAGAGGGGCTGCAGGAAGGGGTAGTAAGGAAGAATTTATCCTAGAATGGCTTGAGCACATAGTGCACAGAGGAAACAGGGACTTGCTCTGGGTTGAACCGTGAGGGAGCTGCAGAGTCAGAAGGAAACACACATCCTGCCAAAGACGGGCTCCTGACCCTGCTTTGAGGGCTGGGGACCCCACCTGTAAAGGGGGTCGTGGGCAAGGCAAAGATATCATTCTTGTGTCCTTGGCTGAGAGGACGAAGCAAATTTTCACATGGAGGGAGTTCTAAGTAGTAGCTAGTTATCTTCTGAAACGATTTTGTGTTACAGTATCACTCAACTAATTCAGAATTAACTCACAGATTGCCTGATCTGCTGTCATCTGGGTCCACAGAGCCTCCCCTCCGGCTGCTCAGAGTTTAGTGAGTGAAGGGAGCGGACATTTGAACACTGTTTTCACAGGAGACATAGGAGACTGTTTTTTGACACTATTTATCTATTTATCTGACCAATCTATTTATCTTTAGCCCCCTCCTGAGGGGTCCCACGATCACGAAAGGATAGCCACACAGCCAACATCAAGGCAACTCTGTCGAAAAGGTGAGCTCTTGGCCCACCTTTGCAAGGGCTAATGGACGTCGGTTCCATCTTCCCAGATTCCAGCAGGATCGCTGCTAGGCCCTCGGGCCCTGAGTAGCTCTGGGGGTCTCCCAGGAGCCACGCAGTCCCGTGTGTTCACCCCCACTTCTGGGGGGTGCCAGCCTGAGATGAGGGCGGCCGCAAAGAGCACCCTGGAAAGATCGAGTGGTCATAAAAGTGCGCCAATCAGCTGTGCACCTCCTAGCTCACCAGATGAGTCAGGAGGCCAATCAGCTCCAAGTGTTCCCAAAGACAAAAATGGTCATTTACTGGGAGAGCAGAAAGCGGAGCTTTGGCTAAAACCACTTTGCCTTCAACAGCAACTTTTTAATCCCTTTGTCTGGTGCATGAAATTGGTTCCCAGAACACAGGGGTTATTAATAACTGGGACCTTTTCCCAGTCTCCAGATCAATTGGCAGGAGCCTCTGACTACTTCCTTCTGGATGCTTCTATTATTTAGAGGTGGGAAGTGGCCTCTCCTTGAAACTGGTACAGTTTTTTTTTTTTTTTTTAACCTGGCTTGTGAGTTATACGGTAGCCCCCCAGCCCCACCCAGCAAACCGAACCCCCAGGGGGCTTGTCCCTCTCTCACCTTCCTCAGAGAGCACAGGGTGGCTTGCTTCTTCGCTTCCGGGGAGCTCTCCTGCTGTCTCAGGGAACTGCAGTGTGTCCCTCTCCTCCAGGCCGGCTCGTCACTGCTGTCAGCGATCCACGGAGCCGGCCTGATTTAGAATGAAGTCACTTTGAGGTGCTTCCTCTCCTTGTGGTTGGTGAAGGCCCCAAAGTCAGCTGCTGGGCAGGGGCTAAACAAGGCCCAGGTCTTAATTTGGGGCCACGTGGTTGGGTGGGAGAGGGGGTGGGTGGTTGGGTGGGACACATATTTCTGTCGCTCCTATGGCTGGGGCAGTGTCATAAATGCAGGATTTCCTCCAGAGCTCGCCTTCTGCTCTCGTCACCCTTCCCTGGAGCTTCACCTGCCTGTGGCTCTACCAGGATCTCCCCTCAGGAAACAGCCCTTCTCTGATTCTCCTCCAAGTTCCACCCAGCCTGCCAGCCTGCTGCTTGTGTCTCCAGAGACCGTGCACTGGCTTCCTAAACTCAGCGTGGTGCCATGGGTTGGACAGGCCTGGGGTCCCCCTGCCCCATGCCCAGAGCTCACCTTTGAATAAATGAAAACAAACACACCTGCCTTGTGAGGATCAGAGATGGTGGGATCAAAGCACCTCCCAGACACAGTGCACAGAGGACACACCACATGTGGCTACCAAGAGCTGACTTCATCCCCCCGCCCCAGCAAAGGCGCTCACACCCCTCTCCTGCCTGTCTCTGGGAATGGCCTCAGTGCTCTTAGTCACTCAGACCAAATGACAAAGCAGTATTCGTGTGCGTCTTTCACCGGCCTGTTGAAATACGGTGGTAAAATAGACGTCACAGAACATTGATCATCTTCACCCGCCATCTTTAAGTGTAAAGTTCAGTGGCATTAAGTGCATGCACATGGTTGGGAAGCCATCTCCAGAACTCTTCCGTCCTCCCCAAATTAAAACCCTGTCTGCATTAAACAACACCTCCCCATTTCTCCCTCCCCTCAGTCCCTGGAAACAGCCTTCTTCTGAATCTATGAAGCTGACTTTTCTAGGTGCTCTTTAGAAGTGGAATCAGATGGTATCTGTCCTCTTGGGTCTGTCATAATGTCCTCAAGCCTCACTCATGTTGTAACATATGTCAGAATTTCCTTCTGGATAATATTTAAGGTTGGCTAATACTCCACTGTAGGTATAGACCACATTTAAACAATCCACTCATTGGGCTATTTTCCAGAAAAGTTTTTGAAGGGGAAATTAATGCATAAACATACATCACAGAAGAGTGTTGAGTGAAATCATGTCGCATCCTGTCCTCTCAGTCCCCAGCCCTCCGTTTTTCTCTCAGCAGTGACCTTCCACTTCACCTTCCTGTCTGTGCCCATTGCCCAGACTCTGCTTCCTGGAAGCTGTCCTGCACACTCTGCCAGAGGGGATGTCCAAAGTCGAGCTCTCGCTGTCACTGCATGTGGCCTTCCAGGATGCCCACCAGCTGGTCCCAGCTGACCAATACAGTGTTCCCGACACCACGGCTGCTTTCTCTCCAAGATGCCTGAAGAGACCTTCTTCACCTCACCAGAGTTAGTACCAGTGCCTCCTTCCCTAGAAAGGTGTCTGGACTATTCCCACCATCCCAACAGGAATCCTCTCTTCCTCCTTGTGCTGCATCTCCACACAGGCCTGGGCACCAAGACTGGCCTGTGGTGTGTCCCTCAGCTTCTCAACAGCGTCCGTCTCCTCAGAGCCTCAGGGAGAATGGTTCTTCCTCGCAGGCTTGCTGAGGTGACTCAATCAGTGTAAGGTAAACCCAGTTGGTGTTAAATAAATGTGGGTCCCTCCATGGGACCAAGACTGGCTGTTAGGTACCTGGGTTTGTGACGCTCAACCACCAGTACAACTAGACCCTGGTGTCCTTGACGCTCAAGGGTCTCCCTTTCAACACAACTGAAGGAAGGGAGGAGGGTGGCTTTGGGTGAGGAGGGCCAGTTCTTGCAGCAGGGAAGGGCAGGGAGGCATGAGGGCCTCAGTGGTGTCCCATCCTGGGTACTCCCCCAGGAGCTTCCAGAGAGGCGAAGGGTCCCTGGAACCGGGTCGAGGGGCAAGGTCACATGCTGAGGTCGGCCCAGAAGCTGCAGCCCAGCAAGGCCCACTTTTGCTTCCACCCTCCTCTCTCCCAACTATCTCCTCCAACTCTTCCGGTGGGATCATGGGAAGCAATGCCAGAGGATGGGGTGTGACTGCTCGTGAGTACACGTGACTGCAGTCCCTGATCCCCAGGGCCCCAGTGCAGAATGTTCAGATCCTCATGGCCTCCCTTCTACGTGGATGAGTTCTTCTGGTGTTTACACTTAACAGCGCAACTAGAGAAGCCTCAGCACATAAAGGAAATCTGCTCCTTTACCATTCACCCATTCAGTAACAATGTTGTGGAACACCAAGTGTCAGGCACGGTCCCATGGGGCATCGCCTGCTGTGGGGCAGACCTACAACCCCTCCCGTTGCCATCCTCCCCTTTGCCTGGTGCCTCCTGTTTCTGAGTCTGGCTGCTCAGACTCCTTCAGCCTCCAGCCCCCCTCCCCCAAGGTCCAGATTCCAGCTTTCTCTACCTAATGATGCTAGTTCGCTTTTGTCTCTTGCTTTTTGCCTCCTACATTTTGTGGACATCTCTGATCATTCGCCACTTTTTTTTTTTTTTTAAAGATTTTATTTATTTATTTGACAGAGAGAGATCACAAGTAGGCAGAGAGGCAGGCAGAGAGAGAGAGGAGGAAGCAGACTCCCTGCTGAGCAGAGAGCCCGATGCGGGACTCGATCCCAGGACCCTGAGATCATGACCTGAGCCGAAGGTAGCGGCTTAACCCACTGAGCCACCCAGGCGCCCTATTCGCCACTTTCTTTCCCGTTTCTTTGTCTTCCGGATTTATGCCTATTTCGATCCTGTCATTACCTCTTCGTGATGTTTCTGACAGGAAGCAGAGATAAATTCTGGTGTTGCAGCTGCCATAGCTGATTAGAATTGCTTCCAATTTAATCTTCACTTGGAATGTCTTCACAATGATTTACGGAGTTTGGATAATGTTCAGTTGTAAATTATTTGTTTTCAGAAACTTGGACAATATAAAAGTATTCAGAACATAAAGATCAGTCATAATCCCAGAAATGCAGAAATAGCCACCCTTAACATTTTGCTGTATGTATGTGTATTCTTTAAAGCAAAAAATGTTACCTCTTTTCTGCTTGAATTTGATGCTGATAGTTGGGGCCTGCTGGATCCCCGGAAGAAGGCTTTTATCACTGGAAGGCCCTTGGCAAGCCTTGCTTGGACATTCCAAAGGTTCAGTGTTACATTGGTGCCTCTCGCTGCCCTCCTCTCCCCTGTTCCCTTGGTCTGCAGTGCCCACTTCCACCCACGATTCAAACCTTCAGTGCCCAGAGGCGGGAGATAAGGGAACACGGAGGGCCCTTCCCAGCCCTGTCATCCCCCGGGAATGTTCTGCCAGGAGAGAGAACTGGGAGAAAAGCACCTGACTGCATTCCACAGTCACCTGCCAGCTGCCCCTGGCTGTTGTCTGGCCATTGGTGATCCCTCATGGGGGATTTTGGGACCCCTGGAGAGTCAGTGGTTGGGGGGAAGGTGTGTAGTGCTGTAAATGAGCAGCTCTTTAAGCCACCAAACCAAAATGACCCATGACCTGAGTCTTAGCACTCTTAAGTTCTGGCTTCAGAACTTAATGGCGAATATGGAAAATGTTTACACCGAAGGTCAAAGAAACACAAATGAGAACAACAATGAGATGCATCCTTCCACATGCTCTCAATAATTGGCAGGTATTTCCAAAAAGAAAATGACCAGTGAGACAGGGAGTCGTATACTGCTCTTGGGTATGTACACTGGCAAAATGCTTTTGGAAAGTAATTTTCTAATAGTATTAAGAAGTTGAAAATGGTTATACTTTTTTTTTAATAGTTTGCATTTTAAAGATTTTATGTATTTATATGACAGAGAGAAATCACAAGTAGATGGAGAGGCATGCAGAGAGAGAGAGGGAAGCAGGCTTCCTGCCGAGCAGAGAGCCCGATGCGGGACTTGATCCCAGGACTCTGAGATCATGACCTGAGCCGAAAGCAGCGGCCCAACCCACTGAGCCACCCAGGCGCCCCGGTTATACTTTTTGATCTAGTAATTTTACTTATGGGACTTTAATGTAAGGAAAGAATTCTAAATGTAATAAAGTGTTCTGCACCAAAATATCGGTTGCAGCATTATTAGTGATTCAAAAATGGTAAGAATATAATCTAAATGCCCAACAGTACGGGAATACTTTCATGAATACTATTTGTGAAAAGGTTATTACAATATGACCGGGTGACTGTTACTGAAATAAATGAAAACAGATAAACCCAATACTTAAAAAATAGTTTGCCGATGGATGTCAAGACAAAAGTAATATAATACTGAGACGGGGGAAAATACACTAACATTTTAATACCATACTATTTAATATTATCTTTTTAAAAAATATTATATTTTTAAAAAGTTTGTCTAATTTATTTTAGTAATCTCTACACTCAGTGTGAGACTTGAACTTATGACCCCGAGATGGAGAGTCATCTGCTCTATCAACTGAGGCAGCCAGGTGTCCCAATACTAGTTATTTTTGAATGAAAGGGGACAGCAAGATTTTGGTTTTTCCTTTCTGTTTTTCTGTATTTTACAAATTATCTGTCATTCAGTATTACTTTATAATTGGCAAAACAGCAGTAAACCTACCTTTTAAGGAAAAAATAAGCCAGCTGTACTTTACTTAAGTGCTACTGTATAATCAGATCAGAGATTTTATTTTATCTTATTTTTTTTAAAAGATGGTATTTATTTATTTGAGACAGAGAGAGTGACAAAAGAGAGAGCATGAAGGGGACGGAGGTGTGGCAGGGAGAGAGGGAGAAGCAGACTCCCCCCTGAGCAGGGAGCCCGACGTGCGACTCGATCCCAGGACCCTCAGATCTTGACCCGAGTCAAAGGCAGATGCTTAACAGACTGATCCACCCAGGTACCCCTAGATTTCTTTTAGAAATGGAATTAAACTGAGCTCATCTTGTGCAATTCTTTATTATTTTACTGATGAAGAAACGGAATTTAAAGAGGGCAATGGCTTTGCCCCGACCTTGCCTTCTGGGCCTTGTTTGTCCCCATCTCCATACTGCCTCAGAGAATGAGGGATGGGCTCACCAGTCACTTCATAAGAGCTTGGTGAGCTGAAGAGGTGGCTGTCCCTGGGGAGCGATGGGCAGTGCACATCCTTGTGGATGGAGGTAGGGAGGTGGACTTCAGAAAATGCTGGTCATCTTCTCAACTAGGAGGCCCCTGAAGCCAGTCCCTCTCCATGCACAGCTCAGGCCATCCGCTCTCCAGTAAGTGCGCGTGCAATGGCCCTCTTTCTTCTTGCCGGTCTTCCTTCTGCTCCTGTCCTGTCTCAGGGCAATTGATGAACTGGACTTCCTACTTGGAATGCTGTTCCCTGTTTTCCTCTACCTTCAAGATTCTGGCTGGTCTGTGAATTAAATTGCTATAAGACAGGTTAACAGGAGAAAATAAAATTTAATTATATAGGTATAGGTAATCTACATAAACAGAGATTCCAAAGACAAATGTCCAGCTTGACCATCTTTATGGGGTGAAGGTAGGAAATGGCAATCTGTTAGATTTTCCTGGTTTGTAATCTGAATGTCTCTGATGACTTTTCTGAGTGGCCACACAGGAACTGGCATGAAGATTATCCATACATGAGCTGTCGTGGTGAGGTGACCCACAAGAGACTGCAAAATACAAAGCTCTCACAAGATCCAGGAAGTTCACTTCCAAAGTTAGCCTAAGAAAGATCTACCCACAATGGGGGTGCATCCCACATTCTGACCTGCCAAATTAGGGACCACATTCAATTTTTCTACTATGCACATTAACAGCTTTAGCCAACTCTTGGGTCTCTCAGAGCCAAACTAATACCTAAAAGGAATGTGCTGTGTGGTTGGGTATCATGTGAGTTTTTTTTTTTTTTTTAAAGATTTTATTTATTTATTTGACAGAGAGAGAGCATGAGGACAAGTAGGGGGAGGAACAGGCAGAGGGAGAGGGAGAAGCAGGCTTCCTGCTGAGTAGGGAACCCAGTGTCAGACTCTATCCCAGGATGCTGGGATCATGACCGGAGTCAAAGGCAGATGCTTAACAACTGAGCCACCCCAGCTGGTGTGATGTGTTTTTATTTATTTATTTATTTATTTACAGAGTATCTGTTGCAAAGAAATTTTCTTGAGTTGGTGGGTTACTTAGTGTTAATCTAACCTATTCTGTGACCCACTTATCCTAACATGGGAGACTTGGGTTGAACGGTGAACACCCTTCCGTGGCTGACCCAAGTTCACCAATTCTGTGGCTTTGGCTTGCAAGATGTCCCTTCATAACAGCCTTTACCTCATGTGTATACATTAACCCACAGCATAGTTTGACTAACCATACCTGGTCTGGTCAGAACTGTGAACTCACAGGTCTCTCTTGCCAGCTCGAAAAGCAGGCTAATCAGACCTCTGGCTGCATTCTGCTCTATCATCTTGCTCTTTATGGCAAACAACACAACAGATAGAGACAAAGAAAAACAGTGACTATCTTTGGAAGGATAAGGAGCCATAAAGTGCAAAAAAATGCAGCCTTCACAGGATCCAGAAAGTCCACTCTCAAATTTAGCCTAAGAAACTTTAGCCGCAAGTGGGGTGTGAAACACATTTCTGTCCAGCCATATCTAGCCACAAATGGGGTGCAACCCATATTTACAATGAAGGTTGAGATGATAATGGCCCCTTATGGACCAGGACCCCTATGACAAATTCCCGAGAGCTGGTACAGTTGTACAAAGAGAGTGAAGTGTGTTAAATAGATGACTACTGGATCCACAGCCTCTTCGGCTGTCTGCCTGATGCATGCCAGTACATGCATCCTCTGGTTGGCAGAGTCCAGAGAAAATATTCTCACCGGTCATAAAAAGCCACACTCTTAGGACACAGAACAAGGTGAAAGGAAAACCTAATCAGACCTATTGTTCTCCATGCTTTACGACAAATGACACAAAAGACAGAGACAAAAGAAAACAATGACTCTATTGGGAGGAAAAGGATCAATATGAAACAAGAAAACTCAAAGCAAATTTTTACCAAAATTGCTATACCCAAGGAACTAGTTTACAAATATCCCCCCCATTCTATATTTAGAAAGAGAGAGGAAAAAGGGCTCTCATCATTTTCATTTTCATCAGACCCCACAGAAAGTGATCAAGGAGGCTGATGTGGTAAGAAATCTTATCTGCCAGCTTTTATCAGCTGTCTCAGTATCTCTAAGCTGCAGCCAAAGTGAACCTCAAAGTGAACAGTGCAGCACCTCAAAGTGAACAGTGTCCAGCCAGAGAAGTTCATCCTGCAGACTACACCAACTGTTGGGGAGGAAAAACTTTTCTTTACCCTTCAAGATTCTTGCCAGTCTAAGAATTAAATTGACATGAGACAGATTAACAGAAGAAAATAAAATTTAATCATGTATGTACAGGGAATCCACATATTCCAAAGACAGTCAGGCAAAATGAAGTACATAGGTCATTTTGAACTAAGGACATGGAGTAGGGGCTGGGGCCTCAAAGAGAAAGGAGGTAGTTTACCTATGGGAGATGAAAAACTTAAGTGTAAACAAATATTTGCTGGGCCATCCAGAAACAATGGCACAAAAAGAAGACTCTGATCAGACAGGCATTGCTGTTTCCTCCCTGTCCACCACCATTAGTTCATATTATGTAGTTATCTATAGTGATAGCTCTTTTCCTGACCAAGTCCTCGATCTAAGTCCTCCTGAGCAAGTCCTCGATCTTTTAGGCATTTAAGAGGAAGGTTAAATGTTCTTCCTGGGCCTTCTGTGTTTTTGTTTGTTTGTTGAAGACTTATTTATTTGAGAGACAGAGAGCACTAATGAGAAGGGCAGAGGGAGAGGGAGAGAAAATCTGAAGTAGACTCCATGCTGAGCACTGAGCCCGATTGGGGGGCTCAATTTCATAACCCTGAGATCACGATCTGAGCTGAACCCAAAAGTTGGATGCTTATTGAAATGAATTACCCAGGTGCCCCCCCCAGACCTGTGTTTCTTGTTTTTGTTTTGTTTTGTTTTAAAATAATTAGCCTAAAATAGTCCACACACCCAAGACACATTTTGGGGTGAAAAATTTTGCTCCCCTGCATCTTTTGGTCTACACGCCTGATTCTATTAACTCAGGCTCAGCCTTCAGATATCAGTTCTAGCGGAAGTCTACCCTGACCACCAGACCAGATTATGCTCTCTTTGTTCTTTTCCTCCATGGAGAGATCACCACTGTAATTAAATAACCATCTACCTATCGTGTGTTAATGTCTATCTCCTCCTCCAGACCACAGAACCCCATGGGATTATTTAGTCAACATCTCTGGCAACAAACTGTGCTGGCAGTACTCAGTTTGAGTACTCAATGTACATTAGATGAATAAATGAAAGTAATTGATTCTGCCAGCTCGACCTGAGGGCAGGGACTGTGGGCTCCTTTCCCTCTCTGCTCCCTGGGACTGCTAAAAACCATCTGCTCTCATGGCACTGGGGAAATAGCATAGCCTCACTAATGCATTTATGTTAGCATTTGCTCAATAAGGATTTATTGAGAGGCTGCTACATGCCAGTATTCTAGGCTTTTGGAATTTACACAGGCAGTGAAACACACCATCAAAATCCCTGCCTTCATGAGATTATATTCTATACTAAGGGAGACATACTGAGCAAATAAACAGGAGACTATGTTTTAAGCTGGTGGTAGAGCCAAAAGGGATTTGGGGAGAAGTGGAGGTGAGCTGCGCTTTGAAGTGAAATGGTTGGGAAAGGCCTTCATGAGAAGGTGACTTGTTGAGCAAAGAGGTGCATGTGGTAATAGAGCAAGCTATGTGGCAATCTGGTGCAGGAGCACACCAGACTAAATACAGGCTGCCAAGGCCAATGTGAATCACTCTTTGTGTCAATATGCCCCAAATGTTATATGGGACACATGTTAAAAATTATTCATTGATTATCTGAAATTCCAATATTTATATTGAATTATTTCATTTGTTAAAGTAAGAGTATATTACTGTAATTTGAGAAGCACTGCATACTTTTTTAAAGGTTTTATTTATTTGAGAGGAAGAGAGAGTGTGCACAAGTGGTGGGGAGGGGCAGAGGGAGAGGGAGAAACAGAGTCCCCACTAAGCAGGGAGCCTGATGGTGGTGCTCGATCCCGGGACGCTGAGATTATGATGTGAGCAGAAGGCAGACGCTTAACCGACTGAGCTGCCCATGGAGTGCTCCCCCACCCTTTTTAAAAGATTTTGGAGCACATAAAATTTTAAGATAAATAAACATGAGGGATTCTTCAAGGAATCTTTATGCCCAAATACAAAGGTAAAGCTAATAATCTACACCCAACCTAATGCCCTCTGAGGTAACCATTACCAATTTCCTGACTACACAGCCCACTTCCTTGTCATCTTTTGCATGTATACACATTTGTTTTAGCTTCCTAGCACTGTTGTCAAAAACCTTCCACAGACTGGGCAGCTTAAACAACAGAACTTTCTTCCCTCACAGCTCTGCAGCCTGGAGGTCCCAGATCAAGGGGTCAGCAGGACCATGCTCTCTCTCTGAAGACTCTTGGGGAGGTCCTTTCTTGGCCTCTTGCAGCCTCTGAGAGCCCCAGGCATTTTTTGGTTTATGGCAGCATAACTTCTATCTGATTCCATCTTCAGGTCTTATTCTTGCTTTTCCAAATTTCCCTCTTCTTAAAAGGACACTGGTCATTGGATTGGTCATCCTAATTCAGGATGACTTCATCTTAATTACATCTGAAAAAAACCCTATCTCCAAATAAGGTCACACTCACAAGTACTAGGAACAAGGACTTCAACATATCTTTGGGGGACACAATTCACACAGAGCACTTAGCTTCAAGGACTCCAAACCATCCCTGGTTGTTGACTTTTTTTGGTGGTGGTGGTTTATAAGGCCCCAAGTGGTATGGTCCCCACTTACCTCCATGACCCCATTCCTGAAATCTTTTTCTCTACTTTGCTCCTCTCCAGCCACACAGACTCTGTGGTTATATCTCGTTCCTCATTGTTATTGTCACTTAGTTTTACATGTGCTCTTGATATAACTTTGGAATGTTAGTGAGGTCTGGAGCTGACAGCCAAGAAAAAATTCTTGAGATGTCTTTGGTGCGAAGAGGTGATTTTATTAAAGTATAGGGACAGGACCCGTGAGCAGAAAGAGCTGCTGCTCCAAGACTGGGAGGAGCAACTGATATACCCCATATACCTTGGGGTTGGGAGAAATAAAGATAGTGAAGTTCCAAAAGGACTTTTGTATGCTAAAGAACACTCACAGGATCCTGGAGGAATGTTATAATCTGCTTATATCAAGTATTTGTCGATGGGCTGCAGGTTATAAGGACATATAATTTTGTGCACATTTCCTTCTGCCATTGTTTCCCATATCACTCTTTTTTTCCTTAATTGGGCTCAAAAAAAGTTAACCTATTTTATTGGTCTTTTCAAAGTTTTAGTTTGGATTTATTGATCACTGCTTTCTTCCTTCTCCTCCCCTCCTCTTCCTCCTCTGGCTTGTTTTCTATTCTATTAGTCTCAACTTATTATTTATTAATCCTTTCTTCCTTCTTTCATTCTTTTTAAAAAAATTTATTTAAAAAAAGATTTTATTTATTTGATGGACAGAGAGGGAACACAAACAGGTCGAGTGGGAGAGGAAGAAGCAGGCTTCCCATGGAGCAGGGAGCCTGATGTGGGGCTGGATCTCAGGACCCTGGGATTATGACCTGAGCCAAAGGCAGATGCTTAATGACTGAGCCACCAAGGCACCCCCCTTTTTAAGTTTCTTAGTACGATAGTTATTTTTTTTTAAGGTTTCATTTATTTGAGAGAGAGAATGACAGAGAGAGCATTAGAGGGGGGAGGATCAGAGGGAGAAGCAGGCTCCCCTCTGAGCAGGGAGCCTGATGTGGGACTTGATCCTGGGACCCATGACCTGAGCTGAAGGCAGACTCAACCAACTGAGCCACCCAGGCACATTTAATATGACAGTTATCGTCTATGTGGTCTTTCTTCTTTGTTGTTTTCTTTAGCAATGAAATAACTTAAACTTGTTTATTTTGGTCACCTCTCCTTTTGATGCATCCTACAGATTTTGGTATAAGGTATTCTCCTTTCATATTACTTACAAGATAATTTATAATTCCAGAGCTGTATTGCAGAGAAGAGAAAAAACTCCTCTTAGGTTCAGTAGGTGGGGCCAATAAATCAAAATGATAAAGGACAGAGTAACAGGAGGAACCCCCCCCCCCCCAGATTTAATTATATATCTACACACAGAAGTCCACAAGGAAATGTGACTCGAGAAAGCAGTTATAATTGGGGCTTACATACCATCTTTACAAAGGGTGATAAAGTGTTAAGGAGAGGCTAAACAAACAAAAAGGGGTTTGGGGCTTCTGAGGATAAGTGCTTATGGGGAAGTCCTTAGGCAGTGTGTGGTAGATAAGGGCTGTTCACTAAGGTTTGTTATGCAGATAAGAGTAATTTCAGATGATAAGACTTGCCTCTTATCTCAGGAGTAGTTCTCCTCCTGCTATAGGACAGGAACACCTTTACAAATGGAAATTTATGTTACCTCTGCAAAGGGAAATTTATACCCTGCAGTCACACAGAAAAATGAAGGGCAGGGAACAATTTGTCTTCAGCTCAGAACGATCCTTATGCCAAAGTGGCATATTTTGGAGTGACAACTCGGATCCCTTTCATCTCCTCTGAGCTCATAATTATTGGGGAGTGTATTTTTTTTTTTTAAGATTTTATTTACTTATTTGTCAGAGACAGAGGGAGAGAGTGCAAGCGAGAACAGGCAGACAAAGAGGCAGGCAGAGGCAGGGAGAAGCAGGCTCCCTGCCGAGTAAGGAGCCCGATGTGGGACTCGATCCCAGGACCCTGGGATCATGACCTGAGCCAAAGGCAGCTGCTCAACCAACTGAGTCACCCAGGCGTCCCCGGGAGTGTATTTTTTTAAATGATTTTTTCATGACAGAGTGAGAGAGAGAGATGGAGGAGAGGGAGAGAGAGAGAATCACCAGCAGACTCCCCACTGAGCGTGAAGCCCGAAGCAGGGCTCCATCCCATAACCCTGAGATCATGACCAGAGGTGAAATCAAGAGATGGATGCCGAGGTGAAATCAAGAGATGGATGCCCAACCGACTGAGCCACTTAGACACCCCTGGGGAGTATATTTCTTAATTTCCAACTAGTCAAAATTTTGTTTGTTTGTTGTTGATTTATAGCACACGTGGTTGGGGAAGGAGGAGCAAAGGGAGAGGAAGAGAGAATCTCAAGCAGACTACAGGCTACGCATGGAGCCCCACATGGGGCCTGATCCCACGACCATGAGATCATGACTTGAGCTGAAGCTGAGAGTCGGATGGCCAACTGACTGAGACACCCACGTACCCCCTGCTTACTTTCTATTATTTTTTACCATGTTGGAGTATGATCAGAAAAATAAGGCTGCTACTTTTTTGAATTTCTTCTTAATTCACTTTTTTTTTTTTTTTTTTGGCCAAAGACATGATCAATTTTTCTAAGTGCTCTGTGGACATAAAAAATTTTCTATTTAAGGGATATTTATCTATCTATTAAATTGTATACAAATTATATTATCTACTTTCTTTTTTTCATTTATTTTATTTATTTGAAAGAGAGAGAGAGATCACAAGTAGGCAGAGAGAGAGGGGGAAGCAGGCTCCCTGCTGAGCAGAGAGTCCGATGCGGGGCTTGATCCCAGGACCCTGAGACCATGACCTGAGCAGAAGGCAGAGGCTTAACCCACTGAGCCACCCAGGTGCCCCAATCATCTACTTTCTTTACATGATTCATTAATTTTTTTTTTAATATTTTATTTATTTATCAGAGAGAGGGGGAGAGAGCGAGCACAGGCAGACAGAGTGGCAGGCAGAGGCAGAGGGAGAAGCAGGCTCCCTGCTGAGCAAGGAGCCCGATGTGGGACTCGATCCCAGGACGCTGGGATCATGACCTGAGCTGAAGGCAGCTGCTTAACCAACTGAGCCACCCAGGCGTCCCTGATTCATTAATTTTTATCTTTTAGGCATATTTTCAGCTCTTAAGTTGCTTAGTGCATACAAGTTTATAACTATTGTATCATCTTCATTAATTGTGCCTTTTATCATTACAGAATATCCTCTATCTAGGTTGATAGACCTTATCTTAATTTTTTACCTTTTTCCTAATTTTGCTTTGTTTGCTTGTTGTTGGGCTGGCAGGAAGGGCTACCAAAGATGGCGAAAGTTCCCGCCACAAGACCTGAGCTCGGACAGGAGAACAAAGGCCCAAGCAGGAATCTGAGACCCCGCCCCGGGCTCCCGTGGACCAATGGGATCCCGATGAGCAGGCGGGATATCCAAATAAGGGAAACTTCCAAAAGACCCCTGAGCTTCCTCCGAGACCCCTTAAAAGCCCCCTCCTCCCTGCCTTGGGTGCGACTTCCGCCACTCTGCTTTCCAGAGTGGCGGAACCTCGCCCGAGGGTGCCCACCTCCTCCCGGCGCAACTTTCCTGGCTCCCCTTCTCCTGAGCCCTGAAACTTCGCCGGAGAGCGTTTTTAATAAATCTTGCCTTGCACCCACTTTGCCTGGTGTTGTGTTTATCTCGCCGGAAAAAACTTTACATTTGGTGCCGAAACCCGGGAAGGAGATTGAGCCCCCACACAGTGGGGAGGCTCTCTCCTTTCCCTGGCTGAACCGGATCTGCCTTTCCGAACGCCACTTCCGAAGCTGTGGTGAGTTTCCCCGATTCCGCGCCTCCTTCCGGAAAGCCCTGCCCTAATCGCGGCCGCGTCAGGGTGGACCCCGCCGGTCACCAGGTGACCTCCGTGACTCCGAGAGGCTGGGAGACGT
The DNA here is from genome assembly GCF_011764305.1 of Mustela putorius furo. NCBI lineage: Eukaryota > Metazoa > Chordata > Mammalia > Carnivora > Mustelidae > Mustela > Mustela putorius. Next base: position 7,184,083 of record NW_025422019.1, read on the forward strand.
CCTAACCTCTACGGCAGTCGACACAGTTTTTCCGCAACCCAGTGGTGGACGAGGGGACGCCTTCCTCCAGCCCTCGGGTTGCCTGGCAACAAATCGTGGGGACCTCCCAATCCAAATTCGACCCTAAAACATCCCGGGGGTGTTTTAGGCCTGCTGGCCAATCTTAAAACCCTGGAACTGGACCAGGACCTGCGAAAACGACGTTACTGTACTGTCGCTTGGCCACAATACCGATTAGACAATCAGTCCCAATGGCCTCCGGAAGGCACGTTTAACTATCAGACTTTCATGGACCTAAATAACCTCGGCAGGCACCAAGGCAGATGGGCCAAGGTCCCTTATGTCCAGCTTTCTGGACTCTGCACTCTCGCCCCTTCCTCTGCTCTCACTGCTCCACCTCACAGGTCCTCTTGGCCCGCTCCCCTCCCCCTACCCTGCCACCCACTGCTCCCAAAGACTCGGACCTCTCCTCCCCGTCTCCTCTCTCTGAACCCCCGGAGAGCTTCACCCATCCACTGACAAGAGGGCCTCTGGTTTCTCCTCCTCCTCCTCTTTACCGCGATCCTTCACCCCAAGGTCCCTTAAATTCAGGATTTCTGAACCAGCGCTCTCGTCTACCCCTCCTTCTCCCCCTCCCACTCCTATCCGAACTCCTGACAAATTTATCCGCAGTAAACGGGAAACTCCAATCAAAGCTTACTGAAGGTCAAATAGGCTCTTGTTATTTGTTAAAATCTGCTAGCAAAGAGATGACTAGAACTGCTGGTTACTTGTGTCTCAGAGTTTTAATGGGTCATTCTTAAGGTAGCATTCAAAGTCTTTGGTAACCTTTAACAGAATGGGATAAAGAACTAGGTTTATGCTTTTGAAATCTGTTGGTAAACACCTTTTGTGCTTAATTGAATTCTGTTGTAACAGCCGCAGGGCTACTGTTTGAGCTAGATGCTTTCGTAAAGAATGGAAGGGGAGACTGATCACCTCCCATTAGCCAGGGATACCCAAAGGGGAGGGTGTCCAATCTGTTTGAATCTGAAGAGTGCCTGACTGCGTGAATGTGTCTGTGTGGCTCCAGCCGCACTAGGGCTCGAAAGCCCCCCGCTGAGTTAGTCTGACCCCCAAGGGAGGTTGCTGGAGCTGAGGAAGTTTGAGTTCATGCGCCCTTCTCTCTACAGGACCTTTCCCAAATTGAGAAACGTTTGGTCTCCTTTTCGGCCAGTTCTGATAACTACATTAAAGAATTCCAGTATCTGGCCCAAGCCTATGACCTCACCTGGCATGATTTACATGTGGTCCAGACCACCACCCTCACCATAGAGGAGAGGGAACGCATCCAGGCTGCTGCCCAGGAGCACGCGGATCAGGTCCAGCTCACTGATGCTGGAGCCTGGGCGGTCCCAGCTGTAGAACCAGGTTGGGATTATCAGGATGGCCAAGATGGCCACTGGCACCGCGACCGCATGGTCCAGTGTCTCATAGCCGGCATGAGGGCAGCCTCTAATAAGGCCGTTAATTACGACAAGATTAGGGATATTGTCCAGGCCCCTACGACAACCCCACCATGTTTCTTAACCAGTTGACCTAACTTTTAACCCAGTACACTTGCTTGGACCCTGCCTCTCCTGCGGGGGCCACGGTACTGGCTACTCATTTTATCTCTCAATCGGCACTGGATATACAGAGAAAGTTAAAGAAGGCTGAGGAGGACCCTCAGACCCCCATTTCTGACTTGGTGAAAATGGCATTTAAGGTCTTTAATTCCCGTGAGGAGGCGGCTGAGCTTAAACGACAAGCCAGACTCCAGCAAAAAGGTTCAGTTGCAGACCCAAGCCTTGGTAGCAGCCCTGCGGCCGGCCGGCTCTGGGAGCCAGCAGAGAGGGGAAACCAATCGCACCCCGTCGGGGGGCCTGTTTCAAATGCAGGGCCGAGGGACATTGGGCTCGCCAGTGCCCCAATCCAAAGCCGCCAACTCGGCCTTGCCCTCAATGCCATTTGATGGGCCACTGGAAATCTGACTGCCCTAACCTCGGGGTATCTTCGACGCCTCAACGTGGGGGACCCCCCCCCGAGATAGTAAGTCTGGCCTTTCAACTGCTTGGATTGGAGGACGACTGACGAAGCCCAGACTCAGCCACCCCTCTCACCCAGGCCAAGCCCAGGGTTATGCTCCAGGTAGTGGGTAAGTCCATCTCTTTTTTGCTGGACACGGGGGGGGCTACCTACTCTGTTCTGCCTTCCTACTCGGGACTTACTCGAACCTCACCAATTACTGTTATGGGGATCGATGGGACCTCCTCCAATCCTAGGGTGACCCTTCCCCTTACCTGTAGCCTGGATGGGTTTCCCTTCCCCCCCACTCGTTCCTATGATTCCTTCCTGCCTGGTCCCTCTACTGGGTAGGGACATTCTCCAGAAACTAAGGGCAACTATCTGCCTCTCCCCTTCCTCCCCTCTATCCACCTCAACCCGTCTCATCCTACACCTCTCCACTCCCTCGACCCCCGCTCCAGATGACCTACCTACTGTAGACCCTCAGGTGTGGGACACCTCAGAACCCATCATTGCTTCCCACCTTACCCCGGTTCAAGTACAGCTTAAGGATAACTCTAAGTTTCCCTCAAGCTCAGTTGCCTATTTCCTTAGCCCACCGCCAGGGCCTGAAACTATCATAGAACGGCTTTAACATCAGGGACTCCTGATCCCCATCATTTCCCTCTGTAACACCCCATCCTCCCAGTACGCAAGCCCTCAGGGGCTTATCGACTGGTACAAGACCTTAGGCTTATCAACGAGGTCGTGGTCCCCCTCCACCCAGTCGTTCCTAACCCTACTGTCTCGCGTTCCCCCAAACACCTATGACTTTACTGTACTGGAACTAAAGGACGCTTTTTTTTTCACTGTCCCCTTGCACCCTGATTCCTATTTTCTTTTTGCCTTCACCTGGGAGGATCCTGACATGCATGCTTCTGGACAATTAACTTGGACTGTTCTACCCCAGGGGTTCAGGGACAGCCCTCACATTTTCGGCCAGGCCTACAGACTTAACAGCAGTGCGTCCTTAAGGCCAGGACTCTACTACATATGTGGATGACCTCCTCCTCTGTAGCCCCTCCCTCTCGGTCTCCCAAGACGACACCTCCACCCTACTTAGCTTTCTGGGGGCCAAGGGATATCAAGTACCCCCCTCTAAGGCCCTCAACATGACCTTAGGGCAGCCCATCATAGTCTACTCTCCTGCTGACTCACAGAGCTCCTTAGCCACCGATCCCTGGCCCATCTGACTCCCGTCTCCAGCTATTCCATCTGCTATTCCTAGAGAACCCGCATCTCTCTCTCTCTACCTCCCCCCGCTTAAACCCTGCAACTTTACTGCCTAAACCCTTGCCAGATAAGGGGTGGATCCAGGACAGGATTGCCCTGCCAGGCAATCTGGTGCACACCTTGATTACTGACATCCACCAATCCCTCCATCGTGGCCCATAGGCTCTCCACTAATTTCTTCAGCCATTGTTCTATCATCCTTCCTTATCTAAGGTAATCGAAGTTGTCCACAGGGCTTGCAAAACCTGTTCTGCCGTGAATTCACAAGGAGGAATCTGCAGACCAGGGCCTAACCAACAGCTCCGAGGTCATCAGCCGGGGGAAGACTGACACCTGGACTTCACTCCCATGCCTCGCCATAAAATACATTCACAGGCTGGATCGAAGCATACCTCATGGCCCGGGAAACAGCGGACGTAGTGGCTACAATACTCATCGAGCGCATCATCCCGAGGTTCGGATTGCCCCGGACCCTCCAGTCGGACAACGGACCTGCCTTCATCTCCAGTGTAACCCAACAGGTAGCTGAGAGCCTCAACATAACCTGGAAACTTCACATCCCATACCACCCACAGTCATTGGTAAGGTAGAAAAGGCCAATGGGCTGCTCAAAGCCCAACTCACCAAACCTACTCTAGAAACCCGTCTTTCCTGGCCTACACTTCTGCCTATGGCTCTCACCAGACTCCTGGCTACGCCCCGCGGGTCTTCAGGCTTAAGCCCATTTGAATTACTATACGTCCGGCCCTTTCTTAGAAATCACAGCCCTCCAGCCATTTCCCCACCTCTTTTATCCTATCTACCTTACCTCACTCCTTGTCGTAGGGATACCCCACCCTATTGACTGGCCACTCCCCAACTTCAGGGCCACAAATAATACGGTCCATATGGGCCCCATCGGGGGAAAACATACCTATTATTAATGTGTCCTCCCTTACCACCGCAGCTGCCATATCACTAATTCCTCCCTCCTGTACTGTACTCCCTTGGGAATATTTCTCTTGTGCCCTCAGGGAATCTATCGCTGCCTGACCACTAATGACTCCCTGGGCTGTATATTCATTCTACTATCTCCTACCACCATCTACTCTGAATCCCAGCTGCTGTCCATCCTATTTCCCCCCAACACCATGGAGGAAGGGCTGCCCACCTCCCATTCATAACAGGGGCAGGAATAGCCACAGGGGTGGCAACTGGAACAGCGGGGATAGGAACCTCCATAGACTTTTTCTTACAAACTCTCCCAAGCCCTGAATGATGACACGGAACGGGTTGCTGACTCCCTCACAGCCCTACAGATGCAAGTCACCAGCCTGGCAGCCTTAGCTCTACAGAACCGACGGGCCTTAGACCTTCTGACCACCGAAAAAGGGGGGACCTGCCTATTATTAAATGAAGAATGTTGTTACTTTGTTAACCAATCATATAGTTACCTCCAGGATCAAAGAACTCAGGGATCGGATCCAAGCACAGTGGCGAGACACATCCTCCTGGGGCCTGGACCCCTACAACTGGGTAACCTGGCTGCTCCCTCTGGCGGGACCTGTAAGCATAATCCTCCTCCTAATCTCAGTTGCTCCCTGTCTTTTCCGGTACTTGCAGGGTCGCCTACAAGAACTTGCCTGAGTATCTGTCAATCAACTCTGCCTCCAGCCCTACTCTCCCCTGCCCACTTCCGACTACCCCTATGACGACGCCCCCTGTCAGCAGGAAGTAGCCAGAATGGAGTCGACGCCCTTGACACCATTATATTAAGCAAAAGGTCGGAATGTTGGGCTGGCAGGAAGGGCTACCAAAGATGGCGAAAGTTCCCGCCACAAGACCTGAGCTCGGACAGGAGAACAAAGGCCCAAGCAGGAATCTGAGACCCCCGCCCCGGGCTCCCGTGGACCAATGGGATCCCGATGAGCAGGTGGGATATCCAAATAAGGGAAACTTCCAAAAGACCCCTGAGCTTCCTCCGAGACCCCTTAAAAGCCCCCTCCTCCCTGCCTTGGGTGCGACTTCCGCCACTCTGCTTTCCAGAGTGGCGGAACCTCGCCCGAGGGTGCCCACCTCCTCCCGGCGCAACTTTCCTGGCTCCCCTTCTCCTGAGCCCTGAAACTTCGCCGGAGAGCGTTTTTAATAAATCTTGCCTTGCACCCACTTTGCCTGGTGTTGTGTTTATCTCGCCGGAAAAAACTTTACACTTGTAACTGCTGTTTGCTTAATTTCAACCTTTATCTATCACTGTTTCATCAGCATATCATCAGCATATAGCTAGTTTTTTTCTTAGATTTTTCAAGATTATTTATTTATTTGACAGAGAGAAACAGAGAGAGAGAACAAGTAGGGGGAGCAGGAGAGGGAGAAGCAGGCTCTCTGCTGAGCAGGGAGCCTGATGTGGGTTGTGATCCCAGGATCCTGGGACCATAACCCAAGCGGAAGGTAGATGCTTAACCAATTGAGCCATTCAGGCACCCCTAACTTTGTCTTTATTTGGGAGAATTAGTCTGCTTCTTTTTTATGCTCCAGATTTTATTAAAGTGCTATTTATTATTCCTTTTTAAAAATTTATTTATTTTCAAGATTTTTATTTATTTATTTGAGAAAGTGAGTGAGAGGGAGCACAAGTGGGGAACAGCAGGGAGAAGCAGAGGGAAAGGGAGAAACAGACACCCTGCTTAGCAGTGAGCAGGGAACTAGATATGGGGCTTGATCTTGTGCCTCCTGAATCATGACCTGAGCTGAAGGCAGACGCTGAACTGACTGAGCGACCCAGGCACCCCTATTGTTCCATCCGCAACCCACCCCCCTGCCTTTTAATTGGTGAGTTCTGTGTACTTTTTAAAGTTCTATGTCTACTGGGACACCTGGGTGGCTCAGGTGGTTAAGTATCTGCCTTTGGCTCAGGTCATGATCCCAGGTACCTGGGATCCAGCCCCACATCGGGCTCCCTGCTCAGTGTGAAGTCTGCTTCTCCATCTGTCTGCTGCTCCCCCTGCTTGTGCTCACTCTCTCTCTGACATATAAATAAAATCTTAAAAAAAAAAAAATGAAGTTCTACTGCTGATTAGCATTCACATTTCTGAAAACTATATTCACCTCTGAAATTTACCTTCTCTATAGCTCTACTCTCTCCCAAAAGAACTTGTGTAATGTTTTTCAAACACTGTATTTCAACCCACTTACGGGTTGTAAAAGTAGTAAAAGTAAAAGTAGTGATTGAGATAGGGAAGAACTGGGGTGCCTGGCTGGCTCTGTTGGTGGAATTTGTAACTCTTAGTTTCAGAGCCATGAGTTTGAGCCCCACATTGGGTATAGAGATTACTTAAAAATAAAATCTTAAAAAAAAAAAGAGGGAATCTGAAGGGACCCCATGAAGAGCTGCCTTTTTTCTCCCTTTCCTACTTCTAAATTTTTTAAAAAAAGATTTTATTTATTTACTTGAGAGAGAGAGTGAGAGAGAACATGAGAGGAGAGAGGGTCAGAGGGAGAAGCAGACTCTCTGCTAAGCAGGGAGCCTGATGAGGGGCTCTATCCCAGGACCGCAAAACCATGACCTGAGCTGAGGGAAGACGCTTAACTGACTGGTGCCCCCTCTATTTCTATTCTTGCTAGGACTCCTACCCTACATACACACCTTACAGTATGTCCTCCTTGTAAAGGTCAAGAAATCAATGCTTTTTTTCTTAATGTAGGCTCCATGCCCAGCATGGAGCCCAACACGGGTCTTGAACTCAAGATCCTGAGATCAAGACCTGAGCAGAGGTCAAGAGTCAGACACTTAGTCGACTGAGCCACCCAGGCACCCCAGGGTTAACAATTTCTTTGGAGTCTTCTGGTCCAATAGATAATATCTAAGGAATGACTAGGTGGGGTTGTCCTGAACATTTTCCAGGACCACTGACTCACTGAGACCACTGGCTCCAGGGCCAGTGACACAGAGGACACCTAAATACATCTTTGTTCCTGGTTGCCTGAGAAGACACATCCATCACATGAATAGGACCACAATCCTCAATAAAAACCCCAGGAGCTAGGCAAAGACAAGACTCACTTCTTTCCTTCCCGAGTCTCCTGGACACTCTGTCTATATTTACACACTCTCTCTATATCTTCAATAAAGTCTATTCTCCCTTCTTTCTGGCTTGAGCTTGATTTCTATCCTGCTAGACAGTCTGAGTCATGATCACTTTTAAAGAAAAAAAAAAATAATAGAAAAATATCAGAGAGCATTAACCACAGTAAGAAACCTTAAAAAAAAAAACTGTGCCTTTGATTACATGTGTGGTGTGTGTGTGCGTGCACTTGATCAGGATATAAAGTGCATTTGTTCACTGAGTCCCAGTCAAAATAAGTTTGAAATCTACTGATGTAATTAAAAAAAAATTTAAATAATTTTTATTTTAAAACTTTAATTTAATTTTATTATTTATTTATTTTTAAATTTTATTTAAATCTACTGATGTAATTTTTAAAAAATTTTTTATTTATTTGTCAAAGAGAAAGAGTGAGTGCAAGCAGGGGGAGCGACAGCCAAGGGGAGAAGGTGGTTCCCTGATGAGCAAGGAGCCCAACGAGGGACTCGATCTCAGAATCCAAGCATTATGACCTGAGCAGAAGGCAGATGCTTAACCAACTGAGCCACCCAGACGTCCCAAAATCACTCATTTATTTATTTTTTATTTTAAAAGATTTTATTTATTTGACAGAGAGAGATAGTGAGAGCAGGAACACAGGTAAGTGGAGTGGGAGAGGGAGAAGGAGGCTTCTTGCTGAGCAGGGAGCCTGATGTGGGACTCGATCGCAGGAGCCTGAGATCATGACCTGAGCCAAAGCCAGATGGCCTAACGACTGAGCCACCCAGGCCCCCCACAAAATCTACTCGTTTAAATGTACTTGTGTTACTCATAAGGTGAGAAAAGATAAAGTGAGGCCTAGTCTGTTCAATGAAACTCATGAACATGGAATTATTTTTTCTTCTCTTAAAACTAATTTTCACTTAAAAAAAGAAAAAAGAGAGAGAGCTGAACTTTGAGAGAAATTTAGAGCAGTGATTCCCAGACTTCTGTATGCATCAGAATAATCTGGAGAGCTTTTTAAAATCACAGATTCCTGGGCCCCACCCAGAGATTCTGATTAGGAGTTCAGGCTGGAGGCTCATGAATCTGCATTTCCAGCAAGCTCCCTGGTGATGCTGCTGGTGGCATGAGGGCCGTATTTAGTAGCACTGATCTAGAACAGTGATTCTCAGACTTAGCATGCATCAAAATCACCTGGAGGGTTTGATAAAGCAGTGCCTGGCCTATCTCCAGTTTCTGCTTTAGTAGGTCTGGAGTGGAGGCTCGGAGTTTGCAATATTAAAGGCTATAAAATGAAAACAAAACAAAACAAAACAAAACAAAAAAACCTCCTTTCTCTTCATCCTCACCCTCAGCAAACTTCCCTGTGGAAAACACAAGTTTCTCATGTATGGCTTTATAAATAGCCTTATCGTTTTTACAGATGGGATCATAGTATTGAAATTATTCTAAACATTGCTTTTTTTTTTTTTTTTAAGGTTTATTTACTTGAGAGATAGAGGGAGCATGAACAGGGCAGATTGAGAGGGAGAAGCAGACACCCCAATGAGCAGGGAGCCTGACATGGGGCTCGATCCAAGGCCCTGGGGATCACGACCTAAGCCAAAGGCAGATGCCCAACTGACTGAGTTACCCAGATGCCCCCTAAACATTGCTTTTTTTTTTAAGTGTAGTGAGGAGATCTTCTGATAGAAGCACATGTAACCAACTTTGATCTTTCATAGCTGTATAGTATTCCACTAGAATACTATGTACAGTATGGACACAGAATAATTAACCCATCTCTATATTGTAGACATTCAGGTTCCATTCTTTTATTTTTACTTTTTTAAAGATTTTATTTATTTACTTATTTGACAGAGAGAGATCACAAGTAGGCAGAGAGGCAGGCAGAGAGAGAGAGAAGGAAGCAGGCTCCCCGCTGAGCAGAGAGCTGGATTCGGGGCTTGATCCCAGGATCCTGGGATCATGACCTGAGCCGAAGGCAGAGGCTTTAACACACTGAACCACCCAGGCACTCCTCCCTTCTTTTTTTTAACTATAAGAAACAAAGCTTATTAAAAACTGATGAGCAAAATCTCAATACAAAAATGAGTAAACAGCACAGACAAGGAAAGACAGCCCTAAATGTAGAAAAAGATTTATTATTATTATTATTTATTGTTATATTAATTATTATATTTATAATTATATAGTAATTATAATTATTATTTATTACATTTATTAATACAATATAAATGAAAACTACAATAAGATGCCAATATCACTTTTCACTTATCAGATGGACAAAAATACAAATGTCTGATTTTGTTATTAAGACTGTGAAGAGGGGCGCCTGGGTGGCTCAGTGGGTTAAGCCGCTGCCTTCGGCTCAGGTCATGATCTCAGGGTCCTGGGATCGAGTCCCGCATCGGGCTCTCTGCTCGGCAGGGAGCCTGCTTCCGTCTCTCTCTCTGCCTGCCTCTCCGACTACTTGTGATTTCTCTCTGTCAAATAAATAAATAAAATCTTAAAAAAAAAAAAAAAAAGACTGTGAAGAAATAGGCACTCTTATATTGTTAAAGTAAGGGGTACAAAACACTGCAACAATTTGGAGTCAATCTGGCTGACAACATTTCATATGCCTTTACTTCTTGATTTAGCAATACCATTTCCAGAAACTTACCCTGAAGGCTTACCCCCACAAATAGATAGCAACCTGTGCACAGAATTATTCATATGGCACAACTGAATAGCAAAAGATCAGTTCAAATTCCATTAGGGGACAGATTGAGTAAAATGTGGTACATCCAACCTGCTGCAATAATTTGTTAATTTTGTTGATACTTCTATGTTGGTCATATTGTTTTTCACAAAATGATAGCTTGTCTCTTTATTTCCAATCCTTATATTGCTTATTTCTTTTCATCTTCTTATACCATTGACCAGCATCTCTAGTATTTTATTTTACTATTACTAAAGATTTATTTGAGTGAGCAAGAAAGAGAATGCGGGGGGAAGGGGCAAAGGGAGACAGAGAATCTTAACAAGACTCCCTGCTGAGTGCCGAGCCTAACGTGGGGCTTGATCCCATGACTCCAAGATCATGACCTGAGCCAAAATCATTTTTATTTCCTTTTAAAATATATATAAAAAGATTTATGTATTTGACAGAGAGAGAGGGAACACAAGCAGGGGGAGTGGAAGAGGGAGAAGCAAGCTTCCCACTGAGCAGGGAGCTTGGTGTGGGTCTCGATCCTAGGACTCTATGAGCATGACCTGAGCTGAAGGCAGAACTTGATTGAGCCACCCAAGTGTCCCTGGTTTTGTTTTTTGTTTTTAAATTATAGACATTTTAGTGTGTGTGGTATCTATCTATCTATTTTTAAAATTAATTTGGCAGAAAGAGAGAGAGAGCCCAAGTAGGAGGAGTGGCACACAGATAGAGAGGGAGAGCTTTGGAAGGGAGCCTGATGTGGGGCTCCACCCCAGGGTCCTGGGGTCATGAACTGAGCCAAGGGCAGACACTTAACGGACTGAGCCACCCAAGGTGCCCCTCTCAATGTGGTTTTGATTTCCATTTCCCTAGTAACTACTGATATTAAGTATCTTTTCATGGGCTCACTGGCTATCTGCATATTTTTTTGGAGAAATGTCTCTTCAGATCCTTTGCTCATTTTTAAATTAGGTTACTTGTTTTTTTTTTATTATTGAGTCCTAAGAGTTCTTTAAATATTCTGGAGACTAGACATTTATCAGATGTAGGATTTACAAATATTTTCTTCCATTTCTTAGGTTATTTTTTCCTTTTTTAAAAAAGATTTATTTATTTGAGAGAGAGAAAGAGTATGAGAGGAGGGTCAGAGGGAGAAGCAGACTCTCTGCTGAGCAGGGAGCCTGATGTGGGACTCAATCCTGAGACTCTAGGATTATGACCTAAGCAGAAGGAAGTTGCTTAACCAACTGAGCCACCCAGTTGCTCTTTTCCCCTTTCTTACTAGTGTCCTATGAAGCACGAAAGTTTTAACATTTTAATTAAATTGAATTTATCCTTTTTTTTCCCTTTTGTTGCCTGTTTTTGGTGTCATATCTAAGAAACCAATGCCTAATCTAAGGATAAGGACATTTAAGGTTTCTTTTGTCTTTTTTTTTTTTTTTAAGATTTTATTTATTTGACAGAGAGAGATAGTGAGAGGGAACACAAGCAGGAGGAATGGGAGAGGGAGAAGCAGGCTTCCTGCCAAGTTGATAGCCTAATGTGGGGCTCAATCCCAGGACTCTGGGATCATGACCTGAGCTGAGGGCAGAACTTAAGGACTGAGCCACCCAGGCACCCCATCTTATGTTTTCTTTTCTTTTTTTTTTTTTAAGATTTTATTTATTTATTTGACACAAAGAGAGAGAGAGATCACAAGTAGGCAGAGAAGCAGGCAAAGAGGGAGAGAGGAGGAAGCAGGCTCCCTGCTGAGCAGAGAGCCCGATGTGGGGCTCGATCCCAGAACCCTGAGATCATGACCTGAGCTGAAGGCAGAGGCTTAACCCACTGAGCCACCCAGGCGCCCCCCATCTTATGTTTTCTTTGTAGAGTTTTACAGTTGAGATCTTACATGTAGGTCTTTGATCTATTTAGAGTCCATTTTTTTTTCCTTACGAGCAGTTTTAGATTCACATCATTTTTTATATACAGAGTGGAGAAAGGGTCCAACTTCATTCTTTTATACATAGCTGTCCAATTGTTCCACTACCATTTGTTTAAAAGACTAATTATTCCTTCCTCATTGAATTATTGTGGCTCCTTGTTGAAAATCAATTGACTGTAGATGCAGGGGTTTATTTCTTGATTCTTTTTTTTTTAATTTTATTTATTTTATTAATTTGAGAAATCACAAGTAGACGGCGAGGCAGGCAAAGAGAGAGAGGAGGAAGCAGGCTCCTCGCTGAGCAGAGACCGAGGTGGGGCTCGATCTCAGGACCCTGGGAACATGACCTAAGCTGAAGGCAGAGGCTTTAACCCACTGGGCTACCCAGGTGCCCCTATTTCTTGATTCATTTTTTTTTAATTTTTTATTTTTTATAAACATATATTTTTATCCCCAGGGTATTTCTTGATTCTTAATTGTATTCCACTGGTCTATCCTTAGCCAGTACCACACTATTTTTTTTTTTTTTTTAAGATTTTATTTGTTTGACAGAGAGAAACAGCAAGAGAGGGAATACAAGCAGGGGAATGGGAGAGGGACAAGCAGGCTTCCGGCCGAGCAGGGAGATCAATGCGGGGCTTGATTCCAGGACCCTGGGATCATGACCCAAGCTGAAGGTAGACACTTAACAACTGAGCCACCGAGGTGCCCCAGTACCACACTATTTTGATTATTGTAGCTTTGTAGTGAGTTTCAAAAATCAGAAACTGTCAGTCCTTCAACTTTGTTCTTTTTTTCCAAGATTGATTTGGCTTCTCTTGGTCCTGTTTTGACTTCTCTTGGTCCTTTGCCTTCCCAGAGGAATTGTAGGATCACTGTGTTTGTTTCTACAAAGGTGGCAGTTGAGGTTTTGATAGGGACTGCACTGAATCTGTAGATCATTTTGGAGAGTTTTTTTTTTTTTAAATTTTATTTTTTCAGTGTTCCAAGTTTCATTGTTTATGCATCACACCCAGTGCTCCATGCAATACATGCCCTCCATAATACCCACCAGCAGGCTCACCCAACCCCCCACCCCTCTCCCCTCTGAAACCCTCAGTTTGTTTCTGAGTCTACAGTCCCTCATGGTTTGTCTCCCCCTCCAGCTTCCCCCAATTCCCAATTCACTTTTCCTTTCCTTGGAGAGCTTTCTCCCCACCAAGATTTATTTATTTACTTGAGAGAGAAAGAGTGTGTGTGTGAGTAGGGGGAGGGGGAGAGGGAGAGAGAATCCTTCAAGCAGACTCCCTCCTCAGCGTGGAGCCCAAAACAGGGCTTGATCCCTGGCCCCGAGATCATAACCTGAGCTGAAACCAAGAGCCCTCTCTTATTCAACTGACTAAGCCACCCAGGTGCCCCGAAGAGTATGTTAATATTAAAACTTCTGGGGGCGCCTGGGTGGCTCAGTGGGTTGGGCCGCTGCCTTCGGCTCGGGTCGTGATCTCAGGGTCCTGGGATCGAGTCCCGCATCGGGCTCTCTGCTCGGCGGGGAGCCTGCTTCCTCCTCTCTCTCTGCCTGACTCTCTGCCTACTTGTGATCTCTCTCTGTCAAATAAATAAATAAATCTTTAAAAAAAAAAAAAAAAAAAAAAAAAACAAAAAACTTCTGGTCCACTTATTTACGTTTTCCTTAATTTCTTTCAACAATGTTCGGTATTAGTCTTCTATTTCTTTTGTTAAATCTATTCCTAAATATTTTACTTTTTTTTTTCCTCAATATTTTATTGTGGTGCCTGGTTGGCTCAGTGGGTTAAGCCTCTGCCTTTGGCTCAGGTCATGACCTCAGGGTTCTGGGATCAAGCCCTGCACTGGGCTCTCTGCTCCCTGTACCGCCCCCCCCCACCTGCCTCTCTGCCTACTTGTGATCTCTTTGTCAAATAAATAAATAAAATCTTTAAAAAAGTACATGTATTTATCTGAGAGAGAGAGAGAGAGAAAGAGAGCGAGCGCGAGAAGCAGCCTGCCTGCTCCATAGGGAGTCCGATGTAGGACTCGATCATAGGACCCTGGGATCATGACCTGAACCAAAGGCAGATGCTTAAACCACTGAACCACCCATGTGCCCCTTTAAGTATTTTATTCTTGATGCTATTAGAAGTTGAATTGTTTTAACTTCATTTTCAGAATAATTGTCTTTTTACTGCACTGGGAGCAACTGGAATTCTCTGTGGTAGCTGTTGTTTTACTTCGTAACACTGTGCCCACAGTGCTTTCTGTGGGCAGGTGTCCAAAGTCTGGACCTCTCATGGGACACATGTGTGAACTCTTTTTTTGAGTGTCACCCTTGTGTAGGAGCCATGCTAATCTTCTGTTTTGTTCCAAGTTTAGTATCTGTGTTGCCAAAGCAAGCACCGTGTGAGCTCTCAGGAGGCCCCCACAGATCTGCACAGACCACAGTTCCCCTTGGTACGGGATATCAATCTCCAGTTCCAGGATTCCAGCTTTGCCACTGACTGCCCACTGGCACATTTGCTAGCCTCCTTCTGGATTTTCTTTCTTGCAGTATGCATCCTCTTTTTCGGGGGAAGGGGGAGGGGTTGTTCAAGAGAGATAGCTCAAATATAGCTAGCTCCCACTGTGTTTACTTGACAGGCAGGGGCTTACTTTCCAGACTTTTTAAAAAAGATTTTCTTTATTTGTTAGAGCGAGAGACCACAAGCAGGGTGAGTGGCAGGCAGAGGGAAAAGCAGGCTCCCTGCTGAGCAAGGAGCCTAATGTGGAACTCCAACCCAGGAGTCTGGGATCAGGACCCAAGACGAAGGCAGATGCTTAACTGACTGAGCCAGCCAGGCGTTCCTCCATTCCAGATACTGTAACTTACTATCAAGATATAGTGATTAAGATGTGCATTAAGGCACAGGGATGAAAAAAATAACCTGACAGAACCAAAAGAGAATCTAAAACATATGTCAAAAGTGCCATTACTCACCTTTGGGAAAAGGATGGCATTTTCAAATTATTTATTTTCTTATTTGACAGAAAGAGAGAGAGAGAGATCACAAGGAGGCAGGGAGGCAGGCAGAGAGAGAGAGGGGGAAACAGGCTCCCCGCTGAGCAGAGAGTCTGATGAAGGGCTCGATCCCAGGACCCTGAGATCATGACCTGAGCCAAAGGCAGACGTTTAACCCACTGAGCCACCCAAGGCGCCCTGAGTTTCTAAGTTTCTTAAAAGTGGGGACTGTGGGCCATCTGGGTGGCTCAGTGGCTTAAAGCCTCTGCCTTTGGCTCAGGTCATGATCTCAGAGTCCTGGGGTCAAGCCCAGCATCGGGCTCACTGCTCCAGGATGGCATTTTCAATAACAGGTTTTAAAACAACTGGTTGTCAGTTTGGAAAAAATTCACTACCTACCTCACACCACAACCAAAAAGTAAATTCTCTATGTATAGAAGCCCTAAAGGTTGTAAAAAACCTATACCTAAAAAAACCTAGACGGGGACGCCTGGGTGGCTCAGTTGGTTAAGCAGCTGCCTTCGGCTCAGGTCATGATCCCAGGGTCCTGGGATCGAGTCCCACATCGGGCTCCTTGCTCAGCAGGGAGCCTGCTTCTCCCTCTGCCTCTGCCTGCCTCTCTGTCTGCCTTGCTCGCTCGCTCTCTCTCCCTCTGTCTCTGACAAATAAAAAAAAAAAAACAAAAAAAACAAAACCCAAACCTAGATGAACTACAAGAGAATATCCTTATTACCTTGGAGTGGGGACATATTTTCTTTTTTAGGAAGAAATAATAAGCATTCATCAATGAAAAAACGATTGATAAACCTGATCATAAAAAGACATCATGGGCGCCTGGGTGGCTCAGTGGGTTAAGCCGCTGCCTTCGGCTCAGGTCATGATTTCAGGGTCCTGGGATCGAGTTCCGCATTGGGCTCTCTGCTCTGCAGGGAGCCTGCTTCCTCCTCTCTCTCTGCCTGCCTCTCTGCCTACTTGTGATGTCTCTCTGTCAAATAAATAAAATAAAAAATCTTAAAAAAAAAAAAAAGACATCATAACATGGGGTGCCTGGGGGCTCCGTCAGTTAAGCATCTCCCTTCAGCTCAGGTCATGATCCCAGGGTCCTGGGATAGAGCCCTGCATCAGGCTCCTTGCTCAATGGGGGAGTCTGCTTTTCCCTCTGTCTGCTGCTCCCCCTTATTGTGTTCTTTCTCTCTCTCTGACAAATAAATAAGATCTTAAAAAAAAAAAAGACACCGTAACAAAAAGGTAAAAAATCAAATTCCAGATGGGGAGAAGATATTGGTTGCATATAGCTATGAAAGATTTATATCCTGACTATAGAAGAATTTCCTAAAAATCAATAATAAAAAAATAAAGCATTTATCTGAAATGTGACCCAGGGAGAAAAGGAGATCCAAATTGCCAGTGAAAACATGGAAAGACACCCAGTCCCATGAGGAATCAGGAAAACAAATTAAGACCATAAGGAAATATCACTTTAGACTCTTAAAAATTAATAAAAAATTAAAACTCTGAAAATATATAGTGCTAGTACTAGACACTCTCATATTCTATTAGTTATTTCTGAGATCTTTTTGTCAAGCTGAAGATATGCATGTGCCAAGACCTCAGAAATGTCACTAAGAAACTTACACATACAAGCATCAATAGTTTTATAAAAATGTTTATACAGCGGGGCACCTGGGTGGTTCAGTTGGTTAATTGTCTGCCTTTGGCTTGGGTCATGATCCAAGGGTCCTGGGATTGAGCCCTGCATCGAGCTCCCTGCCCAGCGGGGAGCCTACTTCTCCCTCTCCATCTGCTTGTTTTGCCATTGTGCTCTCTCTCTATCTCTGTCAAATAAATAAATAAAATCTTTTATATTTTTTTAAAAAAGATTTTATTTATTTATTTGACAGAGATCACAAGTAGACAGAGGCAGGCAGAGAGAGAGGAGGAAGCAGGCTCCCGGCTAAGCAGAGAGCCCGGTACAGGGCTCGATCCCAGGACCCTGGGATCATGACCTGAGCCGAAGGCAGAGGCTTTAATCCACTGAGCCACTCAGGCGCGCCAATAAATAAAATCTTAAAAAAATGTTTCTATAGATCAAAAAAATCCCAGCAAACAAATCAAAACCCTGGAAACTCACTAGATGTCCATTAATAGGAGATTAGATAAATGTCAAAACATTTATATAGTGGAATATACAGAGTACTTAAAAATAAGTTAACACTCCAGTTATCTTCTTTCCATAGGACGTATCCCAAAAGCATAGTATTGAGATAGAAAGGGGAGGGTGTGAGTTGTAGAAAGATATATCCAGTATGATAGCACTTACACTACTAAATATCACTTACGTATACGTTTATGTATAGGAAAAACAAAACAGGTATGAAACTGTAAGTCCAAATTCAGAAGGGAGAGGTGGAAATGGGGTCAGGTGGGGCAACACAAGAAATTCATCAGTTTCTATTCTTTTTTTTTTTTCTTTTTAAGATTTCATTTATTCATTTGGCAGAGAGAGAGAGTGAGAGAGCGAGAGAGGGCACAAGCATGGGGAGCAGCAGGCAGAGGGAGAAGCAGGCTCCATGCTGAGCAAGGAGCCAGATGTGGGGTTGGACTCTAGAACTCTGACTGAGATCATGACCTGAGCTGAAGGCAGAGATGGTTAACTGACTGAGCCACCCTGGTGTCCCTGTATTCTTTTTTGTATGCCTGATACTTTGTTAAATGCAAACAAAAAAATACAAAATAACTCATACTGTTGTGAGATAGCTCTCAAAAGTTTCTGTTAACTCTTTCCTTCCATTCTAATTTCATCATACTGCTTCTAAAATATGTTGTTTGCTCTCAGGCTGGTGACACAATCAGTTTTTAACTTTAAACTCATGACTAAGACTTTCCTTCGTCTTGGGGAAGCCAAAGATTTACTTCCAGTTAGCAAGTCTGAACAGAAATGTCTTTCCACTTTATAATCAGTGTTTTCAAAATATTCCAACCTGTTTGCCTAATTTTCAGAGAAGGGGGAGTTCAGGAGCTGGATATAGGATACCTTCTGTTAGAGAGTTCAAATTTCCTTGCCAGCTGGCTTTCAGACTACTAAAATGGGGCAGGATTATCCAGGTCTAGTTCTGAATTTGTCACTAACCAGGAGTGCCAGACTTTACGTGAATCTCTTCACTACCGTGGACTTCAGTTTTCTCACAAACAAGTGTGATGGAAGAAATGATCTCTAAGGTACTTTCTCGATCCAACTTTCCAAGATCCTAAGGCAGATTTTGAGGCTTTGTCAAGACATCCCTTGCTGTAATTCTTCTCCTCGACCATTTCCACCAAGCAGGAGGGATAAATCCTGGTGATCTCAAATCCCTGGACAACTTTTAGGAAAGCTATATTTTTCATATGTTCAAGTTGAAAATACAAAGTCAAATTTCCCACTTCCCACGAGGCAAATGTCCTGGCTTCTCATGTAGGTATAGATTAGCATTGTCTTTGTAATCTATACCAGCAGTTGTCTGGTAAATCCCTTGAAGTGGTTGGTAGTCTCTTTGTCATAAAATTTTCTGAATTTCCCCTTGGTTGGCACTAAGAGGAATCTAATTTATTTTCTGAGGTAAGGTACAAATACTTTTTTTTTTTCAAATACTTTTTGTTTAAAGTAAGATACTGTGTTATCAATGAACAAAAAGTCCTGACTGATAAGAAAGGTATGATTTTACCTTCTGAATTCATATAAATGTAAAATATATAGTTCTGTGGGAGTAAGAACTGTCAACTTCTAGTCAAACCTGTTAGCTTCAAGAGTCGGCAAATACCTGTTACAATCAGGAATTACAGGTTGAAAGCAACTACAGTCAGTTTAATTCACGTGGTATTTGAACTCAAAAGAAGACTGGTAAGTGGAATTTAAATATTACACAGTTAATAGCAGGGAGGGTGCCTGATCCCAGATGACTCAGAATGCCAGTGCAGTGCGGTAGGTGACGCAGGGAAACGCAGTGTAGCCAAATGCACGAGAGAGAGACATTCATAGGGGAGTTACACAGATAACTCATGCATGAGCAAAGGCAAATTTTGGGAATTAAGAAAATCCAAATACGTTTGGGCATCTTAGTTTAGTGACTGTAAACAACTAATATTGTGGATGCTATGATTGGTTTAGAAATTAGCTGAAGCAATAAAGAAAATTGGCAAATAGGGCATGAATATAAGGATGATCAGAAAGGAGAAATAGGACTTAAGCTATTGTAAACAGCAGAAGGCAAGAGAATTTCACCCAGGAACAGGAAACTCTAAATAAATAACACCAGCTAGGAAATATGGCAAACACAAATCTTATAAATAATTTAAAAATTTGCTGATTTCTTAATGCACCATTTAAATTTTAAACTGCAAGCTGGCAGAGTGACAGACTCCACCTTTATTTCAAGTCCTACATGATATAATTAACGTGGCAAAAACAAAAATAGAAGAAACACAATTGTGCAATTCTGGAGGAGCACAGATTCCCATGCATGACAGTCAGGCATACTCTGCAATTTACAATGCATAGCTGGAATTATTTTATCCTTAATACAAGTGAACAAATACAGGCAGGGATTTGTTATTTTGTTAAAGCAGACATAGTGGGGCAGTTTCATTTACATATTCTGGCCCAGCTAATGAGCTCTGTTCTCACTCTGCTGCATGACTGTGAAGTATGCGTGTGTATGTGATGGCCCACAAGTCAGAATATGCCCATTTGGGGAAATATTATCTATGAAACTCTAAATGACCTTGCTAAGATGGAAAGATTTAGAGTTGCTTGAAATTATTAGAAAAAAAACCAAAAAACAAAAAAACCCAACACTATCCAAATGGGAACTAGTCTAAATCATCATTCTGGTTCTGAGACTGAATGTCATAAGGGTGAGTTTCAATGTTTTGTTTGGTTTAGCTCAAGAGCATTCCCTTCATTCCTCCTCAGCTTTCCTTGACCTACCCACACCTGCTAAGTAACCCCTTTCGTGTTTTGTGTTCCACCACTGTTGTAACTATATAGTAATTTGTTTTCCTTACTAAACTGACTTCCTTGAGTGTAAAAACTGTATCTTTCTAGCTATGTCTACCCAGGGGCAGGTCAAGTTCTGGCAAAGGAGAGGCTATTAGATAATGTAAAAATAGAGAAGTACTTCACTTGGTTTCAAAGGTCTCTGCATTTGGATGGGTTGATCAGGCCATTGGTGAGTCCATCTGTGAATTGGCATGGACCAGTTGCTTCAGACTCCTCACTGATGGGCGCTGACATCCCCGAACAGTTAGGTTACTGACAAATATGTCAGGTTATTTCCTTTTCGGCTTTTACCCTTTGTTCTTACTAAGGGTAAGGAATGGTCTTCAATAAGCCTCAACAGATCTGGATTATAACATATTGGGCAACATGTAATGTTTAAAGGGCTATTTAATCATTTGTTCTGCATCAGAGCTATTCACAGAACCCCAGATTTGTCATGGTTCTGATGGTAAAACAGTCACTTTCGTACAGCCTTTGTTACAAGAAATGCATTTTTTCTAATGTCAATTTCACCAGTTGTGACAATATTGCAAACTGGAATTATCCTTTTCATTAAAGATGAAGTGACCTTGCTGCTTGTGACTAGGTTAAGTGACTTGTCTAGGTCACACAGTGAGTGCATGGCTATAGGGCACATTCTCCAGTAACTGTCACTAAGGTGTTTAAAGATGGGCATATGGGTGGCATAAAACCTTGCCAGGTGAGGAAACCCTTGAGAGGTAAGTCAGACACCTGTCCTGTTTCTTTCAGTGGGTGATACTTACTAGGTAAGTCAAGTACTGAGAGAGGGAGTGGTTATGAACACAATTTAGCAAACTAGTTTCTGATCTTCTGTTTTCATCACATAAAAAAGACACACCCTGACTCTGCCCAAATATTTCTGTAACATATCACTTCTCTAACAAAGTTTCCCAAGTAGTACAAATTCAGATTCCATATGGGCTATGAAGGATGATAACAATATGCATTGCTGCTATTCTTCATGAATTTTAATTTCTGTAGTCATAAGATATTTTTTCACTGAGATTACTGAACATTCAGTAAAGCCATCTAATTAAATTTAACTCCCTGGGGCGCCTGGGTGGCTCAGTGGATTAAGCTGCTGCCTTTGGCTCAGGTCATGATCTCGGGGTCCTGGGATCGAGTCCCGCATCGGGCTCTCTGCTCAGCGGGGAGCCTGCTTCCCTCTATCTCTCTCTCTGTCTGCTTCTCCGTCTGCTTGTGATCTCTCTCTGTCAAATAAATAAATAAAATCTTTAAAAAAAAAAAAATTTAACTCCCTAATACTAAAGCATTTAGACTAACTTAGAGTGGGAGATATTGCCTAACGAAACCATAGGAAGAGAAAGAAATCTTCTTATAGAGTTTGGTGATTTGGTCATTAGGACATGTTATCAAAAATACGTTATTAAATGTTTTAAGAATGACTCTTAAAAAATTACAAAAACATTATGTTGATAAAATAAAATGAATATAGACACAAGTTTTAAAAATGACCAACAATTTTACCACCCACAGATACTCACTTGCTAATATTTTGATGTATTTACTTCGAGAAAGTTTTCTATGCCAAAGATGCATCTCATACATGAACTGATAACCTAGGGCAGGTACGTGTCAATCAGTTGCTGAGTAGAATATGATTAGAAAACAGGTAAAAACAGGGGCTGAAAATATTAATAAAAATATCATCCTCAAAAACATGGGGAAAAATCACCAAAAGACATAGAATCATAAAGCCAATAGGCCTTTAGAGAACACTAATATAATGTTTTATTTTGTGAATAAAGAGAGAGAATGTGACCAGCTGAGAATAGGTACAGCCAGAACTAGAATCCAGGAACCAAGACTTCTGCCATAATCTCCCTGCTTTTACAATGATTTTAACTGACTTTGTTACATACATGATTGGATTTAATAATTGACAAACTCTGGTTTTGAAATGAACCCAAGTAGTCTGAGATGGGAAGAATAAATACAATGTTAATGGATCCTTTTTTATTTATTATTATTATTTTTTCAATACTTATTTGATAGAATGAGAGAGAGCTAGGAGGTGCGGGGGTGGGGGGAGGCAGGTGAGAGCGAGAGCGAGAGAGTATCTCTAGCAGACTCCCCACTTGAGCATGTTGCCTGACATAGGGCTTGATCCCACAACCCTGATACCATGAGCTGAGCTGAAATCAAGAGCTGGACGCTTAACCGAATGTGCCACCGAGGTGCCCATGATGGATCCTTTTAATGCACCCATATTATATCTGCTAGAGATTAAGTTCACTACTTCAGTGTTTAGAGTTTATTAGAGTATATTAGAATAGCAAGAGTAGCTATACTACTCTAATAGTAGAGTATATTAGAATAGCAAGAGTATATTAGAATAGAGTATATTAGAATAGCAAGAAACCTTAGAGGTCCTTTATGCCCCCATTCTGTAGATAAGAACATTGAGGCCCAAAGAGGAAGATAACTTGGTAAAGATGTTTAGCTAGAGTCCCACATGCTCTGGATTGATGGGTACTCCCACTTACTCTGCTTTATTTACTTTGCCTTCAATTGAACTATTCCACTATAACAATAAACTTAGGCAATGGTCACTAATTATTGCTAACTTCACAAACAGAAAATTTGAAGTTATGTGTCTCCTGATGGATGTATTAAGTAGTTCTGCTAAAAAACCCAAACCTGAATCAGAATACACCATACAGTATTATCAGGCATGTAGGGGGTAGAAGAATATATTAGAGACTCCCAGGAATACAATCAGAAACATCTAGAATGTGGGAAATATAGAGAATAAATAATTAGATATCTGCAATTAATAAATATCAAGGAAAAATGAGATGGGGGGAATCTAAAGAGACCTAAGAGACAAATAACTAACTAAAATGCAGTGAATTGGCATTTGGATCCTGATTTGCATAAACTGTAATAAAAAAGTCAAATGAGGGCGCCTGGGTGGCTCAGTGGGTTAAGCCGCTGCCTTCAGCTCAGGTCATGATCTCAGGGTCCTGGGATCGAGTCCCGCATCGGGCTCTCTGCTCAGCAGGGAGCCTGCTTCCTCCTCTCTCTCTGCCTTCCTCTCTGCCTACTTGTGATCTCTCTCTGTCGAATAAATAAATAAAATCTTAAAAAAAAAAAAAAAAGTCAAATGACAGGGGCGCCTGGGTGGCTCAGTGGGTTAAAGCCTCTGCCTTTGACTCAGGTCATGATCCCAGGATCCTAGGATAGCGCCTCGCATCGAGCTCTCTGATCAGTAGGAAGCCTGCTCCCTCCACCCCCTGCTTGCATCTCTGCCTACTTGTGATCTCTGTCAAATAAATAAATAAAATCTTAAAATAAAAGAACAAAAAAAGCAAAATAAAACAAAACTACTCACGAAGAGGGACGCCTAGGTGGCTCAGTTGGTTAAGCAGCTGCCTTCAGCTCAGGTCATGATCCCAGTGTCCTGGGATCGAGTCCCACATCTGGCTCCTTGCTTGGCAGGGAGCCTGCTTCTCCCTCTGCCTCTGCTACCACTCTGCCTGCCTGTGCTCTCTTTCTCTCTCTGACAAATAAATAAATAAATAAATAAAATCTTTAAAAACAAACAAACAAAAAAAAAACAAAAAAAGTACTCACGAAGAAAAGCCAGGGCCCTGATGGCTTCACTGGTGAATTTTTTTTTTTAAAGTTTTATTTATTTATTTATTTGTCAGAGAGGGAGAGAGAGAAAGAGAGAGAGAGAGAGAGAGCACAGGCAGGGACAGTTGTAGGCAGAGCAGGCAGAGGGAGAAGCCCACTCCCTGCCAAGCAAGGAGCCCTATGCGGGAGATGATCCCAGGACCCTGGGATCATGACCCGAGCCAAAGGCAGTCAGCTGATTGAGCTACTTAGGCATCCCTCACTGGGGAGTTATATAAAACATTAAAAAAAACAATAAATGTCAATACTTCATAAACTCTTCCAAAAAACCACACAAAAAACAAGAACAAAAGCAGAAGAGGAGGGCATTTTCCGAACTCATTCTGTGTGGCCCTATTACTCTGATACCAAAAACAAAGCTATCACTAGAAAATTAGAGACTAATATCCCTTATGAATATAGATGTAAAAGTCTTCCAACAATACAGAAACAAATAAAAATTCAGCAACACATAAAAAGGACTATAACACCACTAACAAGTGGGATTTATCCCAGAAACAGAAAGTTGGTTTGATATCTGAAAACCAATTAATGTGTAACACATATTAATAAAGGACAAGTCACATTATCATCAAAACGGACAAAGAAAACAGATTTGGCAAAATCCAAAGCCTTTAATGATTAGAAAACAGTCAACAAACGAGGACCAAAGGAAAATATTCTCAATCTGATAAAGGCCATATATACAAACTCCGCAACCATTTAATGGCAAATGACTGAATGCTTAAGGAACAAGACAAGCATATCCACTCTCACCATTTCAATTCAACATTGTACTAGAGGTTCTAGCTGGAAAAAAATCAGCCGAGAAAATCTAATGAGAGAGATACAGACTGGAAAGGAAGAGGCAAAAACAATCTCTTTGTAAATGACATGATTTTGTATCTAGAAAATGCTCAGGAATCCACTAAAAAAATAATGAGTGTGGCAAGGTTGCAGGATACAAGGTCAACATGCAAAAATTATTTTTCTATACACTTGTAATGAGTAATCTGAAAATGAAATAAAGAAAAACCATTCCATTTACAATAGCATCAGAAGGAAAATATTTAAGAATAGATTTAATGTATGAAGTGCAGAACTTACACTAGGAAAACTCTACAAAGCATTGTAAGCAGCTAAGATGATTTAAATGAATGGAAAGACATTCCATGACCATGAATCAAAAGACTTATTATTATTAAAACAGCAATAGTCGGGTGGTGCCTGGGTGGGTCAGACATTAGGCTTCTGCCTCTGGCTCAGGTCATGATCCTAGGATCCTGGGATCCAGCCCCACATCTGGCTCCCTGCCTCAGCAGGAAGCCTGCTTCTCCCTTTCCCACTCCCCCTGCTTGTGTTCTTGTTTACACCCTCTCTCTCTCTCTGTCAAAAAAATAAATAAAATCTTAAAAAAAACCCCAAAACCAAAAATTCCCCAAAATGGCAATAGTCTTCAAATTTATTTTCAGATTCAGTAAATTCCCATCAAAATCACAACTGCATTTTTTCCCCCAATAATGGACAAACTGACTGGAAAATTTATATGGAAATTCAAGGAATCCCAAATAGCCAAAACAACTGGAAAAGAAAAAGTTGAAGGACTCACATTGCCCAATTTCACAAACTACAAAGTTATAGTAATTGAAACAGTGTGCACTGGCATAAAAAGACACACATACATTGATAGAATAGATTTAGAGTCCAAAAATAAACCCATACATTATTATAGTCAACTGGTTTTGGACAAGAGTGCCAGGACAATGCAATGGAGAAAGAATGGGCTTTCCAACAAACCGTGGTGAGATAATTAGAAAGCTGCCTGTAAAAGAATGAAGTTGGGCCCCTACCTCAGACCATATATAAAAATTAACTTAAAACGGACCAAAGACCTAAATGTAGGAATCAAAAGTATAAGACTCTACAAATACACAGGATTACACAAAGGTTACTCAGATAAGATACCCACCACACAGAAACAAATGAAAAAGAAGGTAAATTGGACACTAAAATGGCAAACTTTTGTGCTTTGGAAAGTATCGTCAAGAAAGTGGAAAGACAACTCATGGGATATGAGATAATATTTGCAAAACATCTATCTGCTAAGGAACTTAAGTCTAGAATATATAAAGAACCTTTACAGCTCAATAATAAAAAGAACAATACAATTTAAAAAGTGGGCAAAGCATTGGAATAGACATTTCTCAGATGAGATATACGAGATGGCCAATATGCACCAAAAAGATGCTTGACGTCATTAGTCACCAGGGAAGTGCAAATCAAAGCCACAATGAAGTATCACTATATACCCAATAGGACTGGTATAATAAAAAAGACATAATAACAAGTGTTGGTGAGGATATCTCCACTAGAACCCTCATAATCTGTTGGTAGGAATGTAAAATGAAATCTTCACAATGGAAGAGTCTGGCCATTCCTAAAAAGGTTAAACATACAGTTATTATATGACCCAGCAACTCCAAACCTAATTATATACTCAAGAAAACCAAAAACATGTCCACATGAAGTTTTGTAACAGATGTCCATTGTAGCATTATCCATAACAGCCAGGAAGTAGTTTGGAACAACCCAATGTCCATCAACTAGGATAAACAAAGTGTGGTATATTTACATATAAATGAGATTTTTTTTTTTTTTTTAATTTGAGAGAGAGACAGAGATACCAAGAGAGAGCATGAACAGAGAGGAGAGGGAGAAGCAGGCTCAACTGATTGCAGGGCTCAATCCCAGAACCTTGGGATCATGACCTTAGCTGAAGGGACTTAACCAAATGAGCCAACCAGGTACCCCATCCCAGGATCCCAGGACTGTGACCTGAGCTGAAGGCACTTAACTGACTGAGCCCAACCAGCTGCCTCCATTTAGTTTTATTTGGCAATAAAACAGAATGAAGTACTGTCACATGCTACAATATAGAAGAACCTTGAAAACATGCTAAGTGAAGGAAGCTGGTCATATATTGTAAGATTCTATGTATATGAAATGTCTGGGACAGGAAAATCCACAGCGACAAAAAAATAAATTAGTGGTTGCCTTGGGCTGGTGGACTGAGGAAAAATGGGTAGTGATGACTAATAAGTACAGGGTTTCTTTTTTGGGCTGATGAAGCTTTTCCAAATGGTTTGTAGGGGCGCCTGTGTGGCACAGTCTGTTAAGCATCCAACTCTTGGTTTTGGCGCAGGTCCTCATCTCAGGGTTGTGAGATCGAGCGCTGTGTCCACTCCCTACTCAGAGTGGAGTCGGCTTCAGATTCTCTCCCTCTGCCCTTCCTGCTGATGCTGTGTCTCTAAAATAATCTTTAAAACAAAATGGATTGTAGTGATGATTGTACAGCTCTTTGAATATACTAGACTGTTGAATTATATACTTTAAATGGATGAATGGTATAGTATATGAATTATCTCTCTGTAAACCTGGTAGCCAAAAAATTATGAGACGATCAGGGAAAATTGAAGATTGACTGGGTTAGACCATGATACTAGGTATTAATTTCTTAGGTATGATGGTGGTATTGAGGTATATTCATTTAAGGGAGAATCTTATCTTTTTTTTTTTTTTTAAGATTTTATTTACTTATTTGACAGAGACAGACACAGTGAGAGAGGGAACACAAGCAGTGGGGGTGGGAGAGGGAGAAGCAGGCTTCCCGCTAAGCAGGGAGCCCAATGCGGGGCTTGATCCCAGGACCCTAGGATCATGACCTGAGCCAAAGGCAGACACTTAATGCCTGAGCCACCCAGGCGCCCGGAGAATCTTATCTTTCAGAAATACTAAAATATTTGTGGATGAAATAATTTTAAAAATTATTCTCTTGACCCTACCTATCCCTTGAATTATCACTCCACTTTTCTTCCCTCCCCTTTCTCCCCGCCCAATTACCTATCCTCCTCCTTTCCAATTCTGTTCCTACCACTCTCTTTTGGACCCATTCCAATCAGGCTTCCATACTTATCCCTCCATTGCTATGGCCAACAGTTAATTATAGCCCATTAGCAATTGATTTGGTTGCTCTTCCTTGCTTCCTTTCCTGATTTCCTTTTTTTCAGTGGCTGACCTTTCTGTCTCCTTTGCTGGCTTCATTACCACCCCAGTCCTTAAATGCTAGAGTACTCCAGGCCTCAGTCTTTAGATAATTTTCTCAAATTTTTGTCTACACTTAATATCTAGATCATGTCACGGCTTTTAATACTAGGTGCTTGTGTCTCCCACATTTACATATTCAGCCTAGACCTTTCTTCTGAACTCCAGATTCAATATCTAACAGCCTTGATATTCCCATGTGCTAATTTAATAGGTATTTTATTGTTTGTTTGTTTGTTTGAAGTAGGCTCCATACCCAGTGTGGAGTCCAATATGGGGCTTAAACTCATGGCCCTGACATCAAGACCTGAGCTGAGCTCAAGAGTTGGACACTTAACCAAGTAAGCCACCCAGGTGCCTCTTAAAAGACATTTTAAACTCAACATCTCCCAAACTGAATTTCTTATTGCTTCCCATTCCCATCCTGCTCCTCCCAGTTTTTGCCATTTCAGTAAACGGCAGCTCCATTCTTTAAACTGCTCAAAAAATACTGGGGAGTCCCCTTAACTGCCCTTTTGCTTACACCCTGTATCAACCAATTTATCAAATCCTATGTGCCATCTTGGCTGAATACATCCAGACACCTTACTACTCCACTGCTTGCACTTTCCCCAAGCCCCCATTGTCTCACTTGCAGAACAGCAATAGCCTCCTAATCTGTCCCTCTTGCTCCCTCACAATCTATTCTCAAAACTCCCTTACTCTCAAAACAGAAGCTATAGTGATTCTTTAAAAATAGAAGTAAAATCATTTTACCTCTCTGCTCAAAACCTTCCAATGGCTTCCCCTCTCAGTAAAAGCCAAAATTCTTACAATGCCCTGTAAATCCCCACACAATTTGGCATCCTGTTACCTTTGACCTCATTTCCTACTTTTTGCCTGCCACACACTGCTTCTGTTGCTCTGGCCTCCTTCCTGTGCTTAGAATGTAGTAGACATCTTCTTCCCTCACAATGACTTCTGCACTTGCCATTCTTTCTACGTGGAATGTTCTTCTCTCAAGATGGGCATTTTTTGCTCCCTCACCTCCATCAGATCTGTACTCAAAGTATGTTTCTCAGTGGGCCCCCACCCTCACCTGTCCTATTTAAAAAGAAACCTCTTTCCCTATCCTCAGCACTCCTTTTTTCTCCCTTACCACTTCATTTTCCCCCCTTAACACTTATCCTACCTGACACAGCTTATCCTTCTTCATTTACTATTTTATTTTCTATCTCCTACGAGAACATGGATTCCTCCCCCCACCCCCGCTTTGCTAAGTGTTTGGCCCATAATTGGTGCACAGTATTTCTAAGCATGTGAACACTACTTAAAATGCACTTATAATCTCTGCTTCACTGTTTGGTGCTAGCTTCATAAGCATTTGAGCATGTATCCCTGAGGAAGATGAGGCTGACTGAATAGAAACACTGTCCACTCAATCAAGACTATGATATCCATCTTTGTAAAGGAGACCAACGCAGAGACGAGGAATTCTAGAGGGTTAGATTTCAACTGCTGCCTTGGTACCAATAAGCCATGTGACACTGGGCAAATAAGTTTTCCTTTCTGGCCATTTATTTCCTCCCCTGCCAAATGGATCATTGCTTTGAATGATCCCATAGGTTTCTGAGAATGTAAAATGAAAGATGAAATGTTGAGTAGGAAATGATGTGTCTTATTAATTTCTCTAGTACGTACAAAGATATACTTACCTGGCATTTTAAGATTTTAAAATAAAATCTTAAGATTTTAAAACTTTTAAGATTTTATATATTTGAGAGAGAAAAAGAGAGAGAGAGAGCATCAGCTGGGGAAGGGCAGAGGGAGATACAGATGCCCTGCTGAGCAGGGAGCCTGACTTGGGGCTCAAGCCCAGGAACCTGGAATGGTGACCTGAGCCAAAGGCACACACTTAACCAACTGAGCCATCCAGGTACCCCTGACATTTTGTATTTTTTAAGGGCAACAAACATACCTGCAATCAAACTTCAGAGTTTCTTTTAGGGACCTTAGACCATGTAGTGTAGTTTTGCTGTGTTAAGCCCTTATAATACTAGTAATTTGTGAAAGTTCTTGATGTCAGCATATTCCTTCTCCTGTCAAGGCTCATTTTTTTTTTTTTTTAAAGATTTAATTTGGGGCGCCTGGGTGGCTCAGTGGGTTAAAGCCTCTGCTTTCGGCTCAGGTCATGATCCCAGGGTCCTGGGATCGAGCCCTGCATCGGGCTCTCTGCTTAGCAGGGAGCCTGCTTTCCCTCCCTCTCTCTCTGCCTGCCTCTCTGCCTACTTGTAATCTCTGTCAAATACATAAATGAAATCTTAAAAAAAAAAAAAGATTTAATTTATTTATTTGAGAGAGAGTGCACAAGCAAGAGAAAGGGAGAGAGAGTACAAACAGGGGAGGCAGAGGGGCAGGAGAAGGAGAAGCGGACACCTGCTGGGCAGGGAGCCTGACATGGGGGCTTGATTCCAGCACCCTGGGATCATGACCTGAGCTGAAGACAGATGCTTAACTCACTGAACCACCCAGGCGCCCCTGAAGACTCACTCTTAACATCTAAATTGTTTTCTTTCAATATCCTTGTCCAAATCAGTGAGTAGTCAATACCCGTGGATGTCTAGCTCCCATGGGAGTTTTGTTTCCTAATCATTTGTGTGTGTGTGTGTATGGTTGGTGAGTCTCCCTGCAGCCCATCTGTAAACCAGAATCTTGATTTTCTCACTGGTAAATGTGATGAATAACAATTGGCTCATATTTATTTTGCTGGATTCAATGATACATCAATACTCTACATAAAACAATTGTACAATGCCAGCGATATCTTAAAGCCTCCAATGGAGTATGTATTGGATTTCTATGTATGTATTGAACTGCCAGGGTCGTGCCCCAAAACAGTGCTTTTACCATATTACTATCCCCAGTCCAGGACCTGAAACAACTGGGCTTTCTTTTGGTCTCTAAGTCTTCCCCATCCTATTGAAAGCAGTCTCACAGGTATGTTTTTTACCTTTGTTCACAGCAGCATTATTCACCACAATCAAAAGGCGTAATTAACCCAAGTATCAACCCTGGTATATAAACACAATAGAATAGAATTCAGCCTTAAAAACGAAGGAAATTCTGACACATGCTACAACACTGAAGAACCTCCAGGATCTTATGCTGAGTGAGATAAGCCAGCCACAGAAAGTCAAATACTATATGATTCTACTTATATCTGAGTTGACAAATTTAGAGACTTAAGTAGAATGGTGGTTGCCAGGACTCGGGTGGAGTGAGGAATGAGGAGTTGTTTAATAGGTACAGAACTGCAGTTTTAGAAGATGAAAAGAGGGGATACCTGGGTGACTCGGTTAAGTGGCTGCCTTCCACTAGGGTTGTGGTCCCAAGGTCCTAGGATTGAGTCCCACACTGGATTCCCTGCCCAGAGGGAAGCCTGCTTCTGCCTGCTGCTCCCCCTGCTTGTGCTCGCCTCTCTCTCTTTCTCTGACAAATGAATGAATAAAATCTTAAAAAAAAAAAAAAAGGTGAAAAAGTTCTGGGGATGGGGATTCACAGCAATGTGAATGTATTTAACTTTACTGGCCTATGTAGTTAAGACTGGTTAAACGGCAGATTTTGTGTTATGTGTATGTCACCATAATTTAAAGTTTTAAAAAAAATTCAACATCTTATTTTTTCAAACCTTATTTTCCACTCTTCCTCTGTATTCTCCCCCCTCCCCCACGCTTTTTAATTTACTGCTCTCTACATTGTACTCCCAGCGAAACACTTTATAGCCTTTGCTCCAAGGAGCTTCCTCCCTGGAATGCTTTCATCACCACCCAACCATTTTCAAAAGGTTGTCTGTGCTTTCGCCGCGAAGACAGGTTACTTTTCCTAGATCGAACTAGAAGTCACACCCTCCATGACAAGCCTGCCCCTCCAGACCAGAGTCCTTTCCCTTTCCTCCCCGGCAGAGAGGAGCGAACACAGGGGTTTACTGTTTACGTGCGTCTCTCCGGCCGAAACATCTAAACTGAGTAACAGGGACGTTGAACTCCCCACCCTCCCGCACCCTTCTCACACAAACACTCTCCACCACCGCGGACCTCGGCATTCAAGAGCTCCCAGGGAAGTCAACGCGTTGGGCATCGAGATGGAGGGAAGGCAACTCACACTCCCAAGGAGTGATTTCGTCGACGCAGCGTGTAATTTCACACAAAAGCTCTCAGTGTCAAATTACCTGCGAACATAGGGGTTTGACGCGGCAAAACTGCGGGTCCCTGGGGATCCTTAAAAGCAGCCCGATAATTTGCACAGCTTTCTACCCTCCGAAACACGTTCTCACGCGTCATCCGAAAGTAATGCGAGAGGGAAGACCAAAGCCGAGTTATTTGTGGAGGCGCTCAAGTAAGAAAGGGGTTGTGGCTGGCCGTCTCAAGAGTCTCCGAGGCCACCACGGGCCGACCGCCCTCCGAGAAGAGCAAAGAACCGTTAAAAAGGTTGTGCTTCCGGCTCAAGTGTCGCGCCTAATTGAGAAGGGAAGAGAGAACGGATGCAAGCCCCGGTACGGAAAGTCGCAGGGCACAATTTCCTTCATCCTAGTCACACGATGGTGGGGCGGGATGTGCGTAACCCAGAAGTAAAAGTCCGTTTCCCTCAGATATTAGACCTCGACCACAGGAAGTCCCAGCCGGATGACTTTTATCCAGGCTTTCCTGACCCCCCCCCCTCAGCTCTATTCACTTCACTCCCAGCATCGTGGTGCTCTGTCGCCGCGACCCCTTTCATCCGACCCTCGTGACCTGGCCTGAGTTTTGCCGCAACTTCCCAGGGACCCCCGACAGCACCTGGGCCACCCTTCCCTTAAAGAACTGTTACCCTACGGGTCCCCATCGGGGTCAATTAACGTTCTTCGAAGGGGGAAAAGCTCCTGGGATTTGCAGCTCCCGAAGCCCAGCACAGCCAGGCCGGCGCCTGCGCGGGGCGTTACCATAGAGAGCAGCCGCCTCTCTGGTCTCTGTTTGCACTCTCTATGGTCGAGCCTGGTCCGTGGCGGTAAAAGGGAGACCGCACTGCGCAGGCGCCCTCGGCTTCTAATTTTTTTTTTTTTTTTTTAATCCCCGCACCAAGCGCTTAACCTCATTGGGGTGGAGGAGAAGGCGGCGGCTCTCCCGTCCGCAGCGGCAAGAGTAGCGAATAATATGACTGTAAGTACCCGATTAGGGCGAGGAGATTCAGACCCAGCCCTCCGAGGTCTTTGCCCCCTCGCCTGCCGTGGCGGACGCTGAGTCTGGGTGGGGGCGATGTCCAGCGCTGTCATCGGCTCTTGGGTGCACTTTGGGGGGAGGGGGCGGCCCTTAGGTGGGAGCGGGGCGGGGAGCGGGTTGGGATGGTTGTTTATCCTACCGGTAGGTCCCTAATCCCAGGCTGCTTTGCAGAGGGAGGAGGGGGCGGCTGTGGGGTCAGCTCGGCTTTGTGTGCCCCTCTCTCTTTTCCTCTCCCAGACCCCACCCCAGGCCCCCTTCCTGACCCGAGTCTTCCCGGCCGGGTGGGAGAAGCCAGTGAACAGCCCAGTCGCGTTTGAAAAGAGCCCGGGATTGCGAGGGGAGGGGGCGAGGGAGAGAAACCCACAACAACTAGTCATCGGCGAGTGATGGGTGTGGAGAAAGATCCAGAGGGAAGGGGTACCGGGGAGGCGGGCGGCCGGGGCTCCCAGCCGGTCCAGACAAAAGCTGAGGCGAGCGGCGCCTAGCCGAGCTCGGGGCCGGGCGGGTTGCAGAGGGTTCCTTGGTCCCTAAGGCCCGCAGAGAGCTGCTTTCCGAAGCCAGGAAAGCGGACAAGTGCTGAGTTACGCCTTGTGCAACCTCCTCAACTTGCCTTTGTTGTTCTTTGGTATTGGCAGAGCCGCTCTGACGAAGATGAGTGTGTGATCTTGCACGTTAGCCTGGTTGGGTACAATGGAGCTAATCGAATTTTGCTTTCCATTTTTCGAGCCGCTCGGATGAGTATGGGGGTTTCCAGAGTCTAACTTATTACATAATGTTATATATAAAATAGTTGTGTTTATTTCTCAGATTTAAAAAAAAAACAAAACTAGGTGAAGTCCTTTGAAGCATGTTTTGTTGCATACGGATGAATTTTTTTTGTTTTAGTGTTTGTTCACTCAATACTGACCGTTTGTAGAACCTGTGAGTTCTTTAATCATGATACTTTAATTTGTAGATGTGGCAATGAGAGCTTTGGATTCTGTAGTCCTTTGGGAGGCAGTGATGCAGAAGAGAGAAATGCAGAAGGGAGAAATAGTTTCATGCTGCCATGTGCCTTGCACCCTATTCTGGTGCCACAGTATAAATTCTAGTTTTAAAGATTGTTGCTTTTATTACTATTATTATTTGTGACATTTACTGAGCTCTGGGTCTGAGGCATCCTGGACAGTGGGCTCCTTTTGCTCATAAAGGGAGTGGGAGAATAGTAACATTGATGCAGAGACCTTATAGATAAAAACAAAACCACAATGTCCCAGAGTTAGTGAATATTATTTATCTTCTCCATTTGCTAAGAAAGATTTAAATTTTTGTGAGCTGTTTGCTTATTCGTTTTGGTAAAATCGTGTAACTGCACCATTCTCACCCATTGTTACTCAGATCTGTTTCTGTAATTCATAGTTTGTAAGCTGACATGGAGCAGCACCATTTCTGATTTTTTAAAGTTTTTTTTTTTTTAAACTGAGTTTTCAGCCCTAGCTTTGTATTCTCCCAGCTAAAGTTAACCAAAGTTAGAAATCCTTTGAAGTGACCGTTGGTGGTGAGGGTGTCAAATATTGTATCTCCATGTTACAGTCTAAGCTGAGTGGTAAATACAGGAAAGGCCTTTGCTAACCTTACATCTTAAATTAGTGTTGGAACTGAAAACCCAGATCTCAGGATTTGGGCCACAGACTCAACTTCTATCTAAAAGAGGTAAGCATTTTTTTGCACTAAAAGAAGGAAAAAACTGAAGGTTGGTGTTTATGCTTCAGTAACCACTGCGATAGAATCTCTTAAGTGTAGTTTGGATGATGGGAACTTACTTTTTATAGAGCAAGATTTCAGATCCTTAAAATAGTTTGACAGGGACACTGAGAAATGATTGGCCAAAGAACATTAAGTTTATTGTTCATATGTATTACGTTTTGTTCATTGGTTTTGGGTTTAGATTTTTTTTTTTGCTTCAGTAGTTAATTCTATTTTCTTGGGTGGCTCAGTCTCACAATTTGTAAGTTGAGTGAGATATAGTTTCTTGGATCTGAGACTTAAATTTGTTTCTGAGAGTCCATTTCTTAACAATCTTCTATTTATAAAATCGTTCTTAGATTATACTATTTTTAATTTAGTACTATTGATAAATGATATAAGCACTTAAGGGATTATAATGTTAGGCTAAGAGCTGAGTTATTAAAACTGCCAGTTTTGAAAACTGCAAGCAAAACAGAATCATCGAAAAGGTTTCTTTGAAAATAAGAGAAGGATTTATTAGTCTTAAAAAAAAAAAAAAAGAAAAAGAACTAAGCAAGGGAGAAGTCATTGATGATAGAGTTTTTGGTGTGTAAAATGTAATTTGAGAAAGTAAACAAACCTTTCTACCCAGTGCAAGTAGGACAATGTCCATAACGTGTGAATATGTTTGCCAGAATGACCTCCAAAGGCCTTCTTTTTTAAAAGCCGTGGAGTTTAGTGGTTATTTCTGCTGGGTCTTCAGCGCTCCAGGGCTTGCCTGCCTCCTTTATGCTCAGACCGGTACTGCCATACTGCAGGCTTTTCTTCTCCAGATTGTTACGGCAGTGCCAGTCCATCTTCCCCCACGGATCCCTAAAGATGTGGCTCACATGTGCTCAAATGACGGACTTTCTTTCAGAATGCCTGTGTTGACTTCCCTCTTGTTTCCTGCCTGGAAATCTCATTCCTTGCTGATTCCTTTTGTATCCATTACCTTCCTCCCTGGGAGACGGATGCCCGTGCTTGTATTCTTTACATCCTTGAGGGCAGGGAGTTTGTACGACACTGTGATATCCTCTGTACTTACTACCAGGACTTGTGTAACTAGGGACTTGTGTAACCAGTCACTTTAAATGTATGAACTGTGAAAGGATGAATAAATGTATTGTAACTTAGAATACTTTGAGCTTTGGAAAAACTCTTAGAGGCGCCATAGACCAACCACTGTCCTACCTTTTGTCTACTCTGTTCTGATCATCAACCTTACATTGCAGATGTGCTTCTCTGTTACTGGACAGGTCTTGGTTGCTAGAAAGCTAGTTTAGAGTGTACCAAAATCTGCCACTCTCCTGTTGGGTGTTCTTGGTTGTACCCCCTGAAGCAACATGAAGTCTTGTTTCTTCTCTACATAATAGCCTTTCATTTCCTAGGACAGTCATCAAGCTGTCTGTAGATTTATTAATGAATTAATTTATTAAACTCTTTCTTTAGTTAGCTACCAGTTATCATGAGGGTACAGCTGAAAAGACTACATGGTCCAGGGCTCACAGACTAATAGAGGAACAGAATATTACAAAGTGATGCCAGTTACGCTGGAAGTATGTAAACAGCCCTAGATCCTTTGTACCCTTGTGGTTTTTATAACATTTTTAAAAAAGATTTTATTTTCTTTTTTTAGAGAGTGAGCGGCTCCTAAGCTCAGACTTTCAGGGGAGAGGGGCATCGGGAGAGGGAGGGAGACTCTAAAGCAAGGTCGGTGCTGAGTGCAGAGTCTGTGGGGCTCGATCTCACAACCCTGAGATCAAGGCCTAAGCTGAAACCAGGAGTCGATGTTTAACTGACTGCACCACCTAGTTGCCCCAAGATTTTAATTTTTTAAAGTAATCCTTATACCCAACATGGGGCTCAAATTTACAACCCCTAGGTGAAGAGTCTCATGCTCTACAGACTAAGCCAGCCAGGTGTACCTTCCCCTCATGGGGAAATCAGATTTTACCGCGCTGCTTTCTTTAGGCAAATGCAGTGTCTGAAAAGAAACAGAATTTGCGGTGACCTGACCAGAGTATATAGCTGTTGTCTTAGGTTAAGAAACTGTATCAACGGTTTTCAAACTTTGTTGTACATTCTAGCTCTGCCACTTACTAGCCCTATGACTTTGGACCATGGGCCTATTAAATAATCTCTTTGTATTTTAATAATTTCATCTGTAAAACAAGGGTGAGGGGAGGGCAGGGTTGTAAGGATTAAGTGAGATAGTATATGTCAAGTGCTCAGAGTAGTGACTGGCATATAGTAAGTGGATATGCATGGTATTCCTCTATGTCTTTGTGTAGGAGTTAGTATTAGAAAATTAGAGTATAAGAATATTATTGTATTAGAGAATTAATAAGAGAATTAATGATAACATAGCATAAGAAGCAATAATCAAGTCATAGAATCACTTGATTTTGTTAAAATACAACTGGTCTGAACTTATTTATTCCTGTCCACTCAGAGATTTTGGTCAATTAAGTCTGTGAGACCTGGACAGCCACAGTTGAACAACCCCCAGGTGGTTCTTAAAAAAACCCTCAAAACCCAAAATTAACACTGTGTTAATTTTGTTAGTGATTGCATTTGCTTTTACAAATTAAAAATTTACCAAGTAACATATAAATAGATTCTCCTGAAAGACTGAAACAATGCAGGGGAGCCTGGGTGGCTCAGAAGATTAAGCATCTGCCTTCAGCTCAGGTCATGATCCTAGGGCCCTGGGCTGAAGCCCTGCATCAGGCTCCCCGCTCAGCGGGGAGGCTGCTTCTCCCTCTCCCTCTGCTATTCTCCCCAGCTTGTGCTCTCTGGCTCTATCTCTTGATCAAATAAATAAATAAAATCTTAAAAGAAAAAAAAGATTGAAACAATGCAGATAAAGGTAAGGGTTTGGCCCCAGATCTCAGGCCCCCTGGGAGGCATATCCACTTACCAGTTTGAAATGTATCCTTCTAAACAACTGTTCCTCTTTTTGGTAGCTACACATATGTGAGTATCTTCTTAGTAATAAATAATAGCCAGATTTAAGGGAAAAAATACTCAATTTTCAAAGCACTTTTACATTCCTAATCATCTTTGCTCCTCTCTTAAAAGTCCTTTGAGGTAGATGGGGAAGATAACATCATGATCCTACCAATTTACAAATGAGAAACTAAGATCTGCAGGTTGACGCTCAGTCTGAGATAGCGCTGGGAGAGCCAGGCCTTCAATTTCTCAACTTAAATGTTCTTTTCCTGTCAAGTTACATAATTTTGTTGGATTATTAAAGTTATGGTTCATGAAATCTTCTGATCTTTTTGCCATGTGAATAGCTGCCAAACTAGATTTCCTCTTGTCTTTTAGTGTGTTTCTACTTGCTTTTAAAATTCAAATTTAATAATACATGTATCTTAGAAGATTGAAAAAAATTTAAAAAAGTCTGTGGGACTGTCTGTTACCATGGCACATTTGGGTGAGTTTATGTTTGTTCAGGATAGCTGAATCCACTTTCCACCTGTCTCTGTAAGTGTTTTCCAGTTACCTTTCCAAGCAGAATCAGTTAAATTTATTTATAGTCTTATTATAATAACATAGTAGAAACTTGAGAGACCAGAGGACCAGAGGGAGAAAAGTCACATCAAACCCTCCTAACACAAGCTATTATTTCTTAATGTATCACCTTTGAAGCTATCCATATATTTGTACTTTGTAGTAATTCATATTAGGTCTTTTTAAAAAAAGGTATTATTTATTTATTTGACAGAGATCACAAGTAGGCAGGCAGGGGGGTGGGGAAGCAGGCTCCCTACTGAGCAGAGAGCCCTATGAGGGGCTTGATCCCAGGACCCTGAGATCTGAGACCTGAGCCAAAGTCAGAGGCTCAACCTACTGAGCCACCCAGGCGCCCGTAATATTAGGTCTTGCATGTTTTGGGACTACTTTCCACGTAATGACATATCACTCATCATTTAAGTTTTTTAATAGCTTTGTCATATTTGAGATGATATGACAGATTTTGGGAAACTGGGGTCCTTGACGTAAATATCTTTTTTTTTTTTAAGTTTACTTACTTATTTAAGTAATCTCTACACCTGATGGGGGCTCGAACTCATGACCACAAGATTAAGTCTCATGCTCTTCCAACAGCCACCAGGTGCCACTTTTTTTTTTAATTACATAGACAATTACAGTTAATTACAGTTAATTACAGTGACTATCTTTTTGCATAGAGTTGGCTTCTTTTGTGTTGTT
The DNA here is from genome assembly GCF_011764305.1 of Mustela putorius furo. Taxonomy (NCBI): domain Eukaryota; kingdom Metazoa; phylum Chordata; class Mammalia; order Carnivora; family Mustelidae; genus Mustela; species Mustela putorius. The sequence goes on from NW_025422019.1 coordinate 7,223,070, forward strand.
TCTTTAGGGTACATTCAGAGAAATGAGTATTGGGTGACCTTTGATACATATTGCCTGATTGCTGACCAAAAAGTTGTATCAGTTAATAATTTTCCCAGCCCCCTAAGAATGTTATCAATTCCACAAAAATTTTACCAACTTCTGATAATATATTTTAAGTGTATTTTTTGTTACTGTGAGAGATGTGGAATGGCACATTATTTTTATTTTTCATTTATTTAAAAAAATAATAAGCAGTGCACCTGGGTGGCTCAGTCGTTAAGCATCTGCCCTCGACTCGGGTCATGAACCTAGGGTCTTGGGATCCAGCCTCACATTGAGCTCCCTGCTCAGCAGGAGGCCTGCTTCTCTCTCTCCCACTCCTCCTGCTTGTGTTCCCTCTCTCACTGTCTCTCTCTCTGTCAAAAAAAAAAGAAAGAAAGAAAGAAAGAAAGAAGCAGTAATGATGAATTTCTGTATGAACTGACTGTATGCAATTTGTATTAGGCATTACACACAGGTGATCCTCCTTGGTTTTCACTCTTGCCCTGCATTGGTAAAGCTGTTGTATTTCCAGGTAGATGTGGAGAAAAATGCAGCCTTTGCTTTGTGGGACAGAATAGTCTATTTGTCAGCATCAGAATGTAATCTTATTACATTTGCATCTCCTACATTCCAAGAGTTTTTTTGTGCTCAAGGGCCCTGCTTGAAATAATTCAGTAATCAGAATGTCTGGTAGTGGGGGTGAGGGATCTGCTTTTTATACAGATTTCCCAAGTGATTCTGAAGCCACAGAGTTTGAGAGCTGCCTCGGGACTACCTTCTAGCTCATTTTCTACTCAGTTTCTTCCCAGAGTGTGTCTTTCCTGTGGGTAGAGGCCGACTCAGTTAGGAAGGGTTGCTCAGACATGCTAACAGAGGCCTCTTGTATAGAGGGAATGAATTGTGTAGCGGTGCCCTTACTGATACAGAGTAGCCTGGTTCATTCTAGGAACAATAAGCCAGTCTTTCCAAGAGTAGTTGAACTTCATAAAAACAGCTCCTTCTCTGAAGTCTTCTCGTGCTGTTGGCTGTGTTTTATTTCAGTTCTGAGAAGTCATAGAGCTCCCAGACACAAACCATGTCCTGCTCAGCCTTTGGTTGGCCCAAGGTGGTAGGTAGACCCAGTGTCACAATGGCAACGGTCACCATGGATTGAACACCCAACTTTTTATAGGTATGCTGTTGCCAACCCTTAGAGCAACAGGCAGATGCAATTTTCATTTTAGAATGAGAGGAAGCTGAGGTTTAAAAGTTGAATAATTTGTCCACAGTCATACAGCTTGCAGAGTTTGGCTTTCAGATTCTTCAGCTTCCTTTCCATTTGTTTCAGTTTTTCCAGCACAGGTTATTCCTTGTTCGTGAAAGGTCAGTGGGCTGTCTTGGGAGAAAGTCTGTTCCCAGCTTCTGGTGGCATCTAGAAATACCTCCTTACAGGTCAGGAGGGATGTAGAGCAGCAGGCTTCCCACTAGGGTTTCAATGAAGGTTAGATCATCCCTGATTTGAAATCTACCCTTGGACAGTCCAGGTTACTGAAGACATGATATAAATCTTTTTTTTTCTTTTAAATTTTTTTATTGAGAGATATATATATATATATCATAAAAATAACAACATATATAATAATATAACATATAACATAAAATAGGCTATTTTAACCGTTTTTTTTTTTTGAAAGATTTTATTTATTTATTTCACAGAGAGAGATCACAAGTAGGCAGAGAGGCAGAGAGAGGAGGAAGCAGGCAGACAGAGGGGGAAGCAGGCTCCCTGCTGAGCAGAGGGCCAGACGTGGGGCTCAATCCCAGGACCCTGAGATCATGACCTGAGCTGAAGGCAGAGGCTTAAACCACTGAGCCACCCAGGCACCCCATATTTTAACCGTTTTTTAAGAATATCAGTTAGGGCATTACTTAAATTCACAGTTGTACAACCATCATCAGAGTCAGCTTCCAAATCTTTTCCATACAGAAGCCCTGTAACCATGAAGCCATACGTCCCCTTCCTCTCTCTCCCTCAGTTCCTGGTAATTTATAATCTACTTTCAGTTGCTACAAATTTGCCTATTCTAGATATTTCACTAAGTGGAATCATATAATATCTGTCCTTCTATGATTTATTCACTTAGCATAATGTGTTCAAGATTCATTCATGTTGTAGGATGTATGTTACTCTTTTTTAGTTGGTGAATAATATTTCATTGGATGTATATACTACATTTTGTTTATCCTCTCATCTGTTGATAGAACTTGGGTGGTTTCCACTTTTTGACTGTCGTGAATAATGCTGCAGTATATATTGGTTTACAAATTTCTATTTGAGTCTCTGTTCTCAATTCTTTGGGGTGTATACCTAGGACTAGAATTACTGGGTCGTGTGGTAATTGTTTAACTTTTTGAGGACTCATTGAACTTTCCCAGGGTGGCTGTACCATTTGCACTCCTAGTGGGAGTGTACAACGGTTTCAGTTTCTCCATATCTTTGCAAACACTTGCTGTTTTCCGTTATTTTATTTTATTTTTAAAGATTTTATTTATTATTTGATAGGCGGAGATCACAAGTAGGCAGAGAGGCAGGTAGAGAGGGGATGGGAAGCAGGCTCCCTGCTGAGCAGAGAGCCAGATGCACAGCTCGATCCCAGAACCCTGGGATCATGACCTGAGCCGAAGGCAGAGGCTTAACCCACTAAGCCACCCAGGTGCCCCTGGTTATTTTATTTTTAAAGTTATAACGATTCTGATAGTTGTGAAACAGTATCTCACTGTGGTTTTGATTTGTTTTTCTGTGATGACTAAGGTGTTACTTTTTTTGGGTAAATATCTATTCAAGTCCTTTGCATATTATTAGATTGCATTGTCTTTTTGTTGTTGAGTTAGTTTTAGGGGTTCTTGTATGTTCTGGATATTAAACTCTTACCAGATATGTGATGTGTAGGTATTTTCTCCCATTCATTCTGTGGATTGTCTTCACGTTTTCTTGACCATGTTCTTTGATGCACAGCAGTTTTTAATTTTGATGAAGTCCAGTTAATCTGTTTGTTTCTTTTGCTGCTTATGCTTTTGGTTTTATAGCTAAGAATCCATTACCAATCCAAGGTCATGAAGATTTACTCCTATGTTTAGGTTGTTGATTCATTTGAATTAAATTTTTTTTACATGATGTGAGGTAGGGAATCCAACTTCATTGTTTGCATGTAGATATCCAGGTGTTCCATTTGTTTGGAGACCATTTGTTGAAGACTGATATAAACATTTTAATTACATTTATATTTTGGTTTAGGTATTTTTCACTGCCTTACCCTCCTTCATCCTTAACCCTCCTCCCCACCTTCCCGCCCAGTTTTCTTTCTATGAAACAGGATATGTGGATATTTTGTATTGTGTTACAGTTTTGCTGCTTGACATATGAGAGACATTTAATAAATGTGAGTTCCCTTTCTTCCTTTTAATTTTGTATAATTACTTTTAAGTAGTATCTGTTTTCTTTCTTTCTTTGACAGAGGGAAAGAGAGATCACAAGTAGGCAGAGAGGCAGGCGGGGAGAGAGAGGGGGAAGCAGGCTCCCTGCTGAGCAGAGAGCCTGATGTGGGGCTTGATCCCAGGACCCTGAGATCATGACCTGAGCCAAAGGCAGAGGCTTAACCCATTCAGCCACCCAGGCGCCCAAGTGGTATCTGTTTTCAAAATAGATTTTGATGACCTTCAGGGTCGGATATATGTTATATTTCTTTGTTTCCCCATTTCTAAACCTCTCTTGTCTCCCTGCATCCCCATCACTCTAGTCCCCAGTGTAGTACTATGCAAGTGATGGCCTTACCTTTTATTGATTGAATTATAAAGCTGAGTATAGATGTTTGTGGTTATGTTTGGATAATTGCAGAAGATTCTTAAAAAATCAATAATCAGTATATTGTAAAGTTAAAGGTTTTAAATGTAACGTAACTGAAGTTTACCCAAATATCTTATGTCACACACACACAAAATTCCAAAGGCATTTGAAAGACAGATGCTGTATCAATCCTCACATTTGGGAAAAGAACTTAAAAGGACATGCATTTAAAATATCCACGTATCCTGTTTCAAGGGAAGAAAACAGGGAGGGCAGGTGATAAGGATGAAGGAGGGTAGGCAAGGTTTGTTTCATGGATAAATGGAAAATTTTTAGCTTGTTAAATTTAAGATTACAGTAAGCTTTATATTGGGATTTATACTCATTTTAGGGGTAATTTTTATATATTTAGTTTTATAGATTTATCTTTTATATTTAGATTGTTGATCCATTTTGATTTGCATTTTTCACAAATGCTGTTAGTTTAAAAAGTTATTTGAAGTTTGTGGAATAGTGTATATTACTTTTCTAACAAAAATACTATCATTTAAAATACTTTTGCCTAGAAATTCCAAAAGTTAACTAGTGAAGAGGTATCTGAACTTTCTCTTTGGTTCTATATTATTAGATTCCCTCCCAACACTCTCTTTAGTGTTCACTGGGGTCTACTATTATTTGTCCTGAGTGCTCAGACCTCCCTCAGGAGTCCATTTTGTAATGTACCATCCAGATGTCATTGAAGGGGGAGACCTGGTTTGAAGATTGGCCTTTGATGTTTTGTTTTCCACTGGGTTTTGATACTGAAATAGGCATTTCTTAGTGTGTTGTCACATAAACACTTTAATCATATAAGGTACTGGTTATTCTTCCACTGTTTATTTTGGTAGTTCCTTATTATTAATAGTGAAAACAAAAAAAGGAATTATTTTATTCATTTATTTTCTAGTTACAGGCAACATAACATCAGAGAGGTTAGATCAAATCCAGTAATCGACATGCTTTCAGGAAAATTGTCAGCCAATGAAGAGATTCAACAGCTTGAACTCCCTTAGTCGGAATAACGGTTTATTCCAGGGAGAGAAGGAATAAACAATGCAGCCTGTTTTCTTTCACTACCTCTGGCCTTATTTACAGAGAAGTTGGCCTGGTATGAATGTGAATCTGTAGCCATGTATCTGTGTACACAAAGATGGACCCAACTTCTCTGTAAATAAGACCAGAGGTAGTATATAGCTGTATCTGTGCACACAAAATTTGATTCAGTAAGTGTTTTTGTCATTTAATATACCAATTATCCACCCTTCAGACATGGGATCCCATGCTGGGGGGCGGGAAGGTGGTTCTTTAAAAAGAAATACTCTGGGCGCCTGGGTGGCTCAGTTGTTAAATGGCTGCCTTTGGCTCAGGTCCTGATCCCAGAGTCCTGCTCCATGGGGAGTCTGCTTCTCCCTCTCCCTCTCCTGCTGCTTGTGTTCTTTCTCTCGCTGTCTCTCTCTCTGTCAAATAAATAAAATAAAATCTTAAAAAAAAAAAAAAAAGAAAAAGATTCTCAGTGTCGCATTGCCCTCTGTGCAAGCTGATTTGGGCTCATGGGTATGGATTTTCGCCCGATTCTGATTGTGTTTGCCTGTTGGTAGAGAATGGCATGCCAAGGAGATTTCCTATGGCCTGTGACTGCATTTTTAAAGTGAACATGATGGGAAAAGCTTTCCATTCTGTCATGCCTTTTTAGAACTTGGAGGAGGTTTCTGAAATTGCCAAAGAACATTTGTTTGAACAAAATAATAATATTTAGCCTAATTGTATAGCAATGATTTTACAGAATCCTATATGACAGGAGGACAGCTGGGGAAGATAAAGAACATCTTATCATTATGTGATTTGTAGACCTCCTTTGGGGTGGGGTGCGGTAGGCTGAATGGAGGGAACAATATAGGTAGGTGTTCATGAGAGATGGACCTGAAAACCAGAGCCTTTGTGAAAACTGCTGCCATTTAATTAAGAGAGTTATTCTAGGGTATATTCTGGGTAATTAGTAAAGAATGCAGAAACTGTATGCCTCCATCAGAATCTTCACTCAAACGCATTTGACTGTTCTGCCACAGGACAGAGAGAGGGGCTCTCAGCCCTGTTCCAAAGAGCTCTACCACTTAAGAGGGAAGTCAGACAAGCAAGGAGACAGTTATGATTCCTGAGTTAAATGTGCTCCTGTGGGAAGACTGGAGAGGGAAGGGCCCCTATTCTGGGGATAGGAAAAGAGAGATGTCTTAACCCTGTTTTGACCTGAAGTGTGTAAGGCCCTGAACCAGATACGCATGCCTGGTTGGGTACTCTGTGGCCTGTTTGTTGTTTTCCATTTATGTGTTTGCTGGGGACCTAGGTTGTGACTGTGGGGCGAAGAGCCTGCCTCTTCGCCATATTAATACCATGGTCTAATGTTGTGAAGTGTCCACAGACAAGGGCCCAGAAAGCCCCCTTCCTGAGAGAAGGCGTCTGAAACTAGCATCTTTCACAGAATCCTAGGTCTTGATAGAACCAGGACTATTTTCCAATCCTTACTTGAATCACCAGTGATTCAATTTTGGAATTTTGGGGGTAGGGATTAGACATTGTGCTTTTGGGAAACTGCTATTGATATTGCTTCTGGAGAGTGATGGCATTATTAAAAATATGTTTTTATTGTAATTACAAGCTTATTGTGTTCTTTATTGGTTGTCAAACTTTTTTTTTTTTTTTTAAATGTCTAGGGGATAGTCTGTGTCCCTTTTTTTCTTTTTTAACAATTTTATTTTTAAGTAATCTCTATACTCAGTATGGGACTTGAGCTCACAACCCTGAGATCAAGGATCACACTCTTAGCAACTGAGCCAGCCAGTTGCTCCAGTATCCCTTTTAATTATGAGTGAGTGTAAATCTGTTATAGCTGAGTATGAAGATTCTTTTCATTTTGTTTAAATTACCTAGAAAGGAGAAATAGAACTGCTAGTTAAATGCATTAATTTTTTTTTTTTTTTTTTTTTTTTTTTTTAAGATTTTATTTATTTATTTGACAGAGAGAAATCACAAGCAGGCAGAGAGGCAGGCAGAGAGAGAGAGAGGAGGAAGCAGGCTCCCCGCCGAGCAGAGAGCCCGATGCGGGACTCGATCCCAGGACCCTGAGATCATGACCTGAGCCGAAGGCAGCGGCTCATCCCACTGAGCCACCCAGGCGCCCAAATGCATTAATTTTTTAAATAAAATATTTATTTTTTGAACAGGCATTACATAGACATGATTTGAAATTTAAGTTTTCCTCCTCTCCTGTCTTCCATCCACCCAGTTCCCTTTCCTGGAAACACCAGTGTTATTAATTATATATGTGAACAAAAGGCATACATGTATATCTATCTATCTATCTGTCTATCTCCCTTTCCTCCTTTTTTGTACAGACTACTGCAGACTACCCTGTGTTTTCCTCCCTCCCTTTTTCCCTCCCTCCTTTCTTCCTCCTTTCTTTTTTTCTCTTGCAAATCATTCTATGTGAATATGTTAAAGACTTACTTATGGGGCACCTGGGTAGCTCTACTGGGTAAGCATCTCCTTTGGGCCAAGGTCTTGATCCCAGTGTCATGTGATTGAGTCCTGCATCAGTCTTTGTGCTCAGTGGGGAGTCTGCTTCTTCCTTTCTCTCTGCCCTGCCCCCCCCCATTCATTCTCTCAAATAAATAAATAAAATCCTTTTTTTTTTTTTTAAAGATTTTATTTGTTTATTTGACACAGAGAGAGAGTACCAGGAGGGGGTGTGGTGGGGAAAGGGAGAAGCAGGTTCCCGCTGGGCAGATATGTGGGGTTTGATCCCAGGACCCTGGGATCATGACCTCAACCAACTGAGCCACCCAGCTACCCCATAAAAAAAAAAATCTTTAAAAAAAAATAGACTTCCTCATTGTTGTGGGCTTTCTTCTTCTTTTTTTGAGTAGGCTCCATGCCCAGTGTGGAGCCCAATGTGGGGCTCAAACTCTGAGATCAAGAGTCAGATGCTCAAGTGACTAAGCCACAAAGGCACCCCTCCTTACTTTTTTTTTTTTTTTTTTAAATGAAGGCATATCATAATTTACCTAGCCCTTTATTCAGGAGCATTTAGTTTTTTCTAGTCTTTTGCTTTTATAAATAATGCTAGAAAGAATAATCCTATAATAATTTATTTTGCACATATATGAATAAAGTCCTATAAGTTGACATTTTGGGTTGAAAGTTATGTATCTTTAAAATTTCGAGGGATACTGCCAAATCATCCATCTTAGAGGTTGTTTTTTTTTAAAGATTTTATTTATTTGAGAGAGAGTGAGCAGGGGGAGGAGCAGAGGGAGAGGGATAAGCAGACTATGCTAAGTGTGGGACCCAGTGTGAGGCTTGATCCCAGGACACTAAGCTCATGACCTGAGCTAAAATCAAGAGTCAGAGGCTTAACTGGGCCACTCCGGCACCCCCATCTTAGAGGTTTTAACAAAACCCAGCCTGTAAAATGAGAATCCTGTAGTTAATACATTAAAAAATATAATTTTGGGGACACCTGGATGGCTCAGTAGATTAAGCCTTTGACTTGGGCTCAAGTCCTGATTTCAGGGTTATGGGATCGAGCCCCACATCAGGCTCTCTGCTCAGTAGGGAGCCTTCTCTCCTCCACCCCCCCCCCGCCCCCCACCTGCCTCTCTGTGATCTCTCTCTGTCAGATAAATAAAATCTTAAAAAAACAAAACAAAAACTATATGGGGTGCCTAGGTGGCGCAATGGGTTGGGTCTTTGCCTCCAGCTCAGGTCGTGATCTCAGGGTCCTGGGATAAAGCCCCACACTGGGCTCTCTGCTCGGCGAGGAGCCTGCTTCCCCCCATCTCTCTGCCTGCCTCTCTGTCTGTCTCTCTGTCAAATAAATAAAATCTGAAAAAAAAACCTATAAAGATAAAATTTTGTAAAAGTGTATGAACACTGTTATATGTCATTTTTCAGTTAAAATGTAGCTATGCTTCAGTGATTAAAAAACCAATCGAGCACTTGCCTTCTCATTACTTGTTTGTTTTTCTTTCTCATTACTTTGATTTTGCAATGATTTCATGGCTGGTTATGAGGTTCGGAAATAAGCTTTGCTTCCTTATATGTTACCAAGGCTGCCTTCTAGAGAGGAGTACCAGAGATGGACAATTTGCTGAATAACTGGCTCTTTTTATAGTTTTCAATTTTTTTAAAGCTCTGTGCAGGGCTGAAGTCATGACCCCGAGATCAAGAGTCACATGCTCTACCCACTGAGTCAGCCAGGCCACCCCATAGTTTTTAATTCTTATAGTAACTGATGATGCCTATGGTTTCATGATTACAATTAAATTTGACTTTACAAACAACTTTCTGGTATTTATTGCATATGATATGGTTTAACTAGAAAGAATATTATACATTCCTAATGTTTTGAAATTTGTATTTCCTTTGACCAGATAATATGTATATGGTCAGAAAACTTAAAAGGTACACAAGGCTAGAGAATGAAAATCACTCTTCCTCCACCTTTTCTTTGTATTCTTCCACATCCGTTCCCAGAGGCAGCTACTGTTTCTGATTTCTTAGGTGGTTTTGTAGATAGTCTTCACATATATGAGTCTTTATATGTATGTATAGTTTGCAGCATTGTTTTGTTACTATCAGTTTTTTTTTTAAGTACACTGTTATTTTTAACATGTATTTTTAAAATTATGTAAGTAGTGCATTTTCATTTTAGAGATTATAGTGTTAATGTCTTGGTATGATGTTTCCATCCATACTTTTTCTGTGCATGCAGGTATAAGTGACTATTTTGTATTTTATAAACGAATATGATGTCATAAAAATGCTATTTTCTAGCTTGCTTTAAATTTTTTTTCTTTTTTAAAGTAAACTCTGCCCAACATGGGACTTGAAGTTATGACCCTGAGATCAAGAGTTGCATGCTCCACTGACCAAACCAACCAAGCGCCCCTTTTTTACTACGTTGCTTTTTTTCACTTAAGTTGACCATAAATATTTTTCCAGGCTGTCAAGAACATATTTTTATTGTAGAGTGACTGCATGGTATGTTGTTGTTTGAATGTATGGTAACTTCTTTCCCATTTCTTTGTTCTTGTACGTTTAGGGCTATTTTCACTTAATAAGTTTTCCTTGGGGCAACTGGCTGGCTCAGTTGGTGGAGCATGCAATCTTGATCTTGGTGTTGTGAGTTCGGCCCCGTGCTGGGTGTAGAGATTACTTAAAGATAAAATCTTAAAAAAAAAATAATTTTTTTTTTTTATGAGCAGCCACAATAGACGACTTTATGTATACAGTTCAGCGTGTTTGACAAATTACTTCCTTACATGAATTCTTAGATTTGTACTTGTGGGATCAACATATACGTTTAAAGATTACTGATAGATGTTTCCACATTGCCCTAGGTAGTTACGAATTTTATTCTTACCTGCATATTAAAACATGTCAGATTATATCCAGTTAGATTCTCAACTGATCTTTTTGTTTAAATGGAGGAGTAGAGTGAGGGTTACGTCTTGGTATTTTAAAGAAATTTGTGTTAGTGATGGGTAGGAATAGTCATGTTGGAAAAATATAGACAGTAACAACTCCGTTTGGAAACTGAGCATGTGTGGGTACAATTCAGTATATACTAACATAGTTAAGGCACACATCTCTTTTTGTGTTTTTCTTGTGGAATTTTTTTCTGAATCCGTAAAATATGAATATAAGCATGTCATTTTAGTAATATCAGCGTTCTGTTTTAATTGATCTGAGAAATAGAATTTTCCCTAGCTTTATGTGTAAGCTTAGTAAAGTGGAGACTTAACGTCTGTATGCTTGAAATATGGTTTCAGTGGGGCGGGTAGGAAGCCGTATGGAAAACTTTTCAGCAGTCTTTGTCATTGCTTGGCTGATGTTCCAAATTCTCTTTCTCTTCCACTTCACTTTATTGCATTAGAAAGATTTGAGGCCAAACTTAATACCATCTGATTTGCCAATGAATAAATGAATCTCTAAAGCCCTCTAATCAGTTCTCTATCTTCAGTGAGCACAGGACTCCTTATTATTATTATTATTTTTAAAGATTTTATTTATTTATTTGACAGAGAGAGAGATCACAAATAGGCAGAGAGACAGACAGAGAGAGAGATGAGGAGAAGCAGGCTCCCCGCCGAGCAGAGAGCCCCATGCGGGACTCGATCCCAGGCCCCTGGGATCATGACCTGAGCCGAAGGCAGAGGCTCAACCCACTGAGCCACCCAGGCGCCCCAGGACTCCTTATTATTGAAGGCTCTGTGACTATGTGGGATTTCCCAGTTGGTCGGAGTCTGTGTCTTCAGTATGAATCTTGCTGGAGCCAGGAATGGAAGCAACGGAAACGATTGGGAGGGTAAGAGTAAGCAAAGCATGTGTTTTCATGCCAGTGCACAAGTAAGACAGAGTTTTGCCCAGGGGTGCCCTTATATTTGTTTCACTGGTGCAGTCTTTCCTTTTCCCCTATTTATTAGGGAGTCATCAGAAAAGGAGATAGTCTTACAAGAAAACACCTTGATATACTGTCAGGATAGATCACTCACTCGTCTTTCTTTCCCCAGTGAACCTGGAGCTTGTTGAAGGCAGTGCCCAGGAGATTGGCTGGCACAGTAGGTAGTGAACTTAGGAACTGAGTACCAAGAGCCTGTGCACACCATGTGTATCTTTTCATTTTTTTCCTTCTTTACATTTTGGAATAGTTATAGATTCACAGAAGTTGGAAAAATAGTACAGGGTTTCTGTTTATCCTTTACCTAGTGTCTCCCAGTGGTTATGCATTCCCCTTTTTTCTTTGTCTCGTTTTCCTTTTTATGATCATGCTTTCAGCTTGCCGTCAGCATCTGTGAGAAACACTAAACCCTCTGAACTAAAGGTTGCTGATTACTCTCCTAGAGTTACTTCTGGGAATGCATATGGTTCTTCCTATTCATTTGTCCTTTTTTTTTTGAAGAATTTATTTATTTATTTGACGGAGAGATAGAGAGCACAAGTAGGCAGAGTGGCAGGCAGAGGGAGAGGGAGAAGCAGGATCCCCAAGGAGCAGAGAGCTGGATGCAGAGCTTGATTCCAGGGCCCTGGGATCATGACCTGAGCTGAAGGCAGACGTTTAACGGACTGAGTCCCCCAGGCACCAGTCTTCATTTGTTCTTGATGAAGCACTTGCTTAGTATGTGGTGCTGTGCCAGGTTCTAGTTGCATCTCTTTTTTTTTTTTTTTAAAGATTTTATTTATTTATTTGACAGAGAGAAATCACAAGTAGTCGGAGAGGCAGGCAGAGAGAGAGAGAGAGAGAGAGGGAAGCAGGCTCCCTGCTGAGCAGAGAGCCCGATGTGGGACTCGATCCCAGGACCCTGAGATCATGACCTGAGCTGAAGGCAGCGGCTTAACCCACTGAGCCACCCAGGCGCCCCTCTAGTTGCATCTCTTGATTCAATCTCTTATTTTGGTAACATGGTAAGTATGGTGGATATATCCTTCCTTTGTGGATTGTCTTCTAAATTATATATACATGTCTAAAGTACTGAGAGACCCAAGTGTGTTGGTGAGAAGTAGTAGCTGTGACTTGGTGGAAACAGCCCTGGATTTGAAGTTACACGCTCAGGTTCAAATCCTGATTCTCTTTCATACTTGCTGGTTGATGCTGGAATTTACTTTGCTTCTGAATCTGTGAACTTTTCTGTGAAAGAGTATGAGAGTAACAGTCATAGAGAGGTTTTGTGGGTGGATAAAGAAAAGTAGTGTTTGTATAATTACTTAGTGAATTGGAAAGTGCTGTTTCAAATGTGAAGTTGCCTTACTTACTCTAAATTGCTGAAATGAGAGCTGAATTTTAAATTACTGCTGCGTTACTTCTTTATAGCTTGACTTTGTGCAGTAACAGGAAAAACTCTTCCTGCTGTTTCTTTCCCCCTGGCCTTTTTACACCTTCTGTCTTCACTCTGACTAACCAGTACTTAATAGGGTTTTCTTTTTTCAACTGGGTGTAACCCGGCTCCCTTGAGAAATTTGGGATGGCCATGTCAGCTGTTATGCTATCAAATGACATATTGAATGGTTGCCTCTCTTCTTATTCACCTAAGTCTGGGGATTTCATGTTTCAGAAACCTCTAAAAAAATCTCTCATGCAAGTATCTTTTTGGCTTACCTTTTTCACAGGTTTTGCTCTTAGAAACCAACTCTTAATATGGTACCAGAACTGAGATTTTCATTTTTAAAGGGGAGACTTGATTTTTTAAATATGTAAATATGGGATATGTAAGCAGTCTAAAAAGTAGGGGATACCATGAAAAATTTAAGATTTAGATAATGGAGAATTTTTTACTTAAACGTGGTCTAGGTGCAGACAGATTCTTAAATTATTAAGGGACAGACATATATAGAATAATGCACCCAGTAGCAGTAAAATATACATTATTCTCAAGTGCATGTGGAACATTCTCCAGGATAGATCATATGTTAGGCCATAAAACAAGCCTCAATAAATTTAAAAGGATGAAAACCATACAAAGTATATTTTTCTGATCACAATAGAGTGAAGTTAGATATCAGTAATAGAGAGAAATTGGGGAATTCACAAATATGTGGAAATTAAACAACACACTCCTAAATCATCAGTGAGTAAAAGAGGAGATTACAAGGAGAATTATAAAATATCCTTAGATGGTTGAAATGAAAACACACCATCTCATGGTGGCAATGGTTGCACAACAGTGAAGGTACTTAATACCAATGTGTTGTACATTTAAAATGGTAAAAATGGCAAATCTTATGTATGACTTACCACAATTAAAAAAAAAATTCATTGTTCAGTAATGTTTATTGAACAATTAATACTTCATGTCCAAAAATAAAACAACAGGGGCGCCTGGGTGGCTCAGTGGGTTAGAGCCTCTGCCTTCGGGTCGTGATCCCAGGATCCTGGGATCGAGCCAGGGCTGAGCCCCTGGGCTTTCTGCTCAGCAGGGAGCTTGCTTCCAACTCTCTCTCTGCTGCCTCTCTGCCCACTTGTGATCTCTGTCAAATAAATAAATAAAAAATCTTTAAAAAAAAAATAAACAACATACCATAACTTAGGGAGTGCAGTAAAGCACTGAGAAGGAAATTTATATTTTTAAATACTTTGATTAAAGAAGGATCTTAAGTTAATACCCTAAATGTCCATCTTAAGAAACTAGTAAGAGAACATAGTAAACCAAAAGCAAGTAGAAGAAAAAAAAAAGACTAGATTAGAAATAAATGATAAGAAAAATAGCAGTGAAAATCAACAGACCAAAAATTGAAAAGGTACTGACCAAGAGAAACAGAGACAAGACTCAGATTAAGAAAATCAGAAATCTAAGAGAGGGCATCACTGCTGTCCTTACAGAAATAAAAAATATTATAAGGGATACTAGGAACAATTATATGCTAACAAATTTAATAACTTAGATGAAATTATGCATTTCTAGAAAGGCTCTACTGTGATTGTCTCAAGAAAAAAAATAGACAATCTGACAATCTGAATATATCAATAATAAGTGAAGAGATTGAGTTAACAATCAAAAAACATCCCACAACAAAGAGCCCAGGCTTAGATGACTTCACATTTGGTGATTCTACCGTATCAATCAAATATAAGTTCTTTGGAGACTTTTTGAAAATAAAAGAGGAGGATGGAATGCTTTGAGCGTGTTGTTACTATGTTACAAAAGCCATATGAAGATATCACAAGAAAATTATAGACCAGTGTCTTTTATGAATATAGACATAAAAAATCAACAAAATGCTAGCAAAACTGAATCCAGCACTATAGCAGAAGGATTATATGCCATGACCAGGTAGGATTTATATCAGGAATACAAGGTTGGTCTTATATCTGAAAAATCAACGTAATACACCATATTAATAGAATAAAGGATGAAAGGCACATTATCATCTCAAAAGGTGAAGGAGAAGCATTTGACGAAATCCAACATCTTTTTTTTTTAGTTAACATATAATGTATTCTTTGTTTCAGGGGTACAGGTCTGTGATTCATCAGTCTTACACGTCCCACCCAATCCGCAGGTCCCAGCCAATCCCACTCCTCTCCCCATTCCAGCAGCCCTCAATTTGTTTGCTGAGATTAAGAGCCTATTACGGTTAGTCTCCCTCTCTGGTTTCATCTTGTTTCATTTTTCCCCCCTTTCCCCTGTGATCCTCTGTCTTATTTGTCACATTCCTCATGTCAGTGAGATCATATGATAGTTGTCTTTCTCTGATTGACTTGTTTTGTTTAGCGAAATACCCTCTTCCATCCACGACACTGCAAATAGCAAGATTTCATGTTTTTGATGGTTGCATGATATTCCATTATATATATATATATATATATATATATATATATATACCACATCTTCTTTATCCATTCATCTTCCAACACCTTTTTTTTTTTTTTAAAGATTTTATTTATTTATTTGACAGAGAGAGATCACACGTAGGCAGAGGCAGGCAGAGAGAGAGAGGAGGAAGCAGGCTCCCCGCTGAGGAGAGAGCCCGATGCGGGGCTCGATCCCAGGACCCTGAGATCATGACCTGAGCCGAAGGCAGAGACTTAACCCGCTGAGCCACCCAGGTGCCCCCAACACCTTTTTGATAAAAACTCTCAACAAACTAGAAATACAGGGGAATTTAACGTGAAAAATGCCAAGTACCCACAGCTGATATCATAGTTAATGATAAAAGATTGAATGCATTCTCCCCAAGATCAGGAACAACAGAAGGATGTCCTTTCATGCCCCTTCTATTCAGCATTGCACTGGAGGTTCTATCAGAACAGGAAAAGGAAATAAAATGCGTCCAGATTGGAAAAGAAGTACAACCATATTTGCAGATGACATGATCTTGTATACAGAATATCCTATTAGAACTGATAAAGGAGTTGAGCAGGTTTGAAGGATGTAAAATCAATAAACAAAAATCTGTTATATTCCTAGGTACTTGCAATGAATAGTTCCAAAATTAAACTAAGAAAACAGTCTCATTCACAATAGCTATAAAAAGAATAAAAATACTTAGGATAAAGTTAACTAAAAAAGTATGTTTTATACTCTGAAAACTGTAAAACATCATTGAAAGAAATTAAAGATCTAAGTAAATGGAAAGACATTCTCCATTCATAGATCCGATTACCTAATATTGTTAAAGATGGCAGTACTTCCAAAGTTGATCTACAGATTTGGTATACTCACTGTTATAATCCTACCTGCCTGTCTTGTAGGAATTGACAGGCTGCTCTTAAAATTCATACGGAAATACAAGGGACCCAGAATAGCCAAGACAATCTTGAAAAAGAACAAGGGTGGAGGACTTTCCTAACTTGCTATAATGCTGTAGTAATCACAACAGTCTTTCAGTGGGGGAAAGAAGGGTCTTTCTTTCTTTTTTTAAAGATTTATTTATGAGTTAGTGCACACACAGTGGAATGGCAGAGAGGGAAAACCCTTAAGCAGATTCCCTGCTAAGTGTGGAGCCCCACGCAGGACTCAAGTCTCACCACCCATGAGATCATAACCTGAGCCGAAACCAAGAGTCCATTGCTCAACTGACTCAGCCACCCAGGCACCCCTGAAAGAATGGTCCTTTCAACACATGGTGCTGGGGCAGGTGGATATCCACATGGAAAAGAACCTTTTCTCATTTGTATATACAAATGAATTCAGAATTAATTATAGACCTAAATGTAAGATCTGAAATGATAAAACTCTTAGTAGAAAACAGGTGTAAATCTTTATGACCTTGGATTAGACAGTATTTTCTTCCTTTTTCATCGAGGTAAAATAAACAGTGATTTCTTTGGTATGATATCTAAAACACAAACAAAAGAGAAAAACATAAAAGGGACGTCATAAAAATTGAGAACTTTATGTTTCAAATGACACCATCAAGAAAATGAAAGCACACTCCACAGAATGAGAGAAGATACTGGAAATCATGTATCTAATAAAGGACTTTTACCCAGAACATATAAAAAGTCTTATAGTCAACAGTAAAAGGATAAATAACCCAATTAAAAAATTAACAAAGGATTTGATTAAACATTTCTCCAAAGGAGATGTTCAAATGGCCACACCCATGATGAGAAGCTCAATATCCTTAGTCATTAGGGAGATGCATATCAAAACCACAGTCGGATGCCATTCCACACCCACTAAAATGACTGTAATAAAACAGTAAGTCTTGCTGAAGATGTAGGGAAATTGGAACCCTCATGTATTCCTTGTGGGAATGTATAATGGTATAGCCATTTTGGAAAATAGGTTGGCAGTTCTTCCAAGAGCTAAACATAGTTACTGTATCCATATTCTAGTTAACACCTGTTTTGTATTGAATAAAATTAAAATTGTGTCCGTATAAAACTTGTTCAGGAGTGATCATAGTAGCATTATTTATTATAGCCAGAAAGTAGAAACGATCCAAATATCCATCAACAGGTAAGTTTATGAACAAATACATAGTACATCTGTACGATGGAGTATTATTCAGCCATAAAAAGGAATGAAGTACTGAAAGATGCTATAACATGGATAAGCCTTGAAAATAGTATGCTGAGTGAAAGAAACTAGACACAAAAGGCCACATATTTTATGACTCCACTTAAATGAAATGTCCAGTGTAGGCAAATCCATTTGGTCAGAAAGTAGATTATTGGTTTTCATGGGCTTAGGGGAGGAATCTGGGGAGTGACTGCTAAAGGATATGAGGTTTTATTTTGAGATAATAAAAGTGTTCTTAAATAGTGGTGATGGTTGCACAATCTTGGGAATATAGTAAAAACTGTTGAATTACAGTCAGTTTAAGAGGGTGAACTTAATGGCATATGAATTATATCTCCGTAAAGCTGTTACTGAAAAAATCACGTAAGGAGTTTAGGTTTAGTGATCTGTTTTTCATTAGTATAGTAAACAAGTAAAAAAGATACTGTTTGACTAGGACTATGAAAGGATAAGAAAGCTCTGAAAAATACTACAGAAGTCAAGTGTTGCTAGATTGAGTAGAAACTTACATCCCCTCTTTCTAGATGAGGCAATTTTTCAGCCACATATGGTCTCCAGTGAGGCTCCTCTCCCCAGTAAGCTGGGTTCTCTACTGCAGTCTCTTATTTCCATTTAAGATCTTTCCTTGGGAAGCTGCTTATCTGTATCATGATTCTTTCCTCCCCCGGGGTAACTGTGTTGATGAGGTAACACTTTGGTATGCGAATGCTGACAGCAGTCTTGTGTATATGTTAAATATTTTGCATTGGGAGAAAAAGAGTCCGCAGTGAATAGTGAGGTATTTCCAGTTAGTTTTGGTCTTATAGACTTTGCATGAATAAAATTGGATAATTTGGGGTAACTGGTCTTTTGTTTTGAAACTTTTAAAAGCTTTATCTCTTTTCAAGAATACAGAAAGTAGAAGAAATTTTAAAGAAGTAGGACAGAAACCCTCATAAACCTATTACTCTTTATTTTTTTATTTTTTATTTTTAAAGTTTTTATTTATTAGAGAGAGGAAGACTGAGAGAGAGCAAGCAGGAGGAGCAGCAGGCAGAGGGAGAAGCAGGCTCCTCCCCAGTGAGCAAGGAGCCCGCTCTGGAGCTTGATCCCAGGACCCTGGGATCATGACTCAAACCAAAGGCAGTGGCTCAACTGACTGAGCCACCCAGGCACCCCCAGAGGCCACAATTTAATACTTTACATACTCTATTTTTTTTCTATGATTCTTTCCACATGTAGGCTGTATTATACTATACATATGTATAATTTAATATCATTTCACATCCTCATTTGTTTAGTTAATGAACAGTTTTACTACAAGCATTTTGTGTTTTTTTTTTCTACCATGTGGATTTAAGCTTTATAATACTTAAAACAAAAATTATGGATAGGGGTGTCTGGCTCTGACTCTTGGTTTTGGCTCAGGTGGTGATCTCAGGGGCATGACATAAGCCCACTTCAGGCTCAGCACAGAGTCTGCTTCTCTTGTCCCTCTTCCTCCTTCTCTGCCAGCACCCCCCCCCCACAACCTCCCCCTGTCTCTCTAAAGTAAATAAATTAATCTTTAAAAAAAAAATACAGACAGGGCACCTGAGTGGCTCAGTCATTTAAATGTCTGACTTTGGCTAGGGTCATGATCTTGGGGTTCTGGGATCGAGTCCCAAATTGGGCTCCCTGCTCAGTGGGGAGTTTGCTTGCCCTTTCTTCTCTGTTCTTCTCCCTACTTTTGTTCTGTTTTTCTCTCAAATAAATAAATAAACTCTTAAAAAAGATTATGGGCAATTTTAAACATACAGAAGTAAAGACAAGAGTATAACAACTCCTAGGCACTTATCATCTCATTTTGGCAATTCTCGATGCATATCCATCTTCTTGCATCTTTGAGGAAGTCTTTTTTTTTTTTTTTCCCATGATTTTGTTTATTTGACATAGAGGAAACACAAGCAGGGGGAGTGGGAGAGGGAGAAGCCGGCCCCCTGCTGAGCAGGGAGCCCAGTGGAGGGGCTTGATCCCAGAGCTCCAGGATCATAACCTGAGCAGAAGGCAGAAGCTTAACGACTGAGCTACCCAGGCACTCCATGAGGAGCAGCATAAAAGTGGAAGCAATTTTTATTATTTTAAACCTGCCCCAGGAGAAGCAAAAACAAAATTAAGGTTATCTTCTGCTTTTACCGTTCACAGAGAAAGCAGTATTTTATTTTAAATATTTTTGATATTTTATTTTATTTTGATTATTTTAAAATTTATTTATTTGACAGAGGGAGATCACAAGTAGGCAGAGAGAGAGGGGGAAGCAGGCTCCCCACTGAGCAGAGAGCTCAATGCGGGACTGGATCCCAGGACTCTGAGATCATGACCTGAGCCGAAGGCAGAGGCTTTAACCCACTGAGCCATCTAGGTGCCCCATTTTTGATATTTTAATACTCAAATATTTTAATCTGAAAGATTAAAAAATTACTTCATTAAAATACTGGTGAAGGCAAGTAGTAACTGAAGAAGTTATCTGGCACTGGGGTAGTACCTTCTGTTATTTTCTTATAGTATATGTACAGTGAGGTGGAGTTGCTGGGTGGTTGTTTTTGTTTCGGCATTTATTTTTCTTCACCAGCATGTTGTTTTTCACCACCACATATTTTGTGGAAATTTTTGGAGCACTACTTTCATTTTCTTATGAATTTCAGACTTTCTTCTTGTTTACACTTCATTGACAGTTGTACATTGTATTCCATAATACTGAAAGGGAGATTTTCCTTCATTATGAAATGGCAGTCCCTAATTTTTGAATGGTATTTTACTACTTGTAATTATGAAGGGAGCATATATTCATTAGAAAATATTTAGAAAACACAGAAAAGTGCAATGAAAAATCTATAACCCACTACCAGAAATTAAGCAGTGTTAATGATTTTTTTCCTATTCATATGGCCTGCCCTTGCAATGGAATATGGTGAATCTTCCCCTCTTATTCCATTTTGGGCATTTGCGTTATACATTATGGCTGTTTTTTTGTCCTAACTTCACTGTAGTTAATTATTATTCATACTGGGGTGAGTGATTAAGATAGAGAGATTAACTCTGATTTTTTTCTGCCCTCCCACAGAATCTTATGGTCTTGTGATCACTTGAATAATTCCAGATTTTAATGATCTTTCCCAGGAAAATAATTTCCTGCCCACCCAAGTCTCCTGATTCTGCTGTTCATTTGTTTAGAGCTTTCTGAATGAAGGCCTCCTGCCTTTGGGGCTAGAAAATGATTGTTGGGCATTGTCTGTGTCCAGTCTTTGTGCTCCAATTAGGTTATTTCCAGACTTGAGACTTTTGAACTCTTTTTAGTGTCCAGTGTCACAGAGCTCTACAGAAGTGGAATTTCTCGTATTAGTTGAGAAAAATGATCAAACTAAAAGAATTTAGAATTAC
The DNA here is from genome assembly GCF_011764305.1 of Mustela putorius furo. Taxonomy (NCBI): domain Eukaryota; kingdom Metazoa; phylum Chordata; class Mammalia; order Carnivora; family Mustelidae; genus Mustela; species Mustela putorius. The sequence continues at coordinate 7,243,875 of NW_025422019.1, forward strand.
TTTTTGTATTACCTTTGCCTTTAAAAATTCATAACTGCTTGTACCTGAGTTTGAAAAATTGTGGATATGAAGACAACTCAGTTCATGGGTAATGTTTGGTGTGCATATGGAGAAAAGCTCAGACATTCTTGTAATAACTATGTGCTCTCATCTCAGAGGTGGGGTTAGTGTTTACAGGTTGGGAGCTAGTGCTCTGGCCTTCCCAAATTGCTGGTTTTCCTCTGACAGTCTCTTCTGTTTGTGCTTTGTCTGTATCTATTTGCACATTCCTTTTACCTGGAATGTTTTTTAACATTTTTCCTACCCTCCAGTTACTCCTACTCCCCAAGGAGAAAATGACCTCAATTAATGATTGCAGTGATTTTGATTTTCAGCTCAAACTTCATTATTTTAACAAATATTTCTCAAGTGCTTGAGCATAACGGGCATAGTTATAGGCATTAGGTGAATGTAATAAACAGGGTCCCCATCTTCATAATACTGACAGTCCTGTAGGGAAACAGACAGCAAATATGTAAACAAACGTGATAGAATGTTTGTCGTAAGTGTTTCAAAGGAATGGAACAGGGTGCAGTGATGGGGCCCTCCTTTGAGTGGTCTTTGAAGGACTTGTTGAGGAGGTGACCTTTAAGCTGAAGCCCTGAGGCCTACAGCCAGGCTACTATAGGCACATGGACAGTGTTTAAGGCTGAAAGAAGAGCAAGAGTGAGGCCAGTGGGGGCTATGAGTTCAGAGATACCCCAGAGGTAACAATTTGGAAGTCATCAGTTTAAAGGCAGTTTGTAAATTTCCTGGCAATGGATTCTGAGTGTTTTGGAGTGAGCAAAATGAGAAGATGAGAGGCATTGGTCTGGGCCCCTCAGCCACTCTGAAAGCAGAGCAGAGATGGTTAGAGAAATGCTCAAGTAGGTGCAGCCAGAAAAGTTGCAGGAAGGCATATCATTTGTTTTCATGAAAGTGGGAAGTTTTTCAAGAAGGATGGCACGGCCAGCCTTAGAATGCTGCGGAATTTTGGAGTTAGCCAAGTAGAGCAAAGTATTGCTTGGATTTGCCAGCATGGAAGTCATCTGTGATCCTGATGAGCAGCTCCCCGGGAGCAGTGGCCAGTGATGCCCAATCGGAGGGGCTGCGGGGCGAACAGGAAGTACGTCAGTGTACCTGGTGTCCTGAGAGATGGGGGGAGAAGGGTGCAGGCTGCAGGCAGAGTACTTCTCCCCTGGGGAGAAGACGGGAAAGGCATTTTAAGGAGGAGGGCAGGGCTAACTAGAGAACAGGAGTTGGGATGCTAGCTTGGGATACTTTGTGAAGTTTGAGATTCTCAGTGTAAAATGAAACCGGTTGGACACATGAGCGTATGTGTTCCTTCAGCTTGATGGACAGGCCGGACCTGAAGGCACCTGATTACCTGATTGTGTGTCAGGTTCTTCCAAGGTTCAGACTTGCTCGGCAGCTCTCACATTGGGAGAGAAAGTTGAGGGTAGTTTCAAGCTCTTAACACCCCTGTGGAATTGAGTCCAGAATAAAAGGAAGGTCAAATTGGGAAGGTGTTTTATGGACTTGAGGAGCCTGGCACCACGTGCTTGAGCATGAGCTGGAAGGATGGGCTGTTGTGGTTGAGAAGCCGGATTGCAGTACCTTTCAGGGAGCTGAGAGACGAGGAAGGGTTGCTGATACCTGAGAGCGGACACCCAGAAGATTAGAGGTCTGAGGTGGCTGAAAAGACGGGAAACTGAGGGATGCTGAGGCAGGGAAGGAGGGAGACCGGGAGGCTGGAGCCCCAGTCCACCCGGAGCTGGCCAGTGACTGCAGGCTGACAAATGAAAGCAGGGGCTGGCCGGGAACGTGAGTGCTGTGTCTGCACGGCGTGAGCTGCCCTGCCCCAGCCCTGGGATTTCCACGTGGATTTCCTCGGGCAACGTTTTCTCTCCTTTCTGTGCCACCTGCAGCACCTTCTACAAACATCCTGCTTAGGACTCCTCCTAATACTGTTGCAGCTGTTTGCATTTCTATCTTTTCCTTCTTCCGGGCAATGGGCTCCTCCGGGAGGGCCTGGACCAAGCCTCACATTCTGTGATTTCTGGTCATTAACACAGTACACGCTGCTCACGTGACCGGCCCAGCGTAAATGTTCACTGAGTGAATGCGTGAGCTCAGAAGTGGGTGGGCTCAGAAGGGAAGAGAAGGCAAGAACAGAAGGCACAGGTAGAGTGAGAATGGAGATTTACTGCTGGCAGGGCAAGGCAGAGTGTCTTTGTAAAATTTCAGACCATATTATAGAATCATTAGAATGCAAAAGAGTTTGCCTTATTGTTAGAAACACACGCTTTTGACTTCATGTGAATAAATTCTGCTAATTTCTGGCTTCCAGAGTTGGCTTTAAAATTATTATGACCACTTTCTGCATATTTTCCAGGGACATTTTTGATGTGGTTATTCACTTTGTTGTGCTGCTAGTTTAAGTTGTCCTTCTTGATATTATAATATGGAATATTATTTTGGTTAATCTTCCTAGGTACTTGTGATTTGGTTTCTTGTTTCCTAATCCTCTACTTCTTACGCCCCACACGCTATAGCTTTTTATCATTTTCGTGTTTCAACTGTTAAGTGCCTGTACTTTGGGTTTTCGATGTGGCAGTGTTGGAGTTGTGGAGTGTTGTAGTATAGTGTTAAGAATATGAACCACAGGGCTAGACAGCTCTGGTTTTCAGTTACTGCCTGACATTATTAACTTTAAAACTCTGGGCAGTTTTTGGTTGGTTGGGGCCTCTCTGAGTTTCATCTCTTTATCTTTGAAAAGGGAATAATGATGCCCACCTGTCATTGCACGGTCTCCCCTTAGCATGCTTCTTCCCTCAATGGTTTGCAAGTGTCTTCCTCCCTCATTTTTTCCCCGCATTTAGTTTGATCATTTCCCCTGTTATCTGATGGGCATACATAGTTTTGTCTCGGTCATTCCAGGCCTTCTCGATCCATCCCTTCTCTGAATTGCCATAGTACTTACACATACCCCTAACTGGCGGGTACAGCATTCTACCTGTGAAATCTAATGCGTACCTGTGTTTGTGGTCAATTACTACATGGACAAGCTTTTTGTGCATTTTGTTGCCTCCAAGTAAGTTGGAAGCATTTTCAAGTCAAGCCATAGATTATAATTAGGTCTATTGTATTTTCTGTAGCGAGATGGGATATGTGATGAGTCCGTAAAAGTCATTGAGATTAGCCTGGTAATGGATAACCAGAATACAGATGTATTCAGCCCAGCTATTTATCCGTGTATTCGCAAATATCCATTGATGTGTATGTGTTAGATTGAAACACATGGCCAAAATGTTCTGCAGCTCCTATTAATTGGTAGAATCCATCTCTTCACACTTAATCTGGGCTGGCCTTGTGACTTGCTTTGACCCCAGAATGTAGCAGAAGTGATTTGCAGGTTCTGGATTCCAGGCCTTGAGCAGCCTGGCACCTTGCCCCTTCGCTACCATGGAGTGCTGTCACCACTGTACAGTGAGCTGCAGGCTAGGCTACTGAGTGGTCAGAGATCCCATGTGGCGAGAGGTCCAGCCAGCAGCCGGCATCAGTGTGTCAGACATGGGAGTGATGCCACTGTGTTCTCTTGAGCCCAAGTGAAGCCGGCAGATGACAACAGTGGCATGAATGATCCCAGGTGAGATTTGTAGAGGAACCTTCTCTCTGGGCCCAGCCAACTCACAGATTTATGAGAAAGATTAATTTGTTTTGAACTACTAGGTCAAAATGATTCTACTTGTAGCTTCTCTTACTGAGAAGTCTACCGAGCAGAGTTTATAGTTGGTTCTGTTCTCTCCCACCCTCCCCCCATCCTCCATTGTTAACCCCACCCTCCCTCCGTCCTCCGTTGTTAATATGCCTCTATAGTTGGGTACTTAAGTACCGCACAGTAATTATGGCAATTAAGGGGATAGAGATAGGAGCTAATTTTTTTTTTTAAGATTTTATATAGTTATTTGAGAGAGAGCATGAGTAGAGGTGGAGGGTGACTGGGGGGAAGGCCAGAGGGAGAGGGAGAAACAGGCTCCCCACTGAGCAGGGAGCCAGAGGTGGTGCTCTGTTCTGGGACCCCGGGATCATGACCTGAGCCAAAGGTAGATGCTTAACCGACTGAGCCACCCAGGTGCCCCAGAAGCTAATTTTTAAAAATGTCCTGTGCAAACCCTTTCCATTCGTCATCTTATTTAATGAATGTAGAGCCAGTATTCTCCCCAGTGCCACTCAGGAAGTGGCAGAGGCAAGACTGGAGGCTGGAATTCTTAACTGTGTTGTTCTTTTGATTACCTCAGGCTCTCTAATTGTGTGTTTCTTCATTCTTGTTGAAGCTGGTATTTTTTAACTTCTTCCTGTTGGTCCCTAGCAGGAGCTGGGCTATTGTTCTGGTAAATGTTGCTCTGTTAATTTCTATTTTCCTGGGTACTGTAAAGGAGAATGACTCTAGGACCATTGTCTTGACCTCTTATTGTTTTTTCTCCATAGGTATAGACCAAGATGATGTGGCAGGAAAAGGTTGGGGGCCTTGGACCCTAACTACTCTACTGGGGGCAAACAACAGTGGTGATGTTGGGGAATAGAAAGGCCCTTTGCAGGTGGGGAGGAGTTCTAGAGGAGTTGGGGCATTTTTTTCAGAAATACCTGGAATGTATCCCTTTTCCAGGGTCTGATACAATAACATCTAGTGGGCTCCATGGCTTTTATGGTGAGATCTTGCTGAAGGAGAACACTTAGCCTGATAAGAAGAGGAAAGGTACTTGGCTATTCTAAGGTACCTGCCTTTCCTTTTATATCACTTTTACATTTATTTTGGAAAATGTGTACAAGTAGAACTTTTTAAAAAAACTTGGAAATAGTGTTACATTTTGAGTCATTCCGTCGCTACATACAGTGCTGTTGCTGTTATTCCCTGTGCTGTAGCTTTTATCCCCACGATTTACGCAGTCCAACATTCTGAGCAATTTCTTATTTTTTTTCTTTAGAGAGGGAGGGCAGGGGAGGCTCAGAGGGACAGGGAGAGAGAGAATCCCAAGCCTGAGTCCCCGCTGAGCGTGGATCCTGACATGGGGCTTGGTCTCGGCACCCTGAGATCATGACCTGAGCCGAAATCGAGAGTCAGTTGCTGAACCTTCTGAGCCACCCAGGTGCTCCCTGAGTACTCTCTAATGTTAGTACTACTGTCAGGTAATCACCTATATGATGTTCCTCTCCTGAATGGTGATTTCAGAACTAATGTAAAGAGGTGCTTTGCTTGTTTCTTAAGCTCTCTCTGGGCAAGGGCTGAGTCCTGTTTACTCTTGTATCTCAGTGCCTTCCAGTAATGCCTTACACATAACAGACCTGCTTTTTATTTGGCCCAGCCACAGGTAACATCTGGGACCTTGGGTTCTAGGTTCACTTTAGACCTGTTTCCTTGTTGCGCTCTCCCTGGAAGAGAGCCTGGACAGGACGTGGGTGGAAGCAAGAGATTTTTTACCTCCTCCTCCTGTTTGTTTATATTCCGTTTTCTGCATTTTTAAAATATTATTTTTTTTAATATAATGTTTTTATAATTCTGTTGCTATATGAAGTTTTGCTTATATTTTTGTTGATTTAGAAAATTCCTGGGAGGTACAGGGAGAAGGACACTTATTTATTTACTTGGATCGCTAAAAATATCTCTGAAAGGATACACCAGAAACTAGGGACATTACTTGCTTTTAGGCAGAGAAACTGGGCAGCTAGAGGGCAGGAGTGGGAGGGAGATTTTTGTACTTTTGTACCTTGTGAGTTGGGACCCACGTGATTGATACTCCCGGAATGCCTTTGGAAGTAGAAATGGAGAAAATGTTCAAGAGCACAGGAAAAAGTTCCCCCCAAATCCAGTTTAGTAAAAATAAATATAAGAGAGGATTATCAGTCACTTTTTTTTTTTTTTTTTTAATTTAAGGAGAAAAGAGAGAACCCAGTCTGCTTAATGCCTAGGGGCTTCTGATATCTTTCATTCTGTGGGTTTGTATATAGGAATTTGTCGTGTTAAGCCTTCATTGCATAGTAACCTTCAAGAAGCATATACTTTTATTTGTTAGAAATCATGGACAATTCTTATTGAAGGGGAGCTTTTTATATAATACATATTTTTAAAATTACAGCGGAGATTGGAATGAATGGGATCATTCCTCTCCTAGCAATGGAGAGTTTGTTCTCTTGCTTGTTGCTTCCTACCTGAGCATGAAGTCTGACCTCCCTTCCCTGAGTGAGAGGAGAAGTAGGCCAGACTTATAATCATAAGGGTTTGAAGGTGGGAAAGGAAACTTAATTGGCTGTGTGGTCTTGGAAAATTACCTCAGTTTCTTTTTCCGTAAGATGGGATTTCAATACCTACTTTACACACTTGGTTGGAGAATTAAAGATAATGGATATAAATGATCTAGCATGGAACTTGACACCTCAAGTAGGTGCTTAAAAACCATGTGGTTCTCCTCATTATTGGTTAACATCTGTTGATTTTAGGACCCTGGAGGAGTAAAGGATAGGAGAGTCTTTTCACTGAGAATGAAAGATAGATGTTTAGGGGAAGGCGGAGTATATCTGTTACCTGTCGGTGTATAACAAACCACCACAAGTTTAGTGGCTTAAAACAACAATGAAATATTCTCTCTCATAGTTCTGTGTTTCATCTGGATAGTTTTTTTTTGCTTGTTTCCTTAGACTTATTTGCGTAGCTGCAGAATGAAAGAGCTAAGTGGTACCCGATGGACGCACTCCCAAGTCCTGCAGTGCTTCTGGCTGCTGGTTGGGGCGTGTTGGTTCTCTTTCACACGGCCTCTCTGGTTCCAGGAGCTTCCTTACTGCATGGCAGGCCTAGGGCGGCATTCTAAGAGGGCAAGCTGCAGTGCTTCCCTGTCACATCTCAGCTTCCTTTTGCAGTAGCTGGTTTGCTACTGGCCAAAGCAGGTCACAGGGCTAACCTCAGGTCACTGTGGAGGGGACTAAGTTCCCACCTTGGTGGGGGGAAAAAAGAAACAAAGAATTAGTGGCCATTTTTAATCCACCACAAGCCCACCCTTTTTTGATTTGCTTCTTGGGTCAATATTGGGCCGAGAGAGAAAAGGTTCTGTTAGTTTCTCCAGTTTTCCTGTATCACTGATACCTTCATTAGGCTAACGTAGGAGCTGATTAATGAACTGGGGATATTTTGTTCAGACTAAAAATTGGAATGAAGGATAATAGCTGCTTTTATGTATTTGAAGAACCTTCTTATGAAGAAGAGACCAGTTCCACAGTATGGAAGTGACTGGAAAGCACTCTTCTGCCATGTGAGACAGTGAGTTTTCTCGAATGCTGTCCTGCCCCCAGCCCCATGCAAGTAGAAGATGGGTAATCGTGTGTCAGGGGCGTTAAAGGAGGGTCTTCCTCATTGAATGACTCGACTTAAATGATTCCGATTGGTGTCAGAAGTCTGTGCTTTTGGAACTCAGAAAGTGCACTGTGCTCTTCATCCTGAGAGTAGGGATGGATAAGGGGATGTTAGCAAGAGGAGGAATTCTTCTGCATGGACTTGTGATTTTACTTGATGGATAAGTTCATAGTTACCTGCTGAGACCCCGAGAGGAGGGGATTGACTGTTGCTGTGAGGAGCGGTTCCATTTAGTACAGAGGCAGGGAGGTGCTGCGTCTTGAAGACAGGTTTTTTGTGAGTCATCTTTGGTTAGAATGAAAAGAGTCAAGACAAGAAATTGAAGTAAGAAATGGATGTGTACGGTTCCTCCAGCAGCCACAGATTAAGTGTTCATCTTCCCGAGTTTATCTATTGAAAACAGTTTGGTACAACTTTCCTGTAACATGATTTTGAGATCTCCCGATTTTCTGTATAACAGACCACCAGGTCCAAATGGTGCTGTTGTCAGCTGAGAATACTGTCCATAAGTGATCAGCGTGTGGGCCTGTTCCCATTTCTCCCTCCCATCGCTCCCTTTTCTTTGTTGGAGGGAGAAGGCGGTGGCAGGGACGACTGTTCACTCTGGTGTCAAGCTCCTGAAGAAGCCTGATGGACGTGCTGTCTCTGGTTCATGTTATCAGCCCGGCCACTTCGGTCAGTGGTGTTTCTATGGAGCCTGCCCCATTTTCAGCGCTTTTTTTTTTTTTTAAGAAAACTCTGAGTATGGCAATAAGCGACAGTACCTCCAGTGATTCACACGCAGAGGGTGTTAGGTTTTTGGTGGGAAGCAAAATTTAAGTGACAAATAAATATGCTAGCTGAAGCAGAAGATTGCTTTCCTGACTGGCTCATTTACAAGCTGGAAAGTTGTGAAAAACATCAACCTACCAACTGTGTAGCTCATTGGCTCTTTGCTTTGGGCTTCCATGTTCCTCCTGGTAAAAATAATAATTATGTTATTCTGGTATGGTTGCCAAGCATTCATGCTTCTCACTCCACTTGTGATTATAAATGATTCTGCAGCGTGAATTGCTTTGTCTTTGATTTAATGTTTCATAACATTTGGATGTTTTGTTCTCTGTGCTGATTTGTCATTCTCTTTCCCTTTTCAGAATGGACTGCTGAATTATGAAGAATTTCAGACCCAATAGCAGAACCTCACTCGGCCACTCACTCCTTTATCTCCTACTAGTTATTTAAATTGGACTTTTAATATCCTACCAGCTGCTCTTCAGACACACATGGTGCATTGTTGCCATTCCCCGGATTGCATCTTTGAAACACAGACTCTTAGTAACTTTCATCGAACAAAGAGGCAACCTCCCGGGTATATTTCCTGGGAGGGTGTCACCCTGACTGCCCTCTAGCTTCTGCTGGGTCTGGATTTGAATTCCACCATGGAGCCTCGCATGGAGTCCTGCCTGGCACAGGTGTTGCAGAAGGATGTGGGGAAACGACTACAGGTTGGCCAAGAACTTATAGACTATTTCTCAGACAAACAGAAGTCTGCTGACCTTGAACATGACCAGACCATGTTAGATAAACTTGTGGATGGGCTTGCTACCTCTTGGGTGAACTCTAGCAATTACAAGGTAAGCTGTGCTTCAGAAGGTACTCATGTAGGTGGCTGGGCTGCCTTGGCGGGTCAGAACTGGTCCTTGGAAGAAGACTCCTTTGGAAGCCATTAGTAGGTGGCTTCCAGTAAGACACTTAGGCTGTGGCTTTTGGATGTTTCATTCTGGAGCAAGTAGGGTCTTCTTTAATTCTTGTTGGAGATCAAAGAATCCTTATGCTTTCGCACTTTGAAAGAAGGTCAAGTGAACAGATAAAGAGAGGCTTTTATGTTGGGAAGTTTACAACCATTTGCAGCCCTGAAGTTGAAGTGAATGTTCTATCTTACATTGAAAGGGTCATGAGATGTTGGTGAGTGGCGCTTCATAAGTAGCAAACATCTTCACTGATTACCTGTTGGGGATGGAATTGGCGGTAGTGTGTGGCGCATTTTACCTTCAGATCTGTTTTGAAGTCGGCCTAGGTACCTGGCCAGAAATAGTATGGGTTGCCGAGGGCTCTTCTGTGACTTGTATGTAATGGCCTGGAGGATATCCTTCTGGTTCTAAAGATCGAAGTGGGCGGGTGCCTTTGGTGGGTAGGGGATGCAGGCGGGGTCCCAAGACCCAAATGAGTTGTCACGATTGACCATTTTACCATTCAAGGATTGAGCTTTTGTGACTAAAAACTGGACTGGACTTGTGCTGCAGAGGTGTCATTCTCTCTACCTCCCCTCCCCTTTCTTAGTTTGCCAAGAGGTGGCCCCTTTGGGTCAAGATTGAGATAGAACAGTAGGGTGTTGGCATGACTTCTATCTAATAGGTGCTGTAAACATTGGGATTGGGAAAGGGGCTTACAGGAAACCGAATCTCTTGTGCTTTTTCATTGACTCAGTTTTCTGAGGTTGGTTTGGATTTGGAAACTGGTGCTTAAACAGGATTTCTTTGTTTGCTCTAGTGTGGACTCTTGTTTTCCAAATGCATTATAAACCTTGCTCTCATTTAAGAGTCAGCAGGCTTCATACTCATTAAGGGTATTACCTGGGACCCTGATATTTTACTTACAATTACATATAAAATTTATCCTGTCTTTGAAAGCGGAGTTTAATTTCTCTATCATTCATCTATTTATTCATTTAGCTGCAGGTGGCAAGTGCTGCTTATGTGCTTGGCCGGCCTTTGTGCTGGGTGATAGAAGTGTTACAAACAGGGGAGGGTGGTGGAGGGCCGTTGTCGAGGGCTATAAAATCACCTTGTCTGGGTTGGGTTCCCAGTTCCACCACTCCGTGTGCACATTGCTATGCTTTTGGCTGAGAGTAACTGAAGGCTCACTCATTGGCTTCAAACTGCTACCAGGAAATTGAGTAATTTTCTTTAAGAGTTCAAGAAGTCTGCGGTAGCTAAGGCAATGTCCAGAGAAGAAGAGTGTCTGCTTTCGTCTTTTACTTGGAGGGAAGCCTTTCCCAGAAGCTCCCTAGCAGAACCTTTTACATCAGATTGGCCAGAATGGCTTTGCCTGCCCATCCCAGCATCATTGGAAAATGGATGGGTATCCCTAATTGTTTTCCACCATCATGCTTGACCTCCTGATCTCAAGAAGAGTCCAGTCTCCTTTGAGTGAAGCATATGGCCATGTGAAGGAGGGGATGGTATTTGAATACTGTCAGACTCCTGCTCAACAAATACTGGTTTCATGAGGGAATAAGCACTCTCTAAGCGTCCGGTCCAATAAGGGCAGATAATGAAAGAAAGAGCTCTGCTCTGACTATAATGGACAGCATCAGATCTCTGAGCAATAGTGGACCTTTGTTCATACATAGAACTCAAGCTTTATATATTATGGGTTGAAGGAGGAAGTTCGGAATGGGACTGAGGTAATAGGGATGTTAAATAGAAAACCCAGAGAGTCTGTTATACCGTGCGAGCTCTCTTAACTTTTCCCGGCTTTGGCTTTGGGGTTTGGTTCCCTTTTGTACAGTGTTGGGATAACTGAGTTGTTACCAGCACTAAGTGAGACATTGTATGCTGGTAGGATTGCAAGCTGGTGCAGCCACTCTGGAACAGAGCATGGAGGTTCCTCAAGAAGTTGAAAATAGAGCTACCCTATGACCCAGCAATTGCGCTACTAGATATTCACCCCAAAATACAAATGTCACCTGAAGGAGCACCTACACCCCAATGTTTATAGCAGCAATGTCCACAATAGCTAAACTATGGAAAGAGCCCTGCTGTCCGTCGACACATGAACGGAGAAAGAAGATGGATACACACACACACACACACACACACACACAGTGGAATACTACTCAGCCATCAGAAATTGAAATCTTGGGGGCACCTGGATGGCTCAGTGTAGGTTAAGGCATCTGCCTTTGGCTCAGGTCATGATTCCAGGGTCCTGGGATTGAGCTCTGTGTTGGGCTCTGTGTTCAGTGGAGAGCCTGCTTCCTCCCCTCTCTCTCTGCCTGCCTATCTGCCTACTTGTGATCTCTGTCAAATAAATAAAGAAAATCTTTTTTTTTTTTTTTTTTTTTTTTTTTTTAAAGATTTTATTTATTTATTTGACAGAGAGAGATCACAAGTAGGCAGAGAGGCAGGCAGAGAGAGAGGAAGGGAAGCAGGCTCCCTGCTGAGCAGAGAGCCCAATGTGGGACTCGACCCCAGGACCCTGAGATCATGACCTGAGCCGAAGGCAGTGGCTTAACCCACTGAGCCACCCAGGCGCCCCAATAAAGAAAATCTTAAAAAAAAAAAAAAGAAATTGAAGTCTTGCCATTTGCAATGACATGGATGGAACTAGAGGGTGTTATTAAGTGAAATAAGTCATCAGAGAAAGACAGTTGTCATATGATTTCACTCATATGTGGAATTTAAGAAACAAAACAGAGGAGCATAGGGGAAGAGAGAGAAAAATAAGACAAAAATCAGAGAGGGAAACAAGCCATAAGAGACTTTTAATCATAGGAAACAAACAGAGGCTTGTTGGAGGGGAGGTGGTGGGGGATGGGTAAGTGGGTGATGGACGTTATGGAAGGCACGTGATGGAGCACTGAGTGTTATTCAAGATTGAGGAATCACTGACCTCTACCTCTGAAACCAGTAACACACTATATGTTAATTAATTAAATTTTTATTAAATATCAATAAAAGTGCTTTTCTAAACAACAACAACAACAAATAAATGAGACAATGTATCAAGTTGTCCCAGGCCTGCCCTATAACAAGCACTGAGGTTGTCATAATCAAGACTGGTTCCTGTCTTCAAGGGGACTGGAAGTCCCTTTCCCTGGACTGGGTGAGCAGGGAGGGAGAACACGAATCAGCAAGCCAAGGCTTACAGTATAGAACGGTGGGAGCAGTAGCAGAGACTTGCAAAATTCAGTGGGCGGGCAGAAGAACATGAGAACACTTTCCTGGAGGAATCCAAGGTTTGAAGATGGGGTGGTGTCTTTCAGAATAGCGTTTTCAGCATCACAAAGTGTGAAAGATTAGACTTGACCCTTCATGAAGTAATTTCTAAGGAAGATAGCCTGGTGTGAAGGAGAAGTGAGGAAGATGCTGTATGTTACCGAATTGGAGGTGATCACGGATAAGTTGCTTTACCTGTCTGTGCAGTGCCAGTGTTTGACCGAATAATCTCTTGGGAGCTGCTGGGCTCTAGTATCTTATACAGCTTCACACTGACGGCTTTATGGTCGGGACCCTGTTCTGAGGGACCCTGTTCTGAGCACCTCCTTCCTTCCTCCCTCCTTTTCTTTGTTCTTTTTTTTTTTTTTTTTTAAATATTATTTGTTTATTTGACAGAGACACAAGAGAGGGAACACAACAAGCAGGAGGAGTGGGAAGGGGAGAAGCAGGCTCCCTGCTGAGCAGGAAGACCACTGCAGGGCTCAAACCCCGGATCCTGGGATCATGACCAGAGCTGAAGGCAGACACTTAAAAACTGAGCCACCCAGGTGCGCCATGAGCACCCTCTTTCTTTATAAGCTCTCTTGGTATGGGGACACCAAACCCTCTGCACACCTGGAGCCTGGAGCCTGAATATAGAAGGGGCTCAGCGAATATTGGTTCTATGAGTGAACTCAGGAGCTTAGACTATTGGGCAAGTAGTCCTGGTAGCTTTACCAAAATCTGGAAATTTAGCTTTTAGCCACACCCACCTTTTTTAGTCAAAGATCAAGATTTCTCATTAGAGCCTGATGTACATTTTAGGTTTTCTCTGACATGTAATATGTAACATTATGGGTTGAAAGGATTCATTTCATATTAAAACTTTGCAGCTTGGCTTCTTGATTATTTTTAAAAATTGAGGACTAAAGAAGAAAAGGGAAACAATTTTAGGCTTTTAAAACAGTAGTACTTGGATATTGTTATTCCTTAACAGAGAATGTCACCGCAATGCTTTATTTAAAAAAATAGTGTCCTGGAGCTTGAATCGTTTTACATTTGATTATTTCTTAACTTGGTAAACAGGTTTGTATTTGGCGTTAATTGTAGTTTAACAGCGACCCTTTATTGCTTAGTTACCTTGTATTTGGGAACCTCATTTAATTTTTACAACGCCCCTGCAGGGTAGGTGGTGCTACCCTGATTTTATACATGAGGTAAGTGAGATCATCCAGAATTATGAGAACAGAACAGAGTCTGCAAACTTTCTTAAAGGCTATGTAGTAAATATTTAAGGTTCGGTGGGCCATATGGATTTCTTCCAAGTATTTAACTAATTTGGGCCATTCTCGTGCAAAAGCAGCCACAAGGAACACACGAATGAATGGGTAAGACTGTGTTCCAAAATAGCTTAATTTATAGACACATGGAGGACCAGTTTGGCTCATGGACTGTAGTTTTCCAGCCCCCAAACAGGAACATTGAGGACCTACTATGTGCAAATTCTTTTCTTCCCTCCTTCCTTTCCTTCCTTCCTTCTTTCCTTATTTGACAGAGAGAGAATACAACCAGGGGGAGCAGCAGGGAGAGGGAGGAGAAGGCTCCCATTGAGCAGAGAGCCTGATATGGGGCCTTGGGATCATGACCTGAGCCAAAGGCTGACACTCCACTGACTGAGCCACCCAGGCGCCCCCTCTTCCTTTATTAATACTTGAACAATAAGAAAGATGGTGGAGTAGATTTTTGTATAGACTTCCAACCACTGTTGTGTTCCCCTCTTCTCTTTCTAGATGAGATAGGGATGAAAGATGGTAGATGAGAAGGGATGAAAGAAGAATGGTCTGACCCAGAGAGGCTGCCTGGACTCCCACAGCTGGAGGGAGTTGAGGGACACTGATGCTGTGCAGCTTTCCCAGTGAATGATCCCTTCTGTTCAGCAGGCGGCGCAGTGCCATCCAGCCCCAAAACCCTCATGGTACGGACACCTGCACATTTAGTGGGCTTTGTGTGGACCAGGTGTTTTTTGCGAATATAGTCCCAGAATCTTTTCTCCTCAGTTCCAAAATCCCCGAAGCCCCCAAACCTCGTGTTTTTCATTTGTTGTTTGACCCACAGTGAGCTGACATGAAACTGCTTGCAGTCTTTACTTATCTGCTCAGGGCATGTTTCACTGCAAAAGTATTCATGTTTGATTGTAGGTTGCCGCGCCAGATTTTGTTCAATACGTATATGTTCTCCACTCCCCTCTGTCTGTAGGTTCTAGTCTCTCCATGTTTCCTATCCTATGCATGTAACTGCGCACTGCTTGACTTTTTGTAAAACCTGAAAAATTTTGTATTCCAGAACACATCTGGCTGCCAGAGTTTTGGATAAGTGATTGTGGACCTGTATTTAATATGATAAAATAATACTGATAACCCATGGTTTTGGGACATTTACTATGTACCAGAAATTGTGCTAATATGAGTTCATTTTTACTGTCTAATTACCGTAGGGGGTAGGTAGCATTCTTTCATTCTACAGATGAGGAGACTGATGCTCAAGTAAGTCAAGTAACTTGTTCAAGGTGACAGAGCTAGGAACTAAGGTTTTCTGGACTTGATCCCAGGTGTTTATGAAACAGTGGAAGTTAATTAAGCACTTATGATGTGCCAGATACCGCACTGGGGGCTGGGCATCCAGTGAGGACCATCGGGCCTGGCCCCCGCCCTGACCGCGACCATGAGTACCCAGGCAGTCTCGCTCTGTCTAAATCTGGCACTTGTGTACATCATCCCGGTCCACGCTTGTCTCAAGGCCCATGCCATGCTGCTTTGTGTTTGAAATTTGTAGGTTCTCTGTTAACCTGGGGCTTCCTTTGTCTCTGCCCTAATGGTCTAATGGGATGGGGGTGGGGGAGGGCAGGTAAGGCAAATGATGGGATAGTGCGCAGTGCAGGATAGGATATCATTAACCGTTAGACTGCATCATAGGAGTGTCTATAAAGGTTGTATTGTGGAGAAGAAAAAAATGTTAGGGTTTGTTAGAGAGCTGAGTTGGAGAGGTAGAATTACATAGGGCCGTGAAGAATCAAAAGGAATGAGTTCATAAAGGTTCTGAGAAGCCTGACTTCCTTTCTTGTTTCTCCCTCTCTGGGCAGTGCCACTTCTTGTAGACCGTAGAAGATTTAGTCTTTCCTTAAGCCTCTTTACAGAACACAGTGTTTACGTCTGCCCTGCATCAGGTGCCCTTTATGGGCGGGAGGGAAGGTGTGACTGATAAGGGAGGTTGCTCTCATTCCCCTGGCCTCTATCTCCACAACCTTGGCTTTCATTGAGGTTTTTATTCCTCCTCTGTGTCCTTGAGAGGAGAGCCAGAAAAGATTATTGGATTCAGATGAAGTGACTTCTGTTTCTTTTTCTGGCAGTCTGCTAGGTATTGCCATCAAGCCTCGCCCCTTTTCAGAGGCTCTTCATTTTTCCCAGATTTTTTTTCCTGCAGTGTTGTCCAGTGGATGCAAGAGCCGCACTTCTCTGGGTGTATTTTATTGGTTGATTGAATGATTGCAGCATTTACATTTTATGAAACATTTATTTATTTTAAAAAGGTTTTTTGACTGTAGGTGGCACATAATGCTACATTCATTTCAGGTGCACAACAGTGGTGATTTAACTTGTTTATACATTATGCTATGCTCCCCACAAGTGTAGCTAACATCTGTCCCCATGCAACAGTATTACAGAATCATAGACTGTATTCCCCACAAATGCCTTTTATGCCAGTGATTTCTTCTTTCCATAACTAGAAGCCTGTACCTCCCACTCCTCCTCACCCATTTTGTCCATCCCTGCACTGCACCATGCTTCTGGCAATCATCCATCCATCCATCCATCCATTCATTCTTTATTATTTTTATTTTATTTTAATTCTCATGTAGTTAACGTGTTACATTAGTTTCAGGTGTGCAGTGTAGTGGTTCAGCAGTTCCATGTATTACTCAGTGCTTAACAATATAAGTATACTTTTAATCCTCTTTGGGTAGGTGTATTTTAAAAAGATAGATGTCTCTGTTTTAAGTTGAAAAGCTATAGTTAGTGGTACTAAGCAAGAGCAAAAACACCACAGGAGAAGTTATTATAAGAAAATTCTGGGGCTCCTGGGTGGTGCAGTTAAGCATCTGACTCTTGATTTTGGCTCAGGTCATGATCTCAGGATACTGGAATCAAGTCCCGCATCGGACTCCATACTCAATGGGGAGTCTGCTTGAAATTCTCTTTTTCCCCTCTCCTTCTGCCCCTCTTCCTCACCTGAACTCTCACTTTCTATATCACATAAATAAATAAATAAAATCTTAGGGTACTTGGATGGCTCAGTTGGTTAAGCGTCTGCCCTCAGCTCAGGTCATGATCCCTGGGTCCTGGGATCGAGCCCCACATTGGTCTCTCTGCTCAGTGGTGAGTCTGCTTCTCTCTCTCCCTCTGTGATCTCTCTTGCTCTTGCTCTCTCTCAAATAAAATGTTAAAAAAAAGGGGGGGGGGAATTTCTGTGGATTGTTGATGGATGTAATTAATGGCATTTCTTCCTAAATATGTGTTAACAAATATGCAAAAGCTTCAAAGTATGCTGAAAATCATTCAGGGGCGCCTGGGTGGCTCAGTGGGTTAAGCCGCTGCCTTTGGCTCAGGTCATGATCTCAGGGTGCTGGGATCGAGTCCCACATCGGGCTCTCTGCTCAGTGGGGAGCCTGCTTCCCTCTGTCTCTCTCTGCCTGCCTCTCCATCTAATTGTGATTTCTCTTTGTCAAATAAATAAATAAATAAAATCTTAAAAAAAAAGAAAAAGAAAATCATTCAGATTTGAGTATGAACAGTCTGAATTCCTGTCCTGGCTCTGTCCTTTGACTTTTGAGCAGGGAACTCTCCTTATCTGTAAAATGGGTGTCTGGTGATACCTACTACGCAGCATTCTTATGCAGATTCAGTGAACCAGTGTACATAAGGTGCTGGTCCTGCTTAGTGTTATAGCATGTGGTCAGTGAAAGGAAGATGATGGACATAGTATGGAGTTACTGGTAGTAAGAAGAAAACTTATTTTTTCCAGGGGCTGAGGTTGCATCCTTGCCTGTAGTCCTTGTTGGCCTGGGCCTGGAACAGAGGGCACAGATCTATTTTAGTAAGATAGAAATCCTTGAGCTGTTGCACTGCTGATAACAACGAGCAAGAGCTGGCCAAGAATTCTAAGGGTGAATTTAAAACCTACCCATAAAACCAATCTATTGGTTGAGAACCCCTGTTCTAGGACGACTACACTTTCTCTTTTTATTTTTAATACTTTGATTTGCTTTAGAAAGCTAAAATTTAAATAAGAGTACATATAATAGAAGAAATCCTAAATTGAGTGTCAAAATAGAAAGAAAAAGAAACAGCTGGGGTGAGAAGATGGAGCCAACAGGCAGTAAACCACAGCTAATGTTGACTAATACTAATATCTGACAGTTATTAAGTGCCCATTATGTGCCAGAAACTGTTACATGCTTTGCATTCATTGCCTCATTAAATTATGATGTAGGAGCTCTATGATGAGCCTATGTTTATTCCTACTTTACAATTGGGGAAACTGCCTAAAAGAAGTGAAGAGGCTTGCCTCAGTTCACTTAACTAGGGGGTGTAAGACACCAGATTTTTATCTGAATAGTCTGACTTTAGAGCCCACATCTGAATCAATATGCAATGGTATTTTCTTACAATGTTGCAGCAATGATAATGATTTCCTTATCAGAGCATGAAGAAAAGAGTGTAAGATTCACTCCCGAGTTAACAGTGATTGCTTTAGGAGATGATCCTGACTGAGAGATAACTCATTTTCTATTTTAATCAAAACCCAAAATTTAAGATCAATAAAACAGTTCTTTGGTCCTGCTAGACTCATGAGTATATATGCTTAAAAAAAAAAAACACAAAGATTTCTTTATTTATTTTAGAGAGAGAGGGAGAGAGAGAGCATGGGGAGAGGCAGAGGGAGAGAGAATCTTAGGCGGGCTCCTTGATGAGAGAGGAGCCCGACGTGGAGCTTGCTGAGATCATGACCTGAGCAGAAGCTAAGAGTTGGGTGGTTAACTGACTGCTCCCCTGCCAGGTGTCCCCATATATACTTTTTAAACTTTTTATTTTGGAAGATATTCAGACCTGTTGGAAAGTTTCAAAAGACAGTGCAAAGAATTTTCATGTATGTTTCACCTAGATCCTGGTGTTAACATTTCACCACATTTGTTTTGTCCTTCTTTCTGTATGCATGTTATCATGAGTTGTGAACTTTTGGAGAGTAAGTTGTAGACACAGTGCTCTCTTGCTCTTAAATACTTGGGTGTTTTCTCTTGTGTATGTCATCTTAGCACAGTTCTCTAAGTCAGTATGAGAGTCAGTAGAATATAGACACATCTAATCTATAAGCCTTATTGACATGTCACCTCTTGTCCTCACATGTCCTTTACAGCAAGAGCAAAAACAGTCTAGTCCACAATCCAATCCAGAATCACAGTTGCATTTGGTTCTCATCTGTAGAGTCTTTTTAAATCTGGGGCAGCTGATCTTCAGTCTTTCCTTGTCTCTCTCAGTACTTTTGAAGAGCATAGGACATTTATTTAGTAAAGCCCTTCAATTTGAGCTTGCTTAACTGTCCAGATTAGATTGAGGTGGCGCATTTTGGGCAGGAATACATACCATGCAGGTGTACTCTGTACATCCTATCCGGAGATGTGTAGTGTCGTTCTCTTACCTGGTAAAAGAGGTCTTTGCCAGATAGCTTCAGAAAGTTGCTGGGTTTTTTTCTTTTATAATGAATAGGTATCCTGTGGGGGGATACTTTGAGACCATGTAACTTTTACCTACCAATTTTCACATCCAATGATGAAGTTTGTCTAAAATAATTATTTCTATGTTGGCTGCCAAAGGGTGGTTTTCTGATTCCATCTTTCCTTCATTTATTAGGTGACGCCAAATAGTTTAAAAATGTTTATTCTTTGTCTGTTTATCAGCATTTTCAAAAAAAGATTTTATTTATTTATTTGACAGAAACAGAGAGAGCGAGCAAGCAAAAGCAGGGGGAGCAACAGAGGGAGAGGGAGAAGCAGATGCCTTGTTGAACAGGGAGCCCAATGTGGGGCTTGGTTCCACCACTCCAGGATCATGACCTGAGCTGAAAGCAGATAGATGCTTAACTGACTGAGCCACCCAGGCACCCCAGAATTAGTATGTATTTTGATAGTCATCTCCAAAAGGAACTACTATGAAGAAAGAAAAAAAATGTTTCAAGTTAGTCTTATTTAAGTCCATTTACAGTCATAAAAAATTTAAGGGAAATTTTAATAATTGGTGAGCATAGAACACGCACAACGTGATGAAGTTTGGTTTGGGCTAGCAGCAGTGGAGGGGTGAAGAAATGGAAAGATGGTAAGCTATAAGTTTTTATAACGATTTTTCAAGAAATACTGAAAGGCAGATAATAACAAGATGCCTTCCTGGATTTAGTAGGATAATAGAGGGCACTTTGCAGGAGGGGAAAAAAGGAGAGCATAGAAAACAGATGAAGCAAGACAGTAGTGAGTGAGATCTAGGTTATCCTGCTGCACTGTCCTGGTGGACAGAATTCACCAGCTTGAGCTTTGGACTCAGGAGAAAAATGGCATAGATGGGATTATAGATGGGGAGGAAGTGCTTTGTGGCAGGTTCTGTGGCTGATAGGAATCTCTCTCTAAAGACTTTTGTCGGGGGAAATACACACATACACACACACACACGTATGCATATATATGTATATATGTATATATATATTATATGTTAATACCCATACACATATGTGTATACACACACACACACACACACTATACAATACATATATATACACACATACAAAGTATATTTTACTGTGTATTGATCCCTGAGGTCAAGAGTCGGATGTTCTACTGACTGAGCCAGCCAGGTGTCCTTTTGGACTCTTGAGAGAAGAGAGATGGTTCCCTTGGCTCAGCAAAGAAGCATGTTGCAGGTGACCTTGATGGAGGTCATGTTCTGAGATAAGCTGGTCTATACTAGTAAGACTGAGCAATATCCCAGGTACAGGGGCCTGGTGGGGTGGTGGGACTGACTTTAGGGGCAGTGGGAGCTACTGAAGGACTTTTGGGTGCTAAAGATTGCTTTAGGAGTTAGGGTTCTGTCTAATGAAGGTGGCGTGAACTGATACAGGGAAGTAGGGAGAAGCAAATTGGAGTAAGCCGTTAGGGAGGAGGACAGGATGGGGGTTTCTGCCGTTAGTTTGGATGTAGGGAGGACTGGGATGAATTTGAGCAGTCTTCTGGATTTCAGGCTTCAGGATACAATTTATTGACTGTGAATAACCTTGTGAAAAACGAGAAGTTCTTTTCCTGCATGATGCATGTATGTTTTTATTTTTATTTTTTTAAAAGATTTACTTATTTATTTATTTGACAGAGACCACAAGTAGGCAGAGAGGCAGGTAGAGAGAGAGAGGAAGAAGCAGGCTCCCCGCTGAGCAGAGAGCCTGATTTGGGGCTTGATCCCAGGACCCCAGGACCATGACCCGAGCCGAAGGCAGAGGCCTTAACCCACTGAGCCACCCAGGCACCCCGCATGTCTGTTTTTAAATTGGAGAAGTCGTTTTTAAGGAAAAAAAAAATTTGGAAGAACATTTAGGAGAATTTCTGTCTTTGACTTCTTTCACAGAGGCTCTTAAGTCTTTATATGCTTTGTGATTTACATACATAACTTGGGAACATCCTTTTTCAAACATTTCTCTTGAGCTTGCCTAATTGAAGCATTTTTGCAAATGCTTATTTTGAAAAATAATTTTGTTTTTCCTATAATAAAAGTGATATGTGCTTATTGTACAAACAAGAACAAACTAATGAAAACTTCTGAATATAAAGTTATAATGAAAAAATTGAAAATCGCTCCTGGTCTTTTGCCATCACTATTTTATTATTTATATTGGTAGAAAAAATGGAAAGACTTACTTATGTAAGGCAGATCATACTACACACGTTCTTTGTGTGTGTGTTTTGTGTTAAGTTTCTTTTATTTAGCCTACAGATGCTGTTTTGTGAAGTTTTATTCATTAAATGTATGTCATGATCATTTTTTCAAGTCAATAAATTAGATCACTTATGAGTTAATACAATGTCTGTGTATTATTCTTTTCTATGAATGGTTAGCCATCATTTCTTTATCCGTAGTTGGTTGCTACCACCTATGCAGTTTCTAGTTTTTTTTTTTGTTGTAAGCATCATGACAGCGAGGATCCTTGAACATATGTATGTTCATGCTGGGGTGTGTGTGTGTGTGTGTGTGTGTGTGTGTGTTTGTAGGAAGTTCTGAAAACCTTTCCGCATGAATTGCTGGGCTGGAGTGGGCCCAGTTCTGCGCCCTTCAGTGGCGCATGAATGTGTCTCTGCCATCCCTGGGTGTTACTGTTCTTTGGACAGTCTTCCTTTTGCATGCGAAAAGGATATTGCTGTGTAGCTAGGGCAGCACCGGAGAGTCTCTCTCCTGTTTCTAACCTTTCAGGTAAGGGCCAATCTTAGGATGTGAAGTAAATAATTTTATTCTTGTTAATCTCATTTCCCATTCAAAAGGTTGATGAGAAAAGGTTCTGTCTGGGCGTATTAATAAACACGTGCAGAGAAGATGGCCATAGTTCAGAGGACGAAATCCTGACACCTCGACAAAGTCCACTTTGATAGATTAAAGAAATTGGTCTCCCTATCTGTTGTTTTTTTCCTGTTTGCTTTCTTTTTTTCTACCCAGAATGAGAATAATATTGATTTATCTCCCCAGAGAGCTTTCAGAGAAAAAAAAACCCATCATAATCCATTTATTTAGAATGTTCCTTTGCTTTTCCCAAGTGCTTTCACACCTCTTGTAACTGAGCTCACCTTCACTGGGCTAATAAGCCGGAAAACGCTAAGTAACACCAAGCAGGTAGTAATTTTGTTTTTGTTGGGCAGTGAGGGATAGATGTATGATCTTGTTTGATTCTGCCTATGATTCTAAGGATTTTTTTTTTTTTTAAACAGCTCTGTGAAGAAAAAAACTGTTACTAGCCTTTCTGACCATGGGAAGGGAGTCAGATGGACTTTGTATTGAATGGGAATTGAGTTCAAACCGGTTTAAGCTGAAGAAGGGCAGTACTCAGGTGGATCACTGACCAGGGTGGGGCTGAGATTACCATGGGGACAGTGTTGGGGACTCAGGTTGGGGAGGTCTCTGCTTCTCTCTGGCCAGTGGCTTCTCTTCTGTGTTGCACTCATGTCTGCTGTGGGCCTGGCTCACATCTTGCAGCTTCACCACTAGAGGAAGGAGCCTCTCTTTCCCTGGCTTGGATTACAACCACAAAGCCCAGCACAGCCCCAAACCCTTGACCTGCTCCTTGTGGCCGGGGAGTTGTGGCAGTGTAAGCAAAGGACGGCCTCCTACTCGGCAAACTGCTTGTCAAGGGATGGAGTAAGGAGGACGGGCTGCCCTAAAGGAAAGAAGCTTGGCTGGGGGCAGGCGGCCTTGATGTGCGGCCACTGGGGGTAGTAGTGATTTTTTCAGAAGTTTGTTTATTAGATTGCTTGGGAGGCTGCCGGGCTCTGCGGGAGGCTCAGACATTGGGATCAGAGGCGCCTCTTTTGTATTGTTTTTATCTTGAGAGAGAGTTGGAGCTTGTGAGCCTGATTGGGATAGGGGAGGAGCAGAGGGAAAGGGAGAGAGAGAATCATGAGCATACTGTGTGGGGCTTGATCTCGTGACCCTGAGATTTTGACTTGAGCCGAGATCAAATGCTTAACCAACTGAGCCACCCAGGTGCCCCTCAGGGGCCCCGGATTGTCTCACAATTCTTTTTACCATTAAAAAAAATATTTATTAGAGAGAGAGAGCAAAACAGAGAGAGAGAGAGTATGAGTGGGATGAGAGGCAGAAGGAGAAGCAGACTCCCCACTGAGCAGGGAGCCCGATATGGGACTCAATCCTAGGACTCCGGGTTCATGACCTGAACTGAGAGCAGATGCTTAACTGGCTGAGCCACCCAAGGCACCCGTCTCTTTGTTATTTGTTTGAATTTAGGCACACTGTTGAGCCTTCTGCTTCCTGTGGTTAGGCGTGAGCGCCCTGAACAGCCTGAATGTGCCCTGTTCTACAGCACTTGGCATAGTTCTGTGTGTGGACCCCACTTGGCTTCTTTTCTCTCTGATGACTCTGTGTTATTCGGACTGTTAGCTGTGTCTTCAAGTGAGAGCTTTTCCATCTGTCCCATCCCCTTTAAACTGAGCACTTACCCTTTGTGGTTGTCACTATGGTTTTTGGAATCACAGCACCAAAATTCCAGGGTCATTATGGGTCTTATGCCGTTTTTCCTATATTTTAAAAATCTGAAATCTGAATCATTTATGTCCGATGTACGTAGTTATATGCTGCTTTACATTTTACATGTGCACTTACCATCTGTCTGTACTGTTTAAGACCCTCCCTGGGGTATCTTGTAGTGACTAAGGAAATGGGACTTAAAGCAAGTGAAGTTGAGCCTCTTCTGTTAATTCATCACTTACGTTTTCCTGAGAACAAGATTGGGACATTTACTTCTGTTAGAGCTCCGAAGTCATTTTCAATTTAAGATGGAAGGGAAGTCATTGCAGATATTAAGAGGGGAATATGGTAAGGGGATTAGGAAATAGGATGAGAAAGCTCTAGGCCTGATTTCCAGCCCTCTGCTGGATCCGGGCCACTTTCTTGGTCTCAGGGGCTAGATCCCCTGCTCCCCTCTTTTCCCTTCAGGTCCAGATCTGTTCTCTTAGGACCAGACCTTTCCTCCTCCAAGATAACTTATTTTAGCTAGAATTAGCCTTCTTGCCCAGTGATGCCGCTTTGGGAGAAGTACATTCAGAGCAGGTGTGTGAAAGCCAGTGCTCTTCACAGTAAGGACTGCCTGGGGACTAGCTGTGCTGTGTGCTCCCAGCCCAGCCCCAAGGGGCCATCCATGACTGACTGTGTTTGCACCTCTGTTGCTTCACTCTGCAGCTCTTCATGTAAAATGAATGAGGAGGATTCAAACTCACATGGCCCCAAAGCACAGGTGGATATGGGCACAGTGGAAACATGGGCACACACTGAGGACAGCTGACAAGAGATGGGCTTTTTCCCCCCTAATGCTTATTAAGCCTGCTTTAGTTCAAAACAACCTTATTCATGTGCATCATTTATATATTGATGTACATAGAGAATTATATGCTGCTTTAACATTTACACTCTCTCTATGGACTTTAATACATAAATAATTCAGACTTCACATTTTTAAAATACAGAAAGGATGGTATTACACCATAAAAACAGGGGCATTTTGGTGTTAGACTTCCAGGAAAAAATCTGGTATGACATGTGCCAGACTACTAATAGAGTATTTTTAAGGGGAAGGGGAAACATTATAAGGGAATGTGTACTTGCTGCTTATGTAAATATATATAATACAATGGACGTTATTTTTTTCTTTTTTAAGAATACTGTAGTGCGCTTGAAAGGGCTCGTTCTTTACACAGGTCAGCTTTATTTGTGTTAACTGCACATCTGTGTACTTCCTGCCCAAGACTGTTATCCTTGATATAGGAGGAAGTGGAGTGATCAGGTTGAAGGTGGTGGAAACAGAAAGCCATCTTGAACTTGTCATTTGTTTCTGTGCTCTGCAGAGAAGCTTCCAGTGCCTTGGTGGAAGGATTTATTTTTATAGAATGAGATCTGGATTCCTTTCTTTGAGGAAAATTGATCTGTTTCTTTTGCCATCTCCAAAACTAGGTACATCCTGTTAGGGCAGGGGATGCCGTTCTGGAAATGGGAACACTGACAAAGGAGAGCTAATGTGCTTAGTCTCTGTGGAGCTGTGTTCTAGAATCTTACTTTGCCACTTGCTTTCATATCTGCTGACATCATGGCCTACCTCTGGCTATTCTAACTTGCTGGCAAATGCTCCCAAGCTGGGAGATGTTTAGGAAGTCCTTGGTAATGTTGGGGCTTCTGCTTATCAGTTCCTAGGGATACTCTTCTTTACCCCATTTTCTTCAGGGGAGTGGCTCCAGCTGTGTAAAATAATAGATAATTTATATGGAAAAGTTGAGAGCCTGGAATCTGGGGACAGACTGCTTGGGTTAGAATTCCTCTCATTAGCTGAATGATGATGAGGGAGTTACTTAACCTCCGTTGGTCTCAGTTTCTCATCTATAAAGTGGGGACAATATTGTTCTCATGGGGTTCTCATGTGGGTTTATACACAGTCAGTGCTTGACACATAGTACTATAGACTTGGTAGCTTTATGATTACTGTATAGCATCCCATGTGCTATTCTTTCTTCATTTCTTTGTGATGGATCCAGCACTGTCACTGCCTGCCTTTGGTTACCTGTCATGGATTTAACTTGTCCCAGAACAACCAGACAGTGGCAAAAAGAGAGGCCACAGAGGAATCAATGGGATTGCAGAGCAGCTTCATTCCAGAAGACTGTAGCTGAGGGAGCATTGGCTGCGTGTCTTTGCAGGGTAGTGGGTAAAAGTTCATTGGCCCAGGTCTGTCCTTGCATTCAAATGTGTTTTAAAATGGATTATGGGCTATGCACCCTATTTTTTCCTTCCTTCCTTCCTTCTTTCTTTCCCTCCCTCCCTCCCTCTTTATCTCCCTTCCTTCTTCTCTTCTCTTTTCTTTCTTTCTCACGCTCTTTCTTTCTTTCAGATTTTATTTATTTATTTGACAGAGAGAGACACAGCAGGAAGGAGAACACAAGCAGGTGGAGTGGGAGAGGGAGAAGCAGGCCTCCTGCTGAGCAAGGAGCCTGATACGGTGTGGGACTTGATCCCAGAACCCTGGGATCATGACCTGAGCCGAAGGCAGACACTTAACCACTGAGCCATCCAGGTGCCCTCTTTCTTTGTTTTTAAAAACTATTTTGGAAGTAAGCAGTCGTTTCTAGTGGGGCATATCTAATTCACTTTGGGGGCATTTATCCACCTCCCTCCCAGCAAAACCACAGGTTAGAGTGTGTGTCTTCAGATGGTTGGTTCTCTACCAGGCCGTGGTGAGGGAGAAGTTTCGAGTCATTGTGCATGCAGTTTGACTAGCTGTGTCAGTGAGTCATGGAATGCCGTAAAGAGTTTCCGGTCTTGGGAGAAACTGCCCTCAAACAAGCATGAAACTGATCTAACCAATCACAGTGAGGAACAGAAGAGTATACACACCAGCAGGAACAGGGAAGGGTTTGGGTGGGATGATACTAGCCCCGTGGACTCTCGGTGGTCACTGAGAAAAGAGGAAGGTGATTTTGCGTGAGTGAAGTCCAAAGTGAATTAGAAGTGTTTGCTTTGCATATTTTGCCGAAAGGAATAAATGCTGGTGGAGATTGTGGAAAAGGATCGGTCTGAGTGTCATTAAGATTGCCACCTGATATTTTTATCCTGGTGTGTGATAGAAGGAATAGTAAGTTTTTATATGCATTATTCTTAAATCTTACCCTACTTCCCAGAGGTTAGCTAGCTCTGAGACTCCTCCAGGTGAAGTAATATCCACTAGGCATGTACATGGTCAGCTTTTGACTGGAGTTTGAGTGGAAGTCTGCAGAACATCAAGGCTTTTAAATAGCCATTCAGCCTATGGCTGATTTAATTAACTTTGCTCTGTATTCACATTGTTTATGGGGTATGGTAGGAAAAATAAAACAAGTCTTGGATTTCCTGCTGAGCTAATAGTAGTGGGTGCTGAGTTTAAATTTTCAGTGGAAGGAATTAAAAAAGGTTAGCGGATGCTTGGAAGAATAACCTCTCATCGTAGTGGACTGGCTTGGTGTCCAGGTGAATAAAAAGAACACAAAATAAAGATTTTAAGTAGACTAGCAATCTGTTCCAATAGCCAGAACAATTTTGATTACCCACAACCCAGAAAGAAAACACTTATTTCTTACCAAGAACAAAAAGGTCTCTTGGGAGGGAGAGAAGCGTTTCTGGGCACTATTTAATAGTACGAGAGAGCAGAAGGAACTAGCTGGGTAGAGTGGAACAGCAGATAAGGTAAAGTCAGTAAGCAGTCTTATATTTTAAATGAGGGGTATTCAGGATCAAATTCATATTCCTTTTTGGCTGCTTTTGTTTTAATATTTGTTTTGGACTCTCTGAAAGTTTTCGGCAGAGCTTATTTTATGTCAGTTTTAAAAAGTAATAATCGTTTGGACTGAGACAAAGAATTGGAGTTTCTGCTTATATTTATTGGCTGGGTAAGTAATGGGCCCTGGAAATCTTTGGTTCTACTTTACAGCCCGACCTGCTGTCCTAAAGGCTTGGCTGGGGCTGTCCTGGAGCTACAGCAGCCTTCTTCTGGAGTGGATCCTTTGCTTTGAGGTCACCTTTATGAGATGCTGGTCTGCCCGAGAAGAGAGTCTAAAGTGGAAAGTCAAGGTCAGCTATGTAAGATAGGCATTGCCAAAGTGACATCCAGGCCAACAAAATGAATCTTCCTTTCTCACATTCTTGGTATTAAAGGTCAGGAGAGGGGTCTGATTGGGAGTTTAGAGTAGGAGAGAATGCTTTTTGACTGATTGAGGGCATGGCCTTTCATTTCTAAATGGTTTAAAGAGTTTATGCCCCATTGTTTGTTCATTCCAGAGTCCTAATGATATGGATGATATTTTTTTCTCAGACAGGAATGGGGCTTTTGGCAGTGACTCTGTATCATAATTGCTTGAAAATAACCAAGCCGAAATATGTGGCCTCTGTGCATGTGATGTGTGTCCATGAAAGAAATGTATGTCTGTTGATTAAAAGAATATCGCTTGAAACTAGAAATAGTGGCTTTCAAACTGGGAAAATCTCAGATGCCCAGCATTAGGAGAATTTAATACATGTGTGTAAATAGTTCCTCACATTTATCCAGAATTTGGTGTACATTGCAGCAAGCATAGTTATCAAGAGTTTTGGTGACATGGGGAAATCCTGATGGAAAAATGTAAAACGAAAAGGCAAGATCTCAGCTATGTACAAACGTATAGAAAAAATGATCTGGAAAGAGCTATGAAAATGTTAACATCTAAAAAGAAATAAATATTCATCTTTATGATGAAATTAGAGATGATAGGTTTTCTCTCTACGTTCTTGTATTTTCTAAATTTCCCATAGTAGGCATATCCTGTTTTTATAAGCAGGAATTTAAAACTTTTCTAACACAGCTGCTTTCGAGAAGGTACTGGTCAGGATATTATAGGGATGAGATTATCTATATTGTCACATGAAAAAATAAACAGATTGGATTTGCTGCAGAAAGCAATGTCTTTGTAACTTACAGTGATTCCTTCACTTTTCTCTTGGAATTAAGGTAGGAACAAAAGTAACTTCTATTTAAAAAATATGTGACACCACAGGGGCTGAGTGGCTCTTTTGGTTGGGCGACTGGCTCTTGATCTCAGCTCAGGGGAGTTGTGAGTTCAAGCCCTGCACTGCGTTCCACGCTGGGCATGGTGTCTACAAAAAAACAAAAATTAAAAATGTTATACCCCAGCAATACTGCAGTTGGGATTGAGAATCCGCTAAACATGTTCAACTGCTGCAGCCCCACTTTACCCCATAAATGTGCTATGGTTGTTCTAAAAAGATATGAAAATCTGTTGCTGCATTTAATACATGAACTGTTTTGAGAAGTTTTTGTCAGCTAAATGAGCAAACATCGGTATAAATTTAGCTTATCTTAATGACTTACTGCTTATTTTTTTTTTACATTTAGTTTATCTTTTTGTGGTAATTGCTAGATAGTTTTTTTTTTTTTTTTTTTTTGCTTCAATTTTGAAAAAGGAGATTGTGAAATATGGCGCGGCCAAATGTTCAGACTTGATTAGCAATGCAGTCGGAGTAAGCCAGTTCTGGCTGTTTGATTTGATTTCTGCTTCATAATAGAAGGAGGATTGATTCAAGAAGAAAATGCTTATTTACCTTCTCTGATGCATAATGATGGTGTGTGTGGAGTTGAAGCATGTTCTTAATAAATTGCAAACTGCACAGAATGAAGATCTTTTGATTTATGAAGGAATGTATTGCATCTTCCTATTATTTTCACTAAGAAAACAGCCTTAGTAAGAATTATAATTGCATTAGTGGCTGTCAGGGATGGAGGAGAGGGGAGGGGGGACTTGGAGAGAGACTGCTAATGGGTAATGAGATTCTTTGTGGGGTGATGAAGATGTTCTGAAATTAGGTAGCAGTGATATATGCACAGTTTTGCATATACTGGAAAATACTGAATTGGACACTTCAGTTTAAAGGTACAATTTCCACGGTGTGTGTATGGTACCCTAATTTTTAAAAAAGGAAAAGAGGAGAATGGATTCCATATGTGAAGAAGTCCCACACACATCCCACCAGCCTCTTCAGTCCTCTTAATAGTAAATTACAGAGATGCCTAATCCTGGGTGAATGTTGAATTTTCACAGGCATTTGTCATGAGAATAAAAAACGCCCTGTGATTAAAGTGATGGGTCACATCTAAAATGTTATTATGAAAAAACAGTCTAAGGACATGAATAATAGTGTACTTAACAAAAGATTTGTTTGGAAAGGAACACTATGGGGGTGTAGTAGCGTAGGCTGAATTCTGTTTTAAACTTCAAAATGAAGCAAACATGTTAGATGTCAACAAATAACAAGGGGGAAGAGAAGGAAAGTACATGGGCTTTTATAAAAGCTCACAAGATAAGGGATTTTTGCTTGTTTCATGAAGCAATTGCTTTCTTAAGAGTGTTTTAAAAAGATTTTAAATTAATTAACTAATTAAAGTTTTTAAAAAAGATTTTATTTTATTTGAGACAGAGAAGGTGAGAGAGAGCATGACCATGGGGGAGGAGTAGAGTGAGAGGGAGATACAGACCCCCACTGAGCAGGGAAGACCAATGCAGAACTCGATCCCAGGACTCTGGGATCACAACCTGAGCTGAAGGCAGATGCTGAACTGACTGAGCCACCCAGGTGCCCTAATTAATTAATTAATTAATAGGAGAAAGAGAAAGAGAGAGAGAGCACTCATTTGTGTTGCAAGAACTCAAGTGTGTATGTGGGGGGAGGTACAGAGGGAGAGAAGAGAGAAAGAGAGGGAGAGGGAGAGAGAATCCTAAGCAGATTCTGCACGGAGATTGGAGCCTGATGTGGGGCTTGATCCCATGACTTGGGCTGAAATCAGGAGTTGGATGCTTAACTGACTGAACCACCAAGGTTCAGTCAGTCACTTATGAGTTTTAAAATTAAAAAAAAAAAAAAAAGAAGAAGAAGAGCTCTAGCATATTTTGCACGTCTGGTTGTATGCTTGATTTTTTGATAATTGCTTTAAACATTATATGCCATTTGATTACCATAAGAACCATATTTTCAATCCCATTTTAAATTTGTCAAACTGAAAGCAAACATTGATCACTCCCTCCCTCTTGAGAAATTGAAATTATATGAGTGAATGCCTTCATAAGAAGTTCCCAAAGAACAGTAAGGAAAATAACTTGCCTGATATATTACCAGCTGGAGATGCCCACACCTGGTCAGCACCCTTCCAGGCAGTTCGGTGTGCATACATCTCGTTACACTTCCAGTGCACCTGCAGTTCCACAGCCTGTTGGTTTTTACTTTGTTTTACTCAAAGTTAAAAAAAAAAAAAATTAGTCCTATTGTCTGGGCACTGGGGTGCAAGAGCACCTGTGTCTGGGGATTCCAAACAGACCAGGTTTGGTCACTCACCGCGAGCAAAATCTAAAGGCCGAGGGACAAGTGTTGGTGAAACAAGAAAGGGATTGATTTCAGAGAGGCCAACACCAGGAAGACCAGTGGACCAATGTCATCTCAAAGATTGTCTCCAAAGTGCTTAAGATACTTCTAGGTTTATAGAAGGAAACTGAGGCAAAGGCCTGTGAGTACCTGCCTGTGGGCAGACAGGTCAGGTCTCATGGTCTTGGGGTCAGTCATGGGGGTCTTGCTGGCTCAGGGCGGTTGCTATGGCTTGAGGGTGTGGTTTAGGTTCTTGGAGGGGAATGGTTGCCTGAAAGCAGGGTTTTTTCCTGAGTTCAGACATAAGCTGGAAAGAACTTAATTTGAAAGGTTGAGGTTAAAATGGAAGTACTTGAAATCCTCTCTCAGTAGAATATTTGTTGTTAAAATATGGTCATTTCTATGACACTATGATACTCCTTTTTTTTTTTTTTTAAAAGATTTTATTTATTTATTTGAGAGAGAGAGAGACAGTGAGAGAGAGCATGAGCAAGGAGAAGGTCAGAGAGAGAAGCAGGCTCCCCATGCAGCTGGGAGCCCAATGCGGAACTCGATCCCGGGACTCCGGGATCATGACCTGAGGCGAAGGCAGTCGTCCAACCAACTGAGCCACCCAGGAGTCCCTATGATACTCCTTTTTAATGTGTGTTGTGATTTACCTAATTTGTTCTTAATTGAGATTTAGGCTATTTGCAAAAAAATTTTTAAGTTTTTAAAAAATTCTTGTTAGTGGGGCGCCTGGGTGGCTCAGTCAGTTGAGCGTCTGCTTTGAGCTCAGTTGTGATCCCGGGTGCTGGGATCCAGTCCCTGTTGGGCTCCCTGCTTGGCGGGGAGCCTGTGTCTCCCTCTCCGTGAAATAAATAAATAAATAAGTGAGTGAATAAATGAATAAATAAAATCTTTTTTTTAAAAAGTTCCAGTTAATTGGACCCCTGAGTGGCTCAGTGGGTTGAGCCACTGCCTTTGGCTCTGGTCATGATCCTGTGGTCCTGAGATCGAGTTCCGCATCTGGCTCCTTGCTCAGTGGGGAACCTGTTTCTCTCTCTGCCTCTGCCTGCCACTTTGCCTGCTTGTGCATGTTCTCACTCTCTGACAAATAAATAAATAAATAAAATATTTTTAAAAGTTTCAGCTAATATGTGGTGTAATACTAGTTTCAGGTGTACAATATAGTTATTGTTTGTAAATTTTTTGCCAGTTAGTAGTGTGATGATTATCCATATATGTTTTGTATTTAAATTTCTAACCTTTTACATGGAAGTTTTTCAAATATACGTAAAACTAAAGAGAATGAAACAGTGAGTTCCCTTGTACCCATTATCCAGTTTCAACAAGTAGTAGCATTCTACCAGTCCTATTCATCTGTTCTCTCTCCACTCTTTCCCCCACTCCTGGAGCATTTGAAAGCATGCTTCACATGTCATATCGTTTTACCTGTAAAGATTTCAGTATGTATCTCGGATAAATAAGGACTTAAAAAAATACCTACAATACCGTTATCCCACCCAACAAAGTTACCCCAAATGCCTTAATATCATCTAATAACTACCATATGTTCAGTTATCCTCAGTTATTTCAAAAATACCTTTTTTACAGATGATTTGTTTAAAGCTGTATTCAAATGCTGTCAGCGTGTTGCATTTAAGTTTCTTTTAAAATTGACAATGGTTTCTACCCAACCAACTTTTTTCCCATGTAGTTTATTTGATGAAGGAATGGTATTATTTGTCCTGTAGACTCTCCCTTATTCTGAATTTAAATGATTGCATTTCTTATGTCATTGTGTTATCTAGCATGTTCTTTTTCCTGAAAGCTGGTAGTTCAGTCTGACCTAGAGGCTCTGTTAGCTTCAGTTTTTCTTTTTTTTTTTTTTTTTTTTTTTTTTTTTTAATATTTTATTTATTTATTTGAGAGAGAGACAGTGAGAGAGAGCATGAGCGAGGAGAAGGTCAGAGAGAGAAGCGGACTCCCCGCGGAGCCGGGAGCCCGATGCGGGACTCGATCCCGAGACTCCAGGATCATGACCTGAGCCGAAGGCAGTCGTCCAACCAACTGAGCCACCCAGGCGCCCTTCAGTTTTTCTTTTTGTAACTCCTACTTCTTAGGTGGTATGTTCATCCATCCTCATCACATTAGTAAAATCGTCTGTTTGTCCCACTTTTTGGTGATGCTCAGATAGATGGCAGTGGGTTCAGGTGTCCTCACTGATCCTTCTGTTATGAGATGTTTCATTTAAAGGTTTTAGTAGCAATTGATGATTACTGCCTAGATTATTTTATTAGCTAGCAATAGGACAGTTTTCTAATTCTCCCTTAATTCTATTATTTATTAGGTGTAATTCTTTTTTTTTAAGGAATTTATTTATTTATCAGAGAGAGAGAGAGAGAGAGCTCGGGAGAGAGTGAGAGCACAAGCAGGGAGAAAGGCTGGGAGAAGCAGGATTCCCGCTGAGCAAGGATCCCGATTCCGGACTTGATCCCAGGACCTTGGGATCCTGACTTGAGCCGAAGGCAGACGTTTAATCAACTGAGCCACCTAGGTGTCCCGGCTGTAGTTCTATAAAGAAGAGCTTTGACTAATCAACTAGTTGCTTAGTCTGAACTATAATCCATGTAGGAAAGGCAGTTTGAGTGCTTTATTCTTTCCTTCGATTTATCAATTTTCAGAACAGGAGTTGGTGCCTACCAGCCTCTAAAGGTGACCAAAGAGGGTCCTTTTAGTATTAGCATAACTAATGAATTTAAACATGTTTGTTTATTTTGTTTGCACATCTTCTTGATGTTCCCTACTTGGCCAGTAGGAGGCCTTTTGGTGTCAAGAGGGCACAGAGCCCATTGTAAAGGGGAGGTTTCCAGTAAAGTGAATTGGAGTACTTTAGAGAAAATGGCTAATTCCGTGTCTAGGCAGGAATTGTCCAGACTTCAAAACATCTTGTCAGACTTCAAAACAAGAAAGTGTTTTATCTGGTTTCACGCTCTATTGAAAGTTACCTGTTCTCACGTGGCCTCCCCACTAGACTATGAGCGTCTGGAGGGCAGGGACTGTGTTTCGTTTGGGGTCAAATACCTTAGCTCTGTCCCTGCTAGAGGTTCTGCATCCTACCCCCCCATCCCCTCACCCCCGTCCCCAATAAAACAAAAGAACTCAGTTGAGAAATACTCTCTGGAACTATAGGAAAGCCCCATTTTCTCTGTCTTAACAACTGTTAGTGTTTCCCCAGTGGTTTTCTAAGAGTTGCTGTCACTTTCTGTGAGTTGACTTTTTGATGCATTATGGAGTCCCATCTTCCTATGGCTTTCCTCTCTGTTGCCTTGAGCAATACAAGTCAAAGTAATGGTGGGTATTGGACCATGCTTAGACTAATAGATTTTGTAGATGAGGCAAAGTATACTTGGGTCATGCATTTTGATAAAGAAGAGTGGATTTAGTATGTGGCCCAGCGCTGTTGCACTGTTTCTTTTTTTGTCATCTCTCTTCTGCTCTTGCACGATAGTCAAAGTTTTATTTGTGTTTTAGAGCTAATTTCTGTATTTTACAGCTCTTTTTTTCCATTTCAGAATTGAAGTTCTGCTTACTTATATTATTATGTTTCACAGTTTTGGTCTCTCATCGAATCTTCTTGACCTGCAGACTAGAACAGATCTTGGTTTTATATGCCTTCAGATCTTTCCCTTGTAGCATTTACCACGGCTTAATTTCATTGTGATGATGTGATTAACGTCTGTCTTAGATGGTGCCTGCATGGTTTTTTTTTGTTTGTTTTTTTGTGTGTTTTTTTTTGTATGTGTGATTTTTCTTGTGACACCTCGGCACATACTTTTTGTTCAATAAAATTTGTCTAATGAGTGAAAAAAAACTCTTAACTTTTCCTCTCCATGGTGTTACATGATTTTTTTCAGTAGTCAATGAGGATAAGGGAAGTGAAAGCTAGATTGCCTAATACCTTGCCATTGAGAGACCTGTCTGTCAGGGCCTCTGGCATTCCTTGGCTTGTGTTACGTTCTCTAGTAGTATGGGTTGTTTTTCTGTTGTATGGAGTTTGCACCTTCTGGTGTTGGGCAGGGTTTTAACTGTGTCTTCTCCATAGCTCAGGACATGAAGCTGCTCAGTAGGTCATGAACCTTGATGTACTCATCTTGATACTGCTGAGATAACAGTGTGAATAACACCAGTTTGGGTGCATTTAACCTTCTGCTTTCCTTTTTCTTTCCTCCCGTCTTCTCCTTCTCCTATGGAAGTGGGAAGACTTTTTCCTTTGGCATTTTTATGCTGAGTTGTGAACATGTGATTTTGCTCAGCTACTCTGGTGTGCAGACTGGAGCAGATGGCTTGACCTCTGAGCCTTGGCTTCCCTGTTTGTGCAATGGAGAGCACCTACTGTATGTAGGTGCTGTTATTGGCTCTTTTCCTCTTATTTTCTTCCTTTTAATTTGTGGTCACTTGAGATTTAGAATCTGAGTATTTCTGTGTTTTTGCTTATAAGCACTTAGCTCTAGAACTTCTGGTTTTTGTTGTCAGACTATGGTGTGGCGGAATAAGTAGGGTTTCACAGGATAGTGTTGCCCCTTTTTTTGGTTTTTGTCTTTGTTTTCCTTAAAAGGATTCCTGTTTTAAAAATTGAGATAATTGTAGATTCATGTAAGAAAGAGTATAGAGATCCCTTGTACAAATGTCCAGTTTCCCAAAAATGGTTCCATTTTGCTAAACTGTGCTGCAGTGTAACCAAGATACTGCGTCAGCCCAACAACTCAGGTTTATCTAGTTTTTTTTTTTAAGGTTTTTTTTAAAAATTATTTTTTTGACAGACAGAGATCACAAGCAGGCAGAGAGGCAGGCAGAGAAAGAGAGGAGGAAGCAGGCTCCCCGCCGAGCAGAGATCCTGATGCGGGGCTCGATCCCAGGACCCTGGGATCATGACCTGAACCGAAGACAGAGGCTTTAAACCACTGAGCCATCCAGGCGCCCCAGGTTTATCTAGTTTTATTTGTACTCATTTATGTGTATCCTTTGCTTAGAAACTGAAAAGTTTTTTCATCTAGCATTTCAGATTTGTGATGACAGGGTAGTAGGGATAAACATCACCCTTAATATGAGAGAATTAATTCATAGGTTAAGAAGAAATATGAATGTATGAACAAGGAATCTTTCCTTTTGATTCTCGTGAATGTAGTAATATGGACCATGATAATTTTGTACTACATAGTACAATAATATTATCTTAATAGATACTTTAAAGAGTAGACGACTCATTTATTGCATATGCATTCTTGCATTTCAAGCACAGTTTAAAAATGACTTAATTAACACATACTTGAAAACTGTTTGATAACCAATATCCCATTTTCACTTTATTTACACTGTCCTTTGTGTACATTGGTTCTGTGCTTAGAAAAGCATGTTTTCTTGAGCACTGTATGGTACTTTATTTAATATCTTTAGCATTCCTTTTTCCTCTTATAATTAATTGGAAGAAGATGGTGGAGAGACCTTACAGGGCGGCTTCCTTTCTTCCTCTGCTCCTGTTCGGGTTGGAGGTGTGACCAGACACCACCAGTGGAGATCTGGGGCTAACTCTTTTTTTTTTCTTTTTTTAAAATTTTATTTATTTGAGAGAGAGAGAGAGAGCATGAGCATTATGTGCATGGGGTTGGGGAGGGAGTTGTGGAGGTGGCAGGGAGGAGCAGAGAGAGAGAGAGAGAGAGAGACTCTCGCTGAAAAGGAAGCCCAATGTGGGGCTCTATCCCAGGACCCTGAGATCATGACCTGAACAGAAGGCATATGCCTAACTGACTGAGGTACCCTGGTCTGGGGCTAATTCTTAACTCCTTATGTCTCAAATGCCTTACGTGCCCCCCACCCCCAACACATGCAATCCAGTTGTCAATACATTTTAGTATACAAAAATTCTTTTTGTATTTTCCCTCCATATTTAAGAATATGAGCTTGCTTGAAAGTAGCAGAAAAGCGCAAAGAAAACGTCAGCAGTTATTTTACCTGAAGTGGCTTCATTTCCTTTTGCTTTCTTTTTTGTTGTATCAGACAGGTATCAGACACCACTTTTCCCTTCCTTAGCCTGTGGAAGGAGCTTTCGGAATAGTCTCCCTCTCTGGGCCAAGCAAGCTTTCTAAAACACACACTCAGAAGCCTTGAGTTCTCTGCTGCCTGCAGAAGAAGGCTTGGATACCAGGGCATAATGTTCAAAGCCTGATAATATTTTTGTCCCTAACATGCTGTTCTTTGCTTTTCTTCCACCATAGTCCCCTCCAAACTGGGCCATGCTGTCTTGGTATCTCTCCCGCCTCCATTCCATTTGCTTTACGTGGCTGGCCCCTCTTGGCCTTGTCAAATTCCTTTACACGGTTGAAGTTTCAGCCAAAGTGCTGTGACTGCTGCAAAGCCTGGGCTGATTTTCCCCAATTGAGAACACTTGTGTGAAGGCTGGTGCTTCGGTAGCAGTTGGAACACACCATTACTTTTGCCAGACCATGTTTTTTGCCTTATACTGTGTCCATTTGTCTACTTGTTTCAACTGTATTGTCAATAGTTTTGTAGGTCAGGGCCACATTTTATCTGTCCAGGGGTGTGTCTTATTCCCTTGCTTGCACAGTAGAACCCAGTATATAATAATGGCTTATTACATTTAATTATATTCAACTGTGTAATAAGTAGCTCCTGCTTGCCTGTATTTGAGATGGCTTTTTCTTTGTATTTTCTGTTTAATCTGCCTTGTCATTTAATACATACCACTGCGACAACTTTTTCTCTTAGAATTGTGTCCTAATATAGTGTAGTTCTTTGAAGGGGGACTAGCTTTGGGATGAACTTGTAGAAATGCTCCCTTTAAGGCAGGAGGATTCTGATGGGCCTGCCAAGTCCCATGGGTATGGGTGGCTTTCATCTCTCATGAGAATAAAGTGAGGTGGGGTGTCGGCAGTGGGAGCACCTGGGAATCAGCCAGGAATATTTCTTGTTTCCTTCCTATCCAGTAAGTTCGGAAAATGAGTTAGTTGGACGAGTGCCTTGGCATCCATCCTAACCTTTGTTAGTAATGTAAGGGCTTGATTTTAAATTGTGATTTGTCCCTAGAAAATTCTAGGTAGGAAAATCACGAATGTCCGGTCATGTAAAATCCCAGTGAAGGAAATCTAGAAATATAAAGTGTAGTTTTGACGTTGTGAAAGAAATTGAAATATTCACCCCACCCCCTACATGGAAGAAAGAAGCTGGGCTTTCTGATTATACACAAAACTACGTTATGTTCTGTGACAGAGGATGCCTGGCAGGCTGGAAGCCTCTTGGATCATTAGGAGTTCATTAGATTCTGTCCGCAGCTGTTAGAAGATGAACAATCAGGCATGTGGGACTCTGTCACGGTGCTCAAATGTTCAGCATGAATAACTGTAGCCACAGAGCTATTTTTCATGGAGAAAAGGAAAACCTCTTCTAGCAAAGAGAAGATTATCTTTATCTTTTAGAAGCAATGTCCTGCTGTGTGGTATGTTAAACTCAAGTTTACATTTTGGGCATACTCCTTCCCTCACCCTTAGTAGCAGCTTCCAAAAAGGAAAAGGAAGGACACTTTTTACTTTGTGAACAAAGCTGTATCAACTGTCCATTTCCTCTTTCAGAGAGAGACAGAGTGTGTAAAGATGGATATGCTAGAGGCCGCTTGGGCCTAAGTGCTTGTATTATTATGACTTTAGACACTTGATACCTTTTTGTTTTGTTTTGCCTTTGCCCTTAAAACTGCAAAACAATAATTATGAGATATTCATGTGTATCTCCATTTTGCATAAAAGGAAATTGAGGCATGTAGAGGACATAATTTGCCCAAAGTTGCACAGTTAATAAGTGTCAGAGTCTGGGTCCAGAATATTGTTGTATCAACATGGTTTAAAAGCAAGATTGGCCATGGTGGGCCTCCAGTGCTTACAGTATGTGAGTAGTCTCTTAAAATCATAATTCCGATTCTGTCATTTCTCAGCCCATCTCCTGTACTTTCCCATTATTCTTAGAATAAAACTGCAACTTGACCTCATACTGTAAATGATCTTGGGCCCATGGCCTGGCCCTCTCTGTCTCCGACCTTCTTCCCCCTCCTGCTGCCTTGTACTGTGCTGCTTCAGCCACCCTGGCCTTTCTGCCTTTAGAACATGCTCTTAAGGCCTTTCTGATCACAGGTCAGCTTCCTCAGATCTTTGTGTTGTCACCTGTAAATTGTCATTTAGCCTTCTCTGGGTTTCCCTAAGTAGTTTCCATCCTCAGCCATTACTTTAACCCTAACTGAAATCCCCCACTTGAATGTGTGTTTCCTGATGGCAGCCCATACCTGTCTTAACTGCAGAATCTCTGTTTCCTAGAACATAGGGGCCACTCAAATATTTATTGAGTAAATGAACATAATGAGAGGTTGGACAGTTATGTCTCTGGAGCACCCATTACTTTTCTGAAATCCACCCTCCGGCTGACAGGATATGTGACACCATCTCAGGACAGCTAGAGACTGTTTTGTCAACTCTGTCTCCAAATTCTGATGATGCCTGAAAGAAAACTTGTGGAGAAAGATTTTCTGCCTGTGTCTCAGCAGCAAGTGAAGGTAGGAGGAGACAGCTAAGGGCCTGCATGTTATAGAAGGCTTCCTCTGATTTGTTGCTGGGCCTTGTAGGACCCTGGAAAGAACTCTTGGACTGCGCAGCAGCTGTGTAATTGTGACCCTGGGACATCATGAAAGGCTAAATTCCAGAATATTCTCTGAAACATACATGTCTAATACATTTTGTGGGCTTTCCATGAACTAGGTGGGAAGAAATTCAGATCCTTGGAATCAGTCTCAGCTATCTAGAAAAACCTCTCTCCAGGTACACTCACCCTTTCATTCTGCTGTGGGCCAGTTACTTGCTTAGTGCTGGGGAGCCTTCCCTAAAGCTCTGTTAAGATTCTTAGATGGATGTTTCTTTCATGTGTTCTCCCACCTGTCCAGAATACAGCATGTTCCTTATCTGGAATCAAAGTCGCTTGGAGTTTTGTACGGGTCATTTGGCATCTGATTGCACTATCCCAGAGTTGAGGGCCCAGAGGCCCTGAAAGCCACTACAGCCCTACTCTGGCTCACTGGCCACAGTTGCCCCCAGGGTCCCATGAGGGAGGAAAGGTGGGACTCCATGAGCCTGCTGGGCAGGGACTGTCCTAGAATAGATTCAGGCTGGGGTTCGGGAGCCACCCCTCTCGTGTTGCCAGTTGGCCGGGAGCCCATTATCAGTCTGAAGTCCTCTGGACAGGTGTATAAATCCTTCTGTTCTTTACCAGCCTTTCTCCCTCTCGGCTTTCAGCGAGCATTTACTACTAAGAAAAGGAAGGCCCTGTCTTTCTCTGTTTTTTGTTTCCCAGTGTAAAAGCAGGCAAGTCTTAGAAGTTCAGCAGTCCACAGAAACTTTTCCAGCTTACCAAACCCATCTAAGAAAACAAAGGTAGTCACATAAAGGAGGAGACATTGGTAACTCCTAGACATGATCCTAGAACTCTGGGTGTTGTGGGCCTCAAAAAGTATTTCTTTTTTTCCCTAATACCTTTTTACTGTCCACATTTCTCTTTGGGTTCCCTGACTTAATCACAGATGACCATAGGGTAATCAAATTAGAGATTTCTTTGTTCATTTCCCAATTTTTTTGGGAGAAGAAGTGCCTGTTGGAGGAGAGAGAAAGGATATTTCCGCCTAAACTGAAATAATGACTGTGTAAATGGTTTTCATTCAAGGACTTCGTGTTCTATGTTATAACCCACCTGTTGCAAACGGTGCTCAACTCTAGGTTTCATTTCTATGGGAGGAGACAGACAAAAGCGTCCCAGAAGTGGGGGCCTGAGAGCTGGATCTTAAAAGATGGGCAGGGTTTTGGCAGAGAGAAGTGCACATTGAAGAGGGAAGGAGTGAGCAAAGCGGTGGTGGCTGAAGGGCAAGGGAGATCCCACTTCGAGGAAGATCCTACTAGGACTCAGACTTGGT
The DNA here is from genome assembly GCF_011764305.1 of Mustela putorius furo. NCBI lineage: Eukaryota > Metazoa > Chordata > Mammalia > Carnivora > Mustelidae > Mustela > Mustela putorius. The sequence continues at coordinate 7,285,050 of NW_025422019.1, forward strand.
GGGTCTTGGGAAGGTGTGGGCCCATGCACGCAGAAGCTCTGAGAGGGCCGGATTGTGTTTGGTTCACTCTGTAAAGCCTGGCGCTTAGCACAGGGCCTGGCCCCTAGGAGTCCAGTATTTCTTCAGTGGATGAGGAAGACTGGGAATAATGAGACCTTATGTTCGTTGAACAGCTCTGTGTGTCAGGCACGTGCTGAGCTCTTTAAGCAAATCAGCACATAATCCTCATGACCACCTGTATTAATTTCCCCTTTAGTAAGTGAAGATAAATGTCAGGACTGAGTCTGAAACTGGGCCATCTGTGTTTGGAACCCAAACCCTTCACCTGAATTGTGCTTTCTAGAAAGATAGGCGGGGGCCAGACTTGGTGAGTGTGGATGCCATGTCAGGGCAGTGAAGCTGGTTTTTGAACAATCTGAAGAAGCGCACTGAAGTTTTTTTTTTTTTTTTTTTAAGGTTTTATTTATTTGAGAGAGAGAGAGAGCATGTGCATGAGGAGAGGGGAGGGGCAGAAGGAGAGGGAGAAGCAGTTTTTGCTGAGCAGGGTGCCCTGTGATACAGAACTTGACCCAGGACCCCAGGATCATGACCCCAGCAGACTGAGCCACACAGACGCCTCAAAGCACTGGAGATTTTTGACCAGACTTCTAGAGTGTTCTTAGGAAAGTTAGAAAATTGTGGTGGTATCTGAACTGACTTGGTGCGATGAATAGGAGGTTCCCAGAAGATTGTCCAGTGCCTGAGAGGCGCTGAGGTTGGGAGTTGACTGTTGCAGTGTTGGGGGGAAGTTGAGGAATGATGTGAGCCATTAACTGTGGTTTCTGAGAGGAATCTAAGGCTTTGTAAATCCTCAATAAGATAAACTGATTTCATTTCCCCTACAATGTCTGCCCTTTGGGCACTTCGCATCTCCCTGACCTCAGGAAAGTCCTGTGTGCAGGCATCAGAGGCATTATGCTTCTCTAAGCGATACCTCTTCTTTAGCTGTTATAGTCATACTTGAAAATGGAGCCTTTCAGGAAAAGACGCCCAAGTCATTTCTGGGAAATGTTTACATTTATGATCCTAGTTTTTTTAAACACAAAATTTAGCGGAACCTAGAACAGGTTACACTGCAGTGTAATTGGGTGGTTCATTAAATCATTTTGGGATTTAAAAAAAGGAGAAATCATATTATATCTTTAGCATGTGATCTGCTAATAATGCGACCCAAGAAGTGCCAGGCCCTTTGAGACCAGGCAGGAGGTTCCGCTGGCTCCCTCTCCCTTTCTCTTCTTGAACCCCTGGCCATGCCTTCCAGACTCCCCCGTGGCGTGGTGGGAGTACCTTGAAACAATTGCTTCAGAGGCACCTGAATAGCTTTTGGGCAGCTCAGTTATTTGGTGGCTTGGATTAAACCTAACCAGTGAAACCTGAGAGGAGTGCTAAGAGCCATTAATAGGAGTTGCAGCTGCCAATCTCCAAGGGAAGGGAGGGCCTGGAGCCCCAGGCCTACTCTTGCCTACTCTTCCCGCAGGCTTGTTTCTGGCCTTTCCTGAAACCTCCCAGCCGGAAATCTTCACTTGTCTTTCTCAGGGTTTTCTCCTCAGAAAAGAAACAGATTCTAGGGCTCTTGTTTAACCTTTCCTGTGGGCAGATGACTTACGGCAACCTGATCCAAAAAGGGCAAGAAGGGACTTAGGACACATTTCAGAATCTTCCTCTGTTTGTGAGTGTGTTGTGACTCCGGGTGCTCCGTACACACCCCGACCAGAGCGTGCAGATCTGCCAGGCACGACCGATGACCTTTGTTGGGAGTTACTCAGCCAGACAGACCAAAGGCTGAGCAGGCCTGCTGAAAAAAGGCTCTGGGCCTTGGGTATGGGGCGTCAGCTGTCGAGGCAGCTCCCAGGACTCTGACAGCCTTTCCCAGCCTGGGACAGAGTGAACATGGGAGGTCACAGTGAGTTCAGTGGGCAAGTGGCATTAGGGCAGGGTTGTGGTTTGGCTGTGGATTGCAAAGGTCATTTCATCAGTTTTGTTGCCTTTTTAATTAAAAAGTAAGTGAAGGAGTGCCTGTCTAAGTGGCTCAGTCAGTTAAGCATCTGCCTTCGGCTCAGGTCATGATCGCAGGGTCCTGGGATCAAGTCCTACAGCAGGCTCCATGGTCAGTGGGAGTCTGCTTCTCCCTCTCCCTCTGCCCCTCCCCATGTTTGTGTTCTCTCTCTCACATAAATAAAATCTTTAAAAAAATAAAGCGAATTAAGTAAGTCAGGCAGAGAAGGGCAAATACCATTATTATTTCACTTATATGTGGAATCTACAAAATAAAACAAACGGAAAAATCAACTCTGAAGTATAGAGAATAAACTGGTGGCCGCCAGAGGGGAGGTGAGTGGGAGGTTGGGTGAAATAGGTGAAGGGGATTAAGAGGTACAAACCTCTAGTTATAAAATAAGCCACAGAGAAGAATAGGACACCATGGGCAATAGAGTCAGTAATACTGTAATTAGGTTTGGTGACAGATGAGCACTGAGTAATGGATAGAATTGTCAAGTCACTGTGTTGTCCACCGAAACTAACGCTGCCTTGTGTGTGGACTGTACTTCAATAATGAAAACAGTGTGTCTCTCTTTTTAGAGGAGCACACCTGCTGTGCAGGACTTGGATGTGGCCTCCTCCGCGAGTTTGTGACAAGGAGGCCCTGGTAGCAAGAACACGCAAGTTGCTTTTGGCAGATTTAGAATCGTAGAAAGTAGTCAGATCAGCTGTGCAGCCCTCATTTACTGAGAGCCAATCTGGTCTTGTGAATACAGAGCAGAATGAGACAAGGTTCCCAACCCTGAAGGACTCATGCCTACAGAGACCGTGCGTCCTTTTTGCCTGGGATGTCGTGATTGATGCTTGTTGTTCTGGTAGAATTACTGGCAGCACTCCCTTTGAATCTCAAAATTTCCCAGCGAGGATGCTGAATTACTTAGTGACCTTACCTTACTTACCAGGCAAACATGTAAGCACTTACCAGGGAGTTATCACGGAATTGAGCCTAATGTGCAAAGGCAGCCCAGCCTGACCTGTTCCTAGCTGCTCCTTCTTCCCATATGACCCCTCTACACAGCTTCCCTATTCTTCCCCGGGCAGGACCTCCACCTGTGTTGCCCTGCGGATCCCAGCATCCTAGTCCCTTCATGCCTCACAGCTGCCTGCAGGAGCCCTGAGGCTACTTAGGAACCAGTGGGTGAGCTTTCCTCCCTGCCGCGGCCCCCTGGGAGCATATTCTGGGATGTGGCCTCCCCTCTTCTAGGACCATGTCTGGGGAAAAATATCATTTACATGGCCAGTTGAGTTTTCCGTCCACCTGCAGTTGTCCGGATTATTTTAGAAAGAATCCTCTGTGTTTCTGTACTATCATTTTGATGAGGCAACCAGGAGGAAAGGTTGGCAAAATGTTTGTATTGTTCCTGCCTTCACCTGGTGTGCGTTTGGACTCTGATTCCTACCTCTTTCCATGCCCGAGAAGAAAACCATGCTATTGAAAGGGCTGGCCTTTGGAGCCCCTCAGCCTTGGGTGTGAGTCTAAGTGACAGTGCTGTTGCTAAGACATAGGATCATGTCTGGGGCCTTTTCTGTCCAAAACCTTTGGTACTTCCTCTTCAGTGGTGAGAGGACGAAAGCCCTAATTACAGAAGCCACACCACTTTCAGAAGATCATCCAGTAGTAGGCTAGGGAGGCAAAGTGACAGGGTGTCAGGTAGAGAGCAAAGTGGGGGTTCTAATAGAGCATGTCTAGAGAAAAGGATAAATGTTAGCTTTTCTCTTTCTTTTGCTTGCCAGCATTGCCCTTGCCTGGCCAGTGAATTCCTCATTTGAAATAACTCCATTGTGAACTTGTTTTCATCCCTCACTCTTCCTTTTTTATTTCCCTCAAATGTGGTCTTGTGTACTTTTGAGGTTCAAAATCAGAATTAGATTGAGTAGGAAGTAGTACAGAAAACGCTGGGTTCCCCAGAGCTAAGCATTTATTCCCAGTTCTCAAGGCCTTTTTGTTTTCCAAAGGGCTGACAGAAGAGATCAGAACAGCAAATTTATTTAGATTTCTTTACCCTGCCTTTAAGCTTTTGCACTGGAACAAGTTGGCTTATTTTTCATAAGTGATTTTATTAAGTGTGTAGGCATGTATAATGTTTTTGATTTTTGGCAAGGCCACCGTGCATTGTGTGTTTGGACGCATGAATGAACTTCTGGATCGGAAGAGGAGGGGCTCAACCTACAAGAGAGCTTTCTGCCCACTCTGCCCCCCTCCTCTTCAGACTGTTATTGGCTCTCTTTGATAAAATCACGTTGCTTTTACCTGCCTCGTTTTTTTTGCAGTGTGATGTGGGCACTTCCCGCAAACTATGACGCAGTCTGGATGAAGGCGTGGGGACCAGAGGGGTCTGGTGACTCCCTTTCCAGATCCAAGAGAACAAAGTCAGACAAAGGCAGGGAGATCTGTATCCAGCTGCATCATTGAAAGATAGCGCTTAAAAAACTTGAGCAGCCACAAAAGCCCAGAGGACAAAAGCCCAGCTTAAACAGAACCTGCCTGTTGTGTTTTTGAGCTGGTGTTTGATCTCCTCGTAAATAATTGAAGAGTTTGGGATAGCTCTACAGCTGATAAGTTTCCAAATGGTTTTTATTTGAAAGTGTTTGGAAGAGCTGTTCCGTATTGTATCCCGTTGTTTTTTTGTGGAGGGTAAAAAGGACTCCCTTAGTGTTGGGGCCCCTCGGTTGTCTTCTGCTGGGCTGATGTGGCTTTGGAGTTATTTATTGTTTGCTGGATGACTAGAGAAGTCAGGGAAAGGCAGAAGGCAGGACGCAGGAGGAGAACCAGATATATTGAGTGCTTTCTCTGAGCTTTGTGGTAGGCGCTTGCCACGAGTCAGCTCCCCCTCCTCCGTCCTGGGAAGAATGCGCTGTCAGCAAAGGTGTATTCAGCAAATGCGCAGGCCAGGTGGACTGTCTGCTGGGTTGCTGTGCTTTGTCCATCTCTGGGCTTTGCTCTAAGAAGATAAAAGGTGATTGGTTTGTCAGGCTCTTTTGCTAGGGTCCATAGTAAAGAAATCTATTTTATGTTGCAACCCATAGGAATGCGTTATTGCTGCAGTCAGAGGAAAAAGTTTTGTCCCTAGAGAAACCTCAGAACACATCCTGACATTAAGCCCTTGCATAAATGAAACCTTGAGACCCTGCTTGTGAGTTGCTGATTCTAGCATCCTCTGATTCTAACATCTTGATGCTCGTAGACCCATTACGACTCTTGTAGGTATGCTGGTCATGGGAAGAAACTGGTGGCTTTCCACAAGAGAGAATAGTGAACAGTCATTGTAACTGGTTTTTCAAAATCATTTAAATACCTGCCTTATCCTTTATTTAGGAAGTCCAGTATTTCAGAAGGCGGGACTCACCTGCCCTCCTCTCAAGTCCAAATACTTGTCTTACTGTTTTATTTTATCGGAGTTTTCCTTAGGAAGTTGTTATATGAGATCACAACACTGCAAGATACTGTTTTAAGGCACTGCAGCATTTAGGGTAAGGGACAGAAGGACCTTAGGGTACAGTTGTACAGTGAGTGCTTTCTTCTTCCCAGAACATTGGTCACGAGTCTTAATCCTGATACCTAACTAATTAAGGAGAGCTGGACTCTAAAGATCGAAGATCTAGGCATCTGTATTGTTTTTATTTCACTTTGTATTTTGAAAAATTTCAAAGTGGAGTAATGAAGCCACATGCTCCCTTCTTGTAGCTCCAGTGGTCAGTTGCTGGCTGTTCTTAGAATATCTGTTACTAGAGTCCTACTCTCCTGCCAGAGGTGAACTAATCTTGGGGTGTAGGGGTGTTCTCAGATGTGGATTCCTTCTCCACTGTGAAGACTGGACTGAAAGCCGTCTTCCATTCCTTCCTGGCAGGCAGCCTGTCAGGGAATTTAAAATGATTTGTTTAAAACTCAAAATATTGAACAGGTTTTTTTTATTGTGACTTTCTTACACTATGAAATTATATGTGCTTTTTTTTTTTTTAAAGATTTTATTTATTTATCAGAGAGAGAGAGGGGGAGAGAGCGAGCACAGGCAGAGGAGAAGCAGGCTCCCCGCTGAGCAAGGAGCCTGATGTGGGACTCGATCCCAGCACGCTGGGATCATGACCTGAGCCGAAGGCAGCTGCTTAACCAGCTGAGCCACCCAGGCGTCCCTATATGTGCTTTTAATGAAAATTTTATCACACAGACATGTGTGAGGCACAGGGGTAAGAGGCCTGTTCCCTGTAATGCAAACTTAGCTGTGCGCACAAACACTGCAGGTAAGTTTTAAAGAAACCCAAAAACCAGATAAAGTTACATCATGCATATTGTGCTGCAGCTGGCTTTTGTCTTTCTTTCTTTTTTAAACTCCATAGCCTGGCTTGTCAATTTGCTGAAGAAGAAGGCAGCTGGAATTTGATAGCAAATGCACTGAACTTGTAGATGGGTTTGGGGAATATTGCCACCTTAGCAGTATTGTCTTCTGTTCCATGAACAAAGGATAGCTTTCCATTTATTTAGGTCTTCTTGAATTTCTTTCAACAGTATTTGGTAGTATTCAGTGTGCAACTCTTGCACTTTTTTCTTGTTACACTTACTCCTAAGCATTGTCTTCTTTTTGGTGCTGTTGTAAATGGAGTTGTTTTCTAATTTCATTTTTGGATTGTTCATTGCGACTCTATTTGTTATTAATTTTTAATTATTCAGATAGCCCACAGGGACCTATAATGAATTTTCCCAGTTAACTATTAATGGATATTATTATTATTATTATTATTATTATTATTACTTTTAAGTGAGCTTTGTGACCAATGTGGAGTTTGAACTCATGACCCTGAGATCAAGAGTCACATGCTCCAGTGACTGAGCTGGGGCGGGGGGAGGCCCAGAATTATTTCTAGTGTTTTTCTTTTACAAAATAATGCTCTTGTGATCATGGTTGTATGCACACTGTTCTGTTTTGCATACTTGTGTTAATGTTTCTGAAATCGATTCCTAGATGAACTTGGAATTTCTACATATTAAAAATTTGATAGCTGTCAGTTATGTGCCCAAATCCTGTATCAGTTACACTTCTCAAGGTTGCAAGCAGCTTATGCTCGTGTCTGTTTTCCTGAACCCTCCAGACACATGGGCCATTAGTAATCTTTTAAAACGTACCTCAGTCTGGGCTGCCTGGGAGGCCTAGTCGGTTAAGCCTCTGCCTTTGGTTCAGGTCATGATCCCAGGATCCTGGGATCGAGCCCCACGTCAGGTTCTCCACTCAGCAGGGAGCCTGCTTCCCTTCCTCTCTCTCTCTCTCTCTCTCTGTCTGCCTCTCTGCCTACTTGTGATCTCTGTCAAATAAATAAATAAAATCTTAAAAAAAAAAAAAAGGTAACCAGTTGTCTGGTTAAATTATAAAATGCACCTCAGTCTGATGGGTTATAAGTGGTGTATCATTGATGTGCTTTGGAATTCTTTGGATATAAATGAGACTGAGCAACTTTGTATGTTTATTGATGTTTTCCAGAATGAATTGTGCATTTAAATAATAAATGTTTATTTTTAAAAATTATTGTAGGGTTTTTATTTTTTTAAATCATGGACATGATCCTTCACTACATATTTTACAGGTATTTTTCTGGCCAGTTTGTTGTTTCTCTTTTACTTGTGTTTATTCTTATTTTTACTTTATGAATATGACATTTCTCTTTATTTATTTGTGCTTTCTTTATGCCCACTGGTAAAATTTTTATAGTTTCTTCACATAGGTCTTACAGTTGAGTCCTAATTACTTTGTTTTTTGTTAGAGTTGCAAATTTGATTTTTATCCCCTTAAACTTTCTTCCTGGTTCTGATATATATAATGAAAAGATACAGATTTTAATATGTGTGTGTGAAATTTGGCCAACTTCTTCTCTTGTCACTTCTGATTTTCAGTTGATTGTTTTGTATTTTCTTAGTAGACAATTATTATTTGCAAATAATGGTGATAATGTCCTTTATTTTTTACTTCTCTTATCTCTTTATTTTTTCTCGTTTCTTAACTATATTGCTAAGGCTTGTCAGAACACTTATCAGAATATTCTGTTCTGATTATGATATTCTATTCATAAGCAGAATATATGCTCTGGTGTTTCTAGTCTGCCTTACTGCTGTTGGTTTCTAATAGGATGCTTTTGATCAGTTGCCGCATGTCCTCACGACGGAATCTCATTCATACATACAGTTCTTAGACTGGTATCTGTGTCTCAGACTTCCTCCTCTCCTAGGCTTCAGCTAGTAGACATCTGCCTACAGGATATTTCTTTTTCTTTTTTTCAAAGAAGATTTTGTTTATTTATTTATTTATTTATTTGAGAGAGAGAGAGCGTGTGTGCACATGCACAAGCCAGGGGAAGGAGCAGAGGGAGAGGGATAAGCAGACTCTATCCTGAGCACAGAGCCTAACATGGGGTTTGATCTCAACAACCCTGAGATCATGGCCTGAGCTTAATAAGGTAGATGTTCCATGGACTGAGCCATCCAGACACCCCCAGAATATTTCTTATTTTGATATCTCACAAAGCCCCAAAGATTAACGTGTTGGGGCTCTGTTCACTGTGTGTGGCTCACTGTGCCTGATAATTTAAATAGATTGTTTCAATAATCCTCCCAGTCACCTGCAGAAGGGAATATTAGATATCCCATTTTGCAGATACATACACGGACTTAGACATGTTAACTTGATTAGGGTCCCATAGCTAGTAAGCTAGACCATAGTGGCACCATGGTCTAAACTCCAGTTTTTTTTTTTTTTTTTTAAGATTTTATTTATTTTTTGACAGTGAGAAAGCAAGCACAAGCTGGGGGAGCAGCAGGACGAAAGAATGGGAGAGGGAGAAGAAGGGTCCTTGCTGAGCAGAGAGCCTGATGTTCGGCTTGATTCCAGTACCCTGGGATCATGACCCGAGCCAAAGGCAGATGCTTAATCACTGAGCCACCCGGGTACTCTGAACCCCAGTTTTGTCTGACTCCAAAGGCTCTTCTCTGTCTGCTGCATAGACCCTCTCTCCCTGCCGGGGCCCTGAGGACTGGGTTTCTGAAGATTGAGCATTCTGCCAGTTTGTCTTGATCCGTCCGATTCGCACATCTCACCAGCAGCGGTCCATACCTTGCCTCCTGCCTCCATCACCGTGACCTTGAGTAAGGCTTTCTCCTTGAGTTCAGACAAAGGATGGCTGTCTGTACCCTGCAGTAGTTTTGCTGATTGCTGCAGTTCAGTGGATTGATTTTTCATAAACTGCTCTCAAGGGATCCAAGCCATGTTGAAAGCTTTGGTTTGCAAGATTGTTCTTGTGAAATCTCTGAGCAGAGTGTGCTGGAATTTGGCTAGCTCTGAAATCCATCATAATTTGAACTCTGCAGGACTTGGGAGTATATTTTTTCAAAAGTCACTTTTCCCCTGATCAGCGGTGAGATGCTTCCTAGGAGGCGGGACCTTGTAGGATTTCTTTCTGTTGTGGTGCTCTCTTCCCAGTCAGGATGAGGTACGACTTCACAGTGGATGCTGCTTCACCTTTTCGATAAACGGGCTTCTCGGTGGGGCCCGGGCAGGCCATCAGGCCACAGTAAGAACACACGTTAGAGCCCCTGTTAAATTGATTTTCAATTCTGTTTCTTAAAAGTATTGTGTTTTTTCATGTATTTTATAATTTTACTCTATGTCTGCATGACAGTGACTTGTATGATTATAAATAAATCTGCATATGAAGTATTCTAATAAGGATGTGCAGTTAAAAAAAGTTTAGAGGTCACTGCTTTAAGGTCTCAACGGAGACAGGCACCAGCAGAATTTATCCCCTGCGCTGATAAGCGGGAGGGAGTGAGTTCTACCACCTCCTCTTGAGGAACCTGGGGGAAGGCCCAGCATTCCCAGAAATTGACAGCATTCCCAGTGAGTACCACTGCAGATGGGGGAAAGAAACAACAGAATTCAGACCACGGAGTTTGCAGGCCTTGGAGACCACTGATTCTAGTTGTATAGCTAGGAGCCCAGAGAGAAGTGATGCCCTTGCAGTCATTTGGTGGCTCAGCTTGGACCCGGGTCTCATGACGTAGCGTGGGACTTCTTACATGGGATCACCACTTTCCTGATGCCTCAGTTGTACCAGTTTCTACTTAGATATATTTTGGCCTCACTTTTTAGTATAAAGAAGTATGAAAAAAGCTAGTTATGTCAAATTATTTGTTCATTGTCAACATAATTTTGAATTTAGGGGAAAGACACTTTTCCAAGTGAGCATTGAGGCCTATCAAGTTCGTGCATTTATTCAACAAAGAAGGTTCTGGACTACAGCCATGAATACTTAGATGAAAATGCCTTTCTTCATAGAGCTTGTGTTCTACTTGCTGGAAAGAACCCATAAGCAAGCTAACTGAGTGAATTTTATGGAATACTGGAAAGTGCCAAGTGTTTCGGAGAAAAATAAAGCAGAGCGAGTGGAGGGGCACGTGTAGTATGTGCCCACAGTATTCAGTAGGCTGATTGCAGCAGACCTGACCAAGAAGACCTGGTTCAACAAAGATTGAAGTGAGATGCTGGGACAGGCAAGGTGGGTATCCTGGGGAAAGCAGTCTAGGGAGAGAACCTCAGGTCCAAGGAGGGGATGTTTGAGGAGCAGCCAGGAGGCCCCTGAAGGGAGAGGGGCAGCTGTGAGCTCAGAGGGGAAATGGCACGTCAGGCTGTGAGGGCTTATAGGCCATCATGCAGACATGCTCTTAGCCAGTGTGGGGAACCTTTGGAGGCATTGGAACATAGGACTGAGAGGATATGAGTTACCTCTTAAAAGGACCTTCTGGATGGTGCGCTTGGGTGGCTCAGGTAGTTAAGTGTCCGACTCTTGCTTTCAGCTGAGGTCATGATCTCAGGCTCCATGGTCAGCACGGAGTCAGCTTGAGATTATTTCCCTTTCTTTCCTCCTCTTCTCTCTCTCTCTCTCTCTCGCTCTCGCTCTTAAATAAATAAAGGAATAAAATCTTTAAAAGGACCTTCTGTTTGTGTGGTGAGACTAGCTGGAATAGGGACAGGGTGGAAGCAAGAATGCAAATAGGAGAAAGTGAGAGAGTCTTAATGACAGTCATTGTATTTGGGATTGTTAGTTGGAATGCTTAGTTCAAACATGAACCAAAGAACAATTGACACTATGATTACTGTCCCGTCCAGCCACTTTCCATCCACCCCAGTCACTCAGATTTGCTAGCATTATGGTTGATGCTGATGACACAGATGGAGAAGATGCAGAACCTGCCTTACAGAAGCTTCAAGTCTAGACTCTCGGCATTAGGCATATAGATGTTTCAAACACCAGAGGTCCCCTGAGTCTGACTGCCAGAAGAACTGTTTGGTGGGGGTCCTAGGATACAGCTTTCTGTCTCAGGCTGGTGGGTATGAATGGGAGGACACTGGAATTCGTGGTGCTTGAAGAGAGCCTCGAAAGAAAAGAGCATCTGGAAGAGGGAAAGCAGAATGGTTCAGGCAGGGGAACATGTACGGAAGAGCATAGCACATTCAGGAAAACTGTGGGTGGTCAGTGGACCACATAGCAGAACTGTTGAGGTGTGTGTACACCATCGGCTCTTCAGAGAGTTCTCAGGAGAACCAGGGGGACCTGCTCCCGACCGCTTTTTTGCTACAACAGGCAGTATTTCTGGATAGGTGGATAGCCAACACTTGCTTTTGGCAGACGTCCTCAGTTCTTTATGATCTAGTCTCTAGAAAGACCAGAGTTCCTTTAAGCCCTGTAACTCATTTAAAAAAAAAAAAAAAAAAAAAGATTTATTTATTTATTTTACAGAGAGAGCCGGGGTTGGGGCAGGGGCAGAGGGAGAGAGAAAAAACTCAAGCCGACTTCATGCTGAGTTCAGAGCCTGATGCAGGGCTTGATCCCATGATCATGAGGTCAGGATCTTTGCTGAAACCAAGAATTGGAGGCTTATCCCACTGTGCCACCCAGGTGTTCCAAACTGATTTTTTTTTTTTAAAAGATTTTTATTTTTATTTATTTGTCAAAGAGAGAGCGAGAGTGAGCACAAGCAGACAGAGTGGAAGGCAGAGTCAGAGGGAGAAGCAGGCTCCCTGCGGAGCAAGGAGCCCGATGTGGGACTCGATCCCAGGATGCTGGGATCATGACCTGAGCCGAAGGCAGCCGCTCAACCAACTGAGCCACCCAGGCGTCCCCCAAACTGATTTTTTAAAGCAGCATTATGGAAGTATAGTTTATGTACCATAAAATTTATCTGTTTTGTGTATTGAATGCAATTATTTTTAGTAAATTTACAAAGTTGTACATTTTCCCATCACTCTCTAAAGACCCCTTGTCCCCATTTGCAGTCAGGCCCATTCCCGCCTCCAGCTGTAAGCAATCAGTTTTCTGGACATTTCGTATAACCAGAACCATACAGTATGTCGTCTTTTGTGTCTGATTTCTTTTATGTAGCATCCTGTTTTCATTGAGCATCTGTCTTGTAGCACATATCGATACTTTGTTCCTTTTTCTGTTGTTGAATGGGATTTAGTTGGTGGGTTTGGACTGTTACCAGTTCTTAGCTGTTAGTAATAATGGCCACTTTTTGCCAGAAGTGCTGCCAGTGGGCAGATGGTTCTCTGGGATGAGCAAACTCTCAGGAGTTGCTGACTTTGTCATTACAATCTTAGTGTTCTTGGTCTGCCTTTTTGTAAGACTGATTGATTAATGGATATTATTTGAGCCACTTACTAGCTGAGTGACTGCCCAGTTGCCTGCTTCCTTATCTGTAAAGTAGGGATATTTATAGGTGTGGTATTTGGCTCAAGATATTGTTGTGCGGATGAAATAATACAATAAAGAGAATATGGGAGGGTAACAGTTGATTTGCCTTGTGCCTTCCCAGCCTTTTACCCCCCAGCCCCTTGTTACCTCTGGGGAAGTGGGTGGGAATGAGAAAGGCTGTATGAGGAACCACCCTGCTTTGAGTAGGGAGTGTTATGCCCCAATAATGGGTCCATGATTAAAGGAGCGAGACTGATACAAAGCGAAGGTCAAGCAAAGCTTTATTTTGCGCCAAGCATCAAGAATCTAACCAAACGTTCTGGGCTGCACCTCTTACAAGAGAGGGCGACCCTTCTCTGTTTCACAGACTAGCTTTTAAGATGCAAAGGCCAAACACAGGTGGCCAATGAGATTTTAACACACACAGGAAACTCCACAGTGATGCTAGGTGACCAATTGAGTTACAATTTACCCTAGTAGACGTTTGAACCAGCCTATTACACCTTGATTGGGATTGGCGCCCAAAGGGCGGGGCCCATACTCCTTGGTAACTAGGGAGACAGTATGTATCCCCCCCCCACTGATCGGATGCCTTCACCTGGCCTGACCCACCTTTGTGTCTGGGCTTTGTTACCTGAAGCTGGTTTCCCCGGACTTGTCTCCAAGTAAATCCCCTGGGGGAAGGGGAGCAGGGACAGTTTCTAAATAGGTCCTTACCCGGAGTAGTGGTTTGGGAGAGACGCATATAAAGGACCTGGAGAGAGGGACAGGTCTTGGCCTGGATGGATTCAGGAGACTGGAAGACCTCCTAGACGGGGCTAGCGGCAAGTTCTGTTGGAAGTATCAGGACCTGGGGCTTGGGGGAGGAGCATGGGGAGACTTGTAGGAGAGTCTGGAGGAGAGGACAGAGTTCTGAGCCTTGCTGGCTGGCTGGGGTTGTGCAGCCCAGGCAGACAAGTGGGATCTTTGCTTAAAATGCCTTAGACAACTGTGAATGCTTTGGTGCCTGATCTCATATTTATAAGGTGTATCTGGAAGAGAGAAGATGCAGATTTCGGGGTCCTTGGCTGGATTGGACCCACAGCATGTTTTCTTTGGGTTCCCCAGTCCCTTAAAATTCATTTAGTAAATTATCAGTGTTTAAAATCTGGAGATCTAGCCACAGTGACCTTCCTTCTTACATGGTGTCAAGTGAACAGAGTGTGAAGAGGTGGTCCCTTGCCCTTCTCACACGCTCACCTGAGTTTTTACCTGCTGGGATTTGCAACCATCGGAGTAGAGCTGTGCTGTCCAACAGGATGGCCATACGCCTCCTGGGGCTATTCAAAGTTAAGTAATTTTGTGTCTCTAGTAAAATTTAGAGTTCTGTTTCTCATTCACACTCGTATTTTAGTTGCTCAGTAGCCACACGTGGCCAGCAGCTGCTGTGTTGGACAGTGCAGGCAGAATGTTTCTGTCCCTGCTGAAAGTTGTACTCGACCTGATCTGCAGTGGTTATTCACTGCCTTCCTGTGTATTCATACCTCGCCCCCTCTCCTCGCTTGGCCTGTTGCTGCATGTGTGTAGAACAAAGTGACGTGGTGCTCTGGAGTTCCTTTACCACAGGGAAAGTCCTTATATACGGGCAACGTCAGTTAACAAGCCAGTAACTTGGTTAGTCCCATTAATCTGCTGTTAATTACTGATATTTTAACAGACTTAACGGCTCATAAATTGCCTCTGGAGGCCATTCCAGAGGAATGCTCACTGGCCTTATCACTGGGTTGAGTGTCTCAGGGACTCCATCGGTGACTACTTTGAAAGACGACTGGTTTGGGTGAATAATTCTCCCATCTGACGTGTGAATACACAAAATCACTGACTTTATCACACCTTCTTCTTCTTCTTCTTCTTCTTTTGTATTTGTGTTGTGCTCTTATTCTTGGAATTAAAAGTGAGTGCAGCATTGAGTGCTAATTAATTTCCTCATTTAAGAAGGTTGCAATGTAGAGTCTTTTAAAATAACCAACAAATTTGTAGAAGTCAGCAGCCTATAGCCCCACAGGGCACCTAGTGCATTATGCTAAAAATAGAGCTAGCTCATCAAGGGAACTGTGTGTTCTCTTTGACCTAGCAGTTGTCCTTTTCAGAATTTGTCCTAAGGAGATAACTGTACATGTGTGGAGTGAGTACCCATCACAGTCTTGTTTCCACTAGCAAAAAATTCTAACCAAACCTGAATTCCAGCATGGGTTGGGGAGACTGGATAGTATCTATGATACTGAGTGAAATACAGTAGGGTATCAGACAGCCACTGAAAATGGGAGTATAGATCCTTATCTGTTAATTGGGGAAGACTCCATGGTATACTCTCTGTACCTGTCTGTACCTCTCTGTACCTGTACTCTGTACTCTCTGTACCTGTCTACCTCTCTCTCACTTGTTCATGGAAAATTCACATGCAAGTGTGTATATGCTGAGATGTCTTGTGGGACAGTCATCAGATGTTAACAGTTATTGCTGAATGATGGGATTTGGGGCAACCTTACTTTCTTCTTCGGACTATGTTCCTCTCCCATAAGACCAGACTTGCTTTTTTTTTTTTTTTTTTTAAGTTTTTAAGTTTTTTGAAGTGGTGCGCTCATCAAAAAGGGAACGGGCACTTACTGAGTGCCTACTGTATTCCAGGTGCTGTATTAAAACTCTTAACCCTCATATGTATTCTGTAAGGTATTTTTGTTCTGATTGTACTGAGGAAGCATGTGAAGGCTGGTGGTGGAGCCGCCCAGCCCAGCTGGCCAGTAGGGGTGGTAGATATCGCTGGTATTCAATTCCAGATCTGTGTGACACAGCTCTGCACTTTCTCCTATTCTGGGCACTATCAGGGCATCAGAGAAGTTTAGAGCTGAGGCCGACCTGAGAGGTTATCTGGTATTAGTGGCAGAGAAGTAATGTGTCTTGTTCGAGGTCATATGTAAGCTAGCTAGAGAGAGATGAGAAAGACGATAGACATGGGGTGCGGGATACTGTGATTTTGCTGTACTGAAAATGGCCTTGATAAAGTCAGGAGGCTTGGGTTTATTTTCAGTTTGGTCAGTATCCCAGCTTTATGGATTCGGGTAATCTTTTGACCTCTCTGATCTTTATTTTCCTCTTTTGCAAATTCAGGATAGTATGGTCTGCATCTCAGGTTAGTGTGAGATGGTTCAGGTTCACCCAAAAGTGCCTTAAAAACAATAAGGTACAATATGAGTGCAAAATATTAAATTACCCAAACCAGTCCAGTCTTCTGAAGCTTAAGAAATGCAGTTGTCTGCCTACCTAGATTGTCTCTTATGGATGCTTTTTGGGGAAAGGATTTAATATTTCTTTCTTTGTTTCAATGAGCAGATGTCATGCTCTAGAAGGAGGACTGTGGTAACCAGAACTCTCTTTTGGGGCTTTTGTTGGTGGTTTGGAAAAGTAAGGGAAGCAGAGACAAAGTCTAGCCACTTGCATGGACTTACAGGTCAAGGGGTTCAGAAATACTCCCACTTTTCTAGTTTTTAAACTTAAAAAAAATCGTTAACTGTATTCAAAAAGTGCATGAAACACAAAGACACAACTTTCTGAGTTTTGTTAAAGCTAGCAGCTGTTTAATTGGTACTCTGGAAAAGAAGTAGAACATCGCTACCATTCCCCTAAGTAACCACTCCTGGCTTTTATCACTTTCTTGCTTTTCTTTATCGTTTTATTACCTAAATATTCACCTTAAAATGACAATTTATGTTTGCTTGTTTTCGAACTTCATACAAGTGTGCAGTTACTTTATATCTGACCTTTTCATTCATCATGAATTTTATGTGTATTGTTGAGCGTTGTTGTGATTCATTTATTATTACTATTTATTGTATTCTTTGGTAGGAAAACCAAAGGTCGTACATTCAACAGTAGATGGACACATGGGGTTCTAGTTTTAGGCTATTATAAATAGCTGTGCTCTGAGGAACTTTGTACATTTCACCTGTTGTATATGTGCATGTCTGTCTATTGGGCCTATTCCTAGTGGTGGACTTGCTGCAAATTTGGTAGATAATACCAACATGTTTTCTTTTTTTCCTCTTTTTAAATTTTTTTAATTTTTTTATAAACATATATTTTTATCCCCAGGAGTACTAGTCTGTGAATTGCCAGGTTTACACACTTCACAGCACTCACCATAGCACATACCCTCCCCAATGTCCATAACCCCACCCCCCTTCTCCCAAATCCCCTTCCCCCAGCAACCCTCAGTTTGTTTTGTGAGATTAAGAGTCACTTATGGTTTGTCTCCCTCCCAATCCCATCTTGTTTCATTTATTCTTCTCCTACCCACTTAACCCCCCATGTTGCATCACCACTTCCTCATATCAGGGAGATCATATGATAGTTGTCTTTCTCCGCCTGACTTATTTCACTAAGCATGATACGCTCTAGTTCCATCCATGTTGTCGCAAATGGCAAGATTTCATTTCTTTTGATGGCTGCATAGTATTCCATTGTGTATATATACCACATCTCTTGATCCATTCATCTGTTAATGGACATCTAGGTTCTTTCCATAGTTTGGCTATTGTGGACATTGCTGCTATAAACATTCGGGTGCACGTGCCCCTTTGGATCACTACATTTGTATCTTTAGGGTAAATACCCAATAGTGCAATTGCTGGGTCATAGGGCAGTTCTATTTTCAACATTTTGAGGAACCTCCAAGTTGTTTTCCAGAGTGGTTGCACCAGCTTGCATTCCCACCAGCAGTGTAGGAGGGTTCCCCTTTCTCCACATCCTCGCCAGCATGTGTCATTTACTGACTTGTTAATTTTAGCCATTCTGACTGGTGTGAGGTGATATCTCATTGTGATTTTGATTTGTATTTCCCTGATGCCGAGTGATGTGGAGCATTTTTTCATGTGTCTGTTGGCCATCTGGATGTCTTCTTTGCAGAAATGTCTGTTTATGTCTTCTGCCCATTTCTTGATTGGATTATTTGTTCTTTGGATGTTGAGTTTGCTAAGTTCTTTATGGATTTTGGACACTAGCCCTTTATGTGGTATGTCGTTTGCAAATATCTTCTCCCATTCTGTCATTTGTCTTTTGGTTTGGCTAACTGTTTCCTTTGCTGTGCAAAAACTTTTGATCTTGATGAAATCCCAATAGTTCATTTTTGCCCTTGCTTCCCTTGCCTTTGGTGATGTTCTAGGAAGATGTTGCTGTGGCTGAGGTCAAAGAGCTTGCTCCCTGTGTTCTCCTCAAGGATTTTGATGGATTCCTTTCTTACATTGAGGTCCTTCATCCATTTTTGAGTCTATTTTTGTGTGTGGTGTAAGGAAATGGTCCAATTTCATTTTTCTGCATGTGGCTGTCCAATTTTCCCAGCACCATTTATTGAAGAGGCTGTCTTTTTTCCATTGGACATTGTTTCCTGCTTTGTCGAAGATTAGTTGACCATAGAGTTGAGGGTCTATTTCTGGGCTCTTTATTCTGTTCCATTGATCTATGTGTCTGTTTTTGTGTCAATACCATGCTGTCTTGATGATGACAGCTTTGTAATAGAGCTTGAAGTCTGGAATTGTGATGCCACCAACTTTGGCTTTCTTTTTCGATATTCCTTTGGCTATTTGAGGTCTTTTCTGGTTCCATATAAATTTGAGGAAGACACAAAGAAATGGAAAAATGTTCCATGCTCCTAGATTGGAAGAACAAATATTGTGAAAATGTCTATGCTACCTAAAGCAATTTACACATTTAATGTAATTCCTACCAAAATACCATCCATTTTTTTTTCCCAAAGAAATGGAGCAAATAAACCAACATGTTTTCTAAAGTGTTGGTTTACATTTACATTTCTATCAGCATGTATGAGAGTTTCCATGTCCTCATCAACACTTGGTCTTATCAGTCTTTAATTTTAGCCATTCTGAGGAGTATGTTATAGTGTCTCTTTGTATTCTTAATTTGCATTTCTCTGTTGACTAATGGAGGCTGATCCACTTTTTGTATAATTCTGACCATTGCTGTCTTTTATGAAGTGTCTATTCAAATATTTTGTCCATTTTTGTTTTGGGTTGCCTATTGATTGGTGTGTAGACAATCTACATATGTTTATATTCTAGAATCAGGCCTGTTGTTGCTTGTTTCATAAATATCTTCTTTCTATATATATCTTGCCTCTCACTTTTTTACAGTGTTTGTTTTGCTAAGGTTCTTAATTTCAGTTTTATCTATTTCATTCGTCTTTTCCTTTAGTGTTTGTATTTATTATGCCCTATTTTCTTAGGTAATTTTCTAAAAGCTTTTTTGTTTTACTTTCCTACACTTATCTCTATTACCAGGAATTCATTTATGTGTATGGTGTAAGATAGGAGTCAAGTTTTTTTAAAACTTTTTTATTCCATATATTCAGTTGCCCAGGGACATTTATTTAAAAGAGCAGCTCTGTTCTTTCTGCTCTGTAGTGCCCACTTTGTCATAAATTAAGTGCCCATATATGCCAGAATCTCTTTTCTTCATTCTGTTCTGTTGATATATCTGTCTTTCCTTGACCGGATAGCACATTGCCTGAATTACTGCCATTTTATAATCTTGAAATCCAGTGGGTGCAAGTTTTATCACTTCATCTTGCCATTGCCATTTCCACATAGATTTTCGAATCAACTTGTGAAGTTCTTTTCTTTTTTTAAGATTTTATTTATTTATTTATTTATTTGAGAGAGGGAGAGAGAGAGAGTATAAGCACGTGGAGGGGCACAGGGAGAAGGAGAAGCAGGCTCCCTGCTGAGCAGGGAGCTCAACGTGGGGCTCCATCTCGGGATAACGAGATCATGACCTGAGCTGAAGGCAGATGCTTAACCGATTGTGCCATGCGGACGCCCAACTTGTGGTGTTCTTTAATAAAAAAAAAACATAGTTGGGATTTTGAGTGAAATTTTACTGTAGATCAGTTGGGGAGAAATGAAAATTTCACAGTACTGAGTATTCCAACCTGTAGTTTATCTTTCCATTTATTTTAGTCCTTTTTATTTGTTTCTATTGTTACATTGGCTTTTTGAGTAGATACTTATTTGCTTAGATTTTTTCCTAGGTGTTTATTTTTATTGAATTAAATATGGAAACAAAAAAAACTTCCCTTTTGGCTTATTGATACAGATATGTAATTGATTCTCTTGTGTATTGACTTTGGGTTATTTGGTCTTGCTTAATTAGCTCGGTTTTAAATTTTTAAATACACCTGTAGATCTTCTAGATTTTCTACTTATATTTTCCATTAATAATGGTAGTTTGCTTCTTTTTGAGTTTTATACTTCTAATTCCACCCCCCCCCCCCATATTTCATCATTAAGTATGATGCTTGATTTGATACTTGGTTCAAAATTTGGCTCTTTCCACTGGCTATTTTGAATTATGTTGCTAGGAACATAGGTATATAAATATCTGTTGGAATCCTGCTTTCACTCCTTTTGGGTATGTACCCAGAAACGGAATTGCTGGATCATATGGTAATTTTATGTTTCATTCTTGGAGGACGCACCGTATTATTTTCCATTTATATTTCCATTTTATATTCCTACCAGTGGTATACCAAGAATTCTAATTCCCCATGTCCTCTCCAACACTTGTTATTTTTTTCTTCCTTCCCTCCCTCCCACCCTCCCTTCTTTCCTTTTTTGTTCAAACCGTGATCCAGGTTTGTGTCAGCTATTGCTTTTTACCTGATGTTGCTTACTCTCCTTTTTGAATTCCATTTAAACTTGTTAGTTCTTTTCTGTCTGTCCTTTGTCTCTTACCTGCTCTTTTGAATTTTTCATCTTTTTGCCTCTTTTATTTCATTTTGATTTTGTTTCTCCTGCAGACTTAGTGTCCAATGTGTTTTTAGGCACATCCATGGAGTACTGAGTTTTGGTATTGTATTATTTGGTGCTTTTAAAAAATCGATGTCACTTTTTTTTTTTTAAGATTTCATTTATTTATTTGACAGACAGAGATCACAGGTAGGCAGAAAGGCAGGTAGAGAGAGAGTAGGGGAAGCAGGCTCCCTGTGGAGCAGAGAGCCCGATATCGATACCAGACTGGGGATCATGACCTGAGCCAAAGGCAGAGACTTTAACCCACTGAGCCACCCAGGCGCCCCTTTTTTAAAAAGTTGTAATTTATTTCTCCCAATTTTAATCATATATTTTATGTTCTTACACATTGTAAGAATTATTATTATTAAGTAAGCTCTGTGTCCAAAGTAGGGCTTAAACTACTTTGGACAGGTAGGTTGAAGCCCTACAACCCCCAAAGTAGGGCTTGAACTCAGGAGACATGCTCTACTGACTAAAGCAGCCAGGAATCCCAGAATTACCATTTTCATATCCATTTCTAATTATTTTCATGTACTTAATTCATGTGTGTCTGTGTTTCTCCTACTTTTAGCTATAGTTGTTTGGTGTGCCTGGTTATCTCTGGTTGTGTTTTGGACATTGCATTTGAAAAGTGTTCAGAGAGGTAAATTGAGGACCAGAGAGCATGATATTCTCTCTATCTGGAAGTGATGCGGGTTTCCATCTGCCAAGGTTTTTAAGGCACCACCTAAGCTAAGATCATTTCCATCTGATGCTAGGGATTGATATTTATTTGGCCATCAGGATTCTTGGAAGCTGGTCTTTGGTCCATCTGAAGACTATTTTACTTTAAATTCACTCTCCTAAGGTATAGCCATTTTGATTTCTAACCGAGGTTATAGGAGTCTATCCAGGCTACCAGCCTTTGAGGGCTTTGAAATCTAACCTCTGTTCTCCTAGACCCATGTGGTCACTGAAAGCAATTCTCACTGGCTTGGTTGTCCCTTCCCAGTGTTTAAATGGCCCAAGGGCAAAAGTGAACTATTGGCTGCATGCTTATCCCTCTGGTTTTTAGTTTACTTGTGTTTCAGGACTTCCTCACTTTCCTTCGCCTTCCTTGTTCTCCGATGTTTCCAAGCAGATGTTCTTTTATAATTTAGCATTTTTAGTTGTTTTCAGCATGAGGGTTAGTTTGAGGTACTTGGTGATTACTCACTTAGTTTGAAAGCATGTTTTTAAAATTGTAGGATAAAGGCATTGTGTTGTACCTTGAGAACTCATCTGTTTCAAATGAATTCATTACTAATCAGTAAACTAGCTTGTTTTTGTTTTGTATACAAGGGGTTTACTGACTGTTTACCATGAATCCACTGTTGTGCTATATTTATTAGGGGAATTTTGAGGAAACACAAAGCACAGTATTCCTACGTTCAAGGAGTTTTGCTGTGGAATCAAGCATAAACTCAGAAAATGAAATGGAATATTGAAGGAGGTGCTTGAAGTTAATGCAGAGTTAATGGCTTGGTGGAAACTAAAGGCAGTAACTGTTGGGTATGAGCCCCACTCCCCCAGTGCCTCTGCCCTCTCTCCCAGGCTGGCTTCCTCATGCTGGTCGCTGTTGTCGAAATCTCCAGCTCCCTGTCACTCCCTGTTTACCAATCCAGCCCTTCAATGGCTGCCCTGTCATCCTGCAGACATGTCTGAGGCCCTTCGGCAGCCATGTCCCCTGCGGCTTCCCAGCACCTGTCCCCCCATCGCGGCAGCAGTCTCACACCTTGCGTGCGCACTTCTCTCTGCCTTGAGGTCCTGTCTTCCTTTGGTGCAAGGCTGATTTTTCAAAACTTAGCCTCACTTAGTGTGACTCTTTCTGGGAAGCCTTCTATCCCAGCCGAGTCCCTTGTCGAATCGTGGGCCTCGCGGGAGCACTGATTGCACCCGTTGTCCATGGTACTGGCAGTGACAGTGAGGTGGTGGTAACAGCCAGCAGAGGTGCAGGCTAGCCCTTACCACGCACCAAGCATTATATCCTGCACTTCCCATACACACAGCAACCTGTGAGTCTGCTGCTGCTGCTGTCCGTGTTTTATAGGTAGGAAATTGAGGCACACAGAGTCTTCACAGCCAATAATTGGGGTCTTCTGGGCAATGAGTTATTCATGTAGCCCCATCTTCAGTAGGGAAATGGAAACATAGGAGCAGGGCCTGAGCTGTGAAGATAAACATTTGTGGGTGATGATTCCGTTCCTTGCCCACTGGGGCTGTGACTCAGGGTGAACTAGACAACTATAAATGAGCCCCTCTGCTTCCTTCCAGAGTAGTTTATTCTGCGGTGAAGGTGCACGGGGCTGTGTTATGTCCTCTCCTGTCCTATTTCACTGGGCTTTGGCAGCATCTGCCAATCTAGGCTTCTTGCGGGGGAGTCTCTGGACTCCCCAGTCTGTCTGAGCAAGATGTTTTGGAATTTACTTTTTAGGATTGAGCTAGGCCTGAACTGATCAAAACTACCAAGTAAACTTCCATTCTGGAAAAGATGAAAGACAGTGTTCCCTCAAATACCCACATATAGCTTCACCAGCAAGGGCTATGATATCTGACAGAATTTTGAATTCATTCAAAATGAATGTGTAATTGCCCTCTTACACCTTAGTCTTGAATGAGTTCTGAAGGGATGTGGTGAGCCCTTGAAGGCAGCATTCTCACTATTACTGTAATGAACTCCAACCTCCAACCAGCAATGTAGCCACACTCATGCTTAGGATTTCATCAGGGAACAGCCAGTTCCAATTAAGTGATGGGCTTCTCTTTTTAAAATACAAGATTTAATGTTTAGGACAGTTTTGGATCTACAGAAAAATGAGGGTGGTGTAGAGAGTGTCCATGTACACCACACCCAGTCTCTATAGTAACATCTAACATTAGTATGTTATAGTTACAATTATAAACCAATACTGATGCATCATTATTAACTCAAGTCCTAACAAAGTTCATTCAGAGTTCCTCACTTTTTTCCTACTGGCTTTTATCTGTTCCAGGATCCCACCCAGAACACCACATCACATTTAGTCATCATGTGTCTCCAGACACCTCTAAGTTATGCATAGTTTCTTGGACTTCCATGTTTTAGATGACCTTGGCAGTGCTGGTCGGGTTATTTTGTAGGATGTCCGTCTATGGGAGTTTGATGTTTTACTCATTATTAAATTGGGCTTAAGGGTTTGGAGGAGAACATCAGAGATGTCCTTTTAATCACACAACAGCAAGTGCTGTTCAACATGAATTGTGACTGTTGATATTGACCCCGATTGTCTGGTTGAGGTGGTGTTTTTCAGGTTTCTCCACTGTTAAAATATTCCCCTTTACTTCTGTACTGTACTCTTCGGAGGAAATCAGTGTATGATACCTAAATCCTCTTTAGCTGATAAGTAAAGCCACTATTTTTAAATGTTTTATACCACTACATATTAAAAACTACCAACTAATGTTCTCTTTATAAAGAATTGTAAGAATTACTTCCTTTGATATCTTCAAGGAGCCAGTCCTTGCAAGGACAGTTGAGGTTGTGACCGGGCAGTTTCGAGGTAGTGGATTCCAAGCTGAATAGAAAAAAGCCTGCAGTCTTTGCATTTACAAGCTGCAGTGGCAGACAGATGAAAGGAAATAATGACAGCGCTTGATGTTAGGGTTATCATTGCTTCAGTCTTGTTCATTTATTGGTTCTGTAAGTTACTGGGCTACTTCATTTAGTTTTGAACCATGTTCTAAGGAAAGTTGCACAAAGCAAAACGGCTTCCTACTGAGAAAGGGTTTGTAGGGAGGGTTGTCATTTTTAAGGTGGCTGCATACTTTTTTAAACCTATCTCAGTAAGTCTGCTAATCCCCTAGTGAAGTGCAAAAGCTGTTTTATGAAGCAGGCTTCCTTTTCTCCACTTATTTTTGGGGAGTTCTTAGAATTCGTTAAGTAGATGAGTAAACTTTCCTGGATAAACAGGGATGAAGGAGAAATATAACTTGTATTGAAATTAACTCTTAATAGAAGTAGTTAAATAGATGAGTCTACTTTCCTGGATAAACAGGGATGAAAGAGAAATATAACTGTTGTACCGAGTAGAAGTTTTGAGAAGAGATCCAAGTGTGTAAGTAGATTAGCGATGTTGAGTTTAAAGTGTAAACTAGAGCGCTTCCTAGCGTTTTAGCGTGGTAATACACTCCCTCTATGTAAACAATAAGCTCTCCTTAGTACTTCAAAGTCTGGGGAAAAAGGGTTTTTGTTTTTCCAAAAATTGCACCAAGATAAAGCAAAGCTCTAGTTGATGCGGGTGTGTTGTTCAGGCGTTAGCAGTACTGCCCTCACTAGACGTTCATTGGACAGTAACACAACCCCAAGAAAAGGATGGTTGGCGAGGTTTGGGCGTGCGCTGCAAGCAGGAAGCGCCAATACCGGGTAGCGTTGGGGTGACTAATCCGAAACGCCCGGCCTAGCCGCCTGGTAGCTAGTGTACCTGTGTTAAGTACAGCTGCCGAAGCAAATCAGCAGCTTCTTGTTTTCTGAGGCTCTGAAGGTCGCGAACAGGCTGCTTGGTTTTACCCAGAAGGCTACGCGCCAGCTGCGAGTAATTTGCATACGCAGTACTCGCCGGGGCGGGGCCGGTAGGGGGCGGGACCGCGGCTCAGGCTTCCACGCTGGTCGGCTGGCGTCTTGGGTGTACCCCCGCTCTGGCTGTTTTTTATTTCCTTTCGTACCACCTTACGTTTTGTGTTCAAGCTGTGAACAGCGCTTTGTGTATCAGAGCGGTCCTCTTGACAACCCGTTTACTCTGCTAGTCGGCTTGCGCTCTCCGGGCTATCGGACTGCACCAGGAATGGGGGAGCGTCCTGGGAGCTGGTGGGCCAGAGCGTGGGCTCCGAGGCCAGCGGCTAATGGGTTCCCGGTGTTTCCCCTTGCAGGTGGTTCTTCTCGGCATGGACATCCTGTCCGCACTGGTCACCCGGCTGCAGGACCGGTTCAAGGCACAGATTGGCACAGGTGAGCTGTGGGTAGGTGTGGAGCGGGGCCCCACATTCTACACCGTCCAGCCCCCAGCCTTCGCTCTGTGTCCCCAGAGCCTCCACGTAGCCGCACCCAGCCCCCACCCCCCACCGCACCCACTCTTCCGCTTTAGTCCTCCCACCCTCCCAGCAGCCCTTGAGGCCTCCTTCAGTCTCCTGCTTGCTGGGGTGCACCACTGCTTGGAGGACTGACCCTCCTGGGGTCACCCCAGATCCAGCCACCTCACCACATCTGCTGGCATCTTCATGCTTTTTGTTTTTACCATACCTTTCTGCTGGCTTCTTCCAGCTTTTGTGTTCTAATGCAGGGCATTACTGCTAATTCTTTTATTTTTACACAGATTCTTTGTACAGATCAACTATCACATTTTAGTGCAGACAGAATTGTATTTGCCCCGGTTGAGAAGCATTGCTTTCCCGTCTTGAGAAGGTCTGCAAATCTGATGTGGCTGTGTTTTTTCCAGATCATATCCTAGGTGTTAACTGTTTCCATTTAGATCATAAATGTTGTTACAAGTGCACCTTAAATGATCGCTCTTTATGTCAGCAAAATGAAATAAAAAATAAGCACGTTTCATCATTTAAGAGATGATTTAGTCATTTCTAAATTCTTGACCTCTGGAATTTCATAATGACAATATAAGCACCAAGCAGCTCTGTTTGTACAAGGATTTCCTTACAGAACTTCTCAGTTTTGGTTGCTATGTGTGTATTTGTTATTTTCTGTTAACTTCCTGGTCAATATGCCTTTTCAGATAAGGTTAAGAACTCTTTTCCTATTCTGGCATTAAGTGTCATTAACATTAAATGTCATTAACTGGCATTAAACCTCCCTTACTTTGAGATATTTGATATTTTAATAACATTTCATTTTCCTCATAAGTTAACTGAGTTTTTCCGGGAGATCTCTTGTAAAAGAAAGGTTTATAGACTCTTAGAAGCAGCTAAGTAAACTGACTTCTGGTAGGTAAATGCCCTTGGAGCACTAGCTGATAGCCACAGCTGGAGTGTAATATGCATGTGTGTATATATACTCAGTGAAAGGACAGACGCACAGTGTAGACGAGAGGCTGAGTTGTAAGTGCCTGCTCCTTCTATCCCCAGTGAATGTGCTGGAGCCCTCTCTTACCTAAACTTCC
Source organism: Mustela putorius furo (assembly GCF_011764305.1). Classification (NCBI taxonomy): domain Eukaryota; kingdom Metazoa; phylum Chordata; class Mammalia; order Carnivora; family Mustelidae; genus Mustela; species Mustela putorius. Next base: position 7,311,865 of record NW_025422019.1, read on the forward strand.
TTATGTGTTGACTCCATCCTGCCAGGGTCTTCCACTGACATCCTTCTTAATATTTCACCAGCTTTAAACGTGCGAGGAGCTAGCTGGAGGAAGGTCGGTTAAGGAAGAAAAGTGCTGTGTCCATGCAAAGGGTTTTGCACATTCTTCTTCTTCTTCTTTTTTTTAATCTTTTTTTCTTTTAGAGATTTTATTTATTTATTTGACACACATACACACACATCACAAGTAGGCAGAGAGGCAGGGGTGGGTAGCAGGCTCCCCACTGAGCAGAGAGCCTAATGCGGGGCTCGATCCCAGGACCCTGAGATCATGACCTGAGCCGAAGGCAGAGGCTTAACCCACTGAGCCACCCAGGCTCCTGGTTTTGCACATTCTTATAGTAGCTTGAAAAGGTTTTAGTGGGAAGAGTAGAATTGTGAGGATTGGTGGTTCTAGGATGGTGTACCACATTTAGGCCAGCATTTTGTCTTCCCAGTAATTGAAATGCCCACTTGGTAACTGCAGACTCTCCAAAATTGGCTTTGGTTTGATTAATTTGCGTTTCGATTTTTCAGTGCTGCCAAGTTTAATAGACAGACTGGGAGACGCTAAAGACTCCGTGCGAGAGCAAGACCAGACTCTGCTGCTGAAGATCATGGATCAAGCTGCTAATCCCCAGGTAGTTGGGGGAGGTGCTCTGCTCGGTGGGGGGGGGGGGTCTGCTTGAGATTCTCTTTCTCCCTCTCTGTTTGCAAACCCCTCTCCTAGCACATGCATGCTCTTTCTCTGGCAGGGAGAGATTTAATTAAATCTTAAAAATAGATTTAATTTCTTTTATTTTTTATTTACTTTTAAAATTTACTTACCTCTTTATTTATATACTTTTTATTTTAGAGAGAGAGAGAATGTGCGTGTGGGAGGGGCAGAGGGACACACAGAGAGAGAGAATCTTAAGCAGCTCTATGCCCAGCATGGAGCCCATCTTGGGGCTTGATCTCATGACCTAGATCAAAATCAAGAGTAGGATGCTTTCACTGACTGAGCCACTCAGATGTCCCAAGGTTTAATTTCTTTTAAGCTGATGTGTTTCACATGAAAATTTTCATAACATTTTATCTGTCACTGTCCAACCCTCCCACCCCCATAGAGGATGTTTTAAAAAGTAATAAATAGCAAAGGGTATACGTTGACTAAAATAGTGGGCTTATCATGGGTATCGAGTGCTTGGTTGAATCCATTAGACTCTTGGGCTCATTTGTGTAACTGTCTCAGTTTTTCTGAGAAGAGGTGGTTGTGGTATCTGGGGAGTCAGGAGGCTGGCTAGAGCCCTCACTCCTATCTGCTAGTGAGCTGGGGCTGCTGGCAGATAGATGGACAGAGGGACACAGCCCTGCCTTCCAGGCTCTTGCTCTTTAATGTATAGGTGGGTAGGATGGCAGAGAGATTAGGAAAAGCCATCCAGGGAAGGTAAAACCCAGAACGTCTTCAAAGATGAGCACATGTGTGACTTGTTGCTAAGGCGGGGACAGCTGTCCAGACCAGAAGAGCAGTAGCACTGTGTGCTCTCTGGCAGATGACCCAAGCCTTGCTTTTTCTTACTTTCCTCACCCATGAAATGGGAATGGTTACACCTTTCTTTTGGAACTGTTGACATTACTAAATGCAATTATATAAAGGAATGTGTTTGGAAAAACTCTAACTTGATACAGAAATACAAGTTACCATTTTTCAGTATGCCCTTGAGGGGATGAAATGGATTGGTTGTGGCTGGGGCTGACCTGGCACCTGTAGAGAGGTCCCTCTTCAGTCGTCCGTGTGTTAAGTGAAAGGCTCCTCCTCTTCTCACTGTCCTTTGTCCCCTACAGTATGTGTGGGACCGAATGCTGGGAGGCTTCAAGCACAAGAATTTCCGGACTCGGGAAGGCACGTGCCTCTGCCTTGTTGCCACACTCAATGCGTAAGTCCAGGCGGGGCCGGGGGATTTCCTTGGCCGAGCGTTTTTATTTGTGACTTTGTGTTTCAAAGTGACGATGGATTTCTGGAAACTGCAGAGAAATGTCTGGGGAAGTGCCTTGCACCCTTCCCCCATGGTCCTTTACTCTTTCCATTTTACATGTGTACCATGCACTGATAGCGCCAGGAGAGCAATACTGAGGCAATGCCCATGGCTGACACGGTTTCCTCTGGTGACACACATGCATTGGGTGTGCAGTTCTGTCCTATCCTGTCCTGTGTGTCACTCCAGGGACCCCCCCCCCCAACACACACCGTGAGGTACAGACCTATGCAGCATACCAGCGTCCCTCATGCCACACCCTGCCCCGCGGCCACTGATCTGCGCTGTGGTTTTATTTTAAGAATGTTATGTAAATGGAATCAAACAGAATGTGAGCTTCTGAGATTAACTTCTTTCATTCAGCGTAATTTCTTTGGGGTTGTACATGTGGGCATTGCCTGAACGGTATTTGATGTCTTCTTACCGCCGAGGAGAATTCCGTGGTACAAACCTTTGAGTCTCCATTCATCTGTTGCAGGATGTTCAAATAGTTTCTCGTTTCTGGCTGCTACAAGCAGAGCTGCTGCGAACGCGTACCTATGTGTTCCTGCAGCAGCATAAGCTTGCATTTCTCTTGGGTTGGTGCTCAAGAGTGCCGCTGTGGGGTCCTCTGGTAGCTTTAATTTTAACGAAACTACTGAACTGTTTTCCAGAGTTGTCTGTACTGTTTTACATTCCCACCAGCAGTATATGAATAATTCCGTTTTTTCAGATTCTTGTTAGCACTGAGTGTTCTTTTCTTTTTTTCCTTTTAGTCATTTTGATGGGTATGTAGTGGTATCTCTTTGTGGTCTACATTTGGTCATGACCCAAGCCGAAGGCAGAGGCTTAACCCACCAAGCTACCCAGGCCCCCGAGAGAGGAGTTTTTAAAATAGAAAAATTACAAGTCACTTTTTCTGATTATAAAAGTGATACTGTATATGTCAGAAAATTTACATCTGGAAGAAATAACGATCTGGGATATTTCTACCACCTTCACACAATCATGGTTAACTTGTTGTGTGTTTTTAGTTCAACCTGTAAAGTTATATTACTTCAAAGACAGAACTAGGATAATATTTATGTCACCTTATAAATTGTTCCGCTCGGTATGTTAGCCTTTTTAGTACCATTAAATTTCCCCAGGTTTGTATCTTAAAAATGTTCTAGTTTTGATCACAGTGGTTTCACTTCTGAGAATGTATCCTAAGAAGTCATCAGATTAACAGAGAGAATGGCATTCACAAGGGCTATTTGTGCTGGCATTTATGATGGTGAAAGTGGTCGGTGACTTCCTGCTGTCCCGCAGGGCAAGGTTTTGCTGGAACCCTCTGTGGCCGCTGTCAGGGTCTTCCCACTGAGCCTCATCTATGCTCAGGTGGAGAGTTAAGTGAGGAGGACCCTCACGGGACTTGCCGTTTAGTTGATAACACTGAGCTGGGCAAAATAGGAACTGCTGTGTGACAGAATAATGATGCAGGGGCAGCCATGTGTGAGGCAGGCAGGGCCGCAGGAAAGGCTGGAGCCCTGGCTTGGCATCGCAGGTTGGGAGCCAGAATGGAGAGAGCCCCGAGTGCCAGGGAGAAAGCATGGTCAGCGAGCAGCATGAAAGATTTTGAACTCTGTGCCAGTGGGTGGGGCCTTTGTGGCATGCTTATTTGGGAACTTGGTGGGCAAAAGATGGGAAGGAAGGGGAGCGGAGGTGTGAGGGGGCGAGAAGGCCCTGGAGGTGTGTGTGTGGGGGCATTTCTTTTCCTTTGTTCTCACCAACAGTAAATCACTCCTTTTGTTTTCAGCTCTGGAGCACATACTTTAACACTAAGCAAGATTGTGCCACATATATGTAATTTACTTGGAGATCCAAACAGCCAGGTGAGTATATTTTAGTGAGAAAGAAGAATATTGGTTATAGACCCTTAAGATGCATTCTGGTGTTCTGTGTGTATCTAATAGGTGGGTGGGACTCTATTCCTGTTTATAGTGCTCAGATAATTGTTCCAAGTAATGAACACTAATGCCCTTTAGCACTGGTGAATATGGTGGTCACGCCACCCTGTTCTCTATATGGCTGAGGCCTTGTTATCCTTTAAAGTGATATCACCCAGACCAGCCTCTGAGATACCGTCCCTCTAGTCACTCACTCTCCAGCCAAAAGGGGTAGCCTTGGGGAAAAGTAATCAATGCCGATTACAGTCAGTCAGGCTTTGCCTCTTGGGGTCCGGGGATTGATTGGAAGGGGCCTAAGGGACCTGTTCTGAGGGGATGGAGACTTCCCCTATTTTGTTCGGGTGCTGTATAATACGACGGTGTATGAAATTCCTTGAATCCTAATGAGGCACGGATGGTATTTTATGTAGATCTTAGGTAGATCCAGAGACCAAACACCGAAGCACCACTCCCTTAATGTAAGCGTAGAAGAGTCGGTAATTCGTGGGCAGTCACCAGGCAGGTCACAGAACTTTCCAAGCTTGGGCCTTAGAAGTGCCGGTTCTCCCACGGGTTCAGTTCTGTTTATCACTGAGGGCCATTTTTATTATGATAATTAGCTCATATGAACTCATAAGAAAAATACCTCATTAGATAAAGGGGCCAAAAATTGGAACAGTAACTTACCAAAGAAACACACGTGGTATGCAGGCATCTCATTTTAAACCCTGACTGATCATGGCTGACATGTCCCCACAGAGGTTGTGCTAGCTTGCTTCCACCTTCTCCGGCTCCCTGGCTCCCGGGTCCCTGTGGCTCTGGGCCCCTCTGGCTCTTGTCCTTCCTTCTTCCTCGGCTTTGCCCTTTCTTATCCCTGCTGCTGCTTTTCCCGTCCCCAGCCCCTCTGTGCACTGTCTGTGGGTTCTCCGGGTCTCTTTTGATCTCATTTGCTTTCCTCTTGCCATCCACTCCTTTACCCAGCCTTCATTGAAAGTATAGGATACAGGGGGAAGTAGAATTTTGAGATGTTTCAATTTACTGAATCACGCTTTTATGTTTCAATGTTAATTTAAAAAGAAACAATTTTTAAAAAAAATTCTAAGTTACCAAGTGGGTTGTTTTGCTTTTCTCCCTTTTTGGTCTTGTTTCCATTTTTGTTTTCTGTGGAAGAAAAAAAATCCCTTATTGAGGTTACACATTAGGTGATTGCTGCTATCACATGGTATCCTTAAGTCCAACGGGAAAGCCAGCCTGGCTAGCTGAATGAAGTTCTTGTTCCTAACTCAGGTGCTGTCACGGGCCACTTGGGTGATGTGACTCCACGCGGTGGGCCCCTGGGACCCTGAGCATTGGCATGCAGTGAGGTGGGTGCTCGGTGGGCACCCTTGGGCAGTCTGTTGCGGACAGAGCCGGAGTACCCCAGACTGTGCACTCAGATGGTCATCCATCGAACCCCACCTGCCTTAGGAAGGTTTATTTGCACCCGTATACACACACAAACTGACACACGCAGTCCACGTCTCCCAGAGCCCTCCAGCCAGGAAAGTACCACCTGCTTCTCTGCTGCTAATGCACGGAATCATTCCTCCTCTTGGGCTGTGTGTATATGTTGCACGTGCCTGTGCTCTTGCCTTTCCTTTAATCTTTCCTGCTGTGCGCCCCAGCAGGTGGCTAGCCTCCTCTATATCCTAGTTAACAGCTGTCCTTCGCGGAGGCCACAGATCTGTAGAGCATTCAACTTGGGCCCACCAGGTAGCGTTTAATGTACTGGGGCTCTTGTGTACTCCCAGTGGCCTGAAATGTTGGGGTACCTTTTTAATGCTGAGCCGTGGGTGGGCGGAAGCAGTGTAGGGCCCGCGTGGCTGTGTTAGTGAGCGCCGCCGTGCTGCCTTCAGCCTGAGTGAGCTGCTTTTACAGAACGTCCCTTGGCAGTTGGAGTGTAGTACTTGTAGACCGAAGAAAATGAAGAAAATGTGTTCTGCCCTATTTCCTGAATCGAGGGTGCTCTAGACCCTCAAATGCTGTCTGACCCGATAGCTTTGGAGCCTGAGGAATGATGATTTTGAAGGCTAAGGAGATTGGTTCAGAAGATGTAGATATACTCCTTCCACTAGTCGCATGCGGAGTGTTTTATACATGCAATACATAGGTTCCACACTGCTGGCCTGAAACCCGATCGCAGCGTCATGTGTGGGCGCGTGCGTCTGCACAGCATTTTAACTTTATGTTTAAGAGTTTTGGTGTTCTAAATCAAAAGACAACTGACAGAATGGGAGAAGATATTTGCAAACGACATATCAGATAAAGGACTAGTGTCCAGAATCTGTAAAGAGCTTAGCAAACTCAACACCCAAAGAACAAATAATCCAATCAAGAAATGGGCAGAGGACATGAACAGACATTTCTGCAAAGAAGACGTCCAGATGGCCAACAGACACATGAAAAAGTGCTCCATATCACTCGGCATCAGGGAAATACAAATCAAAACCACAATGCGATATCACCTCACACCAGTCAGAATGGCTAAAATCAACAAGTCAGGAAATGACAGATGCTGGCGAGGATGCGGAGAAAGGGGAACCCTCCTACACTGTTGGTGGGAATGCAAGCTGGTGCAACCTCTCTGGAAAACAGCATGGAGGTTCCTCAAAATGTTGAAAATAGAACTGCCCTATGACCCAGCAATTGCACTATTGGGTATTTACCCTAAAGATACAAACGTAGTGATCCAAAGGGGCACGTGTACTCGAATGTTTATAGCAGCAATGTCCACAATAGCCAAACTATGGAAAGAACCTAGATGTCCATCAACAGATAAATGGATCAAGAAGATGTGGTATATATACACAATGGAATACTATGCAGCCATCAAAAGAAATGAAATCTTGCCATTTGCGACAACATGGATGGAACTAGAGCGTATCATGCTTAGCGAAATAAGTCAGGCGGAGAAAGACAACTATCATATGATCTCCCTGATATGAGGAAGTGGTGTTGCAACATGGGGGCTTAAGTGGGTACGAGAAGAATAAATGAAGGAAGATGGGATTGGGAGGGAGACAAACCATAAGTGACTCTTAATCTCACAAAACAAACTGAGGGTTGCTGGGGGGAGGGGGTTTGGGAGAAGGGGGTGGTATTATGGACATTGGGGAGGGTATGTGCTTTGGTGAGTGCTGTGAAGTGTGTAAACCTGGTGATTCACAGACCTGTACCACTGGGGATAAAAATACATGTTTATAAAAAATTATATTAAAAAAAAAATTCTGTCACCATGCTGGGAAGTGAGAGGACATATGGACAAGATTTTAAAGATTTAAGTCATTTTGCAGATGTCAACAGGTAATTTGCCTTTATATTGGACAATTATTTTTAGTCCATAAACCACTGATACAGGAAAATGGTACCAAAATTATGGCCTTTCTGCAGAAATTAAACAGTGTATCTTTGTAAGAAATACTCAAACATGAAACATCATTTGGATTCAACTAAATATCATAAATATTATAATTTGTATATGTTAAAAACAGACATTTTCACATGGATCAACTTTTTTTTCAAGATTTCATTTGTTTATTTGAGAGGGAAAGAGAGGGAGAGAGTGTGGGCACACAAGTGGGATGGAGCAGGGGTAGGGGCAGAGGGAGAGGGACAAGTCAACTCCCCACTGAGCAGGGATCCAAATTCTGGGCTTGGTCCCAGGACCCTGAAATCCCACCTGAGCTGAATGCAGCCACTTTAACAGAGTGAGCCACCCAGGCACCTCTTCATGTGGATTGTCTTAGGTCATCTTCACAAGGACCTTGTGGAGCAATTATTTCAATTTTAAAGATAAGCAGATTAGACTTAGAGAGTTAGAGAGTCTAAGGAACTTGTTCAGAATCTCAGCTACTTGATGGTCAATGTGAACCTTAACTGAGCTCTTCTACCCCCAAATATTGTGATTTTCCCACTACCTACACCAACTGAAGTAATTAATAGCCTCATTTGGACATCTCAATAAATGTCTTATCTCTTCAGTAAACATCTACAAGATTTCTACTATTTCTGACATCTCTGCATTACATTGTGGAGATTGAAGAGTTACCTTGACTGATCTCAAGTAAATTTTGTTCTTCTGTATGTTGTTTAATATGTTGTTTTTCTATGGCTGCTTTCAAAACTCTCAAATGAAGCATACATTTGACTGTATGTGTGTAGATGTTATTTTCCTTGCACTTACTATGCTTATGTTCTAATGAGCTTGAATTTGTACATTTATGTTTTTTTACCAAATTTGAGAAACAAGCCACATTTTTTAATCCATTTATTCTGTCCCTTTGTTTTTTTTTCCTCTCCTGGTACAATCACTGCATATATGTTAGGCCATCTTCAATTGTTGCACCTTTTCTGAGTCTGTTCATTTTTTGCATTTAATTCTCTCTTATCTAATTTATTATTTATCTGTCTTAAAGTTTATTTACTTTATCCTCGATATGTTGTTAATCCTGTCAGGTGAAATTTTTATTTCAGATTGTATTTTCCACTTTTTAATTTCTTTTTTATTCTTATAGCTTCTATTCCTTTGCTGAGATTTGTCTTTTTATTCATCATCAATGTATTTCCATATCCATGAAGATAATTATAGTAGCTTGTTTAAAATCTGTTCTGATGCCAACATCTTGATCCATCTCTACTTTTGTCTTTGCTGATTGTTTTTTTCTTTGAGTGTGGCATTTTTCCATTTCATTGGAATTTGTGTAATTTGGATTTGTGTTCTGGGTATGAATTATATATTGTAGAGATTCTGGATTAGGTTAATATACTTTCAAAGAATGTTGTTGTTGTTGTTTTTGAGTGTGCAGTTTGACAGAACTCAAACTACATTTTTTTTCCATGTGATGCATGGCAAGTTCGCCAAATATTTAGGCATAATGTGATGTTTCTACCTTATCTCTCTTTTTAGAAATCCTGCCCTCACTCTACTCTGAACCCTCTTAATTTTTCAGCTGTGTAGTTGTCCCAGACTCTGCTCTTCTTGGTTCATCAGTCTATTAAAAAAGTTTTATCACATCCATATTGTAGTTGCACAACATTGCACTAATATTGGTGCTGTCTGTCCTCAGGCTCTGAGTGGTGAAACTAGGAAGCTTACCTAGGATTTTTCTCTTCTAGCAAGTGTTGACTTACCTGTGACATATGTCTGCTTTGCTCAGTCTTCAGTGACCTTAGATAATTGCTTTTCTTTACACATTACACTGTAGTTTATGGAATCATATAACATCTGGTGTTTGTACCTGGCTTCTTTTACTTAGCATAATGCTTTAAAATTAATTTGCAATGTTGTATATATAAGAGATTATTCCCTTATGTTCATATTCTTTTACTATTGAGTAGTATTTTGTTGTGTGAATATGCCACAATGTGTTACTCCATTAACTATTTAATGAACACTTGGGTTGTTTTTAGTTTGGGCTATTCTGAATAAAGTTCTTTAAAAATTCAAATAGAAAAAAAAAAAAGAGTTTTGGTGTTCTTATATTTGAAAGATTCGTATTCCTGATTTCTCTTGAAAGATTACATATGGCCAAACCATACCTACATTGCTCCCAGGCTGGGTGATGGTGGCCTGTTTGCCCGACCCCCTCCATTTTCCCTCTTCTCTCTGCCAGCAGGGTCCTCTGCCAGAGTCATTTGTCACTGTATACCAGTTACCAGGTTCCCGCCTGGGCCATTGAGGCACTTTAGTTTGGCATCTACTAGTCACTTAGATACTTGTGGAATGAATTTGTTGTTTTTTTTCTAGCCCTCCAAGCAGCCCTCAGCTCACAGAGGAGAAAGTGGAGACTAAAATAGTTTATATATTGGATCTGGGATTACACAGTTTCTAAAGGGCCAAGGAGGTACTCAGCTGTGCTTTGATTCTAAGGCTGGTCATTTTCCCACTAAATCTCTTAAACTGATGATGGTCCAGACTTTCTGAGTAGGACAGGATGTTGCTTGCTCATTCAGGTGATGGGCTCTGAGCAGGTATCATTCATTAGAAAGCAGGCTGAGTCATTTTCAGGAGACAGTGGCATTAACAGCTTGTATAGTAAATCCATGTTTCTGTATAAAAATGGTGCCTAAATTCAGAAGGTCTTTCTTTTCCCAAGTAAACTGATAATCTATTAGTTGGCTTGGGCCACCATAGCAAAATTCTATAGACCAGTGGCTTGAACAGAAATACATTTCTCACAGTTCTGAAGCCTGGTAGTTTGGGATCAGGGTGCCAGCATTGTCTGGTTCTGGACGTGGGGGGAAGGGTCTCTTCCTGGTCTGCAGACTGCTCCCTCCCTGTGTGCTCGCATAACTTCTCTGTGCCCGTGTGGAGAATGGAGCCAGCTTGTGGGTGTCTTTTGTTGAAGGACACCAAACCTGTTGGGTCAGGGCCCTATTCTTATGACTTTGTTTAACCTCAGTTATGTGCTTATAGGTCCTATCTCTAAGTACAGTCGTGCTGGGGGATTAGGACTTCAATATACATATTGGGGGTGGGAATGCAAACAGTCTGTACCATAACATTTGCCCTTTTCCACCATCGGGGAAAAATGGTCTGTGAAGTTAACTGTTGTATAACCTGTAATACTGTTAAATCAGGAGTAGCCGGCGGTATTGAGAATTGTAAATTGTGTCCCTACTTCCTTCCTCTGCCTTTTATTCTCTGTTATTTTGATGTCATTGCTTGAGACCAAACACAAACGCATGTTGCTCCCCTCTCTTTGTCTACTGAAGTAAGTACCCTTTCCCCCTCCTCCCCAACCTTCACAGGCTGGCCTTGGTTCCAGGGTATACTGGAAAGTTGTCCCCCCTCACCCCACTGTGTGTTTATTGGCAAACTTTTAAACCTGTGGAAAAATACTAGGACTAATAGTAATACCTGTATTTACCAGTTAACATTTTTGTCACATTTGTTTTCTTTCTCCCTGTATGTATACACATACCCACACATAGAAACGCACTTTTTTTTTCTCCCTGAACCATGATATTTTTGCTCTGACCTGATGTTTTTGCTCTGAGATACATCTGTTTATATCTCTCAATAACAAGGATATTTTCTTATAGAATTACATGTTATTTTCATATCTAAGAAATTCAATATTGCTAAAAATGGTAACATTTGATGTACAGTCCGTATTCAGATTTCCCTGTTTTTGTTTGTTTTAAATCTGTTCTGTTTCTTAAGCCTTTTTTTTTGCTGCTTTCTTATCTTAGTTCGTATTTGTGTTTTTCCGACTACTTACTCGCTCTTCCTGAAGCACATGCCATGTGTCTCTGCTTTCATGCCTTTGCGCACAGGCTGTACCTTGTTTGGAACCTGTCTCATTCCATCTTTATTTGGTAAAATGCTGTCCCTTAAGCACATTTTAAGTGGTTCCTTCCTCTTTCAGAGAATGTTTCTTGCTATCATCTAGTATATTTGCTCCCTTCTCTAAACTGTGTGAGTTCTTTGCACTTCTGTATGATCTATATTATATCCTGCTCTGTATTAAATGAAGAATTTGTGGACTACCACTCCCCTCCCTCCCCTCCACCAAGCCCCTTTTAGGACCATTAGCTTCTTGAATACAGGGCTCTATGTATAATGGCTTTTACTACCTATTTTTTTGCTCTCTAAGTATTTTATTGAGTTCAATCTAGAAAGCTTTTTACATGGAGTTTTGTTTTTAGTATATAATTCATTTATTTGTAGTATTTTCTGTTTTGGGAAAGTGATCTGAAAATTCTGGATTCCTGACATCCTCTGAAAAAATTGAAAGCACTAAGGGATGTGGACTTTAACACATGTACAGGGAGGGGCTTGAATTTCCCCTTTGGAATTGTACCAGCATCATGGCTTTGTCTAGTCAAACATCTATAAGGGATTGTATCACAGTTGCACTGGCAGATTGGTGATAAACTTGGGGTGGCGTACAGCCTGTTGTGCCCCAGCAGGAAGCGCTGTGGACTGACACAGAGCAGCTGTAAGATCTCTTCTTTTACATCTAGGTTCGAGACGCAGCAATAAACAGCTTAGTGGAGATTTACAGACACGTGGGAGAACGTGTGAGGGCAGACCTCAGTAAGAAAGGATTGCCGCAGTCCCGGTGAGTTCAGACTGTCTTCCTTCCTTCTGCTCTTCTCATCTTCTTTCTTCCGTTAACCGCCTGGTTTGCATTACTTAATTTACAGTGGTGATTATATTCAAAGAATCTGTGGTCAGAGGATTGGTGGTTGGAGGCCTTATTCAGGCCCATTCCACTTACTCAAAAGGAGGACTGTCACCCAGACATCTAGCCGCATCTCATGCCATGTATTGATTCTAGAAGCGTGTTTAAAATGGAAAGGTATTGAACAATTTGAGCATTTTTTGGCTTGTGTAGTTATATCTTGTTTGCAGCAAGTACCAAGTGCAGTAGGTGCTTTAAATATATTTGTTTGAATTAATGAAGCCTTTCCAGAATGAGCCTGGATAGAAATAAAGAAGTAATAATTCTGGAAAGCATCTTTGAAAAAGTAATTTTCTGCCAGTCTCAATTCATAGAGCCAGTGCAAGGGCATCCGCATCTCATCAGATCCAAGACCAAGTGAGTTCACGGATGTCTCTGTTGTAGTCAGCGTTTTAAAAAAATAATGAAAACTGGATATTTATAATTTTAACCTTGGTGGGGGAATCTTAGACCCTTTGTGCTCTGCCCCATTCCTTTAAGGGAGAGAGTAATATGCTAGTCCTGGGGAGCTACACGTGGCCTGGGCTTCTGGAGCAGCTTGTCTGAGCCCATCACTGTGTCCGGGAGGTAGAAGGACCCATGAAGTGACTTGGGAGAGCACACAGTAAGAGTCAGAGCTCAGAGGGTAGCCCTGTTCTTTTGACTCCCCTTTTAATTTTCTCTACCCCCATTTCACAAGAGTTTACAGAATATTGGGAGTCTAAATATGGGTTGGGATTTTGAAATATACTGGAGTCCTCTATCTTGATGTTTCTTAATTACCTATGATGGAAGCAGGCCCTTTACCCTAAAGTAAGGGTTCTGTGAGCAGGCAGCTGGGGCTTTACTCACTGTTGTTGAGAGTCCTGTCTCCCGGGTTGCTCTCACGATGGCCCCTGAGCTATGTGCAAGATTATTAGGTGGGGATAAAACTGTTTTCATGTTTTTTATAACAGGTAATCTGTGAGAATAGACTTATTTTGTTCCTGTGTTTTATGAACCTCAGATTTCTTGTCTTTGAGTATATGGGGGAATGCATAGGAGAAAGACAAACTTAAAGACAAAAACCCTACATAGTGTCCTAGGGAAAATTGGAGGGCCCAGGTGAGCAGGGACGGCAGGACTGGCGGGAGAGGGCTGTTTACTCATGATGTCAGTGTCATCATTGGGAAGACAGGCTATGAGCAGTGAAGCCCTTTCCTGCTGGGGGTGGGGGCTTCACCAGGCTGGGTAGCTCCCAGTGGCTCCAGGCTATGAGCAGACCATCTCACCTAGTGGGACATCTGTGTTCTTTCTGAAGGCTTCTATAGCAAGCCCATACTCCTGGGAGGTGACATGGTGACACGGAGGTCTGGAGAGATGAGTGCTCAGAGGAAACTGCTATCCTTAGGGGAGGCTGGCTTGCAATGCTGCCCCTGGGCTGGCGGCTGAAAGCTTTGATCTGGGGGGACTTCCCATTCCCAAAGAGTGGGCAAGAGTGGCTCACGGTGCCCTGGCAGTGTGTGTTACACTGATCATCTACTTTCCTTTGGGTAGTCTGGCATGTTGCTAAGTGCTACTTCAGGGAGTGTCTGCATGACCAGCCCCAGCAGAGCCCTGGAAGATAGCACGGCACACCGTTGTCGTTGTCATAGCCTGTTGCTGGGGATAAGCATGTCTTCTGTGATGCCACTCCACCAGGACGGGCTCTGGGAAGCTTGTGCCTGGTTTCCTGCAAACCTTTCCCCATGTACCTTCTCCCTTTGCTGGTTTCTTGGGAGTGTCCTAAGTATGATAGTGATGGCCATGAGTGTGAATGTGCCCCGAGCCCTGAGTCCTCTCAGCCAGTCATTAAACCTGCGTGTGGACTTGGGGACCCCAACACAGAGGGCAGTTGAGGTCAGGCCCCAGGGGGCAGTTCATGCCAACCCGACCAGGGGCTAGAACCTTCTCATTCAGACTCCCAGTGATTGGTTTTTATACCACCACCCTCCCTTCTTTTTTTTTTTTTTTTAATGAACAGCTGCAGAAGAGTTAGTTTGGTCCTCTGTGAATGGGAATGAGGCTCCTGATCCCTGATGTGACTTAAAATCCTTCCTAAAATTTTTAGACCACATGCAGAGGGTGGTCCTAAGGAAATGGGCCCACATCCTTCTCAGTTGTGGCTGTAAAACTCTGGTTAGACATGGTGCCTGGAGAGGGAGGCTGTTGGTGCTTCAGAGGCATTACTCTGGCGAAAGAGGCCAAAACTTCGTGTTTCTTCGTATTTATTACAAGACACTTAACTAGCACTGTGAGGGTTGGAGCCCCTGGCCGCCACCTTTAGTTTGATTTTGCCAGGGACACATGCGAATGGAATGAGACCTTGGAAGAATTCTGCCGTTGTTTAGAAGATTCACTGTCTGCTGTCTGTGGCTCCAAGTGGCTGATGGGAATACTTGAACATTCTAGACTTTTGTTAGTCATTTATATATATCTGTTTTGCTGTTATGTGAGCATCACAGATTTTCAGCTTAGCAAGATATGCCATAGGACTAATAACATAGTGTGGGATATGCGTGGTGCTTTCTGAAACATGCATTTCATCCTGAAATGAAAATGCTGCCCTCTTAAAAGTTTGTCCACTGAGTGAGTGCTGTGTTTGAGAAGATTAATTCTATCTCTAGGAAATGTGTGATGAATAAAATGCCTTGATAATATCAGCTCAGTGACGTAAGCATTAAGATAAAAAATGTGCCTTGAGGTGCAGCTCCTTTTTCCCTTTCACAGTTGGGGGGAGACCTGTCCTTTCATCTGCTTCACTTGGGAGGAGCTGGAATTTCACTCTGGGCCATGCATTTGGTTGTTGTTTGAGTATTGTCTCTCTGGTAGCTAAAGTAATTTTTTTTTTTTAAGATCTCATTTATTGAGAGAGAAAACGAACAGGGGGAGGGGCAGAGGGACAAGTAGACAAGTAGACAGGGGAGCCTAACACGGGGCTTGCTCCCAGGATCCTGAGATTATGCCCTGAGCTAAAATCAGATGCTTATTAACTGATTGAGCCACTCAGGCTCCTGTCATTCAGAATGGTAAAGCCAGTGCCTCATTGAGTCATTCCAGCTTTCAGTGTTTCCATGGAGAATTCTAAAGCCATTCTGTTTCTTCATCCTATGTAGATAACTTTGATTTTCTTGGTCTGAAACTTAATGATGATGGGTCTTGTCTGAGAGACCATTTTTCTCTATTTGCATGGTACACTTGGAGGGCTTTTCCTTCTGGAACCTCATGTCTTCTGAGTAAGGTACTTAGGAATATGGCTACTGTATTTATAAATATAGGTAGTATGTAAATATAAAACTTATATTTACAAGTATGATAGTTATACTATGACCACTTGAATATTGGGTATTTGATTTAAAAATTTGCCTTTCTTGTTCCAGTTGTATGGTCCCTTTTTATAGTATTCCACTTCTGTTTTTTAAGTAAGAGCCTTCTTGAAATATTTCTATACCATAATTTTCATATTTTTATAATTTACCGTATCTCCTTGAAAATGAACAGTTCAGTTGTTTCTAGTATATTCAGAAAGTTGTGTGGCAGTCATTGCTATCAGTAGAACATTTGAAAAGAATCCCTGTATCCATCAGCAGTCGCTCTCTATTCCTTCTCCCTAGTTCCTGACAACCACTAGTCTACTTTTTATTTCTATGGATTTGCCTGTTTTGGGACATTTCATGGAAATCACACAAACTGTAACTTTTTCTTGACTGCCTTCTTTCACTCACCACAATACCTTCAAAGTTCAACCATATTATACCATGAGTCATTCCTTTGTATTGCTGAATAAAATTCCACTGTGTGTAGATTTCACATTTTGTTTCTCCATTCCTCTGTGGATTGACACTTGCTTCTACTTTTTGGCTATTGTGAATAATGTTGCTGTGAAAGTGGTTGTACAGATCTTTCTTACATTACTTGCATTCAGCTCTTGTGGTTAGATTTCAGAAGTGGAGCTGCTGGATCAAATACACTGCTATGTTTAGTATTTTGAGGAACCACCATTATGTTTTCCACAGCTGTTGCACCGTTTTGCATTCCCACTAGCAGTGCCAACAGTTGTTATTTTGGGTTTTGGATTGTTTTGTTTTATTTTCTTAGTGTTTGGGGATTTCAGTTGCCATCATAATTTATGGAAGCCTAGTTAGAATTATTATCCTTAATTAATTTCAGTATTAAAAACTTTACTCTTACATAGTTCTGTTTTCTCCCCTTGTTTCTTTTTCTGTATGTTTATCTATACATCTTTGTATATTAAGCCCACTAACACATACAGTTTTGTACTTTTATTTCCTAAAGATTTTATTTATTTATTTGACAGAGATCACAAGTAGGCAGAGGCAGGCAGAGAAAGGGGGAAGCAGGCTCCCTGCTGAGCAGAGAGCCTGATGTGAGGCTCAATCCCAGGACACTGGGGTCATGACCTTAGCCTAAGGCAGAGGCTTAACCCACTGAGCCACCTAGGCACCCCAGTTTTACACTTCTTGCTTTATGTAGTTTACTTTTAAGTCATGTAAGATATGAAAAAAGTTAAAAACAAAACATACATTTATATTATTGTATTTACCTAGATTTTATCTTTACCTTTGTAGTTCCTTTTACTGGTGTTTTTATAGTCATGTGGTTTTGGGCTAATGTATTGGCTTCTTTCATTTCAAACTGAAGGGCTTGTCTAATTTTTTATTTATCTAAAAATGTCTTAAATTTTCCTTCATTTTTCCCCCACTCAGAGTCTGCAATTCATTATATTTGGTGGTATGATTTCATGTAAAGACTGAAATATCTTTGGTCCAGAGAAGATTCTCTGCTTCATTATTTTTTTATTTTTAAGATTTTATTTATTTATTTGACAGAGAACACAAGTAGGCAGAGAGGCAGGCAGAGAGAGAGAGAGAGAGAGAGAGAGAGAAGCAGGCTCTGCACTGAGCAGAGAGCCCGATGTGGGGCTCGATCCCAGGACCCTGGGATCATGACCTGGACCGAAGGCAGAGGCTTTAAACCCGCTGAGCCACCCAGACGCCCCTCTCTGCTTCATTTTTGAAGGATAATTTTGTTGGATGTAGAATTCTTGGTTGAGCTTTTTAGGTTTTATTTTATGTGTGTATGTATTTGCTTGCTTATTTTCAAATTATTGAAGTATACTTGGTTGAGATTTCAAATTTCAAGTCCAAATATGTTATCCCAGTGCCACCTGGTCTCCACTGTTTCTTTTCTTTTCTTTTTTTTTTTTTAAGTGAGAAATTAATTATCTCATTGAGGATTTTTTGTATGCAATGAGTGGCTTCTCTCTTGTTGCTTTCTCTTTTTTTAAATTTAAATTCAATTAGCCAACATAGAGTACATCATTAGTTTCAGATGTAGTGTTCACTAATTCATCAGTTGGATATAAGACCCAGTGCTCATTACATTATGTGCCCTCCTTAATGCCCATCGCCCACTTACCCTGATCTCCCACCCACCTTCCCTCCAGCATCCCTCAGTTTCTTTCCCATAGTTAAGAGTCTCTCATGGTTTGTCTCCCTCTCTGATTTCTTCCCGTTTTCCCTCCCTTCTTCTATGATCCTCTGCACTGTTTCTTATATGCCACACATGAGTGAGATCATATGATAATTGTCCTTCTCTGATTGACTTATTTTGCTCAGTATAATACCTTTCAGTTCCATCCATGTTGATGTATGGTAAGATTTCATTCTTTCTGATGGCTTAGTAATATACCGTGCGTGCGTGCGTGCGTGCGTGTGTGTATGTGTGTATGCACATACCACATCTTTATCCATTCATCTGTCAGTGGACATCTGGGCTGTTTCCATAGTTTGGCTATTGTGGACATTGCTGCTATAAACATTGGGGTGCAGGTACCCCTTTGGATCACCACATTTGTCTTTTTGGGGTAAATGCCCAGTAGTGCGATTCCTGGTCATAGGGTAGCTCTATTTTCAACTTTCTGAGGAACCTCCATACTGTTTTTTAGAGTGGTTGCCTCAGCTTGCATTCCCACCAACAGTGTAGGAGGGTTCCCCTTTCTCTGCCTCCCCGCCAACATTTGTTGCTTCCTGACTTGTTTATTGTTGCGTTCAAGATTTTCTCTTTGTCTTTTCTTCCAACAGTTTGTTTCTATTTTGTCTAGGTTAGGATTTCTTTAAGTTTATCCCATTTGACGTTTCTTGAACATGTAGATTAAAATTTTATATAAAATGTGTGAAGTTTTTGGCCATTATTTCACCATGTATTCTGCCTTTTTTCTCTCTTCTGGTAATTCCCATTATATGTATGTTGGTACATTAGTATTATAAGAACATGAACTCTTAGGCTCTGTCCTTTTTTTGTTTCTCAGGGTATTGCCAATTGATTCATCTTCAAGTTTGCAGCTTTTTTCTTCCCCCAGCAAAAATTTGTTGAGCCGTCTTGTGAAATTTTTAAAAAGGTTTTATTTCTTTGGGTAATCTCTATACCAACATGGGGCTTGAACCCACAACCCAGAGATCAAAAGTTGCTTGCTCTACTGACCAAGCCAGCCAGATGCCCTATTTAGTGAATTTCTTTCTTTCTTTCTTCTTTTCTTTTTAAAGATTTTATTTATTTATTTTTGACAGAGAGACATCACAAGTAGGCAGAGAGGCAGGCAGAGAGAGAGAGAGAGAAGCAGTCTCCCCACTGAGCAAAGAGCCGGATGCGGGCCTTGATCCCAGGACCCTGAGATCATGACCTGAGCCGAAGGCAGTGGCTTAATCCGCTGAGCCACACAGGTGCCCCTCTAGTGAATTTCTTATTTCAGTTTTTGTACTTTTCATTTTTAGAATTTCTCTATGATTCTTATTTTTTTCTGTTTCTTCATTGATATTCTCTATTTGGTGATACATTGTTCTTATATTTTCCTTTAATTCTTTAGAAGTAATTTTCTTTAGTTCTTTCAACACATTTATAATAGTTGATTTCAAGTATTCATCTATTCAGTTCAGTGTCTGGGCTTCCTTTAAGGATAGTTTCCATTGACTAATTTTTTTTTTCTCCCTGTATGGGCCATATTTTCTTGTTTTTCACAGGTGTAATTTTTTTATACTTGACTAGTTGAAACTGGTCATTTACAATAATCTGTTGTGACAACTTTGGAAATCCTTTTTACTCTCTCTTCACATGTTGTTGGTGGTGTTTGTTGTTTTTGTTGTTCCTTGTTTAAGTGATTTTCCTGAACTAATTGCATACAGTCTGTATTTTTATCTTTATTTTTTTATGTGTGTGGCTGCTGAAGTCTCTGGTTAACTTAGTGTTCAGCTAATGATTAGACAGAGATTTCCTTGAATGACTGTAACCAGTAAATCTTGTAGCCTTTGGTGAAGGGTTGTCTGTGTATGTTGAGGAATGTTTTCAGTGTTCTGGCAGGCAGTTTTTACATCGCTGCCTTCCCCTTTATTGGCTGCTTGTGCAGAGCCTCAAGGTCAGCCAGGCATGAGACCTTAGTGATTTCTTAGGTGTTTCCTCAAACTTTCTTGCACATATATGTAGCCTTGCAGATTCCCAGGAATATGTCAGATTTTTTCAAAGTTTCCTGCGAAGATATCTTTCTCCATTTTTCTTTGTAAGTTTTTTGGTCAGTGTCTTTGCTCCAGTTTTATCATCTCAGGCAGCTGCCGTGTTAAACAGTTGCTGTGGATTCTTTTTGGTCATGGCTTCAGGGAAAAGAGTCTCAACCATTAAGCATGCTGTGAATCAGGTCAAGTAAAACACTGTGAATGGGGATTCTGGAATATGCCAGAGAGGTAAAATAATTACAGTTCTCTTAGAATGGGGATTTTTATGCTGCTCCCCACTTGTTCAGCTCCTCCCAGTGGCTTTAAGGCTGCTGGTTTTCAAACTGCCGTGATTTGGGCTGTTGATTCTTTAGCTAGTGAGTTGGAGATGGAAATAAGATATAGCAAAACAGTGAAAAGCTTGTTGTCCTTACCAAGATTAGCCATTTTTCTTGAAGAATGCTCCTTGGATTGTTGCAAGTCTTTGTTTTCAGAGCCTGAAAAACTTGATTTTAACGGATTTTTGCCAATGTTTTATTTGCTTCTTTGGAGGAACAGATTTTCAGGGGTCCTTATTCTGTCATTTTGAAGGGCTCCTTCCATGTTAGTTTTTATAATTGCAGTATTTTCTTGATCTGTTTGGAAGTATTATGATATATTTTAAAAACTTCTCATTGCCTCTTCTTTCCTCTGTATTGTGATTTTGGAGTATGTATTTATTCATGTTGGTCTCTTTCACTTTAAAAATTTTGCTCGTGTGTCTTTGAATGCTTGGTTATCTGCTCATATTTAAGAATAGTGGACTAAAAAGTCAATGAAAAGTTCTGAGCGTATGGATGGGTCTTGTTGATTGTGAACAGACTAGTATTTGCTTTTATGAGATTATTTTAATTTTTAAAATTAATTAGTATTTGAGAGAGAGTCATGGGATTAGGAGGGAGAGGGAGAGAGAGAATCTTGAGCAGGCTCCACACCCAGCACAGAGCCAGACATGGGGCTCAATCTCATGACCCCGAGATCATGACCTGAGCTGAAATCGAGAGTCAGACGCCCGGCCAAATGAGCCACTCAGGCGCCCCTAAATTTATAAGATATTCTAGGAAGGAATAATTAGATCTAGATCTTATAGTAAAATAAGTGCCAGTTCGATTGAAGGGTTGAATATAAATTTTGAATTGAGAAAAACCAGGGGAAAATGGTATTGGTTACTTGTCAAAATTTAAATTTGAGATCCAGAGATTTAAAATGAAAAATGAAAAAAAAAAAGTTGGTGCCTTTTGAGAGTAATCCTTAGTTATATATGCAGTGTCTTTGAATGTATAAAACTCACCCTTTAAGGTATGTGCAAATTCGTTGGTCCCAGAGAGGCATTTCATATTGCTGTGTTCGGAGGTAGAGGCAAAGAAGCCACTCCTCAGGAATTCTTTGTTAGTGTTAGACTGTCCTGAAGCCAGCTAACTGGCCTCCTGAGGTGGTAAGCTTCTTAGGGATCCCCTGTATAGACATCGCTGAGCAGAGAATGAGGCAGCTAGTGAGACAGAAGTATGAGTAGAGGGCGAGGCACACCTGCCTGAGGAAATTCTGAATTCAAGTGCAGTACCAAAAGTACTAATCTTTTGTGCATTCTCATACCTAGTTGTTTGGGCCAGCTTGTGGGTAGCTTGTTGTAGGTGTGGGTAATGTGGCCCCAGTGAGGAGACCTTGCCACAGCGAGAGCATCTGCGGACTCTCCCACAGTGGCCACTGAGAATGGTGACTACTCTAACCAACAGTGGGTGAAATTCTTGCCTCTTGCAGGAATTTTAGGAACAACCAAGGTGGGAGGGCTGCCTTGTTCCTAACTTGCAAACTTGCAGGCCTGCTCACATCAGAGGGTGTAGTTGTGACACAATAAAGTGGGAAATTGGTCAGGGCATATGCCCTGGCAACCTGTGTAGTGACATTATTCACACGCTTTGTAAGCCACTGGAGATCTTTGGTGCTTTTAAGAGGGAAGGTGATGGAAACATCATAAGAATTTGATTCTGGGGCATTTTTTCCAGATCTTTTAGTAACCTCTGGATTTGAAAGTGAGTTTTACTCCTATCTGGTCCTGAGATGACAAAGAAGATTTTTGTAATTCAGTGCCAACTTTGATTCATTGGTAGTGGCTGCCTGGAGTGGCTTTGAGAAGGATTTTGAGGCTCCATCTGGGCTTTAGATGGACAGATGGGCAAAAAAGCTTGATATCTGCCATGGAATGGGAATGGGGGGAAGGCAGTATTTCAGGCTCCTTTATCCCCCTCACTTTATGTCCCCTTGCTGATGTGTAATTTTGGCTCCCCTCTTACTTAGAATGTGACATTCTAAGAAGAAAAGAATGAAGTAGAAGCTTTAGAAGTTAAGAACGTTACACACTTATCCTCTGGCCAGCTCGGTGCTGGACTCAGTGAATGAACTGTGGATGAATGGAGGCCAGGATGTACCTAGTTTCCATAGTGAGGACAGGAACAGGATTCACGCAGGGATGTAATGCTCCTGCATTACATGGTATTTGATGAATACAGAACACCAGAAGTATATAGTTCCCATCCCTATCCCGAAGGAGAATCCGTTGTAGTTGTGAAGAAAAGACAAACATGTTTGAACTAATTACAGCTTGTCTGACAGGACAGCTTGTAAGCAAGTACTAAAATTTTTAGTCTGGTCCTGGAAATGGGTGGTGTGGGTCTGAACGCAGAAGTACATTGCTTTGGACTCTCATCCTTCACTCTTACTCCAGCGTGTCTGTGTTTTGCTTCAGAAAGCCTCGTTTTTTTCTTGACTTCTACCAGGCAAGATTAGCACCGCTGCACCCCATCCTACTCCCAGTTTTTCTCTCATTACTGGTGTCAGTAGGATGGAATGTTTTGACTGGTTAAGGAGTTTTGTTTCAATTTCAGTGTCAAGGTGACATTGATCCATTAACAGAAAATAAATGTAGATTTTTTTTCAGCTAAAGAATCTAGTCACAGTGCTTGTTTCTGGAGAAATTATTTAGAGCATTTTTTAAATTAAGCATAAGTCACAGGAAAGCCTTTATTTTGTAATGTCAGTGGATTCTGAAGATCTTTATTCTAAGTGATCACCAGTCTGTGCTTAGACAGAAATAGGAGAAACATATGCTTTTCATAATGTATACATTTTGTGTAGAGTGGTCAGTCCATTTAATACAGTGCCTGAGATCATGAGCTCTGGATTCTTACTCTCAGGGCTGCCTTCTCCACCTGAACTCACCATGTTAGCCAGAGTAAGTTTTCTGGTTTCCTCATCTGTGAAATGGAGATGATAATAATCTCGCATATGGCTATTGTAAGGATTGAGATTTTTCAGAGAGAGTCCTAAGCCAGTGCTTAGTCTATAATAAGTGCTCGATTATTGTTGGATGTTATTAATGTTATTAATGTAGTTACTGTTTTTGTTATTAGGTGGGTTTGTATCCTTGATTTTTTTTTTTAAAGATTTTATTTATTTATTTGACAGAGAGAGATCACAAGTAGACAGAGAGGCAAGCAGAGAGAGAGAGAGAGAGAGAGAGAGAGAGAAGGAAGCAGGCTCCCTGTTGAGCAGAGAGCCTGATGCGGGACTCGATCCCAGGACCCTGAGATCATGACCTGAGCCAAAGGCAGTGGCTTAACCCATTGAGCCACCCAGGCGCCCCTGTATCCTTGATTTTTTGTGGGGGTGTGACTCAACTTCATATTAGTGTTTTAACATAATTGGCTATAAATGGTGACAGTTAATAGTTTCTATATATACAAGTATATATTTTTTTCCCTACAGGTTGAATGTAATTTTTACAAAATTTGATGAAGTCCAAAAATCTGGAAACATGATACAGTCAGCAAACGGTAAGTAGAAAAAGCAGTCTTTCTATTTTTGCCTTTTCAGTTTTAGGTCAGTAATATGCTAGGTCTGAACAGCTGAATTTGATATCTTGAGGACAGTGTCTAGGTCTGAAGTCTTACCTCCATGTACCCACTTTCCCAGGCTAGAAACTGTGGTGGTGTTGCCAACCTTCTTTTGGAGCGCACACTGAACTCAGGAGCTTGGAGTCCTGGGCGATTCTGACTATAGCTGCCGCTCTGCTCCTAGTGCAAGTCCTTGTAGTCTTTTACCTGTGCTCTCACAGTGTCCTTCTGACCAGCGTCCTTGCTGTTATTCTTCCCAAGCACCTATGGGCTGTTTTTCATACAACAATCAGAATAGTCCTTCCTTTTTTATTACTCTTAAGTAAAAAAAATTTTTAAGTAGGTTCCACACCCAATGTGGAACTTGAACTCACGACCCTGGGATTGAGTCTCATGTTCTGTCCACTGCACCAGCCAGGCACCCCTCAAGTAGTCCTTTTCGGATATAACTGCTATGATGTTAATCCCTGGTTCAGAATCCTCCCGGGGTTTTCATCACATGGAGACTGCGGCTCAATGGCTCATCCTGGCCCACCAGGCCCTGCACATGCTCTGATGTTGACCACCATTCTCATGTCATCTGGTGTTCTTCCCCAGAGTTCTCTTGGCTCCCGTCCTGTTGACCTCCTTGCTAATTTTGAACATTCCAAGCTTCTGCTTCAGGGCCTCAGCGCTTACAATTCTTTCTGCTTGAAACATTTGTCCTCGGGGGTCTCTGTGGCCCTCCTCCTCCTCCTCATTCCACCGAGACCTCAGCTGCACACACACTGTATTACCAAGGCCAGCCAGGATAGCATGTCCGATGTTCTGAGGGAACTCTGTGCCTACATTCTGTTTAATGTTCTTCTTACTGCGTATCACTGCAAAATAGTTTGTTTGTTCATGGGGGTGAGGACATTGTATTATTCCCTTCTTTATCCTGAGCGCCTCAAGAGTCCCTGGCATGTGGTATAGGTATGCAGTAAATATTGTCAAATAAATAAACAGAATAGTGGCTGAGACTTGAATTGTGACTTAATGTTTCTGGTACTTATATTTATTTTACTGTACTTTGTGATGATGGTTGAGGACAAGTGGTTATTTCTTGTGATTCCAGAAGGTGAAGAAAAGGCAAGTGAATTTGATGCATAACTGTGAATGAATGTATGAGTAAAGTCCTCACAAAGCAGTTGCCACCAAGAACTTTTTCTAACTTTGTTTTTTGTTTTTGTTTTTCTTTAAGATTTTATTTATTTGACAGAGATCACAAGGAGGCAGAGAGGCAGGCAGAGAGAGAAGGGGAAGCAGGCTTCCTGCTGAGACCCCCCCCACCCCGCTCCCCTAATGCTGGGCTCGATCCCAGGTTTCTGAGATCATGAACTGAGCCGAAGTCAGAGGCTTAACCCACTGAGCCACCCAGGCACCCCTTTTTCTAACTTTTGGATACCTCATTGCATCATAGCAATTTCTGAATTGCTAGGGATCTTAGATCACAGCATAGCTGTCAAATTTTGAAAACTTGAAGTCATAATAAAAGGTTGTCTCTTGGGGGAATGTCGCTGCTACTACATAGGGACGGAGCAGGGAACAGGATGTAGATCCTTAAGTCCTCCTCTGCTGTGTACCTGTCATTACCACTAAGGAATTTGTCTGTATATTATGTTTCTTAGAGACTGATTAAAGAGTTCTACACATGCTTTCACTAATCCCCCCTTATTTCTCTTCCATATGTTTATAAAAACAATACTAAAAGGGCAGAAAAAGAGTAGAGTAATTCTGCTATCACCAGTAAATCAGTGTTCATTTTTTCATACTCACTTAAAAACCATTGGTCTGTCACTGTATAATTTGTATATAATTTTATCATGGCATAACTTCTGTACATTGCCTCCTACTTTTTTTTAAAGGATTTTATTATTATTTTTTTTAAAGATTGTTCATTTATTTTTATTTATTTTTTTTTTTTAAGATTTTATTTATTTATTTGTAAGAGAGAGTGAGAGCAAGCACAGGCAGACAGAGTGGAAGGCAGAGTCAGAGGGAGAAGCAGGCTCCCTGCGGAGCAAGGAGCCCGATGTGGGACTCGATCCCAGGACGCTGGGATCATGACCTGAGCCGAAGGCAGCTGCTTAACCAACTGAGCCACCCAGGCGTCCCAAGATTGTTCATTTATTTATTTATCTGACAGAGATTACAAGTAGGCAGAGAGGCAGGCAGAGAGAGAGAGAGCAGAGAGCCCGATGTGGGGCTCGATCCCAGGACCCTGGGATCATGACCTGAGCTGAAGGCAGAGGCTTTAACCCACTGAGCGACCCAGGTGCCCCTAAGATTTTATTTTTAAGTCATGTCTGTATCCAACATGAACATGGAATTCGATCTTAAAAGCTTGAGATCGAGTAACACACTCTAGTGCCTGAGCCAGCCAGGTGCCCCCTACTTGTATACATGCTTTTGTATGTGCTTTCCAATGCATTCCTGGTAGAGTTAGAACCAGAATCCTGGCCATGGGGGACTTACGCTCCTGTGGTGAGCGGTGTTGATGGCGTACATGGGCAGGGCTGCCCAGCGAGTTGCCAGACATGAGCTTTTAATTCTGTGTGTGTGTGTGAATTTGTGTAATTGGTGTGGTTTCCCAGTTTAAACCTTGGTACTTGTTGGTACCATGATAAAAAGTACTAGGTAAAGAGGTAGTGGTGGTGGCTGAAAAGTGAGTTTGTGCTTTAATAGCCTGTGTTATAAATCATAACTGTGAAACAGAATCTCATTATAATACTGGCACTAGGGAGGAGAAACACACCCATGCTGGAGGCCTTACCCAGTAGAGCCTTTGTATACTCTATGAGTTTTAATGAACACGACACACATGATTCACTCGAGCACTAAAATCCTGTGGCTTTGGGTGTGTCACAACAACATTTCATTCTAAATTTTCCATGTGTTGTAAATATTGTCCCTGCATATCCATATATGTATGTGTATGTGGTAAAGGGGTAGGATTGAGAATGAAGACAGTTCTTTCAGGCATCTGTGTTAAAAATAGCAGATGGCAAGGAAATCTTGAATTAAGAATTACTGGAGGCCTTTAAAATTTCAGCTTTTTGCTGTCCGTATGTAGTATTACTTTTTAATTGTTGGAACCAAAACAGATTCACGTAAAAGAGTATGTATTAAGATTTTAGAGTTCTTTAAACCGCTGAGCCACCCAGGCACCCCAAGATTTTAGAATTCTTAATCCAGATAAGTTTGGTCTCTCTATGCTTACTTTGAGAGACTGGTAAGATGTCCAGCAGCTGTCAAATGAAAACCACCTAATCTGCTTTGCTCAAGTCAGTGAACATTTAGATAGCATAGAGAAACCGCATTTGGAAAATAATAAAACCCTCCTCTAATTTTTGTGTTTTTTTGGTTCACTGACTCCCAGTTTTTGAACCCTGCACGTCAGACCACTGACTGCTCTACTTCTCAGCTCTCCACGCTCTGCCGTCTTCAGTTTGCTGCTTATATAGGTACACTGTGATCTCTCTGAAATTTCCCGTTAGTTCCTGGAGTTGTCGTAGGTTTCTTGGCATTTTCTGCATAGACAAATCATCTGCAACTAGGATGCAGTTTTATCTCTCTCAGATTTATGTATTACTTACTTTTTTTTTTTTTTAATTTTATTTATTTGACAGACAGAGATCACAAGTAGACAGAGAGGCAGGCAGAGAGAGAGAGAAGCAGGCTCCCTCCTGAGCAGAGAGCCCAATGTGGGGCTCGATCCCAGGACTCTGGGATCATGACCTGAGCCGAAGGCAGAGGCTTTAACCCACTGAGCCACCCAGGTGCCCCTATGTATTACTTACTTTTAAAAAAGATTTTATTTACTTATTTGTTACAGAGAGAGATCCCAAGTAGGCAGAGAGGCAGGCAGAGAGAGGAAGGGAGGAAGGCTCCCTGCTGAGCAGAGAGCCCGATGCAGGGCTTGATCCCAGGACCCTGAGATCATGACCTGAGCCGAAGGCAGAGGCTTAACCCACTGGGCCAGCCAGGTGCCCCTACTTCTTTTCTTGCCTTATTGCACTGGCTAGAATTTCCTCTTCTACATAATTAGAGGTGGTGGAAGTAGCCCTCTGGTTCCCAGTCTTAGGTCTTTCACAACTAAGTGTGATGTTAATTGTACGTTTTTTGTAGATCTTCTTTAGCAAAATGTGAGGTAGTTCTCATCTATTCCTTTTTATCTAAATTTTTATTAGAAGTCAGTGTTGGATTATTTTTGGGGGGGAAATTATCAGTGTATTTTAAATATTGAGATAAGTCTATACCAAAAATTTACTTTTTTTAAAGTGTATAATTTGTGTGTGTGTATATTCATAGAATTGTGCAATTATTTAATTCCAGAATATTTTTATCACCCCCAAAGAATACCTGTGATCATTAGCACTCCCGATTTCCTTCTCCTCCCAGTCTGTGGCAACTTACTTTCTGTTTCAAGGGATTTGCCTATTCAGGACATTTTATATAAATGGAATCACACAACATATGGCTTTTTCTGTATGGCTTCTTTCACTTAGCGTAATGTTTTCAGGATTCACCCATGGGATAGCATGTATTAGAACTTCATTCCTTTTTATAGCTGAATAATATTTCACCGTTGTATGGATATACCACCTTATGTTTACCCACTCATCAGTTCATAGACATTTGAGTTTCTGCTTTTTAAATCTTGTGAACAGTGGTACCGTGAATATTTGAAAGTTTTTATGTGGAGATGTTTTCATTTCTCCCATTTATATACCTTGCAATAGAATGTTGGCTCCTGTGGTAACTCTGTATTTAACCTTTGCCTAGCTGGCACCTTGTTTTTCAAGTGGCTGCACCATTTTACATTCTCAACGACAATGTATGAAAGTTGTAATTTGTTCATATTTACGTCAATACTTGTTATTGTCTGTTTCTTTGATTATAGTCATCCTGGTGGGTGTGAAGTGTTGTCTTTACGGTTTTGATTTGCATTTCCCTGATGACTAGTGATGTTGAGCATTTTTTCATGTGCCTGTTGGCCATTTGTAAATCCTCTTTGGAAAAATGTCTGTTGAGTTCCTTTGTCCTTTTTTTTTAAAGGTTGTTTGTGTTATTTATTTATTTATAAATTGAAGTATAAATTGAAGTGTTATTTATTTATAAATTTATTTATAAATTGGCACACAGTGTTACATTAATTTCAGGTCCACAGCATAGTGATTCCACAACTCTGATGTTGTAGAGTGCCACCACCATCTGTCACCATACAGCACTCTTACAGTACCATTGACTGTATTCCTTATGCTGCACCTTTCATCCCCATGATTTATTCATTCCGTAACTGGGAGCCTGAACCTTCCATTCCCCTTCACCCATTGGCCATTTTCCTACTCCCTGCTCCTCTGGCAACCATCAGTTTGTTCCCTGTATGAGTCTGTTTCCTCTCTTTGTTTCTGTGTTCATTCATTCATTTGTTTTGTTTTTAAAATTACACATGTAAGTAAAATCATATGGTATTTGTCTTTCTGATTTGTTTCACTTAACATAATACCCTTTAAGTCCATTCACGTTGTTACAAATGATAAGATCTCATTTTTTGTTAAGATTTTACTTATTTGAGAGAGAGAAAGAGAGGGAGCATGAGTGGGGGGAGGGGCCGAGGCAGAGGGAGGAAACAGACCCCACACTAAGCAGGGAGCCTGACATGGGGCTCAATCCCAAGGCCTTGGGATCTTGACCTGAGCTGAAGGCAGACACTTAACTGACTGAGCCACCCAGGTGCCCAGCTCTCATTCTTTTTTATGGCAGAGTAGACACCCCCACACACCCACCCCCATATACCCTCCCCACATGCACACCCACACATACCCACCATATTCTTTACCCATTCAACACTTGGGTTGCTTTCATATCTTGGCTATTTTAAGTAATGCTACAGTAAACATAGGGGTGCATATATCTTTTTGAATTAGTGTTTTTGTTTTGTCTTGGTAAATACCCAGGAATGGAATTACTAGGGTAATATGGTTATTTTTAATTTTTTTGAGGAACCTCCAAATTATTTTCCACAGTGGCTGCACAAATTTACATTCCCATGAACAGTGCACAAGGGTTCCTTCTCTACATATTTGCCAGCACTTGTTATTTTTTATTCTTTTGATTCTATCCATATGACAGGTGTAAGGTGATATCTAATTATGGTTTTGATTTGAGTTTCCCTGATGATCAGTGATGTTGAGTATCTTCTCATGTGTCTCTTGGCATCTATATGTCTTTGGTAAAATGTCTATTCAGATTCCTGCCCATGTTTTAACTGGATTGTTTGGTGTTTTGGTGTTTAATTGTAAAAGTTATCTATGTATGTTGGATATTAATTTTGTATTGGATAAAGCATTTGTAGATATCTTCTCCCATTCAGTAGACTGCCTTTTTGTTTTGTTGATGGTTTCCTTTGCTCTACAAAAGTTTTCTATTTTGATGTAGTACTGATAGTTTATTTTTGCTTTTGTTCCTCTTGTAATCTGTGAAAATGTTGCTAAGGTTGATGTCCAGGAAATTACTACCTGTGTTTTCTTTTAAGAGTTTTATAGTTTCAGGTCTCACATTTAAGTCCTTAATTCATTTTGAGTTTATTTTTGTGTATAGTGTAAAAAAGTGGTTCAGTTTAATTCTTTTGCATGTAGCTCTCCAGTTTTCCCAACAAACATTTATTTTGTAGTTTGAAGTTTTGTTGTTGTTGTTTTTAAAGATTTTATTTATTTGACAAAGAGCGTCAGAGAGCACAGGTCATGGAAGGAGAATCCAGGACCCTGAGATCATGACCTGAGCCAAAGGCAGACGGACTGAACCACTTAGGCATCCCCTGTAGTTTCAAGTTTTTATTTAAGTTATAGTTAGTTAACATACAGTGTAATACTAGTTTCAGAACCAACATTGTTTATTGAAAAGACCGTCTTTTTCCCATTATATAGTCTTGCTTCCTTTGTCATAGATTAATTAACTATATAAACATTGGCTTATTTCTAGGCTCTCTGTTTGTTCCATTGATCTATATGTCAGTTTTTGTGTTGGTACCATACTGTTTTGACTTGCATATCTTTATATTATATCTTGAAATCTGGAATTGTGATACCTCTGGCTTTGTTCTGCTTTTTTTCCTGGTTAGTTCCGCAGTTTACGTCTTTTGTTGCTCCATACAAATTTTTAGGGTTCTTACAGTTTTGTGAAAAAGTCTACTGGTATTTTGACAGGAGTTGCATTGAATTTATAGATGGCTTTGGGTAATATGGACATTTTAACAATATTAATTCTTCCAGTCCATGAATGAGCATGATATATCTTTTCATTTGATTATATCATCTTCAGTTTCTCTTATCAGTGTTTTAGTTTTCAGAGTACAGGTCCTCGTCTCTATAAGCTAATTATTTTTAGGGTTTTTTTTTTCTTTTTGGTACAATTGTAAATGGAATTGTTTTCTTAATTTTATTTTCTATTACTTTTTTTTGGTGTATAGAAGTGCAATAGATTACTGTATTGTGATTTTGTATCCTGCAACCTATACTGGATTCATTTATAAGTTCTAATAACTTTTTTAGGGGGGAGGAGAGTCTTCAGAGTTTTCTATGTTTAGTATCACATCATCTGCAGTTAGTGACAGTTTTACTTCTTCCTTAGCAATTTGGATGCCTTTTACTTTTTTTCCCTGTTGATTGCTGTTCTTTGTCCATTTTTAAATTGGTGTTTGTCTTTTTGTTGTTGGACTGTAAGAATTCTTTATATCTTCTGGACATCAGACTCTTAATG
This sequence comes from Mustela putorius furo, assembly GCF_011764305.1. Taxonomy (NCBI): domain Eukaryota; kingdom Metazoa; phylum Chordata; class Mammalia; order Carnivora; family Mustelidae; genus Mustela; species Mustela putorius. Next base: position 7,343,248 of record NW_025422019.1, read on the forward strand.
GATATATGATTTGCAAATATTTTTCTCTGTTCCATGGGTTATCTTTTTTTTACTTGGTTGGTATTTAAAAGTTTTTAATTTTTTATGAAATTTGTTACTTTTTTTGTTGTTACTTATGAATGGTAACCTTCATTTGAGTAAGAAAAGCTCTGGGTTTAAGCTAAGTTGAAAGAAGCTATTAATGTAATAGCAATACTTGTAGGGAAGAGATGAGTTTCATCGCAGGGTCTGTTTCTTGACATATTCAAAATTAGGTTGTTCTAAGATGTGTAATTGATTATGTTTATGTAACTCATGGGCTTAATATTTTTTAAGTGCACAATTGTGACTAAAAAACAGTAATGAAAAAGCAGCTGAGTAGCAATTGGAAAGGAGTGTCTTATCTGTAACAGAGCACTTCATCTTTGTAGGATTTTTTTTGTTGTTGTTGCTAGGTTACCCAAAGGCCTTTCAGCTTTGAATGGCAAGAATATGGGAGTTAAAAATATGTTGTTTTATAGATTTTTTTTCTTTTTTTCCATCTGCATATAATTAGCAAACCCCTTGAAGCAAAAATTACAGTTTTGCCTTCCATGGGTTTCAAAAAGCAAATTATTTTCTATGTAAGTCTTTCTCTTAATCATGCAGATGTGCTTATGCTCCCAGGAGAATTGGATTTTCAGCATGAAAGAGCCAATAATTACAGACTAGTCAGTGTCCTTTATCTGCGGCCACTTAATGATCTTTAATTAGATTTGATTGAAGTGAAGCCCATGGACATTAATTTGGTTAAAAATGTGCATGCTTTTGAGTTTCTTGAGCAAAGCTAACATGTTTATGAAGAAAGAATGAAAGTTTCATCCTGGTTAAATCTGTGAAAATTCCATAAAAATCCTGTAGCTAAAGAAAAAGAAAATACTGATTGCTGACAAAACTATAAACTAAATAACATAATTATAAAATTATCAACTAATACATGCCTGTATCTAGAGCATCATTTTCCTGCCAAATTGCATTCTGCCTTATGTTTTTCTACTAAAAAAAATTGTGTAATTTGAAAATGTTAGATGTCATTTCTGAGTTATTAGAAATGAGAAATACTGTAAAAATCTGAAAGTGACTAGACCAGTGTTATTAGGTAAGGTTTGAATTACTGCCCAGTGTAGCTGGGACAAAGCATTCATTTAAAGGTAAATTGAGTGTCGTCTTTGTTAAGAGTCAAGTCGTTATTATCTGTGTAGCCTAAAAACAGTGATTGTGAATAAGTGGATCAGGTGCTGGTCATGGGCTCCCATCCCCTCGCCTGCTTGTTTATTAGACTGTGTATATTACAAGGTCTTCAGTTCTGGTTTGGTATCTTAGGAAAGTGTTTCCATAGTCACAGGTCCAGGGATAATTATGTTAGATTATTTGCTGTCCTAAGGACAAGACCACCTGAAGTAGCCTGGGAGAGACTGTTTCTGACACCAGTTTTAAGTAGGTCAAGCTGCAGCTGGCAGCTTCATCCTCTGTGTGGAACTGAGCTTGCTTTTTTGACATTATTTTTACTTAAGGTTTATGTTAGGAATGTTCTTCCCTGTTTTTTCAAGGGGAAAAATCAGTCAGTTAAAACTGTTTTTAATACCAGTATTAAAGAAGGCTCTCTTCCACGAGTAAAGTCAGAGGGAGAAGGTTCACGTCCCACTCAATCCCCTTTTTAAAATAATTACTTATATATAGTCCAGGCTTTTATTTTGGAAGAGGGAGGCAGTTGCCATTGGTGCAGATCACACTGAAGAAGGCGTGTGGGTGGGGAGTTGGCTGATGCTTAAGTTGCTGTGAGTAGGTGCAGCTTTCAGAGCAGTGTTTGTATTGTACCAAAATCGCGGACAGTCATGACTACTGGGAAAGGTAGGCTATTCTAATTTATTTTGAAATGCATTTGTAATTATTGCTGGTTTGCTAGGAAATAAGTAACATATTTAAGATATTTTATCGTTGCTTTGATAACTAAAAATTGTGAATGAAACTTAAGAAAAGAATTGCTAGGAGTATTTCCATGGGGGCTGGGAAAAAACTGTGAGATGTATAGATAGATGCATTAACATTAATGTTGACCTTCAACAACTAAGGAGAAAGAGGAGATAGGCACAAGAAGTGACATTAGCTGTGTTTCATCTTGTTTCTTGTGCTTTAAATTTTTCCCTGCAGCTTTTGTATTCACAGTATGTGGGGTTATGAAAATAAATTATTTTGCAATTACAAGACATTTGTTACTGAGTATAAGCTGTCTCCAAAGGAATCTGCTGGCCAGAAATTTCCAAGATTTTTCAGCAGAGGATAGAAAATGCATGTAACTCATAGCAGTATAGGGATGCTGCTTCTGTCTGGAAAATCACTGTGTAAAATTTTTCCTTCCCTGTGGACTGGCATTTTAAAAACGAAGAAATGGAACTGAAAAATTACAAAAGAATTGTTTTGCCAAAGTCTTACCGATTAGCCTTCCATCTTTGCATGGAGCTTTGACCCGGGTTTTGGTAGTACTGAAATGATCTTGAAAGAACCCCTCCCCCCTGTGAACAGGTTTGTATTTGAAGAAAGTGCAATAGATGTGATACAGACAACCTGTGTGGCTTCTTCCCCTTCCTGGCAGGCTTTTAATTTGTTGTCTCTGAAGGATCATTTCCCAACCCTTCAACTGAAACAGGTATTACACAGAGTAACATTGTGCGGGATAACAAGTGTTCCTCTGCCTCCCACTCGGGGAAGCTGGCAAACATCCAGCTCATTTGTTCAGGTTTATTTTGTAGCGGATTTGCCTGGTCTGTCTATCTTAAGATAACTTGGGTTAAGTTTGCTGCAAATGGTCATGTTGGAAGAAGCCGCATTTCTGCTTGTGATATTTTAAAATTGAGAATTGGAGGTATATAGTGCTGGTGCTCTTTTTTATTTCATCTCTCATTACAGTACTCTGTATTCAGGTTAAGCCATCGTGGGAAACCAATACCTGGGGAGGAGAGCTAAATAATTCATGTTCTGAAGTGACCTTTTTCAGATCCCTTCATTTGAGGATTTAAAAGTGTGTTTCTTACAAGTGGCATTTGTCTTACGTTGTTATATTTTGACCTTTTTTTTTTTTTTTAAATAGGGCAAAGTAATTGTGGGAGTTGACTGTGTCCATGTCAAAGCCTGTGGATCAGGGTTTAAAGTAGACTGTCCTTTTGCTTGGGAATTTCCTTTCAAGTTGCCTACCTTGTTAGCCACTGTTACCTGAAATGCAGACTCCTAAGCATTGGTACCTTTTATCCTAAGGAACTGCAAATACAGTAGGAAACAAGGATTACAAATTGCTTCTTGGAGCAATGGCTTGTTTGAATCTTCCTCTGTTGGTCCACAATGAATAAAGAGCCCATGAGCAACCTGCAAAATAGAAAACCAGCCATTTAAGCACAATGGTATATTGAGTATTTTAATATTTCCAGAGCACTTTCCTGAAGGTTTTTTGTTATTTTTATGACTTTTCACAGCAGTTCCTTAAGGAGTGTTAGGCATAGTAGTTTTCTGACATGGACATAGGGGGTTTCAGGTTTGCTGTAATTGGCTTGATGGCTGGACCGAGCACAGAGCCCAGATTTTGCCTTCTTAGACCAGCCCTCCTCCTGGCAAGCTCAGTGCTAGGATAAGCCCTTGGGTCTGGGTTGTTTTTTTTTTTTTTTGATCCTCAAATTGGGCTATTTTTAGTAGTTGTCTTTGGGAGTGATTTAAAAATGAAAGCATTCAAGGAGACATTAAAACAGGCCCTACAAGTTTTAGATGCCCTCGAAATAGGATATTCCCAGTCAGTTGTTTGCCCAGCGAGGGGCTGAAGGAGGTAATTCCAAGAGTTGGAATTATGCTATGAACATGATGAGTTTATTTTTCAAAGCACTTTGGTATTGCCTGTGGATGTGTGTGTGGGGGTGGAGGAGTGCAGGAAAGGATGGACAAGTGCCTCATATGGAGAGCTGAGAAACCCAAGATCTTGACTGTAGGCCTCTGACTACTTAGAGTTAAATTTTTAAAATTGGGTTGCAGGGAGAAAGACTAATACAAGGCGGCCAATTTTAACCTTTCCAAATATAACAAGATTTAAACCAACCCCTTTTATCTCTTGGCATTTAATAAAACCAGGACTTTAGCACCAGTAAAGAAAAATAAGATGTAATTTAGGGTAAAGGATAGTCCTGTAAATGAAAAAAATATAGATCTATGAGAAATTGACAAGTTTTCCCTTGTAGTTCTTTGATGCAGACTAGTGTGAATCATCAAAAAGTGTTCCCAGTCCTAAGTGGTTTTGAGGACTGCTGGCCTAGGTGACTGGACTGGAAATGCACAATGACTTTGAGGCAGGCATGAGTCAGCTTGTGGACATGGGAACCCTTCAGACTGAGTGTCGGTGCTGTGCCCAAAGGAGCACTGCTACCCAGGGCAGGCTCCCTGTTGGTCAGCCTTGATTTCCTCCTGTGTGAGTGGGGATGACAGTTCCTGCACCACTGGGAGGAGAAAGTGAGACAGTGTATGTAGATAATTTGGCGCAGGACCTTGTCCATAGATACTGATTTGTGTGATAGAGGGACACAGTTCACTGTGGTAGCATCTGCTGATATGATGGGAGGTAGGAGTTGGTCTTAGGTTTAAAGTGATATGATTGGGGGCGCCTGGGTGGCTCAATGGGTTAAGCCTCTGCCTTGGGCTCACGTCATGATCTCAGGGTCCTGGGATCCAGCCCCGCATTGGGCTCTCTGTTCAGCAGGGAGTGTGCTTCTCCTTTTCCCTCTGTCTGCCTCTCTGCCTACTTGTGATCTCTGTCAAATAAGTAAATAAAATCTTTTTTAAAAATGATATGATTGATCTTTTTGCACAGATATGGAAACTCTCTTAAGAAAAACAGGATGCAGAATCAGATAGAGAATAATATCCCTTAAAAAGAAACTGCTAGGGCGCCTGGGTGGCTCGATTTAAGCCGCTGCATTTGGCTCAGGTCATGATCTCAGGGTCCTGGGATCTCTGCTCAGCAGGGAGCATGCTTCCTCCTCTCTCTGTCTCTGCCTGCCTCTCTGCCTACTTGTGATCTCTCTCTGTCAAATAAATAAAATCTTAAAAACAAAAACAAAAGCAAACTGCTACCCATGGGGCGCCTGGGTGGCTCAGACAGTTAAGCTTCTGCCTTTGGCTCAGGTCCTGGTTTTGGGGTCCTGGGATTGAGTCCTGCATGGATCTCTCTCCTCAGTGGGGAGCCTGCTTCTCCCTCTCTCTTCCTCTGCCTACCACTCTCTGCCTGCCTGTGCGCTCTCTCTCTGTCAAATAAAGAAAGAAAATCTTAAAAACAAAAACAAAAACAAACAAAAAAAAAGGCAAAGCAACTGCTACCCAGTGCCCAGATCTTGGTTTCCACGAGCACTAGGGCTCTCTGGGAAAATGGCCGATTCCAGGGCCGGAGCAGAGACGAGATGGTGCAGGATAGGCCTCTGTTGCATGTTGGAGCGCCAGAAAGTAAGAAAGTACTCCAAAGGTAAAGGAAAATGATGACGGGCTTACGACAGAATGACCTAGGAGTCAACTGAGCGATTTCCATTGGCCACAGCTGGAACATCAAGCAATGAAATAAGGTGGTATTGGATTGTAACCCACAGTATAAAATAAATATTGATGAGTCCATACTGATAACGATGAATGATTGAATAAATATGTAAATGGAGGAGAAGAGAGAAATCACTGCAGAATTGCTCCAGATCATTCATGTAACTACTCTACCCCAGAGGCAACCTAATGTCCCACTCTGTGTGTGATGTGCACAGTGACTTCGTTCCAGAGAGTACAGCATGGATGGGGGTGGGGGGGTGGGGCCGGGGAGAAGAACTTTACAGTGGAGAAACCTGGCCAGCACCGCCTCGGCCTGGTGATCAGGGTCAACATCAACAGTCTTGTTGAGAGAATGGCATTTTACCTCTGTGGTCTTCCTCCCTAAAACCCATAAGCTAAGCTGTCTAAATATGAGCAAAGCCTCAGTTTATCCCAATTTGAAGGATATGCTATAAACTGCAGAATTAGTACTGCTCAAAATTGTTATGTTCGTGACACCTGGGTGGCTCAATCAGTTAATCATCTGATTTTGGCTCAGGTCATGATTTCAGGGTCCTGGGATGGAGCCCCACATCGGGCTTCCTGCTTAGTGCGAGTCTGCTTCTCCCTCCCTCTCTGACCCTGCCCCCTGCTTGTACTTGTACACTCTTGGGTCGTCCCCCCCACCCCCAGTGTGCTCTCTCTCAAGTAAAATAAAATCTAAAAAACAAAAACCTGTCAAGGTCATGTAAAATAAGGAAGGTCATGGAAACTGTGATAACCTAGAGGCACTTAGGGACAAATGATGACTAAGGTAGGTAGTAGGATTGTGGTACAGATAAAGGACAGTAGGAAAACAGTAAGGAACTTGGAATAAATTATGGGTTTGGGTTAATAATAGTATATCAGTATTGATTCACTAGTTATAATAAATACACTAATGTTAGGTGTTAATAATAGGAAGATTGAAGGTAGGGTATTGTGACCTCTCTTTTCTTCAACTCTGACATAGTCCCAATTATAAACAAAAAACCAGAAATGAGTAAAGGGGTTGAAAAAGGAAGCTTTTTGTTCTTATTTTGCTTTCTCCTGGTGATATTTGAGTTATTTAACCATGCTTATGCATGTGTTAATTTTGTTCTCTGAAAAGATTACATAATTTATCTGGGTAGTAGAATTAATTGCTTTTATTATGTTTTTAATGTTCTGTGTATTTAAAATACTTAATGCCATTTATTAAAAGATAAAATTGGAGGCAAAGAGAACCAGTTATAGAGGACTATTTTGGTAACAGCAGTCTGCCTAAGAGGTGAGGAAGACTTGAATTGGGACAGCCTCAGTGGGACCAGAGAGGGAGTACGATGAGAGACAGTTGGAGGCAGCCCTGGCCGCACTTGGTGATTATTTGGGTGGTGGGTGGGGAGGACACTGCAGGAGATGGTGAGGGCGTCGGAAAAACTGAGAAGAATTCCGTATTTTGGCTTGACACACTGGGTGGTTGGTGATAGGACTAGCAGAAGGAGGAGACTTGGAGGCTGGCAGGTTTTGAGGGTAGGGAGATGATTATAGTTTTGGACGTTTCAACTTAGAATTTTGATTTGTATGTGGGTTTGGTTCAAGTGGGTTTGTATCTTGGAGTAGACATGGGGTTGGTATTGAGAATAAGATTAGAATGTGAGTATTTATTCTCAACTGTCTTATTTCTCTGCCTTCTTGTGCAGAAGTATAATCATACTTTTGCCTCTCTCCTTTGGATTCTTGAGAATTGAGTCATTACAGCAGGGGATGGTTGATTTGAAGGATTATTGCACAAAAGGCAGGTAGCTCTTGGGGCAGTCACATTGTTATGAGAAACTTTTCCAAATTTGGCTGTGAATTTTTCCAGCTGACTCACTTTTGTGCCTTCGTGTGGTCATAAAGAATTGGGTCACGATTGGCACAGCAATCATTAAAATGACATTTCCGTTGAGAGTGCAAGGTATAGAATCTGGTATCTGACATTTATTACATTTATTGTCCTTTTAGGGCAAGTTCACAAGTGAAGTAAGTAACTGGTTGAGAGGAGAAAAGAATGTTTAATCAGTGAAAAGATTACACTGTGATTTTTGTTACTGTGACACTCAGAAATTAAAGTGTTGAAATACTAGTTGTTGATTCATAGAAGTTCCCTTTCAGCATTCATCACCAACATACAGACTGTTCACAGCCCTTAGAGTTGCTTAGAACTTTCCTAAGCGATAGTAAAAATTTAAGTCTAGGATATTCACTTAAACATCTGCGCTGTACCTTTTGAGTAACTTTTATGGGAAATAAGTAACAATTTATTTATTTTAAAGATCTTTATTTGTGAGTGAGCACAGCAAGGAGGGGCAGAGAGAGATGGAGAGGGAGAGAGAGCCTCAAGCGGACTGCAGGCTGAGTGTGGAGCCTGGCTTAGGGCTCCATGCCATGACCCTGACATCATGACCTGAGCTGAAACCAAGAGTCAGATGCTCATCTGACTGCACGATCCAGGCATTCCAGAAATAATTTAAATGCCCTACTTTTCTCCAACTTACTACTGCATAGAAGTTTAGGGTTATTATTACAGTTACATTAACGATGACCAGTTCCTGGTAGGCACGGTGGGGTACCAACATGCATAGGGGCACCAGTCTAAGTTAAGTGCCGGCCTTTTTGGTTCGTGGTCTTCACATATGTTGTTCCTTCCCATGGGAATACACTTGACTCATCAGACCTCACTTATCCTCTCAGTTTGCCAGCATCATTTTTCAGGATGCACAGATTTCCCCCAGGAATGCCTTCTCTGGACCTGTGGAGCTTCTAGGAGTTTGCTTTCCAGAGGTTCTCCATGCAGCCTGGCTGGCAGCTCTGAGAGGAGGGATGAGACTGTCTTGTTCTCTGAGTTGTCAGCACCCAAGCTCAGGGCCTGGCACAGAATGAGCATTTTAAAAACATCTTCTGAACACACAAATAAAAGTTGTATGAATAATCTTCATGGTACAGATGAGAAACAGGCTCAGAGAAGTTCAGTAACTTGTCTAAACTAAGAAACGTTGCCAGGATTTTTGAAGCCTGGAGAATTTTTTGAAGTCTGTGTACGTTTCACTGCTCTCCATGCTGCCTCCCACGGTTAGAGTCCCATGTGGGAGACTGAGCACCAATTATTGTTTCATTTCCTTCAGGAAACTGTACACTATCTAATTGATTTACCCCCAGTGCTAGAACTGCCAGACCCTTTCTTCAGCATGAATGAATGTAGCTCTGAAATGAGGAGGCTTTCACTGGTCCGCCTCCCATGATGTGCATGCGCACAGAAGCTGCTCCCAGCTTCCCCCTCCCTGCCATAACCTGACCATGCTGCATGCGACTACTTATGTATGATGTCCCATCTGGCCCAATGCCCACTTATTGAGAACGTATCTACCCAGTGACCTTCGGAATGAGCAGGATTGGTAAACCAGGCAGATGCAAAGTTATTGTAACTTTGTTAGAATGGGTTTTGTGGAGTCTTTATAACCAGGTTCAGGGTTGAATAGGTGTATACATTTGATTTTTTTAAAAAATGAAATTGGGAAAAAAACCACAATCGAAAGTCCCTCTTCTTAAATCTTAAAATTAATTTTTAGCGTCTTTAGTTTACTTGGATTTCTTTGTACAGAGATGAAAACTGTGCTTTATACTGTAGTCACTTACCTGCAGTTCAGGCCACAATAAGCATAGGCCTGTGGCCTTGAGGCTGGGCCCAAGCATCAGAAATTCATGGCACGTTTTCAGAGAGGAAGAGTAACCTCCTGGTAGCGCTCCTTTTCCTGCTAAAAGAGTGACCTCTACCCTGGTGCTTAATCAAAGGCATTCCTTTGCTTCATTGTTCATGGTAAATCGGACCCTTCCTCCTCCATTTTCTCCCCTCCTACTCTTGAATTCCTCGTCCATGACAGAGATGCCTGAGTAATGCTCCTCACCCTTGTAAATGAGCCATATGCCTTTGGTGAAAGCCTTACAGAATGATTTTGGCCTTCCCTGAATCACCCTGTCCACACTGTCGCTCACCACCCCCTGTGAAATTTTACTTTCTTCTGTTCCAGGACGCTGTTCTTTTCCCGCATCCCCCTCTTCGCAGATTTGTGTTAACTCTTTGTACTGGAAGTTCCCTGTGGGCAGTTAGCATGCGTGTGTTGTTCTTACTGTATTCCCTGGGCCTAGCAAAATGCCTGAAAGCCAGTAGATCCTCATGTGTTTATTAAATGAATAGACAAAGGAAGGAGATATTTATCCAAGACAGGTAGCAACTAGCCTGCTGCTCCTTCTATAAATTACCTTTGCTGTTCTTCCTGCAAGCAAGTTAATGGTTTGCTCCTGAAGTTAGAGCTACTGAAAGGGAATCTCTTGGCTCTTTTCCATTCCATTTTCATTCCGTACCTTTCTGCCCCTTGTCTTCCCCCCTCCCCAACATCTCCTCATGTAACTTTCCCTTTTCTCCTCCACCTACGTTAAGGAGCCCATTACCTACTGGAAGAGAATCCCAGCCTCTTAGGTCAGAGCATGGTTTTGAGCTGGACTGAGGGTGTCTGATGGTATCCAGGACCTTAGCCCCATCTGGTATGCTCAGAAGTGCCCTGCAAGGTCATGTTTGTATGCAACAAGGCTGATTTTGACAGGCAGATGGGGGAGGATAGGATGGGAGTGCTTATAAATTGGGTGGGAAATACTGGTCCTCTTCGGCATATATTGGGCAATATGATTATTATACAGGGAGTGCTGTGGGAAGCCATTACAGAGGTTATAGTGAGTGGGTCTCAGTGGTTGGCCGAGAAAATGGGCATGTGGAGTATGGTACACTCACTTGACCTTATGCTTAGGGCTAGAAAATAAGCAATTGATCAGTGTGAAAGGATAGCTATCGAACAAATAAGGTCAGTTATTTTGTGCCTGTAATTTACAAAAAACTCTAAGGATATCCTGTACCTCATGACCTATAAAACTATTTACCTGCATTTTTTCCCCTTAAAAAGACCCTTGCTCAGTGGGGTAAAGCCTCTGCCTTTGGCTCAGGTCATGATCTCAGGATCCAGGGATCAAGGCTCTCTGCTCGTCAGGGAGCCTGCCCCTCCCACCCCCGCCCCTCCGGCCTCCCTCTCTGCCTACTTGTGATCTCTGTCAAGTAAATAAATAAAATCTTTAAAAAAAGAAAAAAAGACACTTGCTCACCACCTCCTGATACTGATACCTCCCCTAAGCTTTCCTTTGCTTGCTTCCTGTTTGTAGTCTGCAGCTGTGTGGCCTCTACACATGGCCCTGCATCAGAATGTCTTAGAACCTCTCTGCTGCCAAGATACTCAATCTGGATTCTCTAGACGAATAACAGCAACAGACCTGAGTGTCATTTGCAATTAATGGTAACCCGAACGCAATTAAAAGAATTTTAGAAAGCTAACTACTTTGAAATTTTGAAACGAGTTATTCTTGACTTATATTACTTTTTGCTTTGTAATTATATAAATAATTACAGCAGTATGAATGCCAGGTAGCTGTTAGAGCCGGCTCAGTAAAAGACACTACTGCCTCCGCAGTAGGTTTGTTGGAAGCTCATGTGTGTTAAAGTTATCCAAAGCCCTGTTTTTTATGGACACAGAAAACCACTGTAATAAGACTTCTAACTTTTCAGATTGCAAGATTGAAATTATTCAGATTTGAATCAACACTGGATTGAAGAAAGAAACCGTAATAGTTGGAGAAGATACAACAGACCCAAACTCTTGATGCATTTACTTAGAGTTATTTAATAGGAAAGAGCTCTTTTTCTTAAAACAAGACTATAATGATTTCTTCACTGCTGTGAACTTTTTCTTGGGCTCTCTTTTTGAGCTCTCCTGAGCTTGACTGATCTGTTCTGTAGGATTCAGTGTAACTTTTGATAATCTTGTTTCCGAGGTGAAAAGCCTGAGAAGTTGCTAATGACTCCGAGAATTTGAGTCAGTAGTGACTTGATTAAATTCACTTTCTATCAGGCTCTGGGCAGGGGCTTAAAGCAGGATACAGAAAGGCCTGAGGGCTTTCATCTCCGAATACCTTTAACATCTAGAGTAAAGTTATACATATGACCACTTAAGCCTCCTCTCCCCTCCTTCTCTTCTCCAGCTACTAAAGTTTGGCTTAGGTGACTAATAGAGGGGCAAGAGGCTGGTCCCAGCTCTGTGAACCTGGCAGGCAGAGAAACAGAAGTTCTTTTGGGGAAGGTTTCTCTCTGCTTTTGTCTAACCTGGATCTTTTCAGCGTTTAAGGCACTAACATACAGATGTCTGGGAATGATGGTTCTCTATAGCACGTAAAACCAGGTTTTCAGTCTGCCCGAGAATCCTGGCTCACCCGAAGATGTTAATATGGAGTCAGGTCAAGTGTTCACAGAGCTCAGTGGCTTGCTGTTCCAGCAGTAAGGGTAGCTTATTCCCATCTTCCCTAATTTCCCCTCTGGGGATGTCTTTGATGCTCAGGATATTAGCAGTCTCTTTGTGTTCCCTTCCTTTTGGTTTGGTTCCTGGGGTGAGTTTATAGTCTTTGTGAGGTGTGTTGGGAGATACTCTTCTTCAAGATTGATCTGTACCTGATTATTGCTGTGTTGCAAGCTTCTTTTATCTCGGGAAGGTATAGTATTAACAGGGTGTTCATTTAAATTAGGCTTTCAGATTGGTCAAGAGATACTAAGTTCAGTAACCCTAACTGTGGGGCACGACTGGGGTCATTCGCCTTCACTCCTCTGCTCCTTGGTGTTCAAGATAGGGCCAGTCTCAGAGTAGTGGCGCTTCTGAACCCTGGAGTATGCAGAAAACACCTGGCTCGTTAGTTCATTATTCCTGTTGGAAATTCCTTGCCTGTCCTTCATTTGCCCAGGAGTCATCTTTGGAATTTGTTCTCACTGTATATTCACTGAGCATGGTAATCCGAGGGGTTCCTGAATGATGTCAGGTTTGTGCACATTGAAAACATCTCCCATCCTCGGTCATTGTTGAGTACCTCGAGACTGGACACGAGTAATAGAATGACTCATGTCATGGGGTTCGTAGGCGGGCACAGTGGATCCTTTCTGAGTTTATTCGGCCCTGTTCTGTGTTCTCTTGTTCTGTATTTGTTTGGAGATCCTGTGTACTCCTTTAGCAAAACATCACACGGACTCATAACAGCCTCTGGTTGTGTGTCTGTTCCCTGAACTGGACTGTGAGCTCTCGAGTGAGAACCACGACTTTCCTGTCTGCATTTCAGTTCCCAGCAGAGCGCCTGGCACACTGTCATGCTTGGTAAGTAAGTGCTGAAGAGCTGAAGGAGGATGCAGGTGCTGTGTTCTCTGTATTCAGAAGAGGTATCCCCTCCAGGGGCCTCCAGTGAGAGGAAGTTGATGCTTCTGGGCATCCATCCAGTTTCATTCTAGAAGTGACAGAGGGATTACTTCGAGACCAAACCACCTCTCAGCTGACCCTGTGCCCTGGACTTGAACTCCTAAATTACAAAGAGGCAATTTTAAAAAATTGATACCACTTAGCAGAGGCATAGCCCTAATTTACCTTTATTTTCTCTTCCTTATAAACGCCTAATTTCTTTCCTGTGACCCTGACAAGACTGCTGTTGAGACTGTCCCCAAGGCATCTTGACAGGCGGGCAGCTGGATCTTTTGCTTTTGGAGCCAGCTCTAGGGAAGGTGGTTTGACCGGGCCTTCCCTTTCTCAGAAATGCCCATGTAGTTTTTCTCTGTTGTATAACCTCCATTGCTGTATGCCTCTTAAGAGCATTTAAAAAAAAAAAATCTTCTCCTGGGGGCACTTGGGTGGCTTAGTTAGTTAGGTGTCTGACTCTTGGTTTTGGTTGTGATCTCGTGGGTTGGGAGGTGAAGCCGATGTCAAGCTTCCTACGCAGTTAGGGACTTTGCTTGAGAGTCTCTCTCCATCTACTTCTGCCCGCCGCCGCCTGCTCCCCCCCCCCCCCACCGTCTCTCTGTCAAATAAATAAATCTTTTTAAAATGTCTATTCCTGAGGCGTCCGGCTGGCTAAGTTGGAAGAGCAACTCTTGATCTTGGGGATTATGGTTCGAGACCCACATGGGGTGTAGAGATTACTTAAGTAAATATGTAACTTAAAAAAAAAAACAACCAATCTGGGGTGCCTGGGTGGCTCAGTGGGTTAAAGCCTCTGCCTTCCGCTCAGGTCATGATCCCAGGGTCCTGGGATCGAGCCCCGCATCGAGCTCTCTGCTCACGCGGGGAGCCTGTTTTCCTCGGACCCCCCCCCCCCCGCCCGCCTGCCTCTCTGCCCACTTGTGATCTCTGTCAAATAAATAAATAAAATCTTTTAACAAAACAAAACAAAGCACCAATCTGTTCCCAGTTCTTCGGCCCCGTCCACATGTGTTTGAAGGGCCGGCTCCTTGTACTCCTGGCATAACACAAAAGTGTGTACATACTTGCCATTTGCTGCGGGCCCATGGCTTTTCTGTCTTTACATATATCGTGTGATCGGCAGGAGATCTTTAATCTAGCAAAGGGATACTCTGGGTTGCAAGTGCAAGAGAAACAAACCCCACTGTGAATGGGGAAGGGAAGTCACCAGCCCCTGGGACTGGGTGTTGGAGAGGTTTCACTGTGGTCTCTGGGGTGCCGGCGTGGTGTTGCCCTTCCTGCTCTCTCTCCATCTCTTGCTCTGCTTCCTTCTGGTTTGCTTCCCTCCACGTGGTTGGCTCCAGCACTTCTGGGCTTGTAGCTACACGGCCCCAGTTCAGAAGAGATTGGCTTCAGAATTAATTACTGCTATGGAGTCCTGAAGCTTTGGCCACGCCTGGGTTCGCCCATTCCCCGAGGCAGTGCTGAGGTCACTCCTAGAGGGGAGTGGGAGACGGCTGGTCACCCAAGACTGGCTCTTTACTCTCCGTGCAAGACAGGGTTGGGTTGAGCAGGAAACACTTTGGATGCTCGCTGTAGGTAGGCACTGTTACCCCTTTTCTTCCACAGGTAGGAAAACAGAAGTGTATTTCCATTTTCTTTCTAAACCTTGAGATTAGTCTTAATGAAAAAGTACAGGCCTGTGACTGCTGGCCCCGCCTTTGGGCAGGCTCACTGCCAGCCCTGCCTTTCCTCTCCCACAAAATCATCCTTGGGCCTCTCTGTTGTTCATATCCGTACTTCTCTTCTGAGCCGGCTCGTTACCTGCTCATAAACCAGAGAGCGGTGGTCAAAACCCTTTCTGTCTGAAAGAAGGAATGAGCATTGATCTGCACCTGCAGAAGGCGCTTGTCACTTCCTCCCCAATGTGCACGTTTCGCTCCCCCCGGGGCTTCTAAGAAACAGGTACCAGTGGAGGTTTGCCTCATGGCCTCCTTACCCTTGGTTTCCCTCTCCAGTTTCTTTTTTCTTTTCTTTTTTTTTTTTTTTAAGATTTTATTTATTTGTCAGAGACAGAGGGATAGAGAGCGAGCGAGCACAGGCAGACAGAGAGGCAGGCAGAGGCAGAGGGAGAAGCAGGCTCTCTGCCGAGCAAGGAGCCCAATGTGGGACTCGATCCCAGGACCCTGGGATCATGACCTGAGCCGAAGGCAGCTGCTTAACCAACTGAGCCACCCAGGTGTCCCCCCTCTCCAGTTTCTGATAGTGCTGTCCTTGCCTGTCTTCTCCCCAGCTTTTTCCCCTTTTAGTTCCCTTTGGAAAGGAGAAGTTAAACTAAAAGAATGTTTGCCTCTTTGTCCTGTCTCTTCTAGCTTTATCTGCACTAAGGATGTCATGGCTGAGATAATCTTAAATGCCAGCAGAGCTTTCTGGCAGCAAGTTCTTGGCTGAAGGAGTAGAAAGGGATCCCTCACTGTAACGCTTGATGGGGTTTCAGGTTCGCCTTTCCGGTGGTGGCGAGGGGATTACTGATGCCGAAGGGGCAGGAGTAGCACTTGGTGTGGCCCCTCCATAGCTTCCATTGTGCATTTCCATTTTATACTATGAAATAGGCCAACGTTTCCAGCCGGTTAAAGCTTGTTATATCCCTTGCACTCTGACAAAAGCATTTCTTAATTTTATTAATGGTGGAGGAGAATGGGACTTTCGGTTCAGGATATGGATATTGAAGGGTATTCTCACAGAGCGTCATTAAAGGACTGATCCTGCTTGATGCTGGTTCATATTTGCTGAACTTGTGAGGGGATACACCTATGCCACTCTGCATATTTTGAAGGAGGAATACGGAAACTAAGAAGGGAAGCAGTCGTTTGCCCTGCTACCCCATTCATACAGTGTGGCTTGCACTTCCATGCCTCTCTAGGCACCATCCAGCTTTGCTTAAAATTAAAAGCCAGTGAGGACAAATGGGCAAGAACTGTAGTTTGGCTAGTGAGAAAAGTAACTTTTTATACATCTCCAGATCCATGAACATGGGATGTCTTTTCATTTATTAGGTCTTTAATTTTTCTTAACAATGTTATGTAGTTTTCAGCCTACACCTCTTAATGCTGCTGTCGATTGAATTGTTTTCTTTTCTTTTTTTTTTTTTTAATTTTATTTATTTATTTGAGAGAGAGACAGTGAGAGAGAGCATGAGCAAGGAGAAGGTCAGAGAGAGAAGCAGACTCCCCATGGAGCTGGGAGCCTGATGCGGGACTCGATCCCAGGAATCCAGGATCATGACCTGAGCAGAAGGCAGTCGTCCAACCAACTGAGCCACCCAGGCGTCCCTTGAATTGTTTTCTTAACTTCATTTTTGTATCATTCATTGGTGATGTATAGAAATACAATTGATTTTTCTGTATTGGTCTTATATCTTGTTACCATGCTGAGCTTATTTATTAGTTCTAATAGTTTTAAATAAATTCTTTACAATTTCTACATATAAGATTATGCCATCTGTGAACAGAGACAGTTTCAGTTCTTCCTATCTAATCTTGATTTTTTTTTCCTTCTTTACTAATTGCCTTGGCTTGAACCTCTAGTATAGTGTTGAGTAAGAGTGGCAAGAGCAAGCATCTTGTCTTGTTCTGATCTTAGGGATAAAGCATCAATTCTGTTGCCATTAGATATGATGTTAATAGTATGTTCTTTATGAGTTCCCTTCTAATATCTGTTGTGTTTTTAGCACGACTTTGTTTTGATTATTGGCCAGTACTTTGCTGCATCTGTTGAGCATGTTGTTGTCTTTTATTCCATTAATAGAATGTATTAAATTAATTAATTTTTATAATTAAAGCAGCATTACATTCCTGGGATAAGTCCCACTTGGCCATGATGATAATTCTTTGTATTGTTGCTGGATTTGGTTTGCCTCATATTTTGTTGAGGATTTTTATGTGTATGTTTGTAAGAGATATTTAGTAATGATTCTGTGTTTAAGAAATTATCTTGAGTAGTTTTCTTAAATAAGCAAACATCTGTTATAAGAAATAAATAATGCACAGAAAGCACTTAACTTAGCACAGTGCTTAGCCCATAGAAGTGGCCAGTTTATGCAGATTGCCTTTTTAAAATTATTATTATTATCGTGACTCAGATTAGAGGATCTTAAGTCAGGCAGAAATGGACTTGAATCTTGGCTTCTTCACCTTTTAGTTAGCCTCATGACTTCAGGCCCTGGGTATTATACCTAGGCGTGTTAAGTATTTTCTACCTTTAAGAGTGGAGTTTTCAGGAGGATTTGATGAGAATATGCAGAGCACCAAACACAGGTTCTGGCACATAGTTACAGGGTGGGATGAGGTGAAAGACACACTTCTGGCCATGTAGCACGGAGAGGGGCACAGTCAGCTCTTTCTGGATGGAGCAGGGCAAGAATTCAGAGGGGCAGCCAGCAGTAGACTAATGTTTTCAGGAGTAAACAGGAATATGTTGGGCATATCAGGCAAGACTGCAGAAAGTAAAGCCTTGGATCTGTGAACAATTAAAAGGAAGAAATTTGGGGATATTTACGAAAGCTGCCAGTCTTTGGGCTTATTATTATGTCTCTGTGCAGCCTCTTTGGGAATGCTAATTATATTCTGGTTACTAAGCTGCCACATTACTAACTCCCTTGGAGGAGAATTTCGGTAACAGGGGAGTGGGTGAATCTGCAAGCCTGTTGGGAATATCTGCTTCCACAAAGTGACCCTAATGCAGTGAAACAGAGAGTTAGTTGTCTTTGCTTTAGAAAATGAGACATTTCCTCCCCATTGCCACTAGTCAAAGCCTGCCTTAGGAGAAAAGAGAGGAAAAGCTTTGTGGTTTAGGTTCTTGCCCTCCTGGCTGATGGACGATGGAACAGACGTTTCTTAGTTTCTGTGACATTTTGTTTGTCCTCATGAATGAGTGTATACGTTTTCTAAATGGACAGTGTAATCCAAGTCTTGTAATACCAGGTTCTAGACACCAAACTTGAAGACTTGGTTTTTTTTTTAAAGATATTTTTCATTTATGTGCAAGAGAGCAAGAGTACAATCAGAGGGAGCAATAGGCAGAGGGAGAAGCAGGCTCCCTACTGGGCAAGGAGCCCGATGTGTTGCAGGACTCAGTCCCAGGACCCTGGGATCATCGCCTGAACCAAAGGCAGACACTTAACCTACTGAGCGACCCAGGTGTCCTGAAGTCTTGTCTGTAGACCGATCTGTTTTCTCTATGATCCCTGGACCCAAAGCTGTAGTGATGATGGTATATATAATGGTCTTTCTGATCTTTTTGGTGGGAAAGATTATTTATTTATTTGAGAGAAAGAGAATGTGTATGTGAGTTGGGGGATGGGCAAAGGGAGAGAATCTTCAAGCAGATCCCCCAGTCAGCACCATATCCAAGGTGGGGTTCGATCTCAGGATCTCACAGCCCATGAGATCACTGCCTAAGGCAAATCTGAGAGTTAGACATATAACCAACTGAGCCACCCAGTCACCCCTCTAATCATATTTGACCCATAGAATATGTCTGTGGCTTGCTGCTTTATATCCTTCCCTGTTTGGCTTGGTTAAAATTCAGTTCCGAGGCTGCTGGGGCCCTGCGAGGACTTGCCCAGGGAATTCAGGGCCTGAGTCAGTTGAGGCTGATGGACTGCTTCTGCCCTCCGGGCTGGCCATGGTCACTCTCTAGCCTCCACTCAGCACCTTTTCCACAGTTCAAGACTTGTGCAAGACATGTTCACAGGCCTGCTTAGAATTCTGCTGGTTTGCTTTTGGGTCCACGGATGACTCTGTTTGTTCTCTGGCCTTTGGTTTCTTCAAAGGGTCCTATCTCTTCTGTGTTTTAAAATGTATTTTATATCTGTAGCCCTTTTCAGCATGCTGTTTTGCTGTTTTCATGCCACTGTGCCTACTAACTGGGTTGCTAGGAATGAATTGATGGAGAGTTGGATAAAGATCACAGTGTCACTCTGGTCATTTAAAGATGTGTTGTCCCAGTGCTGTAAAAGTGGGAAGGGAGCCCAGGTGATTTAAAGGATTAAAAGACTGGGACCTGAAGGCCCAGGTTTCTACTCTAGACTGTCAGATGAGAGTAGTGACTCTTAGATGACGGTCTTTGCGGTGGTGGCTAGAGATAGAATCAGTTACTCCTTTGGGCTCAGGGAAAACTTACCCTTCTGTACGACAGAAAAAAAGACAAGCCTTCAAGTTCCGTGTCTAGAACTTGGAATTACAAGACTTGGATTACACTGTCCATTTCCTGTGTAACAGATATCCTACAGTGTGAAAAACTTTATTAAACTGATGTTAATGGCACAAGTAAGCATAGTTAAAAATGCTGGTTTTCACACATTTTTTGGTCTTAAAGGTCTAGAAAAAGAGGCTATAACCTAACATTTGTTTGCTTAGCTGAAAACCGTAAAGAAAATAGGATTTCAGTGATGAGTAGAGTTAAGTATGGGTTGCTTAGTTGAGAAACAGAAAAATCTGTTGGAACCTGGGACTTCGGGGCTGCATCCAGAGTGGATCCCCTCCAACCACAGTCAGGTGCAGACACAGATTCTCTCCCCAGTGGAAGAATAGCATGTTCTATGTAAGGGAGTTTCCTAGTTGGTTGAAATTGGGTACTTTTCAGAGGGAATAACCTTTTTATTATTTATTTATTTATTTTTTAAAGATTTTATTTATTTATTTGACAGAGAGAAATCACAAGTAGACTGAGAGGCAGGCAGAGAGAGAGAGAGAGGGAAGCAGGCTCCCTGCTGAGCAGAGAGCCCGATGCGGGACTCGATCCCAGGACCCTGAGATCATGACCTGAGCCGAAGGCAGCGGCTTAACCCACTGAGCTACCCAGGTGCCCCGGGAATAACCTTTTTAATTTGATTTTAATTTTTCTGGGTCTTCAGAAAGCTGGTAAACATGAAACAAACTTACTTTGTGTTAGCTTTCAAGTAATAGGCTCAGTTGGCTTTTACCCCTCCAAGTGCCTTTTCAGGTGAAGTGTCTTAATGTAGAGCAGTGTGGGAAAAAAGGAATTAAATAAAAGCAGTGTGTTCAACTGCTAATCTGAAAAACAAATAACATTCTTTTCCCTTTCTGCAATTTTTTTCCCTTTCCACAATTTTGGAATATCTAATTCCATTAGGACATACGAATCCCCCCCCCCCCCCACAAGATTTTATTTATTTGACAGACAGGGACACAGCAAGAGAGGGAACACAAGCAAGGAGAGTGGGAGAGGGAGAAGCAGGCATCCTGCTAAGCAGGGAGCCAGATGCGGGCTGGATCCCACGACCCTGGGATCATGACTTGAGCTGAAGGCAGACGCTTAATGACTAAGCCACCCAGGTGCCCCATGAATTTCTCTCTCTCTCTCTCTTTTAAAAGCTTTATTTATTTATTTTAGAGAGCGAGCAAGTGTGTGGATGAGCCAGGGTGGGGTGAAGGGGGCAGAAGGAGAGGGAGAGAGAGAATCCCAAATAGACTCTGCATTGAGTGAAGAGCCCGATGCAGGACTCAATCCCATGACCCTGAGATGACATGAGCCGAAACCGAAAGTTGGATGCTTAGTTGACTGAGCCACCCCGGTGCCCCGAGTTAACTTTCTTGTTAGTATAGAGGTCGCATGAAAATAATTGAATCTTTTATTAGAAAAAGATTTTACTTATTTGAGAGAGGGAGAAAGATAGTGAGAAAAAGCATGAGCAGGAGCTGGGGAGAGGTAGAGGATTGGCAGAGGGAGAAGCAGGTTCCCCCGCCCAGCAGGGAGCCCAATGTTCCTTAAAAAAATGTTATGCTTTACTTTGGCAGAGCCTTAATTTACTAGCATGTCTGTCTAACCCCTGGAGGCCTCTTTTGAACTTCTGATAGGTCCGGTGTAGTGTAGCCTTCTTTCCAGAAAATAGTTCAGCCCTTCTACCAAGGCCTGCCCTCTCAGGGTCTCAGTGAATACCTTGGGCGAGTCTCCAAGAGCATTCTGCTCCGGTGCTCAAACACCTTCCTACTTTGTGCAGACACTGGAACTTGTTTAGTTTGTAGCTTCCTGGTCATTTTTCACCTGCCTTGTGTGTGGAATTTCACTCCTGCACGCATGGCCTACGAGTCAGTGCATTTCTAGAGCTCTCTGTGTAGCTTCCTCTTTCCTAGCACTCTGCCTCTACCCTCCAGCCCCCTCTGCCTCCTTGAAGTCTGATGATCTTCATTTTCTCAACTTAGCAGGGCTTCTAGGTTCAGTTTGGGGTCTCCTTCCCAGTACTTGGTGGCCTGGAAATTGTGTCCGGGCAGGAAGTTGGGTGACTGTGTAGCTCACCTTGTTTCTCTCTCTCGGGGCTCACCGTTCGGCACTGCCTGTTGCCCCGTCTGAAATAGTTGTTTTATGGACTCTGGTTTCTGGCTGTTTGCTGAAAGTGGTTGAGTCTGGCTGGTCCTTGATAGGCAGTCATTGCTCTGGTAGAAACTCCAGGAATTCCAGTGACATCTGCCCATTGAAAATAATTCTCACCAAGTGAATGCAGTTCTCCAAGGCATGCCTGCCCATGTTCGAAAAACTAAACAGACTTGACCTGAATTTCCCTGTGAAGCATGATAGTGCTTCCCCTGTTCGTTCTGCCCCTTTCCCACAGACTGAAACTGTTACTGTTCCTGTTCTGACAAGAATAATGACTAGAGCTCCCCTGAGGGCAGATGGGCTGAGAGCAGTCCTTGTCACTGCTAATATTGGCAGTGCTCAGTGGGTGACCTTTCCTTTGGGGTGCTCTTGTCCTTCACGTCACACGTAGTTTTCCTCTTGGGAATGGCCTCGTTAATGTGCTTGCAGTTCAGGAATCACCTTTTGATTCCATGTGGGAAGTCTGTGCTGAGAGACCACCGAACTTCTGAATCAGTAGGGGATGTGTGGCTTTCAAGGGCCACCTGTGAAAGAGGATTTCTTGATCTGGGAAATCTGGGAACTGTAAAGGCATGTTTGAAGGAGGCTAATTTGCACCAGGATATGCATGTAGAAGGATGGGTCATACCTCCCACCAGTGTGGAATGAAAGAAGCCGTATATTTGGAAGTGGATTGTTGATAGTTGTGAGAACAGTAGACTCCTAAATAGACATAAGACTCGGCTGTTGATAACTGAGCCAAGAAGCGACCAGATCAAGGAAACAGGTTGCTGTTTGTTTTTTCTGGTCAGCAATTATTTGCTTCAGATGTACTGGTAAAGATCTGGTGCCCTTATTCAGAAATTATGAATATTACCAGCCACAGATGTTTGTTTTCTTTTAGTTGTTGTTTTTAATTACTCTTTGGTTCTTAGTTTAGAGTGACTAAGACTCACAGATGCTGTGGAAACCCATGGTATTCTGTGTAGTGCGCCATGATAGCTTTAAGTTTGTGTCATCCAAATCTTGTTTCTAAATATGTTGATTTTTAAAAGCCCAAAGTTGTTTTTAATTTTCTTTTTCTTTCTAATTTTAAATGCAACCTGAAAAATATTCCTTGGATCCACTGATGCTTAGAAATTTTAGAAGTTAATGAGCTGAAGAAACAGTGCTCAACCCCACTTAAAGAGAAATGAAACATTGAGGAGGAGGTGTTTTTTTCACCTGTCAAATTGATTGACATTTAAAAATGATTGTACTATAAGTTGGCTAGCTATTAAAAAATAAATAAAAATAAAAATGATAGTATTTAGTGTTGGCAAGGGTGTGACAACATAGGCACTTCTTTGACCTTCCAGTAAAAAAACACATCACCTTTCTGAAAATAAGTTTGACAGTGTATACTAAAAACTTTAATACTCTTAGACCCTGCAGGTATTGCTTCTAGGGTATTTTCCCCCCTTTCTTAAAAGTGTTAAAAAGTTAAACAAAAATGCAAGTAGCAAGGTGTTTGTTGCAACTTTATTTCTAATGGTGACATATTAGAATGCCTAACAACAAGAGTGTTTCATTTCTGCCATTTTTTCATTACAGAGTACCCTGCAACCATTAAAACAGTGTTTATGAAGCATATTTCATCACATGGAAAAATGCACATATTTGAAAATAAACAAAATACCAAATGATAGGTAGCCTTGTGTCAGGTGTTCCTAAAAAATGTGTGCAAGAATTGTCAGAAATATGCCAAAATGTTAAAGTAACTGTTTTTAGGTGGTGGTTTTTTAAGAGATTGTTTTCCTCTTTATGTTTTCTCTGTTTTCTGAAATTGGAGCAGGAGAGCATTCTAGGTACGTGAAAGTGAGCGTGATATTTATATCTGCATTCGGGACTTAGCTAAGACCCTGCACTGGCACCTCAGATCCCAAGAGTTAGGCACACCTTTCATCTCTCTAAGGCTAGTTTGTTTTACATTTGGGTGAAAAAGTACCTTTTTTTTTTTTTTAAAAAACAGTGATTTCTCTGCTTACTCTTCAGATAAAAATTTTGATGATGAAGATTCTGTGGATGGTAATAGACCTTCTTCTGCTAGTTCTACATCATCCAAAGCTCCGCCCAGCTCACGGAGAAATGTTGGAATGGGGACCACCCGCCGGCTTGGGTCATCCACTCTGGGATCCAAGTCTTCAGGTAAAACCAGCCCCCTGGGGGTGCTGTGGGGGGGGGGGGGTTGGCTCTGTCTGCATTTAAAACCAGATGAACATGGTGCTTGCCTTCTGTGTCCTTCAGGAGTAAAGTAATTCTGTTGGTAATAAATTTCTGCTTGCTTAGTGTTGCAATGTTTGGTATGGGGGAGCCTGTGGGAGAATATTACTAAAAAATGTATTTTGTTTTAGAATATTACTAAAAAACTTTGTCCATTTTGTTTAACAACATAGAGCTCGGAGACAGAGCAGGAGTGTGCCGTTATGGCTTTATTCAGATATGGGGCTCCAGCAGTGCCAGAAATTACCATGGGGCCTTTTTTTTTTTTGCCAACTTTGCTACACTGAGACTGTCCAGAAGTCAGATGGTGTGCCTTCTGTCCTTAAAAATGTATTTTGTCTCTATAAGTACTGCTGATCTTTTTGAGACCAGTATAGATGTTGACCACAATAAATGGTAGAGATGAGCTCCCCAATCTTTGAACATTGATTTACAAAGATGTCCTCTTCTAAATCCTTCTTCTGCCACCCCCCAATTTAGATAGTTTGAGTTCTTGTTATATACCACTTACATTTTGCTGTCACATTTTTAAGTTGACATGCAAATTTCTTTTTACTTCAAATTGTATAGCCATTGTTTTTAGACCTGTTCTGCTTGTTAACATTGGGCTCTTGAACTTGGCTGAATGTGCTAAATAAATTAGAACTGGGGTAAGGATTGACCCTAGAATGCTGTCTTCTTCTGGTGGTCTTCCTGGCCTTCTGCACTGGCCCTAGACTGTTGGGGTCTTCCTCAGTCCAGTTCAGTGTCCCTGCAGTGCCTCTGCCACTAGCTTCTTCATAAGTGTTAAAGAGCTGTGCTGATAGTTGACAGGGATGTTCACACCGCGGAAATGGCAGAAGGAAAAGCTTTGCATTTATTGGTATTCTATCTTTTTAATTTTTTTGATGCCTTAAAAAATATTTTTGGGCCGCCTGGTAGTTCAGTTGGTTAAGCAATTGCCTTTGGCTCAGGTCATGATCCTGGAGTCCCAGGATCGAGTCCCACATCGGGCTCTCAGCTCCATGGGGAGTCTGCTTCTCCCTCTGACCTTCTCCCCTTTCATTCTCTCACTCTCTCTCTCTCAAATAAATAAATAAAATCTTTTTAAAAATATTTTTAAATTGAGTTTAAATCCATAGAACATCAAGTTAATCATTTTAAACGTAACAGCCCAGTTGCATTTAGTATATTCACAGTGTTGTGCAGCCACCACCTCTGGCTCGTTCCAGAAGGGCTTCTCCACTACCAAAAGGAATCCCCGGACCCTTTACAGTTGCTCCCCATCTCTTCCTTCCCCCAGCCCCTGGCCATCAGCAGTCTGCATTTTTGCCTCTCTGCATTTGCCCGTTCTAGATATTACATAGAAATGGAGGCGTGTAACACGTAATCTTTCATCTCTGACTTCTTTCACTTAGCCTAGTGTTTTGGCGGTTCATCTGTGTTGAAGTGTGTATTAGTCCTTTACTCCTCTTTATCACTGAAAAACCTTTCTAATATTTTATTAAAAAAAGTTTATTCTTGGGAGGCATTAGTTCCACAAACAAGGATTAGAAAATTTCTGTATCATCAGACCACTTTTTTCCCCCTCCTGCTCCTTACCCTTCTCCCTTCCAGAAGTCCCAACTCTAGCTTATGTAGAGAGTTCAGCCTCGTTCTCATCCTTTTTTTCCATTTTGTTTAACAACATAGTCATGAATTTGCTTACATCTGATTCCGGGGCTCACGGACCATGGTTGTCTCTCAGTCCCCTTCCATATGTGGGTATGTGGTGCGGCACTTAACCGGAGCAGTGCTCGGGACTGTTCTGCTCAGGGAATCCGTTCTTTTCACCAAAATAGGCACTGAGCACCACATCACAGTGTGACATTATTGTCATCTGTCCACAGTGAGCTTGTGAACTCAGTGTGAGGAATCTTCACCAAAAGTGAGGACACACATTTTTTGCTCCCAGAATCGTCTTTAAAGCCCTGTGTTGTCCATGGGGACCCCAGAAATCAAATAACTTGCCTGTGAGGAAACTCTGGAAAAGCAGTCAAACTTGTCAATGTAAAAATCATTAATAACAGCAATCAACTTTCAAGTATACAGAGCATCTTATAACACCTTTATGAGCGAAAGTTGCTATTGATGTGCAAGTGAAAAATTGAGTTATGCATTCAAGGAAATTAATATGTTTTGAGACTAATAAAAAGTTGAAGTGAGACTGTTAAATTCTTCAGTACTTATTTGAATGTTTCACAAATTTGGTATGCTAGATGCCTAACCAATAACAAAACCAAATTCATTCCCCGAAAAATTAAATTCTTTGTTATATATTTGTTTATTAGCAACCTTTCAAAAGATTCAGGCATGACTACAGTATAAACCATCTATATCCTTTAAAGGCTAAATGTCCTCCTTAACAAGTAGTCTCTCTAAGTGACTCTAAACTAACGTATATAGTATTGTAGAATTATTGCATTTCATCTTGATATTAAAAGTAATATTTGTTAGTTCCACAGGACTCTTAATTTATATTAAGCCTTTAGAAAGATAGTCACAAATCTCCCAATAGGTAATGGTGATTGTGTATATTCAGACCAGCCTTCTGCACATTGTTCATGTTTTAAAAATGAATCTCTTTCATAGCTGCAAAAGAAGGAGCTGGTGCTGTTGATGAAGAGGACTTTATTAAAGCATTTGATGATGTACCTGTTGTGCAGGTAAGTGAGGATAGTATTTGAGTTTGATTAAAAAACAGGTAAGACTGACTCTTTGAATTCCATTTTTAAGTAGGTGATACGTGAAATCCCTTCCTACGTGAGTAGTTTTACCTCTCAGGACTACACGAGATCTGCCATTGCACAGTAGAAAAATTGGTGCCTTTTATAGCTGAAATGAAGAGCAAAAGTCAAGACTCAGTGTGATCTTTCAGTAAGAGCTGGAGAGAGGTTGCTTGCTTGCTCTAGTAATAATTTTGTGGATTAGGTCACA
The DNA here is from genome assembly GCF_011764305.1 of Mustela putorius furo. Lineage (NCBI taxonomy): Eukaryota > Metazoa > Chordata > Mammalia > Carnivora > Mustelidae > Mustela > Mustela putorius. The sequence continues at coordinate 7,369,767 of NW_025422019.1, forward strand.
TAAATGTGGGGGAAAAAGAAACAAACAAACCAACAATGATTAGATTAGGTGTGAGAACAGAGAAGCATGTTTATTTAGGGCCTTTATTTTTTTAAGACAAGTTGTAAATTTCAAGGAACTGGGTGTCTAAAAAGCTATAAAGAATGGATTAAGAAAAGCTCAAGTTTATGCCATCCTGATGCTTCACTTAAGTACCTAACACACAAAGCAGCGTTTGCTTGTAAGGTTGGGGTTCACACATTTTAACTGCTGTGTGCCTCAGTGTCATCTGTTGTTGACTGGGGGCTAATAACACTTTCCCTCGGCCTACATGGAATGTGGTGCTCTGGATTCCTGTAGCACTAAGGTCTGTGTGATCACTTGGTACCTGCTCCTGGGTTGCCATGTGTGTGTAAATCAGGTAACTGGCATTGTAGGCTCAGGTTCATCCTTAAGTCCTTGGCCTCCCCAGCTTGCATCCTTCTTGGCTGATTATTCCCTACCTATCTTATTAGTAAGATGTGAGTGTAAATGAGAGAGTAGACTTGAAGAGATTTATAAATAATGCTAAGAGTAAGATTGTTCCCCAGCTGGCTTCTTTCTCTTCTGTACATGAAGTTGTCTGTTGAGTTTGTAGTAGAACTGTGTTTGAAGCATGGTTATCCACCCTTGGCATCAATCTAGTGGGTATATATTCACAATGGGAAAGACACTCATTCTAAGACAAATCTGGCTAGATGTTATAGGACCTTCTGAAAAAATGACATTTTTTTTTAAACGTTACTTGCTAAAGCTCTTGACTTCATGTAATTAAAAACTAATCTTTGTTTATTCTGTAATTTTTCTTACATTGGTTGTAAATTAATTTTGCTTACAGATTTATTCCAGCCGAGACCTTGAGGAATCCATAAACAAGATTAGGGAAATATTATCTGATGACAAGCATGATTGGGAGCAAAGAGTAAATGCTGTAAGCCGTTGACTTCATGTGATTACATTTTCATTGGATTTATTTAAATGTTCTAAATAATTATGCAATTGGGTATATAGCTCTGATGAATTTTAAATATAAAGTACCATATTTACACTTAACCCTTTTAGTAGAGTACCTCACTTCTGTTTCTGTTTCAAAAGCATGCCAACCTATGCCGTTATGTATGTCCTGTACTTTTAACAAAGACCTAATGCGGAGCCTGTGGAGACAGCCTCCACTCTTGTCTTAGTCAACATTTAATTGTAATTGTTAGCCAGTAAATTGACTTTTCTTAGTAGCATTTTCAGTGTGTGTCCCTTTAATCCTTCCTTTCTTCATATCACTTGCTGGAAAGTTCTGTCCCTTCTATTTAAAAAAGTAGATTAATGAAAAGTGGGGTGAACATTAAAATGAGGGTGTGTCTTATCTGAGGAAAGCTGTTTTCCAGTGGTCGGCTGGCAGGAAGTGAGGCAATTAAATTACAGCCGTATTCCACTCAGACTCAGATTAGCCTTTCAGGAATGCCGCAGTGGAGGACACTGTACAAATGATGACAGGATGGCTTCCTCCTTTGACTCCTTAAACAATTGTCAGTTAGAGTCAGTTGTTGGGGAAGATAAGATTTAGGGGAGGAGTTAAAATGAAGGCTTTTGTTGTTTTATCATTAGCACGGAACCTATAAAGACACAAATTTGTTTTCAGTTAAAAAATACATTTTGCAGAATTTTAAGGTACTGCATATAAAAATAATCCGTTCTTTTTGTGATACGTAGATTTATGCAGTATGGTAGCTGATATTGAATTGGCTCAGTTCTTCTGGAGAGCTTCTGATATCAATGAACTTTGATGTTGATTGCTCATATTTGATGGCTTCTGTTGTTTTGTATATACTGTTTGAAGAATTGCTTTGTGTGTCTCTGAATTTTCTCTGTCCCATCAGCTAAAAAAGATAAGATCTTTACTTTTGGCTGGTGCTGCTGAGTATGATAACTTCTTCCAACATTTGCGTCTTTTGGATGGAGCCTTTAAACTCTCTGCTAAGGACCTGCGGTCTCAGGTAGTGCGGGAGGCTTGTATCACCTTGGGGTAAGGACTACCATGCTTGATTCTCACACATCCTAAATTAGCCTTGTTGCAGCGCTTCTGGGATGGTCTGTGGCAGATGCCTAGCAGGTCTCTCTAATGTGCCTTCTGACCTCTCCCATTTATGCTGCTGTTGGCACTTTTATACTGTTACAGTGCTTCCTGCCTAATGACAGAAAGTGTGACAAGAGTTTCAGTGGTACTCCGTGACTTAGCTCTGAAGCCTCCATTATAAACTTGGAGCAGTTATTACTAATAATACAGAAAAAAGAAATTTTACAAACTTCTCTTTCTCAGCTTTTCCTTGATTCTGCTGTCTGGATATAGCAGGATTATCAGAATTTTTCTTTGTTTCTAGAAGAGCACTGTAGCTATGAAGTTAAAGCCAAGGCATATGCTCCAGTAGAATTTTACCCTAGCGAAACCTGTTATCAGTGTTTGAAGCTGGAGCTTCTGTGTTAGAAAGTGTTTCCGAACAGCAAAGCAGCAACAGGAAGCAGATGCTGCCGCTGTTAAGTATCAGATGTGGAAGCATGTATATCATGTACTAAAGGCTTTTAATGGGGCAAAAGGAAGAAAAGGGTGGGGGGGTCTTTCATATTTATATTTTATTAGTATATGATCAATTTGTCTTTTGCTATTTTAAGATTAATGTGTTGGAAATGATTTATTTAAAAAATAAAAAACCACAAACTCTTGGGGCAGTGGCTCTTTGCCAAGTCCACTGTGTGCACATTGGAAATATTTTGAAAGTATCTGACTCAGACCTTTGCTTTTTGTCTCTCAGTAACTTTAAATGAAAGCCCTGCGATGTTAAGAGGCTTATATGCTTCAGTGTTTGCAAGAAATACAACTACAGTGCAGTTTTCATTTCTCATTGTAGGCATCTGTCATCAGTTCTGGGAAATAAGTTTGACCATGGAGCTGAAGCCATTATGCCAACTATCTTTAATTTAATTCCAAATAGTGCCAAAATTATGGCCACTTCTGGTGTTGTAGCTGTTAGGTTAATCATTCGGGTAAGTATATTTGGGGGCCATACATAGAGTAAGCAAGTAGTAAACATGGGTGGTTGATAAGCCTCATTAGAGGCACTTTTCATTAGCATGATTATAAGTAGTTGGAATCATGTTGCAGATACAAATCAGCCTCTCCCTCTCCTTAATTAGATCCTATATGAGCCTTTTACATTTCATAATGTGAATTATGGATATGGTATATGCTTACTGATATGTTGATCATTTATTCGTCATTGACTTTAAACATTTGAGCATCTGTATCTGCTTCGGTTTGTACCCAGTTCTTTAGGTCTCCAGATTGTACTCCTTAATTTCCAGTCATTCCATTTTAGGTATTTGTGCTTGTGGCTTTGTTATTCACCTGAAGTTTTTATTTAACTAATTGTGTTTAAGCTGATGAACAAAAGATTCCTTTCAGTGTTCTAAACACTCATTTATTTAAGTTTAAATAATTATCCAAGTAATTTATGTACAAGTTTTCAGTAAAACTTAATAGTTCACAAGAGCTTAAAATGAATAGACCCCACATGACCTCCTCTCCACCTTGAAGTCTCTTTTGCCCAGAGGCAGCCCTTGAAACTGGGACTTGATGATGCTAAAATCTTTCTGGAATATTTCTGGTTATTGTGGGTCACTTACTTGTGTTATTTTTAGTCCCTATTATTTGCACTGCCTACTTGAAATATTAAATCCAAAGCCGTTGTTGGACATTCCCATTGAAACTGTATCAAAACACATCGGTCTGCAGATTCCTTTTGAACTCCCTTAGATCTCTACTGCCAGATAATTTAGACTTCCCACTAATGGTTTGTTCTGTTGCTAGAGCTATTTATATGTCATTGGGTGGTCTGTTGAGGTTCTGTAATGTTGGCATGGCCTTTGGCAATATCCAGTGAAATTCTAATCTAAATACATGTGCTTTAGGTAGTTGAATAAGGAAGTGTGGTGGTTGTCTTAGTTTTATTTTATTTTTGTATTTCCAAGTGTTCACCTCTGTTTTTGTTCTTTTCTGCAGCACACACACATCCCTAGGCTAATACCTGTCATAACAAGCAACTGTACCTCTAAGTCTGTCGCAGTTAGAAGGTAAATTTTTAAATAGCGTCCTCATTATTTTTGAATGGTTTAAAAACCAAAACAAATTCCAAATTTGCCTCCGTGGAAACATTCATGTTTGAAGTTTTAAATTTTATTTCAGATCATTGTAATAAATAGTTTGGATTGAGGGATCATGATCTGAATAGTCTGAAAGATAAATTTGGACAGCCTCTATTATTCGTGTGTATATGTGTGTGTTGTGTGTGAGAGAGAGAGAGAGAGAGAGCATGCGTGTGTGCGAGAGAAGGGCGGGAGACAGAGAATCTGTGTCTGTGTGTGTATGTGAGTTAATGGGAGCGGGTGGTGTACATTTTTTCTCAGTCTCTCTAAATCATTGGTGTACCCTTCTCTGAATAAAAGCAGTAACTGCATGCAAGAAAAAGAACATTATAAAAATTAATGGCATCTATTTAATATTACTGTCGGTAGTAGGTGATGTATGTTATTTCCAGCTTCCAACAGTGATTTCTGGGGTTCTGAATCCTGACCCAACACCAAGTACCAGGAGATACCACCTGGTTAGCTAGCTAGGTCTTTGTTCCCTGGTCCAGATGAGCATCCCTAGTTCACAGGCGAGGAATAAGACCTCTGCTCACTGGAATCTGTAGTTCTTGAGAGTCTGTTATAAAGTCTGTGCCCCCTCTTCCTAAGAAAAGTTAGAATAGTTTAGTGTAGATTTTAAGGGGATTGGGGAACACTGTTGAAGCCGCTCGGTGGACCATATCAGGTAATATAGAGTAAGTTAATGGCTGGCTTGGACAGCAGCCTCCTGCTTACATTCCTGGAGTTTGTTGTCTGATCCCAGCCCAGTGAAAGAGCCCTTCACTCTAAGCTTGGAGCACAGCGTACAGTCGCTGCCCACCGTTGCCCTCCTTTCCTGGCATGTCCCCTAGGTCCCACCATGTTTCCACAGGTAGGGATGCCTGTTACTCCTGAGGCGGCCTCCATCCATCTTACTCACAGCTCTGTGGAAGTCACGAAGGAGAAAGGGGAGTCTCCACCTTTATAAAACTAGGAAGGAAGGAATTGGCACCTTTCACTGGAAAAAAAAGCTTAATATCTAACGGCTTGCTTGTATGTCTCTGAGGAATGTGGTCTGCCTTTACCTCCAGTTTCGCTGCTGCTTCCGGAGATGAGTGTGTGAGCTCAGCAGGGGAGAGGGATGGTAGTGAACTTCAGAACCTGGCAGACTGCAACCGAAGCATTACCTCTTCCCACTGGCTAATTTGACTTGCTTGGAATGAGAGTACTTCCACAGAGGCAGAGCTGTTCCGTGGGCCCAGTAATTGGATAGCAGGGTTTGACACTTTGTGCGACCTTAATAAGTGACACTCATTATTAGATTTTGCTGCTGCCGCTGCTATTGTCACTATCGTTTTAGGTTTTCCAAGAGAAATTCAGAGTGTATTAGGCCGAGTTCCTCTGTTCTACATCCTGTAGAATGTTACAGAATGTTTAGTGTATTAGTCAGCTCTGGCTGCCATAACAAAATACCACACACTGGGTGGCTTAAACAACAGAAATGGATTTTCTCACAGTTCTGGGGCTGGAAGTCTGAGATGAGGGTACCAGTGTGGTTGAGTTCAGCATGGTTGAATTCTAATGAGGGTCATCTGCAGGTGGCTGCCTTCTCACTGTGTCTTCACAGGGCAGAGATAGAGACACAAAGAGCATGCTCTCAGGGGTTTCTTCTTAGAGGGGCACCAGCCCCATCATTACAGCCCCATTTTCATGACCTCATGTGAATCTAATTACCTACTGAAGGCCCCATCTATTGGGCCCCTATTGGGCAGTTGGGCTTCAACATACAAATTTTGGGGCAACACCATTCAGTCCCCAGAATTTAACAGTTCTGGCTTCTGGTGCTAAATGACTGGTAACTTGCATCCACTATGGCAAGAGAAATGTCACCCCTTTTACCCCTTTCTGAGTCCCTTTCAGATTGCTCTTCTTATATTAGTCAGGGTCTGCATCGGTCAGAACCATGCATCTTCATGCTGGAAGAAGTACCTTCAGAGACGTAAAGAGAACCAAAGAGGGCAGTGGCACCCAGGCAGTGCTCTGGCTCTGATGTACTCAGCCAGTACCTAGCTCTGCTTTGTAGAATTTATAAGAACTGGACTGCACAGTCTCTCTGTCTTTGAGAAGTTGATCGTTTAGATGGGGAGATTAAAAAACAATCATGCAAAGCAACGTAAGAGTGAATTATAATACCTGTATTGGGAATTTAGAAATTCAGAGAGCAGTGATTAAAGCCAGCTAATATATTCCTACGATGCTTCATAGACAAGTTGAAAACTGAGTTGCATTTTGAATGATGAGTAGGAGTAGGTAAAGAGACAAGTTCTAACCTGATGTGTTTAAATATTGATGTGTTAAACAATGCCAGTATTGATACTGCTTCTTTGTATGTTCGTCTAAAAAGTAGAAAATAAAACCTAACTTACAGGGCATATTTTTGAACAAGCTAACACACATTTAAGACCAGAATTAGCACCAAAGATGGCTTTATTCACTAAGAGATAGATAAACAAACAAAGCACACATATTTCTTAAAAAAAGACAAAAATCAGCCCAGGAAATGACATGAGGAAGAAGGTAGAATAAACACGGCCTCGGTTGAGGCTGGGTGAGGAGAATGACAGAGGAGAGAGTGTGGGTGTGGGTCAGTGTCTCTCCTTGGAGAAAGTCTGTTTCACAACCAACTCTCAACGCACGGGCACACGTGCACCCTGTTGCCAGTCCTAGGACTGGGTTGGATAGCTCTCCTGTGTGTTTCTAAGAAGAGCCCCCTTGTATTTCTGGCACATGGGAACTGTTCCTTGTGTTTCTTGCTTGATGGTGTATGTCTTGGTTCCCATTGTTATCCGTACCATCTAGGGTAGGGTTAGGGTTTATTAAAGATTTATTGAGTAATTAATTATATGGATTATGATGTTTTGAATTGGGAGGACCATGGGAATGCAAGTCTGGTCATTAGAGAAAAATTACCCTCTGGTTTGTTTCCTTGAGTAAGTTTCTAAGACTATGAAGATTTACTGCCACAAGGATAAACAGCCTGGACTTCTGGAAAGTTATAAAGAGGTAGAACTCGAAGTGGTGATGTAATCCAAAGGAGATGAGACCAGAATTGTTTCACTGCACAAATCAGGCCAAGAAAGATTACAAAAGTGAAACGGCTTGACAAGAAAGGAGGTTGAAAGATTGAAGAGGGAATTAGAGGAGTAGTTAGAGAAAAATCTATTTTAAGCACTACCTGGGATCTTCTTGGGAAAATTTGGAAAGCACTTTGTTTTTCAGGACTTTTTTCCCCCTTTTTTGCACAAGGCATTCTGTGAAATTAGTGCAAAGACCAATTCCCTGGTTCTGTAATAATATGCGCTGATCTTTTTTGCTTATGTATGTCCTATTTTAACATATTATTTGAGGTAGTATAAAAACAAAGGACAGCAATAGGCCCTTTCAGTAATGTTGCCACGAAGCTCCAGTTTCTGATTTGAGGGGAACTTTTATATCCTCTTATATCTATATAATTACATATATAATACATATAAAATTTGTGTGTGTGTGTGTATATTTATATATATATATATATATATATATATATATATAAATATATAAAATAATCTATATAATTTTTCTTTTCTGATCACCATAGTTGCTAAATTACTTTTACTTGCTTGGGTTTTTAGTCAATGCTGATTCCAACTGTATATTCCATTTTTTGAATCCTAATAATTAGAAGAAATTTAACAGGTCTAAAAAGTAGTGTGGGAATTAAAAAAAGCTTTTGTTTTCACTAACATAAAAATGACTGAGTTACCTATATTTCCTTTACACTTTTTAGGCGCTGTTTTGAATTTTTAGATTTACTTTTACAAGAGTGGCAGACACATTCACTGGAACGGTAAGCATTTGATTTGCAGGTTTATTTCCTCTCTGAAATGAATTTTGAGATTTAATGCCTTGACAAATGGCCCAACCTGCTTTTTATAAGAATGGAAGGAGTCTAAGCATTTGTTTGCACGACTACATCTGTTACTTCGTGAGGCTCATAATATTGGCAGAAACGTTTAGTGAATTTCATTGATTGCAGTTTTAGTGTGCCTAGAGATGTGGACAGATGTACACCATGTCAGCTAAAAGCCGCAATTAACCTTTTCTTTAAATTAGTTTTTAACTCCAATATAGATAACCTGCCATGTTATTTTAGGTGTAAAGCATAGTGATTTAGTAAGTCTGTACATTAGTCAGTGCTCATCTGACTAATTCACTCAGTAAGTGAATTCTTAATCCCTTTCACCTGTTTTACCCATCCCCCCCATGCCCCTTCCCTTTAGTAACCATCAGTTTGTTCTCTGTAGTTAAGAGTCTGTTTTTTAGTTGACCATTTTCTTTGTTTCTTAAAGTCCACGTATGAGTAAAATCATATGGTATTTATCTTTCTGTGACTGACATTTCACTTAGCATAATACGCTCTAGCTCCATCCCTGTTGTTGCAAATGGGAAGATTTCATTTGTTTTTATGGCTGAGTAATACTCCATTGTGTATCTATTCGACATCTTTATCCATTCATCGCTTCCATAATTTGACTATTCTAAATAATGCAGCAATAAATATAGGGGTGTATGTATCTATTTGAATTAGTGTTTGTATAGCTTTTGGGTAAATATCCAGTAGTGGAATTACTAGATTGTATGGTATTTCTGTTTTTAATGTTTTGAGGAACCTTCATATTGTTTTCTGCAGTGGCTGCACAGTTTGCATTCCCACCAACGGTGCATGAGCATTCCTATTTCTCCACATCCTTGCTAACACCTGTTGTTTCTTGTGTTTTTGATTTTAGCCATTCTGACAGGTGTAAAGTGGTATCTCATTGTGGTTTTGATTTTCATTTCCTTGTTGATGAGTGATGTTGAGCTTCTTTTTATGTGTCTTTTGGCCATCTGAATGTCTGTTTTGGAGAAATGTCTGTTCACATCTTCTCTCCATTTTTTAATTGGATTATTCTTTTTTGGGAGGGTATTTGAGCTGTAGCAGTTCTTTATATATTTTGAATACTAAGCTTTTATTGAATATGTCACTTGTAAATATCATCTCCCATTTGGTAGATTGTCTTTTGATTTTGTTGACAGTTTCCTTTGTATGCAGAAGCTTTTTATTTTGATATTACCCAAGAGTTGATTTTTGCTTTTGTTTACCTTGCTTCAAGAGACATCTAGAAATATGTTGTTACAGCCAATGCCAACAGTTATTGCCTGTGTTCTCTTCTAGAATTTTTATGGTTCCAGGTCTCCTATTTAGGTCCTTAATCCGTTTTTTGGATGTTTTTCTTTTTATCAAGAGGGAGAGAGAGAGAGAGAGAGAGACATGCACACACACAGGGGAGAGGGAGAGGTGAAGAGGAATAGGGAGAGAGAGAGAATGAGAAAGAAAATCTTAAGCAGGCTCCATGCTCAGTGTGAAGTCTGACATGGGGCTCTGTCTCACAACCCTGAGATCATGACTTGAGCTTAACTGACTAAGTCACCCGGATTCCCTAGTCCTTAATCCGTTTTGGGTTTATTTTTGTGTATGCTGTGAGGAATTGGTCCAGTTTCATTCTTTTGCATGTAGCTGACCAGTTTCCCCAGCACCATTTGTTGAAGAGACTGTCTCTTCCTGTTGTGTATTCTTGCCTCCTTTGTCGAAGATTAATTGACCACATGATCATGGAATTATTTCTGGGCTCTCTATTGTGCATTGATCTATGTGATAATTTTTGTGCCAGTACCACACTGTTTTGAGTATTACAGCTTTATGTAGTATATCTCGAAATCTGGAATTGTGATACCTCTAGTTTAGTTGTTCTTTTTCAAGATTACTCTGCTTATTTGGGGATTTTGTGGTTCCGTACAAATTTTAAGATTATTTGTTCTAGTTCTGTGAAAAATGCTGTGTTGATATTTTGATAGGGATTGCATTAAACATAGAGATTGCTTTGGGTAGTGTGGACATTTTAACAATATTTGTTCTTGGGGCGCCAGGGTGGCTCAGTTGGTTAAGCATCTGCCTTCGGCTCAGGTTGTGATCTCAGGGTCCTGGGTCCTGCTTCAGTGGGGAGTCTCTTTCTCCCTTTGCCTATTTTTTCTTGCTTCTTGAGGTAGACCTATATTCTACAAACTTCTCTCCTAGACCAGCTTGTACTGCAGCCCAAAGATTCTGGACTGTTGTATTTTCATTTTCATTTGTCTCCATGTATTTTTTTTATTTCCTCTTTGATTTTGTGTTTGACCCACTCATTGTTTAGGAGCACGTTATATAACTTCCATTTATTTGCAGTCTTTCCCAATTTTTATTGTGGTTGATTTCTGATTTCATAATGTTATGGTTGGAAAAGATGCATAGTCATAGTAGGAGTTTGATCTTTTTCAATTCATTGAGACTTGTTTTGTGGCCTAATATGTGGTATATTCTGGAGAATGTTGTGTATGCACTTGAAAAAAAATGTGTATTTTGTTATTTTAGAATGGAATGTTCTGAATATATGTTAGAGCCTTCTGGTTCAATATGATATTAAAAGTCACTGTTGCCTTGTTGGTTTTCTCTTTGGATGATCTATCCATTGATGTAAATGGGTTGTTAAAGTCCCTTGTTATTATATTACTATCGATTACTTGTCTTTGTTTCTTATTAGCTGTTTTATATATTGGGATGCTCCCATTTTGGGTCCGTGAACATTTACAGTTGTTACATCTTCTTGTTGGATTAGTCCCTTTATGATTGTATACTGCCTTTTGTTTTGTTTTGTTTTGAAAGATTATTTATTTAGAAAGAGAGTACGAGTGGGGGTAGTACAGGGAGAGAGGGAGAGAGAATTGCAAGCAGGTTTCATGCTCAGCACAGTATCTGATGTGAGGCTCAATCCCACAACGCTGAGATCATGACCTGACCAAAACCCAAGAGTCAGATGCTTAACTGACTGAGCCGCCCACGTGCCCCAGATTGTATACTGTTTGAAAGTCCTATTTTCTCTTTTATAAGTGTTGCTGTTCCGGCTTTCTTCTCACTTCCATTTGCATGGTAGATGCTCTTCTGCCCCTTCACTATCAATATGTATGTTGTGTCTTTAGCTCTGAGTCTCCTGTAGGCAGCATATAAATGGGTCTTGGTTTTTATCCATTCTGTTACCCTGTGTCGTTGGATTGGAGGGCTCAGTCCATTTACATTCAGAGTAGTTACTGATAGGTAGGTACTTACTGCCATCTTGTTATTTATTTTACAGTTGTTTATGTGGTTTTTCTCTGTTCCTTTCCGTTCTAACTCTCTTCTCTCATGGTTTGCTGACTTTCTTTAGTGGTATACTTGGTTTTCTTTCTCTCTCTCTCTTTTTTTTTGTATATGTATTACTGTTTTTTAATTTACATATGCCATTTTATGCATATGGCATCTAAAGTTGATGGTTGCTTAAGTTTGAACCCATTATTCATCTCTTTCCACATTTTAGGTATATGGTGTCATACTTTATATCCTTTTAACTTGTGAATCCTTTGACTGATTTTTATAGCTATACTTAATTTTACTGCTTTTATGCTTCCTCCTTTTTTTACTCCTGCTTATGGCCTTTCCTTTCCACTTAGTGAGCCCACTTTAACATATAGGGCTGGTTTGGGGGTTATGAATTTCTTTAACTTTGATTTGTCTGGAAAACTCTTTACAAGGCTATCTTTCAGAAGAGGAAAGAGAATATTCTTGGCTAAAGGGTTCCCTCCCACCCCCAGCACTTTGAATACATCATGCTACTCCCCTCTGGCCATAAAGTTTCTGAAAAATCAGCTGATAGCCTTAAGGAGTTTCCTTTCTATGTAACTATTTTCTTTTACTGCTTTAAAAATTCTCTCTTTATCACTATGTTTTGCTATTTTAATTACTGTGTCTTGGTGTGGACCTCCTTTTGTTGTTTTTGTTGGGAGCTCTCAGTGTCTCCTGGATCTGGATTTCTGTTTTCTTCCCCAGATTTGGGAAGTTTTCAGCTATTCTTCAAGTAAATTTTCTGCCCCTCCTTTCTCTCCCTATCTCTCCTGGGATAACGTATAACATATAGCAAGTGTTACTGTGCTTGATGGTGTTGCTGAATTCCCTAGGTCTGTTTTCATTTTTTGTTTTTTTTTTTTCCTTTCTCCTCTTCAGTTTGATTGCTTCCCATTATTCTGTCCTCCAGTTGCTGATCCATTCTACTTCTCTAGTCTATTGTTTATTCCATCTATGGTATTTTTAATTTAGTTATGGAGTTCTTCATCTCTGATTGGCTTTTTTAAATGTTTTCTGTCTCTTTATTAAGGTTCTTACTGGGGTCCTCCACAATTTTTTTAAAGTCCAGTGAGTATGTTTATGATCATTCCTTCGAATTCTCAATCAAGCATATTGCTTATCTCCATTTTGCTTAGGTCTCTTGCTCTGATTTTTTCCTTTTCTTACACTGGGAAATATTCCTCTTTCTTCTCACTTTGTCTAACTCTGTGTCTGTTTCTGTGTGTTAGGAAAGTCTGCTCTGCCTCCTGCCTTATGAAGAAGAGGTCCATAGTGCCCTGCAGGGTGGTGTCCCCTGTTCACCCAAACTGGCACTTGCAGGGGGGTCTCCATGTGAGTTGCATGTGCCCTGCTGTTGTGGCTGAGCCACTTTTTCGTTCAGTCCAGTCATCCGCAGTGGCTCTGCCTGTTGTGGGCAGCATTGGGTACCCATGTTGTTAGGGAGCCAGTCTGGGCCGTCCTGGGCTTGAGTCACATTCATATCAGGCATTTGCCAGAGATGCAGTAGCACCAGACTGCTGGGACTTTCTTTCTGCTATGCCCTGAGAAGCTTTCGTTGGTAGGTGGTGCCTACAGTTAGAGCTGCTATCTGGATCCAGTCCGCTGCTGGGGCCACAGTCCGGCTGGGGTGGGTGGTTATCTCCCCAAGTCAGGGGTCACTTTGCAGAGGGGCCAGTCCATCCCAGCCAAGCCTGTGGCACTGGTTTGGATGTGCTTCGGCCAAGGATCTGTTAGAGGGGAGAGGGACCCACAGTGCAGGCAGTGTTAAGTTTTGCGTGGGTCTGCTCTGGCGGAAATCTGGATCCAAGGCCTGGCCTGAGGGGTTATGTCCGCAGGAGAAGGCAGGCATACTGTTACCAAGATAGGTGGAAAGTGTTGGCATGGAGCTTGTTCCTACAGGTGTTCATGTGTCTGGGCAGAGGGTGGAGCAGGGAAATGGTGTCCACCAGCTCCTTTGTCCCTGGTGAAGTTTCCCCAGAATCCCCACCCCTCTGGCTCATGCTCTGATGTGAGTAAAGCAAGCTCCCTTGTGTATACCGCAGGTGTTTTTCCAAGTGCTGCTTCTATTACAGTATCTCCAAGGGGTTGTTTGTTGTGTTCTTTAAGCATGGGGACTCAGTTTCCTATTTCCCTCCTACAGATTTTAAAGTTTTAAAGTGTTAAGCTCTGCTGATTGTAAGACCTCACAAAATTATGCCCTTCTGGCATTCATGTGGGTTCCCCATGCCTGGGGTGCTTGGTGTGAGGGTTTGATCCTCTCCCCTCTGTGCGTCCCCAGTATTTCTCTCTCCTATAGAAAGTTTGTGGGCTTGTTTAGCTCCCTACCCCATCTGTGTGCTCCCTGCCTTCTTCAGTGTGGCCTTTTCTACATTTAGGTGTGCAGAGTCTGGTCTGCTAATCTTCAGATGTTTCTGGGTCATTTACACTGATGCAGGTGATACCTAGTTGTATCTGTGGGAGGAGATGAGTTTAGGGGCCTCCTACTCTGCCATCTTCCCCCGAAGTCATCCACAATTAATTCTCGACTCTCATCCTGGCGCCCGACATTCGTCCATTCCAACCAGGAAGATGTTCCAAGCTGCTCTTGGCAGGCCAGGTATAACTCTTAGATCCTTAAAGGAGTTTCACTCATCTCACAGTTCTTTTTGATCTCCCAGTATCAGAAAGTCAGCAGTTTTCTCTTTATTTAGGTTGGTGTTGGTACGTTTCACATCATCATGGTGAAAGGTAGGATTGTGGGAGAATTCTTGAAGAAGGATGTCTCTTAATTTAAAGATTCATTCTTTGCCGTTTTTAGTTCTTTTGAATTAGAGGTGCCTATTATTCCTGGTGAGTTAAAATTGGAGAGCTAGATGATGGTGGTGTGCCACCCAGTTTTGAATGTTACATATTCTGAGAAGCTGTACAGCATACTAATCATTTTATTAGTGACATTTTAACGAAGTACTTTTGGGAGTCCCATTCCATACTGCAGGGGGCAGAGAGTACACAAAGCCATTCCTCCTGGAGGTAAAATTTTCATCTGCAAATACCTCGAATCTACAAGATAGTCATGCATTCTTTTATCTCTTGGTTATTGTATCCTCTTTATTTGGTGATAATTTTGGAATTTAGAGGTGGAAAATGGAAGGGGGGTTTAATGTGAGGACACGAGTAGAACAGTCATGTGTTAAGAACTCACACATAGCCTCGTGTATTTATCCATTCCCCTCCTCGCTCAACATCTGCCTCTTAGCGGGTACACGCTAAACTGTTACTGAATGAAGGAATGAGGCAAAGACTGAGCGGGCCATAAGATGGTAACTTATTTGTTCTGTGAGACTAACTCATTGCAGCCTTCTCTCTTTTCTTAAAAATCTGTTAAACATTCAAAGAGACACTTTAATAACTTGCTCTCAGCCAGGGCAGAACATAAACTAAAGAGAACAGCTATTTATAAAATTGTGACATGATTTTATAAATTTGTTCATGTTGCATAGCAGTACTTGAAAAAAACATTATGTATAGTTACAGAAATGTGATGCAGGTAGCCTCTGCAGCATTCTGATGATTATTACCTCATAATTTCCGTAGAAACTACTCCCCGCCATGGAAAGGTAGAGCCTTGTAGCCTTGTTCCTTGGGTTGCTAAAAAGTTGAGCTAAATAAGTATGAAGTAAGAAGACTCAGCCATTATCTTAAAAACTTGGGGTACTTAGGTGGGGGCAGCTGGTGGAGGGCAGGGGGACCCTGGGACAGAGGTAGAAGTTAGGAGAGTGGCAGGGAAGGGAGCTCAGATGTCTCAGCTGCGTGTTGGTTGACTCACTGGGCACAAGTGCCAGTCTGAAGTTCTCACACTTGTTTTTATCCACTTAAGACTACATGGTAATGATTGTTACTGCTTTCTCTTCTGAATGTCTAGACATATATCAGTATTAGCCGAAACAATAAAGAAGGGAATACATGATGCGGATTCTGAAGCAAGGATAGAAGCCAGAAAGTAAGTATTAACTGTACACCACTTGTGTTTAAATTCACTCTTTTTAAGTTTCAGGTGTTATTTAGATTGTGTTATTAAAAACTCATTAAACTGCATGAATATGTTTCATTGATGGTGACTTTGAAATATGACCTCAAAAGGCCATGGCATGCTATTTCTCTGCATTTTTGATTAGAAGGTTCAGGTGCCCAGGCCTGAAAGACTGACCGATAGTATGTGAATATAAACAGGACTGAGGGATGCAACAGCATGCTCATTTTTAAATTTATGACAAATGATTATGTGAATCAGAAAAGCATTTGTGTGCACACTCAGCATATTTTCTTCCTCATGAGGCTCTGTTAGGAGCCAGGTCATAATCCAAAGGGACCTTTTGCTTTCCTGGGAGAAATCGCAGTCCCAGAGATCCTTCCCCTGTGACGGTCTCTTTGCAGGTTTCAGGTGGCTGCCAGGGAAGGTGTGCAGGTGGTGAGGGGCAGGCGGGTTGAGGAGATGCTGGGGATTCCTGCAGAGCTCATTCCTGCAGTGCTGACTTGCAGTTGCCAGGCCACTCGCAAAGCACTTCTGCCATCAGGCGGGTCACGCTTCGGTCACAAGGCAGTGACCATGCATTCCGTGCCTCCTGGGAATAATTTTGTCACTGTGACTGTAAACGCCAGGAGTCAGATGCTGAGACTTAGGCCGTCTTGGGCCGTGTGTGGAGGAGTGCTGTGAGTGATCTGTGCTTTCATAAAGACCGGCTCTTGTATCAGACACAGGTAGCCTCTTTTCTCACTCACCTGGAATATTAACATCTCACTTAGTGGCAGCGGTACCTCCAGACCAGATCCCTGTGGCTCTTGGACTGCTCTCTCCATTAAATTCTATTCCCCTGATTTCTTTTTTTTTTTTTTTAATTTATTTATTTGACAGAGAGAGAGATAACAAGTAGGCAGAGAGGCAAGCAGAGAGAGAGAGGAGGAAGCAGGCTCCCCGCTGAGCAGAGAGCCCGATGCGGGACTCGATCCCAGGACTCTGGGATCATGACCTGAGCCGAAGGCAGTGACTTAACCCACTGAGCCACCCAGGTGCTCCTATTCCCCTGATTTCTGAGGCTTTCGGAGGACCTCACTGAAACACTCGAGAGCTTACCAGCTCAGCTAGTTCCTACCAAAACGAGTGACGTAGTTAGTTGCTCACAACTCTTAGGAATAGACTTGGCAGTGACATACATAGGCTGTTTATATTCTCGTATGCATTCTTCCTCTTCCCAATTTTTTCTAGTTCTCTTGTCATGCCTGCAATACAAATTTCAAGTAGCTCAGAACATCTTTGTGCCTCTCTTGTGCATGTTGTCTGAGGCGCCTGTAAATACTTCTGATTGATGAGTGTCAAATCACTTTTATAAAAGCTGCCATGGATGAGCCCTGTCCGTATTGTGAACCTAGTTCTGGACATTTTAGCTCCACTGTCCCGAAAGCTCCCCAGTCTTGCAAGTTAGGCCCTTTAGTTTCCATTTTATAGGGGAGAATGAGATGCAGAGAAGCCCAGGAACTTGCCCCGTGTCAGAAGAGCCAGTACAGTGTGGTCAGGGTCCATCCCAGGCTGCCTTTGTCCACCCTCCCTCACCTGGTGCTGCTTCTAGGGGCGCTGAACCACAGAGCGCAGTCCTTGACCACCTTGCGTGGGGGGCCACGGAGTTCGGTGGGAGCCCTGTGCAATCCTGACTGTAGCACACTGCGTGTCTCCCCTAGGTGCTACTGGGGTTTTCACAGTCACTTCAGCAGAGAAGCAGAGCACCTGTACCACACCCTCGAGTCCTCCTACCAAAAGGCCCTGCAGTCCCACCTGAAGAACTCCGACAGCATCGTGTCTCTGCCGCAGTCTGACCGCTCATCCTCCAGCTCTCAGGAGAGTCTGAAGTAAGCACTTTAGCCATCCTTTTTCATTCGTGGGAGAGTTTGTATGGAAGGATTTGCTACATGACACAAATTCCAGCTGTGTTTTTTTTGTTTTTGTTTTTTAATGTGTACGTGCCTGTTCTAGTCCCCCCCTTTGTTCAGATGGGCTCTGCTCCTAGGTAAGATGCTGTGGAGAATGGTAAGGAAAAGGCGGCCTCGGTCTCAGCAGTAAGTAGTGTTGAGCTAAATTCATAAGGTAGGCCTAGAAGACAGGCTTGGAGTGAAATAAGTGAATTATTCACAGGGTCTTCTAGGAGAATATGAGTGTTCACTTGGAGACGAGTCTGGAAAGGGGGAGGGTGTTAGAAATCTGTGAGTAAATGTATTATCGTCCTCACTCTGATTTCTAACTTCTGTCTTGAGTTAGGACTTCTCTCTAGATGTTTGGAAGATAGTCTGAAATAGAATGTTAAAGCTTTGACGTCAGGGGTTTATAAGATTGTGGTCCCAATTACCCTAGAAATGCAGAAGACTCTGAAATAATTCCTTCGTTACCGTAGTTTCCTGCTGTTGACTATACTTGTGTGAACACGGCAGAGCGCACATTTGATAATAACTAACATGCATGTACGTTTATTTTCAGCCGACCGCTCTCTGCCAAAAGAAGTCCTACTGGAAGCACCACCTCTAGAGGTAAGACTGAGTGCCATGGTGATGGCCATCTTGGGGCAGCCTCTGTTTCTGTGCAGCGGCGGCTGCTCCGCCACTGGCAGCCAGTCCCCTGCTTTCAGGGGCCTTTCAGGTTTGCAGAGCCTTCTGCTGTTGGTGCTCTGGTTGTGCCCAGCACAGCTCTGCTGCCCTAGCGGCCCAGAGCGGTGAGGAACATGTGTAGAAATGCAGCCCTGGGACCTTTCCACTTGTTCCGGTTACTGAACAGGAGAGTGAGGACAGCTGGTGACGCCTCGAGCAGCAGCAGCAGCAGTGTGATGGCTATTAGAGGTGGGAGAGTAGAATGTTCCCAGAGAGCAGGAGGGTAATTGGAGTCAGGGTGCCTAAGCAGGCACAGGGTGAGAGACTGGCCAGATGTGCGTGCTTTTTCATTACCTCACTCCTCACATTAACCAAAAAGAGGGGCCGTTGCTTTGGGGTTTATAGTCTTTGGTTACAAGAAAACAAATGGAATGGGTATGTTGGCTGTAGTCACTTAATTTCCTTCAGCGCTGGCTGAACTGTCTTCAGTGACCAGGAGATACAGCGTGTCATTGCTTATGCACCCCAGCCTTTGTTAAAACTTGCTAAAGAAGCTTAACTTCTTTACTCTGACTCAGTTAAGTATCCCAGCTCTTGATTTCAACTCAGGTCTTGATCTTAGGGATGTGAATTCAAGCCCCACGTTGGGCTCCATGCTGGGCAGGGAGCTTACTTTTAAAAGAAAGAAAAAAGAAGAAGAAAACTTAAGAAGAGCAAAACAAATTTTAACAATGCATGTTTACAATTCTAGTGTAGTCCCTACTGATGTTTCCTTCCTTATCACTCAAGCTTCTACAGTTAGTACCAAATCCGTGTCAACGACTGGGTCCCTCCAGCGGTCTCGAAGTGATATTGACGTGAATGCAGCAGCCAGTGCCAAGTCTAAGGTGTCTTCGGCCTCGGGCGCTACGCCTTTCAGCTCTGCAGCGGCCTTGCCTCCTGGGTCATACGCATCCTTAGGTAACCAGACTCCCACCTCCTTCCTCCTACAGCTCTGCTGTTAGAGATTACAGTTAGCCCTGCTCAGATTTATTTAACAAATTATAAAACACAATCACTGAGATTTTACTGTTCCAGAGCTGATATTTAAGTATAAGTAGCTCTGTGTGTTTACTGCTGATTCCCAGCCACCCTTTGTTGAGTGTTCCCTTTCTCTGGAGCATCGTCCCTTTTAGTGACGAGTAAGTACCTGTGGGCTCACACACAGTGTGTCACATCCTTCAGCTTCACTTCTCCCTTTGTGGCAGCCCGGCCAGCACCTGCACCACCTCCCATATTGCCAAACTGGCTTTTACCCCCTCGTGCCATTGGTGGGGCAGAGTCAGAGGGTTTAGTGAGGGAGTCACCAAAGACTGTTGTAGTTAGGTGTATCCCAAATTAAGAATACGACTGGGGTGGCACAGGTGTGGGGTGCAGGGACCCCAGCAGGGGGCATCTCTAGAGAAATGTGGTGGATTCCATAGAACAGGGTTGGTCTTGCATTTGTCACCTTGGGAGGACAGTGTACTTTAACAATGGCCAAAGGATTTTTAAAAAACTATTTTTAAAACAGTTCATATCTGACAGAATGGAATGTCAGTTTTTCCACAGACAACTGAACACCCGTATGTGAGGCTGATCACTGGTTATATTTTATTTTTGTTAGAGCAAAATCATTCAAGCCAAAATCTGCGGACTTTGCTGGATGGGTTTTATTTTGCATTTTATGGAAATTGAATACATACAGCTTAAGCTTCATGGAACATTGAGACTGAATCACTTATGTGGTTTACAAACCAGTTCCGAAGTCATTTCTGAAACTAATGTTCTGAGCATGGAAGCCGAGTGAGAGAGCACCGAGAGGTGATTACGGGCCTCCCACTGATTAGCTTGGTGGCCTTGAATGGGCCTTGTAGTCTCTGAAGCTGGTTTTTCCACCTAATTAGTTGTGGTAATAGTCACCCAGCTCAGACACATGTGAAGGATCAATGAATGGATATAAAAGTCCTTTGTAAACTATTGTCCTGTAAGGTGAAAGAAAACCAGATTGTGCTAGGACCATTACAGTGAGAAAGGCCTGTGTTCTGGAACATCAAGTCAGTTAAGTCATTCTTATTTTCTCTAGGGAGATACCTCAGACACAGGTACCTTTTGATTAAAAAACCCACTGAGTGTTCTTGCTTTCTAGCATTTTAGTACTGTGGCATCACCCCAGAGTGTTAGGACGTTAGATTGGTAGGTAGTCGTGGAGTAAGGGGGAAGTCAGTATGACTCTCTCCTGGGTAGAGTAGCTTTTTTTGCTTTCAGTCAGTTCTGAGTATGTACCCCATGTTTCAATACATGTGATCCGCCTTGAGTGTTTGTCATCAGTATTTGTTTCATCGCTTGAAAATTTGAGTAAAACTCATCTTTTAGAGTACTCAGTAGTTTTTGTTTCTTTGTGCGTATTTGGGATATTTTAATAGGAACCATGTAGACTTCCTCCCGGTACTTGTAACAGTACTGAGGTCTTTTGGCCTGATGATACAGAATTGACCTCTTAAAACCCTGAGGATAAATTTTCAGCCCCGCCTTAGCTCTTCTTATCACAAGACTGGAATAGTCCATTCTCTCCCAAGAGAGTGACTCCCCCTGCTTGCCTCATGTTTTGAACCACAAAACAACAAAACCCCCAGAAATTTAACATAATCCTACTGAGGAATTGTTACGATTACTACTTGGGGTGGCATGTTACATCTGTACAGAAGTGTAGCATCGAAGCTGACAATCCTTTTCCGAACTTCTAGAGTCCAGACACGTGAGGGAAGATACGGAGTCCGTAGGCCTTGACGCAGGTACCCCGCTGTACAGCTTCTGCTGCTCTTTGTAGTTGGGATAGGCATCATTGCTAGAGCCAGCTTCTGTCAGCTTCCTACTCGCCTCTGTTCTTTGGGTGACTCTTCAGTACTTTAGTGTTTGGTTTCTCCCCCTCACACTGCTGGTACTTGGTTCTATGAGAAAGAAACTCTGAAGAGGATGAGGGTTGGCTAAAACAGAAAATCAACACCTTATCAACCAAGGGGCTACCCTGGGTTGCCATGTTTCGTTTTGTTTTCCAAAAGCCAAAAGCCACATTATACTAAAGCTGATTTTAATACAAGGCACACTTATTCGCTTCAGAATCTGCTTTGCTGTTGAACTTGTTTCTTTTTTAGTTTTATTTTAAATTGTACTTTTGCTTTTTTAGTAGCTAATAACATTCTGCTTTTTAATTTTTTTACTGTTACTAACTGTTCCCTGTTATCCCTTCCCTTGTTTTTTAATTTGCTTAAAGACGGTACTTCCACTAAAGCGGAGGGTAAGCGGTTTGTTTCTGTGATTGAGGTGTGTCTCGCCTTTACCTGTCCTCTGTGCTCACTGAGTGTTGCCTGGTGCCCACTCGTCCTCACCGAGGTCCCTGCATGACACGTTGCACGTTCCTCCCACTCTTCTTTGTTCTGTTTCCCCGGCTCTTTGCCTTTCCTTGACCTGAGTTCTCCTTTCCTCCCTTGTTCTGTCATGGTTCTGGTGATTTTGTCACTCAACGTGTGCTATATGTGGTTTCCGGCGCCCAGCCCACCCCGGCCAGGAGCATCGCCAAGACTTTGTGTGCTGCCGTCCTGTGGGCTGCTCGTCTCAGATTTTGTTACTCCCCAAGCATTCCCTTTGTAACTCTTTTTCTTTCTCTTTACTTTTGTACTTCTGTGGGCCTCTCAGGATTTGCCTTTCCTGTTTTGAAAATAAATTCAGTGTCATTATTTAGGTGAAAGGCTGGTAACAGTTTCAGGTAATATACAGAAATTTTAAACAATGCTTTTCTCTTCCCTAAAGATGCTACTGAATTATACGATATCATTTTTATTTGTGTCCCTGACACGTACCCCATTCATCTATCGACCCTTGTTCTTCTGCTTGCCGGCTGTGTATTAAATGCATTCCATGTGCTGTGTTTGGCGCTATACACAGGATCTAGCATGGAGAAAGAAAAACACGCCTCCAGATCCACTGTGGTTTCTTTTTATGCCATTCTCCAGAAATTCTTCCTGATTGTACATTCTCTTTTGACTTTCAGACCTAATCATATCAGTTTGTACAGATCTTTCATTAGCACATGCTAGACGAGACGAGACTATCCCTTTGCACAGTCTGGCTGGAAAGCAGGATAATGCCTCAAGTAACTGAAATTTAGAGGAACCTCATCTGCTTCAGTGGCTTAGACCCACAAACCCTCACCGTAATGATGTAACAATTAGAAGCCGCTTGTTAACTTGCATACATTATTTAGCTGTTCTAAAAAGGTAGCCTGCAAAGTGGACTGGTGCTTTCTTTATACATGCAGTTCATGGTACTTTTAATCGATACACTACTTCCTCAGGGTACCTCCTTAAGGAAAAGTTAGGAATGGAGTTTTTTTTAAAGGATGAGCATAACCTCAAGGTCTTTGTTCTTCGAATTGAACCTCATCACAAGAATTACTTGCAGCTTGCTAAAGGAACAGAGTCCTGGGTCCTTCCTCCTGAAATCCTGATTAAGTTTGGAAGGAACAGTAGAATCTGAATTTTCAGTAAGCCCTGCAGGGTGATTCTTCGGGGTGGACAAATGTGAGAAGTGAAAAGTTCCCCAAATGAAAAATGGACAAGAAGCCTGTCACAATGAGGATCTCCTTCCTGAGAGTAGCAGACTCTTGGGGCTGGGTGTGATTTCCTGCATTTTTTAGCACATAACAAGTAATTGTACATTTCTCCTTCCCAAAGAAATGATCCTACGTTATTTCTTCAACCTGGATGAAAGAGGAGTGGAGTGTGGAATTCTGGAATGTAGATGGAATGGGAGGATGGTCCGAGGGAGATTGTTTTTTTTTTTCCAGATGCTTGAATTTCATACGCTTATGTGACAGAGTTGAAATCAGCCTGCTGTTTTCCCCAGCGCTGGGAATTTTTCACCTTTCTTTCTTTTTATCAGTTTTTTTCTTACCAGTGCAGAGCAAGGTCAGAAGATTGCCTACCCAATTACTGTGCCAGAGACCAGGGATGAGGCATCTCTTTCTAGTTTTTGCCATAGGGAAGGTGGGAGAATGAGATGGGGCCCTTTCGTTGTATCAGGTTCAGAATCCCATGGAAGACAGGAAGACAGCCTTAGTGAAGGGAGCCGGTGAGCCTTGTTCCCTGCGTCCAGGGGCACGCAGGCTGGCAGGGGCGGGACATCAGGCCTTCGGCCCTCGGTGCCCACGAGAGGGAAGGGACAGAGTGCGGGGGACTGCCTGCTCCAACACACCTAGCACCCTCTGGCTGTGAGGCGGTGAAACCTAGCCCTGCTTGGAAAAGCCACACACAGTTCTTAGAAAAAGGCATGAAACATCATGACTCTCAGGAAAGAGTAAATACCATGTGGTCCTGAGTTTCCTGTCTGAAGTTTTGGAATCCTTACGGGCCTTTTAAAAATTTGTTAATAGTAATAATCTTGGGAAGCATTTTCCTGTCTACTTCCTGAGACCAGAAGAGACAGGTGCTTTCATCAGTAGGAGACAGAGATATGACTGGGAATCAGTCGTTGGATGCTCTAAATTCAAAATTCACATTTGAATTCTGGCCACTTCATTAGTGGAGGTATGGAGCAAATACATCTCATGTGGGAGTTTCTTTATCATACCCAACAAATAGCCTTGTTTACATTTACAACTAGTCAGAAAATACTTTTTTGCGAAGAACCCATAGAAACTCATCTTGTGGACGAAAGTTTATTTCCAGGTTATCTTTGTGTAATTTGGGGGGATTTAGAAGGACGCATTTATGTTGTTGGTTCTGCTGCTCGTGGAAAGTCTGTGATGGGATGCTTCGGCTTTGAGTCCCATCTAATACTCAGGATTTTTAGTTAGTATGGTTTAGGAAATGCCCTATTCATATTTTTTCCTGGAACACATAATTTTAAATGAAGGGTTACTGGGCTTGAGTGACCCATGGGAGCTGATGACCTACTGATCACATCAGAGCATAGATGATCATACATTATTAAGTCAAAGATGGTTTTGAGATTACAAAATCAAGATAACCATATAGCCTTGTCTGCTCTTCAGGGGAAGGAACTTAGATTTTAGTTCACTTTTACTGGTACATAAAACATTTGGTATTGCTACATATTTATCCAAGAGCTCTGAATTTTAAATGACTGACTTTTCTTACACAGTGAAAAAAAAAATAGGTGTCTGTCGGAGTAAAAGAGTATTAAGGTTCTTTTAGTTTTATCTTTAAAAAACATGAGGAAAATTTCCTTTGGGGGAATGATACTTGTAGGTAACAGAATTTATAAGGGTTCGACTGCTTAGATTTTGGTTTTATCAAAATTGCCACCTATGAGTAGAGGTTGGTTTATTTGTGCCCTGAAGCCATGAATTTGTAAAGCAGATACGTATGCCAAAAGGCTCCAGTGTGATGAATGGAGATTTACATACAAGACCAGTTAATCTTTATAACCTCTAAATTGAGAATTGCCTGAAATTCCGAAACATAAGGGGACAGAAACCCTAGTGGCATGAGGCTGTCTGATAAGTGATTTTTTTAAAAAATTGCCTTAGATTGAATGTAGGAAAACCAGACCTACAAGTTAAACTGGGTACATAGGTTTCATTTCCTATTTTGAGGGCTCTTCTAGAAGAATGGTGGTGTGGTTGAGAGAAATTCTTCAGGAGCTCTTTTAAAAAGCTACTCAATATGGATGTTCTGTCTTCATTCTGTGAAAGTCAAAGGCTGTTCTCTTTCAGCTCTTTGTTTTCTTCTGGGTCTGCTTTTCTTTGGATGGGTGTGTTTGTTGCTTTTCCATCTCCAGAATTTTTTTTTTTTTTCCTGTTGGTTAGTTCTCTAATACCTCATGTTTCTATTTCTCTTATATACCCTTTTTTTTTTTGTCATGTCTACTTTCTATCTCTGTCGTAACACAGTATGAGTGAATATGAATGTTAGTAACAGGTCATAATATAGAACTGAAGTATATTTTTACTCTGTTGCATTTGTTGAGTAGATTTTGTTTTTCTTAAAGACCATGGAGTATTTTATATCATTTCTTTAAAACATATAATGGCGGGGCGCCTGGGTGGCTCAGTGGGTTAAAGCCTCAGCCTTCAGATCGGGTCATGATCTCAGGGTCCTGGGATAGAGCCCTGCATGGTGCTCTCTGCTCAGCGGGAAGCCTGCTTCCCTTCCTCTCTCTCTGTCTGCCTCTGTCTGCTTGTGATCTCTTGTCTGTCAAATAAATAAATTTTGAAAAACAAACAAACAAACATAATGGCACTCAAAAAACATGAGGTTCACCAAATTAATAAACCCTCTCCTTACAAAAGAAAGCTATATCTGAATACAACACAACAGAGACCCTTTTAACACCCCAAAATTGATTTTAAGGGTGCCCTGAGGTCTTAGTGACTCATGTGAGTCCCTGTGGCAGAGAAGAAAGAAGCTGTTGTGTTCCCCCCAGGTCAGAGGTAAGGTTGGCATTGAGCTGGCATTGTCTAACTGCTATAGATCCATGAAAGGGTAGACTAGGAACAAAAGCTCTTTATCTTCAGGTTGACATGGTATCTCTTAACTTTGTCCTAGCCAGAGGGGAAAAACCAATCTTGCCTCATTTGTAACTGAGCTCTCTACTCACTGAACTGTGGTTTTAGTTCTCGTTATCTGTGGTGTCTGGGAAACCCCAGCCTGGTGAATTAAAGTGGTCTGGGCTTATAGCCCCCAAGCGTGCTGGACAGGAGCAGTGAACTTATATAAAGGAAGGCACTCAAATCTGGTTCCTCAGGATTCCCACAGATTAAAACATGTCAAATGTGAGCTCATAATTGGTGATTACATCTATAATGAGTGAGAACAGCAGAGGAAAAGAATACAAATGCATTTAATCCTTCAAGACTTCAGCGTCTTTTATGTAATATGAAATTATTACAGTTAAATGCTTAAAAGAAATAAGCTTGCATTTTTAGCAATATGTAGAATTCAGTAGTCTGACTGACCACCCTCCTCATTGAGAACACATCACTGATCTGGGATAAAAGCCATGAACCTACACATCTCCCGACCTAAGCAGAAACAGGAACCCTAGCAAGAGGGGGGAAATGTGGTTTGCAGCCTGAGATTTTTGTCTGAATGTCTGAGATGATGTTGGGCATTTCCTTTGATGGGTATGCAGGTTATGAAGGACAAGAGGTAAAGTGGAGCCTACCCAAGACCTGATCATGACTGAGGAACAGAAAGTTAAGTCCACTAAACTAGGAGGGAATTTTTGCCCATTTCTCAACCTTGATACTGGGTAGAGGGGGGCAATAATCTTCCCTCAGAATTTGCAACCATAAATTGCACTTTTATGTAGTTTTTGGATCAGAATTTACACTTTGTGGTCTGAAAACCCAAATAGATAAATCATATTAAAGTGGTTGTGGATTGCTTATGCCCACAAGACGCTAGCAGAAGCCAACATAAATCCTCGTTGGAATACAACTTCAGTTTGGATCTTAAAGAATTTCTATAAAGTTCCAAGAAAAGGAATCATTTCATTGTCTTAATATTTAAAGAAATAAAAAGAAATTTTGGGAAGACCAGCAAAGGAATAAGAGACTATAAAGAATGACCAGGTAGATTTTGAAGAATAAATGGATCTTCTAGAAATGAAAATACAGCAAACTATTAAAATGAACTCAGTGGGTAAATTGAGCAGCAGTATCATTGTAGCATAAGAGAATTCATGAATTCAAGACAGGAAAGTACTGTCCAGAGTACAGTGCGAAGGGTAGAGTTGAAATATGACAGATACAAAGTTATGTGGAAGGTGGTGCAGACATTTAACAAAGAGAGAATGGGGCAGACAGTATTTGAAGAGGTGATGGCTGGGAATTCTCCAGAATTAATCAAAGACTCGAACCCACAAACTCCAATAACCCAGCAAATCCCAAGCAAGACAGACAAATGGTGAAATGGCAGAATACCACAGACTGAAAAAGAACGTATTAAAGCAGCCAGAAAGACAAAGCGACTACCCACAAAGGAAAGCTAGAGTTTACGTACAAATAAAACTGGGGAAATCTCTCTGGGTAAGATAGATGGAGCATATCACCATCCATGTCCTGCTGCTCATTTTGCACTGCAGTTTTTAAAGATGCTATCATACAGGGAATCTGGGTAAGGAGTGCACAGGCTCCCTCTTCCATCTTATAGATGCATCAGCATCTACAGTTATCTCAAAATGAAAAGTTCAGTTTAAAAAGAGAGGGGTATTAAAGAGGGCACATGGGAAGAGTGCTGAATGTTCTCTGCAAATAATAAATTGGAACACTACATCAAAAACTAATGAAGTACTGTATGGTGACTAACATAACATAATAAAAAAAAATAAAGTTCAAACACATACAAAAAATAAGAGGTTTTCAAACTCCCGTTTTCCCAAAAGTATGATTTCACCGAAGCTGTGTTTTTAATAATGTTATTTTAATTTATGAGACCGTAAAAGATAGTAAAGCATAACCTTAAAAAAGTAAGACAAAAGAAGGAAACAGAAGAGGCTAAAAGGAAAATGAAAAGACAAATAAGTGTGATATAAGATGGTAAAAATAAGCTCACATGAGCTAAACTTTGCAGTTAAAATAGACTATTAGACTCGATTGTTTTTAAAGATCCAGCTATGTGAAATTTAAAGGGACAAGCCTTTTAAAAGATAAGGCTGCAGATAGAATAAAAGACAAAGGATAAGAGCTGCAAAATAAAAGGAAGCTGTTGAAAATCTGTTACTGGGGCTCCTGGGTGGCTCAGTTGGTTAGGTGACTGTCTTTGGCGCAGGTCATGATCCTGGAGTCCCAGGATTGAGTCCTACATCAGGCTCCTTGCTCAGCAGGGAGTCTGCTTCTCCCTCTGACCCCCCTCTCATGATCTCTCATTCTCTCTCTCTCTAAATAAATTTTTAAAAATCTAAAAAAATCTAGTAATAACAAAAAATAAGGAAAAACCTTTACTTTGAGACAAAGAGGATTGCTATATAATAAAAATGATTAGATCACAAAGATGTAATCATACTGAATTTTAATGATTTTGATAAAAATAGCGTCTGGGGCGCCTGGGTTAAAGCCTCTGTCTTCAGCTCGGGTCATGATCCCAGGGTCCTGGGATCGAGACCTCACATCGGGCTCTTTGCTCTGCAGGGAACCTGCTTCCTCCTCTCTTCCTGCCAGCCTCTCTGCCTACTTGTGATCTCTGTCTAATGGGTAAATAAAATCTTAAAAAAAAAGAAAAATAGCCTCAAAGTACACTGAAAAGCATTTGCAAATTCACCTTTGTGTAGTGAGTGATCTACAAAAATATAAACTTCTAGCTCTTTTCCTCCCTGGCTGTTTGAGGCTCAGTCACCATCATGAATGACATAGTAACTATCCAGACCAGGAAGTTCCATGACCGACCAACTATTTCAATGGAACAGAAGGTCACTGATGTTCTTCATCCCAGAAAGGCAATGGTACCTAAGACAGAAATTTGGGGAAACTAGTCAAAAATATATCAGACCACATCCGATGTCATCTTTGTATTTGGAATCAGAACCCATTTTGGTTGTGGCAAGACAGTGGGCTTTCACATGATTTATGATTCCTTGGAATATGCAGAGAAAAATGAAGCCAGACACAGATTTGCAAGATGTGGCCTATATGAGAAGAAAAAAGTCATCAATAAAACAATGAAAGGAATGCAAGAACAGAATGAAGAAAGTCAGGGATTCTAAAAACCATTGTTGGTGCTGGCAAAAAGAAGTGAGCTGGAGATGGGACAACAGAAGGAGTAAAGATTTTGTGGTGACTGTGGGGATTGTGCAGATTTTTTATGAGAGGATTAATAAACTAAGAACTTTCATGTGTCTGAAAAATATACATATGTATATATAAATTTCTGAATATGTAGCACATTCATGTAGTTCAAAGCTCAAAGATAGTAGGAGGTACACAGTCTTATCTCTTCATTTGCCTAGTTACCACTTCTTTCCCTTCCACGCCAGTCTAACAACTTTTAGTTTCTTTTCTATCAAGAGTTTCTTGGCATATAAAAGCAATATAAAAATCATATTTTCTCCCATTCTTAAAACCTAAAAGATAGCATATTTATACATACCATTCTGCATCTTGGTGATTTTTACTTAATGTATCGTAAGATCCTTCCATATTAGGTTAGAGAGGGCATTCTCATTCTTGATTATCACCGTATGGCATTCCACTATGTGGATTACCTTACTCAGCCAGCCCCATTTTGATAGACACTGGGATTATTTGCAGAGTTTTGTTATTATAAACAATGCTGCCATGAATATAACCTCTTATATACTATCATTTTGTATGGGTGCACGTATATCGGTTGCATAAACTAAAATGGAATTGCTGGATTAAAAAGTGCATGCATTTTTAATTGTGGTAGATATTGCCAAATAACTTTTTATAGAGGCTGTACTAATTTCCACTCCCAGCACCAATGACAGTGCCTCTTTTCCTACACACTAGACTATCAGCATATTCTTGGATTTTTGCCACTCTGATATGTGATCGATAAATGGCATTCTTTTTTTTTTTTGTCTGATAAATGGCATTCTTAATATCATTTTAATTTTCTTACTGAGTGAGGCCGAACAATATCTCATATGCTCAAGAGCTATTTCTATTGTCTGTTAACTCTTTTCCTAGCTTTTGTCCATTTTTTATTGGTTTGCAGCAGTGGTGTGCTGGAGCTGTCTTGAGCTTTTTCATGACAGCCATTTGTTAAATTTTTGGACATTTGGAATCTGGTTGATTTCATGTTAGTAGCCTGAAACTGGCCACGGTGGGGAATATTTACACCAGAGAAACTGGAAAACACTGATTGGTAGGAACCCTCTCCCACTGCCAGTTGTTAAACATTTATCAGCACAGGCTGGTTGGTGGACTTCTTATTGATTCCTAGAAAACTTTTATATGTTAAGGAAATTAGCCCTTTGTGATTTGAATTGCAAATAATTTTTCCTAATTTGTCCTTTTCCTTAACTTGTTCATAGTTTTATTCTTGTCATACTAAGGTTTTGCAAAAAATTAAGGAGACTTCTTAATTTTCTGATGGTTTTAATTTTGTCATAGCTAGAATGGACTTTTCCATTGTAAGTTACAAAGGATTTCTCCTATGTTTTCTTTTAGAACTTTTATGGTTTTGTGTTTTACATTTTAATCTTAGGTTCATTTGCTGATTTTCTTGTTGTAAAGTACGAAATACAGATCCAGCTTATTTTTGCAAAGCAAAACAAACAAACGAGACCTAGAAATACGTATTTTTTTAAAGCAACACATTATGTTGAACTACATATCAGTCCTCATGGAATGAAGCAAAAGCAGTTCTTAGAGGGAAATTCATAGCCTTGAGTTTATATTAGAAGAGAAACAGGAGGTTGTTTCCAATTTGTTAGAAAAATAACAGAATAAACCCAAAGGAGAGTAGGAAAGAAATAATAAAGATAGGAGTACAAGTTAGTGAAATAGGAATTAAACATTCACTAGACAGGATTAAGAAATACAGTCTTATGAGGAATTGGATAATCCCAGTCTTCCATCAACTCCAAGAAGATAAAGTGGGAATATTTTCCTCATTAATGGAGCTGGCATAGCCTTAGAACTAAACCAGAGGAAGTACGGTTGAGACATTGTGAGTGTGCATATTATGAGCATAGGAGTTTATTTCAGGTTTTTTGTTTTTGCTTTTAAAGATTTTATTTTATTTTATTTATATATATATTTTTTTGGACAGAGAGAGTGAGCATACAGGCAGGGGGAGTGGCAAGGAGAGAGAGAAGCAGACTCAGTGGAGGGAGAAGAGTACGGAGCCCCATGCAGGGCTCAATCCTAGGACCCTGGGATCATGACCCAAGCCAAATGCAGGTGCTTAAGTGACTGAGCCACCCGGGTGCCCCTTATCTCAGGTTTAATAGCTTAGAAACTTCCAGATGGAGCTCAGCGCATCTAAGAGAAGAATCCTCTTATCTCAGAAGATGCAGAGAAAGCATCAAAAAATTCAACATTTTGGCAGATTATTAGCAATTAGGAATAATAAAGGAGTTCTCTTAGTCTGTTGAAATATCCTAGTTTTTGTGAAATTCCAGAATTTTTTGTGCTTAATGTGACTCAGAGTAGCAAATCCTACTTGTATAGGTGTGGACTACATGTCTGAGACAGTGGGATAAAGGCAGAGAAATGAAAGGGTGGAGTTCAAAGGGAAAAAACTGAAGTCTTGTTTGTAGATGGTATTCTATTTACATAACTGCAGATAATCTACATACAAGTTAGTAAAATTAACAAAAGTGTAGCAAGGTTCCCAGAATTAAGATCAAAATATAAAGATTAATTACATTCACGTTTGTCAAGAAGTTAGAAAATATAGTGCGTCATAAAAATAAGGCACCTTTGAATAAATCTGTAAGAATTGAGTAAGGCTTTTAGGAAAGATAAAGCTTTATTGTAAGACATTGAAGAAAGTGAGATCAATGAAGGAAAAAACATGGAAAGATCAATATCATAAAGCTGTCTTATTCCCCCCGCCATCCTTCAGGTTAACCTGCAGTCCATATAATACCAGTTAAGATTTCAACAGGTCTTTTTAAACTGAATCATTAGATGCATGTGGAAGAGAGCAAAGGCTTTAAGAAAAAGTGGGTTGATTTCCAGTTAGCAAGATTTTTTCTTTTTAAGCTTATCACAACATTTTGATGTTGTACCAGTGTGGACACGTGGACCAATAGGATAGACTAGCCAATTGAGAAGCCTATATATGTATTTAAGTACTTGGTAAATGACAAAAGATGGCTTTGTAGATCAGTAAGAAAAGGATTAAGAAAATGTATTTGGACATTGGTAGTCCTATGGAAAAAATAAAACATCTCTCCTTTACCTCCTGCAGAAAAATAATTTCCGTAAGCTCACAAAAAAAAAAATGTTGAGCATAACAGTAAGTTTTGGAAAAATATATACCCTATGGTATAACTAAAAGCACTTAAAATATATAAAATAATGCCATCTGTTTCATGGTTATACAACAATATTAAAAGTTTAAAGAAATGCAAGGGGATAATGAACACTGGGTTTAGGATCAGGTTACTAAATGTTGGGAGAAAGTAGGAGATACAGGGACATTAGCAAAGATTTTTATTTTTTAAGCTGAATGGGTATGGATGTTCATTTAAAATTCCTTTTTGTGACCTAAATGTTTTGCAGTAAATTTAAAATAGGGAGTGAGATTCAGTTGGTTTTTCATGTTCACTTTGCCTTGGTGACTGCCTTAATTTAGCTTGGTGACTTCCTTAAGAATATGAAATGGCCAGCCAGGCAGGCACAGGTAGCTAAACCAGTGACGTGGCCTTGGACAAATTAATGAATCCGCCCCTCCCATTTCTCCTCTTCTCATCTGTAATATGAGAATAATTATATGTTCTTAGGAGGATCCCAAGTTCACACATATACAGCTCTTAGTATAGTACCATACATGTAGCTCTTCGTATAGATTCTAGAATTTGTGAGTCTTTACTTCAGCTGTGATTAAAAATTATTGATTCTTTCTAGCTTTAATTTTTTTTCTTAATGCAATACTTTAATTGCTCCTTACCTCCCTTTCTTGAACCTTTTTCAAGCCTTAGGATTTGTTTAACTGTATTCTTTTTCTGTAAGCTTTCTTAAATGATGAGGTAGAAGTGGTTTTGAGCAATGTTAAGTTGCCACTGTGAGTTCCGTTGGTTTGTGTTTTCCCTATCAGATTGTTCCGACTGAAGTATAGCAGGAGAGACATTTTGTGCCCACCCAAAACCAAAGAAGCCCTGAATTTTAAAAAGTTTAGTCTCTAACTATACTAGTCTGGTTATCAATGATTTTGCATTTGTGGTTTCATGGCTTAATAATGGGAGTTAACAGATTGCTTTACTTACAATGGCAAATTCTTTAAACGCCTGTGACATTGCATTATTTTTAGGTCGCTGTTTCTCTTGCTACTCTTATAATACTGATTCTGTCTTCATCTTTTGCAGCTTAGGAACTTGTTGGCATACATGCTTTAAAATAGAAGTTTAGTGCTGCATATCAAAACACATTTATTCTCCAGGGTGCTCTAGCTTTTGTTGATTGCTGATTTAAGGGTTTGGTTTTTTGGTTTTTTGTTGTGTTTTGTTTTATTTTGCTTTGTTTTGTATTTACTCTTTTTCTGTAGTATTTTTCATAAGATAATAGCTAATATTTTCTGCCTTTGGAAATTTGACAGATTTATAGGTAATAAAAAAAAGAGAGTTTAATGTGAAAAAAAATCCTCTAATAGATATCACCTCCTCATCAGAAAATATAATATGCTAGAACCTTTGTAACAGAAGCACCTTCCAGGTTCATGACTCTCAGAAGTTGCTAACCTAGCTGTAGAACTTGGGTGCGTGGACAAGATGCACGTGTGTGTGCACACAGGGGAATTGGGTCAGGACGGCCCATGAGGAAGACCCACGCCCCAGCGGGTGACCCATTCAATGCCACTTGTTCATGGTGTGGGTGGTTCTCTGGAGTCGGTCACACCTACTAAAAACATAATGGAAACCCCGTTTTTGCTGCATCTTCCAGGTCGGATCCGCACGAGACGGCAGAGTTCCGGGAGCGCCACCAATGTTGCCACCACACCTGACAATCGAGGCCGCAGTCGCGCCAAAGTGGTTTCACAGTCCCAGCGTAAGAAGTGTATTTTATACTGTCTGTTATCTCAGTTTTGTTCAGCAGCCCACTCTACGGTTGACGAATTGGTAGTATTTTCAGTACTTCAGGGGAGAAGCACTTGTGTAGCTCTAAGCTGCCGTGAATAGTCTTGATGTTTGTGGGTAAGCTTACAGCATGGACTGTTCCAGGGTGCTTTTGTCTCCTGGCCAGGATTTAAATTTTGTATTATTAAGCATTAAATATTAAAATGTGGCTTCTCTCCCTTTCCTCAAGCATCTCAAATTTAGACCTACCTGGGCTGTGACCCATTTTACTGTTGATAAGGACTCCCTCTGATGTAATTTAAGAGCAGTACCTGGGGATTATTTTAACGTGGAGTTCTCTTTCAGTGGTAATAAGCAAATCCATTAAAAGCTCTCCCCATTAACCCTGTGTTCTAACATTTGCAGCCTGCTCTCTTCTTCCTGCCAGTGTGGGCTCCTGCTTTGCCCCACTGCTCTCGCTTCCATTACTGCTTGTCTGTACATGTCGAGTCACTTGGCTTGTTAGCATCGGCCATGAAAGCAGCCACAGATGGAAGGGGTGTGTTCACATCGCTCTTAGGAGCACCCTGGTGTCTCACCTCCCAGCCACACGTGCCTTTGAGTCCCCCACTCCCTCTGTGTGCATAGAGCTGGGTGTCCATGTGCATATGGTGGGGGAAGGCTCCCCTTCCCTGAGAGCTACACAGGGTCGCTCCCCAGCCCCTGTGTGTCCACCTCCTTTGTGGCCCCGGGAGCTGTCTGGCTCACGTAGAGAGTCTGTGGCCAAACCTTAGGTTTGCCTTAGTTTTTAGATTGCCTTTCTCAGCTCCTTGTGAATTCAGATACTCTCCCCTGTCCCTCTGGTAACTCTAGACCTCACGTTAAACAAGTGTAATGCCTTTCTGAAAAGAAGGGTGACGCCGGTGATCCACTGCTGCTGGGTTTGTCTGATGTGGAAGCGCAGGCTTCTGGGGCATCACACAGGTGTATACAGTATAACATAGGTTGTGCATCTGTGCGTAGCCCAGCAACTTTACCTTGAGAACAGCATGCCGGCTCTGGTTATTCTATTGAACCCTAGTGATGCCTGGAGTCACAGATGGAGAGAACGTTCTGTCATGACCTCATATATTTGAGTCAGGTCTTCTTGCACAGAAAGTCTTGACAAAAATGTTCAAAACTCAAAATATGGGTTAGTATGTTAAAATTAGGTTTAATAAAAAATGTCTAGATTTTAGCTGTACCATGTTAGTTCCTTTCTTGGAGAGGGAGGGTTGAACAGTACTTTACATTTTTTTCTGTCTGCTATTCACTGGCATTGGCCTCTGCAGGCATTCTTGCCACTAGTCTGGCTCCTCTGCGTCTGAGGTGGTGAAGACTACTGGCTTCTGTAGTGGGGGTGAGGGCAAGGAGCATTATCCCTTCAGGCCTGTAGAAATCCTGCACCCAGGCTTGGGGCTCCACTTTAAAAGTCTTCAGTTTCACTTTACTCGCTAAATTCCACTCACAGGAAGGTCTGAGACAGCACCAGCAAACAATCAAGACTGGACCTCAAACTTAGGCATATAAATTAAGTGTTAAAAACATGATTTTAATAGGAAGTAAAAATGAGCATATTTTTATGTTTTACAAATATAGATAGATACACTAGCATTTGTAGTCCTGGTATAATATTAAGTAGATTTCATTAACATTGGATTTAGGGCCCTTAACAGCATATTTTAAATGTTTGAGGATTCAAATATGTGGAGATTAATATATTTTAATGTTTGAGGATTTTGCATACGACATTCAGGTGAAACTACTTAGTAGCAGTTTCTTTAAATTCATGATGTTTATCGCGCTTGCTCTGTGCAAAGTTCTAGTTAAGGTGGTAGAGGTGCATGAACGAGTAGGATGCAGTCACTTCTCTCCACTTGCTCAAAACTAGAGAAGAGATGAGCTGCTGGAGGCCAAAACACGTGTCCTCTCTGCATCTCCTCCACCTGGCCCCAGGCCTGGCACATTGCAGGTTCCTAAGCGTTTCGTGAACAGACCTGAAATAAAGGCTGATAGAGTATGATATGACTCTGATAAGCATAAGTACAAAAGTAGACTAGGAAGAAAAATACCTAGAAGAAAAAGCTATTTTGCTAATGTGTTTGTGAACAAAGACATTTGTGTTGTGTTGCATGCTGACCTTCTGTATTGTGCTATTGTCTTTTAATCCACTTTTTGCCTGTCTTTGGTCTGCTCTCATAATCAAGGATCCAGATCTGCTAATCCTGCTGGTGGTAAGCCATTTCTTTTCTTGCCCTTTTTTTTTTTTTTTTTTTTTTTTTGCGTTCTCCCCCACCATGTCCCATGTTCCTTGCACAATATTAATTTCTGTGTTTATTTTGAGCTTAGTTAATCTTTCTGCATTTTTTCTGTATGTTCAAATTCTAGAGTTTGGAATGGATTTCTTTTCTCCTTTTACACAGCTTAATAGTTCATTTGGGTGCCCAAAGTTTATGGGCAAGATTAATAAATCCTAAGACCGGTTCTTTTTCATGGTGATGTGTACCACTGATTTTTATAATGAATTTCATTTTGAATTGTAGCTGTCATTATAAAGTCCTAATTCTTGTGAGTGGTTACCTTAATGATTCATTTGAATGACGAAGGTGTGTGTGTGTTTCCAGGTTAAGTGTTATTTTAAGGGTTTGTATCCCTTATTCATTCTATTCTGGTACATAATAACATGCATTTTTATGTTTGAGAATTTTGTTGCCTTCTCTACTTCAGGAGAGTGGTCTAAGTAGATGACTGCCATTTTGGTGTATTGATGTGATCTTTAAAATTTTGCTGTTTTCTTTAAGAAAAAATGTTGTCTCATGAGTAATGGTTATATAGCTATCCAGCCACTTAGTCAATTATAAAAATGACTGACTATATGATTTGTTTTTAATTTCTAATTCTCTTGTATACATCTCAGGGCATGTGGTCTATATAATTTTATACTTTTGTAGATTTCTGAGATTTCCTTTGAAGATTAGTACACAGTTGGTTTTTGTAATATGTGTGGAAAAGTGAAAAGAATTTCTTCTGTCTGTTGTACATGTGTGTATGTGGGATGTGTGTTTATACATATCTGTATAATTTTGACTGCTCTGTCAATTTCAGAGAGGTATGTTAGTTATTTGTTTCATTAGTTGTTATTTTTCTTAGAAGTGTCTTAATAATTATGGCCTTCTGAATATCTCCCTATATTTTTATCAATTTTATGTTTTATATTTCAAGGCTCTGTTACTTGGAACGTAAAGGTTCATGGTTGTTATGTCTTCATTGACAGTGATTCTTTTATTAATAAGAGATATCCTTTGTCCTTTGTTTAGTGCTGTTTCATTCTGTTTTATTGTTTTCTATTAGGTATGTTGTTTATTTCTTATAAACAACATTCAGTTGAATTTCATTTTTTTAAAAGCCAATCCAAAAATCTTGTAATAGATGAATTTAATCCAGCCACATTTATTATGGTTATGTTTGAGTTTATTCCTACTATTTTATTTTGTTTGAGTTTATTCCTACCATTTTATTTTGTGATTTTTATTTACCATGTTTCTAGTTATCTTCTTACCTCCTTTTCTTCCATTTGTTTAATTAATGGGATGTTTTTAGATCTGTTTTCTTCCACTAATGTTTAAGAAACTTCCGTTAGAATTCTCTTTTTCCAGTGGTTATACTTAAAATATTTCACATATCAACTCTTAAAGAATAAAAATACAAAACAATAAATACCTTTGTGATTATTTGTAGAAATTTGCTGTGGAACAGGGAGCTGTTTGTACTCCGCCTGCTCTTTGAATCAGAAATTTTACTGTCATTTTTGTAGAATTCTACCTGTAATAATTCTTTGTTTGAACATTCTTTTATATTTGATGTTTTCTTATGCTCTATTTTAAAGAAAACAGTACTTCTATCAACAATAAAGCCATTTTAATATAAAAGTATTTCAGCCAAATGAATGTGCTTACTGACTTCTGAAATTCTTATAGTTTATTCCCTGATATACAGCCATTCTTCAGTTTTGTTTTATTTCATTTTTAGCTGGCAGCCGGTCAAGTTCCCCAGGGAAATTGTTGGGAAGTGGTTATGGTGGCCTTGCTGGGGGTTCCTCAAGAGGCCCACCTGTGACCCCCTCTTCGGAAAAACGAAGCAAGATTCCCAGGAGTCAGGGATGTAGCCGAGAAACAAGTCCAAACCGAATAGGATTAGGTAAGGATTCTCGAAGACCTCAAAACATCATTCCCAACTTGGTCATAATTTTTATTGTAATGACTTTGTCTAATGTTGGAAATAGAGATCTGTTTTTGAACTGAGGATGTCACTTTGCCTTTGTTAAAAAGACACTCTGATTTGTGTTTTTTACAGATTATGGCATGTTCAGGTTTGAATTACAACTGAAAAATACATGGGCCTCACCATTCAGACTGATGGAAAAGAATTATGTCACCATGGGCTTTTGTGTTCTAGAGCCACTTAACAAAATGTTAGAACTGGGGGAATGGGCGGGATTGTCTTCTTCACAATTAGGAGCAGTGTTGCCTTTCCTCTTTGTTTCATGCACTAGCACTAAGTAGCCATTAATCTGTATATGCTTGCAAAAGCAATTTGTAGGGTCCACGTATATTTGGATTTGGAACTTCTCTAACCTAATTGGTGGAACTTACGGTCAAAGAATGTGTATAGATACTTCAAACATGAAAACTAGAAACAAATGAAAACCAAATATATAATATTTTTGTGTTATAGTGTTTAGTTTCTTTGTGACAGCATGTAGGATTACCTGAATTACTCTCAGCAGCTTACTCTCTTCAAATCTAATTTATATATAATCTTTTTAATATAAAAGGTATCTTTTGTAATATAAGAAATCTATGTTCATACTCTTTCTTATACCTTTACTGTTTCCTAAGGGTAAAAATCTATTATTGTGAAATCAGAGTACAACTATATAAGTCTTGTTGGCTTTTCTTTCTCATTTATCTCATCAACAGCTTTACTGTTGTTTCCTGTGATGCACAGGCACTTTATTAAGCCTTAGGATCAGAAGACAAAACAGTTAATAGCTTCTGATTTTCAAAGAGCTTGCGGTCGAAGGGATGGAAATGTAAGATAGTATGACAGATACTGTTACACAGTGCTCTGGGACCATAGGAAAGGAGTGTCTTGGGGCCCTGGCCTATACCATACATTCTTCCCAAGAGAGAAATCTGGAAGGACTGGGAGAGGAGAGCCTTGCCAGAAGAGGTCCATTTTTGATGATGTGTAAGGCAGGATTAGGCAAGGCAGGGAGAAAAGGAGAAATGTGTTCCAGGGCACAGAGGAATGTGCTCAGAAACAGGGGAGGGAGCATAATGGGCTCTGGGAACCACAGGTAATTCATTTAGCTGCAGCAAAGGAAGTTTGTCAGGGTTAGGTGGGAGAGGAGGGCAGTGGGGCTGGGAGGGCACTGCTTATAAAAGTCCTTGAAGGCCACCTGAGCTCTGAGAAGTTGGGGAGGGGGGACATATTTAAGAAGTAGAGTGGATAGGAGTTGGTTTGACTAACATTTCCAAAGCAAGTGAGAAATTTCTACATGATCCCAGCTTTCTGTTGGCATTACATAGCATGGTCCCTGAGCTGACAAGTTACTTGGATCCAGCAATAACAAGTTATGTGGATACACCAGGGAAAGTGGCATGACTAGAATATCTAAATTTCAGATTTGAGGATGTAACATATGTATGTTTGGATCTAGTTTCGTCTGGAAAATGCATTTGATTTCATATTTAGTTGTGAGGTTTTGGCTGTCCCTTTTTGGTAGTTAGCTAAATGTATAAGATATATCTTAGCAATCCAGATTAGTATCATACTTTTAAAAATACTTTATTTGGGGGGATTTGACTTTTTATATTATTAAAGTTGCCTTTTTTACCTTTTTCTTGACATTGGGAGTGGAACTGCCCTAGGTTGCCTAACATAACTCTAGGACCTGGTATTCCACGGTTTTAGCTAGGAAGTTTGTGTTGTGGATGGTTGAAAAGATAGCATGTACTAAGCCTTTACAAGGTCCTGTGAAACACCATCCATCAGTAAGAACTAAATAGGAACCTATTCTCTTCTAGAGAATTCTTATTTGAGACAGTATTTTAGACAAAAGTTATTTCTTTGGTGCTTATTAAGAGAGGATTAGTTATGTATAAAGCTTTGAGGTCATATATACAATTCTGTTTAAAGAAGATATTTTATTTAAATTTCTGCACAGTGAGAATACACGCAGCTACAAAGGTAGATAAATGAATCCAGTGCATCTTTCCGCTTTTTCTTACAATACTGCTAAGAGATTCCATTTTATGGGGTGACTGGTGCACAGTGTCTCCAGCAGTAGATTGCCCCTTGTTGTGATCATTTAGTAGATACTGGTATATGCCTGCGTGTCTATGAACATTTGGTTCAGAATATAGCGACTTTAAATATAAATATTCGGAAAAGGGTAAAGTGTCTTTTAAGAATATTTTCTTTTGTCCCAAACCAATTAATAGTTTTAATCGTTGCTAAGCTAGGCTTGGAATTTGCACTGAGAATTAATTCCGCAAATTATATTTGGTTCAGCTATGCCTCATCTGTGATAAAAATGATACCAGAGCTCCTCTTCTTTAACATTTAAGGCTTCTTAAGCAAAACAGGATAGAATTCCTGTTGAATAACCAAGAAACAAAATAGAACCCTGCTACTCTCTTTTTTTCTTGGCAGTTTATTCCTTCATAAACTGTTCAACCACACAGAATAGATTGTAAATTGTGTCATTTGAGGGTTTTATTCTGTTTTTGATGAATAATAAAGTCCTATGAATAGCTACTGTCTATAGCAGTTACATTTTGGAAGTTTGCCTTTAGTTTCGTTCTTCCACTCATCTCTTAGAAAGGGTTTAAAAATATTTTTATTTTGGGCAGCTTACATCCTGTGGATATGCATTTAAGATGTTTTCAGATTTTCTGGTTAAAATATTTTGAAAGAAGCAAAAATTAAGGGTAATCAGTGTCTCCTGTTAAATTAGACTACTGTGTGCAAGACCACAACATGGAGATGTCCAGACTGTAGAGACGTTTCATGGTGGTGCTCCTTATTCCTCTTGTACTTTTGCTTTTGATGTGAGTTCTGGTTTAGGATCCATCCTTTCTAAAAAGGCGAACGTCGGGTTTACCCCCAAAACACTGTAAAAGTAGAGTGTCTCTCAAGAAGTGAAAGCCAATCAGATGGGTTTTGAAGGCTTCCCAGCCTTTCCTGTAAGCACAGGACTTCAGAATCCCTGAAGAATACTATTTTCAGAAAGTTCAAACAGCAAGCACGTCTTCATCATCTCTTCCTCTTCTGTTATGCCTTCACATTATATATTCTCATAGAGAACAGTCAGTTTTGAAAATACATAAAGAGTCTGATTTGATATATATTTTTTTTAGCTTTGACCATCTAATTCTTTAGTCTTTATAAAAATCGTAGATTGATGTACTTAAGATCCCCCTTGAGGAGTGATCTTTGGAAGTGCTATTAGAAGTGGCCATTACTCTTCTCATGTTTTAAATTACCCAGCATTTGAACAGTTGCTGTCACCACTAGAGGTCCCTTAACGTGGTGTGGAGCAACCGTGGGCAGATGTTTACAAATCCGTAAACAGAATTCTATGTATGTTACTCCTAGCCTTTGTTAAGGAAGCTAGTTGGCACAAAGGGGAGAATACACTTTCTCTGGCTGAAATACTGAGGAGGGTAAATCTTGTGAAGAATTATGCATGTTGTTGTTTCAGATCATGTCTGTTTATCCCTTTTCATGCTCTTGTCTTCACAAAGCAGGCTCAGTGAGAGAGAGCAGAGATTCCCCACTGCTGTAGCATGTGTATTATTTAAGAAAGGGAGTAGAAGCAGGGTAACAGTCAGAAGGGATCAGGCAGGAACTTTAGGAAATGCTCAACTTCCGCACGTGCATGTGTGAAACATTTACCAGGACTGTCTTTATTTCCCATTGTTTTTTCCAGAGCGGGTAGTGAAATAAGGTAAGATTTTCATGTCTGCCTTTCAGCAAGAAACTCAGAGGTACTCACATGTGTACCTCGTCTTGCAGTACCCTTCTCATTTAAATGATGGGACTCTTCCTTGGAACCTTCCTAAGGGGAGGCTAAGACAGGAGAGGCAGCATGGCTGGACCAGTGAGTTAGTGTGGTCAGTTCACAAATTAGCTGTAGTATTGATCCTCTAGGGATAGGCCACATTACTTGGTAGGTTCTAGGTACGTTCTTCTATATCGGTGTCAGTGGATGCTCCCTAGTTTTTAAAGGGTTTTTTAACTTAGCCCCTGTGCATTTGCCCACATCATAGGAGCTGTTCAGAATTATTATCAAGAATTGCTGATTATAATATCATGGCTAGTTGGGAGCAGAAACCCAGTGCCTCCATGTCACATGGCAAGTGAAGGCAAATTTAGGAATTACTCTGACAATCCCAAGTAAAGCCTCGTTTTGACAGATTGCTCACATTGCGTTCCTCCGCTTGATTTTTTCCTTGCTTGTTAGTGCAGACCTAAGCATTTGGACATCTCTTATGTAACTGTGGGGTCTGACGTAACCCTAGCACTGAGCAGAGACCACAGGAGGAAGTTGGTTTGGATTTTCACTTCCATATTCTTCTCCATCAAGGAGTTCTGTGATGCTGGTTTGGAAGCCATTCTTTGTTACAGTTTGGTCATGCTGTAAATCCACGTTGGCTCTGAAGTGATAGGCTCCGCTCACTACAATATAGTAAACATGGCTGGTTTTACATCAGTGACTCTAGTGTATTTTTTCCAGGATGTTCAGGGAAGACATTTCTATGTGGTCCAGAATGAGTAGGTCCACGCAAGATGGACATATTTATTGTCCCACCAGCTGTTAGGGAGGTGGCTATGCCTGGTCAGTATGCAGAGTCTTTTCTGAGTATTTTGCCAGTACTGTGTCTTTGTTCCTTCAGATTAAAGTAGAAAACAAAAGAATCATGGTCTTCCCTGAGCTTTATGGCCAAGTTATGTTAGACCTTAAACTATTCATG
Organism: Mustela putorius furo; assembly: GCF_011764305.1. Taxonomy (NCBI): domain Eukaryota; kingdom Metazoa; phylum Chordata; class Mammalia; order Carnivora; family Mustelidae; genus Mustela; species Mustela putorius. The sequence goes on from NW_025422019.1 coordinate 7,412,625, forward strand.
TGACTCTGTCTTCTCAGTGTTTTTTAACACGAGCATAACAAAATTACCCATGGATAATTCTACGGTAATTGGCCATCCTTAGGTCAGCAGAGGGCTCTTTTTTTTTTTTTTTTACTAGTTTTTTTTTTTAATATTTTTATTTATTTGACAGACAGAGATCACAAGTAGGCAGAGAGGCAGACACAGAGAGAGAGGAGGAAGCAGGCTCCCCGCATAGCAGAGAGCCCGATGTGGGCCTCGATCCCAAGACCCTGGGATCATGACCTGAGTTGGAAGGCAGAGACTTTAACCCACTGAGCCACCCAGGTGCCCCAGCAGAGGGCTCTTTTAACATGAATTTTGGGAATTGTCAGTTCACATACCATGGATAGACTCATGGTTAAGGCTGTGTAAGTGAAGGTGCTCGAGTAGGGACCATGGGCAGATCTGTTTGGATTCCCACAGAAAAAGCAGGAATGAAATGTTGGGACCAGTAAATAAAGAGGTAGTGGTCCCAGCTCTCTATTCTCTATTGTTTTAGATAGTTAAGTATGTTTGAGGCATCTAGATGCTTACTTGAAGTAGGCAGGTTTTCTAGCTTTGTCAGTCCTTAGAACTTCTCTTTTAAAGAAGCCCAGGCTGAGAGAAGTGAACCCTCTTTCTTTTAACTAGGTAAGTTCATGGAGTTCAGGGACTAGGGCCTTTATTCTGTTTTAACCCAAAATAAATTACCTAACACAGTGTGTATGAAAATGGCTTTAGTCTTTTATCATCTTGTCGAGCCAGTTTGCTAAAGCCATAAAAACATTATTTTCTTTAAAAAGTTGGATCTTGGATTTCCTGGTGCCAGTTTGCTCTTTGGAAAGCTTTCTTTTCATTTCTTACATTTAGGTGTTATTTCACCTCCATACAAAAATGCACAGCTTTCCGAGACCTTGAGCATAATCGAATTTTTATGCAGGCCCTTTGCAGTTGTCAGCAAGCCGATCAGTGAGTCCTCCGCAGGGAGAGCCATCACGATGACCACCCCGCCCCCAACCCCAGCGCGTACAATGTCATGATTACGTTAACAGAATGTGACTGACGTTTTGTGAGTTTCTCTGTCTTCATTAAACTTCTTCACCTTCTCTGAAACCCTCATGCTGCACACTAGCACGGAGCAGCCGTATCCCTCGACCCAGCATGAGTCAGGGGTGCAGCCGTAATACCAGCTGTGAGAGCAGCCGCGATACGAGCCCCGCTCGGGGCTTTCCTCCACTCGGTGAGTACCCGAAGGCGCTGGCTCTCGGAGCAGAGTTCCCTGCCCTGCTCCAAATGCTTTCCCACACACTGCCAGGTGGAATGACCTGCTCTCCCTCCTCTACTGTCCTCGTGATCCTTTCTTCTCTCTTTCCTCTTCCTTAGTTACCCTTTGTTGTCCCCTTCCCCTTCTGCATGCTTCAAGTTTGGCCATTTCCAGTTTTTATATATTGGAGGAAAAAAACACCACTTCACTCTGCTGTTGCCATTTGTGACCACTTGGCTGGCTGGCAAGCCCATCTGCGTGGTCACTTCTAATAGAAACAGATGCTCAGTGAAAGTGAATTGCTTCTTAAAAGTAGAACGAATCCAAAGTGTGTCTTTTGCCATTGAATTTCGGCAGTTTGTTTTTAACTGTACCTGAGGTCAGGCCCTACATGATTCAGTTCAAAGGTGGGGAAAAATAAAATTGCAATAATGTCTACGAAATGAAATATGCTCAGTTGAGGGGTGATGACATTAAAAAGCTGCATGGATGAAGGTATTGGCTATGCTTTTTTTGTTAAGTGGGTCATTTCAGTGCTTCCTCCTAATGCAAGCCCAAAGTAGCTTTTTTGAAAAACTGCGCTTATGTGTGCAGCACAATGCACGACTTTACCACGCTTACTGTTAACTGATCAGATATTATCATTCTTCCTGGGCTCACTAAGCTATTGCGAGGCTGTGACCCGATGCCTTCCCAGGACAGAAATTTACAGCATTTGGTTGCCATAAAGTGGTGTTAGTACCGTGTCTCAGGTCACTAGCTAGGTGCCCTTTGGGGCTGCTCATCCACCAACCTTAGTCTGTATAAACAGTGAGAATTTGTATTTTCAGTTTTTAGGATTTGAGAAAAACCGACTGGGAAACCTGTTTCTTTTATGGAATATCATGTTTGCCTTTTCTTCTTAGTTTGAATAGTCTAAAATAGACATATGCCTCTTAGAGTAAATTATTAATTCCTAGAGATCTCTAGGAAAAACACACACTTTCACAAAAAAATACTGTGTATTCTCCAGTAATTGTTTCAGTTTTTTGCCATATTAATTGCTATAAAACCGTGTATTTTGATAAGCATGGCAGGTGGAAATCATTTTAGAATGTTAGGCCTAGGCCTGAAGCTGTTCTGTGGAATTATGCTCTGCAGCAGTCTGTTACTTCTACTTCAGTTATATAACTGGTCTTTCAGATATGAAAATGGCGCTGTGGATGATAGATCAGAAACACACAGTTTTAATAGTTGCCTCTCTCTGCTGCTAATGTCATATACTTCTTTCTAATATCCCTTTATCCCATCAGTGTCAATAATCAAAATCTAGATAGACATCCTTATGACCTGTTATCCTGTATGCAGTGAAAACCATGCCAGATGGGTCCCTTGACATAGTGAGAATAGTCTACCTGATGATCATGAGATCCTGAGCGGGGCACCTCAGCTCATACACATCAGCTATTCCACAGTGATCTGAAGCATCAGAAAAGAATTCTCAAGTCAGGGGTGGCCATGATGTTTTTTTCCCCACCAAAGGAACTGGTGATTTTTCCTTTTAAGTTAAGGTTCTATATCTCTGCATCCTTGCTGACTATTTGACCTTCTAAACAAGCTGTTCTATAAGTGAACGATTCAGTCTATTTATTGGTTATCTGGTCTCTTAGGCAATTCCGGGTTTTTATTTCATATATGTAGTGGTATTTTCGTTATTGTCCATGGAATTGTCCGTGGAAGCAGCCTTTCTAATCCAGCATGCGGTCAGTGGACCAGGCAAGGTATGCTGAATTCTTGAGCTTCTCACAGAACCCTGAGTATTTGAGTGATCTAGTCTGATTTTCACTTTCTTTGGTGAAATGGATCTGCGTACGGATCTTTCCTGATGACACCCAGAATGATGAAATGTACAGTCGTTCCTACCAGGGCAGAAGATGTGGATGCAGATGTCTCCTCTTCCTAACAAACTACCATTGGCACATGTCTTCTGCTGCGGTCAGGGTCATGGTTAATGACTTCCCAGCTGAATTTTTATGCCATGCCCCCTTTGCCTCCTTGGGTTCAGTCTGTCCATAAAACTTGTATCCAGTGAGAACAAGAGCAGTGCTTTTCTGCATACTGGCACCACTGTGAGCAGGCGCAGCTCCTGTGGCTCCTGTTCACCCTCTGGGACAGGTGTTGCTGTCACCCTTGTTTATGGATGACAGAACAGAGTCTTACAGAGAATAAGCCACTTTCTCAAGGTCATGCAGCTAGATGGCAGAGCTAGGTTTGAATCCAGTTTGACTTCAAAGCTTGGCTGCTCCCCTGCCTCATTTGAAAGTTTTGATGATTTAGTGTCTTTCATTTGTTCCTCTGAAATGTATTAAATGCTCTCTCTCCAGGCTTAAGCACAAAGTGTCCAGCAGTGTTTCTAAATTGTGATTTCCAGGTTTGGAGTTAAGACCTAGGAATTCATAGATGAGTCCCCAAAGGCAGTCCCCAAGGGAACTCACTGTGCCCTTCAGACAATGTGAAGTTTCCTTCTTCTTCCCATTCACTTTAGTAATTGTTTCCCACCTCTTCTATAAATTAGTGAGATTTTGTGTTAGTGTCCCTTTGGATCAATTTATATAGCTAGCCTTCAGTTTGAAATGGGGGGTGTGTGAAAATAATTATGTTTTGGTGATTATGTATTGGTATTAGGTTTGCATTTTTATTACAGAGTTATTTTGGACCATTTTCATGGTATGAATATATATATGGTTACAGTGACAGCTTTCAAGTGAAAGGAGGTGCTCTGCTGTAAATCAGGCTTTGACATAAATGGGTCCACCTTGGATTCCACTGATGGGTGTTCACTTGAGAACATGACAGAGGACTCATTACATGACAGATTTACTGTAGAATAGTCTGTTGAAACAGAACCAGAGGGCAACTTTATAAGGAACCATCAATATTGCTATTTTAAAAGCTATTTTCAGTTTAAACTACTATGGTACTGATAATATTGTACAGTAAATGGTATGCTTCAGTCTTAAAACGTGTTTTGCCAACTTCCTTATGTCAGGAAACTGATTATTTTATATCTGTTTTAGAGATTGCCAGTTATTTTTGTGTATCTTGAGGAGTTAGAAATTTTCCTTTTGCATGCTGGTAAAAATTTGTCCTTGTCCACCAGATTACCTTTGCTGTTTAATATCACTGATAACCACAGATATGTGCATATTCATAAAGTGGCCTGAGCTTAAAAAAATAAAATTATAGGGGTGCCTGGCTGGTGGTAGAACATGTGACTCTTGATCTTAGGGTCATGAGTTTGAGCCCCATGTTGGGTATAGAGATTACCTTATAAAAATCTTTAAAAAAAATTTATATTGAAGAGTTTGAGGTTCAGGTATTTTATGACAAAATGAAAGTATTTACGTGTACAGGATACTGCGCTCTAGTAGCATGTGTGAAAAGTAGCACTGCTGGGTATTGCTTTATGAAACCTTGTGGGTTTTCTATGGTACAGCCACCCTTTTCTTTCCAGAGTCATGAATATAAGCACAACAGTCTTTTGGTTTTTTTTCTGGAGGTAAGGAAAAAACCATATTTTGCATGGCACCCTGCTCAATAAATTCATATTTTGAGCCAAGCTATATTTTACAGTTCTTCTGAAAGTAGTTCTATATGCGGACGGAGTTTAGCATAGAATTCCTCAGGTTGCTGAATTAACGGGCTTATGATGAATATTTGCTAATAAAGTAATATTTAACATAGACACATAAATGGGAGTTTACTGGTAACGATCCCTGCCACTGCCAGCACCAGCAGCAACACCACTGTTGCTCCCATCATTTGTTCAGTGCCCGGCACTGCTTTAGGTGCTCTTTGTCTGATCTCTTGCAACTCTCTCCGCTCCCAAGAGGTACGTACCATTTTCAGCACCATTTCCTGCTGATGAAGCTGAGACACAGAGACTTAGGACTTGGCCGCAGGTCCTCCAGCACTTGGCCTCAGGTCCTCCAGCTGGTTGCTGTCAAATCGGGATTTGCCCCCAGCTGCATTACACAGCGGTTGCTCATAACCAGAGTGCTGTGACTGCCTCGCCAAGGAAACTCCTTAAACCTGTTACAACCAAATTTCTAGCAGTTAAACAATAAGTTCATTGACATTTGGGATATTCATGGAACAGTAGAGCAAAAATTGGGGGGAACAGAGAATTTCATCTGTTGAGCCCCTTTCTCGTGATTTCATTCTATTTCTGTTCAGATAACATGATGACCTTCTCTGCTTTTGTTTTTGGTGCATGGTTGCATATGCATCACGTACTGATGAGGCATCCTGTGAGCTGAGTAAACAGTCCATTCTACTGCTGTGCCACTCGGTATATAGACGGTGCTTTGTGACTCCTGATGTCCTTCATGTTGCATATTTCCATAACGGCTCATTGAGGCTTCGTGGCGTGAATATAAACCTGGAGTCTGAGCCCAGGTGATATCTAAGGAACACCGCAGAGAGTGCTCTTGTCATGCCTGTGTGTGTGCTAGCCCCTCGAGAGCCAGCAGGCTGCCGTAGAGTTCGGGGATTGGCACTTGCTCTCCATTCATCTCCAGCATCATTTCCTTTCATGAGAAAACATGGCCTCATTGGGAGCAGTCCGTGCATCCCCTTTGGACTATGGCATTTTCTGTCTTGGGTACTTCTGTGTTAATCCTGTGGGTGTTGCCGTTCCTTTTACCTGCAGCCTCTCGACGTCATTCCAGGTCCACTAGTGCCCTCTCCACTGCTGAATCTGTTGGGCAGTCAGGTGAACAAGTGCTAACTGCATGCCTTGGCTTCTTCATATGTTTCAGTTTCACACCCATTTTAGCATTTGTTTCCATCAGTGTCAGCTAGCACTTGGCATGTACACACTTCATGTTTGTTTTCCCCAGCGTGCTTTGATTTTTTTAAGTTGTTGAATGTTTGTGCTTCTGTTAATAGGCCGTAGATGCTTTATAGCCTGTTTGACAACATCATTTCTCCAGTGTTCATGTTTATGTGAAAACGAAACAAAAACACAGGGAGGGGCTTCTTCGCCTCTTTTGACTCTGCCCCTCAGGAGAAGAGCCACCTGAAATAGGTGCCCTGGAAAGTCCCTATGGGGAGAGAGGGGATGGAGGTCACCCGACGGAGTCTTACATTTCCCAAGGCTTTGCTCCCGAAAAGTGTTGATTTGTGGCGTTAATTATTAGTGTTAGGTTCTAATTACTTGGAGGAACTGTTTAGTTACTAAATGCTCCAACTCCTAGTGTGCATAATCCCATATGTATAAATGTGTATGCTAAAACTTTTATGGAAAAACAAGGTCACGATTCAGATGATCAGGTCAGGCGGCAGGCAGCCTTCACAGCCCATGGTCCCTAAATGTTCCATCCCAGCCTGCTTTAACGATACCAAAAATCCCCTGCTTAGCCATTGGGGCAAAAAGTAAGCATACAGAAATGTTCAGTTTGCTAGATTTAACTGACATCATTTTTATATGGTAACTACAGTTTTCTTACCCGAGTAAGGCAGACTGTCAATGAGGACAGCTGTCACCAATTCATGGAGTTATTTTCTCCGTCCTTCCTCTAAGCGAAGCGAGCTATGCTTTTCATTACGTACACTCTGATGAGTACAGTCCCCTGAAAATTAGGGGCCAGGCTGAAGGCACAGTCACACATACCCATCTCTTGGGAAATGGAGCTTCATCATAACATCAGAGCAGCAAGTGTAGAACAGACTTTGGTCTGGTGAAAACAAAGCTTGTAACTTTGCTCAGATCCAGACAAACATTTCCCCTTCAGATTTGAAATTCAAATGATCTATGGTACATATCCAGTGATCGGCAGTCACTGCGTATGGCAGAGCTGTATGCTTCGGGGAAGCACAGAATAATTGCATTGTTCTTACAGTTTTAATTTTCTGTCAGAAAAAAATCCGTATTATCCCTGGAGCAAGAATTGCTGGCATGAGATATACTTTTTTTTTTAAATTTTTTAAGATTCCTTTTTATTTAAGTTTATGCTGGTAATTTCTAAATGGCTTACAACTGAATTTTCATTTTGTTACTCATAAATCCCTTACTATCTACCCTTTTTTAATGGTAAAAAGACTTGAGCAAAGATCATGTATAAAAGCATATGCACAGCAAATCTCAAATTTACACTTGTTTCGTGTGTCAACTGGTAATATAGAGATATATATATATATATATATATAATACATAGGGAGCGATCTAGATACAATTGCTTTGTGGTCTCAGTTTATCTGGCACATTTAATCATCTTTTAAACATAAAGGCTAATTCAGCATACAGTATGACTAACAAGTGCATTAAAAAAGGGGATAGTATCACATATAATTTTTGTTTCTTTATAAAAATTTGTGACTGTATAATGTTTGGTTAGCAGTGTTTAAATTTTTTCCCCTTTTGGTGGTGCTGGGAAGTGTAATTTTTGAAACTGGCATTTTAAAAAAGCTAAGTAACACCTCACTTTTATAATCCTTGTTTTCTGAAGAACTCTTGCTACATATCTGAGTTTTAAATATATCAGTTTGTAAGAAAGATCAATTCACATAAAACAGATTTAGCTTTCTTTTTATTGTAAATGCGTCATTATGAGAATATGGCTAGTAGAGTTTTTTGGCTTTTGGGTTTTGTTTTATTTATTTATTTATTTTTGGTCCAAACAGTGTCTTACTTGTTCACAAAAAGAAAACATTTTTTAATCTTAAAATTTTTCTTCAGAGGTTTTTAAAAATATATTAGCATTTTAAATAAATGTTTGCCAGTAAATACTGTGATACACTTAGGAAGTATAATTTATATGAACTTCTCCAGTTATAGCTTTAACCTCAGCTCTTCTTAAGGAAGGCTGCTCTCCTGATGATATGGAACTTTTAAAAAGCTAGTCTTCATTGTCCTTGATCCTTAATAGGCTTAAAATAATTGAATTGCTGAAATTTATTTTAGATTCTTTGGATCATGTCCATTTTGTTTACATTTTTAGGCTATCATTTGAAAGTCCTTTGAGGGACTCAGGAAAAATGTATACTTACGTTACCTGAATGGTTAGTATATTGCAGTGAAGATGCTAGCTTTTTGTGATGCTCATTGAAGAATTTTAATAAACTGATTTTTAAATCACCTTTGGTGACACAGGCATCATAAACAAGTACCAAAAATTGAGCTCAGCTAATGACACTTAAACAGTCTTGACACGAATGAAAACTTGCAGAGATCAGTCAAATACATTTGTTTCAAATTTTAACTTTTTATTACACATTGCATTAGAACTCTGTTGTCAAACCATGAAGCTTTCTAATTAGTTTGACCAAACATCAGGGCCGCTTGCCTCCAGAGAGAGCACTAACTAGATTAAAAGACTCAGCCCCCAGCCCAGCTCACTTCCATAATAAGTTCCCCTCACCCTCCCATGTCGCAACACTTCAAAAATACAACATCATTAAAGAGCCATTTTAATTATTCAGATGCTTTGTGGCACGAGAGTATTAAATGTGGAACAGGCTAACCTCTGCTGCTGGTAACCAAGTCCAGTTAGAACTGCAAGTGAAGGGTCCTTCAGATTGGCCTGAAACTTTCCAGTGCCTCTGACCAATAGATGGGAAGAGGCAGGAGCCCTTGCAAAGAACTGAGGAAATTTGAATTAAAGTGACATATCTTTCGGTTTTGTTTTTCTTAAATAGACCGGTTTGGGCTTGGCCAGGCAGGAAGAGGACCTGGCTCTGTGAATGCCATGCGAGTTCTGAGCACGAGTACAGACCTTGAGGCTGCTGTTGCTGATGCTTTGGTAAGAGTCGCAATGTGTATACAATCTCCTGGACTGTTTTCTCTGTCCTAACAGAAAATTGCCTCCCAAATCAGTGTACTCAGTCATCTTGGGCACTCCATAAAATTGTGGAAATACTGGGTAAATTGATATTGTTAGCACTTTGTCTTTAAACTTCTATCCCTGTACATAAGTGAAAATTGGCCCTACAAAAAATACTGACGTCAAGTGTTTTCTTCTCTGCTCCTCAGTATCAAGGAAGTTTTGATGACATTGGACTTATCTGATGTCATTGGGCTCCTTTTTAATTTTTTTTTCTTTTTCTTCGTGTTTTTTCTTCAGCATTTGCTTTTTTCATCCTCCCGCTTCTCTTGCTTTACAGGCTCTGATGGCATAGCCTAAACATAACGTTATAATAGTAGGTAACAGAGTTTGTGGTTGGAAAATCTCACATTGGTTCCATGACCACACTAGCTGTTCCATACGATTTTACCTTCATTTGTTTGTCTTTAAAAATGAGTCATTAAGTCATTATTTAAGGAAACTTTCCTAAATTTTAATGCCAATGAACTCTTAGGATATAAAGCACTGGTGGAATGTGTTTTTGCATCATTATAATGGAGTATCTAAAAAAAACATAAAGCAACAACATAAAACAAAGCAAACATAAAACATAAAGCAAAAACATAAAACAGCAACATAAAGTGATTAGAGGTCCTTAAATTTGTGCTTATAGCAGAACATCCCCTGGTAGAATCAGCTTGTGGTCACATTGCTTTTAAAAGATGCATTTCAGCTGGTAGTGACACTGCCTCTAGCATAATCTGGTTGATGTGCTCAGCATTTAAAATAGATTCTCTTTAGAGCTGTCTGATCCCTGGCCTTGCTTATGCTGTTTTAAGATATATTGTCTCTCTAAGGAAAACATATTATAACATCCTGCTTTCAGACCCAGAAGTTTTAAACCCAGCCCCGTTTTTCATCTGATCAAAATGTTACAGTCTGTGGCTAACAGGGATTCTCACTTTCATCCCGTCCTGTGTTGCCCTCATTTATTCTTGCTCAGTCAGATTTCTTTGACAAGCGGCTATGAGCAAGCAGTTTGCTGATGCTTTTCCTGTAAGCAAGGGCTGCCTGGCCAGCTCTATTCAGCAGCCTTCTGTGTAGAAGGGCTTTTTTCCTGGCAGGTACTGGAGTTCAGGATAATTGCACTAACCATGGCTTTGACTTCAGAGTCATGAGCTGGAACAGAACTCTGGGAGGCTATTTTTCCTTCCAAGCTGCAGCACTGAGAATCTGTCTCTTATTTATTCAGAGACCCTATTAGGAGGTCAGAGGGGTAGGAAATGATGGATGTACAAAACCCTTAGTTAAATGGGACTTCCCGTTAAGGCGGGGGAGTTCCCTCGTTCTTCAAAGAACCGCCCAAGGGACTGTGCACAAAGTTGCAGGGGGCAGAGTTGGACTTGAGAACTTGAGCTTGGGCTTTCCTTGACTCGGGCTTTTCTCTGAGCTCTAGCCTTCAGTCCACTCAGGCTGCCCTTCTTACTTTTCATCCAAACTGCTTAGCCTCCCCGAGTGACCTGCTGCAGAGGAGAGAGCACAGGAATGGTACACAGTGTTTGCCTCCCAGGCTAGAAACCCCAGGGGCAGACAGAATCTAGCATAGGAACAGACAGGAGAACTTATGATGACTTTCGGGATATACCTTGGTGGCGTGGGAAGAGTTTTAGCATAGCAGAAAGTGTAGTGAGAACTGGAGCGTGTTGCTCGGCGGTGTAGGAAGGGCTAGGAAATGCCATTGTGGAAGTGTTCTTTGTTATTATTCGCTTGATATGAATTCGCTTGCTAACCTATATTTTTGGTTTGCTAAGATATGTTTTGCTGTACACTTTTGTTGCAAGAACAATCCCTACATATGCTTCTGACATAATTCTCTATGCTTTTTCCCCATCCTTCAATATTTTCCTGCCTACAGCTGTTAGGAGACTCCAGGAGCAAGGTACCAGTGCTTTAACTTTTGTTTTACAACTTCCATTTTTTTCTGTTGCGAGTATATTTCCTTCAGGAGCTAGTGAAAGCAAAAAAGCATGTAGTGCAATGTAGAAATTTTAGCCTGAATTATGATTTTGTCAAGTCTAGTGAAGCTGTTTTTAGCCATGGAATCAGTCCCCTCTCTCATCTGTTTTAGTCTTTGTTTTTTTAATGTCAAGCTCTGCTCCTTTTCCTGTCAGTGTTTTATTTTATTAATCCAGTTTGTGTCTACTCTTAATGTCATTACTATTTCATGAATGGATATATTCAACATCTTTCTTATTTTACAAATCTAGTTTGTGTATATATATATCAGACGATCCTATGATTTATAGTTTTAAGAAGGATACTTCTGAGAGTGAAAGGGGGTGCTACCTAACTCATAACTGCCGGGACAAGAGGCATCAGGCAGAACTGTCCCGAGCAAGTTATGGTGGACGGACAAGCCATACATTATTAGAAGATTACATTTGTGAAGGAAAAAAAAAAGACAGAAGAAAATTGTATTTGTATGGTTTTAGCCAATTAACTTTTTTTTTTCCTTTAGGGAAAATTGTATTTTTTCAGTTTAATAGCTGTTTCTCTATTATTTATGGATTTAGCTTACAGTTTTATATTCAGGGTAAGAGAAAATGAAGGGGGTCTGCAGGAAGCTTATTTGTGTTCGGACCATTTAAACATCCTTTTACTTGCACTGCTATGTCCCTGACATTTCAGTTCCAGACTTTCTTAAGGAAGCATGGATATTCCAACAAATTTTCCCACAGACCCTGCTCAAGATAGAATGCTTTCGATTGCGAAGGGGGCCGACAGGTGGACATGCCTGCAGGGTGGCAGGGGCTGGGCCAGGTTAGTTCACATGTGCCCCCAGCAGGCGTGTGACAGGTAGCCTTGTTGTCATTTCAAAGATGAGGAGAGCAAAGCAGGAAGGTGAGGAGCTTTCTGAAGTTCCTCCAGCCAGTCAGCGGCGGCAGGACTGCCACCTGAGTCGGCCTCACTGCGAAGTCCATACACCGTCCTACAGATCACACTCTTCCCACTCTGCTGTGGACTGCTCTGCCTGTCACTTACTATCCTTACTGGGTGTCTGCTTTTCCGTTTTTATTTCCCTCATCTGTGAGCACAGGAAAGCGCGGTGCGTGCGTGTGTGTGTGCGTGCGTATCTTTTTACCTTTGACTCTGTTGTCGATACCGTGTGCTGTGACTCACAGTCATCTCACCTTCCCGTGTCTTCCTCCGTCACCCCCACCTTTGTTGCACCTGACAGAAGAAGCCTGTGAGGAGGAGGTACGAGCCGTATGGGATGTACTCTGATGACGACGCCAACAGCGACGCCTCAAGTGTTTGCTCTGAGCGCTCGTATGGCTCCAGGAACGGTGGCATTCCCCATTATCTGCGGCAGACCGAGGACGTGGCGGAAGTTCTCAACCACTGTGCCAGTTCCAACTGGTCAGAAAGGAAAGAAGGGCTCCTAGGCCTGCAGAACTTACTGAAGAGCCAAAGAACACTGAGGTGAGGATGAGAGGCCAAGGCTGTGAGCCAAGTTTTAAGGTCCTATATTACACTCAGCTGTGGTTGATGCAGAGTCCCTGTCATTCCTGGAGCCCTCACAGTTCCAGGCACAGGGGCAGGCACTGTGGGTGCTAAGATGACTAAGATGTGGTCTTGGCGTTCCAGAGACTTGGAAATAGTTGGCAAATGCTCTATTAGGTTTATAAAAACATTTGGTTATCCGCAGTTCACATTTATCTGGTAGGTGGTGTTTGAGAAGTCTTGGTACAGTGTGCAAGTTAGGGAGAAAATAAAACAATTCGCAGGTTGGTATCGCTCATTATATTTTGGAGTTGTGGGTAAAATGGAGTACTTTTTTTTTTTTTTTAAAGACTTTATTTATTTATTTGACAGGTAGAGATCACAAGTAGGCAGAGAGGCAGGCAGAGGGAGAGAGAGGAGGAAGCAGGCTCTCTGCTGAGCAGAGAGCCCGATGTGGGGCTTGATCCCAGGACCCTGGGAACGTGACCTGAGCCGAAGGCAGAGGCTTTAACCCACTGAGCCACCCAGTTGCCCTTAAAATGGAGTACTTTTAAGTAGTACCAGTGTTATTACTAGAGTTGATTAGTTTGCTTTTTTCTTTGGTTCTATATTTCACAAATTTTCTAAAATGAGCCTGTATCACACATACTAAAAAAGTATATGTTTATATCATATTTCATCAAATCTGAGGGACCGTTGACACACTGCTATTTTATGTCCCTCTAAGAAGAAATGCTACTTATTAAACCATGGCAGTACTAACATGTCTTTGATTATAAGATGAATCTCAAAATTACAGAGATGTGAAAATGTGAAAAATCCAGTATGTTAGAATCCCTGAAATAATGGATATTATAGTCTTTGGAGAATTTTTCTTAGATAACTTGTGAGAGTGGATCAGTTTATGGTCACAGATAGGCTCTGCACAGCCAAGTGAACCTTGACTAGTGGATCCCTGTGTCGTAAGTGTGCTTGCCCAGTCCTTCCCACTCCATCATGCCCTGTTCGTACCTGTTGAACGCCGATCCCCCTGAGAAGTCTTGAGAAGTTTTGTTGTGTGCCTTCTGAAATGCACATAGCTTCTGACAGTCTAGTGAGCTGTTAGAAACAAAATGAGGATTAAAAAAAAAAAGACGATGGTTCGTTGAGATGATTATTCCTTAAGACTCTGCTTTATTCTGGTGATCCCAGTTTCTTGATTTTTTTTAGTGTTCACTGAGTATCCATTGAATAGTCTCTAGAAATCTGTTGATTGGCACTGGTCTAACTAGATCTCATTATTAATAATATTAAAGGATCAGGATGCCTCGGTGGCTCGGTTGGTTAAGCATCTGCCTTTAGCTTAGGTCATGATCTCAGGGTCCTGGGATCGAGGGCTGCATCAGGCTCCCTGATCAGCGGGAAGCTTGCTGCTCCCTCTGCTTGTGCACGTGCGCTCTGTCAAATAAATAAAATCTTAAAATAATGTTAAAGAGGGGCGCCTGGGTGGCTCAATGGGTTAAAGCCTCTGCCATCAGCTCAGGTCATGATCCCAGGGCCCTGGGCTCGAGCCCCACATCGGGCTTTCTCCTCCGCAGGGAGACCCCTTCCTCCTCTCTCTCTGCCTGCCTCTCTGCCTGCTTGTGATCTCTGTCAGATAAATAAATAAAATCTTTTAAAAAATAAAATTAAAATAATGTTAAAGGATCATTGAACCAACTGTCTTCGTCTGATTACTCAGGGTTGATTTGGGGAAGAGGTGATGACACTTACTCAAGCCTTAAAGGAAAAATGGAATGCAATAGTATAGCCTAGTCAGAATGGCAAAAGGGCACTAAGAAGAAATGAATGTTTGCTGGGTCTTAGCAGTTGTAGGAATGCAGCATTCCCTCCTTTAATCCTCCCTGTGGCCATTTGTTTGATACGCATCTAAATACAACTGAGTAGTTTGTAGCAAAACTGATATTAAAATCAAGGTCTCTGCTGACTGCAAAGCAGATGCTTTTCCTACACTTTATCCCATTACCGTTCACCTATGGCAGGTGGAAAACAGACCTCAAATGAGATGAGTGGTATTTAGCTCCAGGCTTTGCCACTGCCCTGTGTGTGAACTCTGGTAGTCACTCTCTGAGATTCTGTTGCCTCATTTTAAGTTGAGAGTCAAACTGTCATGGTTTTATATTTGTACTTAATTTCATTGTGAATTAAATAAAATGATTCATTTGTGAAAAAAGATTCGCTACATAAAAATTAGTTCTAAAAAAGCTCTTGCTAATCTCAGTGCTGACTCATCATTAAATTCTAAGTTCATTTATTAATTTCCATTTTATTTCTTCTAGTCGAGTAGAATTAAAAAGACTGTGTGAGATCTTCACCCGAATGTTTGCTGACCCTCACAGCAAGGTGAGTCTGGGACTCGTGCCTGCCCACCCCTCCCCCTGCATGCCCACGTGAGCCGTATAATATACTACTTAAGAATGAGAGACAATTCCCCACAGCGCAGTGTAGACCTTACAGATTTAACACCAGTTTCTGCAGTAGTTTACATTGTATCTTTTAAGAATGACTTTGTGGGAACTTCAGATGTCCTTAAAACATGGAGCAAATAAGCTAAATAAAGTTTGTTTTAAGACATAATGGGGGAAAAAAGAGTTAATGGAAAGAATCAGATGTAGTCATATTCAGATGCTTTTGGGTAGAATAAAACAACATATTCTAATGCAGTGCCTTTTTTTTTTTTTAACTTAATAGAAGTGAAGAAGATAGTCAAGTATATAATTTTTTTTGTATCCTATGTAGAATTTGTCTATATAGGACAAGATAGAAAAATAGAAGCATTTATGTAATAGATTTATTGAAAAACCAGGTTAAGCTACTTCTCCAAATAGAATTTTGCTATCCTCAAGAACTTGCTGGATGGTGGCCACCTGGCTGACGTCCACATGCCTGGGGTGCAAAGAGAACACCCAGGAGGGGTCCCTGCTGGGAGGAAAACACCCCTGACTATGACCCAGACCCTTTCTAGAAGTGGTGCCAAGAGAGTGACCCTTTACAGAAGCTTGCTTGCAGTCTGAATTTGAAACAAATACAGTTAGTTTTGGAGGAATCCTAGTTGGATGTTTTTAGAGAAAGAAAATGGGAGGAATTAGTTTATTGGGCAAGTTTAAAGGATGGATAAAGGACAGAAACAGAAGTACAAAAATTGGGAGAACTTTTAAGTCAGTATAAACAAATCTCATGTGCTTGACAGTGCAGGATTTCACGATCTCAGACCACAGTTTTCCTAATAAAAATGGTCTCTTGTAAGTCTTTTGGGGAGAAGGAGACCTGTCATGGCCAGCCAGTTATTGTGACCTCTGTTCCTTTCCTGCCCTGTCTTTCTTATTAGAGTCATCAGACATGTTCCATCCAGTCATTCAGCACTCACTGAGTACTTGCTCTGGGCTAGGGACACAGCAAACAACACGTTACCCCTGTTCTTTGAGATGCACATAGAAGCCTGGGAGAATGAGTTGGGGGGGTCCTTTTTTTCTGTGGGGCGGGGGTTGGTGAGAGACTACAGTTCTAGATGCTGGTCTTGAAGCATGTCTTAAAATTCCTGTGATGAACCTCACAGCAAGGTTAACATTAACACCATAAGTAGAATCCAAGAAAGGTTGAGTTCTAGGGCCACACAGATACAAAGATACAATTACCATGATTTTTCTCTTAAGATAGTGTTTAAAAGCAGGAAGACTGGGGCGCCCCGGTGCCTCAGTCAGTTGAATGTCTGACTCTTGATCTTGGATTAAGTCTTGAGCACAGGGTCGTGGGTTTGGGCCCTATATTGGGTCCCCCCACCACCACCCCAAAGGGAAGATTTTAAGCATACGATTCATAAGAGTTAGAGCATAAGGGATGTTAGGTATGGGACATTGATGAAATTTCTGTTACCTGTCACCTCTAGATTGCTGATTCAGAACCAGAATGTGAGGATAAAGAAGGAAATTTGTTTCCATCAGAAGGCTCTTGTACAGTGAGTTTGGAGGTCTCAGTTTAGTTAATATTTGCTAGCTGCCTTGGAGCTAAGCCAGGAATCCCATAGCAGGGGCTCATGAGTTTTTTTCTGAGCTGTCTCACGGGAGACCCCTGGTGGTTAACAGTTGCTGTGCTACAACTGAGTAGGTGTATAATGGCTCCCTTGTCCCAGTAGAGCATGACTCATTAGCCAAGTAGGGGACACAGTGCTGCTAACCTCTCTGAAATTGGCTCGAGGATAGTCCCCTGTGGACTCTTATCTCACCTTATTCAGCATTAATGATCGCACAGCAACGTGAGAATTATGTGGACTGTATCTTTTTTATTCTAAGCCATAATTTTTAATAAAGACTATAATGACTTTAATAATATCTCTTTATATTGTATTACTTTATGGTATCTGAATTGGACTACCTCAAAATCTACAAAGCACAAAGTTTTTTCCCTCCCTCATCTTGTAGCATTACTTGTTGAATGCTAGATAATGGACAGTAATAGTACAGAATTATGGTTAAAAAGACTTTTTAAATTTTTTTAAGATGAAGGAAGGACGGAAGGAAGAGAGGCCTCCAGGATTAAACAAATAACTTTCAGCAAAGTTAATTTCTCTCAGTATTGAATTTTGAAGGCATATTGAGGGAGGGAAGAGTATCAGTATCAGTGTGTAGTCTTTTCTAGGTCTTTTAAGAAACTGCATGAAATGGCTATTAATGCACTGTGGACTAACATGGAGTTTGTTTTGTTGCATGGCCTGGTTTGCTGTGGAATTCACAACAGAGAGTAAGTTCCGATCCTTTTTCCTTTATTATTATTATTTTTAATATATATGTCTTCTCTATATGACCAGTCCATTTTTAATAAAGACTTTGGAGGAAATTACGAATTACACATATGAAACATTTGGTTTTCATTTGTGCCTAGGTTTTCAGTATGTTTTTGGAGACTCTTGTGGATTTTATAATAATTCATAAGGATGACTTGCAAGACTGGCTTTTTGTTCTTCTCACACAATTACTTAAGAAAATGGGAGCAGACTTACTTGGATCTGTGCAGGCAAAGGTTCAGAAGGCTCTAGATGTAACCAGGTAAGATTTTAGGGGCTAGACCGTTTTTTTCCTCCAGCTTTTGAAATATAACTAAAATATTGTCATATATATTATATTATGTATATTATATAGTATTATATCATGAGATATAACTCAAATATTGAGTATAACTCATCTAATGTTGTGTAAGTTTGAAGTATATAAACCTGACGATTTGAAAGCGTGTATATATTGCTAAATGATTATAACATTACTTAACACTTCCTTCATCTCACATAATTGCCGTTTTTTTGTTCTAGTAGTGGTAAGAACTTTCAGATCTATTCTCTTAGCAACTTTCAAGTATATGATACAGTATTGTTAACTGAAATCACCATTCTGTACTTTAGATCCCCAGAGCTTATTCATTTTGAAACTGGAAGCTTGTATCCCTTAACCAACATCTCTCCATTTTCCCCACCCCATATGCCCTGGCAATCACCATTCTACTCTGCCTCTGTGGATTTTGCTTTTGTGGGGTAGGAGGGTAGCCCAGGATTCCATGTATAAGTCAGGTCATACATTATTTGCTTTTCTCTGTCTGGCTTATTTCACTTAGCATAATGCCTTTAGGGGCCATCCATGTTGTTATGAATGGCAGCAGTTTCCTTTTTTATGACCAAATAATATTTCTTGTGTTTTTTTGTGTTTGTTTTTTTTTTTTTTTTTTTTAAATCCATTCTTCCGTTGACAGACACTTAGGTTGTTTTATATCTTGGCTTTTGTAAATAATGCTACAGTGACCATGAGGTCAGTTATCTCTTCGAGATAGTGGTTTCATTCCCTTTGGATATATACCCAAAAGTACAGTTACTGGACCATATGATGTTTCTATTTTAAATTTTTGAGGAATCTGAACTATTTTCTGTAGTGGCTGCACCAATTGACATTCTCACCCACAGTGCAGAAGGGTTCCCTTTTTTCCACGCCCTCACCAACACTTGTTCTTCTTATCTTTTTGACAGTTGCTAAGGAGGTATGAGGTGATACCTCCTTGTGGTTCTGCTTGGCATTCCCTCATAGTGATGTTGAGCAGTTCATGTATTTGTTGGCCATTTGGACATCATCTTCTGGAAAATGTCTCTCCACATGGGCCAGACCATGCTGATGTTACAAGACTCTCATAGGTGTTACCCATGGTTTTGTCATCTGCTTAAATAAGCACTCTCTGACACAATTTCCACATTCACTTGTTAACATATTTGTTGAAATGTTCCTGCATTACATGAGATGAAATACCCATATCTTTGTTGAGCTGGTATTGTTTTTGTGAACACTCAAGACAAATTAAAAACAAATATTATCAAGACTTGCAAACGGATTCCCTTCTCTTTGAAAGACATTTGAGTATTTATTTACATCCTTCTGAAGACTCTAGCCTTTTTAATACTTCAACTTCTTACAAGTCACACTAGAAATTTTCTAGCACAGGTGAGGTCCCTTTTGTCCGGGTATACTCTCTCTTAGCGTTCAGTGGCTTAGAGATTGCTAACATAGCAGTTGTAACTCTCTGGCTGTTATGAAGAAAGAGAGAAGGTCTGCAGAGACTCAGAGACGTGGGAAAAACTGTGCTGTCATTGTTGAGCGACCTCCAATCTGTTATCTCCACAGTTGCAGGTTCTCAACATAAAAGTATTAGAGCTTAAATGACCTCAGAAGATACTTGGCTGTAAGCTCTTCATTGTGATTTGGTAGGAGATGGAAGGTCATGTATCAGATCAGTGAATGTTTAAATGAGTAAACAAATGACTCCAGAGCAGGTAATTACCATCAGTACGGGAGCCTTTGTACAACCCAGTTACTACCTACGGGGCGATGACTGCATATCATGGAATTTCCAAAATGGAAGGACCCTTCCTCATCTTATTAATGAGGGAACGGACTTGACCTGACTTGCCTGGGCCACACTTCGTGTTAGTGGCAGGCTGGGGGCCAGAATCCAGGACTGCTGGTTGTGGCTCCGTTGTCCATTCCTCTGACTGTAGGCTGGTCTGTGGGCAGGCGTCTTCCTCTTCTGTAGGATGGTGTGGATAGTCTTTGTGCTTTTCCTTTCCTCTCTGGCTCCCTCCGCTGCAGGAGCACACACTCACCTGCTGTCATCCCCATGCATGCATCTATTAGAGGTCTGTGACTGCAAACTTGGATTTGTTCTTCTGCACTCTGACGTGAGCTGTTTTCTTTTGGTGCCTGACCCCGTAGATCTGTATCATCTGTGCTGCTACAGAATTTTATTATCCAAATAGCTCTCTTTTGATTTTTTACTGAGCTCAGTGTAATATACTGTATTTACAGTAAGCCTTTCAAATGCCATCCCTCCCTTGGTTGAGTAAGTTTAGTGGAATTAGGGAACTTAACTACATACCAGCATATCAGTGGGTTTGTAAAGGTTCAGCCAGGGTGAGGCTGATCAGCTGATAATAACGGGGTGAAGTAGACAGGAGGGACGGTGATGCGCACCTAGGTGGCTCAGTTGGTTAAGTGACTGCCTTCAGGTCAAGTTCCAGGATCAAGTCCCCACATCAGGCTCCCAGCTCCATGGGGAGTCTGCGTCTCCCTCTGACCTTCTCCCCTCTCATGCTCTCTCTCTCTCTCAAATAAAATCTTAAAAGAAAAAAAATGTGCATTAAGGCAACACATTTGAGGTTTTTTGTTTGTTTTTTTGTTTTGTTTTTTAATGACACTCTGAAAGCCATATAAAACATTTGTGAGCCAGACTTGGCCTAAAGGTTGCTTCCTTAATGTAGATGAATTTATGAATGGCAAAAGCATTCAGAGTTTTAGGGATGGCAGGAATGTTAAGATTTTACTCCTAAACTTTGGTGATTAAGGAAAAATCTCTTGTTATTTTCCTGGATGCCTCTTCCCTTTAAAAATCCTCTTCTGGGGGGCGCCTGGGTGGCTCAGTGGGTTAAAGCCTCTGCCTTCCTCTTGGGTCATGATCCCAGGGTCCTGGGATCGAGCTCTGCATCCGGCTCCCTACTGGGCAGGGAACCTGCTTCCTCCTCTCTCTCTGCCTGCTTCTCTGCCTACTTGTGATCTCTGTCTGTCAAATAAATAAATAAAATCTTAAAAAAAAAAACAAAAACAAAAGAATCCTCTTCCGGGTAGATTCTGTCTAAGTCTCTAGAACACCTTCATCATTCCCATTTCCCCAGCAGCTGAGATGCCTAGCTGTTTAAGCATATTTAGGATCAGTCCTTGAGTACGGGGGCGGGGGAGTGTGTGTGGGTGGGGTCTCCATGCTGGCTCTGATGGGTTCCTGAGGTAATAGGCTTGACTGGGATCTGCCAGTTCCCTTTCCTTTGGCCGTGCCTAACCATGGGCGCATTTCCTGATGAAACACACTAGTTTATACTTCAGTGGATTCTCCATTCTCCCCTTGCTGCAGAAGAAAAGAGAGGCGTTTTGTGTGTGCTTGTTTCCCTAATTTATAGGCAATATGAGTCAGAGAGTCCAAAGAAAGCAGTGCATTCACTCAGCCCCCATTGTAATAGAAGTTTGCTTTATATAGTCTTTCTTGTTAGTGTGGAAGATGTGTCTGCATTTTCCCACATATACACCATTTATGCACTTTTAAACTAATACTAAGAATTGCAGTACTTGAAGGGAGAGAGCACAGACTTTCATGAGCCGGGAGCCCTCAGGGTTCTCAGTTGTGTTGAAGATGTGAAGAGGCTACAGGAAGTGAGCTTAGAAACAGGCCAGAAGTGGAGCAGGAGACGGGCTTCTGCAGGCCCTGGCTTCCGCGTACATATTGTAGCTGGATGGGGAGTTCATTCCCTTGGTGGGTCTCCCACAGGCACTCTGCTGTGGGGACCCCACAGAATAGAGACCATAAGCAGTTGCCCAGTGGGACCAAGGAGGACAGTGTGATGAGCAGTGGTAAGCAGCTCACTCAGGATGCAGATCCAGATTTGGGGATTGGAAGTGGTTATCATGAAGCAATATTCAGAAAGGTGGCCAGAGAGAAGATGAGCAGATCCCTTAGAGGGCAGGTAGGAATCTCTTCCTTAGTTTATTGCTTGACCTTAATTTTCAAAGTAGCATAACTCAAAGTGAGCATAACACTATGTGTCTGGGGACTTTCAGCAAGAGTTTCCTTTTTTTGAATTTTCCATATAATGTGTATTACTGTAGTATATCTATAATATGAAAAGTATAGTTAGTAAACTTAGTCAACTAAGGTCAAGCTTGCCTTTATATAAATTAGACTCATCTCTAATGGTATATTTTCATTACTGATGCGGTTTTGCATTACTTTTTGTAATCTTTCTTTAAAACTGAGCACTTTTTTTCTTCTCTTAAACCTAGGGACTCCTTTCCGTTTGATCAGCAGTTTAACATTTTGATGAGATTTATTGTGGATCAAACTCAAACTCCTAACCTCAAGGTTGGTAACTATTTGTGATTACAGTTCAACCTCTAGAAGTCAAATTTGCTTAAAATGTACTTTTTTGTTTTTGACTCCTATTTGGCTGTTAAGAATAAATCTGTCGTGAGCATCCTTGTACAACTATTTGGGAATGTGTTTCCATTTCTCTTGGTTGAATACCTAGGAATAAAGTTGTTGGGTTATTGGGTAGGGACATGTTTAACTTTATTTTAAACTGTGAAAATGGTTGTACCATATTATATTCCTACCAGCAGTATAATCGGAGCACCAGCTATTCCACATCCTACCAACATTTGGGCATTATTACTGTTTTTCACAGTATTCAAACTAGAAAGCTCTGATGTGTTGAAATAAGGTATCTTACTAGAATGTTTTCAATATTAACTTTCTAACACATGAAAATTAATTGTTACATATATTGGAAAATCATCACTGTAACGAGACAGAATTTGAGGGAGGGTTTGTTTTGGTTTGAATGAGGTCACATAAGTCATCTGTTCTTTAATCATTAACTTTTGTGGGGGTTTTAGGATAGGCCCAGAGAATGATAACCCTCTTCTCCAAAGGTACAAACCCATTGAAGCATCGGTGGAGAAATTAGGGCAGAATATCAGCTTGATCGCTGAAAATGCTCCCTTGTAAGGCATGGCCAAGGATGTGTAAAACACAAAGCTAAATACTTCCCAGTCATTGGCAGAGCTGGAAATCCCACAACCTGCCCGCGGGGGCTCATGCCTTACAGGTGTTTTGCCATATAGGGGAGGAGCAGAGCGTGCCTTCAGTCTAAAACTGAAGAGGATTGACCTGTACAGCACTTGCCCTCTGTTCACAAACTTACCTGTCAATCATTTCATGCTTTCATCCCTGGTGGACACCCCTCCCTGGGGGAACATAAATCCAGGAGAAAGGAGGTATCCCCTCAAGAGTATTTATTTTTCTTTGATCAAAATTCAGTTCAGAATTCTATTCAAAGGTTCATAAAGTGTGCTTGATGTTTGTAATTATTGGATCTTTCAGGTCAAAGTTGCAATCCTGAAGTACATTGAGTCCCTCGCTCGGCAGATGGATCCAACAGATTTTGTAAACTCTAGTGAGACGAGGCTTGCTGTTTCTAGAATTATAACCTGGACGACAGAACCAAAGAGTTCAGACGTGAGAAAGGTATGTCCAAGAGAGCTCAAAGTGCACCTTTAAATACAGACTGTTCTTAGGCATGTGTTAGGAAAAGAAGTGTACCTAGAAACTTGCAAACCACCCCCACATACTTACACAGGAATCCTTTCTCACTTCTTTTCTGTGAAAACCAGACTTTGCTCTTGCTCTTATCTCCTCTCTCCAGTTCCACCTCCTCCCAGGCTTCTGACATCAAAATGAAAATCAGAAATCCTGTATGATGGGTTCATGCTTTCTGTAGACATCAGTTTTGTCCTTTTCATATGTGAAAGCACTAGTAGTTCAGTGTCTCGTAAGGCCATTGGTTTTCCATACATCAGTTTCAAGACGTGGACTTTGAGGACAGACTTGAAAAATCTAATGCTGCCTGGTCTCACAGCAAAATGTGGCTAAAAGTTCGCTAGGATATGAATTCCTGAGTTTAAGGAGAACAAACAACTTGGGATTATATACCACATTTGGAACACCCTGTCTTTGACATGGGAGGGGCTGAATGAATGGGGAGGTAGAATTCAGATTTTGGAGCCCCCCGGGCACCAAGGTGTCATTTTGTTTGATTTGTTTTATCAGGAGAAGAGAAGTATTGGCTACTTTCTTCAGAAGTGACACATTGAAGGGTGTACAGTGAAGTAATGTCATAGTACACAGGGACATATAATAGTACACAGAGTACCATTTCTCTTACTAGGTAGTACTCACCTCAGAACCCTTACAGAGATTAATTATTACATGTGAAACATTTTGTCAATTCCTGACAAGTTGTAAGCACACAGCAAGTGTAAGTTCTTGTATCTGTTTCTCTTCCTCTCTGCCTGTCCATGTCCTTCTGTGCTTGAGTTTCACATGCAGCCATCATTCTTTTATTTGGAAACTTGAGTAGCCTTTGTAAAGTACTCTTTAAAAACCAGCTTCCTCAGTTCTGCTTTCACACTGAAAGTACTTGACTTTGGTTCTTTGTGTATAATCACGAGCCTTGCTTTGTTTCTTCTGTGCCACACTCCTTCCATATTTAGCCTGACCAGTGGAGTCCTTTGGCCTTCAGCAGAGTTAATTATGTGGACCACGTGGGTCCAGGCAGGGAAGAAGGAAAGGAGGATTCCACGCAACAGCTAGCAGGAGTGGTGGTCTTCCAAATGCAGGTGAACACTTATCTCCTCCTTTAATGGAGTCCAAAGACAACAGAAGAGTTCTCTGAAAGGTTTCTTTGGAAGGGTCACAGGTCATGTAAGTCCTCTGTCCACCGTATATTAATAAACTAAGCTGTCCAAGGTCAAAGGAACAAGGGCAAATCTTATTCAAGCACTCATTCAGAATTGTCCTCAAAAGAGCATTTCACTGGCAACCTTTAATTTTGCCATTAAGCCAGTGTTGGATTAGGGAGGAACAGTAGGAGATGGTTGAATGATTTGGTTGGTTTATAAGTCAAAAACAGATACTTCTGTGGTAATTTTCACAATCGCAAGATAGGCCAATAAATACAAAAGCCTTCAGGACAGCTTTCTATCTTTAGTCATAACACGTAAGTGTATGTATGCGTGTGTCTATGTGTGTTCCTTTTGTAACTGAATGTTACTTAAATATTCCCTCCTGCAATGCTGAAACATACTCTAGACTTACACATTACCATGATTAGGGCCTTTGTGGGAGCAGCTCACTTGCTTCATAATGTCCATTTTCTCAGGACATGCACATTAGAAATTTGAACTAGAATTTATTTTCCTAACTTTTCTAAACAGGCTGATACAGGAACTTTTTTCCTTGAGTTACTTAGCCTTGGACTCCAATACACTCAACTCATTTTAATACTAGCTTAAGTCAGATATGGTTAAGATACTAAGTTTATTGCCAGAAATCACATGGTTCATTTATTGTTTGATCTTCAACACTTTAGTCATTTTGGATCATATAGTGCTACTTCATAAAGCCTGGTCTCCATTGGTATTCCACGTCTGTTGCCTGCTCTCACTTCTTCCCTTTTCCCAGCTTGAGGACTGCTTAACACCTCACCTTCAGACTGAGTTCAAACCCAGTTTCTGGGACAGTAATCCTCTTCAGAATATTTGGACAGATTTATTATATCAGTAGTTCTCGGGCCTGGCCACAGTTGAAATCAACCTCAATTCCTGGGCTCTCCCTCAGGTAATTTGACTTAATTGATATAAAATATGGACGGTGTTTTGGGTCTCACCCAAAACACTTGGCTGATTTTTAAGGCACAGAGTTGAGAATCCATTGTTTGAGACCACTGCCCTGGGGTTGAACCTCAAGACATACACACTGTCAGTGTCGTGTGACCTGGTTGCCACTAATTCTCTTGGTTCCAGCCTACATGTTTAGGATCTTCAGGCCTAGGGCTGGACCTGCTGCTCCCAGTGCCGCCTCCACCTTCGTGTTTTCACTCACCCTCTACACTCACTCAGCACTGAGCATAATACCCTTGGGACAGAGTAGACATTTAATAAATATTTTCACTGAATTAATGAATGATAAATGTCCAGAGAGAAATGATCTCATTTTAAGTAGCACATTGAAGCCATCATTTTCAAAACCACAGTGTTGGAGGCCCCCTGTTTTGACCTCTGGTATTAGTCTTCTTTCGGAAACCAAATCAACACAGACAGAGTAGCTTGAAACTACAACACATTTATTATGTTGTAATTTCTGTGATTCGGGAATCTGGTACGTGGTCTCTGGGTCTTCTGCTTAAGGTCTCAACACATGGAAATCAAGGTGTTGCCTGGGTTTTGGGTCTCACATGAGACCTGGTCTCTTCTGGCTGAGTTCTGCTGAGTTCCGAACTGCTGCTCGGCCGAGTTCTGATCCTTACAGGAGTGGGGCCCAGGTGCCTGTTTTCTTGCAAACTGCCAGCAGGGGTGCTCTCAGCTCACAGAGGTTACCGGGCACCCACTGCCTGCCACGTGGTCCTCTCCCCATTGTGGCAGTTTGCTTTTTCAAAGCCAGCAGGAAAATATTTGGGAAAAAATTTCCCCCAAACTTCCAAGATTTGATGAAAAAAACCTTAATCTACACATCTGAGAATATTAATTTTCTGCCAACAATACTTAGAGAGTTTGCAGACAGTGTAATTCATTCTATACAGTCTTATTTGAGAAAGCACTTTAAACTGATAGAACTCTTGATTTATTATTAACATTTTTAACATTTGTTTCCCTTTTCATCTCAGCATTTTGGGGTGTTTGATGTTGGAGAGAGTTGGGTGTTTAAATATTTAAGATGTTTTGAAGAGGAGGGAAGAGGCACAGCCAAAATCAGAACACAAGCCAGTCAGCAGTTGAGTGTGCCTAGGCCCAAACTAATGGGTTTTTTTCCCGGTTTCCTAGCAGGAAAAGTGCCCCCCCCCCCAAAACTGGCTGCTTTATTCCCAAAGTAACGTTGTTTGTGTTACAGTATGGTAGCCTGAAAGTTGTGTTAGCCATGCCATACCTTTCTGAAGGCACTGTGTTGATGTTAAGTTAATAGAACGTGGGGCTTCTGGGTGGCTCAGTTAAGCGTCCGACTCTTGATTTAGGTTCAGGTTGTGATTTCAGTATGAGATTGAGCCCCACTCTGAGCTCCCTGCCAAGTGCAGAGTCTGCTTGATGTTCTCTCCCTCTCCCTCTCTCAGATAAACAATAAATCTTAAAAAAAAAAAAAAAAAGATAACGTATTGACAGTAGGAAGTAGATTCTAGAGTTTGACCTTGTTTGACTTTTGCCTCTGCCAGTCATTGGTGTGAGCCTGCATGGTAACCTCTTAATTCTCATTTGTTCTCAAAAAATGGGAATGTGAATCCCCATCTCAGACTTCATTGGGAGGACTAATTGCAGTAGAGAAAAGCATAAACATTACTTCGTTTACTTTGTGGCCCCTGCTCTGTTTGTTCAAAGTTGGTTTCAGTTTTGCTGCTGCTATTTGTGGAACAAATGGAGAACCCAGTTTTTTTCAGCATTAGAAAGATTTTTTTCCCCCCATCAACCAAAGGGAATGTGATAATGCAGTAGAATTTTTAATGGTATATTTATATTTCAAGATTCAGAATCCTTGTGGGTTTGCTTATCATATATGATTCTCTGGCATTTAGCACCTACTTTGTCAGAGAAGATAGTAGATACAGCTCTCAAATGTCGTTTTGAGAAACATGGTGATTGTGAAAGCATGGCAAAAAACCCCTAGAAAGTATAAAGATGCTGTTGCATAGAGCAGGAAGACGATAGAAGCCTTTTAAAGTTGAAATTTTGAACTGAAAAAAATTTTATTTTATTTTTAAGTGGGGGGCAGAGAGAATATCTTATGGCCCTGAGGTCATGACCTGAGCCAAAAACAGGGGTCGGACGATGCTTAACTGACTCTGCCACCCAGTTGCCCCTCTAACTGAAAAATGTTCAAGTCTGATTGTAGGTAGGCAGTGTGGCCTAGCCACAAAGCTCAGGGTTTTCCCATCAAACAGGATTTGAGTCTCCACTTAATTGTGACTGGCTCTTTCAAGAAACAAGCTGACCTTTTGGATCTCATTTGGACCCTCCGGTTGCAGAAGGCAAGAGTGCTGCTAGTGCTGGCGAGGATTGTGGTTATTACGCATCTAGGAAATGACAGAGGTTCAAAACTGGTGAATTACTGTTGTTATTCTGCCTGTTCTTAGCTGTTAGATCATAGAGACCTCAGCGATTCTGTAAAAGATGCCAAATAACGTTCACAGCTTACAGATAACCCTGGTTTAAGCCCTTGCTTCTTCTCTCACTAAATCCTGCCGCCATTCCTGTCTGTCAGTCCCCGCTCCAGCGTAGTCGTGTAGGTGAGGATTTCCCCACTAGGTCAGCTGCTGCCTGCTCTGGGCCTGGAGAAGGAAACTTGGAAGAAAATTGTAAACAGGTAGATTTTAAACTATGTACTAATTTGAAAAAAGACACTTCACTGTTTGCATTTCAGTTGATTAATACAGATAACTTGTCAAGACACTGAAAGGATTTTGAAGAAACCTAAAGTTCATATAATACTATGTGAGCATGTGTGTATGCGCATGTAAATGTGTTTTAACATGTTTTGTGATTAACCGCCTGCCCAAAGAAATGGCCTCATGGAGTGTACACATCTACCCTATTTTAGCAGAATGGTGAAGGAGAGATACTCAGTAAGAAATGTCTGAAGGTTTTGAAGTACCCTTTGTTTGATGATTTTCTAAAGCAGTTCTGATGACAGTCTGGAGGAGCAGTAATTGTTTCATAAATTAGAAAGCTGCTTCTCCTCCCCAAGTTTAAGTTTTCCCCAATTAATACCAGTGCAGAAGCATTTGTCAAAGGTTTATTGATCTCCTGTCTCAACAGAATTCTTTCATGCTTTCAAGGCAGTTGATTGCCCTGGGAATTCTTCCACACAGTGGAAGATTCAAATGACCTTTTGCCCTCACCTGCCAAATTCTCCTGTAGGGCCATGAGTAGGGATCATGTCTTTATAAGTTGCTATTTGATCTTGGAAGCCAGTGACCCTTGAGTTGTCCATTAGAAAGTCAGCAGCGACCCTGAGTGTTTTCTCTGGCCGCTTACCGGCCCCGCCTCTTGTGAAAGGCAGGAGTTTAGTGATGGGACAAGAACAGTGGCGTACTCTGCTCTTTGATTCGTTATTGTCCATGAGCTATGCACCAAGCTTTTTTAAACTAATATCTCTAACTCGGCCCTGTATTTGGAATTATTACCTTACAAAAGGGTGTATTGATGGTGATGATAACCCAGTTCTCTTCCTTGCTTGGATTCTAGTAGTCCGACTTCTCACTAACACAGAGGATCGTAGATAAAAATATCTCAGGACTGTAACAGTCTCGTTCCTTTTAAAACTGTGATATAAAGTATATTTTTTAAAGATTTTACATATTTGACAGAGAGAAAGAGATCACAAGTAGGCAGAGAGGCAGGCAGATGGGGAGGGGGAAAGCAGGCTCCCTGCTGAGCAGAGAGCCCAGTGTGGGGCTTGATCCCAGGACCTTGAGATCATGACCTGAGCCAAAGGCAGAGGCTTAAACCACTGAGCCACCCCAGCGCCCTGACATGAAATATTTTTAAAAGAACATATTTCAGTCATACTCTGTTTCTGGAGTTTGGATGTCATTAGAAAAGGTTTTACATTGAAAACAGTGTTAAACCAAAGGGTGACTTTTGAAGACTGTATAAAAATCTTTTGTATTTTGGAAAATGTAAAAATAAATTATATTCATTTATATGTATAAGTCACAGCAAATGTGCCATCTTTCCAATTAGCTATATTTTCAAAATTCCCTGTCTTTATGTTCGATTTTTTATCAAAATTCAACATTAAGATCATTGAAAGAGAAGTTTCTTTAGTGGGCCAGAAGTTAAAGTCCGCTGTACTTCTTTTCCCGCGTGACTAAGAGTCATTAATAGCACATAGCCATGAATTAGCACAATTTCTAGGCAGCCCTCTTGTTCCTAAAAGATCCCACTAATTTTATAATTTGCTTCATGAAAAACCTCAAGTTAATTTGTGGTTTTAGATATCCTGTCATTCTGGGAAGAAATGTAGTTTTCTAAGTAAAGACAGTGGCACATTTCAGATAAAAATATACTATTCAAAAATATACTGAAACATTATATAATTTTCAAATGTCATCGTCAATCATTTAAAAAGAAGTCCCTAAACTTTCTTACTAAATTGGGAATATTTTTTCTCCCTGCTAAAACTCAAGTCTGTTTCTTTCTGTCTCTTTGAAGTGCAGTTTTTTCTGTGTGCATTTTTTCCCCTAACATCTAATAAAATGCTTTTTTAAATGCACAGATTATCTTGCATGCATTTTGGAATTTGCTTCTCTACAAATATACAGATCGTGTTAATATATATTACATTGGTGGTGAAGCAGATTCCTTCAGATAACTTAAGAATGTTTCAATCATGAAATGTAAAAATATATATTTTAACACCATCAGAAACAAGGTGTTTTGCCTCTGTCATGAAAGCACACAGGCCCCTTGGGATTTAAATTGGTTGGAAAGACTACTTATGACTATATTTGGAGATCAAGGGGAAAAAGGAAGATACTTTTGCCCAATGCTATGCTTAATCAATGTTTTTGATATGTCTAAAAAGTAGTTTTTGATGCCGTAAAAAATATTCTTCTGATATTTTAAAGTTCATGATCAATTTTTATTTTTGGTTAAATACATTTGAGTCTCTGGATTTTCTTTTTTTTTCCTTCTCCAGACAAAAATAATAGTTTTGCCTTACCTGGATCCAGAATTAATTTTAACATTGTGAAAGCATTGAAATATTTTGTGGTGTTTGTTTCCAGAGCATTTCTAAGTGAATATATCTTTTGTAATACCTTATATCATGGGGAAAAAATACTCAGAATAATTACTGCAATCCTTAAATAAGAGTGTTGTGGACAGATAAATGTATCCTTTCAGTCAGGAGATGTTCATAATGTGTTTTTCTTTCTTCTGACTCTCAGAAATTTGTAAGAAATGCCATTATTTACTGAAGTTTTCTCTGGCATGGCTTTTCTAAATCAAAACCCTTGGAACTGAGTCCTCAGGCATTTTTTAAATCTCAGAGTGCCTGCTGCTGTTTAGTACCATAGAAAGCCCATAACTGGCTGGAGAAACCTGAGTCTCATTGGGCTACCGTCGCTTCAGCTAACTGCTTTCCCTTCTCACTGCCTCAGGGACCATCAACAGTCCTGCAATATATTGTCTGAATTAATAAAGATAAGTAGAGCATTTCCCAAAACATAGAAGAGTACTTTTTCATTTGTAAGGTAGAAGTCTGGTTTGCTTCCCATGGACTGTCTCCTCACTTCATAGGTCTAAAAGTGGGAGTTTTTTGGGTGTATTATTTAAACTCTTTTTCTAAAATGTCTCAGTCCCTCGGAGCAGGCTTGAGGAAAAGTGGCTGCTCAGATAACCCCTTGGCAGCTCTTATAGAGCCTTGTTCTCCCAGGATGCGCTTGGAGCCCCATCTGTCTGGTTCTGACTTAGAGTGAACCATCATCAGCCTTTTCACGCTCTTGAATTGTTTCATTTATGGGTTTACCAGCTTTGTGCCTAGTGCTGGATGACACAGGAAGAGTCGTTTATTACGGGCATGCTGTGAAAACCCAGGGCCAGGGTGTGAAGATGAAACTGGGGCCTATTTTCCAGATTGAAATCAGGCTATTTATAATTGATGATATTTTCTCCAGATGCCTTTTGTTTGTGTTTTTATGACAAAGGTGTCCTCTTTGTTTTGTTTTTTCATTTATTTTACTCCTACAAAACATTTTTGTAAAACAAGTTTAATGAAAGTTTTGACCAAAATATGCAATTGTCTGTTACATAAATTAATCAAGCGTTCTTTTTCCAGGCAGCACAAATTGTGCTGATCTCTCTGTTTGAATTGAACACTCCTGAATTTACCATGTTACTTGGTGCCTTGCCAAAAACATTCCAGGATGGTGCCACCAAACTCCTGCATAACCACCTCAAGAATGCTAGTAACACCAGTGTGGTGAGTGCTCGGTCACAATTGGTACCTACCTCTGTACCGATCATGACCTCTGCTAATCCCTGGTCTGGACATGCCCTGAGAAAAGGGCCAGCTTTCTTGTTCTCTTTTAGTAGACTGTGGGCATCTGGAGGGTGGGGGCCGTGTCTGATACTGCAGTGTTCCCAGGGAATGAATGAACTTAGTATTTAAATATGGCTTTTTTCGTACATGAGGTTCTTTTTTTTTTTTTTTTAAGATTTTATTTATTTATTTGACAGAGAGAAATTACAAGTACACTGAGGCAGGCAGAGAGAGAGAGAAGGAAGCAGGCTCCCTGCTGAGCAGAGAGCCCGATGCGGGACTCGATCCCAGGACCCTGAGATCATGACCTGAGCCGAAGGCAGCGGCTTAACCCACTGAGCCACCTAGGCGCCCGTACATGAGGTTCTTTAATCAGTTAATTTTTACTTGTTCACTGACTCCTTTATTCATTAGTTACTTTCTTTGTATGTAAATTACATATAATTACTTACTTTCTTTGTATGTAAAGGTGGAAGTGCTCAGTTTGTGTCTGTCACTCTAGCACAGCTGACATCAGTCATTCAGCTTCAGAAACCCCTATGTGACAGCCATTTTGGAAGTATTTGCACTTAAAGTTGGCCTTAATGATTCCTTTAAAAAAAAAAAAAGTTACCCCAATTGTGCCACCTTTGCTCTTTTATTTACATGTGGGTTAAAAAGCTAAGGGGGGTACACCCGAGTGGCACAGTCGGTTGAGCATCTGACTGGGTTTCATTCAGGTCGTGATGTAATGGTCATGAGTCCGCTTGGGATTCTCTCTTTTCCTCTCCCTCTGCCCCTCCTGCTCATGTTCTTGCTCTCTAAAATCAATCAATCAATCAGTCTTTAAAAAAAACAAAAAAACAAAAAATGGAAGAAGAAAAGTAAACCTAAGGGAAAGGGGGCGCTGTAATCTGTGTTTAGCTCTCAAATAAATGATGCTTATCCTTTTTCACACAAGGGCTCTCCGAGCAATACAATTGGCCGAACTCCCTCCCGACACACCAGCAGCAGGACCAGCCCCCTGACCTCACCCACCAACTGTTCCCATGGGGGCCTATCTCCCAGGTAATGCCATTTCAACAAACGTGAAGAAACCAAAGCACCCAAGTGTCTGTCCAGCCTATTTCTAGGACTTTAGACCAAGCTTAATACCAAAAAATGGGTGGGTATTAGGAGACCATGGGTTTCTAGTCCTCACCCAGATCTTAACTGTGTATGGCAAAATGGCCAGTTTGTGCTGAATGTTCTCAGAGATTCTTCCAGCTCTGAGCACTCCCTAGTATCTTAAAATTTTAAAGCTATATTTACGTTTATTACTGTTGCATATACAAACCATTTAGAAATTCATCACCTAGTCTGTAAGTGCTAGGAACACCTGAAGGTATTTGTCGTCTAAATAAAATAGTCCACACATAGCCTGCGGTAGTTCTCCAACCACGCAGCTGTTCCAGGCGTAGTTGCTGTCATCATGGGCTCACGTCTGAAGCAGACTGCTGCTCTGGAGAAGTATTAAGAACCTGAGAGCTAAAATTGGATGAGCACTTTCAGACTTCCATGGGGTCCATGCAAACATTGGTTTATAGAGTCTGAGACTGTGACTTAAAATAACAAAAATGCTTTGTCTCGGAATCTTTAAACTTCCCCATCTACCCACAGCCCTTGGAAGTCTCTGCAGGTGACCCCCTGGCATGTTTTGGAGCGGCCTCACATAGAGTAGTGGCCCTAAAGGCCAGACTTCTTAGTCCCCGGACCTGTGAGGGTCATACATGCTATGTTTGTTTACCAGAAGTCCAGAGCTTTGCGATTCCTGGCTACAGGGATCAAGCGGCTGTGTCTTAAGGGTTGTTGACACCAAGATGATAAGAAAATATAAATGCCTTTAAATTTATTTTAGATTTTTAAATGATCAAGAATTTCCCAAAATCATCCATTCTTACCAATAAAGTTCTTTTCAGTTCTTCAATTTGTCATATAAATATTTGGAACATGTCTAAAGTGTTTTTCTATTGGTAAAACAAAATATGTTGTATACTTACAGTATGCTACTGCTTATATTGCCTTATTTCTAGTCCTAAATCCCATTGGTACTATATATTTGGATAGAATGATGTCACGTCTCCAAGTTTGGTCTGTGTTATGAGGCTGTTAGCAGGCTATTATAATTAGATAGTTGAGATCAGAAGCGAATGAAAAATAAGTGTGACTGAGGCTCAACGAACTGTATCTAAAGTATATACTTTATAGGGTCCAATGTTAACAGTAAAATCAGAGTTCTCTTTCTTGGGGTGAAAGGCAGGGGAAGGATTTTGTGGAAAACTTGAATGCTCTGTAAATAGTTGCTTTTGACTAGAAGTAATACTTCTGCACCATTAATTGAGAAATCTACTCTTCCATAATATACAGTTTGTATTTCTTATCTTTTGGTTATTTCATTATTAGTGTGGCACATTCTTTAAGTAATAAGCAAAAGGTAAAACTCAAGACTTTTATTACTCTCTGTGCTGCTAGTCTAAGGAAAAGACTGGTGGAGACCACTAGCATAATCCATCAGTGCTAAGAATTAGCTCAGTATTAATTTTCACTTGATCCCCAGATTATTAAAAAATTTATTTTTCCAATCACCATTTATTTTTAGTTGGCCTGGTCTTAACTTTTACTGTCAGGGTTACTGGTCAGTAGAAGAAAAGAAGAGGTTTATTAATATTAATACCATTTTCAAGAATAAGGCCAAGTGTGACCTGTTTTCTTGCCAACAAATTTGGCTTTAGGGAATTATTTAATTTTATGGTCTCTTTTTATTTTTTAAACGAATGTGCCCTCAGTCACGGCATATCTACCCAAATGGCCTTAGTCAACAACTTAATTAAACTCAGGAGAAGTGATTTTTCTCACAACTAAAACCGTCCAGAAGTAGGAAGAATTGCCTCCTGTCATTATATCAGTGGGAGTATTCAAGTAGGCCACATACTTTCACCAGGAAAGTTAAAAAAGCTATGAACTCTTGTACTAGATAGGAGAATGGAGTATGTTACTACCCCATTCCTGAGGAGATGATAGACAAGTGCCACCACGTATAATCTCAGAGGTTTTTCTCATCAGTGTTCTTGAAGCATTTACATTCTGTGAGCTGTCATTCTTTCAAATCATCTTAAACATATGTTAATTTTTTATTCTTAAGGGGAAAAGTTGTTACCAATTGTCTCTTTTCAATCTAATTTTTTGGCATCAAAACGAACTAGTGTTTTTATAGTCCAGAAACTCTACACTCAAATTGTGGTGCGTTAATAAGGAAATATTCTAAAATGATAAGCAAATCTAATTTGATAGTAAAAATGAACCCTAGGGAGGAAGTTGTTTTTATCAACCCAATAATCTTAGAGAAAATCATAGCATGTTAAACCTTTTTAGAGCATCCCATTAATTGCTTTGTGTGTGTGTGAGGGAAGAATTACTCCTTATTCCCAGCTAGTAAACAAATACTACTGGGTATTTAGAGAGGAGATTTCTCATCATTAAACACATGTGTATTTTTTAGCTCATTTTACCCAGTGTGATTTGTGTTAAATGAAACACAAGAGTTGCAAGGGGCTTCAGAAATCGCATGATATCCATTCCTTTTGAGATCAGAAAGTAGATAGTTCTCGCCCCCATCTGCTATGCATTCTTGGCAAATGTGTTGTAGAGCAGAATGACACTAAATAGATCACCTGTTCCCCCTATTAATAAAGGGTGATTTTAGGTGGATTTTACAATCCATTGCATTGGAGGGTCAAGATTTTCCATAGAAGCGAAGTGGGGATTAACTGGGAGACCAGCCTCCCATCAGCAGTGGGAGATGGTGGTACATCTGCTTATGCTACCTGTCAGCAGAGCTCCAGCCTAGATGGCTGCCCGATTTCCTTCCGTTACCTCACCCCAACTCAGTGTGGGACTCAGAGAAGGTCTGTGGGCCCTCGGATGCCGTGGTGACCTCTCATCTCCACACTTACTGACCTCACAAGAAGAGACCACAGCTGTCTTTGGCAGAGACAAGCTCATGGGACCAGGATGATGGCTGGCCTCAGGCAGTGCTGCTCCCTGAGAATGTGGTCTCTGATGCCACAACTCCACCCCGGGCCTCAGGTCACATTTCCTGCCCGGTTGGCTCATGCTTCTCGCAGTGGCTGTGGCCCTTCTGAATTGTAGCAGCTGTTAGAAGTGTCTGCCCAGGTCTCTGTAGGCCCAGGCTTCTGAGTGACATTTATGGAGTGAGGAAGGATGCTGGTGTTCTCAGATGAGTTTTATTTCTCGTACTAGGTGATGTGAGCAGGGAATTGGGGCTTTTCGGAGACCTGGCGCTCTAGCCCTCTGGTGGTGCTGTTACTTTTTCATAAGGAAATTGCCCGTGGCAGCCTCTGATCAAGTCCTGGCCTCAGGGAGCACATCATCTCCTGCTTCAGGGCTCTGGTCAGAAAGGCATGTTCTCTGAGTCTTCCTGCTGTCGTCCCTTGGATCCCGTTGGAATTCAGGCCTGACGTTCCTCCTTTGGCTCTTTGTAAAACAATTGATTGCATTATCTGAGTCAGAAGAGTTATGCATATTTGTATGGAAGTACTCATGGTATCCTTCCCAGTGTGGACACACACAAATACACACTCACACACTCTTACACTTGGAATCTCATGATTTAAAAATGTAACACATGATTGAGATGGGAAGGAATAATGCAGCTTTATTGAGGGCCAAACTGTAAAACAAACTTTGTGCATTTTCTCTGTATGGTGAAGTATAAATTTTGCTCCAGTCAGCTTTGACAGAGCTTGGTCAAGGAAAGAGGAGATTGGAAGACACATTGGACGTTGCGTCTCCCAGTCCCCTCCTATCTCCCCTCCCCGTTGCCTTGTTTTGTCTCTCTCTGACTCTCCTCTTCTGATCACTGCAGTCGGTTGTGGGGTTGGAGTGCTGATGGCCTATCGAAGCACCCACCTCCCTTTTCTCAGCCCAACTCCATTCCCACCGCTCCCTCCCACAAGACTCTCAGGCGCTCTTACTCTCCCAGGTAACAAGCTACCTGTTTACCTTGTCTGAGGTGTCACAATATTATTGCATTTCCAGGGTCGTCTCAGGTCTTCCGAAAGCCTTTGGCTTAGATGAGCAGGAGTAGAGCCTTGGTGAGAAGTGTGAGCAGGTGCATGAGCTCTGTCGACCTGCATGAGTACGGCTCCTGCTGTGTCACAGGGACAGGTGACCATTTCGCCAGCAGCCCAAATCCAGCGGCACCTACTGTAACAGGCCCAGGCAGAGCTGAGCCCCCATAAAGGCGCTGGGGCAATGCCCTGAAGTCAAGGCAGGCCACAGGGGACGATTTCCTTCGTGTTCTTCTCAGGAGGACAAGGCATACCCACTGAGAAGCAAATGAGACCTGCTCTTTCCCAGACCATCTGTGTTGCATTCAGTCCTGCCATTTATGATAGGGACTGATTTCTTGCATGATGTACTGCCATGTGGCAAGAGTCAGAGGACACAGATCCTGAAGGGAGGCCCAAGAAGTGCATTCACTGCTGCGTCTCATTGGTGTGCCCTGCCTCTAGGCAGGAGAGCAGTCGGTATTCTCACAAGCCCCTGGTTGTAGGTGATGAGGTTAATGAGTCTAGAAGGGGTGGGAGTTCCTTCAGATTTAAAACAGATGGCAAATTGGTGGGACAAAGTAGGGGCCACGGATTTCTACAGATGTCTGTTTGAGGGTCCCTTAGGCCTTATTACGAAGGTCTAAAGGTCCAAGGCCCCCTTCCCTAGAAGGCTGCCATCGCATGAGCAGAGCATGGGGCAGGCCAGCTGTCTTTGTGCTGTGTAAGAGGAGTTTGTACCTGCTGATAGGTTAGAGTAAAAACAGAACTGAAAAAGGTCCGTTAATTCTGAATGCCTCATAGATAGCTTTTGCACAGATTTACATTCCTAATTTTGTGTCCTCAACTCAGGGAAGCTGTGCATTATTAACAAAGTCAACCACATGTTTTAACAACATCTTTCTTTCGAAACTCTTACAGCTTTAAAAGTAGCTTCTCAAGTGTACAGAGAATCCTGTAAAGACTGCTTCTAGATACACAAGGTTAGGGCAAGGACACAGCAACAATGTGACAGCTGCTGTCGTCAATGTTAATAAAGCAAACTTTTTTTTTTAAGGTTAGCCATGCTTCAAAGTAGAAGTCCCATTTATTGACTGTGTTCCAGTACACTGACCTGTCTGCATGCCCTAACGGGCACCAAGCCTCACCACCAGCCACTCTTTCCCATCCAGCCATCAGGATCCCCTTCTGGTGGGCACCTCATTTCCAGAATCATCTTTCACACATGCACTGTAACACTGCTAATGCTAATAAGTACCTATAACTTCTGTTGACCATTGCAGGGAAAGAACATTAACAAGAGACTTTTACATTTAGAAAAACCCATCAGTTACCTACAAATAAGAGGAAATCTTTGTCTCTTGCTTTCTGCCAGAACTGTATTGATTGCCTAACAAGGAATGAATATATCCTAATTCCGTTTCTGGTATCTTTTCCCTATGAAATGACAAAGTGGAAAATCTTAGAAGGCAAACTTCCTGTCTCAACTGTCTCCATTCTTGGAGAGCTGACCTCATGCACCTCCCCATCCACGATATGGACCCATTACAACAGGGGAAGTCCAGAGCTCTCTTCTGCCTCAGTATTGAGTAATGTGGCCTGACCTTGGGTCGGTGACTATTGCCTGCTTGAGCAACTCTTCCTAAATTCTAAGGAAATCTTTCTGGGATCTAATTGCAGTGTTTATAGAAGGCCAGGAGCTGGCCTTTAACCTAAAGGTTTATGTCTCTGAGCTAAAGCAAAACAGTATGGGGGCAAGTGACAGACCGGGGTGTCCCTAAGCAAGCCTCTTCCGACAGGTAAAGTCGCCGCATCCCTCTTGCTGTGCTCCCTTACGTTCTGCTGCCTGGGAGCATGGCATCGGTGATCCCCAGTGACTGCTTTCATAGGAATTTCCTTTTTCCCCCTAAAAAATGAGGGCTCATGAGCACTGATTTGGGGAAAAAAGCAAATGCCAGGACATTAAACTAGCAAAGAACGTAGCATTACCTGTTTCCTATTAGAAAAGAAAACGACGCTATCTCTCACCTGGAGCTCACGGTTTTTGCTTCGTACCAAGGAGATACTTCAGACCTCAAGCTAGTGAGTCCAAAGGAAGTGTCACCACTGGTTACACTGGGTCATGCACGTGTATTCCTCATTGTTAATTGAAAGTAAGAGGGAGGAACATTAACTGGACATTAATTAGGATCCTTTTATTATTTTGAAAAGGGCTACTGTAATGCTAAAGTTGTGTGAACCAAAGTGACATATTTTAAGACCACTCAGGTTACGAAAAATGAGATGAATTATGTGAAAGCTAACGTTATCTGAAGCGACATATGGAAAATAATATTGTGACATCCCTTAAAAAGCTGAACGTTCTGCCAGACTTCCTCTTGTCCATCTGTCATTCTTTCCGGGTTTTTGTTTTTTTTTTTCCTTTCCTTTTGCATGGGCTATGCTGTTATTTTTGGTTGTTGTGATTAAAAGTATTTTAAGGCATCTTTTTCCATCTCGTATGCATATTTTTTTTCGAATCATATTCTGTTTTTATATATAAAAAATAGTGTACTGGCCAGATGTATAAATGCCTTTGTTCCCACATAAGCTGGCATTGTGTTGTTCTAGAAAGGCGGGTCCGGGAGCTGCAGTGCTTCTCATGCTTTCTTCACATTAAAGGGATGTTGCCTTTATGGACAGATAACCTTATGAACTTAGCAGGGGTTGAAATCTCTTGAATTCTGTTCAAGTGTTTTATTCCACCTCCTGTCAGTATACACATGGAATTTTAGCTGTGAACGTGTTCATTCACATTTCTTTTGTGTTTGATGCCAGAGCCAGTCTTTGAGTTGGCGTGTATTTTTGTGAACTCTCCAAGTACAGATGGAGCATGGATTTTCTTTCATTCATCACAGAAGAAGAATGGGTGCTATCTGGGCGAGTGTTGAAATTATAGGTAAATAGCTTCCATCTCTGAAGGGCGAGTTCAGATGCTGTGCCCCAGCAGAACCTGGTCAGCCTTGGAAAACACTTGGATCATTACAGCCTCAGCCAGTAGAGGTCTGGCTACACCCAAGGGAGAACTGTGCAAATCTTGTCTTGCTCATCTACCCAAACCTTTTAAAAAAGAGAAGAAAAGGTGGGGTGCGGGCTTAGTAAGTATTACTTGTTTTTAAGTTACAGGAGACTTAACCTCTTTTGAGAACGTACAGGATTGGCTGTTGCCCAGAAGAGAGGTTCCTGCCTGCAGGTGTCTGGGTTCAGTTCCTTCTCTTGAAGATGGCAAGAGTGCTTTT
This sequence comes from Mustela putorius furo, assembly GCF_011764305.1. Taxonomy (NCBI): domain Eukaryota; kingdom Metazoa; phylum Chordata; class Mammalia; order Carnivora; family Mustelidae; genus Mustela; species Mustela putorius. The sequence continues at coordinate 7,452,778 of NW_025422019.1, forward strand.
CTTTAGTCTTTATAGTGTTGTTAAATGCTTGCTTATGTACAGCCAAGGACTTTGAGTGTCCCCGAGCCATCCTCAGGATAGCTTAAGACTTCCTGTAAGTTCCATCAGACTGACTCACCTGATCTTCTTTTGACATTTTCTTAAAACAAGTGATACTTAAACTAACACAGGTTTTTTTTTTTTTAACTTGTCCTTGGTCAACTGTTGCTTCTTGTCTTGCTTTATACTATGCTTTGTCCTCTACTTGTCTGTGATATTCTCAGTGAGGGACCGTGGTGGATTTTGTTCTCAGGACCTGTTCAGCATACTTTTCGGATCTCTAAATCCTACTTATCGACACACTGCTTTACACCCAAAGGCTCTTGGGGACTTTTTCTCTGTTTCGTGTTTTGCTCTGTGTAGCCACTGAAGGAACAAGAGTTAACATCACTTTTCTGTAAGGGACAAATATTTCTTGCTTTTTGAAATACTTGCAGACATCCATCTAGGAATGTGACTCTTCTATAAAAGGTGTTTTTATTCTAAAACACATAAACATAAGCATGTTGGAAGAGTTGGTATTCACAGCAAGGGCCTGGGTTAGATGGCAGGAGAGGTGGTCGGGAGCCCTCCGGTAGGGTGGATCTGATTTGGAATTGTTTTGGAATGTAGAGTTTTATTTCACAAGTTTCTAATACCAAGCATAACCCCGTCTTTATGAGGTCATTTGCTTTGCTCCTCTGAAACTGGCTTGTAATACTAGCTTTAGTTTGAAATGCCTGTTCCTCATAATCTGTTTGTACATTTGAGACCAGTAACAACCAGACTCCTTGTTTCCATCTTCAAGATATGAAAGTTATTTTTCCACTTTCATTACCTCGTGCATTGTCACCAGTTGTCACCCTTTGAGTTGTTGCATTCTCGTGGTTATTGCTGTTCCCCACTGGTTCTTACCGAGTGCCGATGTAGTGCATTTGGGGCCTGGGTTGACAAAGAACAATTGTCCAGTGGTGGTGCCCTAACAGAAGGTGTCTCCTTTTCATTCCAAGTCACCTAAAGATACAAAACAATAATCACATCTTACTCCATAAACCATTGGAAGTAATTTATGCCCATAGCTCATATTTGTTCATATGTTTCAATTTAAGAAATACACTGTTTTTGATCTTTAGCATGCTGGAGTATGATACAGAGAACCTGAACTCTGAAGAAATTTATAGTTCTCTGCGTGGAGTTACAGAAGCCATTGAAAAATTTAGTTTTCGAAGCCAAGAGGATCTGAATGAGCCAATTAAACGAGATGGCAAGAAGGAATGTGATATTGTAAGTATCCCCAGGCCAGCAGAGAACGATACTTCAATTAAGTGATAATTCTGAAGATTGGCCACTGTGAATACTGAACTGTATCTTGTAGTTAGAATAATACTATTTTAAGAGGCCCAAGGCAACTTTATAAAATTTTGAGTAACCCTCAGCTGTCTGTGAAAAATGTAAACTATCTTTTTCTCCCCAGTTTGATTTTGTTTATCCTGGACATATTTTTGTTCTTGTGACATGATCAAAATAATAGGTCAGAATCGGACACCAGCATGGCTTTCTGGGAGCTCTAGTCTCACGCAGAGGCAGGCAGATCAGTGGGAAATTGTGGTGTGGCGGGAAGTAGTCAGGGCTCAGCACTGGAGAGATACACTGGGGCAGTCTTGGTGCTCAGGAAAGGTCAATGGGATCCTTGGAGCTGCGTGAAGCAAAGGGTCAGAGGGAGTTTGGACGGATAGGAAGGGGCCCTTGTGTTTGGCATGATTTCCCTTTGCAGGTGGCTGAAGTAGAAAGAGCGGGTGTGTCTTGTTGGTGGCAAGGTTTGGGGAAGAGGCTGCAGCGGTTGGCTCAGGAAGGGCATTGACACCCAGGGGACTTTTCTGCCGGTGTCTTAACTGTACTCTGAGGTCACTAGAGAGTCTTTATAGGGTTTTTAACCAGGGAAATGGCATGGTCACACTTATATTTTAGAAAGAATGCTGTCACTTTGAGATGGAGGATGACTCTGGAAGACGTAGGGTTGGGTAGGACAGCGCTGAAATACTAGAGTCTGAAGTCTCTGCCTAGGACTCTAAAGTGCTGGGGAAGTTGAGGGAGTTAATATTCTAGAAAGAGAGGAAAAACATTTGTCAGTCCCTTTAGAACATAATGAATTCAGTTTTGAATACATGTAACTTGAGGGACCTGTGGAATATCTAAGCATGCATATCCCGTAGGCCTTTGCAGAAAGCAGTCTGGAGTTTCGGTTGGCTGTTCAGGCTGGGGATAGAGATTTGAGAGGCATTGACTAGTTGCTTGATGATAACTAAAAAGTGAGTGAAAGCGACCCATTAAAGGGTAAGGACAAAATCCTAAGGTGCAGCAACACTAAGGGAAAGACGGAAGAAAAGGAGTTGGAAGAAAAGCTATAGGTTATTGTGTGGGAGGCCGGGATAGTGTGGTATCTGGGAATTTAAGGGAAACTTTTGGGAAGGACATTCTAGCCAAAGAGATGTGGAGTGAAAGGGCTCCACTGGATTTTTTTTTCTATCTGCATTAAATATGATAAAGTGGAAATTGAATTATTGAGCAGGTTCAAAATTCAGCCTCTTAGCTGCTTGATGACCAGAGTGTTAGCGAAGAAGCTGGAGGGGATATAAAAATGCATTAAGCGTGAAAGATTTGGGAACCGGTATGTCTTTTTGGCCTGATAAGTGCCTCAGTCTAATAAGACAGACATCCGTAAGGATGAAAGTCAGATCCACTGGGAAAATGGTTCCCAAAGCAGAGATGAAAACATTCAACATGTGGGAGGAAGCCCGTCCTTGGGAGTGATGACAGAAATACAGTAAACCCTTTGAGGTTCCATTTTATGTCTAAATTGTTCCACTTCATTTCAAAGAGAAATTAAAATATTTAATGCGAGAAAGGATATAGGGAACTAGTATAATATTGGTGGCACGGGAACTTGATATAGTTGCTTTGGAGCTTAATAAATTACATTTAGCCTAAGTGATATTGATACACATAAATATATACACACATACGTATCTTAAAGAGAGACAGAGCGTGTGAGTGGTGGTAGGGGGGGTGTTAGGGGGTGAAGGCACAGGGAGAGAGAATCTTAAGCATTCTCCACACTTAGCTTGGAACCCAACATGAGGCTTGATCTCATGACCCTAACTAAGATAATGACCTGAGCCAAAACCAAGAGTCAGACACTTAACCAACGGAACCACCCAGGCACCCCTCAGCTTAAGTGATTTTAAGTTTCTTATCCTTTACCCAGAAATCTAACTTCTGGCAATCTAAGCTAGATGAGAAACTCAGCAAAAGGAAAGGAAGTTATTATATACAGTGCAATTTGTCTCAGCATTATCTGTAACAAAAGCCAGAAATATTAAAAAACAGAAGGGGAATAGTTGAGTAAATCTTACTAGAACACAAATGGAAATAGTGGTATGAGTAAACATTGTGATTACAAACACTATTTATGTGAGACATTCTTATAGTGCGAGGAAAGCAAAATATATGGTTGTGTGTACTCAGTGATTCCCATCTGGTACAATCTGCGAGAAGACAAGGACCGGGATAATACACAAGTTTAAAAAGTAAGATCTTTCGTTTTACTTTTTGTTAAAAGTGATTAGAATTAGGATGGTTTAGCTTTATTTTGAAAATGTCTGAAGTTTTTTGAATCCTTTCTCTGTTTCTAAGTTCTTTCGTTATAATAATAATATGTGTTTTACTTTGAGAAGAGAGTTACAAGGAGAAAAAAATTAAATCATCCATGAATCATTTCCCTATCATGAAGAAAGCCCAAAGTCTTATTTTATTCAGCTCTACCCATGTGTTGTATATCCTTTTTACATCTTAACAGTTAGTAGGACATCTTTTTTGATGGTGTTAAAAACCAGATGCATCCCAGCAGTTCCACTAGGTGTATGTTCAAAAGAAAACAAGGGACTGGAACAGATACTTGTACCACAGTGTCTATAATAGTATCATTCACAGTAACCAGATGATGGAGAAGCAGCCAAATATCCAACAGATAAATGGATAAGCAGAATGTGATAGATGCGTCCCGTGGAGTATTATTCAGCCATAAAAAGGAAAGTGATATTGACATGTTACAACATGAATGGACCTTGATTAGGCGAAGTGACATAGTGACGTACGCAGATACTGTATGAGTCCACTTCCATGAGGTACCTCGAGTAGTCAGATTCAGAGACAGAAAGTAGAATAGAGGTGACCCAGGCCAGAGAGGGCAGGGAGTTATTGTTTAATAGGTGCAGAATTTTGGTTTGGGAAGACCAGAAGGTTTGCCTAACAGATAATGTAGTCGTCATGGTTATACAGCATTGTGACTGTCTTTAATGTTATTGCATTGTACACCTATGATATAAATGATTAAAATGATCTATGTATGTTTTGCCACAATTTTAAACTGGCTTTTTTGCCACAGTTTTTTAAAAAAATGCTTAAGCATAAGGTGCTTTTTGTTAAAAGTGATTAGAATTAGGATGGTTTAGCTTTATCTTGTCAGAAGCAAAAGTCAGACATGTGCCACAGGAGTCCCCAGTGTGTCCCGCCTCCTGGAGACAGCTCCAGCATCATCACACAGTCCGATGGCAGGGGTGAGGAGAGTGAGGTTTTGTTCCTGGTGGTTTGTCCATGCTAGTTGTGTTACAGTGACGCCCTGCAAAGGAAACCAGACAGGCCGGGGCTCCTCGGAGAAAAGACCCCCTGGGAGAGAGGGGGTCATCAGGAACAAGGGCCAAAGGCCTCAGGGGTTTCATTTGTTAAGGACAAGTCTCAGTATATGTTAGGAAGAAAAAGTTTCAGGAAATAGCCACAAAGCCTTTTCTTTGACCCAGCATAAAGCCCAGCTGAGAGTCACAGGTGTCCAGGGGGTGACGTGCCTCCCAGCTAAAAAGTTCTCCAGTGCTAAAGATTAGTAAGTGTTGTTTGGCTTTGGGGGGGGATACATGCAAGGATATCCTGGAGGGTTGGGCTGCTTTAGATCTGTGGTGGTAATCAGGGAAGCACTAGCTTGGTGTGTCAGGGCTTTGCTGAGGAATCCCTGCTGTTCATGAAGAAATGGTGGGCAGCAGTGCCGGCACACCGGATTCCTGGAGAAATGTTCGAGTAAAAGTCTTCACCAAGTACAAAGTAAAACACACTTTACGTGTAAATGAGTGAATGAAGGGGTTTCATTGTTGGGTTCCTGCTAAGGTTGTTTATGAATTAGATGTTTGCAGATTAAGATCCTAGTAACTATCCTTTGGTTGGTGGCCAGAATTCACGTGCGAAATCTGACTCTCCTAATATTCTGAAAAGTGGAAGGAAGAGTTTGTTGAAAGTCCTCAACAGGAAATGACCATGTGCTGTGCTGCAGGTGTCCCGTGATGGTGGAGTTGCCTCGCCTGCCACTGAAGGCCGGGGCGGCAGCGATGTGGTGGAGGGAGGCAGAACAGCTCTGGATAACAAGACGTCCCTCCTCAACACCCAGCCTCCCCGTGCCTTCCCAGGGCCCCGGGTGCGAGACTACAATCCGTACCCCTACTCCGACACCATCAACACCTATGACAAGACAGCCCTGAAGGAGGCCGTGTTTGATGATGACATGGAGCAGCTTCGAGATGGTTCGTCTTTCTTTGCGTGATTCCCACCCCCCCCCTTGGACCCCAATCCAAAAGTGCTTTCTGTGGGGCTCTCTCCTCTTGTCAGAGCAGCTCCAGGCCTACAGGACCTACGGGGTCTGTTCTGGTTAGTTGCTCACTCAGCAGCTCCTCACTGAGCTCCTACCTTGTGCTTAGTTAGCCATGGAAGGCACAGCCGTGAGCAGAAGTAGGCATGGGGTCTGCCCTCCGGAAACTTACAGCCTTCTCACAGAGGCAGTTGTGAAGTAGGAGTCACACAGCTGACCTAAACTTGGAGCTGTCCCACTGTGGTGAAGGCAGGGCTGTGCCTATGAGGGAGGGCTATGAGGGAGGGCTGTGCCTATGAGGGAGGGCTCTGCCGTGGAGCCGGGGCTTGAAGAAGCCGGAGATTAGAAGCACGAGGGCAGTAGCAGTTAGCTACTACTATTGGGGGGCAGAGGGCCCTGCTGTGCACTCTCCCAGCCCTGAGCTATGGAAGTAGGATCCTGTATGGAAGTACGACCACTGAGAGGCTCTCTTCTTCTGTCACCAGCGTTTTAACCAGGTCTACCTGAAGCTGCTTTGGGTTGACTTCTGTCCTCTGGTTTGGAGCAAAGCAAGCTAGCATATACTGAGCTCCTGTACCACGTGCTTGCTGCTGAACTCAGTGTTTTACCTATATGGCTAATGAGATAGAGGGCTTATTCCCATTTCACAGATCAGGAAACTAAGGGTTTGGAAAGGTTAAATTACTTGTCCCAACTATACTTGGTAAAGAACAGAACTAGTCTGCTGTCTTGTTTTGCTGTCTCACATTTGTGTTAAGACCAGTGTCCATGATTGAGTAATAAGTGAGTGAAGTATGCGATGGTATGATGGTGTTTTTATCAGGAGCTTAATTATTTCCTTTTCACCTGATTGTCATGTTCACTTCATAGTCATTTTTTTGAGGTTATATGTATCCGCTCTGTTCTTAAGACGTTTGTTTTGTGTTTTTATTTTGAATGGAGAATTAAATCAGAACCCTAAATTAGAAGTCTAAACAGTTAGCATTCACTGTGTGTCATGAAGTTTGTAGCTTGCTGGGGACAAGGTGGCAGATGAGACACAGTCCCTGGCCTCAGAGAATTCAAGATCTGTCAGGGGAAACAGACTTATCACAATGCCCCTGGAAAGGGGGGGTGCCACACTAGCGCAGATGCTGGTTTCAATGGGGACACATAAGAAGGAGGACTGGGGGGCACCTGGCTGACTCCCTGGCTCAGTCAGCTTAGTGTGCAGCTCTTAATCTCAGGGTCGTGAGTTCAAGCCCCATGGTGGGTGTAGAGCTTGCTTAAAAGAGAAGAAGAAAAAAAAAGGAGGAGGAGGAAAGCCAGTGCTCTTGCAATGGCTTTAGTGATGGGACCCGAAGATAGCAATGAAGTCCTTCAGTCATTTGAAGGCACATCCCCTGGCTGTTATCTGCTGATCACCAGTGGGTAGCCCCTCCGGAGATTCCCAAGGAATCGCAGTGGTGTTTCCTGGGCCATAGGCCAGTGGTATGATGGTTAGTATGAATCATGCTTTCATGGAGTAGGGTGCTGTTTCCTTTCACTGCTCGTAGAATTGATAGCTCATTTAACTTAACCCATTTGTAGGTCTCATTTAAGATAGAACAGAGATTGGGGTGGATGTTGGTTGTTATCTATTTACCGACTGTATACTGAAAGGCTCAAAGAGAAATGTGAGAATGCGTTGGGGAAAGATTGAGTTCTTTAACATTTCAAACTTCCTGTGTGTGTGTTTCCTTACCTTAGATGCCTTAAGAGATATATATATGCAAAATCAAATTTAAGTAGTTTCTAATGATTTGTCTTTGCATTTTCATCCTTTCTATTGAAAGGGAATGTTCAGAGTTGAGGTCTTGAAAGAACATGGGAAGAGGAAGGATGTCTTTTTTGGTTAAAGTCCTGCAAGTAATTTTGCTAAGTGATCTTGGCGATCTGTGACTAGACAGTCCATGAATAGTCTAAACATCTTGACTACTATCTGTTTGCTCTGCTGGTTACTAAGCTCTGGACATTTGGGCAGGGAAGAGATGTGAGAGGACCAGATGTGATGTGAGGAGGGCCCTGAGGTGATCAGATGTGCGTGCTCTGGTGTATGTGGCAGTGGGGGGGGGGGGGACTATCAGGCAGCGGCCTGACTTAGGGCTCCTGCAGTGGGGGTAGACTTGGGGGAAAGAAGACCATTGAGGAGAGATTATTAGATGGCTCCCTCTGTTTGTCTGAAATAGGAGAGGGCAAAAGATGGTAAGGAAGTGTAAAGACACTGCTGTCAGTACTTGCCGCCTGTTCACACATCTCTGTTTTCATAGCTGGGGAGGCGGCCTGCAGAAAGCGAAGAGTGAGGTGGTTCAGGGTGGAAGGCATGGCAGCAGGGACGAGGAGCTGCCTCTGGGAGAGCGGGAAGCCGGCGGAGGGGATCTGAGCAACCCCAGCGGCACGTCCACCGCCGGGGTTTCCCTTGGGATGGGACTTGGGATGTGACTTGTTTCGGTGTCTCCCCAGTGCCCATTGACCATTCGGACTTGGTGGCTGACCTTCTGAAAGAGCTGTCCAACCACAACGAGCGAGTGGAGGAGCGGAAAGGCGCCCTGCTGGAGCTGCTCAAGATCACGCGCGAGGACAGCCTGGGCGTGTGGGAGGAGCACTTCAAGACCATCCTGCTCTTGCTGCTGGAGACGCTTGGGGACAAAGACGTGAGGCACCTTCCTCATCTTATGCTTCCCCCCTTCCCAGGGGACAGGCTATGGCGTCCTGTTCTCCTTGAGTGTGGCGTCAGCTTTACTTTCTGTGTTGTGCCTACTGTTTACATCAAAACATTGTTCAGATATCTTCTGAGCAGCAGTTCGTGAGGTCATGTTTTGGTCAGAGGCCCCGTTCCTAGATTATTAGATGCAGGTTTTTATTGTAATCAGGATTATAGGACCTGAGGGAAACGTGTTCCTGCTTCAGGTTACTTTGTCTTATATAGAATTTCTTACGACTTTGTTAGCATGGAATTTTTTTTACAATGAGCTTTCTTCTGTATGAATGTTAAGTTTCATATGTTAATTGATAAGGAGACAAGTTCATTTTTTAAAAGACCCTGCTAGATGCTGCCTTCCATGAAATTCTGTGTAGGTTCAGCCCTGCATATGTGAGCAATTACAGTGGTCTTCATTGGTCAAGCAGCTAGTTCTGAAAGTGTGGATTAGTTTCTATTATCTTCTTTATTATTTTTAAAACAAAAAACCCTCTTCACCCTGTGACATTTAAGCATGGCCCACAAGGCATTTGTCCCGTGCCAGGTCTGTAACCCGCCCATGGCACCACGTAGATGACTGCCAGGAGGGAGCTGCCTAGTCGGGGCCCTGCCCTCTCCCATCTGTGTGCTGGTCCCTTACATGGAGACAGCAGTAAACATTGGGAATTGTCTGAATTACACTCTAGAAGTGAAAGTCCATCTCTGTACCAGGCTTTGTGTAGGCTGGCGGAAACAGCAATGCAGTAGGTGTGGTGAAGAGCTCAGGGCCAGGACTGGGTGGATTCGGTGGAGGCTCAACACGGCCCCTGGTACAGGTCATGCTCAGGGCCCTGTTGGTGGTGACTTTGTTGGGAGACGGGTGCACATGGGCTGCGGAGTGTCGTGGTGACTGATTTCTTTCTGATGCTTGGTGTTAATGGGTTGGTATGCTAGTAGAAGGACAGTGACGAAAGGGCTGAATTAACTTCCCTGCAGCCGAGTATTGGCTGCTGAGGCCTGTCTGCTTAGTCGGGCTTTTTTGGGAGCTAAAGTGATGTCGCCGAGAGGGCAGGTGGATGGTGTGTCCGTGTGTGAACTGTACAGATGAGCGGCGGAGGATCAGGATGTACTTTTTGGCTCTGTTTGGTGTAAACCCCATTTTCTTTTACTGAGATTAGGAGTCTGTTTGAAATGGCTTTCCTCCAAGTGGTGAGACTCAGGCCGCAGACAGCTCGAGGCATATGCACATTCCCTTTCCCCGTGATCTCATCACACAGAAGGTCGGGAGTAACCACAGGGCTGCGACTCTCTCAGTCCATAGTCTTACAGGTTGTGTTGACGAAATGGTTAGATGCTTTTCACCTGCTCTTGTATACATTTTACAGAAGGGTCATTTGCCTTTTGTATATGTGAGCCTCAGGAAATCTGGAAATCCCCCCATAAGAGATGGATAATGAACTTAGATGTATCGTCCTCATTTGGTCTCATTTGGTCCTTATTTGGCTCATTCCAGAAACCTTCATCATATCCCTCTAAGTGCTGGGCCTGCGCCTATCTCATGGAGCCGGCCCCTCAGCCTGGGCCACGTAAGTGGTGTGACCTGTCAGGGTGCCAGCGAGGTGCCAGGGAAGCCCAGGGCTGGGTGCCTGGCCCTGCCTGGCGCTGCTAGCTGGCAGGCTTATTGAAGTGCTGGGTAGCATTTGCTAATGTCTTCCTTTCCTCTTGTACTCCAGCATTCCATCCGAGCACTAGCACTGAGGGTTTTACGAGAAATTCTGAGGAACCAGCCAGCAAGATTTAAAAACTACGCCGAGCTGACCATTATGAAGACTCTGGAAGCCCATAAAGATTCCCATAAGGAGGTGAGCCAAGCCTCTGGCCTCAGAGTGCTGAACAGATGGGTCTGGGGGTACAGTGAGGATGTGGAAAGAGAGGAGTGTGGCTCACTGTGCAGCCTAAGACAGGCGTAGGACAGGGAGTTGCTCCCATTGAGCTTGTCCCCGGGGCCATGACACAGGGTGAAAATCCCACTGCTGGTGTGACGGCTGAGCCTGGGGCAGCCGAGGGCCTGGTGCCACTTGGTAGGTTCCCGACTCCTTTTCCACCTGTGCAGAAACTGACCTGTTCCACTGACCTTTCCCTGAGGGATTTCTCAAGTCACTGGTTCCCATTGCTGCGGTCAAAAGAAGGGGTATAAAGCTCTGCCATTTCCTGGTGGCAGTCAGCACCTACTAGACTGGTGTTGGGAGATCAGGGTTGGCTTCGGAGACGCAGATGGGCGAGTGCTAGAAGTAGCTCTTCCTTACTCCACAACTTCACACAGGTTCTTTCGGCTTCCAAGCCTCAGTGCCCTTGTGTGTCAGATAGAGGTGGATACGGCCACAATTTCTTATGAGAATTAAATGAGACAGTCAGTGAGGGTTCCTGGTCCCTGGCATGTGGACACAGGTGCTACACCACATTGGTCTTCCTCCCTCTCCTGTCCTCTCATTGTGTCACTCTCTGCAAGATCTCGTGAATGGAGGCAGTCATGTCATGCCTCTCCTACTAGCTCCTGAACAATTAAATGCTAGCAAACTGTCCCAGCACCTCAGATGCCTGCCGGGTAGCTGGAAGGACATGTTTCTGTGTCCTACACACTTAACAACCAGCCTTGATTGGACGTTCAGTAAATCCTTATCTACTTGCTTCCTGAATTGTCCAGCCCCCGTGGCTCACCAGTCCTTTGAGTGTCTAGAGACCTGCAAAGAAGATGGAGGGAGCTTTTCTGAATACCAGTGATCTCAGCAGCACTCTTCTGATCAACAGCACTGTGGGAAATAGGGCTATGTACTTAGAACTTCAGAAAACTTGAGTGGGTTTGACCCCAGAGTGAGACATAATCACTTGCTCAGTTCAGTGTCTCGGCTCGCATGTGACTCTCATGAGCACACTCATGGCTTAAGGGAATTGCAGTGAGAGCACTTCTTACATGTCTACAAAAAGAATCCGGACCCTAAATCGTGGTTTTCCTGTTTAGCAGTTACGTGACTGTCAAACAGTGACAGGTCTATCCTCCTGAAATCCACCCCAAAATAGCAGACTCAGCAAGGGTTGGGATCTCGTGCTCTGTCTGGGCATCTCCACGTGATGGTCGTAGCGCAACACAGGGTTGTGAGTGATAGATACTGTTTACGTCTGAAATCTGGCTTGGTTGTGGATTGTGAAAATCACTCACGTTTGAACAAAACAGTTTCCATTTGCAATAACTCATTTAAAAAATGTGAGGACCAGATGAGTTAATAGAGTCAATACGATTACTTCTGAGCGAGGAAAGAGGGTCCAAAAAATGCTCTAATTTGTCAGGTAAAACATGGCAGTTATTGGCAGAACCAAGAAGCAGATCATGTGTCTCTTTTAAGGGGCAACTGGCCTGGCCCATATTGACTGGGCTTTTTTTTTTTTTTTTTTTTTTTAAATTTAACCATAATAGCTTCTCCTTAATGAGAATATACATGATCAAAAAATGAAGTAAGGGGTGGCTGAGTGGCACAGTTGGTTAAGTGTCCGACTGTTGGTTTCAGCTCAGGTCATGATCCCAGGGTCATGAGATGAAGCCCTGCATCAGGCTCCACGCTCAGCAGGGAATCTGCTTGAGTCTCTTCCCCTCTCTCTCTGCTCCTCTCTCTCAAATAAATAAATATATCTTTAAAGGTAAAATTGGTGTTTTTTCGCAAATATCTGATATCAGCTGTTTCCTCAGGAGAGGGCATACTTAGAATGTGGCATCAAGGTGAAACTAAGCCATCCATAGTGTGTGGCACTTACCAGCTGTCCCCTCAGAAGATGTCTGTGTTTAAAGTTGGCATCCTGATCTTGAACTTAGAAACTTTGACAGTAATTCCTAAGAAGTACAAGTGAACAGAATGAAATAATCTGTTTACTATTAGCTACTTTCTTGAGGGATCTTGTTTTGAATTGTTTTTTTTTTTTTCCTCTCGCAAAATGAGAAATTTAGGAGAGAAAGTTCTTAGGTGCGACGTCCTTTCCCAAGGGACAAAAGCAGAAAATATCTGCTTAAAGTCCACTTTGTACCGCTCAGTTGGTGTGGAATTCGAATAACCCAGGGTCTCCACGCTGCTGTCACTGATTGTCTGATAAAGCAGGTGGGGAAAACACTGTGTTCCAAATAAAGGAGTGCCTGTATTGGCAGGTCGCCCCTGCTTTGCATACTTCATACTCACCTTGACTCGGTGCCCTTGTAGTTTCCTTGTGAAACTTCACTCTGTCACTTTTCCAGAAGCTCCTCACTGGGGCATATGTGTATGTAGGTTTTAGGTATATATTTTTTTCTTTTTCCTTTCCTTTGAAATTCTTCTAGTCTTTCTTCTGTTTTAACTGATCTGTCTCCATTCCCTGTTTTTGTGTTTTCGGACAGAATACTTGGGTGCATATCAAGTTTGTGTTGTAGCCATCTTGTTGGCATAGAACATCACACACAGTATTTCCCTAGTTGTTACATCTTCTCGGCACTACGTTTAGACGTTATTCAGACATTGGGAAGGATCCCAAGAGTTTATAGACCCAGTGACTAATACTGGTCCTATAGAGAGAGGCAGAGTCTGTTCTCCTAGCTAATTAGTACCTCCAAAGTGTGGTCTTTCCTTTGAGCTCCCTGGAACTTCCATCTCGTAGGAAACTGGTTAGTTTTGTATTCACAGATAGAACCCAGGCTTTAGCAGGACATAAAGGGCATGAGACCCGGCAGCTGACTTAGGATGCTCTGAGACCTTAGTCCCAGATGTCCTCCCATGCCCCCTGTGGTGGTGGCCATGCCACAAGGCGCCTCAAGATGACACGGCGATGAGATCAGTGAAAAAAGCTTTTAGGGCAGAGGAATAGGGCAGGGTTAATGACAAGATGGCTTATTTTCCCATCCCTTCAGTCAAGGTCTTTTAATAGGAACCATGTATGCAAAACACTTTTGTTACACGTTGAAAGTGTCCTAAGTGCTAGATCTTGCTTGGGCATCACCCATCCTCAGCCAGCACAGACACGGTAAGCACCCTGGAGGATTTGGATACCAGTTTGGAGTTTCTATTTGAGAAGTTGGTGTGAATCAGCTTAGAGAGGTTTTCCTATTCCTTATTTGAATAAGTACATCTTCTTCATTATCTAACTCCTTGTTTCTATCTTTTTAGTAAATGAACTTTGCCACTGAGTTTTAATGTCTTGTTAATGAAGTCACTGTGGTTTTCAGTAGGTTTAGCTTGTAGCAAACGCCTTAAAGGGCCCAGCCTTGGTAGTGACCTTCAGAAATCTGAAGCCCATTTTCTGTTTTAAAGGAAAACTCCATCAATTTTAACTCTTCACATCTTAGAATTTGCACTCTGTTTGGACTGCTGCTGAATCCCACCTTCACTGATGAAGAGGGGATTTGATAAGAGAATTGATGGTACAAATGGATTCTGGGGTCATTGTGGGGGATGACTCTAGAGGCTGGAAACCTAGTTTTCAGTTCAAGAGTGTGTCCTGTCCAGCTGTGTTGCTGGGTCTCATCACCGCTGTGTGACCCTGGCACATGGCACTGTGGAAAGTGTCATGCTATATGAGGATTGCCACATGAAACTGGTTTTAGACATCCTTATCTGTTTTAGAAGTACTTCTTTCTTGGTAAACGATTGATACGCTAATTATGGATCATTTTAGACACATTTGATGTAAGAGCAGCTGTTGCTCCCAGGACTTTTGTCTTACATATAATCCCCCAAATGTAAAAATGTTTGGTAAATGTTTATTCAAACTTGAAAGAAACACCAACTCTATGTCTTTTTGTTTGTTTGTTTAAAGATTTTATTTATTTATTTGACAGAGAGAGATCACAAGTAGAGAGGCAGGCAGAGAGAAAGAGAGAGGGAAGCAGGCTCCCTGCTGAGCAGAGATCCCGATGCGGGACTTGATCCCAGGACCCTGAGATCATGACCTGAGCTGAAGGCAGCGGCTTAACCCACTGAGCCACCCAGGCGCCCCCAACTCTATGTCTTAAGGATGTTCTATAATTGAAACTTTTGGATCGTTTCCTGAACTTGTCCACATTAGTGAATATTCGGTTTTATTTGTCTACTAAAGAATAAAACATTAGCATCCTTTTATGTCCTGTACTGGGTCACCAAACATCTTGTTCTTGCCTTGCACAAAAGTCTGGGGATTCCAGCCATCACCGTCCAGCTTCAGGTGGTTTGATACGCTTAGGGAAGTTGGATTCTGAGGTAAATAGAAAACAGTTTTTTGTCTTTAGGGTTTTTGTTTTTAAATCATTTCTGGTTAATTTTATATTTTATGATTTCAAGGAATTAGAAGTAAAGCCAGACCAAGATTATTTCAGACATAAGAAAACATTTCGGGAACCAGTCTTCCTGCTTCTGTTTTACCCTGCTGGCCTGGCATGTCTCATGCAGTCCTTTTGACAAACATGGCCAGAGAAAAGCAGCAGGGTGTCAGAGAGAAGACATTCTGTTTTAGTGAGCTGATAATTCTCTTTCAAATACCGATTAAAATCACCATCTGACCACAACTTAGCCAGATCCTCTGCACTCTGAAATGGTCCTTGGAGGCCTCCTGGGGCAACAGCCATGTGTCAGTTGCTCTGGAGAACAATGCGTTTTGTGAACCTGGAGAAATCACTTCGCCTCTCCGGACCTTGGTTTTTCTTATCTGTTGGTGCAGGGAGTGGACTAGATGATTATCTGTATCTCATTCAGCCTCATGGTACTAGAAGTTGATATTGTGTAACGAACCTTAACCTTTGTAGGTTCTAAATATGTACTTTTTCCTTGACTCAGTCTTGGGATGTGGCTGGAAACCCAATTTCCTTTGGAAGTTTTTACTGCTTAAGACAAAGGCAAAACCAGAAATCTATACAAATCATTTAAAGGTTAATAGTTGCCAAGCCAACAGTCTGACACTAATAGCCTAAACTCTGGCTAATGTTTTATTATTGGAGGCAGGAGGTGGGGGCATGGGGCAGGGCTCCAGTCTTCAGGGAGCCCGTGGTTTCGTGGAGGTTAAAGCAAACATGTGGTTCAAAGTAAGATGCCCGAGGAGTTTGGAGGGGCTGGAAGAGGCAAGGAAGACTGCCTGAGGGTAGTTAGAACCTGAGATTGGCTGTGAGGAGTAGTTAGGGAGAGGATTCTAATGGTGTGCCAGGGCAGCACGGCCAGGAGAAGGGAGCATGGGCCTAGAAGGCTCCATAGAACCCAGACTGCCGTGGTGTTCTATACATCAAGTGGAGCTGGTCCCACCCCACAGGGCTGTCATAAAGTGTCAGGCACAGTGTCTGCTTTGGAGTGGCCGTGCCGACTGCCCTTCCAGCATTACTTGAGGCGGGGAGTAGCTCCTTGGCTCTGGTGGACTGGCTCTCCTCGGATCCGGACGTGACTCATGGGCTTTAGCTCCTCAGGAAAGGCATCTTACTCCAAAACAGGCAAGAGGGCCATTGTTTAATGTCAGAGCCTTTGAATGCGAAGTCCTGAGTTCTCATCCTATTTGCCTTTCACTGGCTGTGTGACTGGGCAAGTGACAGGCACTTTCTGGGTCTCTAGAATGCCCGTGCACAGGAGCAGGGTTACATCATGCCCTGCAGGGCTCTGTTGAACATGGAAGGTAGCATTTTTTCTCTCCTTGTCCACTGAAGAAAATAGACAGATTGACAGAACTTTTGACAGGCTTTTTACATCTTAAACAAAGCAGATATAACTGCACTTTTCTAAATACATCTAAGAAGCTATTTAAATTGGTTGAGCAAGCTTTAAAACACCAGTAGAAAACACAGCTTTTGTCTTGGGGCTTGTGCATGGAGTTGCTGTCACATTGTTACCTCCAGAGTGGAGGTAACAAAACACCATGAGATTTGAGAGGTAGACACTGAGGCTGCATGGAGGAGGCTTCTGTGTGCCGCCCAGCTTCCCGTCTGAGATTTAGGTCATCTCTTCCACCCTTCCTGAGAGGCCGGCTGGCCCAGTGTCTGCGGTGCCCTCCTGGGCTCTCAGCCCCTCCTGACTGCTCTGCACTTTTTCTTCAGGGCCCTAATTCTGCCCCTGGGAGTAGGACAGACTAAGTCTCCCCCTTTACTGTCTTAATACATCTGCAAGAGAAAGTATTGCCCTTAATCTGCTTTTCCAGGCAAGGATGTGATGGCTCTCGTGTTAGACATCTTTTCATTCAGACTCAGCCTGAATTTTTCCCGTGAAAAAGAATTTTTTTTTTCCCCCAAGAGAAAAAGCTCATCAAAGAGCCGTAGAAGGTAATGTGGAAATTCTTGTTTTATAGTCTCCCGCTCAATTTTCTGATGAGGGAAGCTGAGGCCTGGAAAGTGGAAGAAATTTCTCCCCAGGCCGCCTCACCAGTTGATGACAGAACCAAAACTCAGGCCTGTGAATGTTCTACTTGGAGCTTTTTTCTCTTCCCCGCCTTGCTCCCTCTGGTATGGTACTGAGCCTGGCTAAGTGAGGACTCACAAGCAGGTCCAGGCCTGTGCTGGCACTCCCCCTTAAATCCCGGCATTTATTAAGTGCTAGTCTCTCACCAATGACCAAATCTCTCCGGGATCCTTGTGGATACCAAAACTCAGCGTGGATCCCTTTTGTATAAGGTCTTTCTGGCCTTTCCCCAGAAGGTGGCGCCATGCTTTTCCTTAGCTTCCACATTTTTGAGGCGCTAAAGGTAGGTATGCCCAACTGGGAAGACTTCTTCGATTCCACTCATTGTTTAGGAACATTTGCGTTTTTGTGTGTGTGTGTGTGCACTTAAAAAACTTTTTTTTTATTCAACCAATTTTTCTGGTGTGTCTGTGACAGAGCCAAATCAAACTTTGCAAACGTAAAAGACAATCCAAATTTTGACAAGCTCTTTGCTCTAGAAGAAACCTTATCTTTAAGCAAACATTCATTAATATTCCGAGTAATGATCTCATTTTTTAAAAAAGTTAGATGAGGAAATTATGCTCTTCCTAGCTAGCTAAAATTATTTTACTAACTGTGAAAAGAAAAAAAATTCCTTGTGTTTCTGACTAGACTATAGCAGAATCAGAGTTGGAACAGTTAGGATCACTTTAAGGTGGGTTATAACCTGCTTGATGCTGCCTTTCCTTAAATATGCCCCATCCCCCTTTTTAAAATCCTTGCCATCTCTGGCCACCTTGTCTCCTAAACAGTATTGTTCTCCTTTCTTTCTGGTGCCCATGTTTACTTTTGCACTCTGTTTGCTTACATTTATAATCTTTGCTTCTTATGTTACATAGAACACAGGAGAAAAACCTAAAGTTCACCCTGAGTCAGGCAGCTCGCCAGAAACTGGGGGCTTGGCATCTAGAGGGAAGTCAGGAACACCTACCTGCCTTGCCAAAGATGATGTCTGTCTTGGGAAACTTTCTGTAACCTCAGTAGGCGAGAGGGCCTCAAACTTACCATTTCTAAGTGCACCTTCTGGCTTTTTATTTTCCCACATTTTCCAAAGACCTTTTTATGTTAGGTACATTTGAATAAATGCTTCATGCAGGTGACGTGGAGAATTCCTGGAGTTCTAAGAGAGGAAGTTCTCCTTGGCTTTGGCTTTCAGCTCAGCAGATATGAAAGTCTGTGGCCCCAGCAGCTGACCAGAGGGTAGCTCTCTTTCACCGGAATGACAGGAGAGCATGGAGAGGTGGGAGGGGAGGAAGACCCCCTTGTGATGGGATGGAGTTCTCACCATGAGTCTGCCAGGAACCTGCCTTGTCCTGTTAATGCTGGCTGCATCCCTAGGGGCATGGAGGAGTTGTTTGCTCCTCTCAGGACGTTAAGTGGCGCAGCTGATGCTTGGATCCCAGGCTGTTTCCATGCCTGTCTTCCCACCCACTGAGCTGCTGCCCAGCTCCCAGCGGAATCTTTTTTTTTCTTTTTTAATATTTTATTTATTCATTTGACAGAGAGAGATCACAAGTAGGCAGAGAGGCAGGCAGAGAGAGAGGGGGAAGCAGGCTCCCCGCTGAGCAGAGAGCCCGATGTGGGGCTTGATCCCAGGACCCTGGGATCATGACCTGAGCCGAAGGCAGAGGCTTTAACCCACTGAGCCACCCAGGTGCCCCTCCCAGAGGAATCCAAACGTGGATTCCTGTCCATTAGTGTTTTCTACCTTGGCTATATCTATGAAGTTATCCAGTATTTTCTGCCCCTGCTGTTTTTTCCCTCATATTTAAAAACTAAGATACATGGTTTCTTCTGTCAGTACCAAGCTTTCTGAGCGGTATGTTAGGATACTTGCAAACCATGATTTCATACCACAGAAAGGCATGGCTCAGAGCATCTTCTCCCTGTGGGACCACCTTAGAAGAGAGATAGACCCCCCTCTTCCACTTTCCACCGTCTGCTTAGTGGAACGTGCCCACTGTTGGGCTTTCCCAAGTGCACCGTGGACTTAGAGCAACCCCTGGGACATATAGGAACTGAGAAGGAAGAAAGACACTTGACCTTAGGGTAATTCATCACATGATGGAAGTCTTCTAAGAAGTACACTGCCTCTCTTCAAATAGCTGATTACTAGAAAAAAACCAACCTGAACTAAAGTCTCTTTTGTAAAAAGGACAGAGCTGTTGCCTTTCAGCCATGTCACCTGGAACGGGACCCTCTGGGCCTCCTGTGGTTGATTTTGCCCAAGGCTCAAGTTGGTCATTTATAGATAACTTGCTTCCTCCTCATTTTCTGGGCTAACTCCTCGGTTAGAACATGTAAATGCAAATCAGTGAGGCATGCCCCAGAGGTGACTTTGCCAGTCATGAGCATTTTTAAAAATACATACACTGTGGGGAAATTTGACAGACTCACTGAGCACCTCGTCACCTTGTGTATGTTGGGCATTATCCTGGGTCCGACAGAAAGATGGCAGAGAGGGGAGCTCTCCTTCAAGGGACTTTTAGACTAGTGCGAGAGAGCACTTCAGCAAGGTGTTTGAGTGCAGTGATGAAGGTGTGCACACAAGGCTTCCCAGAAGCTGTACTACAGCGAGTGAGCCCTGAAGGATGACCAGGCCCAGCCAGGTGAAGCGCACAAGGGAGCGACAGTGAGGAAGGACAGAGGAGTTAGTCCAGGTCTCTGATAAGTGGCCGGAGGGGCACATGCAGGGCGTGCCATCAGCTTGGTGTCACTAGGGCACAGGGGGTCAGGGGCCATAAACACTGCTAGACGGGCAGGCAGGAGCCAAGCCTTGCTGGCCTTCCATGATGTCTCGACGAATGTGGGCCTGGTTCCGGGTTAACTTCTCATAGATTCTTGGCAAGGGCATACCCACTTGATGTGAGTGCCAGGCTGCGTTGGAGGGGGTCCTCTGGCCAGAGCTCTGCTCTCTGGTGGTCCCAGAGCTCCCCGCAGTGTCCTCTTAGCTGCAAGCGTTTGTAGCTTATCTCTCACTCCAATATCTGTCACAGTTGATACCTTTTAAATCCTCATTTTAGAATTTTTTTAAGAATTGAGGCCCGATTATCAAACCAATTAAGTGTCTTGCCAGAGGAATAAACGCAGATGTGCCTGCCACGCTGCTCTCAGAGGTTGAGAATGTGCCTCCGCAACTCTGGAGCTGCCCTTCTTGAGGTGAAAGGTTAAAGGTCACATGCGCCCAGGGCCACACAGCAGTGTGCTTTCAGGGGACCTGGGTGGAGAACACTGCACCTTGGCAGGAGATTGAGTTGACAAGAAGAAAATCATGGTGGGCTTTCCTTAAATTGTCTCGTGTGTCTGTGAAGTGGAGGGCGATGTCATCAGTGTGACTGAGTTCATGCTTGCTGACAGGGCAGTCTGCCCGCTTGTCCTGAGGTGTCTGGGAAGGCCGAGCTGGCTGCCTGACTCACCCAAAACCCTTGCAAATGGTAAAGGAGGCCGGGGTGGGGGGAGGGGACAGTGCTGGTTTGGCATGACCAAGGGCCCTTGAACTGGTGTCATCCCCACAGAGCACCTGGGATGTGTTCCGCAGACATTCGCTCTGTGTCCCCTCCCTCACCAGCTTCCTGTCGTCTAAACCTGGCCAACTGTAGGATGCTCTGCAGGCAGCAGCCCACCACCACCCGGCCCCTGCCTGCTTCTGTGGCCTGGTCCCCACCACTTTGCCTCCTCATGCTGCTCGTGCACAGACCACCCTCCCACCCCAAGCCAGCACTGTTGAGGGCTAGACCCAGGGCCCAGCTGTTTTCCTCACGCCTGCGGCCTGAGCTCTGAGCTCAGGCCCTGACACATAGGAGTAGATGTAGGCACACACACAGCACAAAACAGAAGGCACAGGGAATGGTGATATGAAAGAAACCTTGCTCTTAGGCTTATTGAGAATAAGATTCTTTCGAAGTAAAATGACCTCTCTCCAGTGCTTTGCACCCAAGCCTGACCTTTCACGTAAATAATAATGAACACATATGAATTGTGGGTGTTCTTGATACCTGTTTTCTCACATGTACACGGATTTCATCCTTGTAGCATGCTGATTAGGGTCCCCAGTTTGGCTCCTGAAAGGATGAATGCACAATCCCAGTCTGTGCTGCCACAGTGAATGCATTGTGTCCACAAGCATGCTGGCCAGGTGACAGGGGCGTGAGCAGAGCAGACACACGGACTGCTGAGGCACACTCCAGGAAGTGAGCCCTGTTCACGTGGTATGGTAACCCTGGCTGAACACAAAGCTGGGCTGTGTCTTTTTGCGAGGCCATGACCGCAGTGCCCTGAGATCTGACCCTGCTCCTCCTAGAGAGAGGAGCTGGAGCTCTAGGGGGGCAGTGTCTCAGTCACGGCCCTGCAGTGACCTCATGTGGTCCATGTGTCCTATCCTCCTGGCTTGTAAGCCCTGATGTCTTAGCCCACTCTTGCCCAGGTCTAGAAGATGCCTTCTAGATGGTCTGTCTCCCATTTTTGTTGGTCAGTGTTTGCTTCAATTACGAGAGCACTGGGGTGATTGAAGGCTTGAACTGATAACCTTGGTACTGTTGCTGAATAAAGACAGAGCTGACTTGTTTCAAATAGCAGAACACAAAGCAGAGAAGAAGCTGGGTGGAATGCCTAGCCCAGGGTGGGTAGTAGGAGAAAAATAGTAGATTTCCATTACATTTCATAAGAAAATGCATCCATGTTTACAGCCTGGTGTTTTGTTGATTGTTTATATATGCAGCCTTGTGCTGTTAGTAGGAGTGACTTCCATTTACTGTATAGTACATTTTGGTACCACTTACCAAATGATATTTGTGAGGTCTCCCTATCTTACAGATGAGGAGATGGGGGCTTAACACTTGTGAATGGTGTCGCTGGGGTTTGCCACCTATGTCCAGAGCCCACACTCTTTGTTCCTTGCTGGGTTTTGCATTTAACTTCTACTTTATTACACACCCTTCTGGTGGCCTCTAGTACAAGTACCGTGTGTTCTCGCACATCACGACCTCTTCAGAGGTCAGAGGCTGCTTCTTTGGCCCTGAGGTAGCCATTTCATGCGCTTCCTTCAGAGTGCAGGATGAGGGGATACCAGCACAGATTGTTGGAAAAGCAGCTTTCCCTAAGAAACCCAGGGAAACCCAGAGAGTTCTTTCCGAGCCTTTCCAACTGCTTTACAGCTAGGTGTTTCCATGGAATCGTAAGTATTGAAGCCATTTTTCTTCTAGGCTTCTCTCTAGCTGTTTTGATTACAGATGTCCCACAGGCTGTTGGAAAGCATTTATATTTATTTTTAGGCCCTAATCTTCTAGGTCAGAGACTCTCAAATTTTCCTGTATGGGAGACTTTCCCAAGTACTCATTAAAACAGCTTGCTGGGGGCATACCTGGGTGGCTCGGTCAGTTGAAGCATCCAACTCTTGGTTTTGGCTCAGCTCTTGATCTCAGGGTGGTAAGATTGAGCCCTGCATCAGGCTTCACACTCAGCAGGGAGTCTGCTATGAGATTCTCTCTCTCCCTCTGCCCCTCCTCACCTAGTGGCACATGTGCTTGCTCTCTGTCTCAAATAAATTTTTAAAGATTTTTCTTTAACTAATTTATTTGGCAGAGAGAGAGCATAAGAGGTAGTAGGGTCGGAGGGAGAAGCAGACTCCCCGCTGAGCAGGGAGCCAGACATGGGGATCCATCCCAGGACCCTGAGATCATGACCTGAACCAATACCAAGAGTAGGATACTAAACTGAGCCACCAGGTGCCCTGTCAAATTAAAACAAAACATTAAAATGAAACAAAACAACAATAACAAAAAACCCGAAACAGCTTGCTAGGCTCCGTTACCCACCTATGCCCTCCCCTGTCTCTGATTCAGCCAGTCTGGGTTGGGGCCAGAGAAGCTGGATTTCTAGCATGTTCTCAGGAATGCTGCTGCTGTAGGGGGGAGGCAACACTTGGATAACTACTTCTCCAGGGCTTCTGGAAGGATCCATGTGCCTACCTTCCCATGCCCCCATCCCCTGTAAAATCACCCTCCAAATCACCCTGCTTTTACTTCTTTGTACAAAATTAGCCAGAGGCATCAGGTGAAGTCTGTGTCTGGCTTCCAGAGTTAGGCATCAGTGTGACTTGGTCTTCAGGAGCTCACTCGTGTGGGGACCTGGTGTTGCAGGTAGTGAGAGCAGCCGAGGAGGCGGCATCCACGCTGGCCAGCTCCATCCACCCAGAGCAGTGCATCAAAGTCCTTTGTCCCATCATCCAAACAGCCGACTACCCTATCAACCTCGCCGCCATCAAGATGCAGACCAAAGTCGTCGAGAGGATCGCCAAGGAGTCCTTGCTGCAGCTCCTCGCTGACATCATCCCAGGCTTGCTACAGGTGGGCCCTCCTGGCGGCTGGCCGGCACCTGTCTGCCTGGGGCTATGAGGCCGGGAGCAGGCACTGCCCCACCTGGAGACATGGGGGCTTTGCTCTCCCCATTCAGTCAAGGGTCGGGGAGGAAAAGGCAGGTGCCGACCTGTGCTTTTAGGAGCCTGTGCAGCTGTATGGCTTGGACACCCTACGCCTTCTGTTTTCTAATGCACCCACCCCTGAAGGTAGCAGGAAGATCTTCCTGGAAGATTAGAACTGTGGCTCCAGGAATGAGCTTTCTGTTTACTGTAAATATATTTTGGTCATTTTTGTTGTTGTTCATTCCTTCAACAAAGCCCTATGGCACATCTGTGGGCCTCAGCCCTGGGCAAGGTGGGCCAGGGATCAGCTCCAGGTCCTTGCTCTGCTCTCCAGCAGTCACTTACTGAAAGCTTTCTAAGCATGAGGCATAACGTTGGGCTTCATACAACAGTGCGGGCGGCTCCAGATGCGGGCACCACGCGCCATTATTGTAGGTACGAGTGGAGCTTGCTGAGATCAGAGGCTGAGGGCTGATTTTGGGGCTGGGGCAGTGGAGAGAGGAGGGCTCACAGAAGAGCCAGTTTACAGTCGCACCGTGGAAGGGAGAGAGTGATTTCAGCGGGGAGGGTAGAGAGAAATGAGCTTCACAGTTTAATAAATACTGCTGCTTGCTGAGCACTCGGCTTGGGACATTAAATGCAGACTGAAAAATCCCCAGGGCTGCTGGGACAGCAGTGAGTAGTCCCATTTGAGTGGGGCAAGGGCCAGGCCAATAGGTAGGTCAAGGCCCATTTGTAGAGGATGCATGTATCGGGCTGTGGGCCTGGATGCCCCCACAAAAGTTCTGCCCACAGGAGTGCAGGATGCAGTTCTCGTTTCTTAAAAGCCATTTTCACACAAGGCTTGCTTTCCCCAGGGGGCGCCCAGGTGACTCAGTCAGTTAAGCATCTGCCTTTGGCTCAGGTCATGATCCCAGGATCCTGGGCTCAAGTCCTTTGGTCAGGGCTCAGCGGGCAGCCTACTTCTCCCTCTCCCTCTGCTCCCCCCCACCACCTACTCATGCTTGCACTTGCACTTTTTTCAAGTAAGATAAAATTAAAAATAAATATATTTGCTTTACCATTGGGAGAAATGTGAAAGAAGCAAGCTATTTCCCCCCCCCCCAAATTTTTGTCCCAGTCTCTCTGGCACACGTGTATGTCGGGGGGCACTGCCACGACAGCTCTGGTGAAGCAGCCCCCCTGTGCACAGGTGGGCCACTGTGCTGCCTGCCAGCCTCCCGCTTCCGACCCTGGGAACCAGCTCATTTTCCACACTGTGAAAACCTCTGTGGGTTCAGTGGCAGATCTCAGGTGTGCTGTGGTCATTGGCAGCAAGTTCACGGATGAACTATGAGGGCATTTGTGGAAATGTGGGTGAGATGTTGACTGTGAAGCAGTTCTTTGATCTCATTTCCTTTTTGTGTCCCCTCTGACTTTGTAGGGCTATGACAACACTGAAAGCAGTGTACGTAAGGCCAGCGTGTTTTGCTTAGTGGCAATTTATTCCGTAATTGGAGAAGAGCTGAAACCTCACCTCGCGCAGCTCACGGGGAGCAAGGTATGTATAGTGTTACATGAGCTGGTCGCACACCTGGGCTCCGCCAGCCATCGTGGATCTGCTTGGCTGCAGATTTTCTTTGTGCTTGCCTCCACACAGCCGGAGTCCCCCATGGGTGTCAGCAGTGGTGATAGCAGGCGCTCGACAGGTGCTTGCCAAGGCCCAGGTCCTGGACGCTGTTGTCTGCGCTTGGCGTGTGTTGATGCATTCGCTCGTGGCCAACATCCCTGTGGGACAGGGGCAGTTATCCCACATTTAACTGCCCAAGGACACACACAGCTCAGCTTTCTCTCACTATGCTGCCTCTCGTGTTCCTTTCAGAGTTTTCTAGAATCAGAGGCCAAGTGTGGACTAAAAGGCCGATTAGCTCATTGCAGCCAAGGATGGCTAACATGCTTATTGGTTTCAAAATCTGAAGAGCCTGCCAGTTGAGAGCAGGCAGATGCCCCAAGCTCTGGCAGGAGTGGCAGCTTGAACTCCTGGGCCATGCAGGCCTCTGGCCTGGTGACAAGGCTACTCCAGGGACTGCCCATGGGGGAAGTACGTCAACATGGAGTTAGAACACCCTGGCAGTGTTCTGGATAAAAAACCGTGAAGCCAGAGGGGCCTGATGCACTCCTTATGAAGGATAGAATCAACAAGTAAGGCCCCATGTCTTTCCACATGGAGCTGTTCCCGACACAGCTGGTGAGCCTCACAGCCAGGGCCTTGCTTCCCCAGAGTTGTGGCAAGGCCAGCTTGCCTGCCTCTGCCCAAGCAGGATTTGCCCCTCAGCACCACTGACACTTGAGGCCACCTTGTTGTCAGGACTTCTCCTGGGCATTGTAGGAAGATCAGCAGCACTCCCACTGCCCTCTGTATCTTCCGGTAGCACCCCCATCATCGGTAATCGGGCTGGTAATCCCTGTGGAGTCTGCACATGGCCACATCACCCGTGGAGGGCAGAATCTCCCCTGCTCGAGCACCACCGATCCTGGGGGAGACACTTGACTCTTCTCGCAGGCAGAAATAAGCAGCGGGGTCGGAGGGTGTGAGTGAGGCAGCTGTGGATAAGTGATTTCGGGGGTTCTTTGCCTGATTCCATTTTCACTTCCTCTTTTCCTTTTCTCCTACAAAAAGACTCTTCACTGATTCCTACCCTAGCCACGATCTGAGGAATATTGAGACAAAGGTCACCGGCAGTGAGAACTAAAAGACAGCTTTCACAGAGGAAATTCAACTTTTAAAAACCATCCCCAAGTAATACTAGACCCAGATTTTGTCCAGCAATTTTCATTTTCCTCAGTAAGGCAACTGCCCCATCATCTCGTTTGACCTTTCTAATATATATGGATTGAGAAGATGCAGGTGTTTTCTCATCCCTGTCTGGCAGCCGGCCTGCTGCTGCTCCTTTCCACGGTGGCCTTGGGCCAGAGCTGGTTACAGCTTGAGTCTGCTCAGAGGGCTTAGGGCTTGCGCCGCTCCACTTTGGTGGCCCAGTTCATCCTATTACGGCCGTTCGTTGGGATAACTCTTTTTGTAGACTCATGTGTATGTCTCCACCACCGAAAATCAGTAGCTGACAGACATGGTGCTAAGTCTGTTTGACTAGAAACAAAAGAATTCCTGTTTCTCTGTAGAGAAGGGCCCAATGCAAGGACACAGAAGGCATGCATATGGGGCATTTTAAAGTGTCCTGTCGCTGTGGCAGCAACAGCATCTTTGAGGTCAGACAACCTGCCTGTGGTCTCTGCCCCCCACTTCCTAGCTAGCTCTATGACCTTGAATAAGCTTTCATTTCTCTTTCTGTTTTTTTTTTTTTTTAATTATGGCAGAATATACATAACATACAATTTGCTATCTTTACCATTTTTTATAGTTCACTGGTAATAAGTACATTCACAGTGCTATGTGACCATCACCTCCGGAATATTTTTCATCTTGTAAAACCAAAACTCTGTACCCATTAATAGTAATTCCTCGTTATTACCTCCTCGCACCCCCTGGCCACCACAGTTCTATTTAGTCTCTCTGAATTGGACTACTCAGGTGCTTCATGAAAGTGGAATCATTTGTCTTTCTGTGACTGGCATATTTCACTTAGAATAACGTCCTTGAGGTTCATCCTTTGTGGTAGCATTTGCCAGAATGTCCTTCCCTTTTGAGGCTGAATAATATTCAATTATGTGTACATACAACAGCCTGCTTTTCCATTTTTTGGTAACGGACACTTGTTCTTTCCACTTGTGGCCCTTGGGAGTCATGCTGCTCTGAATGTATGTATAAAAATCAGTCTTTGAGACCTGACTTTCAGTTCTTTTGGGTTATCCATGCAGGACTGGAATTGCCAAATCCTAGAATAACTTTTCCGTGGTGGTTGTGCCCTTTCACGGTCCCAAGAATAGCACCGACAGGCTACAGTTTCTCCACATGCTAACCAGCATTTGTTTTTTTCTCTTTTTTGATGGTGGCCATCCCAGTGGCTGGTGGTCCTGTGTTGGCTGCTTGGTGTATCTTCTTTGGAGAAATATCTACTCAAGTCCTTTGTCCATTTTGATTTTTTTTTTTTTAAGTTCTTGGCTTTTAGCAGTTCTCTGTATATTTTAGATATTAATCCTTATCTTTTGATGCGTAAATTTTTTTAATGTGAAGCTTTTGCCCTGTGTTTTCTTCTAAGAGTTTTATAATTTAACTCACACATGCAGGTTCTCTGGCCCATTTTGAATTAATTTTTATGTGATATTAGGTAATGCTCCAATTTCATTCCTTTGCATGTGGATATCCAGTTTCCATGACACCATTTGTTGGAAAGACAACCCTTTCTCCATTAACTGGTGATTTTATATCTTAGGACTTTGCTAAATGTATTAGTCTTAGCAGGGTTTTTTGGGAGAATCGTTAAGGTTTTTTACATATAAGATCTTCATCATCTATGAGTAGAAACTATTTTACTTCTTTCCAGTTTGGAGGCCTTTTATTTTTTCTTGTCTTGTTTCTCTGACTGGAACTTCTAGTACCAAATTGAATAGAAGTGGGGAGTATCAGCATCCTTGCTTTGTTCCTGATCTTCGAAGAAACACTTAGTCTTTTACCATTGAACATAATGTTCATCGTGGGCTTTTGATGTAATTTTTGATATGTTGAGTTAGTTTCCTTCTGTTGCTAGTTTATTGAGTAATTTTATTATCAAAGGATGTTGAATTTAGTTATCCTCAATTGAAATGATTGTGTGGTTTTTTTTCCCATTCATTCTGTTAATTATATTGATTAGATTTTCATATGTTTAGCTATCAATGAATTTCAGGAACAAATCCCACTTCACCATAGTGTATACTCTTTTTGATATGCTCTTGAATTCAGTTTTCTAGATTCTTCTCAATGATTTTTACATCAGTGTTCATAAGAGGTACTGACTCGTAGTTTTCTGTTCTTATCTTCATCTGGCTTTGGCATCAGGACAATGCTGAACTGACAGCATGAGTTTGAAAGTGCTCCTTAATCTTTGATTTCATGGAAGAATTTGAAAAGGGTTGGAGTTAGTTTGCTAAATTTTTGGTAGAATTTACTAGTGAAGCTATCTGGTCTAGGGCTTTTCTTTGTAAGAAGTTTTTTCTTGTTATGTTTTTGTTTTTGTTTTACTGCCCCAGTCAATGAAAGTGAGACTTTATGGAAGCCCTAGGGCCTTGGGATTCTGGCAAGGAATGGGTCTGCAGGCAAAAAAAGAGCTGGTGGAGGGGCAGTGGGCAGTATTTGATTTTCTCAGGGCACAGGTTGTTGCCGTGGCACACTTGCTGTGGCAGATGACTGCAGGGGTGCAGGCGAGCAGAACCCTAGGAGCAGGTCATCTTGTCGCAGTTGGATTTCTGGGCCAGTGGTGGAGGAAGGGCTCGATGATGCCACCTTATAGGTGAATCTCCAAGTACAGGATGGCCTCTTTCTGGGTAGTGCAGTCTGAGACAGTGCAGCCGCCCTTCAGCTGTTTGCCCACAAAAATCAGATGCTGCTGGTCAGGCAAGATGTCTTCCTTGTTGTGGATTTTACTTTTAATGTTCTCAGGGGTGTCACTAGGCTCGACCTCAAGAATGACTGCCTTACCATCAGGATCTTTACAGAGAGCTGCATCTCCACATCTGCCGCAGGGCCGATGCACCTAGGAGATTTTTTATTACTGATTGGATCTCCTCACTAATTACAGATCTGTTTGCATTTTCTTTTTCTTCATGATTCAGTCTTGTTTCGAGGAATGTGTCCATATCATCTGGGTTGTCTGGTTTGTTGGTCTACGTTTATTTGTAGCATTCTTTTACAATATTCTTCTTTCTTTTTTTAAGATTTTACGTATTTAGGGCACCTGGGTGACTCAGTGGGTTAAGCCTCTGCCTTCCGCTCAGGTCATGATCCCAGGGTCTTGGGATTGAGCCCCACATTGGGCTTTCTGCTCAGCGGGGAGCCTGCTTCTCTCTCTCTCTCTCTCTCTCTCTGCCTACTTGTGATCTCTCTCTCTCTCTGTCAAATAAGTAAATAAAATCTTTTCTAAAGAAAGATTTTATGTATTTATTTGAGAGAAAGAAAAAGAGAGAACAAGTGGAGGGAGAGGCAGAGTGAGAAGCAGACTCCTGCTGAGCAAGGAGCCCAACGCAGGACTCAATCCTCAGGACTCTGAGATCATGACCTGAGCCGAAGGCAGACCTCTAACTGACTGAGCCACCCAGGCGCCCTTGATCTTTTTTTATTTCTATAGAGTTAGTTGTAAGTCCCACATTTTGTTTGTGACGTTAGTAATTTGAGTCTCCTTTTTTTTAGGTAACTGAGCTAAAGTAAAGATATGTTAATTTTGTTTATCTTTTCTAAAAACTAACTTTTGGTTTCATTGATTTTTTTTTTTCAGTTTTTCTATTTTCTTTATCCCTGTCCTAATCTTTATCATTTTCTTCTTTCTCGGCTTAATTTATTCTTCTCTTTCTACTTCCTTGGGATGTAAAGTTAGGTCATTGCCGTGGGGTCTTCCTTCTGTTTTAATCTAAGCATTTGCAGCTATACCTTTCCTCCTTTGTGCTGCATGTGCTGCGTCCTTTTAGTTTGGGTATGTTGTGTTTTCGTTTTCATTTGTCTCAAGATCTCTTCTAATTTTCCTTGTGATTTCTTTGTTGACCCTTTGGCTGTTTACCAGTGTGTGTTGTTTGGTTTCCCCAAATTCGTGAATTTTTCTGTTTTGTTTCCATTGGCTGACTTTTCACTTCATCCAGTTGTGGTCCGAGAAGACACTCTGTATGGGATTGTCTTTGTAAATCTATTGAGACCTAATTTGTGGCCTGACATACAACCCATTCTGGAGCACGGACAGTGTGCACTTGAGAAGGATGTGTATTCTGTTGTTGTGTAGCATATTCTAGATGTGTCTGTTAGATCCAGTTGGTTCGTCCTAGTGTGCAAGTCTTTGGTTTCCTTGTCTTCCTTCTGGTTGCTCTCCCCATTACTAAGAATGGAATCTTGAAGTTTCCCACTGTTACTGTAAAACTCTTTCTCCCTTCAGTTCTGTCAGTGTTTTCTTCTGACGTTCTGCTGGTGTGTTACTATACACTGAAATGTCTGCACTTGGTATATCTTCTTGGTGTATTGACCTTTTATGAATATAAGGACTTTCTTGGTCCCTTGTAAACTTTTTTGATGTAAAGTCTTTTTTGCCCAATATGATTAGCACAGCCTTCCCTGCATGCTTGATTATGGTTCACATGGGCTGGCTTTTTCCAGCCTTTCACGTTCAGCCTCATTTATCTTCCCTAAAGTGAGTCTCTTATAGACAGCATAGAGTGGGACCATGTTTTTCTCACCCATCCTGCCAGTCTCTCTTTTCACGGGAGAGTCTAACCATCTCCACTGGAAGCAACTCCTGGGGAGGGGAGACTTCTGTCATCTGAGCATATGTTTTCTATATGCTATAGAGCTGTTTCTGTCCCTTGCTTTTCTGCATTACTGTCTTCTTTTGTGTTTTCTTTGTGTACTGAAATGTTTCTGTTCTCGATTCTGTCTGTGTATATTCTGCAGCTGTTTTCTTAGCAGTTGCTGTGGGGATCACATCTGACACCCTCAGGTTATAGCAGTCTACAGTTGGAACTTGTACCAGCTCATGGAGCAAGTGAACCCCAGCCTTTTCCTTTGAACCCCTGTGCTGCCCCCTTCGAAGAATCTTTATGAACTCCTTCCTCATTTTGCAGGAGGGGAAGTTGATGTTCAGAAAATGTTTTGCCTGAAGTCACACACAACTAGTTAATGGTGGAGTTGGTTCTGGAACTGTGCTGAATCTGTTGAGCCTCAGGCTGCCGCTTTGTTTGATGACTAGGGTTTCCGTTGAACCTGGTCAGCCATGATTGTATCACTTAGAGCCTTAGAACATTAGAATCCCTGTATAAAATGATGGTACTGCTTCATGGGGCACCTGGATGGCTCAGTTGGTTGGGTGTCTGGCTGTTGGTTTCTGCTTGGGTCACAATCTCAGGTTCTCAGAATCAAGCCCCTAGTCAGCTCCACACTCAGCAGGGAGTCTGCTTGAGATTCTCTCCCCCGCCCCCACAACTCGTGCACATTCTCTGTCTCTCTCTCCCAAATAAATAAAATCTTTCAATAAAATAAAATGTTTAAGATTTTAAGGGGTGCGGAAAGAAAAGCAAACTGTGCCGTACTTGGCTCAGTTACAAAGGCTAAGGCAGTGCTGCAGGTGCTGGTGTGCGGAGAGCCCGGGGCTGGACTGTGGAGTAAAATAGCAGGCCTCAGACACACTGCTGACTCCCTTTGAGTGATATGTTGGGAGACTTAGCCTCCCCTAGGAGCTCCACACAGTTGCTGTCCCGGTGCCCGCTTGTCACTGGGGGCCCACTTTCTTGTGTGCAGTACACACTGAGCCTCTCCTCCTGGGTCTCCTGAAGACCAGCATCATGGCCTGTTCAGAGCAAGACAGGTAAAGAGCTGTGGATAGGAAATATCTCATAATTCCCTCCGTCTTACAAGTTGTGTGTTACGTGCATTTTTTCTGGGTATTCCATTTCCATAAATACTTGTTTCTTTTTGTTCTTCATATGATCACAGAGATGGTCCATATAACATACTAACTTAGTGGGCTTCAAGAAGCATTTAAGAACCTACCAGGTTTTACACTGTTTTACATATTTGTAGGGTCCTAGTGGGCCTACGTTAAGAGCAGATGAGATCCGGTTATGGAAGCCCTTGCGTTGGGAAGCCGCATGCACAGCCGAGGTGCTGTGGTTTAATGACACAGCATTGGCGTCAGGGAGGTCTCGTCTTGCTGGAAGCAGCAAGTGAGGGCTTCACTGACTGCAGCTCGGGGTGGCATGGGCTGAGGCAGAGTGCAGTGCCCATACCACAGGACTTGGAAAAAAGGGATGGGAGCATCCCAATGAGCAGATAGGGTAGGCTTGGCGGATACAGCCTTTGGGATTGGTCTCAGATGACACAGCACCGCAGTGGGCTTGAGGAAGCCGAGATGGGGGTGGAGAGAGGAGATGTGCGTGCAAAAGGAGCAGCTTCAGCAAAGGTGCGAAGGTCAGAAGACTTGACCCGTAGCCTTGTTTAGCCTGCCCTGTCCCCAAGGTACACGGACCTGTGCCCTGCTTTCCCTGACAGCTGCATGCAGCCCTTGGCCGCAGTCACCCCGGAACGTGTACCTCTGCCCTTCACATAGCTGTGTCCCTGGAGCCCTGTGACCCACCTAGTTAGCACCTTTCATTCTGTTCCTGAGAACCCATTGCCACTCGTTCTTCTCTAGATCCTGACCTCCATGGCTGGGCTCTCACCCCCAGCGGATGTGTGCTGCAGCAGTCATAGGCCCTAAGTAAATGGAACATGCTGTTTTCGGGTTTTGTTTTGTTTTGTTTTTTTTTTAAGATATTTATTTATTTATGAGAGAGAGCACGAGCATGAGCAGGGGAAGAGGCAGAGAGAGAAGCAGAGTACCACCCCCCCACCCCCCAAGCAGGGGATCCAGGACCTGGGATCTATGATCCAGGCCAAAGGCAGACAACCAGCTGAACCATGCAGGTGCCCATAACACTGTTTTCTTATCGTCACCTGAGTTTGTTTCGTTGTCTGCTCTCTGATTGCTTTCCTCCTGCTAATGCGTTTGTGTCTTCTTTTTGCAGATGAAACTACTAAACTTATATATAAAGAGGGCCCAAACCACGAACAGCAACAGCAGCTCCTCCTCCGATGTGTCCACACACAGCTAATGCAGCTAATGGCAGCACCAGAGTCTCTTCGTGTAGCCCTAGAAGCAATCGGTGGTGCCTCTCAGAGACCCTCCCCGACCCTCCCCCTCATCGGCTGCCCAGTCAGTACAAGGAGGCCCGCAAATATTTATTACAATCAGTATTTTGGTCCCTTTCAGCTTTTGTGTAGAATCTTACTGGTATTGAATGTAAAGGAAGCAAGGCCTGTGTTACAATCTTCATACAAAGCAAACGGAATAAGAAAAGAGCCGTACGTAAACACATCTTGTACAGTCTGCTGAGATCACAAAACCATGTGTGTGGGGCGCAGTTTCAAAAAAATCAGAGGCCTCTAGCCAATACTTGGTAGAAAGTAGCATTTTCTCTTAGTTAATAACATCGGAGGAGGGTATGTTAATTTGTGCTTCTCTCTCATCCTCGCTTACTTCCTTCTGGATACGGCCTGTGATGCCAGGACAGGGTCGTACGTCTTTGAGTTGTACTGTGAGACCTACTAAGAATGTGAGTCCAGTCTTGGCAAGAAAGAGAGAAAAGCCTGAAGACAGTCTTTTAACAACCACGTGGGATTTTGCTTGTACACGATCTAGACTGGAGGCCCAGGGCCCCCTCCACAGGCTCTTTCCAGGACGGGCTCCCCACCCTTCCGAACACCCCACTCTCACTATCCCCACCCGGAGCCTCCAGTTGAAATCTTTCTTCTGTTTCAATCCAAACTCAAAAATCAAGGTAAATCTGTAACAGCCATCATGGGTGCCTAATGTTGCATTTCATGAAGCGTGGAAGGTACAAGAGAAGGTGTGTGTGTGTGTGTGTGTGTGCTCCTCAGCTCTTGGGGAGACACTATGTTAACAGGCCTCCGCCTTGACCCTGGTGCTTGGTGGTTTGGATTTTCGGATTTAGCGCCATCTCATTTCCTCCCCGGCAGCCTCTGCCTAGGCTTCTCAGTTCTGAAGCATTCTCCGTCAGTCTGGTAAAAGGCGACGCGGTCATCCCAGTTTTGCCTTCTCGGTTTAATTTAAGAGTAAAAGCAAAGCAAAGTCCAGAGAAGCCAAGTATCAGAATCTTTTTTTTTTTTAATTTTATGAATATAAGTACTTCCTTGCTCATCTGTTGAAATAATCCTTGTTTAAGGATAAAGTAGTTTAGCGGCTGGCAAATTGCAGAAAAAGAGAATTTGAAACCCAGTTTTAAAGTCTGTTTCCTTTTCTCCAGTGAGAAATTATCAGAGAAACTACCCTTCTGGAAATATTTTCTTAAGGGTATGATTGCTCCAGTAAAAGGAGCTCTAGACTTGGAATCTGGTTAAATCCATTTTGAGGAAAATTCTCAAAGCCAAATGGAAATCCTTGATGCCATCACAAAGACTTCTGTCCTCTGTCCAAAAGGAACTGTTTTTTTTCTCCGAAAAATGCCTACTCTGGTATTTTTTCATGAGGTGTTCACTATTCCAATGCTGAATCCCCTGCGAGCAGCACCACTGAGACACATGTAGGGTCACCATGGACATCTCTAGACGCTCCCCTGCTCTGGCCCTGTGGCCTTGTGGCCTTGTGTTGGAAGTTGTGATACTATAGCACACATAAACTCAGTTTCATTCAGAATTTATTTTAGATACTTGATTTGGAGCTAGGCACTGAAAATGAAGGTCCAGGAACAGTGAAGCCAGGGTGCCTTCATAGAGAGCGTGTGTGTGTGTGTGTGTGTGTGTGTGTGTTTATAGGGGTCTCTCGCACATGGAGGGAAGTACCCCCCACCGCTGCTGTTGAAGGAACTTCAGGCATGCATTTTAAGTGGTTGAATATTGACTTATTTTTGGCTCAGAACATAGCAGGACCAGGCCTTACTTTCATTGATAAATACCGTTTGTTAATATTTCACTAATGGGATTTCCTTTTTACAATCGACAAGTGAGTCAGGGCACCTTTTGATCACTCCTCTGTCTTAGAAATGTGCGATCTGGTGAGGTTATTTATGAGTTCTTTCACACCTGATGCATTTGAAAAGGCCTTCCTCCTTCAAATCTCTGACTCCCTGGTCTCCCGGCCCCGCCACCTGCAGTTGGGAAGAACCTTGAACATTGCCGAATGTCCTCCTAGTACTCACAAAGGGCTAGCCTTGAATGTCACTTCCCCGATTCAGTCTCCCCACCTAGAGATGCAATCATGGACAGGTCTCTTGGCCTCAGTCAAAACTGCTGCCCTGGCCAGGGAGACTTGCATGCCGCTGCCAGCACCTCACAGGGAGGGAGCCGCACCGACTCCGCCCTCCGAAGCCTGGACAGCAGCCGCAGCCCCGCCTGCCCTCCCTGCAGGCCTCCTTTTGGGCTGAATCACCACACAGAGCAAAGCACCCAAAACTGCAAAACTGTGTTTGCTGCCCCTGTTTACTGGACCGTCCAGGACCCCGAAGAGCCCACCCGAGCCTCCCTCCCGCTGGGGCCGGCTTCCCTCCTGGCTCCCGCTTCTTCCCACGGTGCGGCCCGCAGGCTGAGGCTGCGGGTGGGCACCAGCTTCCTCCGAGTACACTGTGTGTGCTTCGCTGGACCGGCGCGCGGACGGCCCGGGACTGCCTCTCTGTGGCCCCCCACCGGCTTCTCCCTGTGCAGGTGATGCAACCGATTCTGGTCTCATCAGTCTTTTTCTTTCCCTGCCGCCCTTTATTTATCAAGCATACTACTACACGTTAACAGCAAATAAGAACTTTGTAGAATCCCACCAGGACTTTGCTAACAATGATGTTTGGAAATGAAAACAACGCTCGGAAAACTCTCAGCCACCACAATAGTTTTGTTGGCGCTGTGTTCACACGCATGGTCCCCACACCCCCAGGTTGGGTTTTTTGGGTTTTGTTTTTGTTTTTTGGGGGCTTTTCATGTTACATCCATATCTGTATTTATATCTTATTTGTTTCACTTTCAAGTGTATCATGGCAAATGTACAGATTTTTTTGTTAATAATGTGCTAGGATTTGCTAAAAAAGAAAACAAACAAAAAAAAAACCCTTTTGAGTTTGCCCTAGAATAAATGAAACTTAATTCAGTTTCTTGCACTGAAGCTTTTTCCTCCCCTGATGCTATAGATAGCTTATCCTGTCTCCCCAACCCCAGAAGGGGACACATTTATAAAGAATCTGAGGTGGCTCCTTCAAGGGAGTCTTCTCGATGTCAAATCTATCTCTAGGGGAAGTGTCCCACCTGCTATCGGGACCTGCCACCTTGCAGCATGGAGTGAAGGGTTGGGCATAAAGACCCAGGTGGGCTGCCTGAGCAGAGAAAAGGTTAGCTTCCAGGAACTCAGCTCAGGGGCTGCTGCTGGAAGCAGGCTGGACCTTGGGGAAGGGGTTGGAGGGAGGGGGACGCCTGGCAGCTGACCAGAGCATGGACTTAGGAGGAACATGTGCAGGACACCGAGGGCACCAATCCACTTGAAGCCTTTTACTAAAACAAGACGGTGAGTTTTCCATTGTTTAGCATCACCACCACATGACTCTGAGTCCCCTTCTCCTTCCCCTGTTTGACCTGTGACAGCAGGGCCCAAATCCCAGCTCCCAAACCCCAGCTCCCACCCTCCCTAGGCAAGTCACCACTCTTCCCAGCCCAGTGGTTCCATTTTTAAGGCAGAGCAAAAAGTACATCCCAGTGGGGTGGTGAGAGTTCGTGGAGATGCTGCGGGTGAAGCTGCTGGTACGGAGGGAATGCTGGGTCGCCCCTGCCCTGCCTCCTGCAGGCAGAGGGGAATCGGCCAGGTGAAGTATGCGCTATTATTCATTAGCAAATGTGGAAAACCCCTGGGGGGGACGGCCACGGCCCTTTGGGTTGCTAACCCCTGGTGCCATTGTGCTGCCTTTTTCAGGACTGCCATCTTTACAGTCAAAGGCCACAGATGAGGGAGGGGGATTCAGGGGCCCACTGCAGTCCATAGCTGTTAGCTTCAGGGGATCCAAATGGCCTGTCCAGACTGTGCATCTTGCCACTCAGTTTTGTACTCAATCATAGAAGGTTCCAGGACCCCTGAACCTGTCCCCGGTTCCCAAGGTGAAAAGCTCTGACCTAAAGGCCATGTATGCTCTTGGCCTTCTTGGGTCATTCAAGACGGGGTGGGGACATGCAGCTGACAAGCAGCATTAATAAACTTGTCTGGCGCTTAGACTTGGGAGAATTGTCTGTAGCATTGTACTGATTTTTCCACTAGTTCTATGATGCAGGCAAGGGACATACTGTCCTGTCCAATTGACAGATGAGGAAACTGAGTCATGAGGCACAAGGAAAAGCCCCAGCTAGATGGTGACAAATGTTGGGACAGGACCCCAGGCTCTGCCCCTAACAGGTGTCTTCCCAGCCTCCTCTGCCTCCCCGCCTTCGCACATTCTTCCTGGAACAAGGGATGGGCACGTGGGAGTTCTCCCCCCCAGGGGTGGCTTATGAAGCAGCCTGCTGGGTGTGGACCCATGAGCAGCTGGAGGGCCATGGGGGTCCTGGGAAGGTACATTTCAGGCAAGTTCCCAGGTGAGGCCAATGCTGCCTGTCTGGGGTCACAGCCTGAGAACCACTGCCACATGCTTTGCTTGAAACAGGACAGGTGGCTTGGGCCCAAGGCTTTGGACGATTCTGAGAAGCTATTGCAGAAAACAGCACTGGGCTGCAGCTTTGTCGCCGGGCCACGGCGAACATTATGGGTAATGACCGTGACTGTCTAACTTAGTGTCCTGACTAGGACTCTCAGAGGGGAATTGGGCTGTTAGCAGAGGGAAGCCAGGAGTGTCTGGGCAGATGGGACGCTCACCACCCCCACTATGGAGCATAAAGCTCCCTGCTCGGAGGGAAGCTCTTCCGGAAGAGCCTTTGCCCAAACCGCCCGCCTCTCAGCTTCTTCCCGTATTTATTAACTCCTGCTGCAGTGCTCTAGGCAAGAACGGACAAAGGTCATGTGAATGGGCATCTAATCCCGGATTATGTATTTAAAAAACATTAAAATGCTTCCACACCAGTGCCCTCCTCAGACAGCCGGCCTGCTGCCAGCGCCTCCACCCTGGAGGCTGGCTGTGAGGCCCTGGGCACGTTCCCAGCAGTGGTGGGGTGCCCCTGCCTCCCCAAGCCCTGCCCACGCCCCCTCGCAGCTGCTGCCGCCCACACACCACAGCTGCAGTTCAGGTGCTGTCCCTCCGCGGCCTTGGGGGGCACCCCAAGTGTCCCCAGCTCTGGCACCCATCAGCGCCTCTCTGGTCTCCGGCTTCCCCCTCCATGGGCCTGCTGCGGCCTCATCCCAGGCTCTTTGATGCCACACTCATTGCCTACAGTGAGGAGTTGCTGCTCCCCACGGAGCCTGGCTGGGGGCTCAGGGGCCCACCGGTGTGCAGGAAGTCTGGAAGTCTGGATCTTGAGCCCAACTCGAGTGTTTTGGGGATCTCTGACTTCACCCAGATGCCTCCAGCCTAGGATGAGCTCAATTTCTGACTCCGTCAAAGGAGTGGAGGAGTGAGGAGTTAGTTGGGGTGAGGGCTGGTGGGCCCCGATGCTCCTTGGCCCTCACAGCACCTCCTGTCTCCGGGCTTCTCAGGCACCCTCTCCGCAGGGCACTACTCCTCCACTCACTCCTTTCCACGCCTGCTGTGTCCCGATGGCCAGGACTTGTGTCCTCTGAGCTCCAGCTTCACACACCCGACTGCCTTCGTGAGGTCTCCACACGGACGTCACAGGGGCTGCTCAGGCCAAGTGCACCCACAGCTGAGCTTTCCAGCTGGTCTCCCAAACCTGCTACCGTCCCTTTCCGTAGCTCCCACGCTCGCAGAGGCCAAGGCCAGACCCTTCCCTCATCCTGTCCCCACACCCCCTCCACACACACACCTTCAGCTCCCAAGTACAAGGAGGCTTCCCCCCAGTGGATCTTGAAGGGTCCCCTGCTCTTTCCTGAGGACAAAATTTGAAACTCTCGAATGCCTTCTGCAAGGCCCAGCACCCGTCCCTGTGCTCCTCTTCCCCTGCTTCTCCTGTCCCTGTTCCCTTGTCTCCCAGCCTTCGCATTTTTGTTCCTTCTGTCCAGCCCACTCCCCTGCCCCTCTGTGCACCCCCATGGGCGCACACGCCTAGACACACACTTCCCTAGGCTAACTTTTACGGATACTTTATGTCTCGGCTTAAACGCCAGGTCATTATTTCTTTGGAGAAGAAACTGAATTAGGCTTTACTTTTACCTACCATGTTCCTATCTGTTTGTGTGACCGTTTGTCTGTTTCACCCACACCTGCGGGTGGCAGCTGGGCCTGTCTCATCGACATCTGTATTTCCAAATACAGCCCAGGTGCTGGATTGTGGTAGGTGCTGGCTGGCTGGCGGGTTGGATGGGACAGATGGACGAACGAATGACCAGTTTGCAGTTCCTCCAGTAGCCTGTGATCTCAAGCGCATGGCCCATGACCTAGAGTTTTGTTTCTTCAGGAGCCCTGCCATGATACCTAAGAACACAGCTGCCTTGGTTCCACTGCCTGGGTTCCAATCCTAGCTCTGGATGCCCTTGGGCAAGTTTGTAACCTTTTCCTCTCTGTTCCTTCCTCTGAATGGGCAGAGTGCCAATGGTGCCTGCCTCATAGGCTTTCTGTAAGTCACTTAAAAATCAAAAGTGCACTGGCCCCTGCCTGGTGTGTTGTGTTAGCCACGACTTTTGATTCAGTGGTTAATTAGACCAATTAAGTGAGGGAGTGACCTTGGCCTTGGGAGTCGGACCTGGGTCCCAGTGCTGGCTTCCTTCCATTTCTCATCTGTGCGAACTCAGGTGAGTCTTTTGGCTTCCAGTAGCCCAAAGATGATAAGAAGCAGTATGGCCACCGTGGAAAAGTTTTTAACACTCTCCTGTAAAGTTGAAGATTCATGTACCTTCCAATCCATCCATTCCACTCCTGAGGCCTGCCCTAGACAAACCTAGACACGAGTGTTTTACAAGACACACGCACACGTTGAAGGCAGCATAATTCCTAACAGCGAGGCAAGACGTGGCCCCAGGCGACCCCACGGGAGGGAGGACAGAGGCTTTGTGGACCATTCACACGATGTGGTCCAATACAGAACTGCAAATGAAGGCCATTTATCTACACGGATAAATCTTAGGAACACCATTTTAAGGTAAAAGAAAGTTCCAGAAGAATGTGTAGGTATCTTACCATTTTTTTGAAGTTTTTCAAGGTGAATGACCCAAACTAAATAACCACAGAGGTTGTGATAAAACTTTACAAAGTAAGTAGATCTAAAACCAGTTTAGGAGAGTGGTTGGTTGTTTTGGGACGGGGGATGGAAGGGTGGCTGGTGCCAACAATCCAGAAGAGCAACAGTTAAAAGCAGCTCAGTAAAACAGTATTTAGTAAGAGTTTAGCAAAGTGAAAATGCGGAACTTGATGATGATTGGTGGTCACAATGGGGGTTTTTAGATGGCAAGGGGGTGGGTTCAAGGTGATTATTTCATACCATTTTAGGAAATGGGCTTAAATGTCTTTGATGATTATCAGAGACATTTACAAGAATAACATGTTTTTGCACTTATGTTCATGAAATGAGCTGGATCTAGTTTTGCTTATGTGGCTTGCACAGTTTGTCTGCTTGGGGCATTTTCAAGTTTGGTCTCCATTGTATATTTTGCTTCAACGTAGGAGAACAAGACAAGGAGGTGCAGGTGGCCAAGTTCAATGATACTGAGGATGTTCTGGCTCGTAATTTGGATGGTAGGTTCACAGGTGTTTGTTTTATTTTTATAGCTCATTACTAACATGTATGTTGTATGAACATATCTATTTGTATTATCAAATATTTCATAATTTAGAAACAGAATATTGTGTGAGAATATTAAGCTATAGGGTGATTTATATATTTTTTAAAAGATTTTATTTATTTATTCATGAGAGGGCAAGAGAGAGGCAGAGGCAGAGGGAGAAGCAGGCTCTGCACAGAGCAGGGAGCCCAATGTAGGATGAGATCTCAGGACTCTGGGATCACGACCTGACTGGAAGGCAGACGTTTAAATGACTGAGTCACCCAGACATTCCTATAGGGTGATTTAGATGTCTCCTATTTCTTTTGATTATAGGCCTAGAAACTCTCAAATTTTTACTTCTTATAGAAAAGTTGCCGACCCCTGAGAATATATCTGTAGACCACCGTTCAAGGAATGCCACGAGACCATCTGGTGTCCTAACAGCCTGTGTCTAAGGGGACACCCACATATGGGACAACATTAGCCTTTCTAGGACACCCTTTTTGCACATGGCAATGGAGGAAGTGGGAAATAGAATATCTCCTTCTTCCCAGAATCAGTTTCCCATAGTCCCTTGGGCCCCTACACGTTGGAGGCTTTCTCTCTTTTGGTTCTTTTTCCTGTTCAGGTGACTCCCCCCTCCCCCAACCACTGGTTTTGCTTCCTAATAAAGGCCTAAAGGGGAAATGGTTCCGATGGCATCCACATTGTTATTGAGTACAGAGGGTCCTGCTTTTTCAACCAAGTCTGCGGTCCCTTATACTCTGTGTGAGACATCCTCCAAAGAATGGGAAAGAGAACCCCAGAAAGACACACCCAGAGAGGGGAGCACTCAGGAAGATAGCTGCTCTCAGAAGCTCAGGTTGCAAAGCAGAGATGTCAAGTCTGAGGACTGGCTTGCTTCACAGCTTTCCCAGCCTTTCTAACATGCTTTTCTCTCCTGGTGAGCCCTTCTCCCCTGCTACTGGGTTCCACATGTGGCTAGGTTCTGCCAAGGAGTGTGCCTCACATGATGGAAAGAGCTGTGTGTCGCGAATGGACACAATGGTGGTGACATGCGGTACTCGGGGGACAGCTCAGGTGCAGATTCTAGCTTATCTGCAGTGTCACATCCGAGCTACCAAACAATACGTGGACCGTGAAGGTTTCTCTCACTATCTGGGAAGGAATCTCTGTCTGCTGTTGCTCCTGGCTGAGTGGCATCCAACCTCTGGTTCTCCCAAAGACAATGTCCGCTACTGAACTCTCTGTAAGAAGTCCCTTCCATGGGCACCTGAGTGGCTTGATCAGTTAAGCATCTGCCTTTGGCTCAGGTCATGATCTCAGGGTCCTGGAATTGAGCCCTGCGTAGGGCTCTCTGCTCAGTGGGGAGCCTGCTTCCCTCTCCTTCTGCCGCTTCTCCTGCATATGCTCTTTCTGTCTCTCAAATAAATAAGTAAAATCTTAAAAATTAGGATTTGAAAAGTCAGGGATGCATTTTGAAACTCTAGAGAAAACCTAAAAATGAAATTAAAACAAGGTGAGGTGTAACTTCCAAAGTCATTGAAAAGGGTAAAACTGTATAATTAAAAAATAATGATTTCGAAGAAGGCAAAAAGGAAAGAAAAGAAAATATTGCTGATGGAACAAATGGAAGGCACATAGTGACATGATAGATTTAAGCCAACATCTTACCCACTACATTAGATACAAATGGACGAATACACTAATAAAATGGGGGAGAAATTTTAGAATGGGTTAAAAAAAAAACAGCTATATACTGTTTCCAAGAGGCACATCTAAACAAGGATACAGGTAAGTTGAGAACAGATTGGAAAAAGATATAGTGTGCAAATATTGAATTTAAAAATATACCTCCTGGGACGCCTGGGTGGCTCGGTTGGTTGGGCGGCTGGCTTCGGCTCGGGTCTCGATCCCGGTATCCTGGGAGCGAGTACCATATCGGGCTCCTTGCTCTGCAGGGAGCCTGCTTCTCCCTCTGACTCTGCCTGCCACTCTGTCTGCCTGTGCTCGCTCTCGCTCTCTCTG
The DNA here is from genome assembly GCF_011764305.1 of Mustela putorius furo. NCBI lineage: Eukaryota > Metazoa > Chordata > Mammalia > Carnivora > Mustelidae > Mustela > Mustela putorius. Next base: position 7,495,562 of record NW_025422019.1, read on the forward strand.
ACAAATAAGTAAATAAAATCTTAAAGAATATATATATATATATATATATATATATATATATATATATATTTATATACCTCCAGATAAGCCAATGGACAAGGAAGATACCACAATGGGAACTGGAAAATATTTTTAATTGGATTATAATGAAAATAATGTGGAATGCAGCTAAAGCCAAGCTTAGAGGAAAATTTTAGTCTTAGATGCATACATTAGTTAAAAGTTAAAGCTGAGGACATCTGGGTGGCTCAGTTGGTTGGGCGACTGCCTTCGGCTCAGGTCATAATCCTGGAGTCCCAGGACTGAATCCCCCATCGGGCTCCCTGCCCAGCAGGGAGTCTGCTTCTCCTGCTGACCTCTCTCCTCTCATGCTCTCTGTCTCCCTAATAAATAAATAAGAAAAATATTTTTTAAAGTTAAAACAATGCATTTATCTCAAGAATAGCTCAAAACAGCAAGATAAACACAAAGCAGATGAAGGTAAATAATATAATGCATTAAGTAAAATAAAATACAATTAAATATAAAACATGTAATAGGGAAGGTCAATAAAGCAAAAAGCTAATTATTTAGAAAGACTAATACAATTAACAACATCCCCAAATCAATAAACACTTCATAAGACTAAATGAGATTTTAAAAAGTCACAAATTAACAATATTAGGAATGAAAAAAGAAATATCTTCAGAGATCCTGTTAAAAAGATAATCAGGAATAATTGGAAAACATGCAAAATAAAATAATAAATTTAGATGCCTACCTCATACCATATACAAAAATTAATTAAAAATAAAATAAAGATCTAATGTAAGCTAAAACTGTAAAACTCTTAGACGAAAACGTGTGTCAAATCTTTTCCACCTTGTATTAGGCAATAGGACACCAAAAGCCCAAGAAACAAAAGAAAAAGACAAATTGGACTTTACCAAAATGAAAAACTTGAAAATATTTTTATACTTCAAAAAACATCATCAAAGGGGCACTTGAGTGACTCAGTTAGTGAAGCGTCCGACTCTTGATCTCAGCTCAGGTCTTGATCTCAGTGATGTGAGTTCAAGCCCTGTACTGGACTCCATGCTGGGTGTGGAACCTACTTAAAAAAAGAAAACGAGGACCCCTAAGTGGTGCAGTCAGTTGAGTGTCTGACTCTTGTTCTTGGTTCAGGACATGATCTTAGGGTCGTGAGATCAAGCCCTGTGCCCATCTCGGAGCTCAGCGAGGAGTCTACTAAGTTTCTCTCTCCTTCTTCCTCTGCCCCTCCCTGTGCTTGCGCTCTATCTCTTTCTCTCTCTCTCTCTAATATAAATAAATAAATCTGCAAAAACAAAGCAAAACATCATCAACATTAAGAAAGGGAAAAAAGCACCCATAGAACAAAAACAAAAAATTTCATGACATCTGTATCTTTGGGGTAAATACCCAGTAGTGCAATTGCAGGGTCATAGGGAAGTTCTATTTTTAGTTTCTTGAGGAATCTCCACACTGTTCTCCAAAGAGGCTGCACCAACTTGCATTCCCACCAACAGTGGAAGAGGGTTCCCTTTTCTCTGCATCCTCTCCAACACATGTTGTTTCCTGTTTTGTTAATTTTGGCCATTCTAACTGGTGTAAGGTGATATCTCGATGTAGTTTTAATTTGAAGGGCCATCTGTACCCCAATGTTTATAGCAGCAATGGCCACGGTCGCCAAACTATGGAAAGAACCAAGATGCCCTTCAATGGACGAATGGATAAGGAAGATGTGGTCCATATACACTATGGAGTATTATGCCTCCATCAGAAAGGATGAATACCCAACTTTTGTAGCAACATGGATGGGACTGGAAGAGATTATGCTGAGTGAAATAAGTCAAGCAGAGAGAGTCAATTATCATATGGTTTCACTTATTTGAGAAGCATAACAAATAGCATGGAGGACATGGGGAGTTAGGAGAAGGGAGTTGGGGTAAATTGGAAGGGGAGGTGAATCATGAGAGACTATGGACTGTGTAAAACAATCTGAGGGGTTTGAAGTGGTGGGGGGGTGGGAGGTTGGGGTACTAGGTGGTGGGTATTATAGAGGGCATGGATTGCATGGAGCACTGGGTGTGGTGAAAAAATAATGAATACTGTTTTTCTGAAAATAAATAAATTAATTAAAAAAACAAACAAACAAAAATTTGCAAATCATGTATCTGATAAGGAACTTATATCCAGAATATATAAAGAACCCTTTAAAGTTAACAATAAAAGACAACACAATTTTCAAATAAGCAAAGGATCTAATAGACTTTTAAGAAAAAATATGAAAATATGAAATATGATCAATCATTAGTCACTAAAGAAACGCAAATCAAAACTACAATGAGATCACTTCACATTCACTGGAAAGGCTAGAGTCAAGAAGCAGATTATTATACATTTAGCAAGGATGTGGAGAAACTGGAACCTTCATATACTGTTGGTGGGAATGTAAAATGATACAGTCATGTTGGAAAATGGTTGGGCAGTGCCTCAAAGTTGGACATAGAGTCACATGTGACCTAGTAAGTTCAAACCTAGATATTTATCCAAGAGAATATATGTCCACACAATAACTTATAAAAGAATATTTAGAACAATATTATTTGTAACAGCCCAAAAGATGGAAACACAATGTAGTATGTCCATACAACAAGCCATCATTTGGCAATAAAAATGAATGATGTACTCTTACATGCTACACCATGAACAGAACTTGAAAATATTATGCTAAGTGAAAGAAGGCAGCCACAAAGGCAACATACTTTATGATTCCATTTATACGAAATGTCCAAAGAGGCAGAAAATAGACTAAGTGGTTGCCAAGGCCTGGAGGAAGGACGGAATGAGCATGACTACTAATGGTTAGAGAGTTTCTTTTTGGGATAATTAAAACATTCTGGAATCAAATATTGGTGAAGGTGTACAACTATGTCGATACACTAGAAACTACTGTCCTGAACTCCTAAAAAACAAAAATAAAGAAGCAAGATGCATATATACAATGCAACAATAACAATATTCTGCTAAACTGTAGACAAAATGGACAAATTGTAGAAAAATACAATCCAAAACTGCCACAACAAAAAAGGAATTAATAGTCTTATAGCTATTAAAGAAATCGAATACATAATTTTAAGACTTCACATAAAGAAAACTCCAAGGCCCGAGGGCTGCTTTGCTGCATTTTACCAAACGCATAAGAAAAAAGTGCCAATCCCACACAGACTCTTCTGGAAAACCGAACAAGAGGGAACACTGCTTGATAGGTCAGCATAACCTTGATACCAAGCTCGATAAGACATTATGAGAAAGGAATATTACAGGCCAGTCTCACTTATTAACATAGACACAACACTCCCAAACAAAATATTAGTGCACTGAATCTTGCAACGTATAATGATCAAGGAGTGTTTACTCCAAGGTTGGTTTAACATTAGAAAATCAATTAATGAAATTCATCACATGAATAGAGTATGAGGAAAACTCATGATTATTTTAATTGATATAGAAGCAGCATTTGATAAAACTCAATGTCCATTCATGATGTTAAACATACTTTTAGAAAGCTCAGAATAGAAGGAAACTTAATCTGATCAAGGTCGCCTGTAAAAACTTAGGGCAAATATCATATTAATGATGAGATGTTGACAGCTTTCCCTTTGAGATCTGGTACAAATCAAGGATGCAAATTATTTCTACCTCTGTTGACTCTTGTACTGTAGGCCCTAAAAAGATCTAAATGTAGAGAGCCAGGAAAAAAAAGACTAAAGTCAAAAGATTGGAAAGGAAGAAATGAAAGTATCACAGTTTGTGGATGAAATAACCATATAAATGGGAAATTCAAAGAATTTACAGATAAATTATTTGAATTAATTAGTTCGGCAAAGTTGCTGGACAACATTCAGTAGAAATGAGTCACATCTATATGTCAACAACAAACAGAAAATGAAAAATTTAAATATGTACTGTTTACAACAGAGTAAAAATTCTTAGGACCTAGAAGCAAATATAACCAAAAAAATGGACAAGACTTTTCTGAAGAAAATAAGAATAGTCTTGGGGGAAATGAAAATTTAACTAAATGGAGAGAGATGTTTATTGAAAAACATAGTATTATAAAGTTGTCAGTTCTCCCCCAAATAAGCTGCATATTTAATGAAATTCTAATAAAATTTCCAAGTGTTTTTATGTATCTTGAGAAGCTGATTTCAAACTGTGTGTGGAAATGCAAAAGAACAAAAATGGCCAAGAGACTTAAGTAGAGAAAAGCGGGGGGACACCTGGATGGCTCAGTCAGTTAAGCATTTGTCTTTGGCTTAGGTCATGATCTTGGGTTCCTGGAATGGAGCTTCTCCCTCTCCGTCTGCCCACCCCCCGACTCGTGTTATTTGTCTCTTTCTAAAGAAAAAAAGAAAGAAGAAGAAGAGAAAAAAATGGGAGAATTTGTCCTACCAGAAATCAAGAACTTTTAGAAAGATCACAATAATTAAGATAGTATGGCATTCTGCAGTAATAGACAAACAAGAAAGGAACAAATGAAGAGCCCAGAAATAGACCCATGCATCATTGGACATTAGATTTATGGCAAAGGTGGTATTGCAAAGAAGTGGGAAAAGGCAAGTATTTTCAATAGATGGACAGGGTCTATTTACATGTAGAGAAAAAGAAGAGAAAATTGACCCCTACCTCACACCATGCACAAAAATGAATTCTAAAGGGAGTTAGGCCTAAACATGAAAGGCAACACAATATATCTTTGAGAAGATAACTGGGAATATCTTCATGACCTGAAGGTAGGAAAGATTTCTTAAATAAGACATAAAGAGAAGTTGTTATAAAGAAATGGACTGATAAATTGATTCAAATATAGTAATTTCTACTCATCTAAAGAACCATTACAACAGTGAAACATTGGAGTGCCTGGCTGACTTAGCAGGTAGAGCCTGTGACTCTTGCTCTCAGGGCTGTGGGTTTGAGCCCCACACCGGGTGTGGAGGTTACTTAAAAATAAAATCTTAAATAAAAAGAACAGTGAAAAAGTTAAAGGTGGGAAAATATAGTCACAGTATATTTAACCACCGATGGACTTAATATCAAACTATACAGAAGAAAAAACTCTTGTAAATCAATAAGAAAAAAGTGGAATACAAGTAGGAGTGGTTTACAAAATTAGATATCCAAATGAGAGTTAAGAAAAGGTGCTCAGCCTCATTAATAATCAGGGAAATGCAAATTAAAACTGCAGGGAGATGCTTGAACACACATCCGCTGGACATTTTCCTTGTTATCATCACACCACAGCTTTATCAAGGGAATGCAGCCCTGAGTTAATTCCCAAGAAGGACCAAAAGGGACAAAAGTGTAAATCCTGCCTTCACAGAGTTTCAGTTTTACTGAGGAGAGAAAAGGACATTTGATGAATAATTGCCACGTTCCCACAAAGCATAAATGGCAGTCTAGTTCCTAAAGGAAAACCTTTCTTTTTGAAGGGGTTGACCTCATTGCAGAACCTAGACATACCCCACTGTACACACAAACACGAACACACACGAGACACAAACATGAGACAAAAACACACACAATAGTCACTTAAAAAAACGACAGGGCGCCTGGGCGGCTCAGTGGGTTAAGCCGCTGTCTTCGGCTCAGGTCATGATCTCAGGGTCCTGGGATCGAGTCCCGCATCCGGCTCTCTGCTCAGGAGGGAGCCTGCTTCCTCCTCTCTCTCCCTCTGCCTGCCTCTCTGCCTACTTGTGATCTCTCTCTGTCAAATAAATAATAAAATCTTTAAAAAACAACAACAACAACAACCACCCAACTATCAAAATGGTAACCAGTGGGAAGGGGTGTGAGTGAGTGAGTGAGTGTGTAAGGGGTCACACTGACACCCTGCTTCTGGGTGTGTAAACTCGCACAGCCCTTCTGAGGGACAATTCGGCCTGATGAATGAGAAATCAGGAAGTACAAATCTTTTGACTTAAGAATTCTACTTCCAAGAGCACCTGGGTGGCCCATTCGGTTAAGCGTCTGCCTTCTTCTTAGGTCATGATCCCAGGGTCCTTGGATCCAGCCCCACCACCCCAGATCAGGCTCCCTGCTTAGTCGGGGTGGGGGTGGACTCTGTTTCTTCCTCTCCCTTTGTTCCTCCCTCTCCCCCTGCTTGTACTCTCTCTCTCTCAAATAGATAAATAAAATCTTAAAAAAAAAAAAAAAAAAGGAATTCTACTTCCAGGACTGTCCCCCAGCAAAATCACCAGACAAGTGTCGACAGATGCATGTATAAGAATGGAATTTAGACTGGGGTCTAAACTATGATATACCCATACTCTATGTGGTTATTGGAGTTCAGCTGTAGGTAAATATTTAATGATATCGGAAAATGCTTATGACATATTAAATGACAAAAGCCATTTGCAAAAGAGTAGACATTATATGAACCCAAGTTGATCTTGTGTATGTTCACAGTGACCTCCTCCTCATTTTCTCTTGGGTCGCTCGTTCTGAGGGAGCCAGCTGCCGTCTTGAGAAGACTTCTGGGAAGCCTGTGGAGAGGCCTGTGTGATGAGCACCTGTGGTCTCCAACCAGCAGCCCCCCAGCAAGTCAATAGGGAAACAGCATGTCCAGCCCCAGTCAAGCCTTCCTGTGACCCGAGCAGCACCAACAAGCTGACTTCCAGCATCCTGAGAGATCCTGAGCCCCAACCACCAGATGGTCATGGGCAATTTTACAATGTTATTGTAATCTGGTGAACTTTGGGGCGATCTGTTGTGAAGCAGTGGGTAATTTATACGCCCTATGACCCCAGCGGCAATGTGGATCTCTTCCCCTAAGTATTTTCTGGTTCTTAGGTCATGGAGGTAGGCCTGGTGGCTGAGAACACAGGCTTTAGAGATGCACCACGCTCATCACACACGCCCTGAGGCCACCGAGTTGTCGTCCCTCCTCTGGCAAGGGCTCGAATTCTCAGAGCTTCCGTCTTCTTTGCAAAATGGAAATGTGACTCATTCCGCCGAGTATGTGGCTCTGAGCGGGGAATCCAGTGATGGAATCGTATGGTTACATTATTTCACTGTCATCTCTGCCTCCCTACCTCCGAGAGCAGAGAGACTGGTTTCCCTCCCCACTCATTGCTGTTCGGATCCAACCCCCCAGGCTCTGGGCCTCCAAATCCGGGTCACAGCTCTCCCTCTGCTCTTTGGACAGCGCGTTTGCTCTGTGAGGCAGTTGGCCAGCACGAACATCCCTGTAGCCGGGTCCGCCTCTCTGGTCAGGGGCTGGAGTCTTCGGGCTGCAGCTCCGGGAGACCCTCAGCAGCCTCCCCTGGGACTGCCACCCTCCTTAGCGAAGCTGTCTCTGTGGGCAGAGCCCACCCCACCCCTGCCCCCCTAGGTGCCATCTTCAGTTGCCTCTTGAGCACCTGAGCCATGCAGATTACTGGGCAGGTTGAAAGCTCCTATCCTCTGAGAGGAGAAAAGCAAGGGCGTGTCCATGGAGATAGGGGTACAGGGCCAGAGGAGCCCAAGGGCTGTGGGAACCCAGAGGAGGGAGCTCCAAACAGCCTGAGGTGAGGAGCGGAGGGGAGGCAAGGGCAGTGTGTGTGGAACGTGGGAGGAGTGCAGGGAAGAGTGATGAGCTTCTCTCCCTCCCTCTTGTCTGACCGCAAAGCAGACACTCTGCCATATACCCAAGTTCTTACTCTTATTCTCACCCCTGGAGCTTCTTTACCTAATGAGGTGACCCAAAACTATTCCTGAGGGATCTGAGCTCTTAGGGATGTTGCTTATGTTGGATTTCTTTCATCTTCCATTTTCTTTACCATTAGACATAGCCATGCCAGGAAGAGCCCCTGAGGACTTCCAGCCGCTCATGGTGTGGCTTTAACGACATCTCCTTTTGGAAGTTAGGGTCGGTCATGCTATTTAAAATTCTTATTTGTTCAGTGGAGCCCCAAAGGAGCCAAGGAAGGGTCTCAAATTCTAATTTTTTAAAGAGATTTTATTTATTTATTTATTTATTTGAAACAGAGATAGAGAGAGGAGAAGGGGCAGTGGGAGAGGGAGAAGCAGCTCCCCACTGAGCAGGGAGTGGGGCTTGATGCCAGAACCCTGAGATCATGACCTGAGCCAAAGGCAGATGCTTAACAGACTGAGCCACCCAGGTGCCCCTCAAATTCTAATTTAATTTAAATTAACTAAATTCTTTCAGAGAAGAATTACCTTGAGTAACCCAGACTACTTAAATAACAGAGTCCCAAACTGTGAGGGTATACAGGCAAATGTCTTGGGGGCACCTAGGTTGTTCAGACAGTTGAGTGTCTGACTCTTAATTTTGGCTCAGGTTGTGATCTTGGGGTTGTGGGATCGAGCCCCGCATGGGGCTCCGTACTCAATGGGGAGTCTACTTGGGGGATTTTCTCTCTCCTCTCTCTTTGCCCCTCCCCCCTACATGATCTCTCCCTAACATAATAAATAAATCTTTGAAAAAATGTCTTGGGAGTTGGTCATTAGTTCAACCCCCAAACCCCAGTATTCTGCCTAAGAGGGAAAAACAGCGTCATGTATTGATTCGGGACATACACAATTCTACAATACACTGTTTTGTGTAGAACAGAAATCCAGTTTTGTAGATATTGTCTCGTATCTGGTGGGGTTATAGTCTTTGTCCGGCTATTCCATTGTCCTAAAAGACCAGCTACTTTGAAGTGATCAGGAACATGGTAAAATGCATGAGTCCCATGGCTATTATTAGCCCATTGTATTACTTTTCTTTATGCTGTGACATAAGTTCCTTTTTCTTTTTGAAATACATTTCTTGGTCTGTAACAATGTTGAGGGAAAGTCTATAGATCATGCTCCCAACAAAAACATGGCAGCTAGGGAAGGAAAATTCATTTGCAGATTAATGTCTACCCAATAAGGAAAAATAACTGCCACACCCATGGTGAAGGAGGGCCAATGCAGTCAACCTCCACCAGGGGGCAGATTGGTTCTCCCATGTTATAGTGCCATATTGAGGGCACTTGGTAGTGATGCGTAGCAGGATCAGTTTTGGAGCGGTCAATTCCATGCTGTTGAGCCAATGTTCCAATGTTCCATTTTGTCAATGAGTAAGTACTGGTTGGGGAGATTGATTATTGAAAAATTCCTCTGCAAAGCATGGCCTTGTGGGGACTATTCCCATGAAACACAAATATCTCAGCATTCAGGGCCCATTCTTTTTTTTTTTTTTTTTTTAATTAACATATAATATATTATTTATTTCAGGGGTACAGATCCGTGATTCAACAGTCTTAAACAAGTCACAGAGCTCACCATAGCACATACCCTCCACAATGTCCATAACCCAGCCACCCTATCCCTTCTCCCTACCCCCCAACAACCCTCAGTTTGTTTCCTGAGATTAAGACTCTTATGGTTTGTCTCCCTCTCTGGTTTCATTTTGTTTCATTTTTCCCTCCCTTACCCTATGATCCTCTGTCTTGTTTCTCAGATTCCACATATCAGTGAAATCATATGGTAACTGTCTTTCTCTGATTGACTTATTTCACTTAGCATAATACCTTCTAGTTCCATCCACATTGGTGCAAATGGCAAGATTTCATTTTTGATGGCTGTGTAATATTCCAGTGGGCTTGTTTGTGTGTGTGTGTGTGTGTGTGTGTGTGTGAGTGTATACACCACATCTTCTTTATCCATCTGTTGATGGACATCTAGGCTCTTTCCATTGTTTGACTATTGTGGACATTTCTGCTATAAACATTGGGGTGCATGTGCCTCTTCAGATCACTACATTTGTATCTTTGGGGTAAATGCCCAGTAGTGTGATTGCTGGGTCTTAGGGTAGCTCTATTTTCAACTTTTTGAGAAAGCACCATACTGTTTTCCAGAGTGGCTGCACCAGCTTGCATTCCCACCAACAGTGTAGGAGGGTTCCCCTTTCTCTGTATCCTTGCTAACCTCTGTTGTTTCCTGACTTATTAGTTTTAGCCATTCTGACTGGTGTGAGGTGATATCTCATTGAGGTTTTGATTTGTATTTCCCTGATGCCAAGGGATGTTGAGCACTTTTTCACATGTCTGTTGGCCATTTGGATTTCTTCTTTAAAGAAATGTCTGTTCATGTCTTCTGCCCATTTCTTGATTGGATTATTTGTTCTCTAAGTGTTAAGTTTTATAAGTTCTTTATAGATTTTGGATACTAGCCCTTTATCTGATATGTTATTTGCAAATATTTTCTCCCATTCTCTTGGTTTCTTTTGGTTTTGTTGACTGTTTCCTTTGCTGTGCAAAAGGTTTTGATCTTGATGAAATCCCAATAGTTCATTTTTGCCCTTGCTTCCCTTACCTTTGGCGATGTTTCTAGGAAGAAGTTGCTGCGTCTGAGGTTGAAGAGGTTGCTGCCTGTGTTCTCCTGAAGGATTTTGATGGATTCCTGTCTCACACTGAGGTCTTTCATCCATTTTGAGTCTATTTTCGTGTGTGGTGTAAGGAAATGGTCCAGTTTCATTCTTCAAGAGAAAAAAATTTACTGAAGAGACTGTCTTTTTTCCATTGGACATTCTTTCCTGGTTTGTCAAAGTTAGTTGACCATGGAGTTGAGGTCCATTTCTGGCTCTCTATTCTGTTCCATTGATCTGTGTCTGTTTTTGTGCCAGTACCATACTGTCTTGATGATGACAGCTTTGTAATAGAGCCTAAAGTCTGGAATTGTGATGCCACCAGCTTTGCTTTTCTTTTTCAACACTCCTCTCGCTATTCGGGGTCTTTTTTGGTTCCATATAAATTTTAGGGTTATTTGTTCCATTTCTTTGAAAAAAGTTGTTGGTATTTTGATAGGGATTGTATTAAATGTGTTAGATTGAGCTAGGTAGCATAGACATTTTCACAATATTTATTTTTCCAACCCATGAGCATGGAGCGTTTTTCCATTTCTTTGTGTCTTCCTCAATTTCTTTCAAGAGTACTCTATAGTTTTCTGAGTACAGATTCCTTGCCTCTTTGGTTAGATTTATTCCTAGGTATCTCATGGTTTTGGGTGCCATCGTAAATGGGATTTACATTCTTTTCTTAATTTCTTAAAATCTTAATTTCTCTTTCTTCTGTCTTGCTGTTGGTGTAAAGAAATGCAACTGATTTCTGTGCATTGATGTTATATCCTGACACTTAACTGAATTTCTTTATGAGTTCTAGCATTTTGGAGTAGAGTCTTTTTTGGGTTTTCCACATAAAGTATCATATCATTTGCAAAGAGTGAGAGTTTGACTTCTTCTTTGCCAATTCGGATGCCTTTTATTTCTTTTTGTTGCCTGATTGCCGTGGCTAGGATTCAGGGCCCATTCTACCTCTTTACCTAACCTTCTTGTTATCGCTTTTTAAATCTTATCACTTCCAAATTCCTGACCACTGACTTTAGCGATCACCCATAAATCAGGAGAGAGTCTTGTCTCACATGATCTTTCCTTTGGGCAAAGAGGACCCCGCAATGATGTGCAGCCTGGATTTCTGTGCGTTGGGAGGACTTCACCCTTCCACTGTCCTTCAGGGCACCACTGAATAGGGCTATACCCATATAGCTGGTGGGAGCTTGTCATTCAGAGGCATCTGAGCACCAGACTTCAAACAATGCTTTCCTCCTTAGTCTTCAGGTCATAGGGCAGTTGAAGGGGGAAGTATGCTAAGAGCAAGCACACTGGGTCGGGGAGCCACCTGCTCAGGAAGATTATTTGTGTCTCCAAGACTTGCATGAGCCTGATCCCATCTATTTGGCACTGGAATGGTCAGAAATCCTCCCCTTTGTAGTCTCACACCCCATAGATGTTCAAGCAGAGCCAAAGCTGTTTCTCAAGAAAATACTTGCCTCCAGAATAGAGTATAGCATTGCTCTAAATTTGCCACAGACACACTGAGTACCACCGACTCCACGGGATCATAAGGGCCAAGGGTCCCAGGGGATGTTGAGATGGTCCGGACTCTGGTTCTAAATCATGGCCCAGAACAGGAGAGTTGACATAGTTTTGAGGCATGCTGCTAAAGATATGTTCAGGTCCTTGTTACAAGTAAGCTCTGTCTGGATCTTTCTAGGGTCATGAAAATGTTCTGGAATTAGAAAAATGAATTGTGGGATGCTTGGGTGGCTCAGGTGTTAAGCGTCTGCCTTTGCCTTGGGTCATGATCTCAGGGTTCTTGGATTGAGCCCCTCAATGGGCTCCCTGCTTGGCCTGTTTCTCCCCCTGCTTGTGTTACCTCTCTTGCCCTGTCTCTCTTTCAAATAAATAAATAAATAAAGTTTTTTGAAAAATAGAAAAACGAACTGCACAATTTTGGGAATATACTAAAAATTACTGAATTTCATGCTCTAAATGTGTGGACTTTATGATATGCAAGTCATACATTGATTTAAAGGAAAACTTCTGGCATTCACCATTTCTTTGCCATATTAATAACTGAATACAAAGCACTAGGGTTTATGATAATCTGTACCAGTAAAGAAAGGATACATGGATGATCCGTAGTCAACAAAACACTTTGTTTTGTTTTGTTTTTGTAAGATTTAAAAAAATTTTTTGAAGGGCGCCTGGGTGGCTCAGTCAGTTAAGCATCTACCTTCAGCTCAGATCATGATCACAGGGTCCTGGAATTGAGCCCCAGAATGAGCCCTACATCAGGCTCCCTGCTCAGCGGGGAGCCTGCTTCTCCCTTTCCATCTCCCCACTCTCCTGCTCCCTCTCACTCACTCATTCTCTCAAATAAATAAATAAATAATCTTAAAAAATTTTTTAAAAAAATAATCCCTACACCCAACATGGGGGCTGAAACTTACTACCCCGAGATAGAGAGTTATATGCTCTTCCACTAGACCATTTAGATGGTTTAAATTCACATGTTCTTAAACTTCCCAATCCTTACAAATCAGTTGTCTTGTCTACAGGCTAAACACGTGAAATATATGAAGCTATGACAGGCTTTGATTACATCTCTGATGTCTTTGATGGTGATATTAATCTTCGAGTTTCAACAGGAATGCAGGATAGCTTTTTAAAAAACTTATAGTCACAATTATGCATATTATATCTACAGGATTTATTTATCTTATAACCAGAAGTTTATACCATTTTCATTTGTAGATTTCACATTTAAGTGGGATCACCCAGTGTCTTTGATTTATTTTTTTTAGTGTAATGCCCTCAGGTTCCATTCTTATTGTTACAAATGTCAGGATTTCTTTTTGATGACTGAATAACATTCCATTCTGTCTATCTATCACAGTTCCTTTATCCATTCATCCACCAACAGACACTCAGGTTGTTTCCAAGTCGTAGCTATTATAAATAATGCTCCAGTGAACAAGGGGGTGAAGGTACCTTTTTTATTATTGTAATGTTCAGTTAGCCACCATGTAGTACAGTACATCATTCGTTTTTGATGTGGTGGTCAACGATTCACTAGTTGTGTATAACCCCCAGTGCTCATCAAAACATGCGCCCTCCTTAATACGCATCTGAAGGTAGCTTTTTTCCCCACACCTTTATTTATTTACTTTTCTTTAAGTTTAAATCCGTGAGGGGTACAGCATCATACAGTTTCTATGGCCAATGGCTTTAGGAGGAAGGTTGCTTTGGAATTTGGCATGAATCATGCCATGGTGTCCATGAGGATGAATTGCTTTTCCCCAGATTACTCTGGTTTTGTTTGGTTTGCCACTGTGTTGTTCTTTGCTTTGTACACAAAAGCACAACTCTTTCCTAGATGGAATTCATTTTCATCTTGAGCATAAACACCTTCAATTTCAAGAAGAACTGTGTACTCCCTGGCCCCAGAGACCCCGCTTCTAGCCAGCAAAAATGGTCTTGGACCCCAGCCTTCCAGACATGATTTGGTGCATTAGGAGTCCTGCTTCCAGCAGGTGGGCAAAGTACATCTATGACTCCGAGAAGGCCCAGGAAGCAACACCAATTACAGAAGCGCCCATTCTCCAGGCGTCTGGGGACCAGCACTATCAGTTCCACGTCTCCTCAATCTTGTCCTCTCTGTTGCTGGAATCCATAGAAATCACTGGCTGGCTTAGCCTCGGAGCCACACCGGTGGCCCTCCAAGGCATATGGTTGAGCTCACCACACTTAATTGCTGAAGGTATCACTACTAAAGATAGTGATTTCATTTCCTTCAGGTAAATGACCAGAAGTGGAATTACTGGATAATATAGTAATTCCACGTTAAAAATTTTTTTTGAGGAAACTCTATGCTGTTCTTCATAGTGACTGCTCCAATTTTCATTCCCACTAACAGAGCATGAAGGTTCCCGTCTCTCCGCAGCCTTGCCAACACATGTTATTTCTTATTTTTTTGTTTTGAACAACAGGCATGGATGATCTCTCATTGTGGTTTTGAGTTTCATTTCTCTGGATGTTAGTAATATTGAGCTCTTCCTTATAGATCTTTTGCCTATCTTTTTTATGAAAAAGACCTATTCAGACAATGCTCGGTATGATTTAGAATTTTAAAATTTATTTTTAAAATTTATTAAAATTTATTAAAACTTGTTTTGTGCTCTGATATATTGTTCCTACTGGATAATATTCTGTGTGCACTTAAGAAAATAGTGTATTGTGCGGTTGGGTGGATGTTCTGTACATGTCTTCTAGGTTCAGTCAGTCCAAGGTATTATCTAACTCCTTTATTTACTTGTTTATCTTCTATCTGGCTGTTCTATCCATTATTGAAAATGAAATTTTGGTTTTCTTTATTTTGAAGCTATTTCTACCTTCAATGTTCTCTTCATATGAATGTTCCCTTCACATGTTTAGGAGCACTAATCCTTGGTACTTATATATTCATAATTGTTATATCTTGTTTTGTACTTTATTAATATATAATGTCCTTCTTTGTCTTCTGTAAACTTTTTTGATTTAAAGTTTATTTGTCTGATAGTAATATAGACACTCTGCTCTGTTTGGGCCACTACTGGCAAAGAATATCTTTTTCTGTCTTTTCTTGTCCCTTTTAATTTGTTTTTAGCAATCTCTGCACTCAGCGTGGGGCTCAAACTTACAACGGCCCTGAGAGCAAGAGTCACATGCTCTCCCAACTGAGCCATCCAGGCACTCCCAGCTTTTCATTTTCAACCTATATATGTCTTTAAATTTAGGGTCTCTTGTAGACAGCTTATGATTAGATCCTGCTTGCTTTTCCAGCTTTTCTAAGGAATAATGGACAAACGGAATTGTAAGGTATTTAAAAGGTGGATTGTGAGGATCTGCTATGCATACACACTATGAAGATTCCTCCCATCTAGATAATTAACATATCCATTGCCTCACATATTTATGAGTTTGTGTGTGTGTGTGTGCATGAACATTTAAGCTCTATCTTTGCAAATTTACATTATGAAGCACAGTGTTATCAACCGTAGTCCCCATGTTATTCTTTAGATCCTTGACCTTATTCATCCTACTGCTGAAACTTTTTTTTAAAACCATTTTGGAAGTCCATGTCTTTTGATTGGAAAGTTGAATCCATTTACATTTAGAGCAATTAATTATATGAAAGAACTTACTATTGCTATCTTGTGATAGGTTTTCTGTATGCCTTATAGTTTTTTGTCCATTATTTCCCCCATGACTACCTTCTTTTTCATTCTTGTAGTGATATATTTGATTCCCTTCTCCTTTATTTTTGTGTATACTCTGTAACTGTTTTCTTTGTGGTTAATGTGGGGATTGGATATAACATCCTAAAGTTATAACAATTTTTTAAAAAGATGTTATTTATTTAGAGAGAGACAAAGGGTGCACAAGTACGGACAGGGCAGAGGGAGAAGGAGAATCTCAAGCAGACGTCACACTGAGCACAGAGCCCAATGAGATTGAGCCCAATCTCATGACCCTGAGATTATGACCTGAGCTGAAATCAAGAGTCAGATGCCCAACTGACTGAGACACCCAGGCACCCCTAAAGCTATAGCAATTTACTTTAAACTCATTTAACTTCAGAGCACCTGTGTGGCTCAGTTGGTTAAGCATCTGCCTTTGTTTCAGGTCATGATCCCAGGGTGCTGAGATCAACTGTGGCTTTAGGCTCCCGGCGCAGTAGGGAGTCTACTTCTCCCTCTACCTCACCCTCCTGCTTGTGCGCGTGCTCTCTCTCTCTCTCTTTCTCTTGCTCTTTCTCTCAAATAAATATATAAAGGTTTTTAAAAAAATAAATAAACAATAATAATAAATTTAAATAAATAAACTCATACAACTTTGCTTCGGTTGAATACAAAACCTTTTCTTCTCTGCAGGTCAACTCCCTTCTACTTTATGTCACAAATCACATCTTTGTTTTTTTTTTAAATCCTTTTAAATTATTTTTTAAAGATTTTATTTATTTATTTCACAGAGATCGCAAGTAGGCAGAGAGGCAGGCAGAGAGAGAGAGGAAGCAGGCTCCCCGCTGAGCGGAGAGCCCGATGTGTAACTTGATCCCAGGTCTCTGAGATCATGACCTGAGCTGAAGGCAGAGGTTTAACCCACTGAGCCACCCAGGCCCCCCACAAATCACATTAAATATTGTGTATCCATTAACAGAGATTTATGATTATTTTAATGCTTTTGTCACCAAAATTATAGTATTACTGTTTTTTATATGTATCCATTTATTTACCTTTACTGGAGAACTTTATATTTTCATATAGCTTTGAGCTCCTGTCTGGCATCCTTTCAATTCATTTTGAAGGATTCCCTTTAACACTTCTATGAAGCATGGCTAGTATCCACAAACTTCCTCAGCTTCTGTTTATCTGAAGTGTCTTAATTTCTCTCTCTCTCTCTCTCTCTCTTTTTTTTAGGACAGCTTTGCTGAATATAGAATTCTTCACTGATAGGGTTTTTTTTTTTTTTTTTTTTTTTGTCTTGTCTTGTCTTCTAACAGTTTAAATATACCACCCTACTTCTTTTTGGCCAGCAAAGTTTCTGCTGAAAAATCCATTGATCATCTTGAGGTTCCTTTGACATAATGAGTTGATTTATTCTTGCTTGTTTAAAGAATCCTTCTGTCTTTGACAGTCTGGTTTTGATGTGTCTCAGGGTGGGTTTCTTTAGGTTCCTCTCAGATGGAGCTTTTGAGCTTGAATTAGTAAATATATATCTTTCTTCAAATTTGGGAAGTTTGGGGCTATTATTCCTTCAAATGATACTTGTGCCCCCTTTTCTTTCTCTTCTTCTCGGGCTCCCATAATGTGGATACTAATCTTCCAGATGTCTACATAAGTCTTTTAGACTCTGTTCACTTTTTTTCTTTTCTGCTCCTCACACTTGACAGTTTCAAATGGTTTGTTTTCTAATCTGCTGATTCTTTCTTCCGCCTATTAAAGTCTGTTATTGAACCTCTTCCACTGATGCCAACTTGTTTTGGGCTCCCAGACCCAATTCCAATGTCGGGGAGGGTTCCCTTCCCCACTACCAACACCAAACAATTCTGGGACATGAGCAATTCTTGGACATGAGGTATCTTTTAATTTGTTAGTGTGGCTCCTAGAACTCAGGGAAAGACTTACTTACAAATACTAGTTTATTAAGGGATATGATAAAGGATATGAAACAACAGCCAGAGGAAGAGATGAGGGTGAGGTATGGGCAAAGGGCATGGAGTTTCTGTGCTTTCTCCAGGCACCCCACTCTCCCAAATACCCATGTGTTCATGCTGGAACTCTCTGAGCCCAGGCCTCTTGGGTTTTTATTGAGGCATTAGAGAGTCATGACTGAGTGTCATTGGCCATTGACTGATTCAATCTCCAGCCCTTCTCCCCTCCCCACAGGTCAGGGGGTGGGAGTGAAAGTTCCAACTTCCTAATCACATGGTTAGTCCTCCTGGCAACCAGCTCCTGCCCCTGGGTGGGGTCCAAAAGTCACCTTCATTAGTAACAAGACATTCATGTCACCTTTATGACTTTGCAACATTTTCAGGAACTCGGGAAGACCAGATATAAAGTTTACTATATTGTAGCCCTCCAGTGAATTTTTAAATTCAGTTATATGTTTAGCCTTAGAATTTTTAAAAAGATTTATTTATTTATTTATTTGACAGAGAGAGAGAGAGAGAGAGAGAGAGCAGGAGCACACAAGCAGGGGGAACAGCAGAGGGAGTGAGAGAAGCAGGCTTCCCGCTGAGCAGAGAGCCCAATACCGGGCTCATCTCAGGACCCTGGGATTATGACCTGACCCGAAGGCAGCCACTTAACTGACTGAGCACCCAGGTGCCCCAAATTTGTTTTTTTGTATCTATCTTCTTGCCAGGGTTTTCATTTTGTTCCTAAGTAATTTTCCTCCTTTCCTTTAGTTCTTTCTTTTCTTTCTTTCTTTCTTTCTTTTTTTTTTAAGATTTTATCCATTCATTTTGACAGAGAGTGATCACAAATAGAGAGGCAGGTGGTGGGGGAGGCAGGCCGCCCACTGAGCAGAGAGTCCTATGTGGGACTCGATCCCAGGACCCTGAGATCCTGACCTGAGCTGAAGGCAGAGGCATAACCCAAATGAGCCACCCAGGGGCCCCTTTCCTTCAGTTCTTTATCTATGCTTTCCTTCTGCGCTGAGCATATTTAAGACAACGGGTTTTATTTTTATTTTGTTTTATTTTATTTTATTTAAGTTTTTTTAAATTTGGGGATGGCAGGCAGAGAGAGAACTCCCCACCAAGCAAGGAGTCTGATGCAGGACCTGATCCCAGGACTTAGGGATCATGACCTGAGTGGAAGGGAGGCACTTAACCCACTAAGCCACCCAGGCATCAGTTAAATTCAATTAATTAACATATAGCATATTACTAGTTTCAGAGGTAGAGTTCAGTGATTCTTCAGTCTTATATAACACCCAGTGCTCATTATATCACTTACCCTCATTAATGTCCATTACCCAATTACTCCATCCTCCAGCCCCTTCCCCTCCAGTAACCCTCAGTTTGTTTCCTATGATTAAGAGTCCCTCACGGTTGTCTTTCTCTCTGATTTCGTCTTGTTTTATTTTTCCCTCCCATCCCCTATGCTCACTCTTCTGTTTTGTTTTTTAAATTCCACATATCAGTGAAATCGTAGGATAATTGTCTTTCTTTGATTGACTTATTTTGTTTAGCATAATACCCTCTAGTTCTATCCATGTTGCTGCAAATGGCAAGATCTTAGTTGGGGTTTTTTTTTGTTGTTTTTTTTGATGACTGAGTGGGTATTCCATTGTATATCTACACACCACATCTTCTTGATCCATTCATCTGTTGATGGACATCTAGGCTCTTTCCATAGTTTGGCTATTGTGGACATCGCTGCTATAGACATTGGGGTGCACGGGCCCCTTCAGATCACTACTTTTGTGTCATTGGGGTAAATACTCAGTAGTGTGATTGCTGGGTCATGGGGCAGCTCTATCTTCAACTTTTTGAGGAACAAGGACAATTGTTTTTAAGTCTTTGCGTAGCAAATCCACACAGCCTTGGTTTTTCACTGACAGTCTCTGGAGATTTGTTTTATTGCTTTGAACGGGCCATATATTCCGGTTCCTTTGTATGTCTTGTGATCCTTTGTTGAAAATTGAGCATTTGAAAAAAACAGTCTTCCTTATCTTCTTTATCTTCCTTTATCTTCTCTCAGTCTTTGCAGACGGATTCTGAGTGAGGAAAGGTCTTCACTAATCAACCTGGTATGAAGGCTTAAGGCCTTTTCTGGGTGTGTATTTTCCTTGGCCTGTGTATGTGCTTTTTCCCCCATCCCTCCATATCCATGACTGCCTTTTTTTTTTTTAAGATTTATTTATTTATTTTAAAGGGAGAGAGGGAGCTCGAGCAGGGGGCGGGGCATAGGCAGAGGGGGAGAGAGACTCTCAAGCAACTCCCACTGAGTGTGGAGCCCAACGCGGGCCTTGATCCCAGGACCTGGAGCTGAAATCAAGAGTCAGCTGCTTGGGATGTCAGGGTGGTTCACTCGGTTAAGCAAAGCGTCTGCCTTCAGCTCAGGTCTTGATCCCAGAGTCCTGGGATTGAGCCCCACACTGGGCTCCTCTCAGCAGGGAGCCTGCTTCTCCCCTCATACCCACCTCTCACATAGCTCCTGCTCTCACTCTCTCAAATAAACAAAATCTTAAAAAAAAAGAAAAAAGGAGTTAGCCACTTAACCAACTGAGCTGCACAAGCACCCTTCCATGACTGCTTTTAAATGTCTTAATTTCCCCAAGAATCACACTCAGTTTCCTCTCAGGGCCTAGCTGTTTTATTTTAATTCCTCCATCAGGAATCTCTTATTTCAGGGATGTGCAGCTCTGTAGACCCCTTCCAGTTTTCTTGACCTCTTCCAGCTGCTTTCTATGGCTTCCTCCAGCCTGAGATCTAAGCCGTGCTGCTCTTGGCCATCTGAGCACTGAGACAAATCCCTTGGGCAGCTCCAGGACAGGTTAGAACATTGCAAACTTTGATGGTTTTGTTCTCTCTGGCTTACAGAAGGAACTGGGGACCAGGCTACCACTTCTCCCAAAGTATACCATGCCAGGGAGTGGTTGAAAGAAGGACGAGTAAAAACACCGTAAAATTTCCTACTGTGTTTTTGCTTGTTTTCTTTTCTTTTTTTTAATTTTAACTAGGCCTTGTGCTCAATGTGAGGCTTGAACTCATGACCCTGAGATTAAGAGTTGCACGCTCCAACCCCTGAGCCAGCCAGGCACACCTCCTACTGCTTTGACCATGCCTTTTTCTTGGTTGGGTATTCACTTGTTTGCTGTACATCTTGACTTATTTCCAGAGCTCCTATAAAGTTGTTTTACCCAGCTGCTAGTTGCTTATTTAATATTCCTTTTTTAAAATAAATCTTAATTTTATTTTTATTTTATTTTATTTATTGAACACAGAAAGACACAGCGAGAGAGGGAACACAGCTGGGGGAGTGAGAGAGGAAGAAGCAGGCTTCCTGCTGAGCAGGGAGCCCGCTGGGGGGCTCGATCCCAGGATCTAGGATCATGACCTGAGCCAAAGGCAGACACTTAATGACTAAGCCATCCAGGTACCCCGCTTATTTAATATTTCAGTGGAGAACAAGGCTCCGGAGACTCCTATTCCACCACCTTGCTAGTCTCTGGCCAACATCCATAAGTCTTGATTTGTTGTATTTTCATTTTCATACATTTGAATGTGCTTTCTTATTTCCCTTGTGACTTCTTCTTTGACCCTTTCTTCATTTGGCCCACAAAGTCATATGTTGTTTAATCCCTACATTTAGTGTATTTCCCAAATTTTCTGCTTTTAACTTAACTCCAGGCTTGTTCAATGGCCCAGCATGTAGTCTATCCTGGAGAATGTTCCATGTGTGCTTGAGAAAACATGTATTCTGCTGTTGTTGGGTGGAGTGTTTGGTAGATGTCTTTGGGTCTAGTTGGTTTACGGTGCTGTTCCTGTCATCCATCTGCCTAGTTTTATCTATTATTGAAAGTGGGGTTTCAATGGGGAAGTCTCCATTTATCATTATGGAATTATCTATTTATTCACTCCTTGATTCATTTTGTGATTCTTCAACTTTTTAATCTTTTCTTGCTGCACATGGCTTCTATATTAGTTAGCTTGGGCTGTCATTAACAGCATACCCTAGACTGAGAGGTTTAAACAACAGAAATTTATTTTCTCACAGTTCTGGAGACTGAAAGGCTTTTGTTGTTGTTGTAGCAAAGTGCATTGTTCTCCCAGCAATATTAGGATTTCATTAATAAGGAAGAGAGGGAATATTTATATGGGTGGTTAACTAGCCGTCTCCACCCCAATCTCCTCCTTGGGTAACCTACCACCCCTCACACACTCTTCTTCTCCATAGAACACATCTATCCTGCTCTATGTCGTATGCACTAATTGTATCCAGCTCAAGGTCTAGGCCCCTTGTATGGTGTCTTCTTCTTCAGGGTCAGATGGAGCTTCTCAGGAACCTAGAAACTGAAAGACAAATGATCTGTCTCAAACATGCAGAGAAAGAGTGGGATGTCCACAACAAAAACTCATTCAGAAAAGAGAGAGTGAGGATCACAGGGCAATCACAGACCCAGAACATGGTCAGATCCCAAAGACTCGCGGCCGGGGCAGTGGAGTGAATGCCATGGTTAGCCCACCAGACAATCTTGGTTCTGACCTCTGAGAGGATCTTCAGGGTCCATTCTCCTCCATTCTCACAACTGGTGTCACGCTGGGGAGATGTCCCTCTCAGAAACCATAACTAGGGCTCTAGTAGCCTGCTTGCTGTTGACATGAGCTCAGGGCCAGAGCCTGTGGCAAGACTTTCATTTTCTAATTTTTGGTAATATAGTAACTGACTCTACTTGGAAGCTATTATTCCTCTTGTCAAATTTTGGACACCTGGGTGGCTCAGATCAGCTTAGCCTGCCTCAGCTCAGGTCATGATCCCAGGGTCTTGGGATCCAGTCCCACATCCGGCTCACAGAGAGCCTGCTTCTCCCTCTCCCTCTGCCTGCTCCTCCCCCTGCTTGCACTGTCTCTGTCTCTCTCTCTCTGTCAAATAAATAAATAAAATATATGTGATTATATTATATATATAATAAATGTATGTATAATTATATTATATATAAATATATATTATGTATAATATTATACATATAATATTTTATATACATATATATATTCATGTATGAGTAACTCTAATCCAGCAACCCAGCAACTTGCCTCCCCACAGTCTTTTGTTTTGTTTTTATTGTGAAATATGTCATACATAAGAAAGTGCATTTAATACCACAGACATTTAAAAACTAAAATTGTCACGGTTAAGCGTCTGCCTCTTGGTTTCTGTTCAGATCGTGATCTCAGGGTCATGCGATTGATCACCATGTTGGGCTCCACGCTCAGTGCGGAGTCTGCCTGAGATTCTCTCCCTCTCCCTCTGCTCCTCCTGCCCCCCTTGTGCTCTTTTCTCTGTCTAAAATAAAATAATAAAATTTATTTTTATTTATTTATTTGAGAGAGAGAGACATTGAGGGAGAGCATGAGAGAGGACCAGGTCAGAGGGAGAAGCAGACTCCCTGTGGAGTCGGGAGCCTGATTTGGTACCCAATCCCGGAATTCCAGGATTATGACCTGAGCCAAAGGCAGTTGCTTAACCAACTGAGACACCCAGGTGCCCTAACATATTTTTTTAAAAAAGGAAAAACCAAAACCTCCATTTCCCTTCAGTGGCACTTGCAATCCTGGTTTTGTACATATTTATGTGTTCCTTTACAACATATTGTTTAGTATTACACATTTTATAAGCAATTTAATAGAATTTATTAATTTTAAAAATTCTTCTGCAACTAGCGTTTTTCCTTTTAATAGTGTGTTTCTAAGATTGAACTGTGTTGACACATATGGCTGTTTTTATTTCATCTTTACCACTCTGTGAATTGCTGTATAAGAAATTTTTTTTTTAAAGATTTTATTTATTTATTTGACAGAAGTCACAAGTAGACAGAGAGGCAGGCAGAGAGAGAGAGAGGGAAGCAGGTAGCCTGCCGAGCAGAGAGCCTGATGCGGGACTCGATCCCAGGACCCTGAGATCATGACCTGAGCCAAAGGCAGCGGCTTAACCCACTGAGCCACCCAGGCGCCCTGTATAAGAAATTTGTTAATCCAAAATGTGTTAATCCATCCTCCCGCTGAAGATGTCTACCGCTCCTCTTTTTATGAACACCTCTGCTCTCAAGTTGTTTTGCAACCGTCCCTGGTACACAAGCTCAAAAATTTGGGGTGCCTGGGTGGCTTAGTTGATTAAGTATCTGACTCTTGGTTTCGTCTCAGGTCGTGATCTCAGGGTCGTAGGATGGAGCCGCATGTCAGGCTCCATGGTCAGTGGGGAGTCTGCTTGAGATTCTCTCTCTCTCTCCTGCTGCCCATCCCTGCCCCCTGCTAGTGTGTGCTCTGTCTCTCACTCAAATAAATCAGTCTTTAAAAGAAAAGTTCAAAAAAGTTCTCCACGGCAAAGACTTAGTGGTGCCGCTGGGGAGTGGGATGTGTACACATTTAACTGTATCCTGCCAGACGTTCATTAGTTCTTCTCACCCTCAGCCCTATTCCCCATCCTGCCCAATGTTTGGCGTTTCTGACTTTGAAATTTTTTCCAGGCTGTGAAATTTTCTTACAGTCTAAACTGTTATTTTCCTGATTACTAGTTAGATTGAACAATGCTTTGCATTTCTATGGGCCTTTGTGTTTCTTCTCCTGGGTGATGCCTCTTCAGTTCTTTTGCGTATTACTCAATGGCATGGTTTTCCTATTCTCTATGATTTTTTAAAAAAGATCTTATTTATTTAACTGACAGAGAGAGAGAGATAAAACATGAGCATGAGCAGAGGGGAGAAGACAGAGGGAGAAGCAGACTCCCCGCCAAGCAGGGAGCCCAGTTTAAGACTTGATCCCACGACCCTGGGATCACGACCCAAGCTGAAGGCAGATGCCCAACCGACTGAGCCACCTAGGTGCCCTTATTCTCATTGATTTATGGGAATTCTGGACACTAATTCCCACAATTATACTTACAGCGATGACCTTTTTTAAAAAAAATCTGAAAAATTCAGGCCCTGTCACTGCTAACCTCGCTGGCTCAGCCCTTCCCCTTTGGCCCCTCCTCCTTGGGCCAGGCCCCTCTGGCCAGGCCTTGAGGTCATTTGAAACAATAAATTTAGGTGGGAAGGCCCACTCTTAATCTGATTTTCCTGGTGGATTTTTCCCTTATCCTCTGGTGGAAAACTACCTTGTCTTCATTGGAAGGAAACTGAAAAAGCCTGAAGGTGAATTTTCTTGTCCTCTGCTAACATCCTTTCACATTCATTTCACAGTGTGTGAAAGAGGAGAAACTGAATTCAACTCTACCAGGTTCCAAATTATAGGACCCTTGATCAATTTAGAATTCAGACTGGAGATAGAGTGCATTTTCTTCATCTCTGACCAGCCGGCTCTTACCTGACTTTTCTTCATCTTGGAGGACTTGGTTCAAAGCAGCCAGAATGAGCTGAGCAGCCTATGCAGGCCCTCTCTGCTCCCATAGGCCCTGACCTACTGCCTTAGTTGGCACAGAGTTCCATTTCCAAAGCATCACAGGCAACAATTTGACCAAATATTTCACTGACCTTTAACTAAAGGTAACAACACTCCAGCCTTCCAGCCTCTCACATCTGTATGTTTACAGTCCCAAACTTGACCCTCTCCAGGCAGCCAATTCCAAAACTTTAGATTCTGTAACTTGCAGGCCCCACTCTATAGTATCAAATTAGGGTCAATTAATGAAGATTTGATGAGCAACTCAGGGCTGATATGGTGTCCTCATGAGATTTTTAGGGATGGAGTCTCCTTTTGCATTTCTGCTAAGATAATGTTAAAATCGGCATGTAGCCTTCACAAGATGGCTGCTTGAGCTCTAGCCTCAGATCTGCATTCAAGGCAACAGGGAGGAGGAACAGGCAAGGGCAAAAGATGGGTTCACTAACTTAGCTCTCCCTCCTCTCATTCTTTGCTCTGAAATATATTTATATGAGCATCAAGTCTCTCAGGTGGAAAAGATGGTGGTCAGATTTCACTACTGGGTTTAACAGAATATAATGTGGAAAAATGCTATATCCAGTGTGGAATAGGGGTGACACAATGAAACAAATATGAAAGAACAGTTAATCTGCAAAGAAACTTACAGTAATAATTTGAAAATTCATCGCAGGATTCCAATTCAAAACACTAAGAAATAGGACCATCAGGAAAACAAAATCAACTTCTGAAGGTACCAAAGGGATGTAGAGCAAACTAGATGGAAACTTAGTATTTGTTGACTTATAAATAGGGGTTTTTCCATAAGGCAGAGGTTAATTTCCCCCTCAGCATTGAGGAGTAATTAACAAATATAATTGTATGTATTTGAAGAGTACAAAGTGATAATTTGATAGATATGTGCACCATGGAATGATTACCCAAATCAAGATAATTATCACATCCATCACCTCACTTACTTAAGGATGTTAATTATTATTCAATGACAAACTCTGCAGATACAAAATAAAACTCAAATCTGTGGCCAGATAATTAATCTACCTGGAAAAAAGGCAAGGCAATAAACTCAGAGTCTAGCCTGTCACGTATTTCCTGCACTAACGTTATCTACAGAAGCACTTGGCCGATTTGCTCTGGGTGATTCCTTCTGCAGCTGACTGTGGTTCATGCGTAAAGACGCTAAGTCCAAACCTGTGTATGGAGCTGAAAGAGCATTATCCACCAGCTATGGGGTAATCAACAGATAGCAGGAGACCCGAGGTCCCATGTCTTTGTCATCTTTTAATTCCAAATATGAGTTTCGAAGTGTGATTTTGTTTTGAAGACACTCCTCTTGAATAGTTGCCCTCTGGTCACAATTAGCGACAATAAATGGAACTCTAGCTTTGAAGAATTGACCCATGCCGCCGCACGGGAGAGACATGATCTTGTGGGACACACTGAGGTCAGCTCACCTTCCAAGGAATTTCTCCCAAAACCCCAACCATTAACTTCACCTTACATCTCATTGGCCAGACCTTAGTCATGTGGTTAGCCCTCTCGGGAAGGAGCCTGGGAAATGTAGTTATTAGCTGGCACAAATTGCTAAGATCCAACAAAATCAGGGTTTTGTTAACAAAAACAGAAAGTCAAGATATTTCAGGTGGGTGATTCTAACTAGTTGGACAAAAAGGAATCTATTTCCTGCAGAATTATTAGAAGGGATGAAGAAACAAGTCCAGTCAATGCTCTCTAATGCTGCCTAAACAATGCTGCCTAATGCTGCTGATTAATCTCAGAAAATTAACTTTGTCGTTGCTGCCTCCCATTTCAGCAAAATGGATGACCTCTGCCCAGCCTGTCACTTCGAATCCAACCTTCCTGTTATTTCCAAATCAGAACCTTTGAAGGGTATATCTTATTGGTGGGAACTAGGGCACAGGTTCGCAAGGGAGGCTGGGAAATGTAGTTTTCTTTTTTAAATCCAATCTTAACAAGGTAGGGTTCACAGTTGTGTGGAGCCAGTGTATTTCATTGATTCTTTTTTTTTTTTTTATAAAGATTTATTTATTTATTTGACATAGAGGGAGAGAGAGAGAGGGGTCACATGTAGGCAGAGTGGCAGGCAGAGGGAGAGGAAGAAGCAGGCTCCCTGCTGAGCAGAGAGCTATGTGGGGGTCAATCCCAGGACACTGGGATCATGACCTGAGCCACCCAGGTGCCCTTATTTCATTGATTTTAGGACACATATTTTTTCACATTTTCTTTTTTTAAAGATTTTATTTATTTATTTGACAAAAGAGAGAGATCACAAGTAGGCAGAGAGGCAGGCAGAGAGAGAGGAGGAAACAGCCTCCTCGCTGAGCAGAGAGCCGGATGCGGGACTCGATCCCAGGACCCTGAGATCATGACCTGAGCCGAAGGCAGAGGCTTAACCCTCTGAGCCACCAAAGTGTCCCTTTTTTCATATTTTCATGACTCTAAAGTTAGGATGCTTCTGGCAACCAGTAATGGCTCTTGGCCACTTGGCAATTTTGCAATGGTAGTTGGCATTGCTGTACAATCAGGAGACTTCCTTACAAAGGCGAGAAAGCATCTCTATCAGAAGGGTCAGATGGCCTCATACATCTGCTTTCCAGATCCCAAATCTTTGGGGTTGCCATCTCTTATCACTCTATTTGCCTTTATGCACTTATGACCTAAAAGAAGAACTTCCACTGTGAAGGGTTTCCTGAAGACGCAGTGAGGTCCCATGTCTTTGTCATGTCAAGGATGGTAGGTCCATCCTTGTTCTGGGCAGAGTTGGGATGAATGAGTAGGAGGGACAGAGCCTCTGAGGAAGGGCACTCCTGGGTGTAAAGGGATGGAGGCAGTGGGGACAGCAGGAGGATAGGTTCTCTGAGTCCCTCTTCTTTCTTCCAGGAGCTAAGGCTCTCATCATGAAGCTTGATGCTGTCTACCTCCCTAGGATATTGAGAGAGTTAAATGGGATAATGGGTGGGAGCTTAAGCACCTGGGTTGTGCCGATGGGGAGGGCCTCTCTGCAGTCCCACTCCTTGATTTCCCCATTTCTCTGGACTAGCCGCCCCCTGGAGAAGAGGCACTAAATCTGGCCTCCCTGCAGAGGCTGGCACTTCTGACTGGGGAAGTTTGCCGGAGGAGGTATAAAGCAGGTAACAGGGCTTTTGTTTGGCCCCTGGAGAGAAGGCACTGTGCCAAAGATCATGAGGCTGATTTCTGCCCAGGGCAATTCTAGGAGTGGGAAGTAGGGCAGTTCTCATCAGAATGAGGATACTTGACTGCCCAAAAGACTGATGGGAGAACCTAAACAGAGAGGGGAGAGTTCGTAGAAGGCAGTACAGGGTGTCGGGTGTGGGAGGGACTAGTGCTCGGATCCCAGCTCTTAATGGGCACAGCAGCTGTCTCATAGGGCAATTTGTGAGAACCAGGCTAGCTCGTAAACATGGTGTTCCCATACGACTTTTGGAACATGCCGAGAGCTGGATGTATACAAGTTATTTGTCAGAATGTCTCTGCCCTATCTGGGGTGTTTGGTGAATGATAAATTTGAGTGGTGGAGCTGACCTTTGCTTTAAGGAAACCAAGCCACTCGGGGCACCTAGGTGGCTCAGTCATTAAGCATCTGCCTTTGGCTCAGGTTATGATCCCAGGGTCCTATGACTGAGCGCTGCATTGAGCCCTCTGCTCCATGGAGAGCCTGCCTCTCCCTCTCCCACTGCCTGCTTGTGTTCCCTCTCTCGGTTTGTCTCTCTGTCAAATAAATAAAAATCTTAAAAAAAAAGAAAAGAAAAGAAAACCAAACCACTCATGCTGAAATGTATTAACTTGACTATCTGAATTCCAAAGGAAGGTTTTTTTTTTTTAAAGGATCTTTTTAATTTGCAATAACTTCAGACTTACAGAAAAGTTGCCAGTATAATACAGAGAATTCCCATATATGGTTCACCCCGCTTCCACCATTGTTACCATCCTAGGTTCTGGGTACATTTGTCAGAGCTAAGAACAGATTGGTACAGTGCTGTTAAGTCAGTTACAGGCTTTATCTGAATTCGAAGGAGTCTCACTGTGAGAGAGTGAGTGAGGCTCTTGACGGAGAAATCGCCACCATGGGGATGGGGAGGACAACATGCCCAACTGGCCAATGGGATTCAAAGAACAACAGTGTGATTTCGCCAAGTTTGCAGGGTAGCAGGGAGTGAGGACGAGACCGCCAGGATTCCGGAGCCCTCAGTTCACACTTGAGTCTGCCATTTAATCTGGACCGGTCCCCTCAACCAGGTGCCAGGTTTCTTTTTCTTTTCGTCAAATGGGAATAACATTCCTTGTCTGGTGGTCCTGGCAAGGTACAGCAGATACTGTCTCCTCCTTGGACCTTTTCCTGTCTTTCTCAGTAAGAAACTCCGGATTTTTCAGCCAGGCACATGCCACTCCACTAAGGACTACATTTCCCAGTTTCCCATGCAGCACCATGAGGCCAGGTGACTAGGCTCCAATCAATGGGGAGTAAGCAGAAGTGGTGTGCACATATTCTTTGAGGAAAGAAAATGTGCCTTTATTCTGCCCTTCCCCTTTGTGGCTGATAGAATGCTGTCATCATGGCTGGAGCTCCAGCAGCCATTTTAGAGTGTGCCACAATGTTGCCAATGGAAGACACGCAAGGCAAAGAAGGTGTAAGAAGGGCGGGTTCCTTATTGGGAACTGTTAGAATGCCAGAGACTAATGGCGTGGACCTCTAGACCGGGGTTTCCCAACCTGAGCCTTACTGATATCTCGTGCTGGATAATTCTTAGATAATTCTTAGATTATCTTAGATAATTCTTAGATAATTCGAGCTTCACCTCTCAGCCTGCGACTCACCGTCTTACCCCATGACTCAGTGTCTGTCTCCCAAGAGGAGCCCAGTGTGAAGCCCCACGCTCAGCAGGGAGTTTGCTGATCCCTCTCCCCGCCAAACCCCACCAACTGCGAGCTCTCCCAAATAAATGAAATATTAAAAAAACAAGCAAACACTGTTCTAGAGTGGTTCTGTCCAATAGGAATATAATGCAAGCCACATATTTAAATTTATGTCAGGATACCTGGGTGACTCAGTTGGTTAAGCCGCTGCCTTTGGCTCAGGTCATGATCTCATGGTCCTGGGATGATGGATTCCCACATCGGGCTCCTTGCTCAGGGGGGAGCCTGCTTCTCTCTCTGCCTCTGCCTTCCACTTTGCCTGCTTGGGATAACTGTCTCTCTCTCTGATATATATAAATACATAAACAAACAAATAAAGAATAAATAAATAAATAAATAAATCTTTACAAAATAAAAAAATAAATTTAAATTGTCTAGTAGTCACATCAAAAAAAAGGAAAAGAAACAGGTGAAATTAATTTAAATAATGTGGTGCATTTGACTCCATGTCTTACAAATACTGTCACTTAGCACAGGATTTGTATAAAAATTATTGACAGAGCTATATTACATTCTTTTTTCATATAAAATCTTTATTATTCATTTATTTATCTAAAGATCTTATTTACTTATTTGAGAGGCAGAGAGAGTACAAGTAGGGCAGGGAGGAGCAGAGGGAGAGGGAGAAGCAGGCTCCCTGCTAAGCAGGGAGCTAAGCAGGATGCCTGACCTCAGAATTGAACCCAGGGCTCTTGGGATCACGACCTGAGCTGAAGGCTGACGCCTAAATGACTGAGCCACCCAGGTGTCCCTCATATAAAATCTTTAAAAGTGGTGTGTATAGCATTCCCCCCTTATCCATGGGGGATATGTTTCATGTCTTCCAGGGGATTCCTAAAGCTGCACGTAATACCACACCCTATTTATGACACAACTTTTTTTCCCATGCACACATACCTATGATGAAATTTAACTTATAGATGAGGCACAGTCAGAGATTCACAATAACTCGTAATAAAATAGAACTATAATACACTGTAATAAAAGTTACGTGAATGTGGTCTCTCTGTCTCTCCCACAGTATCTTTTTTTTTTTTAATTTAATTTTATTTTTTCAGTGTTCCAAGATTCATTGTTTGTGCACCACACCCATCTCCCACAGTATCTTAGCCATCCTGCACTCACTCTCCTTCGTGTGATGCTGCGGGATGCTAAAATGCCTACGTGGAGAGGGGATGTGAGGGGAATGACGTCAGCGCAGTGATGTAGCGGTAGGCCGCTCTTGACCTTCTGATGATGTATCAGAAGGATGATCATCTCCCTGCCGCCCAGGCCACGGTTGACTGCAGGGACCTGGAAATGCAGAAAGCAAATCTGTGAATATGGGAGAATCGATGTCCTTTCTACTTACAACACATCTTGACAAAGGCTGGCCATATTTCAAGTGCTCCGTGGCCACACGGGGCTTGTGGGTACCGTACTGAATGGTGTTAACTCTAGACTTCTGGAATTTCAGGGAGAAAGAAGTGTCTATCTCATTTAAGCCTTCTTTATTTGGGGGCTTTTGTTGTTTGCAGCAGAATGAAACTCTAACCAGCACCTGGGTTTTTGATCCCTCACACACTTTTGAACATTCGAGAATTGAAAACCAGATTGGTGAGGTGCAGCTGGAAAGTAGAAAGTATTTTGGAGAAGGAAGGGGGAGGGCACTCTGCATGCCCCAGGGATTGTCTCTCATAGTCGTCCTGACAGCTGCAAGGGGCAGGTGTCGTTATCTTCATTTCATGAATGAGACTCAGCCCGGAGAGTCTGGTGGGTGCTGTGTCTAGTCAAGGTTCCCCTCCCCACTGAGGCCCTCAGGTACCTGAGGCCATTCATACCACTGACTGGGGCTCTCTTGAGGACTTGCCTCCAGCTGAGTCACTTTGCTCAAGGTCATCACTGGTCCCTAGGGGCAACCTGCGTCTGACTGTCATTGGTGAGTGTGGGTGCATCCCTTGCTCAAATTCTGGGCAATCCTGAGGACCATCTCAGCCCCAGAGTTCCCATAAGATCTGCTAAGTCTTCACAGCTTAATTTGATCCTCTGCCCACTCCTACCTTCACTCACCCCCACCCAAGGTAGCTGCTGATCTCTCCTCAGCAAACAGCCATCATGCACCCAGCAACAGAGAGGTTAAGTGACTTGCCTAAGGTGACATGACCAGTCCACTCCCCAGAAGTCAGAGGTCACTGAGGCTTACTGTGACTTGGGGGCTTACTCCAGGGGGCTGCCCCGTGCTCCCCCCACCCCTGCCCATTATCGTATCCCTAGAGAAGCACACTCTTTCTTCCCTTTGCACTTTGCATGCGTTGTTCCTCACGCCTGGAGAATCCCTTCTGTTCTTTCACCGCAGAAATCCTACCTCCCTCATGGCTCCTGCTTAAATTACCCCTCTTCTCCTCCCCCGGGAAGCCTGTCTGGGTTACCTAGCTCTGAAATCTATAGATAGCTCTAAATCCCTAGTGTGCCTCCCATACATGTTTGGGAAGAGCTCACGGACACTGCTAACCCTCAAAATTTGGATGGGGGGGGAGAAGTGGAAGGGGCAGGGAGGCTATTTTCCTTTGAATTTTGTGTGCATTTCTGTTACTCCTAGATGGTTAGCTAATTACATAATAGACCATACTAGTGAGTTTCCTATTTGAAGCATCCACCAAGATGTCTCATGGCAGTTTAGGTCAATCAGATTAACCCAAGAGCTCCTAAGTAGCGCCCCCTCCCTCCACCCCCTGTGTCAGGCACAGGCCATGCGATTTGGAGGAGGACATGGCCCCTGCCTGGGAGATTCCCGAGCTTGGTGGGGGCACAGATTCAAGGGAGATCATTGCCTTCCCAGTAGGACTGTCAGCTCCCAAGGGGCTCAGACATCCTAGCCCTCCCTGTTGGGTGCAGGTTGGGTATGACCCGGGTTGGGCTAGACCCCTGTGCACAGCTGCCTCTCCCATACCCTGGCCTCGACTGAGGGTCCTGGGGTTGTGCCAAACAGGGGACCGAGTCCAGAGGTCCAGAGTCACCTTGCCTAAGGCAAGTCACTGCAGCCTTTGGAGTCTGTTTCCCTCTCCTTGCAGAGGTGTAGCGGGACAGGAGGAATTAAATTAACAGCTATGCTGAGCCCATGCTCAGCAGGTGGGAGCTTCCTCCCTGTCCCTCACCTCCTCGCTGCTCCTCAGTGGGAGTCAGGATCTGAGGTGCTGTAAGGAGGGCCAGGCAGGCCAGAAACCAGGGCTATGTGGACTCCCTCCTGCCAGCCCCGGTCCATCCCATTTTTCTGTCCAAGCTGTGTGCACCACAGGGACATCGGGGCATGAGGCACAGCCTGTCCCAGGAAAGGTCACAGGGTCTGGGTCTAGGCAGATGGTGAGCTGCTTGTTACCTGCAAATACCTGGGGACATTCAGCTCTGCCTTTTCCAGGTGTTTTAGGAGGAGCACTGTCCTCTTTAGGCAAAGCATGTGAAACCTGAATTCTGGCACAGGGCAAACATGATTCTTTTCTTCCTTCCTTTCTTTTCTTCTCTTTTCTTTTTTTTTTCTATTTTTTTAAAATTTATTTTTTATTTTCAGCATAACAGTATTCATTATTTTTGCACCACACCCAGTGCTCCATGCAATCCGTGCCCTCTATAATACCCACCACCTGGTACCCCGACCTCCCACCCCCCCGCCCCTTCAAAACCCTCAGATTGTTTTTTTTTTAAATTAAATTAATTTATTTATTTTCAGAAAAACAGTATTCATTATTTTTTCACCACACCCAGTGCTCCATGCAATCCGTGGCCTCCATAATACCCACCACCTGGTACCCCAACCTCCCACCTCCCCCCCCCCCGGCACTTCAAACCCCTCAGATTGTTTTTCAGAGTCCATAGTCACTCATGATTCACCTCCCCTTCCAATTTACCCCAACTCCCTTCTCCCCTCTAACACCCCTTGACCTCCATGATATTTGTTATGCTCCACAAATAAGTGAAACCATATGATAATTGACTCTCTCTGCTTGACTTATTTCACTCAGCATAATCTCTTCCAGTCCCATCCATGTTGCTACAAAAGTTGGGTATTCATCCTTTCTGATGGAGGCATAATACTCCGTAGCATATATGGACCACATCTTCCTTATCCATTCGTCCGTTGAAGGGCATCTTGGTTCTTTCCATAGTTTGGCAACCGTGGCCATGGCTGCTATAAACATTGGGGTACTGATGGCCCTCCTTTTCACTACATCTGTATCTTTGGGGTAAATACCCAGGAGTGCAATTGCAGGGTCATAGGGAAATTCTATTTTTAATTTCTTGAGGAATCTCCACACTGTTCTCCAAAGAGGCTGCACCAACTTGCATTCCCACCAACAGTGTAAGAGGGTTCCCCTTTCTCCACATCCTCTCCAACACATATTGTTTCCTGTTTTGTTAATTTTGGCCATTCTAACTGGTGTAAGGTGATATTTCAATGTGGTTTTAATTTGAATCTCTTTGAGGGCTAGTGATGATGAACATTTTTTCATGTGTCTGATGGCCATTTGTATGTCTTGATTGGAGAAGTGTCTGTTCATATCTTCTGCCCATTTTTTGATATGTTTGCCCGTTTCATGTGTGTTGAGTTTGAGGAGTTCATTATAGATCCTGGATTTCAGTCTTTTGTCTGTACTGTCATTTGCAAATATCTTCTCCCATTCCGTGGGTTGTCTCTTTGTTTTTTTTGTTTTTTTTTTTTTTTGACTGTTTCCTTTGCTGTGCAGAAGCTTTTGATTTTGATGAAGTCCCAAAAGTTTATTTTCACTTTTGTTTCCTTTGCCTTTGGAGACATATCTTGAAAGAAGTTGCTGTGGCTGATATCGAAGAGATTACTGCCTATGTTCTCCTCTAGGAGTCTGATGGATTCCTGTCTCACGTTGAGGTCTTTTATCCATTTTGAGTTTATCTTTGTGTATGGTGTAAGAGAATGGTCGAGTTTCATTCTTCTACATATAGCTGTCCAGTTTTCCCAGCACCATTTATTGAAGAGGCTGTCTTTTTTCCACTGTATATTTTTTTATATTTTACTTATTCATTTGTCAGAGGGAGAGGGAGAGAGAGAGTGCACGAGCAAGGAGAGTGGCAGGCAGAGAGAGAAGCAGGCTTCCTGCTGAGCAAAGAGCCCTATATGTGGCTTGATCTAAGACCTGAGCCGAAGGCAGACACTTAACCAACTGAGCCTCCCAGGTGTCCCTCACTCATAGATTTATTTTTGAGTACATGCAAAGGCCAGGAGCATTGGTAGCCCAGGGTGGCAGAGGAGAGAAAAGAAAAGGATCATGTGGGGCTCAGTCAGTTAAGTGTCTACTTTCAGCTCAGGTCATGATCCTGGGGTCCTGGGATGGAGCCCTGCATTGGGTGCCCGCTCAGCAGGAAGTTGGCTTCTGGCTCTGCCCCTCCCCCTGCTCATGCTCTCTCCCTCTCAAGTAAATAAATAGAATCTTTTTTTAAAAAACAAATCTATTAATGAAATATTTCAGATTGCCAGAATATATAAAGGATGTTCTAATGGCCACTCATGGTAATTGCCTACAGCTGAAGGCCCCTGTGTGAGCCCCTACATGAGCCCTCCTCTCCTGAGGTGAGCTGTGCTCTGCAAGCTGATTGTGTTTATTACTTCCTAGGCACAGAGGTAAAGACTCATGGACAACAGCTAGTGTTATTCTGCATATTGCTAACCCTGAAAAAGCGTATTATACAATATGTAATCTACATCTGGTCTCTCTCTGCCTTACCTTACACTTGTGAATGTCATCCACGGAGCTCTAATTCATTTTCAAACTGGTAGAGGATCCCATCATGTGAACAGGCTGCCGATGATGATGAATCTAGCCTCCTGCTGATGGGACATTTTGCTTGTCTCCAATTTTTACTATTATAAACAATACCGGGATAAACATAATTCTACAGACTTTGTCCCGCCTACTTTGGGCATCCTTAAACTCCGCTTCATTCGTGGAAACGATCCCGCCCAGGGCATCAGGCCCCAGATTCTTCAGGGCGACCTCCTCTAAGAGCAGCTGGAATCCCTTGTGGAGTGGCCAAGAGGGCGTTGTCCTGTGAGGACTCTGTGGGGCCCAGGGCTACTACTCGGGAGCAGACACACATCTGGATCCCAGCACATTTGCCCAACTTTGTTCTGAGAGGAATGCAGGGCCTTGGGCTAGGAATTGATGGTGGCCAAGAGCACGGGCTCTCAAGTCTGCATTTGGGGCAGGGCCTGGTGGCTGGGCTCATGCTCTGTCTGTGTGGTGCCTGCTGGAGCAGGTCCACTGTCAAATCAGAGAGGACCTCTGGTGGGGGCCGGGATAGTTGGGGGCTGGCTGGGCTTTGATCCACGCTCTACAGGGTGGTCTAGAACTCCAGGAAAACAGAGGCGACAAGCTGCCTGGCCTCCTAGGGACCAGCCTGGAATAAGGCCAATATCATTTCCACCACATTCTACGGTCAAGAGAGTTGCAGGGCCCTCCTGATGAGAGAAGCAGCACAGCAGTCAGTTTATGCCACCCAGGGTCACAGATCCTGACAAGAGTCAGGTGGAAAACCCAGGTCTGAGTCACTGTCACCTGTTGCCACCACTGGAGCCCTTCCATTGGGCTTTTGCACATGCTGTGTGCTGGAGACCCTGCTCTGAACCCTGCCTCACAGACTGGCCTAACTTCCACTTACCCATCCATCAGGAGGCATCACTCCCTGGGGGCTTTCCAGAGTTCCACAACCCTCCTTCTTACTCCTAGAGCAGCCTCTGCTGTTGCTTTCCCACCGGCCTCTTCAGCTAGAGCTCCAGCCCGCACCCCACGCCATGCTTGGCATATGGCAGGTGCTCTGGGGCTACTTATCTGGTGAAGGGATCCATTAAGGGTGTGCTCTTTGCACACTACCCCACAGATCCTCCCACTTAGATGCTGTGTGCTTGTCATGGACCCTGAGACAGAGCTTAACGTTCAGGATGTTTATTAGGAAGTTTCCTTGAGATTAACACCTGTGCAAAGGATGGGAAGGAAGCGGGAATGGACTGAGGTAGGTCCCATGGGAGGTCCCCATGACACATTTGACTGGCCCCTGGGGGAGTCCTGAGGCTAAAAGAGCCAATCAGCAGAGATGGCCAGACTTTCATTTTCCTGTCTCAACAGGCAGTGGGATGTGGACACCCCTCCCTGGGTGTGACCTTGAGTGAGCAGGCTCTCTGCAGCAAAGGCTGTCCCTAAAGGGGCTGATGGCTGAGGACTCCGCTTACGGCACTCCTCGTGCTCGCACAGTCAGTCCTTCCTTGCAGGAGGATTGAGATGTCCCATTTCTGTTTTCCTCATGGGGTAGGAGAGTTGGGGGGAGGTAGTAGTCCCTGAGAGTGGCTACGAGGACATGCCGTGCCAGCTGTGACCTATGCGGGAGGAAGAGTTGCTGCGAGAGCAGAGTGAGGGAGCGTTCTACCCACATCAGTGCTTGGAGGAGCTGGAATTTCAGGCCTGGGGCTTCAGGAGACTTCATTCCATTCCATCAATACTCAGAGACAGAATGTCCAGCTCTTCTATGCCAGGTGATGTGCCATGTAGTGGGGAATATCACCTGGGGGTAAGTCATGGCTCTATGACTTCCACTCCCTCCTTACTGATACCCCCCTTCCATGATCCACTGTCCACACTTGTCCAGACTGCTCGTTCCAAAAGGCAAATCACATATTCAACTTCTCTTCTGAAAACACACTTAGACATCCTAGCTCCATTCCTTCTGTGATGTGCCCTGTCCACCTCTCATTTTGCTTCCTTATCCCCTTGGTCAACCAGCCCCAGCCATGCTCAAGCTGTTCTGCCTTGGCAATTACTAGGGACTGGACCCACTTTCCCTCCAGATGTTCAGAGAGATGCTTCCTCCAAGTCTGTAAGGCCTTGGCTCCATGTCACCTCCTTCAGGAAGCCTTCTCTGATTATTCAATGAATGCATTCCTTTTTTCATATTTATTCAACAAATATTTATGGAGCACTTACTATGTCCCAAGCATATTCCTAGGCAGTGGGAAATTCCGATGAATTGGAGTCCAAGCCTTGCCTTCTTGCAGCTTACATTCTTGTGGAAAAGGCAATCAATGAACAAAAATAAAAAGTACCGCGATTTGCAATGCAAAGTGAAATGAGAAAACGAGAGCCTGGGAAGGAGGCGGAGAGTGCCTGATCCGGGGTCCCTAACGTTCAAGCGCAGGGCAGCCACTCCCCAGCCGCGCGGCCACGGTGGGGACCCAATTGGACGGAGTCAAGGACGCCTCGCGGCGGAAACGCGGGAGGTCGTCCGGCCCGTGAGGGTCACCTGGGCCCCACCCTTGGGGGCGAGAGAAGAGGCGGGGCCCCAGTCCTAGTCCGCGCCGCCCTCTCCCGTCCCGCAGCGGAGAGGCACGCTCGCTCCCGGGAAGGGCGCGCGGGAGCGGGTCGGCCAGGTGCGCCGCCTCAGGAGGCCCCCGCCCCGCCGCGCGGCCCGAGGGGGTGGGGCCGGCCGTGGCCCCGCCCCCAGGCCGTCCATAAATGCGCGGGGCCGGTGCGGCTTCCGAGCGCGGCTTCCCGGAGACTGGGCGAGGTCGGCGGGGCCCGCGGCTGTTTCGCTGTCACGCGTGGGGCGCGGCGGACGCGGAGCTGCAACCATGCTGTTCTGGCACACGCAGCCCGAGCACTACAACCAGCACAACTCCGGCAGCTACCTGCGGTAAGGGCCGCGCAGCCGGGACTGGACGGGGCGCGGTCGGACGTCCCGTGGCGGGGCGGGAGCCCCAGGGTCCCGGGTCCCGGGTCCCGAGCGCCCTCTCTGCGTTCCGCGCCGGCCCCCTCCGCCCCCCGGCTATCAGCCTTCGGGGGACTAGAAGGGACATCCCCCAGGGACCCGCCTAGGGAGGGACCCCGGGGGCACCCGTCGTCTCCTGACCACCCTGTCGGGCGCGGAGCACACACCTGCTTTCCGCAGCTTCCCGTCCGGTCCGCCAACCCCCGTCTCTCTTCTCCCGGCTCGCCTCGGAGGAGAGGAAACTTTTGCCATCAGTCCAGTGCCCGTCGCGGGGAGGTCTAGCTCCTGCTCTTTGCCCCTCTCTGCCCTGGTCCCTCTCCGAGCCGCACGCCCTCTCCGGTGTCCTTGGGCGGGCCGAGGGGGGCGAGTGAGTGGCGAGGGCCGACCTTGCGCTTCAGCTCTGCGGGCCGGCGGGCGGGGGCTCGGAAGGACAGCGTGCCCCCTCCCTCCAGGTGGTCTTGGATACTTGTATTGGCCTGGGGCCCGCCCCTTTATTGCCCTTGATGGAAATCTTTCTTCTTCTGCAGGGACTTGACTAGTGCTCTTCAAAGGGAAAAGTAAGTCCTGCTTGTTTTTCAAAGTTCTGTCGTCTCCCCTTTAAGGAAGTCGGAGCCCCGTTAGCTTCAGTTCCTGGAGGATTGTTTTTCCTTGTTCTGCAGCTGGCTGGGCACTAATGGGCAGTCATTTTATTTACTGAACTCGCCTGAACCAGCTTTAGCCTGTCTTTATTTCCATCCTAGTCACAGTTTACGAAATGTGCCTAATTTTAACCCAAAGGGCATTTGGTATGGACTCAGAAAGTAAATCGTGAGGTGGAAGGAATCACTGGTGCGAAAGCCCCGAAGTGAGAGCCGTTCTGAGTGCCCCCACCATCTTTTTTTCCTTCCTAAGAGGTTCCCACTCAGATTTAGCAGTACATGTCATTTGGAAATCCTGGCTTCTGATAAGTAATGTGTCCCCTAGTCCACTCTGAAGACTTCCTCCTTCCAGAAGCAGAGAAATGATTGGATTTAATTGATGTGTCCTCTCCTTTTTATTCATGGGCCTGAGTAATAGGAGGTGGCATAAGTCTCAGTTGTAATTAAGGAATGATGGCCTTCCCTGCAGACCATAGAAATGTCAACCAGAGGGAAGCTACCCCTGGGGGATGTCAGAACTTCAAGGGGCAGAAGTTAGTCTCTGCAGAAAATTGTGTCGGTTCACCTGCATGAAATGCTACAGTGGGGTCCGTTTTTATTGTACTGTGTTAAGGTTTGTGGTTGTGGTTTTGCCTAAATTTTAGGTTGTGGCCATTAAATATGTTGCCATATCTTAAAAAATGATTCTGAAGGTGACCTTGAGTGGAATGTGAGTGCATTTAAAACTTCCTGGATACTTAAAATGTCATCCCATTAGGGAATAGTTCTCCCCTTGTATGGGAGGTGCTTCTGCTTCTGAAATGGAAATTGGTCTCTGGAATTCCTTAGATACCTTTTTAGGATTTTGGTATTGTTTCAGGGTTTGGACGGTGGGTGGCAATTGGGGTGAAAGGTGCCAGAAAGCCATACACATTTAGGGACCATGGATAAGGAAACATTTGGTCCATGCTATTTAAAAAAAGAAAAAAAAATTCATGTTTTGGAAACTGGGGTTTTCATCCCTTTAGAGGCTGACCTTAGTGAAGGCTAAAGTGAGGGTCAGTTAATACGCCAGTGGTTCCCCCAACTCTAGAGTGAGAGTCGTTGACCTTTTCCTTGGTTTATATATTTTATTTTCGGTGATCTCCTTACCCTGAAATCTCTGCAAGTTGTCTCCTGTTACCCACATAGTGGCCTTCACTCCTTTCTTTCCTTTTTCTGTTTGATGTTCTTGCGACCTTTACTCCTTGGCAAATAAGGATGCCAGGCTTGAAAGAAATTACTGTTAAGTGATGGTTGTTTCCACCCCTACTTTTCTTTCTCTCTCTTTTCTTTTTTCTTTCTTTGTTCCTTTCTTTCTTTCTTTTTAAATTTAAAGGCAGCAGTCCATGGCATATTAACTTAACACGGTCTGGGCAAACATGAAATTATGCAACCCCCAGGTGAGTAGGCCTGCCTGCCTCTCCCGTGTTCCTAGATAACCACTTGGGCTGGGAGTGTGCACCAGTGTGGCAAAAGGAAGGGGCAGTGTGAGGGGAGCCGAGATGGCACTGCTCCTGTCTTTGGGCCAGGGATGGTAGGCAGGGGCAGGCCCCCACACAGAGTTTCCAGGTGTGCTCCAAGCCGGAGTTGCACTTCTGAGAATTGTTTGGGATTGCTGGGGTGTGTGCTGGGTTTGTGTTTTAGAGACCACTGGTTAATTGTGTTGTAAGAGGAACAGACTGTACCAGTGACTCCTGTTTATATAGTGCAGTGGGGTCGGTGAATCTGATTCATAACTGGGGACACTGAGAGGGAGGAGGGTTATCAAGATAAGGGGACCAGGACTTTCGAGGCATCTGTTTCTACACTGCTTGTAATTCAGAGGTCTTAAACAAAAGCCTTTTCTTTTTTTTTTTAAGATTTTATTTATTTATTTATTTGACAGAAAGAGATCACAAGTAGGTAGAGAGGCAGGCAGAGAGAGAGAGGAGGAAGCAGGCTCCCTGCTGAGCAGAGAGCCCGATGCGGGACTCGATCCCAGGACCCTGAGATCATGACCTGAGCCGAAGGCAGTGGCTTTACCCACTGAGCCACCCAGGCGCCCCACAAAAGCCTTTTCTGCTCACAAGTCATTCCTGTTCTCAGGAATTTCCTTAAAAATTTTTTTTTTTTTATTTTTTAAAGTTTTCTTTTTTTAAAATTTATTTACTTGACAGACAGATCACAAGTAGGTAGAGAGGTAGGCAGAGAGGGAGGAGGAAGCAGCCTCCCTGCTGAGCAAAGCCAGGTGCGGGCTTGATCCCAGGACCCTGAGATCATGACCTGAGCTGAAGGTAGAGGCTTTAACCCACTGAGCCACCCAGGCGCCCCAGGAATTTCTTCTAACCTTGCAAGGGCTTTTAAAAAAAGTTCATCTAGAAACAACTCCTAGGTTGGTGTGAGGCTTTTTTTTTTGGGCTATGGTGGGGAGTATTCAGAGGTGGAGGAAAAGTATCTCTGAGCATCTTGATACTTTGCATGTGAATAAGAAAACAATTAAATCCAAGGGCTTTACACCTTGTTTTGCATTTAGGCGATACTAGTATGTCCATTAAAATCAGGATTATGAGCTAACTCTACCCCCACCTTTTTTTTTTTTTTGAAGATTGTAGGTGGTGGGCTGTCACAGCCCAGTGAGCGAAATATATTTTCATAGTTTACAGAGAGCCCTGAGGACAGGATTGAATTGGTCTGAGAAGCCACCAAGGAGTAGAAGAGTTTACTTAAAAAAAATGAAAACTTCTGTTCAGATTTCTAAGCTGAGAGCAGGACTACATAATGAGCAGTCTCTTGTGGATGGAAACCACGTGGCATTTCAGGTTCACTCCATTTCTGCCAGGCCCTTTGTCACAGAGACTTCTTTAATTTGTAGATACCAGATAACTTTGCATTTTTGCCTCCTTGATTTGATTCAGTAAATCTCTGGAGGGCCCTTGAGTGAAAAACAGAATCTTCAGGGGATGGATAGACGTGGTTTGAAAGGAGCATCCTGGTTCTGGGGGCACTGGTGTTGCATGAGGTCTGGGGGCACTGGTGTTGCATGAGGTCTGGGACGGCCCCCCGCATCCCCTCCTCCACAAGCACGCTGCCATGGGTTTCGGTGTGTTGCCCTCGACGCCCCAGGTCAGGACCCACTTCTCTGACTTGGCTGTCTGTCTCTGCGCCTGGGCTCTGTGGGGCTCTGCCCCTGACTGCTCCCTCCTGTGTGTTGCAGTGATGTGCTCGCTTTGCCCATCTTCAAGCAAGAGGAGCCCCAGCTGTCCCCCGAGAACGACGCTCGCCTGCCGCCTCTGCAGTACGTGTTGTGCGCAGCCACGTCCCCTGCCGTGAAGCTGCACGAGGAGACTCTGACCTATCTCAACCAAGGTAGTGGCCGCCGTGCTGGGGCCACCTGCCAGCAGGAGTGGAGAGTTGACCTGGATGATGATGTGGGGGGGGCTTCCTTACCTGATCATGGTGGGGTTAGCTGGGAAGGAGACTGCGTGTCCCAGAGATTCTGTGTCCCAGTGGGGACACTTCCCTGAGTCTCTGCGTCCTTGTCTGAAAAGTGGACGTCTCAGCTGTAGAGGCCCTCAGGCCAGCCGTGGGTAATGGAAATAATAGTTCTTGCATGGGCCCTCCACGGGGCAGAGGCTCCGTGACCAGCAGCAGTTGTTAGAATTGCTGTTGACTGTGACCATGACTGGTGTCCTTTCCTGGATGTGGATGGAGCACCCTAGGTACAGGAGGTCTGTTATGTCTCCCAGAGCTGCAGCAGGCAGCGGTGGGAAGGTCGGCCCATCCTCAGGCAGCTTGGGGGCTGGGTTCCATGTGCACCCACGCAGAAGCCCCATGGGGCGGTGGATATAGGACCACCCACCGTGTCTTCACACAAGAGGCACTGGCTTTGCTTTTTGAATCTCCATCCTAGCACTGCCTCACACCAGGACTTGGAGCTGCCTTTCTTTTTACTCTGTACCGAGGTGTTTGTGTAAACTGAGGAATGTGATTTTGTGACATTTGAAAGAATGCAGCTGTTCCAAGTGCCTGCTATGAGAATGGCTGTTCAGTTGGTGATTCCCTTTATCAGGACACGCGGATCAGTGTCCTCCTAACAGATGGCGTTTTTGTGGTTTCTGTGTGATCGTGTGGATGTGTTTATGCACTTCCTTCCCAGGTCACCTCATAGACGCTCTAGCATCAAGTGGCTTAATTGCCCCCGTGTTTTTAAACAGGCAGAGCAAAGGGGCAGGGGGACAGTGGTCCGTTTTGTAGGGTTGTGCTGAGTTGTAGGGAAGTTGCCACGTGGGAGCAGTTCGGCTGGCACCTTTCTGTAGGACGTGGAGGCCCTCCTTCAGAGAGCACGCTGGGGCTGGAAATCCAGCTGGATCATCAGGCTTGTCCTCTGTGGGCTGGCGGCCTTCTAAGCAGGGAAGCAGCTCTGAGGTAGCAGGTGGCTCTGCGTCCTCCTGGGGATGAATCAGCCCCCTCCCATGGTTGGCATGGCCCAGCGGAAGGGCAGGTGGCTCTGTGGCCACAGCTACTGGCCAAGCCCACACTTGGTTAGCAGTGGGGCCCCTGACTCGGGCCCTGTGGCTCTGTGGCTCTGTGGCTCTGTGCCCCTGTGCCCCTGTGCCCCTGTGCCTCTGTGCCTCTGTGCCTCTGTGCCTCTGTGTGTGTCTATGGAGCAGCGTCCAGTGGGGACCCCTGACTCAG
Organism: Mustela putorius furo; assembly: GCF_011764305.1. Classification (NCBI taxonomy): domain Eukaryota; kingdom Metazoa; phylum Chordata; class Mammalia; order Carnivora; family Mustelidae; genus Mustela; species Mustela putorius. The sequence goes on from NW_025422019.1 coordinate 7,539,630, forward strand.
GCCCTGTGAAGGAGTGCCTCTGTGGCTCTGTGGCTCTGTGCCACTGTGCCTCTGTGCCTCTATGGAGCAGGGTCGGCTGTTGTCTTTCTGGGTCACAGGAGGTCACATGTACCAAGTTGTGGAGCTTTGCTTATCTCTCTGGGCCTGTGCTTTTTTGCCTAAAGGTAGCTTGAAGAGATGGGCTGATGCTCACAGATCACTGAGCTCCGAGGTCTTGTTCGTGGTCTGGTCCTGCGGTGCTGAGGAGTGAGTGAGTGGTCTGGGGCTCCGTGGCTTGCGGGGGGCACTGAGTATGCACCCACCTCCACCTCCTGTCTCCTCTGCAAGGCCTTTGCCTGCTTGGCCTGCCTTCCCTGCCTGCCTTCCACCTCTCCTCCCTGTAATCCGCCAACCTTGGACCATGTGTGGCAGTCCTCACGCTAAACCTTTTAAGAGTTTCTCCTTTGCTCAGTATAGAAAAGTTGCAACAGAGGAAAAGAGTTGCCTTATGGTCTTAACCACCCTTTGTCAGTTTGGTGTATTTACTTTAGATATTTTTTAAGTTGCATTTTCCTGATCATTGAAGTAACATGCTCATTATGGTTGATTTAGACATGTGTAAGAAAGAAGATGAGAAGGGAAAAAAATTGAAATCTCTTCTGATTTCACCTGAGGACCATTGCTAACCTGATTTCCACATATATTTGTATGTACGTCTTTTTGAACTGATCTTGCTCCAGACGCATGTTGTCTTTTCATTTATTAGATATGTGAGCTTTTCTCATTTCACTCAAAATGCCTTGAGAACTTAAATTTTTTTAATGGGTGCACAGTATCCCATGGTATAGGTCTCTGTGGCTTTCTCCAGCATCATGGGAAGGACACTTAGCTTTGAGTTGTTGTCTTTGTGTAAAATATTTTTTAAAAAATAATAATAAATTACCTTCGAAGTGGGATTACTGGACTGAAGGCTTTGGACGCATTTTTACCAAAATGCCTTCTCAGCAGAATGCCCCGGCTCATGTGCTGTGGTTTTTAAAAACTTGCATGTATCAACCAATGTGGTCAAATATTCTAAAATAGGTTTCTTGATCTTCTAAATTTCTCTGTCAAATAATGTTCATGTTCTTTGCCCATTTTTCTGTTGAGATGTTTGTATCTTGTTGATTGTAAGAGCACACCATATATGAAGAGTTATCAACCTTTTAGTTGCTGTGTGTTGCAGACATTTTTCTTTGTTGGTTGCTGGTCATTTAACTATATTTTTTGTGTGATAACTGTATTCATACTGTAGGATCTATGTCATGACTTTTTTCTGTGTAAAAATTTGAAATGTCTTATAAAATATATATTTTTTAAAATATTTTATTTATTTGACAGACAGTGAAAGCAGGAGCACAAGGGGGAGTGGGAGAGGAAGAAGCAGGCTTCCTGCTGAACAGGGAGCCTAGTGCGGGGCTTGATCCTAGGACCCTAGGATCATGACCTGAGCAGAAGGCAGATGCTTAGGGAGCGACTGAGCCACCTAGTGCCCCTAAAATCTTTCTGTCTTTTAAAAATAGTTTTTCTTCTATTCTAAGAATATGTGCCCACCGTAGAATTGCTTAGTAGTTTCCTAAATTTCATTTCATGGTTTCTAAATTTTAACATTGAAGTGCGTTTGGGATGTTTTTGTGAAACTTAGTAATTAGGTACTTAGTGATACTTTGAATTATTATTACATAATATATATGTATTTATATACATAACAGTATAAAAATATAAATATTTCAGCTTTACCAGTGAGATTTATCCTGTCATGTTGCATTTGGAATTTACGATGTGATATAAAGGTTTAACTTTATTTTTCTAAATAGTTAATCCACTAGTTATTGCCTAGTTTATCCTTTTCTCACTGGCTTAAAATGCTTCTTTGGAACATGGAAAAAAGCTGTATTCTCAAGTATTAGTCCAGAAACGTGTAGAGTTATTTTGTCCTGTAACCCTGATACTCATTGGTTCTTGCTCCATTTCACATTGAACTGTTCGTGAGACTTGGAAATTGTTTCCCTATTCAAGTGTAGGAGTTCCTTTCATCATTTTTCTTAGCTAATCGCAATCATACATTCTTTAAAAATGGATTTTATAATCATTCAGTCTCCTTTGTATACCTTTTTTTACATTGGTGAGATCATATGCTTCATGAAATTGTTTCTTGATTTCATTAAATACTAGTCTTCTAATAACATTTTCTTTTTTTTTTTGGTTTCAGATAAAAAAAGTTTTTTTTAAAGATTTTATTTATTTGAGAGAGAGGAAGGGAGAGAGAGAGGGTATGAGCAGGGGAAAGGGGAGGGGGAAAAAGGAAGAGGGAGGGGGTAGAAGGAGATGGAGAAACAGGGAGCCAGCCTTGGGGCTCCCTCCCAGGAGCCTGGGAGCATGGGATCAGGACTTGATCTGAAGGCAGCCACTTAACCAACTGAGCCACCCAGCTGCCTCATTTTCCGTTATTATTTAATTATTTATTTTTAAAGATTTTACTTACTTATTTGAGAGAGAGAGAATGAGAGAGGGGGAGAGCATGGGAAAGGGGAGGGTCAGAGGGAGAAGCAGGCTCACGAGGGACTCGATCCCTCCACTTGAGGATCATGACCCGGGCTGAAGGCAGTCGCCCAACCAACTGAATCATCCAGCTGCCCCTTTTCTGTCATTATTAAAACTGCTTTACTGTCATTTTAAAATGTCTGCATATTATTTTGCTATTTCTTTTTGTTATTTAGGAGAGCGTAGTGGCAGTAACTGCTTGGAAGAAAATACCCAATGTAATTAATGTCTGTCTCTCATAATAATAGAATGGAAACTCTATGAGCCCAGAGCCCTGTCAGTCTTTTTTTAAACATTGTATCTCCAGCATTAAGCTTGGTGCTTTGACACTGAAGTAGGTGCTCTATAGATAATTCAGAAAATTAAACAGTAGGCGTGACTTATTTTATTTCCATTTTATTTTTTTCCTCTCCTTCCTTTTTGTTATTATTTGTGATGCCGAACTGAATATCTTTTTCAGCTTATCTTATTTAAGGTACCTGTACATCTATGTCATACGACAAATGGTCATTGATGCAGTTGAAAACAATAGTTTTATCACATCAATCAAAACCTTTTTGGTTAATTGAAGAGTTAGCTGTTAATAGTATTTGGTTTTTTATTGCATTGGCTCTATGATGTCTATTATACTATTTCTATGAGGCCCTGCCATATCTTCTTCCTTGTAATGGTGTTTTAAAAGTTCTGTGAAAACATGAGGGGGTGTTCTGTAAGACCCTCGAAACCATGGGATGTTCACTTCTCAGTGCAGAGTCAGGCCAGTGCGTTATCTCAAGCCCAGTGGTTAACTTTATACGTGGTGAAAACCGTGTGTAAAACAAAGTATGCCCTCTTCTTCGCACATAGAGTCCTAAGGAATGGGTGGCCGGCCCACTGTTGCGTGGAGGTCTGCAAAGTCCCAGAGCAACCTTTTTGTCATTGGCCAGATCTTTCCTGAAAGCTGGAGCCCGCAGGAAGGGCTGGAAGTGTGCCGTAGGGGAGGAGTCAGGGAGAAGAGAGAAAAGAGAACCCCAGGCAATCTGTGTGGGGAATTCTGGCTGGAGATAAGGAACAGCTTCCTAAGAATGGCTTTTTACGCAGGAAGCTTTTGGTATCTCCTTCCAAAGGATTCTGGGATCTTAAATGTAGTCATGGATTCTTTCAGAAATCTTACTTTCATTCATTCATGGAATGAAACTTCTGTCCTTTGGAAGGAGAGGATGGTTTAGTGAGAAGAAAAGCCACAAGCGAAAGCAAGAATGCAGTCGGTCTGTGTGTGCGCGCGCGCGCCCAGAGAGTGGGGTGGGGTGGTGGGAAATGGGGGTGCAGTTAAGCATCTTCTGTCCAGAGAACCCTAAGTGGTTTAGGATGGCTGAAGTTCAGGGAACGCAAAAAGTGTGAATGGTGTGGCTGGAGTGGTAGACCAGATGGTTAAGGGCCCCAGCTGCCTTGCTGAGGCTGAGCTCTTGGGCAGCCACCTAGGCAAGTCACTTAGCCTCTCAGTGTCTTCCATTTGTTGTTTGTAAGATGGAGGAAATAAGATCTCTATAGAGTAAATGCTGCTGTGGAGTAAAATGGTGTAATGCCTGGAGAACACCAAAAATGGTGTCCAGCACATAGGAAGTAGTCACAAATTGGCCATTATTAATAATAAAGTAGACCCTTTTTGTCTTGTCTTGTTTACTTTAATGCCCTATATATGTATGTATGTGTGTGTGTGTGCATATATATGTTTTGTGTGTATATATATATATATATATATATATGGCATATTTGGATGTGAACAAGGATATTTTGGAAATCAACATTTTGGAAGTTAAGAAGGTTATCAAATTGGGACTTTGAAATTTTTTACTGTTTTTACCCTTTTCCTAATTCAAAGATTAACAACACAGGGTTGATTCTAGAACTAAGAATACCTTTTGGAACTGCAAGGTTGTAGCTCTGGGACAGATTAAAGCCAGGAAGGCCTTCTGAACCTTCCTATTCTTCATTCACTCTACAAGATAATGGACAGAACTGGGAGAAGACATTTACTACACAGGCTGTTAAAATACTGTCTTTAACTTTGTGGACCTTTCTCTGTTGATGGGAGCTGTTTCATTGGGATTGCTTTGCTTGGATCCTCAGCCAAGTAAAGCTTTGTGCAAGGACCTCAGCCTTTCGTGTGATCCTTTGTTTGGCCCTGTAGAATTTATGCTTTCTGATATTCTCTCTTGAATAATGATCTCAAAAGGCATTATTCCCATTTTACAGATAGGCTGAGAGAGGTGAAATCTGCTTTTCTCTTCTCTGTCTTGCAATTAGGCGAGCCTAGGGAGTGGTTGAATAGTGTGATGTGATAACAAACGGAGTTCTGGAAGGGGAGATACTTTTTCCCCCCTGCTGGGCATTTCTGGGAGCCTTGCCTGTTCCCTGCTATTTCTCACGCAGTTCTGAGGGTGGATGAGGAAGATAACTGAAGGACTGGAGCGGGTAGAAAATGCCTCCTTAAACAGAAAACTTTAATCAGTTGCCTTACCCCCTCCCTCCCGGCTCGCCCTCCACCCACAGTGACCTGAGGGAATGGTCAGAGAGATAAGAACTCAGGGCAGGGACATCCTGTCTTCCTGCTCCCAGGCCAGGACAGACGGCTGCTGCCTTTTTACCAGCTCCTATTCCCTGGAAGTCACTTAATCTCTAGAAGCCTCAGATTCCTCATGTAGGGAATTGGGATGTTTCATTTGTGTGTTGCCTTGAGAATCAAGTGAGTAACAAGTGTCTGGCAGGGAGTAAGCCCAGTTAGGTTGCCTCCTCTCCCCAGTTATATCCATGACTTTGAATTTAAGGGCTGAGGCAAAGGGTTACTTGTTACACTCTCTCGATAGCTGACGTTTTCTTTCCAGATTAATTTTTAGCCTGAAGTTTGGGAATATAAACCGAGTAAGCCTAGTGATCCTTAAATACATTATTATTTTTTTAAATGCTTTTCCCCCTTCTTTTCCTGAGTAAAAAAGTGGCACATTCTTGAATTCCAAAGGAATTGTACTCTAGAAAGTTTTACATAATCTCACTTCCCAGATTTTTCTTAGTTCTACATTAACCCACATATGTTTAATTGTATACAGGCATACGTACTTAATAGAAATGTGTGTGCTTCCCCCCAACCTGGCACACACAAGAGTGGGGCAGGGAAGGGGCAGAAGAAGAGGGAGAAACCCAAGCAGGCTCCATGTTCAGCATGGAGCCCTGCTTCAGGTCTTAATCTCGCAACCCCGAGATCATGACCTCAGCTGAAATCAAGAATCAGGTGCTTAACCAACTGAGCCACCCAGGTGGTCCATGCCCCTTTCTTTTGTTTGTTTTTTTTTTTTTAAACTTGTTTTAATTTTGTAAAAATTTTATTTTTATTTCTGGAGTTTTTCTTTTTAAAATTTAAATTCAGTTTATTAACATATAATGTATTACTGGTTTCAGAGGTAGAGTTCAGTGATTCATCAGTCTTCTAGAATACCCAGTGCTCATTATATCATGTGCCCTCTTTAATGTCCATCACCCAGTTACCCCTCCCCCCTCTACCCCCTTCTCCTCCAGCAACCCCTCAGTTTGTTTCCTATGATTAAGAGTCACTTGTGGGGCTCCTGGGTGGCTCAGTGGGTTGGAGCCTCTGCCTTCAGCTCAGGTCATGATCCTACGGTCCTGGGATCAAATACCACATGGGGCTCTCTACTCAGCAGGGAGCCTGCTTCCCCCTCTCTCTCTGCCTGCCTCTCTGCCTACTTGTGATCTTGTCTGTCAAATAAATAAATAAAATCTTTTAAAAACAAATTAAACAAAAGTCACTTGTGGTTTGTCTCCCCTGATTTCATCTTGTTTTATTTTTCCTCTTGTATGCTATGATCCTGTTTTGTTTCTTAAATTCCACGTATGAGTGAGAACATACAATTGTCTCTCTCTGATTGACTTGTTTCACTCAGCATAATAACCTCTGGTTCCATCCACGTTGTTGGCAGATGGCAAGATTTCCATATTTGATGGCTGCATAGTATTCCATTATCTTTATATCTATCTATCTGTCTATCTATATAGATTCACATCTTTATCCATTCATCTGTTGATGGACATCTAGGTTCTTTCCATAGTTTGGCTATTGTGGACATTGCTGCTATAAACATTCGGGTGCACATGCCCCTTCAGATCACTACATCTGTATCTTTGGGGTAAATACCCAGTAGTGCAATTGCTGGGTCATAGGGTAGCTCTATTTTCAACTTTTTGAGGAACCTCCATGCTGTTTTCCAGAGTGGCCGCACCAGCTTGCATTCCCACCAACAGTGTAGGAGGGTTCCCCTTTCTTCAAATCCTCTTCAACACCTTTGTTTCCTGACCTAAGAAATGGGGTCATACTATATATTTTCAGCAACTTATATACTCTCTTCCTTACAAAACTGAAAAGCAAAAGTTGATCTAACTAGTTACATTATGGTCCATTGTGTGAGTGTCCTGTAATTTGTTCTGTTGAGGAACATTATGCTTGTTTCCATTTTTTTTCCTTCCAGAATTAACCCAGCACTCCACTGAACTTGCATGTCCACATATATTGTGCTTAAGCAAGGGCGAGAATATCTGCAGGATAAATATCTAGAAATGTAATTGCTAGTACAACATTTTGATAGATCCTACCATATTGCCCTGCAATGAAGGTGTACTTACTAGTACTTTTACAAACAGTAAGTATTAAGTAATTATTTATTTCCTCCTGCCTTATCATGTAGTCCTCCTTTCTTCCACACCTGAAATATGTAGTCCTTGAAGGCAGAGACCTGTTCACTGCCATTCCTAGCTCAGTGCCCAGCGAATGTGACTTGTGTGAATGAATGAGGAAATGTCTTTACCTTTGCCAAAACCTTCTAAGAGAAAACCTTAAAGTGCTGGGGAAAGTTCAGGGTATTCCTGTTGTAGTTTCATTTCCTTGGTGATATTGAATATATAGGTATATATTTTTTAAAGATTTTGTTTTTTATTCCCAATTTAAAGATTTTGTTTGTCAGAGAGAGCTAGCACAAGCAGGCAGAGAGGCAGGCGTAGAGGCAGAGACAGAAGCCTCCCCGCTGAGCAGGGAGCCCGATGCGGGACTGGATCCCAGGACTCTGGGATCATGACCTGAGCCGAAGACAGTGGCTTAACTGACTGAGCCACCCAGGTGCCCTTGAATATAAATAATTTTTATGTTACTTGGTTATTACTGTTCTGTTTGCTTTTCATGTGATACATCTATTTTTCAGGTGAGATTTTTATCCTTGTTTATTTGTATAGGCTCTTTTCATATTTGAGATGATGTGTTAGAAATATTTTTCCGGCACCTGAATGTCTCAGGACATTGAATGGCTGGCTGACTCTTGGTTTTGGCTGAGGGCATGATCTTGGCGTCCTGGGATCTAGCCTCCCTGCAGGGCTCAACCCTCAGCAGGGAGTCTGCTGGAGATTCCCTTTTCCCCTCGCCCTGCATGCACACACAAGCGCTCTCAAATCTTTTTTTTTTTAGGATTTTATTCATTTATTTGAGAGGGAGAGAGAGGGAGAAAGGGCACGAGCAGGGGAAGAGAGAGGAGAGGCAGAAGGAGAAACAGATTCTGCTCTGCATGGGGATTCTTACACTGGGCTCATCCAGGGACCTTGAGATCCTGACCTGACCTGAGCAGAGGCAGATGCTTAACCGACTGAGCCACCCAGGTGGCCCTCAAATAAACAAATCTTTTAAAAAAACTTTTCCCTATGTTTTCATTTACTTCATTCATTTGCTTGTTCTTTTATACAGTGTAGGTTTTAATAATTTTTATGGGATCAGGTTATTGGATTTTGCCTTGATTTCTTTTTGTGTTTTCTCATGTCCCTCATGTCCCATATGGATGGGAAAGGCCTTCTCTACTTTAGGATTTTAATTTATTCACCTGTTTTTTTTAAAGAAATGTTTTGCCCAAGTGTTTGGCACTTTGGCCTTCATGTTGGATGTAAGGAATGAAGGGGGAATCCCCCCTCTCTTCATCACATTGTCCCACCTTAACTGATTGAATGTGGAACCTTCCTATAGTAGAACACTAGGCAGCTGGGAAAAGCACAGGGCAGATCCTTGTGTCCATCAAAGATACCTAGCATGTGTTGTTAAATTGAAAAAAGTCTGTCTCCTTCTTGGTAACATCAGTTTGGATGACACTATTATTGATCCTTTCTTTGAAACTTGGTGGCAGATAAAAAATCGGGAATTTTCGATTCAGTTGTGCCCCGGTTCTGGTTCTGGCTCTGTAGGCTTCTTTCCCAGCTCACTGAACCTGTTGTCAGCCCGTGTTTTCTGTGGAAGGCCTAACACCAGCTTTGGGGGGGTGTTTTGGGAATTAAATGAAATACTTGCTGCTATTTTTTGTTTGTTTTTGCTACACAAGGTCATTTTATTTTGGGTACATAAAATTTAGAAATGTTTAATCAGCAAAGAATTTTATAAATGGCATGGTCACACAGGTTAAAAAAACCAAAAAACAAAAAACACCAAAATAAGGAACAAATACTTTCCCAAATGTTAGTTCTTCATGATTCATCTGTGAATGACTAAACTAATAAAAATACTAATAAGTGAGCCAGCCAGGAGTGTGGTTGCTGATTGGATTTTTTTTGTTGTTTGTTTGTTTGATTTTCCAACCAACGAACATTTATTGAACTGAATATGAGGTTAGTTGTACAGATTGCTTTATCTCAGCTCACAGCATAGAGAAAGGATTTTTGGTGTTTCAGAGGTCCCCTGGTTATATCAGACTTGAATGGACCATTAATTAACATGTAACATTTACACAGTCTGATTCCAGAGCGTCCAATGAACTGGGAATGATATATTCACAAGAATTATGTTAGGGGTACCTGGGTAGTTTCAGTTAGCTCAGTGCCTGCCTTCAGCTCAGGTCAGGATCCCAGGGTCCTGGGATGGGGCCCTGTGTTGGGTTCCCTCTGCCTCTCCACAGCCTCCCCCACCTGTGCACTGTCTCTGAAATAATTCTTTAAACAAAACAAGAATGATGTTAATACCGTCCGTATTCTGGAAGCACCGTATCAGAAATGAGAACAGTGCAGCCTCATGTTGGGGACACACTTAAAGGACTTAGGGCTCAGTCAGAGTGATTTGGGAGTGGGAAGATGGCTCAGATGCCATGCTTGCAGGGGCTCAGAGGATGGCCCTGCGGGTCCATTCTGCCCAGCACCCTGGGTCCCACCTTCCTCGCTGACCCCACTAGCTCCGGAGGGGGATGATGCTGGGGGATGGCCAAATCCATTTACAATGCAGGTTTTCTTGTTTTTCAGGCACTGTGAGGCCAACAGATAAGGAGACAATTGCCATTGAAAGATAGCGTGTTTGTCCCTGCCCTCCAGAGGAGGGGGCACCCCCCATGCAGGGCTCCACAGGGAAGTACCAGGGTGGGTTGAGAGGCAGAGAGATTGAGGGGGAAACTTGGACTAGAGCCTCTATTGTGCCCAGGGGAAGGAGAGAGGGTGAGGCTGAGCAAAGAGGCCTAGGAATGGCTCTGGGGCCTAGGGCTTGTCCCATTGGTCCCTGGCCCTGCAGTTGTTCAGGTGGGGACGGGGTGGGCTAAAGCCCTTGGAGGAGGCGGTGTGGTGAGGTGTCTTGTGGTGTCTTGTCTGACTGGTTGATTTGCATATGAAAGGAACACTTGCTCTGTCCTCTGGGGTCAGTGAGGAGGCCCCAGAGGACAGAGCAAGGTCCATTTAATAGGTGACCTTGGGCGCCGCCCTGGGCTGCCTGTGGAAGAGCGGTTGCCAAGGAGCTGCTTGGAAAAAGCTACCTCTTGGACTTGAATTCAACCATTCATTTTCTTCCAGGAGGGAGCTTTCTCTGTCTGCACAACCACCAGCCCATTTGCTGAGCTGTTGGCGCATGTGAGCTGATCCACCATGGATTTCTCCAGGTCTCTGACTGTCTTCCTACAGGAGCCTGACCCTTCTTGTGCACCTAGGGAAGCTGGCCTGGTTCTCAGCAGCACGTGCCCCTCCCCATGGTTCTCTGCAGAGTGCATGTGAGGGTGTTGGGGCAGCTGGAGCTCTCCCAGGTCCTGTGGTGTGTTGTCGTGCCTCCCCCCCACCCCATTTCCACACTGCAGGCAGATGCTTTGAACTGCACACGCTAAGTGCGCGGTTTTCATGATGTCCCTCATGAAGTACTCGGGGTTTTCTCTCTCTAGACCGTTTAGGGAAACGTTGTTAATAGCGTCGTTGAGTTTCTTCAAAATGACCTCTGATCATCTTGGTATCTGTTTTCTGACTTTCTGCCGGATGCCGCATTGCTGTCATTCCTGTAATCTTTTCTCTAAGGAGGGGGGGATCATCTCAGAGATTGTAGCTGGCTCCCTTTATCATCCCTCTTCTGTTCTCTGTGTGTGTGGGTTTGTGGTCACTTTTTTCTTTTATTTATTTTTTATTTTTTTAAAGATTTTATTTGTAGAGAGAGAGTGCAGGAGTGCATGAGGCTGTGCGGGGGTTGGGGGGGGGGTGAGGGCCAGAGGGAGATGGAGAAGCAGGGGAAGGAAGACATAGGGCTCCATCCCAGGACTCCAGGATCCTGACCTAAGTGGAAGGCAGATGCTTAGCTGATTGAGCCACCCAGGTGCCCCTCCCTTTTTTTGTTAAAGGTTTATTTTATTTGAGAGAAAGAGTTCTCAAGTGCATGGGGGTTGGGGTGTAGGGGAAGGGGAGGGGCAGAGGGAGAGAGAATCTTAGTCAGACTCCCTCCCTGAGCAAGAAGCCCCATGTGGGGCTGGATCCCTCAACCCTGAGATCATGGCCTGAGCCAAAACCAAGAGTCAGATGCTGAACCCACTGAGCCACCCAGGCTTTATTCTTTCTGCTGCCCTCTTTTCTCTTCTTTAGCATCTCTGTGGGCAAGGATGCTTTTGGCTTTCCTGAAGCTGACCAGTTTCATCAGAACCATTCATTCTTTCCATCGATGTTCAGCATTCTTTGGAGGTGTCTTTAAGGACATGGGACTGGAAGGGTATTTATTGATGTTTCTGTGAGTGACCATCTCTGTCCTTCCAGGAGAGCGTCATCACTCCATGGGATGAAATTCTGGGGGACTCGCTTTTCTGCTCGCAGGGAGGTCTGCCCTGTTCCCCAGTGAAGATGTGCACCTGTTTGTATCTTTGCCATGTGCTGCCAGGCAGGAAGACTTCTCCCACCCACTGCAGGGAGGGCCCGACATGCTTCCATAATACAGTTCATCTGCTCACTGACTTGACAAATTCTTTCACTTGGGCAGAAAATCTTTGGGCTAGCTTGTTTCCTGCAGTGTACCTTGCTTGGCTTTTGAGTGTAAAATCAAAGTAGCACATAATTACAATTTCCAGGGGGACCCAAACAGACTTGATCCTTGTGCCCATAATTCAGACCAGCTGCCACGTGTCCAGCAGCAGTGACACTTCTGTGGACACAGGCAGACTCTCCCTGGCCCCAGAGGGCACTGCGGTCTGCCTCTGGGCTACAGCTGCCAGCCAGGGCCCTGAGTGTCCTATCCCTAAAGCAAACAAGTGCTTGGCGGTGGGAACAGACCATCAGTAAGGCTGAGGGATGGGTACCAGGGTTAACGGACTTTGCTCTGGCCAAAGCACAGGTGGAAAAGGTTAGAGTTGGTATGGTACACCGTAGGAAGGTGATCATATTGAAATGCCAGGCAGATCCCTGGGTCTCAATAAATGTTAGTACCTGCCACTGCTAAGTTTGGCTGAACCCTCCCATGGCTATTCAGAGGGGAGGAGAGCAGGTAGGTAGACCAGGTAGGAAGAACCACTTTGTTCTTTGGAAAATGGCCCCTGAGTCAGGTTTTGGGGGGCCACTGAACTATGGTTAGAATTACGACTTAGAAGAATGTGTGCCGATTCTCTGCTCTGAATGAAGGTGTTTTGCATTTGTCTGGTTTTAAAGGAGCCCCCCCTACCCAAGTAGCTGCTATGGTTGTTCCAATCCCTTTATTTCACAAGAGAAGGAAGGAGGCCCAAGTAAAGATGAAATGTTTCATCCTGCTAGGACAGGGCCAGGTGTGAGCCCAGAACTCTCAGCTGCCAAACCCTGGGCTTGACAGTTTTAGAGTCTGTAGAGGTCACTGGGAGATGAAAAAATGTTCCTGGTATTACTTAGAAACTGGTATTCCTACCTCATATTTCTCAGGGCTCTGTGTTCCTCCAGCAGGTCCCTGTGGGATACTCTTCTTGTTAAGCTCTCTAGCAAAGAGATGCATTGCTTGGGTGGGTTGGTGTTATCTTGGTTGGAGGCCAGAGATGGCCAGCTGGCATTTCTTCCTACCTTCTGCTTTCACCCATGGGTACCTTGAGGGGCATCTTATCCAACCCCCTCTTATTGATGGGGGAAACTGAGGTTTGGAGGGAGGGATCAACTTGTCAGCATGTATAGTGTGCCCTGTTTCAAGTGCAATCCTGTTTTCTCTCAGGAGTAGCTGAAAGGTGGTATTTGGTCCTTGGGCCATCAACGTCAGAGGCTCTTGGAGTTCATGGTTCCTACTGTGACAATGGCTTTTCACTAAGGAATGGTGAATGGCTTTTCACTAAATACCCCAAAGATTGATGTTTAGGTGTGCAAGGGTTTGTTTGCCACTGTGTTGAGGGCATTGCTATTCTCCACCTCCTTCTTTCCAGAAACGGGGGATTGGATCTTGCAAGGCAAATGTGGGTCCTGCCTGACTCTTGGCTTATAGCTTGAGAACCTCACCTGTGCCCAGCTGGGTGCTCTCTGCTCAAGCTGACTTGGGAGGTTGTTAATCTTTTCTGCCACTCTAGCCAGTGTTCATTCCGCAGAAGCTTCCATGTGGCTGGTTAGAAGACCCTATGATTCTTAAATGGGAAGGACTGCACATGCTCTTGGAATTCACAGAGGTGGGCAAAGAGTTGATTTCTAAAGGAATTAGGGTTGAGAGGTTAAAGATCTCATCTCTGCCTTGCTACTGAAAATGTGCTCCAAGAACCAGCATCATCTGAAAAGCTTGTTACAAAAAAAGAATCTTGGCACGCCTGGGTGGCTCATTTGGTTAAGTGTCTGCCTTGGGCTCAGGTCATGATCCCAGGGACCTGGAATTGAGTCTCACATCAGGCTCCTTGCTCAGTGGTGAGCATGCCTCTCCCTCTGCCTGCTGCTCCCCCTGCTTGTGCGCTCTCTCTCTCATAAAAGTCTTAAAAAAAAAAAGAAAAAAAAGAAAGAATCTTGGGTCTACTGCAGGACAACTGAATTAGAACCTACATATTAATAAGTTAATGGATGATTTAGGACACATATTAAAGTTTGAAAAGAACTGATCTAGCCTGATCTCCCCCCTGTGTTACAGGTGAGTAAACTGAGGCCCAGAGAGGCTGTGTGACTTGCCCCAGGTCACAGAGTGCTACTTCAATCTGGTCTCTGTTTTTACAGTTTTATTGGGATGCAATTCACATACCATATAATCCACCCATTTAAAGTACACAATCCTTGGCTTTAAATATATTCAACTACACATATGACACCACCACTAATTTAAGAACACTTTGTCCCTCTTAAAAGAAGCTCTGTACCTATTAGCAAGCAGTTGGTCTTCCTTATCTCCCTCCTCCCCTCCCCCAGCCAGAGGCAGCCACTCTCTGCTTTCTAAAAAGTTGCCTGTTGCGAATACTTCATATAAATGGCATTGTATAAATGGCGGTCTTTTGTGACTGACTGCCTTCACTTAGCATAACTTTTTTTTTTTTTTAAGGAGTTGATATTTAAGTCATTTCTACATAGACCCAGTGTGGGGCTGAAACTCAACGACCCTGAGATTAAGAGTTGCACACTGCAGCACCTGAGCCAGCCCGATACCCCTAGCATAATGTTTTCAAGGGACGTCCATGCTGTAGCTTGATTCAGAACTGCATTCTTTTTCATTACTGAATAATACTCCACGGTATGGGCACACCTGATATTAATCATCCATTCTTTGGTGAGTGGGTGTTTGGGTTGTTCTGCCTCTTGGCCTGTTATGAACAGGCTGCTGTGAATATTGACGTGCAAGTGTTTGCGTGGATCTGTATTTCCATTTCCCTTGTGAATGTATCTAGGAGCGGAATTTCTGGGTCCTACAGGGATTCCGCTTAACTTTTGGAGGAATGGCCAGACCCATTTTCCAGAGCAGTTGCCCCCTGTTGTGTTGCTAGGAGCATGTAGGTTTGGTTTCCCCCCATCCGGCACTTGTTATTGGCCATCTCTTGGATGGTATAAGGTCTCTTCTGGTGGCCACTGTTGGCTGTCTGCCGGCATCACACAGAGCAGGGACCCTCAAGGCATGGCTAGAGCTGGGCCACAGGAGCAGACTAAAGCCAGAGGCTTGAATACCATGAGAATTCTCTGACTCTCTTGGCTGTTGTTCTCCGGGGATTTGCCTTAGTTCTCTGTGCCTCCCAGCTTCCTTGCTTCCATAGCCAGAGGGCAGACAGTAAGACCACCAAGAGCTTCTGAGAATATAAATCCTCAGCTTAGCCACCCAGAGGGTCGGTGCTGTCATTTCCCTGGCTCGAGTTTGGCATTCCCAGGGAAGGAACGGTTGGCCTGGCCAGGTCTTATGCTCACCTGGCTGGGATGTGGCCCGAGAGCTGGCCTCTCGGTAGGCATGGCTGCTCCCACCCTCTCCCTTTCTCCACCCTGTAAGCAGAGGCTGAAGTGGAATAGTTTGTTCCTGGAGCTCAGTCCTAGATGCAGGCTCTTCAGGAAGGCCTGGGTGGGTAAGGGGAGAGGAGAGGCCCAGGTTGTCTTGGGGCTGCATGAACAAGGACTACAAAGTCCTTCATCTCACCAGAGGCTGAGACACAAAATGGGGCTGCTCAGGGCCAGGTGTCAGGGGTTCGGAATATGAATGACCAGGAAGTCTGGCTCCTACCTCCAAAATCTTGGGCCAATAAAGGGCACGTGAACACCTCAGCCCAGGATGTGGTGCAGGGCAGGGCTCAGAGGGAGGTGCCCGAGTGAGTCACAGTTCTGACCTTATCTTAGAGATTGGGATTTCTACTCTTTACTGTCCTTTGTTCTAGTAATTTACGTTCATATCCTTAGCACCTGAACAGGAGGAGGGTGCCTGTTTCTCTACATCCATGTCTGGGCTCTGGGTTTGACAGATCAAACCATTCTACTATGCACATAGGAAGTAAGCTCGTTTATTTTTTATTTTTATGTTTTTCTAAGTAGGCTCCATGGGCATGGAGCCCAACACAGAGTTTGAACTTGGGACCCTGAGGTGAAGACCTGAGCTGAGATCAAGAGTTGGATGCTTAACCAGCTGAGCCAACTAGGCACCCCAAGCTCCTTATTTTAATTTGCATTTACTTAATTTCTAAGTATTATGGGTGTGACTGAACAGCTTTTTACATGTTTAGAAGCCTTTACATTTCTTTTGCCAAAAACTGGCCATTTATATCCATTGCTCATTTTTCTGTTGTTCTTTTGCTTATTAATCTGCAAGAACCATTATATCACGTTGAACTGTATGCAGTTACCATTTAATTCACCTTACCGTCAAATTTACTAGTTAACTCAAACTGGGTTGACAGTCTGCATTTAAATATTGCTCATTATAATAGATTCAGGATTCAGTTCAGCAGTGTAGCTGGATACAAGCTCAACATACAAATTAATGAATTTGCTGTGAACCAACAATAACCAAATAGGAAACAAAATAGGAAAAAGAGATACTATGCCCAGTACTGAGAGCGTATCAGGCAGTTTTTAGAAATTGTTTAGCAAATGTCCCAGGGCCCAGAGGCCCCTGGTTTAGAATCAGCCAGCAGTGCTTACGTGCAAGACATCCCTGGGTCGCACCTAGGTCTGCTCTCCACAGTTCGGGGAAACTGGGGCATCCAAAGCATTTTGGGGAGGGAGAAGAGAATAATTTTATACTTAAAGTGTCAACGGGGATTAAGAGGTACAAAGTGTCAAACAGTACCAGGATTCTTAGGTACCCTTTGCCCAGCTTCTCATAATAGTATCATATACAAACATGGTCATGGTTGAAACCAAGTACTTACTTTGGTGGAATACGGTCTTGCACTTTACCAGTGTCTCGAGTGCTGTCCCTTTTCTGTTCAGGATCCAAGTCAGGATCTCACATGGCATTTAAAAAAAGTACTTACTTATTTATTTGAGAGAAAGTGGGGGGTGATGAGGGAGAGGGAGAGAAGCAGACTCTCTGCTGAGCACGAGCGCCAGTGTCACTGCCTTGATCTCATGACCCTGAGATCACCACCTGAGCTGAATGAAGAGTCAGACACTTAAATGACTGAGCCCCCTGGGCACCCCTCGTGTGGCATTTTGTTGTGTCCCTTTAGTCCCCTGTAATCAGTGACAATCCCTTAGTCTTCCCTTGTCTTCTGTGACCTTCATGCTTAAAGAGTGCTTACTGGTGCTTTTACTGCTTAGTTACTTGCTAGAATGCCTTCAATTTTGGTTTGTCTGATGTTTTTAAATAGTGAGATTGAGGTTTGCCTTTTTGGGAAGGATGCTGCAGAACTGGCGTTCTGCCCCAGCTGGTGCATCGTTTACAGGGGCTTGTGATGCTGATCTGTCTCCTGGCTGGGGGTGCTAACCTTGATGACTTAAGGGGGGCTGCCAGGTTTCTTCGCTGCAAAGTTGGTATTTTCCCCTTTGTAATCAATAAATATCTTGGGGTGGGGGGAATAATTGGAGACTATGCTGATGTCTTGATTATCCTCAAACCTGTGCCCACTATTGTGGCACCCAGTAATTGGTCGTTTTTTGCATCAGTTTTTAGTGTAGCATTTGCTTAGTGGTCATTCTCTGTTTATGTTCCTTTTTCTGTATCCCTTTCCTACCATATAGAATGCTCTTATAAGAAGGAGCTTTTTCTTCTTTACCATTAATTTATGCATTCACTTATTTATTACATCAGTATGGACTTGTGAATATTTACTTTATTCCCTGTGTTGAAACTCAGCATCATTGTTTCTCTGTTCTTGCCCAGTTTGTTCCAGCAGTGGCTAGTGGGAGCTCCTTCAGATTGGCCTCTGTGTTGCCTTGACGTGCCTCTCTGTCCTTTTCCTGAGGCTGTCCTCGATTTCGGCACTTGTACGATGCCGTCGAGCGTCTTGCATTTTCCCTGTTCCAGCCCTGGGAGCGGCCCCTTCTCTGGAGAGTTCCTGGGACATGGAGACCTTTACTTCTGTATATACACACACACATACTTACTGTCCGTATGGAAGGGAGCCATTGTGTGCTGGGCAGGGTGCCTGGTCCCTGACTGCAGTGGCTATGAGGTTAAGTGCCCTGCCCAAGGTCACACAGGCAACAGGCCATCGGGATCAAGACCTGAGTATGTGGATGGCAAAGCCTTTTCATGGAAGCCTGCCGGTGTTGAGTGCTCCGGTGTTGAGTGCTCCGTGCTGACACATGTGCATGATAGCACACCCAGGCGGGGATGGATCAAGTGCCCTGTGCCGGGCCCCATGTAAGCAGACTTGGGCTCCCTGCACCTGACGGGACTACAGCGTTGGTGGTGGCCAGCGCTCCCACCTCTGATGCAGTGATGGCCTCCCATCATGTTTTATGTAGCATTAATTACCCAAAGCAGTAACTGTTGGAAAGTAAACAAGCCTTAAATCTTGGCTGGCCCCGGGCAATTGCCTCTTGTTCTTGGGAACACCGCGATCCGGGCAGGAGGCCCTGCGCAGGGTTCCGCTCGCTGGGCAGAGCTGCTCAGCCAGGGCACCCCGCTGCTCAACCAGGGCACCAGCAGGCAGGGCCCCGGGGGAGGCAGGCAGGGTGGGGCCTGCTCTGGGCAGCCGGCCCTTCCCGCTCCTCCCCCAGACAGCCGGGAAGAGACTGGTGGCCCTGATGGAGTCGTCCCAGGTCGGGTCCCAGTTGGGTTGCCTCCTGACTGTGTGACCTTGGGTAGCCTTGGGTGGCCGGGTCTCTGGGTGTGTGGAGCTGTCCTGAGGGCTGGAGGGGCCCATCTGTGTTACAGCTGAGTACGGTGGGAAGGGCAGGGATGGGGCTGAGAGCCTGAGAGCCTGTCTTGTGCTCCTTAGCAAGTGCTGGTGGTGGCCAGTGCTGGTGGAGCTCGTGGAGCACGTGGAGCGCACTCGCTGTGTGCCGGGCCGGAGGCATGCTCTCTCGCTTAATCGCACGACCATTCGCAGATGAGGGGAAGATGCAGGGAGGTTCGAGAACTTGCCAGGACGTGGGAGGGTCTAGGCTCAACTCCAGGGCATCTGACCTGACCCCAGCTGCCCTCCTGTCTCTTGTCCTGGGCCGGGTCACAGGCTGCTGAGTTTTTGCCATTAACTTGCGGCGTCACCTGGGGCACATCATTACCTCTCTAGAGGTAATGGTATCCTCACCTTGGTATCCTCACCTCTAAAATGGGCACAGTCGTATTGTCCTGTGGGTGTTCAGGGTGGTCTCCCTCCTGGAAGGAACCTCCCTGTATCTGCCCTCCCCTGCACGTGTTTGGTGTTCTACTTGGTGGATAGACTGTTTTCCCCAAATGCCCATCTCTCTGGTTGGGTATTGGGTACTGGCCTGACAGACGAAGAAAAAATACCAATCGCTGTGACTGTGGATATATCTGTTACATGTCTGGAACAGTACGAGGCACTCTCTACTCTTTGTCTTGTATGTTTTTCAAATTCACGTGTCATATATTCCGTCTTCCACAAAGTTAATGCTTAAGATGTATAGAATTTAAGAGGGAAAGGGGGTGCATGGGTGACTCAGTCATTAAGCATCTGCCTTTGGCTCAGGTCATGATCCTAGGGTCCTGGGTTCGAGACCCACATCAGGTTCCCTGCTTAGTGGGGAGACTGCTTCTCTCTCCCTCACTCCCCCTGGTTGTGTTCCCTCTCTGATTGCCTCTCTGTCAAATAAATAAATAAAATCTTAAAAAAAAAAAGAATTTAAGAGGGAGAGGTCCTTTCCTATCTTTCTTTCTTCTTTTTTTAAAGATCTCATTTATTTATAGGCAGAGAGGCAGGCAGAGAGAGAGGAGGAAGCAGGCTCCCTGGAGAGGAGAGCCTGATGTGGGGCTCGATCCCAGGACCCTGGGATCATGACCTGAGTCGGAGGTAGAGGCTTTAACCCATTTAGCCACCCAGGTGCCCTGGGAAGGGTCCTTTTCTATCTACTGTGAGATGCGTTATCTTAGGCTCAGATAATAAGGGGATGTGTAGAACATTTAAAAATAAAGTGTAATCACGTGTGAGTATGATTCAGCAAGTTTTTAATGGGGCATTTCTATCATAGACTGTGTGTATCTTCAGTATTGATAGGTATGTCAAAATGTCCAGGAGGCTCCCACCTCCAGCACGTGTGTGGGCTGCCCTGTATTTTGTCGTTTGGGGACGATAGCAGTCACAGTTTTGGCAGTCTGATATATGAAACCGGCTTGGCATTACTGGCACTTGGCATTTCTTTGACCGTTTAGGGAGGCCGACATGTCTTCACGCTCTTCTTGTTTTGGCTGACTAGTTCTAGCTCTGTTACCTGCTTTAGGGAGTTTAGTATCAAATTCTGCCACCACTAATTACAAGCCTGTCCCGTGCCAGTGCTGTGGTGGTGGTGCTGATGGTGGTGGTGTGTGTGTGTGTTTGCGTGCACACACCCAATTCAGGTAAATGAGTAGCTGTTCTCTCCTTCAGAGCTTCCAGTCCAGTCGAGGAGCTCTGACTTAGGCATTGTGCAAGAAAGCCAAGGAGCAAAGCTGCAAAAGCCTCAGAAGAAGTTGGGAGGAAGAGGTCAGCAGAAAAAGTGAACGTTATATAAGAATTCAGATTTCAATGTCTATAAGTAAAGTTTTATTGGACACAGCCCACACCCCTTCATTCCCACGTTTATGGCTGCTTCCGTGTTACAGTGGCAGAGTCGAGGAGTTGTGGCAGATTATCCTGTGGCCCATGAGGCGGAACCTAGTTACTGTCTGGCCCTTGGGGGTGGAAGTTGGCTGATGTCTGAGCTAGAAGATATTAGAAATTACGGCTTGTGAGGGAAGAGAGAGAGAACGAAGGTCTGTTGAACACCTGTCCGGACTGGGCGCAGTGTGAAGCGGCCACATCCCTTCTGGGGGAGCAGGTTTCTGTTCCATGCCACGCCATCCTTGCCCTCCTCCTTCCATTTCTGCTGCTTCCCGTGTGAGGTGGAGGTGAGGAAGGGTAAGGGGCCGAGGCTGGCCATAGTCTTAAGGTTGCAGTAGAGGGAAGATTCTGCACCCTTGGGAATGGCATCAGGGCCCGTTGGCAGGCTCCAAACCATTTTTGGGGGTGTGGCCCAGCACCCTACTGAGTCTCAGGCCAGCTGAGGGGCCCCTCACTGCTCCCTGAGGACTAAAGCTGGAGTGCTAAGGTGGGAGGCTCACTGGGGCTCTGCGGGTCAGAGCTCCTGGCACCTCAGCTTCTCTGGGCTGGGTTGGGCTGGGCTGGCCTGGGGGCTGCCTGCTGAGGCCTAGTGTGCATCTTCAGGTGGTTGACCCTGGGGCTCCTTCCCGCTGGCTTTTAAAAGGCCTTGAACAGCTCCAACATAGAATGTGGGGCCGGGGCAGAGGGAATTGCCCTGATGGCTTTGGGGGAGGCTGAAGAAGGACTACCACCAGCTGGCAGACCTTGCGGCAGAGTGCTGTCTGCCAGCATTCTCACCGCTGGGAGGTCTGAGACCCAGCCCTAGACCTGTGCACCACTCACTGCCCGGTGAGGGCTTCCCAACAGCCCTCTGCCTTAAGCACCATGTTGTCCACATCGTGGAGATGGGGAAACTGAGGCTCACAAGTGGAGCGATTCAGTGGTGGGTCTAGCTATGAGCCCAGGCTCCAAACCTGGGTGGTGCTGACTGGCTTCCCTAGGAATTTGGGGAGTATGCAGAAGAACCATGGGAGATGCATCTCTCTCTCTCATTTTTCAGTAGCTATTTATTTATGGTAAGTGCTGATGATTTTCTGTACGCAGCTATGGTACACAGTTTTAAAAACTAAAAAGTGGGTTGATTAAGTAAATAGGCTCATCACTTACAGGCAGTTTATTTGAGTGCCAGAATTGGGGAGTGGTGTGTAAATAAATGAGTGCAGTCAAGGCTCTGCCTGCCAGCGTCGCTGAATGTCCTCTGTGCAGCACGTCACTGGCACTGCACGGGTGGGGGGGGTGGGGCAGGCGCCGTGACTGCCCTGTGTTGGGGTCCAAGGGACGCAGCGCAGATGACAGCCACCCGAAGTGTCCTCCTGCCACTCAGTTGTGTGTGTGTGTGTGTGTGTGTGTGTGTGTATTTCATATCAGTTGAATACTACACAGAACAAGGGAACAAATACTCATGTGCCCAATGTAGTTTTCATTCAGCCTTGTGCCAGATTTGCTTCTGACCTCACCTGTTTCTGAAGCCTTTCCTCCCTCCTTGGAAGCAAAAACCCCCTGTGAAGTTGGTGTTGGTTTGAAATGTTGGCGTGGGTTGGAATCTCCATGCAGATTCTTAAATGTTTTACTTCCTTGTGTAGTTAGCCATAAAAACTAACAGCATCATTTTTTTTTTCTTCAGAGTTTACATAAGTAGTTTCTTACGTGTCCCCATAAACCTTTTTAAAAAAATAATTTATTTTTAAATAATCTCTACACCCATTGTGGGTCTTGAGCCTAACAGCCTTAAGATCAAGAGTCGCATGCTATACTGACTGAACCAGCCAGGTGTCTTTACTATGTACCTACTTTTTTTGCTTAATATTATGACTTTTGAGATTTCTCCGTGTTGGTATGTCACTCTACTTATCTACATGGAGTGCTCATTTTATTTTATTTATTTATTTATTAAAAAGATTTTATTTATTTATTTGACAGAGAGAGATCACAAGTAGGCAGAGAGACAGGCAGAGAGAGAGAGGAGGAGGAAGCAGGCTTCCTGCTGAGCAGAGAGCCCGATGCGGGACTCGATCCCAGGACCCTGAGATCATGACCCGAGCCGAAGGCAGCGGCTTAACCCACTGAGCCACCCAGGCGCCCCTGGAGTGCTCATTTTAAATGCTATGTGCAGTTAGAAAGAAACTCATTCTAAATCAAATAAAAGAATTACCTTATCTTCTTTCCTCGTACTGGATATATAGATTGTTGACAGTTTTCCCCCATGATAAGTGAGGCTGCGGGGAGCAATTTTTATGTCTCCTAACACACATCAGGTGCTTTGTTAGGCTGTGCCCCTGGAATAGGATTTGCGTGACTGAAGGGTTTGTATATCCTTAATGAAACTCTTTCTTGCCAGACTTCTCCAAAATGGTTATATCAGTATAATACTCTCTGTCAACAGTGCCTGAGCATACCCATTCTCTGCATTGTAATCAATGCTTTATACGGTCAGAATGTAATTTTTACCCCTCCGTGGATGTAAGATGGTATCTTACCTTACTTTGCTTACCGCATGCTTGTAGAGACCAGCATCTCTGTGTGTGTGTCTTGATCATTTTCTCTTTCCATAAGGTGGTTATTATGGCTCAGTTTTCCAGGTCGTTCCACTTAAAGAGACTATGTCGTCGTTGAAGGCGCCCCTGCCTTTCCTTTCCTTTCCAACTTCCTTCTTCCCCTCTGCTCCCCTTCCCTCTCCTCTGCCTTTTCCCTTTCCATTTCCCTTTCCTTTTCCTTCTTTGTAAGATTGATCTGAGGGAGGGGGAGAGAGAGAGAGCACGAGTGTGTGGGGAGGAGCAGAGCAGAGGGACAAGCAAACTCCATACGGAGCGTGAGCATGGTGTGGGGCTGGACTCCACAAGCCTGGGCTCATGACCTGAGCTGGAACCAAGAGTCAGATGCTCAACCAACCGAGCAACCCAGGCACCCGCCCCCTGGCATTTTCACAAGTGTCTCAGTATTAATTTTAGCATTGTTTTCTATATAATAAAATGGACATAATTTTTCCTTTTGTGTATCTGTGTCTACTTCAAAAAATCATTTCCTACCCCACGGTCATGAAAGAATCTCATATTTTCTTTAGAAATGTTAAGGTTTTGCTTTTATTTTATGGTTTTTATTCACCTAGAATTTTAATTTATTTATTATTTATTTGACAGAGAGAATACAAATAGGCAGAGAGGTAGGCAGAGAGAGGGGGAAGCAGGCTCCCTGCTGAGCAGAGAGCCCGATGTGGGACTCAATCCCAGGACCCTGAGATCATGACCTGAGCCGAAGGCAGAGGCTTAACCCACTGAGCCACCCAGGCACCCCTAGAATTAATTTATTATACATGGTGTGTGGTAGGGATTTTTTCCCCCCAAATGGATATCCCACACTTGTTAAAAAGTCTGTGTTTTGGAGTACCTGGGTGGCTCAGGTGTTAAGTGTCTGTCTTTGGCTCAGGTCATGATCCCTGCATTGGGGGCTCCCTGCTAGGTGGGAACCCTACTTCTGTCTCTCCCACTCCCCCGGCTCCCCCTCTCTCTGTCAAATAAATACATAAATAAAAATCTTGTGTAAAAAAAAGTCTGTGTTTTTCTCACTGTCATAGATCAAGTTTCCAAGTATCTAAAAGTCTGTTTCTGGGTTTACTCTTTTCTTTTGGTCTGTTTGTTTCCGTTCCAAAAATGACACGGTTTTAGGTTCTGTAAGCTTATCTCTTTGGAGTATTTTAAATGGAATAGGAATATGTGTTTCAGGGAGACTAGTTGATCATGAGGAAACAAGTACCAGACCTTACGCCACAGTGTGGTTCTGTGTCCACCAGATTTCGAAGGTGCATCTTACTTCCGGGAACTGAGGTCAGAGGGAATTTGGGATTTGAGCTGTAAGGGAAGGGGAGGCTTTAAGTGTGTGGGAGAGGGAGGGTCATAAAAAAAGATGAATATGAAGAAATTCAGAAGGAAGTGTAATAGACGGACTCTTTGAATGTTAGAATCAGAAGGGACCTGTGAAGCTGCTGGAGATCGGATGCAGTAGTTCGGCTAAGTGGTCAGTCTTTGGAGTCTGACAGAGCCAGTTTGGATCTTCACCAAGATTCTTAACTTCTCCAGACCTTAATTTTAATTTCCTCATCTGTAACATGGGGGCAATAATGGGTTTTCCTCCTAGGACTCTCGAGAGAACTAAATCAAGTAGTGCACATAATGGGCCATGCTTGGCTGTGTTCTGACATGTAACTGCACAGAAACTAAATGACAGTTACTTACTACCCTATTTCCTTGATTTTAGGACCAACTTCTTTTTCTTTTGCCACATTTTACAATTCGGAAAATTAGAACAGGCTTTTCTTCTCACTTCCTGTAGTGCTTGTTTTTCTTCCCAGATTGTTATTTAGAATGTGGGAAACAGACTATTTTTTATAGGATTTTTAAAAAGATTTTATTTATTTCTTGAGAGAGAGAGAATATGAGAGGGATGGGTAGAGGGGGAGAGAGAAGCAGACTCCCTGCTGAGTGGGGAACCTGACACGGGGCTCAGTCCCAGGAGCCCCAGGATCATGACCTGAACCGATGGCAGATACTTAACCGACTGAGCCAGTCAGGCACCCTGGGAAACAGAATCTTTTATAGACTAGGAAATGGAGCCAACATGCTATATCCAGGATCACCCAGCAGGTTGACTTGGTCATCCCAGGAATCCTCTTTATTGCTAATCCTAGAGAGAAGAAGGAAGGATGGAAAAAAACCTGTCTTGTCCTGGGATGGGGAAGGTTTCTATGCCATGAAATGCTATAGGCAAACTTCGGTCAGGATGCAGGAGGGAACCTGATACCATCCAGAAGAGAGAAGTTGAGAGAGAATCATGTAGAACTGCAGATGGCCTCTGCCCAGCAAATGATCCCCACCAGGGAGGATGTGGTAGGTTCTGGAAACAAGACTGCTTCTGCTCCTGGCTCTGCCACTTCATAGTTGTGCAAGCTTGCCCAAGTCAGGTAATCTCTCTGACCCTCTGCCACCTCCCCTCAGTGGGGCTCACGATCCTAAGCTGCCCTGGTCTCAAGCTATTGACTTATGCTTAGGTTTGGATGAGTTAATCCCAAGCAGGACTTTGCCATTATGTAAGCCAGTGAATGGAAGCTGCTACTTCTTGCTCCCCAGAGGCACACCTTTCCCCTCCCACCACCTTGCCTCAGCTTTGCTTGGGATTACTTGCTCATTCATTCATCCCCTCCACAACAGAAGTCCTGCGCACTCTTCAAAGTCCATCTCCAGTGTTATCTCCCGCTTCAAACCTTTGTCACCCTTCCTCCCTCAGCATTCTCTGTGAGTGTTGCCCAACTTTGGATCTTTGTTGTCTCTTAGATTTTCCAAATTCTGCCCTATATAAGTGCTTTTCCTGTGTGGTATGATAACACTCCAGAAGACTGTTGCCTTTGAAGGCGAGACTGGGTCTTAGTTTTGCAAACCCTATGGTCGTAGCACAGAGCAGCATGGTAAAGAATATGAAATCATATTTGCGCACTTGTTGATCCCTGCTGTGTGTCAGACAGTGCAGTGGTGAGCAGAACAGACATACTCTGCCTTCCCAGAGCCCACTCTCGTAGCTCCCACCCATGTCCCACAATGATGCTGGCCGAGCAGAGAGGTACCCCTGTGCCCCGGGTCAATTCTGCTTTTGTGACCTTGTTCATCAGTGTGTGTGAGCAGGGACCATGGCCTTCTGATGGCACCACCCTGTGTGAGAGCTGGGCTTGGGGAGGTGGGCCTGGCCCCAGCAGTGTTGGCTTCGAGGCAGGCAGGGAGGGAGGGGCTCCACAAAGTGTGCATGCAGAAAGAAGGGACAAGGATGGGTGGTGGCAGAGGCATTGAGGAAGTGCATGGGTCAGGTCTCCACAGCAGGTAGAGGCCTAGCCCCTGGCCTAGGACCCAACCTAACTAGGACTGATTCCAGACTCTGTACTCAGGCTCAAGAAAGTGCCCTGGATGGGGCAGGAGGAGCCTTCGGTTTGCATGAGCTGGGGTTGCCCTGCAGAGCTGCAGATCAGTATTAATTGGGCTCTGGGGCACCCATAAACCCAGGGTGGTGAGCACTTGGGCCTTGGGCCTCATGCTGGAGCTGGCTACATTTTTCCTTGGAAGGAAAGGAAGAAGGCGGAGGACACTGGAAAAACCAGTTAGGGTGTGTGAAGCTCCATTTTACGTCCCTGTTAAGGGAATGTTGGCTCAGGAGCCAGGAAATGTATGGTAAAAATCTGGCTTTTTTCAAAAGCTAGAAGTGTGTTGGTTAGGTCAGCAGGACCCTTCTGTGAGTTGCAACTTCTGAGCTGGCAGGTGTGCAGGCTAAAAGTTTGGGGTTTGTGCTTCTCCCTCTGACAGGAAGTGTGCCCAGCACATCGTTCTGAGGGGGATGGGGACTCGGTCCGTCCTTGTGTCTACTGGTCCTGTCATGGGCTGGTAGCAGCTGGGAAGGGCACTGGCTGAGTGGGTATTTCTGCACATGGCCAGCCTCCTTTCCAGGCCAGGCGAGAGCCATGGGAACAAGCTCTGTGACACACAGCCCTGTGTCCGTTGGGCTCATCTCCGAGTCCCTAGAATTCATGTGGCGTTTCATAGTGGTTGTTGTCAGCCAATATTTGGAATAAATGATGGAATTGCAGGTTCCTCACCCATTCTGTTATTCGTTGCAGGGAGGAGTATATCAGCTTTCTGTGGCTGCTTTAACGAATTACTGTAAACATGTTGGCTTAACACAGAACACCCGAAGTTTATTCTCTTAAGAGTTCTGGAGGCTAGAAGTTGGCAGTCCCATAGGGGGCCGTGTTGCTTGGCAGGGCTTTAGGGGAGACGCCATTCTCTGCAGCTTCCAGCTTCTGGGGGCTTCAGGTGGGTCCCTTGGCTTGTGTTGCTCCAGTCTCTGCTGGTCATGTTGCCTCCTCTCTGTCTCCCTGTGTGTCTCTTACAAGGACACTTGTCAAAGGATTTAGGGACCTCGGGATAATCCAGGAATATCTTCATCTCAATATCCTTAATTTAATTGCATCTGTAGAGACTCTTTTACCAAATACAAGACAACATTCATAGGTCTTAGAGATGAGGATATGTAGGAGGGATTTTTTTGTGGGGGGGGGCAGCATTCTACCCACCGCAGGCAGTAGTAGCATGGTGTTTCTACTAATCATGGCTGTTTTAGCTGTTTTAAAACTGCTACCCACTGGGTTTGTGCAGTTCTAATTTGTTGTTTGCATTTAAGTTTAATTCGTGTGTGTGTGTGTGTGTCTGTGTGTGTGTGTGTGTGTGTAGAGAGAATTTAATATAGGTAGATTTCCCTTTCCTCCAGTTTTTGTTTCAGAAAGTCCTTCCCTGTTGAGTGTCTGGTAAGTATGATTCATGTTCACATGAGACCTTAAGAAGGTTGACTTCATTCCTCTGGTGACTTGTCTTGATGTATTTGCTGTGAATTGAGTCCCTGCAAAGGCCCAGGGAGTTCTGTGTCAGGCTTGTAGCTGAGTGGGAACTGCCGTGTGCAGTGGTCAGCCTCCCGGTTTCCATGGTTTCTTCCTGATTTCCTGGTTTCCACTGGTGTCCCGTACTTACCTCGGCTCCCACCGCTGGGAACACTGGGGGACAGGTTTTCAAGACCTTTCTGTACTATTTTTGTTACTTCTTGTGAGTCTATCCGTATCTCAAAGTTAAAAAGAAAAAAAATTTTAGCCAGCCAGTCAGATTTACCATCGTTAATTCATTCTCTCAGTTTGTCAAACATTTTTATTAAGTTGTGAAATATGTGCGGGTGTCTTAGAGTCGTAGCACTCCCTTAATTTGGGAAGAACTGACATCATTTGAGAACTGGCCTTCCCATCTAGGAACGTGATGTGTCCTATTTCTTCAGACTGTGTTTCACTTCCAGATAACGCATGTTGCTTGCTTCAGGCTGTTCATAGATGCGAGCTGTGTCTGTCAGGTGGATGCTGCCTTTTCCCTGTGCGCATTCCTGAACCAGCCTGCGCTGGTGCAGTGTCACCAAATGGAATCCCACACCCTTTAAATACATGGAATTCTTTTAACTTGGGAAAATGCTTTTCATTCTGCAGTTAGGGACAATGTTTAACAGGCTTTTACTCGTTCCTCTAACTGCTCTGGAGAAGGGTATGGTCATTTATTTACTGTCACGTGGATTTGAATGGGTGCCTGAGTTCTCCATCTAAATGAATGGGGGCGTCCTTTTTAAAGAACTGTGACGTTCCATTCGTAATTTTTTTCTTTTGGAGATTTATTTATTTACTTACTTGGCAGAGATCACAAGTAGGCAGAGAGGCAGGCAGAGAGAGCGGGGGAGGCAGGCTCCCCGCCCAGCAGAGAGCCCGATGTGGAGCTTGATCCTAGGACCCTGAGATCATGACCTGAGCTAAAGGCAGAGGCTTAACACCCTGAGCCACCCAGGCACCCCATTCATTCATAAATTTAATGTTAACTACATTTTGTTGAATCCCTCGAAAATTGTGGAGGTGCTATTTCTGGGACATGTGATTTGCTCCCTGGGGTGTCTTAGGTGCAACCAGGCGGGGACAGACTGGGCTGGGGGCTGTTTGGCCCAGAGAGCCAGCCGTCTGAGTTGGCCATCCATTGGCTCCTCGCTCTGTCCCCTGGGGTCTGGAGGCCTGGGTGGGCCACCGAGGAGGTCAAGAAGGCCACTGTCTGGGTGAACCCCAGGTCTGAAACCCCTCAGAAATGGAGAATGTCCTGTTCACCCTGCTCTAGGTCAGTCTTACGAAATCCGACTGCTGGAGAATCGGAAGCTGGGAGACTTCCAAGATCTGAACACAAAATACGTCAAGGCAAGGCTGTGGGGACACCCTCCCTCCTTAGGAGTTGTTGGGGGTCTGGGAACCTGAGCCTGGTAGGGATAGGGGTCAGGAAACCTGGGCTTGCTGGAGGTGGGGGTCAGGAGTGCCTGGGAGGTTTGGGGAGAGCTCCAGACTGGGAAAGGGATTCCTTTTCCCTGGGGCATGTTGTCTAAGTAGCCAGGGTCAGGCAGGGGGTTCTGAGAGCTAAAGGGGCATGGGCTGACTGAACAGGCTCTGGGTTGGACAGATTGAGATGTGAGCCTAGTTTTGCCCCTTACTGAGCAGTTGTCTCATCTGCATGAAAATGAGTATAGATTAGCCATGTATGTAAAGCACTTAGTAATTCTGGAAAAGGGGATAGTCCTCATTCTCACTATCTATGATTGGGGTTCTGAGTGGGGAGAGGCACACAGAGCCAGAGAGCTGTGAAGGAAGGCTCTGGCAGGAGGGGTCTTAGTCTTAAAAGGTGGGACATTTGCCTTCGTGGGAGGTTCCTCTTGGGTCCTTCTTGTCTCCATACTTAGCTGTCTCTACCTGGCCTGTCCTCCCTAGAGCATCATCCGTGTGGTTTTCCATGACCGCCGGCTACAGTACACAGAGCACCAGCAGCTGGAGGGATGGCGCTGGAGCCGGCCCGGGGACCGGATCCTGGACATCGGTGAGTCTCTTGGCCACGAGGGGCCCCAGGCACTCCGAGCACATTGGGGTTCTTCCTGGATGCCTTGGGACGCATGCCTCCCTCAGTAGGGCTCTTAGTGCATTCCTGCCCTGGGTGAGCTGCTGTGGGAGCTGGCAGACTCGCCCATTCCCCCAGGCCTGCCCTTGGGGACCTCTCATTCAAAGGCCTGCAGTCAGGGATCACAGGGAAGGCTTTGCAGAGGGTCCCGCCTTAAAGGAGTTTGCTCTGTGACAGAAGGCAGAATGGGCATTGCAGAGTTGGGCAACAGAAACTGAGTTTGGGGTCTTGGACACTGTTCCGTCGTCTTTCATCTAGAACCCTGGAAGCCAGTTGGGTTTTGGAATTCAGGGGTCAGAATTCTTAAAACAGGGCATGGAGGCCCCTAGTGATAGGTGATGCCTCCCAGTAGGCAATCAGGTGCACTGATACTTCTGCAGCAGGAGAAAACATTCACCCAGAATGGGACAAAGACTCTAAATGGCTTCATGGCGGTTCACGTCAGGCTTGCTGCCAAATGAGCTGGGTGAAACGCAGTTTTCAGAACTTTGGGCATTTCAAATTATGGTGAAGGAATCTGGACCTTCCCTAAATCTTTGGGAGTGGCTGACGATTGCACTTTTGTGTGTGTGTGTGTGTGTGCAGATATTCCACTGTCTGTTGGTATCTTGGACCCCAGGGCCAGCCCGACCCAACTGAACGCAGTGGAATTTTTATGGGACCCTTCGAAGAGAGCCTCGGCGTTCATTCAGGTAAGCGAGTGTCCTTGGGGGAGGCCAAAGTTTTGGGGCTCGTGTGTTGTTCCTCAAAACAGTCCACCTGTGGGGCCCACATGGGCCCTGTTCTGTTGCGGGGATGCACATTTAGGGAACGGGGTACAGGAGTGTAGTTTAGTCCCAGAGCTGCTTGGTCCCTAGAGCTAGAAAAGGACTTGGCCTGTTGGAGAATTCTGTGTGGGTTTTGCTTAAACATATGTAAGCTTGTTATAGAATAAGTATATCCTTGCAGAGATAATATGTAATAAAATTTTTCTAGGAGAATTTCTGTGATTAAATTAATCAGTGATTCAAGCACATGGTGTGGATCCAGGGGCATGGCGGGGTCTCTGTGCTACTGGGCTGACTTAGATTCCCTTGTTCAGTCTATGTCCCTTTCCGAGCCTCTTAGTTTTTCCACCTGTCTTATAAATCAGATAATGAACCTGAAGTCATTACTGCAGTGCCTGGTCCATAGCAATTGCTCAGTGAAAGTTAGTGATTTATTTTTTTACATAATTACAATATTCTTATTATATTTTAAAGTTACGACTATGATGTTATTGTATTATCACAGTAATGTATATTATTGCAGTAGTACAGTATTATAATAAGAAATATGTTCTCCAGTGCCTTTTTCTGTAGCAGGTATTTACTTAGCAGTAACATGCAGCCTCTGGTCCTGTTTCTGGCTTGGCCCAATAACCTGGACGCCAGGGCTGTTGGGGACTGAGCTGTGGTCCTTGCTGTGCAGTCTGGGGGATCTGCCAAGGGAGAGGAGGGAGTAGAGGGTGAGGCGGCTGGGGTCTGTGGGCCTGAGCAGTGGTGAGGAGGCAGCTGGTCAGGCAGGGCCTGTAAGATCAAGGGACAGAGGTGGGAGGGCATGTCCTTTATAAAGGGGGGGGTGGGGAGGCCATGGCCCTGATGGGAGCATAGGTGGGGAGCAGGGAAGCTGAGGCAGGTGTGCA
Source organism: Mustela putorius furo (assembly GCF_011764305.1). Taxonomy (NCBI): domain Eukaryota; kingdom Metazoa; phylum Chordata; class Mammalia; order Carnivora; family Mustelidae; genus Mustela; species Mustela putorius. Next base: position 7,571,321 of record NW_025422019.1, read on the forward strand.
CCTGAAGAGGCAGAATGGAAACCTCCATTTGGTGAGGGGCCCTGGAGGAGTCCAGGGCCTGGCCTCAGCCCTCTCCTTGTTCCTCGCCCGCATTTCCCCCTCCAGGTGCACTGTATCAGCACCGAGTTCACTCCCAGGAAGCACGGGGGTGAGAAGGGCGTGCCTTTCCGGGTGCAGATCGATACATTTAAGCAGAACGAGAATGGGGAGTACACGGAGCACTTGCACTCGGCCAGCTGCCAGATCAAGGTGTTCAAGGTAGGACAGCGTTGCCCCTGGGGTCCCCGCCTGTGCTGGACAGTGATGGCAGCGCACTGACCTTTGGGATTCCCCCTGGAGGTCCAGCAGGGAGCCCTGTGTCCCATGGGCCTGGGGCTTCCCGAGCCCCCCAGGAGCACGAGCTGGCATATCCTGCACGGACAGGTCTGCTCCCCGTGGGTGTCCTCTTGCACGGGGCACCTTCTGTCATCCGGCATCACTGGTGGCTATGCCCAGCTCTGCTTTGTAAGACTGTCTGGAATCGAACGCTTTTAGGTTTTTGTTTTCTTCCTGAGCACTTTGTAGTTGACCACGGATTCTGTAGTTGCCCATTAGAGTCGCCTTAAAAATCAGGTCAGGAGGCAGCGTGCGGGCGTCCCGGCCCCAGATGTTTTTATGGAGGGCCGGAAGCCATATCTCCCTCTACAGTGGCCTCCTGTTGGAGCAGGAAACATGTTTGCGGGGACCTCCTTTCTTTTCCTTCCCCGCCCACTCCGTGCACTTGCCTGTTAATTAACTACTCTTCATCTCATCTGTCTGGACCGTCACTGCCTAAAGATGGGCAGTGGCGGGGGGGTGGTGGTGGGAATGGAGGGTCACAGCAGAGCCTGTGGCTTCTGCAGGGGTGAGGGAGGGGCGGGCTCCGGCTCAGTTAATGATTCCCTTCCAGGTGGGAAGGCGCTGGTCATGGTGGGAGCGTCTTTTGGGCCATCGCGGTAGCCCCCTCAGAAACCGGCTTCGGGATGGTGACTCCTTGCAAGGCCACCATAGTTGTTTTCCTGTTGTTGCTGAAACAAATGATGACAGGTTTCGTGGCTTCATGGCACACACATATATTACTCCTCAGGGCTGGAGGTCCACAGCCTCACAAGGTCTCACTAGGCTCAAGTCAGGGTGTGAGGAGGGTTGCATTCCATTCCGGAGGCTCCCTCTCTTTCCCTTTGCCAGCTTCTAGAGGCTTCTGTGTTCCTCGGCCTGTGGCCCATCCACCTTTCCGCAGAACTGGCAGGAGCGCTGGGCTCTTGTGGTCACGCCACTCCAGCCTCCTCTCCCCCGTCCCTAGCCCACTTTCACGGGCCCTGTGATGACGTAGGACCCCTTGGGATGCTGAAGGATCATTTTCCTGTCCCGTCTCCCACTGCTCTCCATCCTGATTCCACCTGCAGCCTTGTGAGGTGACAGCCTCAGGGTCCTGGGGGTGAGGACCTGGCCATCTTTGGGGAGCACTTCTCGACTAAGCCTGTCCATTGGTGCAGTGGGCGCCGTAGCCTCTGGTCTTTTTATGGCCCGCTCTGGACTCTCGCGGTTCTGACTTGCTGTGGACGGCCCCATAGCTGCACTGCCGGATGTCCTTGCCTGTCCCAGTCATATCTCTGTCCCCGCCTTGTACAGACCACATGTGTAGTCCTGCTCGTCGTCCTTGTCCTCTGGTCCTGTGGCATCCAGTGGGATTCCTGGGGCTCAGAGGCTGCACTGGGCAGGAGAGATGGACCATGTCTGCCCCCCACGTCCACGCCCCCAGAGTGCCTAGTCCTTCCCATGGCCCCCTAGCAGCTTTCTTTTCTGTACCTCGAGGCAGAAGCTTAGGGGTGAGGGCTCTGCCCACCAGGCTCCTGTGCCACACACCACCTGTCCCTGAGGAATGGATCTGAAGCTGCCTTGTTTGAGTGGCCCAGGGAAGGCCTTGGCATCTCCTGCAGGGGCATGGGGGCCCCTGTCACTTGAAGCTGGCTTCTCAGAACGCCTGGGGAGGTATGGCTGCCCCACGCACCCAGCCCCATCACAGAAGCAATGCCAGCAGGTGTGTGCAAGCGCCAGGTGGTCTCACCAGGTTGGCTGTCATTTCTACACTGTCACCCCTGTCACCTGTCACTGGGATGCCTCCTGCTTTTTGGAGCCAGGTGCTGAGGCTCGGGGTAGGGGAGGAGTGTCAGGGCCTCTGACAGGACAGGCAGCCCCTTCCTGACCAGCCAGCTCTCCACAGGCCTTGCCGGACCAAGTGCTGACCCCACACGTGGGCTTGCCGCCTGGTTTCTGGACAGGGAGGACGAGCCTCCTGTTAGGGACAGGGGCCAGGCCGGGGGTTGGTAGGGCAGGTGACCAGGGTATAGGGGTTGCGGGCCTGGTCTTTCTCAGAACATTTAATCTGTCATTGCTGTTCCCAGAGGCCCCCCTGCAAACCCAGCTTTGTCTAAAGTGGGTCTCATATCACTCTCAGGGCTATGTCCTGAAATGCCCTTGAGCTGGAAACGAAAAGCTATGTGGCATGAGGAAGGTGCATTCTGGGATGAAAGTCCCTGAAGGGGGCATTGAGGAGATGGTTTTCACTGAGTGTGCCCTGTGCACGGTCTGTGGCATCCGCAGGCAGACGGTGCAGTTCTGGGCTCTGGGGCTGCTGGGAGTCAGTGTTGGGAGCCACCAAGCAGGCTGTGAGTGTCCCGGGAGTGGGGCTGCTAGGTCATGCTGGTGGTATATACTGGGACATGCTCTCTTGAATTTTCACCTGGTCAGCACTTGCTTCTGCTTCACGTTTTTGGTTTTCTTTCTTTCTTTCTTTCTTTCTTTCTTTCTTTCTCCCTTCCTTCCTTCCTTCCTTCCTTTCTTTCTTTCTTTCTTTCTTTCTTTCTTTCTTTCTTTCTTTCTTTCTTTCTTTCCTTTTTTAAGACTCTGACAAGCCAGGGCAGTAGGTTCCTCTCCATTCTTAACAAGTCACTTGAGCCTCCCTTACCTGTAAATGATGGAAATCGTAGTGCTTCTGTAAGTTGCTCACGTTTGCTGGGCGCCTAAGACAGGCTCTTTGAAGCTGGAGGGGGTATCCCTTGTGAGGTGTGCCAGCAGCGACCTGCACGCTAGTGCTGGGAGTTGGAGGGGTCAGGAGACCTTGACCATGCGTCCAGGATTTCCCAGCACACAGGTGCAGACCAGACTCCCACCAGCAGCCCTGACTTCTTCCATTTCCTTCACTGTCCACCAGTAACCCAAGGAATGCATTGCAGTTGGCTGTGTTCCCAAGGGTTTTGTCCATGGGCCACTGGCCTCTGGTAGAGATTATTTGCAAGCATTTCCCCCTGAGCAGCTGAGTGGCAGGACCCAGTGGCAGGCTGTGAGTGCCCTGGGGTGAGGAAGGGGAAGGGCTCCAGGAAGATGACTGAGTGCTTAATGCCTCGGAGGTATGGGAGGTGCTGTCCCATCCGGAGATCCTGCCTGGACTCCTGGCCCCTGGGCCCTGGGGAGAGGCAGGGAGCATGCAGGCCTTGGGGACTGTCATCAAGCCCTGGGTCTTTCTCTGAGAGCTGCCTCTGCCCACTCTGGACTGATGGGACCCCTGTGCTCTGCACTTGTAGCCAAAGGGAGCTGACAGGAAACAGAAGACTGACCGGGAAAAGATGGAGAAAAGAACGGCCCAGGAGAAGGAGAAGTACCAGCCGTCCTATGAGACCACCATTCTCACAGAGGTGAGCTGGCCTGGTGTCGCGGTGCATGCGATCCCCCTGCCACCCTGGGCCTTTGGCCTTTTGGTTTAGATTCTTGAAACTTGCCCACTGGGGAGTGAATGCCTCTTTAAACAGTGCCCATGAAATTGTGTTAGGTTCCCGGGTTCAGAACTGTGTTCACATGATAACCCCCGGGGGCGGGGGGAGGGGGGCGGGGGGGCCGGGACAGTGTTTCCGAAGTAACTTCCTGTTCTGTGCTCTTGGCAATTTCCGGAGTCAGGTGATTGTTGTTTTAATAGGTGAAGGCCCCAAATCCAACAGAAGAGAGTGTGTATGCATCAGAAAATACCTCTATCCAAACTGTCCTAGCCTCGAGCTTTCCCTCCCCAGGACAGCTGTCATCCCTGGGTCTTCACATACATGGCCCAGCTTCCTCTGCTGGTGAAGCCAGTGCACCCACGCCCGCTGTTTTTACACTGACAGTGTACATAGACACGCTGTTCTGTAACTTGCTTTATTTAATAGCCTTGCTTGGAGTCTGTTCCCCATCTGTTCGTACAGAGCTTTCTGGTTCTTTATCCAGAGGTGTGGCTCCGTTGTGTGCATGATGGCCTGTTGGTGCACATTTGGTGCTTCCTGGGCTCCTGGTCGATAGGGTGCTGCGAGTGACCGCGGCAGTGTGAAGGTCCGCATATGGTAGAAGTCTCTGCAGGCTTCTGTTCTCAGCAGGCTCACTGGGTCAGGGGGCGCAAACTACAAGCTGCTCTGTAGTTGGGATGGATACTGGAATGTCTTTCCCCCAACTCAGACTCTCAGGCATCTTTCCCTCCCCACGACAGCTTTACTTCTGAGATGAACTGTACTTCTGTCCAGTGTACTTCTGAGATGAACACTGTCACAGGCACTGCTTCCTCTTATGACTTGTTACCGCTGGAGCCTCCTTTTCCTGGGCTCTGTTTTTTATTTAAAAAAAGCAAAAAATCCAACTATTCCCCCCTGCATTCTGCAGTCAGCCCAACTTGGGAGCGTTTGTTCATTGCCTAGTGCGACTGGCCCAGAAGGCCCCCACAGATGCATAAGGCCCAGAACTAGCCATGGTGGGGGTTACAGCTATGGTTAAAGTGAGGCCCTGGGCACAGAGCAGCTAAGAGAACAGTGGCTGGTCCTGGGAGGGGGGTGTGTGTGCGAGCAGGTGTAATAAGCCGTATGCAGAAGGGTGTTTGCAGCAAGGCAGAGTACGGAAGCTAACTCTGCAGCACAGACAGACCTGTAGTGGCGTTTCAGCAGGCTCAGAGTGACAGTGGCCAGAAAGCTATGGTGCAGGGAGAGCCTGGCTTACTCACTTAGCAGCAGAAGAGTGCCAGGCCCCGCAGGGTGCCCTCCACATTCCCACCACCCTCTGCCTCCAGACACCTTTCCCTTCCAGGCTGAGCCTGAACCTCCCTGCTCCTGACTCTCCTTGGACATCCCCTCACTGGAGGAGAGCGCTGGGGGTGCTTCAGACCATGTCTGTCCAAGCCCTTGTCAGCACGCGGTGCTGCTGGTGACAACCCCGGCCTGGCCCCGTCCGTGACAGGTTGTCGACCTCTCCGCTCCCGGGGTTAGCGCCACGGCATTCCAGTCCACACGCACAACAGAGTTAAATATTGACCAGCCTGTGGCTCGATGGGTGATAGTGAATCTTCAGGAATGCTTCAGATTGGCCCTTTCTGAGGAGGTGTCATCACAGGGAAGGGAAAAAAGTGAATACTTGGCCCGCTGGCTTCCCCAACAGGCAAAACCTGTATGTCTCTGCTGTCTCTGTCTGGGTGATTCTCACGTATGTTCATTTTTGGCTTCTGCACAAAACTACCTTGAGGTCAAGGATCACATCTGTCGTGTCTTCTGTGTCTCCCTTAGCTCCTAGCAGGATGCCTGACGTGTAACAGATACAGAATGATGTCCAGAGGGGTTGGCTTGCTTTTGGAGGCGCTTACCTACCCTCTGCTCTCCAGGGCCTGTCGGCTGATTCTGTTTTCAAATAGTGCAGGTTTTAGTACTGAACTCCTATATTTTTTTAAAAAAAGATTTATTTGTTTATTTACTTATTTATTTTGGCGGGGGTGGGGGTTGGTGTGGGGAGAAAGAGAATAGTGGGGGGAGCAGAGGGAGAGGGACAAGCAGACTCCCTGCTGAGCACGGAGCCTGACTCACAGCCCTGAGATGGTGACCTGAGTGGAAACCAAGAGTCTAGACACTTGACCAACTGAACCCCCCCGGAGCCCCAGTACTGATCCTCATTGATGACTTTTGTTTGGAAGTTATCTGTGTCCATTGCTCCCTCTTCTATGCATGGACACACATTTGTCTTTATCTGGAAAACCTGCCTCTGGGCAGCTGGCCTGTGTTGTCAGCTCTCTTTTCTTTTGGACCCAGGGGACGGGACGGATGATGTTTCCCTTGATGATTCGACTGCTAGAAAGCTCACAGAGACACATGCCTTGCTTTGCTTGCTCTGGGAATGACTGAATTTTAGGTCTCTTCTTTGCCAGGCTTGATTGCTTGGGCATGGCCCTAGGAAACTCAAACTCTGTTGCCTCATGTGGGGCCTGGGAGGTTGTGGGAGAATGTTGAGGGATCCGTGGTGTCCTGTGCTGGCCTCGGTGGATGCTGCTTTGGGAGAGAGAGGAGCTGGGATAGTACATCTGTAGCTGAGTTCCTCCTGTCACGGCGCTTGAGTCATGCTGCCCTGTGCTCTTTCTGCAGTGTTCCCCGTGGCCGGACATGGCCTACCAGGTGAACAGTGCTCCCTCTCCAAGCTACAACGGCTCTCCAAACAGCTTCGGCCTTGGCGAAGGGTATGTCCGCCCTCTCTTCCTTTGGGGCTCCTAGAGTGATGATGGATCTAGGCTCCTTTCTTGATCTTTCCTCTGTATCCTCTGCCCCCCACCCCCCCACCTTGGTATGCTGGCATCAGCATGCGCTTCAGGGCGGGACTTTGAATATTTGCACGGGTTTCTGTGCTTGGACACGCTTCTGTAAGCACTGTCTGCTGGGGTAGCAGCCCAGGACCCAGCGTCCCACGCCTTCCCCCTCACCGTGGAAGCAGGTTGGCCTGTGGGTGCCCTCCAGGGCAGAATGCCTTCTCAACAGATGGAGCCTTAGGAGGCAGCCATTCTGGTAGCCCTTGACGGCTGCGAGGGGCCATCCTCATTCTTTCTGCGGTCCTTGTACGCATTCTCCTGGCAGCACGGGTCAGCTCAGGATGTTCCCTGGTCCGGGCTTCAGGGCTTGTCCCACAGGAGTGGCCTCACTCCCGCTTTCCCGGCTCTGGAAGTGTACAGGCCACACTGCCTCTGAGGTGACAGTCGTGCAGGGGCTGGCGGACCTGTCCCAGGCTGTGGGGCGCTGGGAAGAGCTCAGGGCACCACTGTGATGGCTCTGGACATCCTGATCCTGTTTCTGGGGGGACAGCAGGAGCAGGGAGACCATGGCAGGTTTAGGAGGTAGGTGTGGAACCTGTGGGCGCTTCAGAGCCCGTGCTTGGCGTCCAGAGACCTTGACTAACGGGAGAATGGGTGTGTCCGTGAATTTGATTTCACAAGGTCACAAGGGGCTTCCTTGAGAAGGGCAGGGACACAAAGCCTAGGTGTCATGTTCAGATTCAGGTGGACCCAGTGTTAAATCCCCATCTCTGGAGTGAGTGGTGAGTTCTTAACCTTCCGCAGCCTCATGTTCTCCACTAGCAGGGGGTGAGGATTGGTTCAGGGTTGGGGGACGGTGCGCCTCATGGACACTGCACAGAGGGCAGCTCTTGTCACTAACGACCCATCTGAGGGTCATCCCAGCGAGGGCCTTTTCTTTAGTGTCACTGTGGTAAGGTACACACAGAGTAACCCCAGCTTGTCCGTTTAAATCAGAGTGAGACACCTGCGTCCCTCCACGTTGTGCCTTCTCCAGTCTCTGTCTGGGAGGGTCATTTATATTTAAAACTGTATCTTCCTCTTAACTTAAAAATGCAGGTGTTCAGGTGTGCCTTCCCCATGAGTGAGCCCTGGCGGGAGGGCAGGTGCCTCCAGCTATGACCATATTCTCCTCATCAGTGGGTGCCAGACTGCGGCTCCCTGTTCAGGGCAGGGGTTTGGCTGCTGCTGTCTGGGCACCCAAACGGTGCTTGGGGATCCTTGGGTAGCCTGCCCTCCCCTGGGGCTGAGGCTGGCGGGGGTGGGGGGTGGGAGACTCTGTAGACCCTGAGCTCAGGCTAGAGGGGTGCTCATTAGCTGTGATGTGTTGCCAGCCAGAACGTTGTGTCCGCCCTGGAGGGTTGGTCAGGGATTTTGAGGGATTGCGTGGGCAGTTCTGCCAACATGTCTCTGACCTGGGGAATTCTTGAGGCCCTGCTGCTTTTGCAGTGAGGGCCATTCCATGAGGGGAGGAGGAGCGCCACATTGGGAGAGGGGGCTGTGCCTGTGACTGATCTCTGGTTCTTTTTGCAGGAACAGTTCTCCGACGCACCCGGTGGAGACCCTGCCGCTGGGCAATGATGTAAGTGTGTGCCACTGGGCTCTCCAGCTTGTGTGTCCCTGGGGTGACCCGGCATGCTCATGTCAAGGCCCCCTCCTCTCTCTCTGCCTGCAGCACCTGCTTCCGTCAGCCTCGATCCAGGACGCCCAGCAGTGGCTCCACCGAAACAGGTTCTCACAGTTCTGCCGGCTCTTCGCCAGCTTCTCGGGTGCGCATCTCTGTGTTGTTGGTAGAACCCATGGGGATCCCAGAAACACATCACAAAGCCAGGTGGCTTCCTGGACTTGGCCGCACTGCCTGCCGGGCTGGGACCCGGTATGGCATGGGTCACCTACTCACTTGCTGACCCTGAGCCAAGTGCTAAAGGAGGATGTCCTGTCTGTTGGGAGTTTCGAGTCGAGTGTGGCTTTCAGGGTGGACCATCTGGGTCCTCTAGGGTGGGTCCCAGTCTGCCCCGGAAGGGCCTCCTGCACCAGGTGGGCTGGGGCACACTCGGCAAGCCTTCTGGCTCTTCCCATCACCCCGCCACCCGTGTGTCACACTTTCTCTGGAGCCCTGACCTGGGAGATGACAGTGAAGCCATAGGGAGGAGAGGAAGCTGTGGCTTCCTTCAAGCCCTCACCGGTGGGGCTGTCTGACAGAGACCTGGGGCCAAGGCTGTGGGTCATAACGGTAAGCAGAGAGGTGAACCCTGCCACCAAGTCGAGGCAGTCCAGAACGACCGGGAGTAAAGTACTGACCAGAACTAGGTCAGTACTTTACGAGGACAGTGGCTCCCATGCACGTCAGTGACAGTGGAAGGAAAACTGCTCACGGTCATCTTTGAGCTCAGCTTTGGTGGGGCTTCCTTTGAGCTCCGAGGGAGCTTGTAGCTTTGAGTCTGCACAGGTGTGCGGACCCCATGTTTCAGTGCTGCATGACCCTGTGGTGGTGGGCAGTCTCAGAGGAGGGGCCTGGCTCGTTTTGGGGAGGAGCAGGGAGGGATGCTGCCATTTTGGGGGTGCCAAAGAGAGTGCGCTTGGGCAGAGGCTAGGTCCAGGGGAGCAAGGGAGCTAAGTGGCTACGGGGGACAGTGAAATGTCCAAGGAGGCAGAAAGTGCAAAGGCCACAAGAGCCTGGCACCCAGTGGTGAGGCCACAGAGCCTAGCACCCAGATGAGTGGGGCCAAGTGGACTGGGGAAGGTGAGGTCAGAAGGGACCGAGAGGCCTGGTAGAACAGTGGAGGGATTTTGGCTTCTACTTGTCATGTAGAGGGAGCCTTTGTGCTTACAGAATTATGCCTGAAAAAGGGGTTGGATGTTACTGCTCCTGGCCATGTGACTGCTGGCTGGTTTTCAGCGGAAGGTGATAGCATACTTGTCCCTTGGAGAGTCCTAGGGCACAAGGCTCTAGAGGACTTGTTGGGCTTTGAGGACGGGACTGCATCCACGGTAAGATGTTCATAGACCTTTATTCATCATCGCTCCCAGCTGGGAGCAACCCTGGTGCCCATCAGCAGAGAATGGACATGGGACTAAGGTTGTATTCGTGCGATGAAGAATATGTAATCATGGGCATGAATGAGCCCTTAACCAGAATTGGGAGGGAGGGAGCTGGACATAGGAGAAGTGCATCCTTGTCCATTCCCCTTACATAAATTTCAAAGTTTCAGCAAAGTTTAAGGAGATGAGGAGTCAGGACGGTGGTTCCCCAGAGGTGGGGGCGAGACTGGCACGGGTGCCAGTGGGAGGTGGGAACGTCTGCCTCTCGTTCGTGTCCCAGAGTGTGGTTGCACTGAGGAGGCCACAGGCAGGGAGCTGTGCACTTCTGCACTTCGACGAGCATGGGTCCTCAGTGTCCTGTGCTGGGTTACGTGTGCTTGTGTTAGTGTGCTAAACGGTACGGAGACAGGGACGGGCAGGCACAGCTGGTGAGGACCTTTTGGCTTTTGTAAATGCCCGTCTGTTCTGCTGAGCTGGAGAACACCACTCAGCTCTTGGGCTGTGATTTCCTGATGTTTAGCTTTTTGTTGTTTCTCTGTGGAACGTCTGGTGCCCACGGAGCGGGAGGCTGATGCTTCCCTGTCCCCCACTCTTCCCTGTCCGCAGTGCAGTATCTGCAGGTGCCTGAGGACGGAAGCTTTCCTGTGTCTCCCACTAACGGGTGGCCCCATTTTCCTGCCTAGGTGCTGACTTGCTAAAGATGTCTCGGGAGGATTTGGTCCAGATCTGTGGGCCTGCAGATGGGATCAGACTCTTCAATGCCATCAAAGGCCGGTGGGTATCAGTTTCCAGCTGGATGCAGGGTATGGCAGGGAGCCCCATCTCAGCAACTTGGATGCTGCCATGTGGGCCCTCTGGTGGGGACAGGGCTCTTCCTGGAGCAGGTGCAGGGAGGAGGTCCTGTGAGAGGGGATCAGGGCCATGGAGGGGGTGGGGGGTGCTGAGCCTGCCGCAGCTCACCCCTCCCTGCAGGTTCCTCCTGCTTCTCGGTTTGGCTGGAGCCTTGGTTTCTGGATCTGAGCCCCTCAGCCTTCCCCTCAGGTGCCCAGCTGGTTGCATCATCCAGCCGCCTCTTTCCAGAAGGAGGGGTGGGACTCTGGTGCAGCTGTCTGTTCTCTGAGCAGACCAGAGAGCAGGGCTGGGTCAGCTGCGGTGGAAATGTTGGGCGCCACGCTGTTGAGTCTAGCAGCCCTGGCCACACGTGGCTGAGGGGTGCTTGGTCTCAGGCTAGTGTGATTGACCGAGTGAATTTTAAATCTCATTTCCCTGTCACACATGGATAGCACAGTTTTAGAGTGAGGGCGAGGGCCTGGGTGTGCATCTCAGATCTGCCTCTTCCGAGTTTTATGCTAGACCAAAGCCCTGACCCCTGTGAGCCTCGGTTTCCTCCTCCATAAGATGAGGGCTGTGGTTCCAGTGCCCTACATTTGTGAGATGGAATGAGGGAGGCACGTGAAGTTCTGGAAATGGTTCCTGGGGCAGGGTAAGCCAGAGAAAGTGTTCGCTCTTGTTACCGCCCTGAAAAACACTCTGTGTCTTGAGACGGGTGTCTGGACCGAGAGCCCTCATGGCAGCTTACAGGATCTGGAAGGGTTGGCCATCCTGCTGCCTCTAGGCAAGCCTGCCTGAAGCCGTGGAGGCCCGTACAAAGGCCTTCTGCATCTGGTGGTCTCCTTTCTTCTCCCTGAATCCTTCCGCCTGCTAATTCCACCCTGTGTTCTGGAACATTTCTGGAATGTTCTCCCCACTAGCCCCCTCCCCCGGTACCTGCTGTTTATTTCCCCTCCTCCTGCCAGGAATGTGAGGCCAAAGATGACCATTTACGTCTGTCAGGAGCTGGAGCAGAACCGAGCGCCGCTGCAGCAGAAGCGGGACGTTGGTGCGGACAGCAGTCTTTGTGGTGAGTTGGGGGGGGCCTGCCTCCGCCCTGCCAGCCTGGGGCTGGTTTCCGGGTGGCCAGGTCACAGGAAGACTCAGCAGCAGTGTGAGTCCTCTTGCCGAGAATGTGTCCACTGAGCCACCTCACTCAGCTTTCTCGCAGCATGAGTGTTTGTTAAACTCCCTCCTGGGATTAAAATGTTGAAGGTGGAAGTCCTCTCCCAGAACGGCTGGTCTAGCTTACTTAATTGCTGCCTGGAGAGCAGGCTCAGAGAGGGGATGCGCCCCCCCCCCCATAGCCACTTACGTAGCCACTCATGGGAATCAGGCCTTTGGGCTCCCAGGCTGGTGATGAGTGACTGCTCGATGGCTGGATTCCCATAGTACTTCCTCCTGTGGTGTCCCCCCCAGCTGGACCAGTCTTTCCCGTTTGGTTTGGTGGCTTAGTTCAGGGTGCCTCAGGGGCATGTGACTTTTTAGGGTTGGCAGTTTGGTGAGAGGACAGAGGCTTTGAGGTCAGCTGAGTGTGGGCACCAGGGCTGGCCATGCCGCGTATTGGCTGTGTGGCTTTGGGCAAGGTACCAGGGCCTGTGCACCCGCTTCCGCATGTACAGAATACAGATAGTGACGCTACCCCCAGAGATGGGCGGTTTCGGTGAGACAAGGCATGTTTAGCAAAGCACCTTACTTTGCCTTCTGAGCGTCTGTGCATTCTGCGGTTCTGGCCAGCGGCCGGTCTCAAGCTGTAGAGTCCATGTTCCTCTGTGCATGTCTGCAGAGAATGGGGGAGCACTGGTGGAGTAGGAAGACTCCCTAAGTCCGTCTAAAGAGCTTCCTTCCCGTGTTCTCACTGACTTGCGTTTCCTTGTAGGCACTGTTGGGAATATTTCCCTGGGTGGGGGGACACTGAGGCACAGGGTGGGTCACTGTACCCCAGGTGACAGCGTTGTGTGTAGCAGAGCCAGGACCCAAACATTGGGACCCTGAGAACTGGTTTTTGAGCCCTCCATCTGGCCCCTGGACATTTATGAATGATGACTAGGTCCTCCCACAGCTTCTCAGCTGTTTGCCCGGGAGGATCAGATCCTGAGCCTTGGGGGCAGAAGGAGCAGCCTGATGCTCCAGCATAGCTTGTGATTCATGCTCACAGAGGCCCTGAGTGCTGGTGCTGCCCGGGCACAGACCCTGGGGCCCCAGGACGTGCAGATTGTTCCAGGGCTGGCTTCTCCAGTGGCTGAGTTGGTGTGATCCTGGGATGGCCTAGTTTAGAGCCTTGTATCCCAGACTGCTGCTGGCATGGCCCTGGAGGAGAGGTGGCTCGGGAGGAGTCCAGAGGAGTGTCCCATGGACCCTTCGGCTGCCCCAAGCCCTTCTGACAGTGCAGCAGAAGCCCGCTGGAGTCTGTCACAGAAGAGTGTCCTAGAGAGGGGCCCTGGCCTCCTCACCTGCTGTCCACACTGGGGGCTAGGGAGTGGCCACACACTCTGCACAGGACCTGACGGCCGCTCAGCCCATCTGAAAGCCTGGGACGGCCAGTCTGATGTGTGGCTGGAATGCCGTGGCCTCGGAGCATGTGTGCGTGCACGTGTGTGTGTGTGCGCGCACACATGCATGCATGTGTTTGAAACACAGGGCCTTCTGAAGCCAGTCGTTCCTCAGATGAGGTACGAGTTAGGGAACCTCTAGTTCAGTCCAGTTATGCTTTGCCTTTGAAGACCTTGAGGCCACCGAGTGTGGAGGCTCCTGCCCCGAGGCCCCTGCAGAGCTGCCTCCTCCCTGGCCGGTTTGGGTTTCCCGTAAGGAAAAACTCCAGGTTGGTGTTAGCTTCCAGCAGGGAGGTGATGCTCCCAGGGCCTCTCTTCCCCTTGTGGCCACAATGCTGGGGTGGAGTGGCATTTGTGCTGTGGAAAAGGGCAAGGATGAGACCCGTTGTGATGTCAGGTTGCAGTTACCCCTTGTGGGTACCTCTTAACACTGCTCATGGGAATGCACGCTGGTGCAGCCACTCTGGAAAACAGTATGGAGTTCCTCAAAAAGTTAAAAAATAGAGCTACCCTATGACCTGGCAATTGCCCTACGAGGTACTTACCCAAGGATGTAAAACTACAGATCTGAAGGGATATGTGCACCCCAGTGTTCAGAGCAGCAATGTCCACAGTAGCCCAACTGTGGAAAGAGCCAGCTGTCCATTGGCAGATGAATGGATAAAGTTGTGGTTACACACAAACACACACACACAGGAATATTACTCAGTCATCAAAAAAAAAAAAAAGAAATCTTCATTTACAGTGACACGGATGGAACTAGAAGATACTATACTAAGTGAAATAAATGAGAGAAAGACAGTTACATGATTTTATTGGTGAATTGAAGAAACAAAACAGAGGAGCATAGAGGAAGGGATGGAAAATGAAAACAAGGTGAAAGCAGAGAGGGCGACAAACCGTAAGAGGCTCTTAACTCTAGGATACAAAGTGACCGTTACAGAAGGGGCTGAGGTGGTGGGGTAGCTGCATAATGGGCATTAAGGAGAGCATGTGATGTAATGAGCGCTGGTATTACATTAAGACCGATAAATCATTAAACTCTACCTCTGAAGCTGATAATACACTATATGTTAATTGATTTTAAATAAAAATATTTTAAAAGGAGCAGTTATTCTTAAATCCCACTCTTTGTCTCCTGGAGCCATCCAGTGACCCCTCTAAGCCATGGGAAGAAAGGAAAGAGGATGCATGATTTCTTCTCATTCCTGCAAGGGTGTGCATCTGGTCACAAGTCAGAATCACTAGCAGCTTGTTAGAAATACAGAGTTCTGCCAGCTGATCTCCCTCCAGCCTCTGCCCCGCCGTGGGCATCATTGGGTATGGGGTGGATGCAGGAATTCTCTGTTTTATGTAAGATCCCCTCAAAGGGACTAGTACAGGAATGCAGAACCATAGCCTGGCTGCCTTCCCCCTGCCGGTGGGCGGTCGAGAGGCTTGGTGCCTATTAAAGCCAGGTCCCACGGAATGGGTCTGGGCACAAGCATACTTACAACTGAATGACTGTCTTGGGGGCTGGGGGTAGGCAAGCTCCTTAGAAAGCAGGGTGTGTTCTATAGAAGGCCATGTCCCTTGCCCTCTAGTGTACCATGCCATCTTCTTGGAAGAGCTGACTACCTTGGAGCTGGTTGAGAAGATCGCCAACCTGTACAGCATCTCCCCCCAGCATATCCACCGAGTCTACCGGCAGGGCCCCACGGGCATCCACGTGGTGGTGAGCAATGAGGTGAGCGCTGCCCACACCCCCACTCATGGCCTTGGGGCTACAGGGAGGCATGGCAGACAGGCACCAGAAATGCTCCCTCTGGGGTTGGGGAATGACTTCTGCCTGTTTTATCTGCATGCCACATGCCCTTGGCTGCCTCTGGAGTGCAGGGGGAAGAGTTCTGAGGCTCTGAATAAGCTATCTGGTATCCACTCTGCCTCCCATCCTCAGCCGTGTGCCTTGCAGGGACGGTGGCACAAACCGGCCTTCAGAATGCTTACAGTCAGGACTCCAAGAAGTCAGGGCGGCTGGAGGAGGAGGAGGTCCCAGGGATGGGGGGAATGGACTGCAGGCTGGATGATGGAGAGGAGGCAGGTCACATGGGAGCACAGAGCCTTCCTCTGCTGACTGGCAAAGATGCCATGGCCTTCCTGGGTCTCCCTGGGCTGCGTAGACATGTGTGGGCCACAGGAAGCTGCTGGCAGAGGGCACAGAGTGATCTGATCCCACTCATGGCTGAGGAGGATTTGCATCTACATTTAGGCATTCCTGATGCCTTGCTTAAGCTTGTTCTATCCTGGACCCCTCCTCTTGATGATAATAGTCAGGAGTGACCGCATTTATCTGCTGCTTACTGTCCTAAGTGCATGTGTAGCCACTCATTTAATTCTGGCAGCCTCCCTATGAATGGGGTGAAACCCCATTTCACAGAGAGGAGACTGAGGCACAGAGAGGCTGAGAGAGGCTGAGTAAATCGCCCCAGGTCACATAGCTGATAAAGGGTGGAGCTAGGGTGGGGATCCTGGTGTCCAGCTGCAGAGCCCAGCCTTGTAGTCAGATGGCTAGGTTGGCCCACCTTCCCGGAAATGAAGCCTTTAGAGAAACAGAGTGGGGCTGATGGGAATGCTGGTTGGGCACCCTGAGTCTCCAGAAGACCCCAGCAAGCCAATACTGGGAGCTCTGAGAGCATCTGTGAAGAGGACTGTAGAGGAAATGGTACACGAATGGTGTCTGGGGGAGTGGAATGTGGGCTCTGGAATCACACGTGTCCCCACTCGGACCTTGCTGCTAGGAGCGGAGTAATCCTGGGCAGGTTTACTTAGCCCCTTTAAGCCTCCATTTCCACATCTGTAAAGCGGGGATAATTAGACCCACTGAGCAGGTTGTGGTAAGGATAACATGAGAAAACCGGGTCAGGCACTGGGAGACACCAGTTAAGCTTGTGGTGGTGGTAATTGACGATGCTGGGCACTTTGAACTTTCCGGAGCAAGTGATGGAGAAATCCTTAAATGTGACAGGATATAAACTGTAAGGCTTGTGTAGTTGATATATTGACATTATTGGTGATAATCCTGTTGCCACTTTTCATTACAGTTACCTGAGCCCCTTAAATGGGAGTGCCCCCCATTTCATGGGAGTTGAGTCCTGGAGGCTGGCAAACCGGTGGTGGTTTCCTTCCTCTTGAATTAAAAAGCAATTCATGGGTCACCTGGCTGGCTCATTTGGGGGAGCATGAGACTCTTGATCTCAGGGTTGTGAGTTTGAGCCCCATGTTGGGTGCAGAGATTACTTAAAAATAAATCTTTAAAAAAAAAAAAGTGATTCACAGTTTAGTGTCAATCAAGAAATCTAAAATAGCGGAGGGCAAATGCAAAAGGCACCTCTTTCCCCTACTCTTTCCCTAGAGGAGTTTGTACTGGCTTGCTTGGATGTGAACCTGCTGGATAATGTTTTGAGAAGGCATCTCTCGTGGGCCTGAGCATTGTTTAGGCGTGGGTTCCTAAGCCAGCTGTACATTTATCTGGCACTTGCTCCTTTGGTTCCTGGGTCAGAATTCTTCCCTATCATTCCATTTAAATTTCAGGCAGCTGTTTCCCTACCCTCACTTCACAGACAGAATGAAGCTCAGAGTTCCTGACCTGAGCACTTCCTTGAGAACAATCCCGGGAGGTTCAGACACCTGAGCAGTGGGCTCCCGTGGGGGCACAGGAATGAGTTTCTTTGGTGAAGACAAAAGCCAAGAATGTGCGAACCCTTGCCATGTCACGGGTGCCTGCGGGAAGTCCCTTCCTCGGCTCACCCCTGCCCTCCCGAGTGGGCAGTGAAGCAAGTGAAGCAGAGAACAGAACCACAGTGCTAACCTCCGCTAAGTAGGCAATTCTTATTCCCCGAAGTCTCCTTGCCTCTTAACCCTGAATCAATTGGAAACCTTTGGTTCTTAATTGCCCAGAGTGCTGGAGGCAGTCCGGCCAAACGTGGAGCGGGCCCCCGAGGTGCAAGGGCACTTAATTAAACAAGGGAGTTACTGATTAAGCCCGTGTGGGATGTGTGTAGGGCCTTGCATGCCCAAGTAGCTGGGCTGCCAAGAGCCCCAGAGGGAGCAGGCCAGCAGTATGGAATAAATGTACTTCATGCATCATTAGGCCCTGCAGGGAGGGGCAGGGGTCCACAGGTGGATGGATTTGCAGGATTTGGGGGCAGTAATCCAGAGGAGGCAATGACATATGGGTGGCATTTTTTAATTCGAAAAGGAGTTTTGCTGCGTGTTAGCTAGTGTGTGTTGCGGGTATGTTTAAGGTTTTTTTTGTTGTTTATTTTTTAAGTATTCTTTCTGTTTGTATTGTGAAGTACAGCATATGTGTGCAAGGAATATATGGAACTTATTTTTACGGTTTAAGGAAGAAGTGCCCAATCCTGACACTCGGGTTGATTCAGGATTCTGTTAGAAGCCTCTTTGTGGGCTGATTTCCTCTTCCACACTACCTCTCCACCTGCTGGTCTGAATTCTGTAGTAATCATCCCCAGTTCCTCAGTGTATTGCTTAATTTTGCCCATTTTAAAACTTCATGTAGGTGAATAATAGCATGTTTTTCTGTGACTTTCTTCCATTTCACTTTATATCTTTGAGATTGATGTGTTTAGGTGCTGCTGGAGGCCCCTGGCCCACTGGATGGCATAGCATAGCCTGATGAGGTCACAAAAATAACTGATTGACATGGGGGCGGTTTCCAGTTACCGCCTTTTTTTTTTTTTTTTTAAAGTTTTTATGTTCGTAATCTCTGCACCTCACTTGGGTCTCCAACTCAACCCCAAGATAAGAGTTGCATGCTCTTGGGGCTGAGCCAGCGGGGTGGCCCTCCAGTTAACATTCTTTTTTTTTTTTTTTAAAGATTTTATTTATTTATTTGACAGGCAGAGATCACAAGTAGGTGGAGAGGCAGGCAGAGAGAGAGGAGGAAGCAGGCTCCTTGCGGAGCAGAGAGCCCGATGCAGGGCTCAATCCCAGGACCCTCAGATCAGGACCCGAGCCAAAGGCAGCGGTTTTAACCCCCTAAGCCACCCAGGCACCCCTCCAGTTTCCATTCTTAACAGCCAGTGCTGCTGTCAACGTTCTTAGGTGGTTCTAGAGAAACCCCTGGAGAAACCATATGCAGGGGTTTCTTTGGAACTCTGGCTGGAAGGAGTAGCATACCAATCATGTGGACAGCTTTGTAAAGTGGTTGTAGAGACATTCCACCAGCAGTGGGAGCCAGTTCTAATTTCTATATCCTGGTTCTCTTCTTTTGCATGGGAGCAACCCCATTTTACAGATGGGCTTAGAGACCTGAAGGGGAAAGATTGACTTGTTCAAGGTCACCTGGTAGTTAATCAAAATGAGAACTGTAGGGGCGGCTGAATAATCGTTCCTTTCCTGCCACTTTGTAGACACAAGGAGTGGTTATGTTTGAATTGGTCCTCATAGGACTCTGCTACGCAGAAATACTAATTACCAAGTTGTGTGTGTGTATGTTTAAGCACTTTAGTTTTCTCTTTGTTGCTGTTAACACACATACATGCTCCTATAATGTGTCCATATAGGGATTGGAGGTCTCAGTAAGTACGAGAAAGGGAAATGAAAGCGCACAAACATGCAGTCTTGTACTACCATGTTAATGTTTTGGTTCCTTGCCTGGCTCCTTTCTGTCCTTTATGTTCAGTTTCTGTTATTTACGATGGCGATCATTTTGTACATTTATCTTGTTTCGTGTTTCCTTAGTGAATGTTAAGTGGAACCATTTCCCTGCATTTGTGCAAATATGGTGACTTATTTCTGCCTGCTGTGGTGGCTGGGCTCTTGTGTCGCTGTGTGGCTTTTCACATTATGAACTCATGGTTGAAGGGACATGGTCTTTCTTTTTGCCTTTCAGATGGTGCAGAATTTCCAAGATGAGTCTTGTTTTATTCTCAGTACCTTAAAAGGTAAAGCCCCCCACCCCACCCCTTTTTCTTGTCTATGTAAGTGGGGCCTGCCGGCACAGTGGGTCCCTCCGAGAGACATCTGGCAACATGCTCTGGGGGAAAGGAACACATACTTGCTCTGAAAGCCTGCCCTGGCAATGTGAGAACTTCTGAGATTGGCTCCAAAGTCAGTTCTGAAAGGGAAATCTGGCCAGGCAGCGTGTGCTCTATAAACTCAGTGCCTGAGTAGAAGTAAGGTGCGTTTGACTTTTTCCACAGTGGGGGTCTCCAGGAGGAGCAAGTGTGGAATACAGCAGCTGAGCCTACAGGCCTAGTGGGTCAGGGATCTGGGGCAGTGGAAGAGCATGAAGGTTCCCCTGAGGAAGGGGTCTGAGAAGGAACTCTTGTGCCAGGAGAAAGGGGGAACTAGCTGTGATCTAGTCTAGGTCTGGGTGAGGGTATATCACCATATATGGTGATGATAGGGTTGGGTGGGGCAGGTAAATGTAGGGAGTATATCAGAATGAAAGCCCTCCAACAAGGTCATAGACCCTGAATGGTGACAGGGCCAGCCCTCTCTTCCTTGTTCTGTTGGATCTAGCCAGCAGCCGCCTTCAGAGAGCTGGGGGTCAGAATACTCTGAGAACCACAGTTTGTCCAAAGCCGCCTTGAATACGGAGCCTTCTTGAATATGGAGTTCTTGGGCCTAGAGCGATGGTAGAAAGGCCCATTGGCAGAAAGAAACTCAATAAGGCAGAAGGCATGTGAAGGCATGTGTTAAAAATACCTGTTTTTGTTAGCACACTTCACTCCATGCAATTACATTTGGAGGCAATATCCATGGCAGGGCTTCTGCCTGGTACCCCAGTACCATGCCCTGTCTGATTCCCCAAGGTCATGGCATCATGCCTTTCACCTGAAAAATGCCCCATGTTTCTCTTCACAGCTGAGAGCAATGATGGCTACCACATCATCCTGAAATGTGGCCTCTAAGCAGAAGTATCATGTGTAAAGGAGAGCCTCCCACCCCTAGCTCGTGGATTCCCTCGGATGTAGAGATTGCACCACTGTAAGCTGCGGCCTCTCCTGGCAAGCTGTGACCAGGAGGGACTTGGCCCAGTCTATGAAAACCACGGACCAATAACCAGCAGAAACCCCGGGGTGCAGTCTCTGGCATGCAGAAAGCCAGTGGCTCCTCTCTCCCTTCCTCTTGGACTCCAGCTTTTGAATGGTTCCTTGTTCTTTGCCTGCTGCTCTAAAGAGGCACGTAGCGGGGACATCTTCTCTGAAACCCTGCTAGTTCTTTGGGTATCTTGGTGCCACTGTATCCTTCCACCATTCCCCTGCCTCCAGGGAAGGCCCTGGCTCATCCCCAGCCTTCCCGTTGACAAGGACTGCTGGATGGATGTAGGTGGTTTGCCTCCATTCTGTCTTCCTGTTGGTCTCCCTCCTCAGAGACCCTGGTGAGCATCATCTTTCTGATTCTTGGTTGGATTGATGGGAATGGGATTTATTCTGTGCCTTCTGCTTCTCTCACCTTGACTCTTGTTTCTAAGGACCTGCTGCCCCAGTGCCCAGAGATGGGTTTTCCAGTCTCTGCATTTGCCATGTATACAGCACAGTCCATGTGTAGGACCTGCCACCAGACCTGGGTCTACGCCATTAGGAGGGAGGGAGAGAAAAAACTGTTCCCAGGTGCATTATCACAAGTATAAAAGGGATGAGACAAGAGGATTCTTTTTCTTTTTTTCTTTTTTATGTTGCCCTTGAGCTTCTTTTATATAATTTTTTTTTTCTCAGCAATCTTGGGTTAAAGGAGGACTAGGAAATGAGCGTCCCACCATGTGATCAGATGACCTTGACAGTCAATGATAGCAGGTCCTTGCAAGGACTTAACCAAGTCCCATTTAGAGAAGACCTTGGTTAACTACTGCCAAATTTGCCAAGTTTCCCAGGGACTTTGTCTCTTGTCTGGGGTCCCCCATTTAAATGTTCATCCTTGTAGAGGATTGTTTCGGCATTCTGCCTGCATGGGGATGGTTGGATCATCTCCCTTAGTGGCTTAATTATGGGGAAATTTAAGTAACTCAGTTACTAATTGAGTAAACTCATGAATTAGTTTTCATCTTGCCTCTGTTTCTGGGACCCAGTCATCTCTACCTTTTGCTAACTTACGTTTATCTTCCAAAGCACTGGGAAACCCTATGACCAGCCACACAGGATTGTACAACTTGTAAAGTGGAGCTTTGGGGGAATACTGTGTTACGATCAAGGATGATCAGAACCACGTAGACCTTGTTTTACAGATGAGGAAAGTGAAGCCTAGAGGGGAGAAGCCACCTGACTGATACCACGTAGTGATAGGGCAGTGGTAGAAATTTATCATATAAACCAAGACACTTGAGATGGTGGAAGGGGCTCTCTGGTCATGGTTATGTTAGGACAACGGGTGAGTTCCTCCAGAGTACAGCAGGCTCCTGGTTCCTCTTCTGTTTAGGGGGAGGATGGGGCAGCAGGTAACAGATTTATTGGGATACAGTTCATAGACCATACAGTGTTCTCGTGTATAGTATCCAGCTCAGTGGTTTTTAGTGAATCCACAGAATCAGCACATTCAATTTGACATGATTTTCCTTGCCCTCCAAAGAAACCCTATTACCTTTAGCGATCACCCTCCCTCTCCAGCGCCTCCCCCTCAACTTCCTTGGATCTAGGCAACCGTGAATCTCCTTTCATGGATTTACCTATTCTGGGCCTATCATGTATATGGAATCACGGTGGCCTTTTGTGGCTGGCTTTTTTTTTTTTTTTTTTAAAGTAGCTTAATGTTTTCTAGGGTTTTCCATGTTGAGCATGTATCCATACTTCAGTCCTTTCTAGAGCTCTAATGTTCCGTTCTATGGCTGTACCTACCACGTTTTGTGTATCCTCTCACCAGTTGATCGATCTGTGAGTTGTTCTACTCTCTGGCTGTTATGAATAGTGCTGCTATGAACATAGTTGTACAAGTTTTTACATACACATAGGTTTTCATTTCTCTGGAGTATATACCTAGGAGAGGAATTGCTGAGCTGTGTAGAACTCTGTGTTTAACTTTTGGGAAACAGCCAGGCTGTTTCCACATTCCCAGCAGCAGCTCAGGAGGGCTCCAGTGTCCCCACATCCTTGCTGGTGGTTGCTAATTACCTGCCTTCTTTCTTTTTTTTTTTTTTTTTTTTTTTTTTTTTAAAGATTTTATTTATTTACTTGAGAGAAAGACAGTGAGAGAGAGCATGAACGAGAAGAAGGTCAGAGAGAGAAGCAGACTCCCCATGGAGCTGGGAGTCCGATGCGGGACTCGATCCCGGGACTCCAGGATCATGACCTGAGCTGAAGGCAGTCGTCCAACCAACTGAGCCACCCAGGCGTCCCATTACCTGCCTTCTTGATGAGAGGATTCTAGTGGGTGTGAAGTAGGGGGTCTCTGTGGTTTTTGATCTGCATTTCTCCCTGATGGCTAATGATGTTGAGCCTCTCTTCATGTGCTTACTGGCCATTCGCATGTCTTCTTTGATACCTGTTTAGATCCATTGTGGGTCATTTGTCCTTTTTTTTTTTTTATTACTGAGTTGCATGAGTTCTTTGTATATTTAGATGGAGGTCCTTTATCAGATACACGAACTGTGAAACTTCTCTCCCATTCTGGAGATTGTCTTCACTTTCTTAAGATGTCCTTTGGAACACAAATTTTTTAATTTGGATGATGCCTAAGATGTGTGTTTTTTGTTGCTTGAGTCTTTTGTGTCATATCTGAAAAACCACTGTGTAACCCAAGGTCAAGATTTATGCTTATGTTTCCTTTGAAGATTTTTTACAGTTTCAGCTCTCAGTGGTCTTTAATTCATTTTAGGTTACCTTTTGTATATGGTATGAGGTAGAGGTCCAGCACCATTCTCTTGCGTGCGGATGCCCAGTTCCCTCATCAGTTGCTGACCCTTGCTAAAGGCCCTTGAATGTTAACTGGGTCTTTTCTTCTGGGACACGGGGCTGTCACCGGGAACTGTGTGTTTTTGTTTTTGTTCCCCTCCCTTTTTTTAAATTCTCCTGTGCCCCCCATTTTTATGATTGTCTCTCTGTTTTTCTCCTACTGTGTCCCCCTTAAGCTTCTCAGCAGTACTGGGTCGTATCACACTCTCCTGTTCTGCAGGATTTCTTGGTACATGTTCTGACTCTACACAGTCATCCTAGTCAGGACCAGTCATTTCCTTTCTGGTGGAAACTCAGTCACAAGGAAATGGAATCCTTTGCCCAAGGTGACACAGAATCGGGGCTGACCTTTGGTGTCCACTGCCAGTCTTCCAGGGCGTCTGTGAGTCACTAGACCTAAGTCATGCCACTCCCAGACCAAGTGACGACAGCCTGAATTTTTAATTGTAAAAATGTGATAGGGTAATAGTTTTATTTCTTAACTCCAGATGAGGGTATAATTAAGATCTATTATCTTAAATTTTCTATTAGTGGAGTCTTCCATTTTCTGGAACCCCCACTGGTATCTGTTTTTCTACTTGTGTGTTTTAATCTTTTTTTTTTTTTTTTAATATTTTTAAGTAATCTCTACACCCAACATGGGGCTTGAACTCAAACCCTAATAGAGAGTTTGCAAACTCTACTGACTGAGCCAGCCAAATGTCCCTTTTGCATTTCTCTAATGGTTCTAGATAAAATTTTGCAGCTCACAGAGAAGTAGAACATAAATACACATCATAATTTGGTACAGAAATGTTTTAGCTGCTTCATTTCAGCAGCTTGTCCTCCTTATGCAGGAATCAGATGAGCTAGAGTTTATTTTTTCCATTTAAAATACAGAAAAGCCAGAGCACTTCCCACTCCTGTCCACTGCCTTTCCTGTGAGTTCTGAGGCCAGAGTCGGGGGTTGTGGGGATGGGGCAGCCTGCCCAGAATTGTAGCCTTCATCCCATGGGTTCTAGGCTGTGGCTTCTGCTGTGGCTCCTTTTCCAGCAGCCGTTTTTAAAGGTGTGATCTTAGAGAACGATCTCCCCATGAGCTCAGGCCGCCATCTTGTGAACTAGAAGCCTCAAGCTGAATTCCTTGTTTTCAGGCCCCATTTATTTTTCTGTTTGAAAGGTTGTGATAAACCTTACTGTGTCTGCCAGGTTGCACCTTTACAATGAAGACACAGAGGCTTTTGAATGGAGGGACAATAGGGTTTGCTGGGGGAAGGGATGGATGGAAAGGGTGTGATAGGGTAAGGGAGTTTCAAGTCAGGGCTTAGGGTCGGAAGCAAAGGTTAGCCAGCTGCCCCTCTGACCTCTTGCCCAGGCAGCCTCGGGCCCCTTGGGAAGAGCTATTAACCTAGAGGGCACTTTCCTGGGAGCAGACTGGAGCTGGCTGAGCTGTGGGTCACAAGTTTCCAAGTCCAGAGTGGCTTTGGGGCCTGGCCTGAGTAACTTAAGCTCGAAAATCATTAACGAGCTGATGAGAAACATGGAAAACCTCTCTTGCTGTTGCTGGTGGAGTGAGCCAGCCTGCAGGCTCTCCAGGGGGAGGAGCCAAGGATGAGGAGTGGGGGCGATGGCCGTGGCCATGCCCAAGGGTGCAGGAGCCAGGGACCCAGACCCTTGCTTGGCCGGAGCGTCTGCCTCTGTCGAGTCGTGGCTGGCTCGGTCAGGAGGTGAGCTTGAGGGGTGGTGGAGCTTTCCCACTTTCCCCTCCATGAGTCCTAGGGTAGGCATGTGTCGCATTGGTGCGTGTGTCCCTGTTGTCCATAGCTGTGCTGATATCTCCGCTTGGGTTGCTGTGCGCCTGAGGTCTAGTAGCTGGGCTGGATCTTCCAGAAGCCTGTCTTGCTCACAGCTGGGTGGCTGCCCTATCAGCGCCCTGAGAAGGGCCGCCAGCTGTTCCTTGGTGACTGAGCCCAGATTCTGTGCTGGCCAGGTCCGCGTATGTGTTACCGATGCATGCGTGTGCACGCGCACCCCTGTCCTCGCTCCTGTATCTGGCCAGCCTGAGCACAGCCCTAAAAAGTTTCAGCTCACTGGATGTGGTGACCTGTGCTCTGAGATGTCGTGTGACACTCATTCAGGCTCTGTGGATGAAACTAACTGGTCAGGGGCAACGTTGCCCTGGTTAGCGGGGTGGGGGAGGTGCACACCCTGGGCCCACCTCTTCTGGGGAGGGGAGCAGTGCTGGTAGCTGACATCTGACAAGGACCTCAGAACCAGGGCTCGTGGAGTTGGTCTTCATGCCCCTGCCTCCTGTGCCGTTTCTCCCCTCGATTTCCTTGCTCTATGTTTAATACCGTCAGTCAGGGAGCTAGCAGGGAGCCAGAAGCCTTTTAACCATGAGAAGTTTTCAAACCGTCATCAAGGAGAGAACAATATAATTAACCCCAGTATCCCATCACCCGGCTCCCACCATGACCAACATAACATCTGTTCGCGTAGGGGTCAGTGGACTGCGGGCCATATCCTGCTCACTGCCAGCTTGAGTGACATCTGATGACAGAGCACAGTCTCTGAACCCAAGTGAACTGTACCCGGCATCCCCTGTCCCAATTCCATTCTTCTCATGAGTAGACCTGTATTACAAAGGAAAGTATTCAGTTACTATATCTTGAATTCCATCAACAAAAAGTCGTGGAAATTCCATTTTCTCTTCTGACATAATACTGACTCGCCTCTTGGTCCTCAGTGCTGAAAACAGATACTAGCCAGGCCTTTCCAGAAAATCTTGGCCAACCACTGAGGTCAAGCGAGGGGTCACCTTCTTGCTGGGGCAGTCTGGTCCTTATGGGTCCCCCGCTTCTCCACTCCAGGTGACGGAGTGCTGCATCCGGCCTTCGGTTGGTAACAACACCAATGCTAATAGCCATGGCGGATGCTGGCTGGCCTCCCCTGGGTCAGGCTTGGAGCTCAGCGCTTCTGCCATTGTCCTTTTCCATCCTCCCCACTGTGCTGAGGCTACCGTGGCCCAGTGTTCCACGTGAGGAAGTCAAGACAGAAATCAGATGCCAGCCAGGGGTCCTCCAACCATTAGTGCATCAAGCCAGGGTGAGAATTGGGGTATCTGGGTCTGGGTTCCCCATCGATAGGGTGCACTCTTGCATGCCACATTGGGGAGCAAGCTCCTTACACAGTGCTGCCTTTCATCCTGTGATGTTATCCCTGGGCCTGGTGGCGCCATAGTCAGGAAACATTTTTGGGGCTTGGTTGTTGAAGACCAGAGAAGGGGAGGCGCCTGGTGGCTCAGTCGGTTAAGCGTCTGACTCTTGATTTCAGCTCATGTTACGATCTCAGGGTGTTGAGGGGCCCCTTGTGTCAGGCTCTGTGCTCCCTGGGGAGTCTGCTTGTTCAGCTCCCTTTGGCCCCTCCCCCTGCTCATGTGCTCTCAACTAAATAAATATTGGGGGGAAAGAAAAGATGGGGGGATTGTTTGTGTGCCTCTACCCTCAGCCCTCTCCTTGCTGGCTAAAAAGTTGGTCACTGTGTCCTCCAATGTTCATGTATGTAATGTGATTCTTTCCTAATATGTAACTTCCCGAGCTTTCTCCAGATTGGGTGACTCTTTCGTGAAGGTGGTGGGAGTCTGCTGGGTGTTGTGGGCCTTGGGCAGGTCAAGAGGTTGTGCTGGGTCATGGGAGGTGGGCGTTGGGACAGAAGTCACACTGCCGCATTGTTTTTGTACCTGAAATACAGCATATTTTGCACTTGTTACTGTACCATTGTGCAGATGAGAAATCTGTATGTGGGATCGGGGCTTGGGTCAGAATGCAAATAAAACTCATTTGTAAGAAACCTCTGTGGCTCAGGCCTCCAGTCTTTCTTTAAAAATTGTGGAAAAATACACAACACTGTGGAATTCACTATCTTAACCATTTAGAGGCATGCGATTCAGTGACACCAAGTACATTACATACTGTGCAACCAGCCCCAGTATCTCCCAGGGACTTTTTCATTTTCTCAACAGAAACTCTACAGGTTCTTCCCCACTCCTGGCCCGTGTGCAGTCCCCTCTAACCACGGTTCTGCTCTGTCTCTACTGTGACAGTTCTAGAGCGGAGTTCTACAGTATTTGTCCCCTTGTTACTGGCTTATTTCATTCCACAGAAGGTCAAGGCTCATAATGTGTTGCCGCATGTGATGGGCTGCTCTTCTTTCTAAGGCTGGATACGAGCCCACTGTGTGTATACACCATGCTCTGTGTACCCATTCATCCGTCTTGGGCTGTTTCCACCTTTTGGCTTTTGTGAATAATGTCATCATCAACATGGCTGTGCAGATGTCCCTCGGAGTCTCTGCTTTGGCTTCTGGATATAGAGCAGGGGTGGAGCTGCTGGGTCATGGGTTTAACATTCCCACCTGCAGAGAATGAGGATTCTGATTCCCCCCACCCCCTCCAACCCCCAGTAGCCACCCCAGCAGGAGGCCTTGGGTCTCTGAAGCTTGATCAGGGGGTGTGCTGGGCTGCATGCTGTGGAGGTCACATTTGCAGTTTATCCACTCCAAAGCCTTGTCACCATCAAGGGCCTGGTGTGCAATCTCTGGAGTCATCCACTGGCCTCTGTTCTCTCTTCTAGGCCCTCCCCTGCTTAGACACCTTCCTTCCCTGACTGCAACTCTTTCAAGCAAGCCTGCCTCTGGTGCTCCATTGCAGTTGACTGTACGGTCTGCCGCTCCCTGGTGCCGCTCCCTGGTGCCACCTGCCCGGGCTCTCCCTGTCCTCCCAAGTGCAGGACTCAACAGCTCCCCTCCCCACCACACTCCAGTAAAGTTCCCTTCCTTCCCCAGCTAGCCTGAGTGCAGGGTGTGCGTGGTGGGGATGGGAATCCTGGAACCACCTCGTGTGGAGAGCGAGATTCTGGATCTCCCTAAACAGCCTGCTCATCTATGAACTGGGAATGACATCGGCAGTGAACAGGAGGAGGTTCCTGGGGGGTGGGGTGGGGACGGGGAGCTTGGAGATGGGAAGTGGCTCCGTGTGTTCCAGGATCCAAAGGAGAGTGACACTGGGGGGGTTTGGAGTAGACAGAGAGGGACTTGGGAGGTAAAGTGCTGAGGCCCGCACACTGCCTGGCTGCCTTCCCAGGCTCTCTAGCAGAACCACACTGGGAGCCAGTCTACTGGTCTCCTTCCCGCACACATTCCACTGGCCCTGCCATGACCATGAAGCTTCCAGGATGTTTCCCCCCTCGGTGACCCCTTTGCAGGCAGCAGGGTGGGGTGCTATGCTCCTCACATGGTGTCAGAATCACACAGCTTGTTGAATGGACTGCTGGGTCCCTTGGCCACTTGCAACTCAGGTTTGAGTGGGGGCCTGAGAATGTGTATTTCTAACCGATTCCCTGTGGGTGCTCTTTGCTGGTGGGAGAGCCTGGCTTGGAGAACCACTGGCCTGAAAGAGGCTACTTGCTTAAAGAAGCATCCAGGAAGGGAAATGAATCACTCAAGATGCAGATCTGGGTGTGAGCTAAGGGTGGGTGGTGTTGGGAGACTGACTACGAGGACCAAACTTCCAGGAGCCTGAGGGCAGCCAGTAAAGCAGAATCCCTGGAGAGATGGTGTGTATGTGTGTGTGTGTGTGTGTGTGTGTGTGCACGCGCGCGCACGCTCATGTTCTCCCAGCTGAGCACGGCAGCGGAGCGGAAACGACTTGCCCTCTGCTCCTTTCCTGGTGAGTTCAGCATACACTTCCCAAAGCACCCTGTCCTCTGTCCTCACCTGGGCCAGGTACCGGGACACCCATGCTCTTGGAGGACTCTTGGACCTGCCAGTGAGACTCAGACCATCTGGGCAGAGCCAGGACTAGACAACCCCAGAGCAAGTCCATGAGGAACCTGCTTTCCAGGGAAGGCTGTGCTGCCTCTGGCGGCCTCTCCCTCAGCCCCTTACCCCTTTACTTCCGGGAAGGCAGCCCAGTGCCTAGGAGGCTTCCAGAGCTCAGCGGGGTTGAATATTAACCTGCCTTGATTGGGTGGATCAATATTTAAACTGCATTACCTGGGAAAGGGGTTATCTGGAGGGAGCTTATCAGGCAGGAGGCAGCTATTGGGATATCTGATAATCAGAGGGTGACCTGGAGTAGGGACAGGGGCGGGGCTTCAGACTTGCCGAGTGGCGAAAGGTGAGGGTGGGGGGAAGAACCAGCCAACGGCCTCCCTGCCTGTCCTCGCTCCTCTTCCTTCTCCTCCCTTCCTTCCTTCCATTTTTCCTGCTTCCCTCCCTTTCTCCTCCTCTTTGTCCCTCTCTCCTGCCTCCCTCTCTTCCTTCCCTCCTCTCCCCTCTTCCCCGTTCCTTTTGTGGACTCCGCACGTTCCTGGCCTCGACTCACAGAGCTCCCGTGGGCTCTGGTGCAGACGCTGAACTGTCAGCTTGTCTCTGGGCCTCTCTCGCTGAGCAGAACTCCTAGAGGACAGGGATTGGTCTGCCTGACCACTGCCACTCCGGAAGTCCTGCCCAGGCCTGGTGGGGAGAATCCTCTCCACCAGTGTTTGTTGAGTGGGTAAACGATAGTAATATGGTGATTGGCAAGTGAGGGAGTGGGACCTGAGGCCCTCATGAGAGAGTGCCTATACCAGGCAGGGAGCCAGCTGGTGTGCCTTCCTAACAGGACTTCGGATTAGTTTATTAGCTAAGTGCACTGAGAACTGGGCTATGGTGGCAGGGGATGGGACAGGTGAATTCAGATGGGAGAGTAGGGAACTGGCAATGTACCAAGTGTGGGGCTGAGGGACCCTGGGGGTGTTGGCCTGGACAGGGCCTGGAGCTCTGCCAGGGGTTCTGAAGGCCTCATCTGGACCTTTTGGCCTTTGACCAAATTGTCCATTTGGAAGCTTGCTGCTCCCCATACCCTAATGTCTCCAATGCCCTTACAAGGAGCCTTTAGGGCCCGGCACAGAAACATGTGTCAAAGTTTTGAGTGCTTTTTTTTTTGCCTGCTAGTGACTAAAGAGTTTGAAAGATGGGTTGGTCTGTAGACTAATTGACTAATTAAACTGTAAAGTCTTCACAAGATAACATTAAAAAGAAGACCATAAGAGTATAAAACATCAGGACGCCTGGGTGGCTCAGTGGGTTAAGCCTCTGCCTTCAGCTCAGGTCATGATCCCAGGATCCTGGGATCGAGCCGAGTATCGGGCTCTCTGCTCAGCAGGGAGCCTGCTTCCCCCTCTCTCTGCCTGCCTCTCTGCCTACTTGTGATCTCTGTCAAATAAATGAATAAAATCTTAAAAAAAAAAAAAGAATATAAAATAGCACCACCGTGGTAATAATTATTAGAAACAAGTTGGAAATATCCTGAGAAGACTTAATTAAAATAGCCTCACATTATGGCCATATCATTAGCTAAGTAACAGGCGCTAGGAAACAACCCGTAAACCTGAGTGGCTTGCCATGAGAAAGGCACGTTTCTCCCTCGTGTGTTAGGTCCATCTGGCTTGTCAGGCTGCGTTCTACATGGTCACTTGGGGACCCGTGTGCCTTCCTTCTGATGGTCTTGCCGTTCTCTAGAGCCTCAGAGGCCTCCCCTTGACCCTTTGCTCCAGGCAGAGGAAGGGGTGAGAGCCTGCAGAGTGGAGGGAGAGGGGTCAGGGAGCAGGCCAGCAAGTGGCGCCCAGCAGCTTCCCCTCGCCTGACAGCAGGCAGAACATGGTCCTGAGGCCCCAGCCAGCCTCGTCACCGTGTGGTGGGGACGTGGGGTCCAGCTGTGGGTCCCACATCCTCCACCACCAGAGTATGTCATAGAGAAGAAAATTAACCCACCGAAACCAATGGGGAAAAGAAATCGCCAGCACGTATAGGGTGGGCCCTTTGCCAGGCTCTGCTTGGGGTCCGGAGATACGATTGTGCCCCTCAGCCCTGCTCTGGGGCCCCGCATTGCCCCTCTTGAAGGAAGGAAGAAACTGAGGCCAGGGGAGGTTTGGTGACCTGTCCAAGAAACACTTTGAACCCAGGGATTTTGACTCAAGTCTATGCTCAATCATTACTTGGTTCTGCTTTGGTAGACACACAGGCTCAAAAAAAAAAGGGTCAAGGTGGGCTGCATCAATGTTCGTTCTTTCTTTCTTTCATTTGTTTCTCTCTTTTTCTAAAACCTTTAAAAATTATTTATTTATTTGAGAGAGAGATCGAGAGAACGAGGGGAGGGAGGGACAGAGGGAGACAGAGAAGCAGACGCCCCGCTGAGCAGGGAGGCCCACAGGAGGCTTAATCCTGATGCAGATGCTTAACTGATTGAGCCACCCAGATGCCCCTCATTTTTTTTTTCCTTAGCCAACAGTCTTTCCGAGCCCATGGTGCCATGTGCCAGGCCCTCTGTTGGATGGGGTGGTACAGGGGCATACCCCCCACCCTCGCCATCCTGAGGAGGCAGCTGGGGATATGCCATAGCTGAGAGGAGCCCCATCTCCTCCAGACCCTTCTATGGCCTCTACTTGCTTCCCCACCCCGAGAAGGTGCTGCCAGACCTTTAAGGGAAAAAAAAAAAGGCCATTGTTATTGGAAAGATGAAATCAGCCCGCAGGTTTCCAATGTCCTATCCTGGGTGTTTGTGTACAAAACAGAGGCTGGGCCTGGGGGTGGTGGGGCTGGGTAGTGGCACACAGGGCTTACTGTGAGGCTCCCAGCTTGCTTCTGTCCCCACTGTCTCTGGCACAGAAGACATGGTGGGGAGGACATGGCTCCTGCCTGATGTCTTCAGCGCCATGTGGCCCAATTCCAGGCAGATTCTGGGTGACAGGGTCATAGGGGCAATGCTGTGAACAGCCATAGACATGGCCCCAGCTGGTGGTCTTCCAACATGTCCCCTGATGCCTTCATTAAAGGAATAGTATGTGGTAGGGCTTTCCAAACTCAGAGCTGTTCTGTGGGGCCCGATGGGAACTATGACAGGGGTTCTGAGGTGCCCAGGCAGTAAGGGGCAAGGTGTGCAAAACTCTGAGCTCGTCTAGGCTCTGTTGCTGCTGCTGGGGAACTTGAGGCCCATAGAAAGGAAGCAACATGTCGAGGTCCCCTGGTACCCGGTGGCCCACCCAGGCTGAGAAGGAACCCAGGTGCCCCTATCCCTGGGCCAGGGCTCTGTCCACAAACTCAGGCCCTAACCCCAACAGAGAGGTCAGGAACATGCCCGGGAGTGCTTGGTTCCCACGGAGGAGCGGCCACTGAGGGTGCTGCGCTGGTACAAAGCGGTGGCACTGGATCTGGAGAGCCGGGAGAGCTAGCCTTCCAGAGACAGGGATGAGGAGGAAGCTGGAGGGGAGTGAAGATGGCGGATGCTGGCAGTTGGCCAGCAGGGGAGCCCCTAGGTGACGGGTGAACCTGCGCCAAGGATGGCGGCTGAGGCAAGTGGGCAGACGTTGCCCGTCTGGCTTGGAGGGGCCGGGAGCCCAACCTCCCTCTGCCAGGAGGAGGGGCACATTGGTGTTGGGAGGCAGATATTTGTCGCTTACTGAATGCCTGCCATGGTTCTGGTACCTCATCAAGCTCGTGATGGACACCAGCTGTTTAACGCTTGTGACACCCGTGAGTTAGGGCTGCTGTCCTTGTTCTCCAGGGACAAACCTCAGGCTTAACATGCTGACACGCTGTGGTGAGATGCTGGGCCAGAAAATACGGGCCAGTGCTCTGAATGTGGGGCTTCTGACGCAAGCCAGGGCTCCCGCTGCTTCATGCCATCTCGTGCACTGGGAATACCACCTGCTCTGGAGACCGGCAACCTGACTGACTAGCTGCGTGGTGACCATTGAGTGATTTGAGCAGAGAGTGCTCGATCGAGGTTTGTTTTCACTGTCTGGGGCCCATGTTATGGGTCTCCAGTTAAAGGAAAGTGACCCAAGCCTGCCCTCTATGGCCTGTCCTCTTCGGGAGTCCAGCGGGGACACAGGACCAAGAGGGACATTTGGGGATCTGAGTGTACATTTTATTTCTCTAAGTCAGTGCGACATCTTGATCCAAGGGTGAATGGACTCAACAATACAGTTATGGAAGATTCGCGTGTAAGGGGGAATATTAAATTTATTTTATTTATGTATTTATTGTTTATACATTCTTGCTACTGTTTTAAAAATTTTCTTTTAACTTTTAAAAGATTTAATTAATTTATTTATTTGACAGAGATCACAAGTAGGCAGAGAGGCAGGCTGAGAGAGAGAGAGGTGGGGGGAAGCAGGCTCCCTGCTAAGCAGAGAGCCCGTTGCGGGGCTTGATCCCAGGACCCTGAGACCATGACCTGAGCCAAAGGCAGAGAATTAACCCACTGAGCCACCCAGATGCCCCTGTTCTCTGTATTTTTTTTTTAAAGATTTTATTTATTTATTATTTGAGAGAGAGAGAATGAAAGAGAGAGAGAGAGGGCATGAGAGAGGGGGAGGGTCAGAGGGAGAAGCAGACTCCTCGCACAGCAGGGAGCCTGATATGGGACTTGATCCTGGGACCACGATCATGACCCAAGCTGAAGGCAGTCACTCAACCAACTGAGCCACCCAGGTGCCCCTTTCTCTGTATTTTAAAAAGATTTTTTTTTAGGGGCACCAGGGTGGCTCAGTCTGTTAAGTGTTTGCCTTCAGCTCAGGTCATGATCCCAGGGTCCTGGGACCAAGCCCCACACTGGGCTCCCTGCTCAGTAGGAAGCCTGCTTTTCCCTCTCCTGCTCCTCCTGCCTGTGCTTACTCTCTCTCTGTCAAATAAGTAAATAAAATCTTTAAAAAAAAATACATTACACATACACACACAGACACACACAGACGCACACACACACACACACGCGTGCACGCGCTCGGCCTTGGTCTTGGCTTTGCAGTCTAGAAGGGAAAGGAGGTCCCCTGGGGGAAGCCTGAGACTCAGGGTTCCCATCCTCCGTGCCACAGCCACTCGCAGCCCACAGTTCTTACTGTGCCAGCTGTGTCTGAGAGATGTTGCCTTCTTTCGTCTTTCTAACCCTGGTGCATGTGTGTACAGGGAAATGCTCTTTCTGATCCTGCTGGGTTGGTCTGAAATGGCAAAGCTTGTGGAGCACAAAGCGTTCTGGAACATTTTTTTGGACACCCTTGCGCTCTGAGATAGGGGAGCCTATAGGGCACAGGCAGAATCCAGTGGTCTCCAGGAGGCTTCTACTGGCCAACTGCTGGGGCCCAGGGCTCCCCCTAGAGTGGCAGACCTTTCCCTCCCATTTCCTTCATGCCCAGGGCATGGGTCAGGGGCCGAGAAGCAAGTTTCGGAGGGTGTC
Source organism: Mustela putorius furo (assembly GCF_011764305.1). NCBI lineage: Eukaryota > Metazoa > Chordata > Mammalia > Carnivora > Mustelidae > Mustela > Mustela putorius. Next base: position 7,605,559 of record NW_025422019.1, read on the forward strand.
CCCTGAGCTAAGTGCCGAGGTGGCGTTTTGCAGAGATCATCACGCTGTTGAACGTAAAAGAGAAAAGGGTCCCTCTTACAAGAGGTTGCTTTAGAAGTAACGTGTTAAACATAACAGCCAGTTGGGGATGTTCATAGCTTATTGGAAGTGATGTCGACCGCGTTTACCCAAACATCCGTAATTCTGAAAACCATCCAGCGAGGTGAATACTATTATCACTCTTCTCACATAGGGGGAAATGGGTCTCTGGAAATGAGTGCCTTTTTCAAAACCACAGAAACTGTGGAGCCTGGATTCAGACTCTGTTCTGGAAATCTTCAGGTGGGTGTCCATGTCTTGGGGCCAGGCCAATACACGGGACATCCTCAAGTGTGTTCAGAACGTTCAGAAAGGATGCCCAGGAGTGGGACACTAGGTGGCTTGCAGTGGGGACGTGGTGGGGCAGGGACCAGAAGCCAGCCAGTGGCTCCAGAACATGATCTGTGCTTACTCAGTTCTCCCCATGTAAATGTCAGCAAACGGCTCTCATGACCACACGGATGCCGGCCTTTCACAGGCATCCCCACCACCACGGGTAGGTGGCAATGATACCTCTTACACAGGGAGGAAGGCAAGGAGGTGATGGCCCTGGGCTCAGGCTAGTGGTTAGTTTCAGGGGGCAGAGGAGGGCAGTGGGAGAGGATTCAAGGTTGGGGCTGGCTCTGAGAGACTGCCATGCTCCATTCCCACCCCAGGCGGTGACTTCATGAGTAGTGTGCGCTTTGTGGTAAGTCCCTGAGCTGTGCGCCTGTCTGCTCTGTGCCCTCTTCTGTGTGCCTGTTACATTTCACAAAAAAAGAGCTTTAAAAGAAAGTGGGGACGAATCTTGTCATTCTGCAAAAGAAGGACGCGCCCCAGCCGTGGTGGGCGGTGTCCGTGGCCCTGGAGAAACTTCTGGTGTCTGTTTTTTCTGCACCTGCTCTTCTTCCATGAACTGGTGTTGGCAGTGCTGGGTCCTTGGTCCTCGTTCACAGTGCTTGCTTGAACCGGAGATGGGGCCCTCTCCCCCATGCAGGGGCCTCGTCCGGGGGCAAGCCCCTCGCCACCCCACACCCTGGCAAGGAGACCAGGCAAGGGCCTGCAGTTCTTCACCATTGAAGCCCCGGCCACTCCCTGCCATCAGGGCTCTGCGTGGGGCCCGAGTCAGGATACCACTGTGTAAGAGGTATCATTGCCACCTACCTGTCCCAAACACTGCTTCCTTGCCTCACGAGCAAGGAAGGCATGTCAGCCCACATTGGGCCAGCGGCTGCCTGGAGGGACTCAGGCAGACCTGGTCCTGACTTTTCCTCTGGGCCTTGGCTTCCGAGTCCATAGAATAAAGGTAATCACACCCACTTCCCACCATCGGTTGCCTGGTTTCATTTTGAGGCTGACGGGAAAGGGTCAGGCAGCAGGCTTTCATGGAGGGGCCCCTGCTGCGTGGCTTCCTTGCTCAAGACAGCCTCTCCTTTCTGCAGGCCTAGAAGGTGGCTGAAGCCCCACCCAACTGTGCCACTCTCTGGCCTAACATTTTTAGTCCCCTTGCTGGCTTCAGGGAGGCCTCCTGAGCTCCTCCAAACCCAAGTGGGGTCAGACGCCCCCTCTTCTGGCTCCCAAGGCACCTGGCTTGCCTCGGCAATCTTGCTCAACCCTGCCCTGTCCTCCCACTGTGCCCAGGGCCTCTGCAGCCCAGGGACCTGACTTACTCAGCTCCACGTTCGGGGCCTGGACACAGCAGGAGAATGACCCGTGGGTCTCTCTCGACAGAGAAGCCCCGAGACCCAGAAGCCCCAGCGAGTGAGGGCGGTGGACCAGCTGTCTAGAGCAATGTCCCCCGCTGGGTTCCATGCCTCTGGTTTAGCAGATGAGTCTAGATACCGCTCACTTCCAACGGTAGCCCTATTGCTGGGCTCCAGTCGAATCACCTCCAAAAGAAAAAAAAAATTATTTTTCCCTTACCTGAATTCAGATTTTGGGATTTTGAAGGGTCTGGGTTCCCTGGGAGGCAGATTCTGGAGCCGTGATTCCTATGTAGGACATTTCCTAGGAATGTTCTGAGGTCAACCGTGGAGAGAAGGGGAGGGGAGAGGCTGGGCTGCTCAGTGGTCTCAGTGACGGGCCCCACAGGCAGCTCGAGGCTGGCCCACATTTCAGATTTGTCTCCACATGGGTGGTGGGAGGAGGCAGCCAGACCTTAATTATCCCCTGCCTGTGAGTCACCTGAAGGAGGGGTGGGATGGGCAGAAGGAGGCTATCCTCCTAGAAACAGCGGAAGGCGTGCCCCACCCCCACCCAGCATCCTGAGGAGAAAGTCTTCATCCCTGAAGGGGAATCTGGGTGAATACCCTGTCACGTGAAGCTTTCACAAGGAAAAACCAGGAAACTGCTGTTTCTTGAGGGCATTCTATGTGCTGGGCCCTGTGCTTCATTTTCCCAGAAAACTCTCACCAGGGCTTTGGAAAGTGGATGTTATTATTATACCCATTTTCCAGATGTGAAAATAGAGGAGAAGGAGGTATGTTATCAGGAGAGGATCAGAACTTTGCTCCATCCTCCTGCTGCCCTGCTCCTGCCCCTGCACTCTCCCTTCTGTCTCGGTGACTTCTGTAGGCCTGCAGCTCGCCCAGGCCTCACTGGGCACCTGCCTCCCCGCCTAGCCTGCCAGCACTCAAGTGTGCTCCCGGTGACCAAGAAGCTGACTCCAGAATAAGACCTTACCAGGCTGACCACTGGGGCCAGGGCCCAGCAAGAGGTCCAGGGCAGAGCCAAGGAAAGGCTACTACAGCCTGGGGGCAGATGGACTGAGCTAGGCTCTCCCGGGAACTGCCCCAGGCAAGAGCCAGTGTGCAAACCTGGAGGTGGAGGACAGGGCTCTGAGGAAAGCCATGCAATGGCCACTGGTCATTTACATCCAGAGCATGCTCTGCACTGGGGGCCCTGGGCAAAGCGATGCAGCATCCCTGGCTCATTAGGCTCCTGGACTAGTGGGGAGACAATGATGGAAAACAGCCAACCAGAGCAACCCCAAATGTGGCAACACATCCCCTGGGAATGAAAATGGCTCATGTCTGTCCAGAGGCTGGCAAGGCACCTGGCGTCCTTACAGCACATGCCCATTACTGACCCTGCACAGCGGAGGCCCACATTTACAGAGGAGGTGACAAAGTTCTTTTTTATTTCTTAGATTTTATTTATTTATTTGAGAGAGAGAGAGAGAGAGAACACAAGCAGGTAGAGGTGCAAAGGGAGAGGTGTATGCTGAGCAAGGAGCCTGATGCAGGATTCAGTCCCAGAACCCTAGGATCGTGACCTAAGCTGAAGGCCGACGCTTCACCCACTGAGCCACTCAGGCGCCCCAGGAGGTGACTAAGTTCTAAGGGTCATTCGAGGCCACCAAATGTGGAAGGTCAGCATCGGAGCATCGGAGCACGGGTCTCTCTTACTTTCCTTTATCCCGGCTTGGATCCTGATCCCTGCGTGAGGATCCTCTGAAGGGGCTTATGCCAAGTCCGGGTAGAATGGGAGGCCTCAAGCCCACTAAGGAAGCGCCATGCCTATAGCTGACCTTGGCTATGACTTTGGGAAGACCAGAGATCTGGTGTTTGGTGATGGGCCAAGAAAAGGGGCGGTGACTGGAGGAAGAAGACGGTCCTGGCAGGGTGCGGGGTGGTAATGGGGCTGTGCAGCTGACATCCCCTTTGGCCTTTAATCAAGGCCACTTCTCCTTCATGGGAGCTGGGATGTCACATCACACGAGGAGCCGAAGGCCTGCGCATCTTCCCTCCAGACGAGGGTGCGGGCACCTCTCAAAGGAGGCAGGGCACTGGGGTGCGTGGGTTGCTCAGTTAAGCGTCTGACTCTTGATCTCAGCGTCTGACTCTTGATCTCAGTGGTGCATCGAGCCCCGTGTTGGGCCGCATGCTGGGTGGGAGCCTACTTAATTAAAATAAAATAAAAATAAGTAATATAAAAGGAGGCAAGGAGGCTCCCTGGTGGCAGCTTGAGGAGAAAGTCCTGGCTGGTGTCCCTGCTGGAGGCTGCTTCCCACCACCTGCTCAGCACCTTCCACAGCCCACCCATCTCTCATTTTCCCTCTGCCACGGCGAGATGCTGAGTCTTTCCCCAGGGCCATCCTTTGTTGGACTGTTCTCCTTTAACACACTGTCCATATCTTTCTTCTCCTTCAAGGGCCACCACGAGACTCTCTCTTTCATGATGTGGTCTTGGACAACTCTGGTCTGGCTTCCCCCCTCTCTGAACTTCACGCCCTGTCTTAGGATTTGCAAAGTCCTTCGATGGCAAGGAATAGAGAAGCACTTGGTAGGTTCAGAAATGAGGGCAAAGGTGACCCTAGGGCCATATGATAGGATCGCACGATGGGCCTCTGAAGAGGGATGGGACCTTGGTGCCAGGTGCTGTCCTGGGCCCAGGAAACACACCTGCCCCTGTCATCACGTGGTGGCATTCCAGAAGAATTTGGAGCTAGGGTGAGGAAAACTATCAGAAAGGGGTCTGCTTGGTCTTCCCATGTCTTCTGTACACCCCAAATCTGACCGTGAAAATATTTTAATTTTAATTTCTCCTGAAATCATCAGGAAAAAAATGAATATACTAATAATGAATGTGTAACATATATTCATCTTTATATCAAGTAGTCAGAAAATATGATTAAATATTTTTGCAATGGAGGAAGGGACCCATTAGAGTCATGATGTGGCACTGACCAATGGCATCCTCTCTTCCTGAGAGGCCACAGTCACCTCCTGACAGGTCTCCCAGCCCTGGCCCCCTACTATGATCTGTCCACGAAGTAGCCAGAATAATCCTAAAACTGTAAGTCTCATCACTCAAGAGGCTCAGGGTGTCTAATGTCAGCATTGCCCCCTGTTACCTGCTCCAGCGTCACTGGCCTTCTAGGGCTGTTTCTGGAATGCTCTTTGGCCTCAGGGCCTTTGCACTTGTTCCTAGCTGGGAAGCTCTTCCTCCCAGTTACCTGCACAGCCGCACCCTATTATTGCCTTCAGGCGTCACAGGGGGACCCATAGAAATGGTGCCCCCTGCAGGCTGCCCAACGAGGGGGCTTCCTTATCTCTTCATGCAGGAACAGCCCCCGTCCCACGGCATCCCTCACTCTCTCTGTTCCCTGCTTCATCATACCAAAAAGGGGTGGATACAAATAGACCCCTGCAGTTGGGTGGGGTTGACTGTCCCCACAGTAGGACGTCGGAACGGGGAGGATCCATGAGCTTTTTTTCACTCACCTCTGTATGGCCTGTTCATGGAGTAGAGTCCAGACGGGAAGGTGCTCCAGGAAGAGCAAGGACCGAGTGACAAGCCTGGGCCTCTCCAAGTGTCCCTGCCACTCTGCCTCTCCACCGGTCAGCCTCCTGCCTCGAGTACCTGTGACATCATCCTACAGCGCCCCGATGGCCCTGCCTCACCTCCCACCTTCAGTTCCCGGCTCTCAGCTGCCTGGCCTTTCCTCTTGCTTGTTCCCCTTCAGCTTCCTTGGAGGGACACTGGGCTCTCAGAGAGCCTGGGTTAGGCTCGTGGGAGTCAGCTACCAGTGGGTCAAGTGGCAGGGGAGGGGTGGCCTGGTGGCTCAGGACGGTGGCCAGAGCCGGGGGCGGGGGAACAGGAGTGTGGCTCATGCTCTCCTCTCCTCACCCTGCACAAGCGGGAGCCCTGAAGATGGGCACGTCCCGTCCTGCTCTAGTATTTTCAGGGCACTAAGCTTAGTACCGGGGGAAACACAGATGTGAGCGAGTCCACACCCTATCCGGTCTCCCCCAGGCACTCACTGTCTGAGGTGGGAAACAGACCATCCCAGTGAAGTGTGACGGGGAACAGGAAGAGACAGTGGAGGGACTGGGGCTGAGTGGGGCTGTGGAGGGGCCCCACACCCAGCCTCTACAGTTGGGGCTGTTCTCTGGAGGTGAGGCTTAAGGTTAGTGCGTTTTTAACTTATTTTCTGCATTTTTATTTTATTTTCTTTCAAAGATTTTATGTATTTATTTGACAGACAGAGATCAAAAGTAGGCAGAGAGGCAGGCAAGAGAGAGAGGAAGGGAAGCAGGCTCCCCGCTGAGCAGAGAGCCTGATGCGGGGCTAGGTCCCAGGTCCCTGAGATCATGACCTGAGCCGAAGGCAGAGGCTTTAACCCACTGAGCCACCCAGGCGCCCCATTTTCTGCATTTTTAAAGAAACAATTTAAGCTTACAGAAAAGATGCAAAATTGGTACAAAGAATTTTCAGTAACCTTCACTCAGTTTCCTTAAAATGTGATATTTTACCACATTTGCTTCTCTTCCCTCTTCCTTCCCCAGAGGGCTGGCCCTGGGAGTAAGTTGAGGGCAGGTTGAACTTGACCCAGAAACCCCTGGGGAGCCTGGCAGATTTGGGCTCTGGGCGCACTTTAGCCTGTCCCTCTCCTGCAGGCGGCTGAGGGGCCTGGAGCAGAGGATCCCTGTCGCTCGAGGCTCTCGGTCCATGGGCAGGGATTGGTTTGCCCTGTTAGTAAGAGGTTCGGTAAGAACAGAACGTGCTCCAGCAGCTCAAGGATCAGGGAGTGGAAGGGCAGGGAAGGAAAGGGGGAAAGTGAGTGAAAGTGTGTGTCTGGTACAAACGGGCCTTTTGAAACCGCGACGTCTCCCGGTGACTCATCACTGCTCACATGGCCTTCCTTCCCTGTCGCCTCTCCTCTGCCTTCCGTTTGGCCGCCAGCACCGCGTCCCCTGGCCATGTTCCCAGGCTGGGCCCACAGACTGGGAGTCGTTCGGAAGCGGGTTGGGATCCTAGCCGTGGCTGGTGTGGTAGCCTGGACCAGTTGCTTGACCTCACTGGGCCTCAGTTTTAAGTCTTGAACGTGGGAATAGCAGTGCCCCTTATAGGGTGTGGTGGCAGGGGTGACTGTTCTGCACCAAGCAGGCTCCCGGGCAGGCCCGGTTCAGTCCCTGCTCAGTGCCGGGTGGTGGCCAGGTGGGTCTGTTTGCCAACGACACGCTCTTCTTCCCTAGCTGTGAGGCAGGCTCCTGCTAGCCAGGGGGGAGCCCTGAGGGCAGGCCTGGAGCACATTCACCTGGGCCCTCTTACCAGGGCACACAGCACAGAGCAGGGGTGGAGCAGCTACTTGGGAGGGAGTGTCCCCGGGAGTTCCGGTGGCCTTACAGGGCACCTTCACACCATCCACACTGATGTCCTGTAACATCTGCTCAGGGGCAGGTAGCCCAGTCTGGGAGGCCGCAGTGTTGCTTTGGATGGGCACCCACGGTAGGCCAGGCTGCCGTGAGCCTCCCCTCCCCAGGGTGCACTCCCACTGTGGTGAGAAGAGCACCCCCCACCCCCCACCACGGGGCTAATGCAGAGGCAGGAGCTGTGGCCAGGGAACCAAGGTGAGGTAATGCAGGAGCTCGTGGACAGGATGTCAGAGGCCCTGGGCACCTGGACCAGGCCGTGCCCCGCATGTGCACGTGGAGGGAATGTGGGTGTGCTGGCAGGAGGGGCCCGAGGGGTCAGTCGCAGCCCTCACTCCTGTTCTGCCCTTCCTCTGCCACCTGAGGTAAGCTGACACCGGCCATCCTCCTGCAGACTTGCACATCACCTGCCTCTCTTGGCTGCTCTAGGAGGTTTGAAGGTGTTGCAAATTGCTCTGCGATGTTCTGGAGCCAAACCATGTCCCTGGCCTGCAGCCCATCCTCCAGGGCTTGGCATCAGGCGCACTGTCCCTGGAAGACAAGCTGCCTTTGAGGGTTTGGTGCTTTGAGGACTTTGGTTGGGAGGGCTGGGTCAGTGGCGTCTCCAACGGGCTGGGAGGGGGGACGTGCCTGCCTGGGGAATCCAGCAGAATCGAGGTGGTTGGAGGACACAGCTCTGGCTTCAGCCACTCAAAGTTGCTTCCAGGATGAGCAGCATTGGGGTGAAGGCTTGTGCTCTGGAGCCAGACAGCTTGGGGCCGCTTGCTAGCCATGTGACCTTGGACAACTAACTTGAACTCTTCGTGTCTCAGTTTTCTCTTCTGCAAAATGGGGGCAGTAAGAGTCCTTGCTCTGAGCAGTGTTGTGAAGGCTTCATGACCTAATACAGGTGAACTGTTACGAGCAGCCTGAACAGCTGTGTAACTGTGACGTTGGTGAGGGTGTAGAAACACCCATGGTCCTTTCGTAGGGGTGGGGTGAGGCCAGCCTTCCCTTGCCTGACCCTCGCGCTGTCTGTGACTCGGCCCCAATCTGCAATCCAGCTTCCTCTCTAACCTCTCCCCTCACTCCGTGGAAGCCACAGTGAGTCATTTGGGCTTCCCTGAGTCTGGGGTGGGGGGAGCTCTGGTCACTGCAGGGAAGCTCCTCTGCCAGGCCACCCCCTACCCTCCACCTCCTTCATGGCTCAGCCCCAGCGTCCCCTCCCTCAGCCCCTACGGATCCCCAGAGTGCTCCCTAATAAGTATCCTGCTTGCTGATCTCTGACCCAGAGTCTTTTTCCTGGAGCCCAGCCCTTAGCAGATTCTTGTGACAAGCCCACAAATCCTGGTTGAGGGATTAGGGGGTCCCCCAGAGCATAGAGGGACAAGCTTGGGGGCTACAGAGCAAGAAATACCATCAGGCTACCCAGGATGCTATGGGCAAATACTCCCTCACCCCTGCGGCTGGGACCCAGGCCAGACACCAGATCTCTGCCACGCTGTCCCCAAACCAGTGGGGTGCATTCAGCACCTGCCGGAGGGGCTCAAGGAGGCTGCAAAGGGCAGATTGACTCGGGACTGGAAAGAGGAGCGTGCAGGGGTGGCTTGGATTCAGGAAAAAGACTTGAAGCCTCCTTTGCAAAAACATCATGCCTCCTACACCTCACAGCAGGAAGAGTCTCTTAGATCAGCTAACCATGGAACTCCTGAGGGCTGCCGTCCTGGCTCATTCATTTCTGCTCCAGGGTCTGGCACTGGACTGAGGACTGAGGGGTACTCAGTGGGCATCCAGTGGGTGAATGAATGAAGTGCAGTTAGGTCTGTTTCCATTGGAATGTAAACCCCATGAGGGCAGGCCTATGCCTGTGTGTTTGCTGACCCAGCCCAGTGCCCAGCAGGGGACAGACACACGAGTTGGACAGGTGAGTGAATGAAGGAGTTCTCCAAACTATAGTCTACAGATGGCCTTAGCATTCCACAGTCAGTGTTTAAATGAGTGTGGGAAATGCTGCACGTGGGATCTTAATAGCACGTTAAGGCTCTGAGAAGGTCTGCAGTGAAGAAACTCTTTCACTTTGTGTTATCCAATATATGCCAAATTTATTCTCCCCCTATCGACAACTCACTGACTATAGTGGGCCACAGAGAATGTTTTGGGAATTGCTGCTTTGATTGGAGAATCTGAACTAGAGGCCACAGGGACTGTGCCCTTCTCTCCGACCTCTGCTGTCAACCTCACATTGAAGAGCTCACAAGCTGGCTTCGTTGGGGGCACAAGGGAGAGGGGAGGAGAGTCAGACCTCTGTTTGGGGAGAGGGGAGGGGAATCAGCTCCAGCACAGAGGTGCAGGGAGAGGCCATTGTGTAAGGAACTGGACTGCCCTTTGGGACAAGAATGCCAGTCTGTGGGCAGAGGGTGACCACTGAGAGCTTCTGTAGGGCGCTTTGAGGGCCGAATGGCAATGTGCTGTAAGAGGGGCCTGGGGCAGGTTTTACTGGGCCCCCTTGACCACAGCAAGATACCCCTCTGAGTTCTCTGAGCTCCAGCTCCCCAGGCTACCCGCCTTGCTGGCTGCTTCACAGCATCCTCTGGGGGGACCCCTCCTCCCCCCACCCTCAGCACTTCTCCACTGCGCCTCCTATGCCCGGGTGTGAGTCAGTAGTGTTTGTCACTGCTGGAAGGAGGATGGGAGGAGGGAAGGAGAGGGGACAAGCGCACGCCTGGCCTTGGGCAGGTCTCTCGCTCTCTTGAGATTGGCAGCAAGGATCAGTTGTGAGCGCGCAGACTGAGGAATGGCTGGACCTGCTCACATTCTACCTAGTGCAGCCTATGAACCTGAGACTCAGGGCAGGGGTCACACCTGTTGTCTGTGTCTTGAGGAGGGGCAGAGCTGTGAGGGGACTGAGGAGGAGCTGGGGGGAAGGAGTGGAGCGATCCGGAAGGTTTCACAGAGGAGGTCGTCCTGGGTGAGTAGAGAAGGCTGAGAGGACGGACGTGCCCAGGCGGGGCAGGAGCAGGGCCTTTGCAGATGGAGAGACCAAATGTTAGAACAGGAAGCACCGTTTCTGGAGAGCCCCAGGACCAGCTCTGAGGAAGGGAGACTGCCTCGGCATGGATCCCCAGAGCTGAGCAGAGCCCTTGCATGGAGGAGGGGTCTCAAGTATCTGGGATCCCTAATGAGGTGCCCCCAACGGAGTCTTAAAAACGCGGGAGCAGACCAGCTTGTGAGCTCTTCAATGTGAGGTTGACAGCAGAGGTGGGAGAGAAGGGCACAGTCCTTGCAAGAGGACATGCATGTCCCGACCAGCCAGCTGTGCTGCACCCGGACCAGACCCGAAGTTATAGCCCAGCTGTGACAGACACTGTTGGTTGTTTGCCCAGCTCCATGCTCCTCCACTTCTCCTTGCTTCCCTTTATGAAAACAAAATCACTCACTCGTCCCATCTCCCCTGCTGCTCAGAGTGTACGTGTGACATGGTTCCGGACAGTAGCAGATTAGTGGAAGTCCCTAGGGAGGGGCAGGGTTTTGCTGGGAAGAGATTTTTGGCCCCTTTGCCCTTCCTTATCCTTTGTGACTGGAATGTGGCTGTGAGGCTTGAGTGGCAGCAGCCATTTTGTCACCATGAGTCAATCAGCGGAAAGGGAAAGGCTCTCGAAGTATTTGAAGCCAGATGTGTTCCTACCTACTACAACATTTAGAGAAGAAACGTTTCTATCACTGCCACTTAGAAAGGGAGTGTCACAGAGGTGAATGCCAGTAGTGCCCATGCCATGCATCAGCCTGAATGTTTACACGTGTGAGTCCATTCTGAGAGGTGCAACTGGAGTGTCCCTAGATCAGATTTCTAAATCCTTGGACTGTGGGACGCTTACCCCGTGAGCTTAGAGAGTACAGATGATGTGCAATAGATGTTGAAGGAAGGAAGGAATAAATCTCGCCTTCCCAATGGGAGCTGGGTTCCTGAGGGCAAGGTCTGAATGTGCCTCATCCCTGAGTGTCCAGTTCAGGGCCTGATCCAAAAGGCAGGGCCCTGTTTTTCTCTGCTGCTCCCAGACACCTTGATGGATCCCAGGTTCTGGGGGGGGCCCTCCACGGAAGGCCATGTCTCTCCCAGAGACCCGAGTCCCTGGCACAGTGCCCTGGGCTGTGGCAGGACGGGGGGGGGGGAGTAGGTGGCCTTTCCACAGCAGAGCGGCTCTCTGAATCTGCTTCAAGTCTGCCGGAGTCTTTCTCTCAGAGGATGTCAGTTTGATTGAGTTACTTGTCACACAAGGGCTTTTGGAGCCTTCCATGTGGGTAAAGATTGAGGTCTGTGTTCCAGCCTGACCCAGTTAGGGTTCCATCCACGGCATTAGGGTCAGATAAGCCTCTCAGATAAGGGTTATGTTTATTTAGATTGGGGTTAATATCAGAACCAGAGCTTGGGGGTCAGCTACAAAGTTTGGGTCATGTTTTTGTCCCTTTCAGGAGATGTGGAAGTTGGAGTCAGAGTTTTACAGGGCTCCAGTGCTCAACGCGGAGCAGGCCTGGGGTCACCCACTCTGAGCCCCTCCAACCACCCCCCACACGCCCATTGCACCTGCTTAGGAGGGGGCTGGTGGGCTCTTGGAGTTCCTCCCAGATGTATCTTAGTCTGTTTGGTGATAGTGCCACCTTTCTGTGGGCAAGGCCCCGGCCTTCTACTTCTGGGCTTTCTTCCTCCTTTGGACATGCAGGAAGCTTGCAGTAAATGCTGACTGCATGAATGCAGGAAGTCAAGTCTGTATCCCAAGGGCAAAGCTCTCAGTCTGGTGGCAAATTTTCAATTCAGTTAATCTAATTATTTTCCATATTTTTATTGATTGTGGAAGATGTAAGGAAATTTTGGATCTTTTGCTGGTTATTCATTCTTCTTCTATCCATGTACCCATCTGTTCACCCACTTATCCATCCAACCATCCGTCCACTCATCCATCTATCCATCTCATAAACATTTTTAAATTTAAAAAAAATTTTTTTATTTTTATTTTTAAATTTCTTATTGGTGTTCCAGAATTCATTGTTGAGGCACCACACCCAGTGCTCCATGCAGTACATGCCCTCCATAATACCCACCACCAGGCTCACCCAACCTCCCACCTCCCACCCCTCCGAAACCCTCAGATTGTTTTTCAGAGTCCACAGTCTCTCATGGTTCATTTCCCCCTCCAATTTCCCCCAACTCCCTTCTCCTCTCTATCTCCCCATGTCCTCCTTATTATTCCTTATGCTCCACAAATAAATGAAACCATATGATAATTGACTCTCTCTGCTTGACTTATTTCACTCAGCATAATCTCTTCCAGTCCCGTCCATGTTGCTACAAAAGTTGGGTATTCGTCCTTTCTGATGGAGGCATAATACCCCATAGTGTATATGGTCCACATCTTCCTTATCCATTCATCCGTTGAAGGGCATCTTGGTTCTTTCCACAGTTTGGCAACTGTGGCCATTGTTGCTCTGAACATTGGGATATAGATGGCCCTTCTTTTCACTACATCTGTATCTTTGGGGTAAATACCCAGGAGTGCAATTGCAGGGTCATAGGGAAGTTCTATTTTTAATTTCTTGAGGAATCTCCACACTGTTCTCCAAAGTGGCTGCACCAACTTGTGTTACTACCAACAGTGTAGGAGGGTTCCCCTTTCTCCACATCCTCTCCAACACTTGTTGTTTCCTGTTTTGCTAATTTTGGCCATTATAACTGGTGTAAGGTGGTGTCTCAATGTGGTTTTGATTTGAATCTCCCTGTTGGCTAGTGATGATGAACATTTTTTTCATGTCTGATAGCCATTTTCCATATCATGCCCTTTTTTCATGGTCTGATAGCCATTTGTATGTCTTCATAGGAAAAGTGTCTGTTCATGTCTTCTGTCAATTTTTTTGACATGATTGTCTGTTTTGTGTGTGTTGAATTTTCATAAACATTTTTTGAGGTCTACCTTATTCTGGAAATTTGCTGGGCCTACAAAGAAAAGGTGAAGGAGATACTGAGATTGTTTTCAAAGAACTCAGACAATAGATGGGATCAGAACAGCGAGCGGGTATGGGTATAAGAGGACTGTAAAGAATCCAAGTTCTGTGGGGTCCAGAGGAAGAGACCTAGCCCAGCCTGGAGGAGCTAGGAAAGTTTCCTAAGGAAGAAGCCCCAGTCTTGAGAGATGAGTGGGGGATCCTCTGTCAAAGAAGAAGAGAAGAGCACCCCAATAAGAAGAAACAGAACATGCCAAGGCCCAGGGCCAGAGAGCATGGTATAGCCTTTGGAGGACTTTATAGAGCAAGCATGGGGAAGGTAAGGCAGGGAGAAAACTCCCTGTAGGAAGACGAGAGGTCTTGGAGGACTTTGTCCTGAAAGCCTAGGAGCCAATGGAAGGATTTTGAGCAAAGGATCACCCCGACATGAAACACATTCTGGGGCCATCATCCTGGAGATGTTTAGAGGGTGGGCAAGTTTGTGGTCCACATTCCAGTGGAATGACCGCAAGAAGAGGGTGTCACCTAGCCTGTGACAAACAGTACCAGCTCTGCGGTCCTGACCAGAGCCAGGCAGGCCAGGGGGCAGGGGGAGAGCCTGGAGATGGGAAGATGGCCAGGGGTTCGTGTGTAGGCAGGGCTGACTTTGTAGCTGATGCAGGGGCCCTTCTGGGCCAGGGGCTCTAGATGGTTCCCTGCCAGCGTGTGACAGGATAGGGAGTGCTGGCCTGCTGTAGCCAGGCCAGTGCCCCCCATGCTGCTTTGTTGCTAGCCTCTCACGTCACCTCCAGAGTGACCGGATGTGAGTGGGATGCTCTCAGGTGTCCCCTCAGAGCCAAGTCCCTGGGGGCTATGAGACCCCCAGGACCAGAAGCTGGCTCAGGGCAAGCAGACAGTTATCTCTGGAGCCTGTTTCTCTAAGTGCCTCTTCTCCGAGCTCTGTTTGTTCAGGTCTATCAGCCAGGTGAGCCACGGAGGGGAAACTGAGAGCAGGGGGGTGGGAGGGGGCCAGTGTGACAGAGAAGCATGAAGTCTGGGTTCTGGGGCCGCTTCCCCCAATGGAAAGAAGGAACATGTTGTACGTGCATGACCTTAACCAGGAAACCCAAAGTTTGTTGATCTTGAGCGCCTGCCGGAATTTTGGCCCCGATTCTGGGCTCCCTACCCAGGGCGTGCAGTATGCAGCCTGCAAACACTGGATCTGGGGGTTTGCGGAGGAGGGAGATGAGGCTGGAGTGTGTGTGAGATCTGGGTAGAGGTGGGTCCCTCTTCCTTCACGGCCGGCCAGCAGGGTGGCTGGAAACTCCCCAGGGGCCCTGCTTTCCGCCACTGCCTCTCTGTGCTCTGTTCAAGCCTAGGGTTGTTTCTGTTTGTGTTTCATTTACTGAGCACCTGGACCCTGGGCACGGCGCAGAGTGCGTTGTGTGCATTGTTTCAGTTAATTCATGGAGAAATTCTGCAGGGGTTCAGCCCGTTTTACAGAGGAAGGAATGAAGGGCCAGCGAGAATCAGGTGAGAATCAGGAGAGAATCAGCTACCCAGTGAGTAAAGGAGGCAGACATGCTAACCAGCTGTGAGATGAGTAAGACCCAGGCCTTGGCAGTCGTTCCTGGAAGAACATCCTTCCCAGATCACAGAATAGAAGACTGAGAAGTTCTCAGACACATGGTCTTGACCGGAGTCTGCTCCAGCAGACTGTTAGGGAGCGTGACTCCAGGAAGACAGAGTGAAGCGGGAGGGAAGGGCAGCTGATGTCACATGCAGTTGAGAGTGGGCTCCCCAGCCTCGCTCTGAGAAGCTCACGACCTCATCCTAAGGCGCTCCTGCATCCCACCCTCTCAGGTTGTGACAGTGGGGCCCCCAGGAAAGGCATGTGGATGGACAGGAACACAGAGCTGGTCCCCGCAGAGGGATCCAGGTGGCTGGAGCAGGAGAGGGGTGAGGTCCAGAGAGTCTGACGTGCAGCAAATGAGTCGATGCATCCAGTCTCCTTGCCACCCAGCTGGGACACTGAGTCCTAGAGAGGGGATGGCTAAAGCAGGACCTGCCTGAGATCACCTGACTCCCCGACCATTGAGATGATCACAGTGGTGGCAGGTGGGGCCTGGCCCTGTGCATCTAGGTAGAGTCTGTATGTGTGTGTGTGTGTGTGTGTGTTGTGTGTTGTGTGTTGTGTGTGTGTGTGTGAGAGAGAGAGAGAGAGAAAGTGTTAGAGTGACACATAGGTGGACAGGAAATGGAGCATGGACACAGCCCTCTCTAGAATGTTCTCAGGTATGTAGGCCCCGGTATGAAGGAGGATGCCCCGAATTTCAGGGCTGGGAGGTCCCGGCTCAGGGTGTCCAGGCCCCTGTCCTAGTCTTCGGAGGGACATCAGGTCAACCTCAGCCCAGCCAGTGTGGTAACCCCAGTCACTCCCAGGAGGAGCAGTGATGCGCAACAGTGCGTGTCCTGCGCTGGAGAGCCATGCCCACTGGGTCCTCAGACAGCCAAGGGGCCCGGGGAGAACAAGAATGATGAAAAACCGGGTTGCAGCATCCAAGAAAAACCACCCCAAAGCCCAACCAAACTGCCTCTGAGCGTGCCAGCTGCACTTGCCAGAGTCATCAATACCCATTGTTCTTCCAGACAGTGTTCCCACTGCACTTTCGACCATGGTGCTCTGGGGAACAGCGAGGTGTGGGCTTACGCTCTGTGGATGGACACAGCTTAATGGGATCTGTTCCCCAACCGGCTCCACCCCCCAGCCTCCCACAGCCGAGTCACGGAGACCGAGGCAGCTGCCAGGCTGGATCAGGGCAGAGAGCCGGCACCACGCCTACCCCAACTCCAGTCCTTGAAAGCTGGCTGACCTTGGCCTTGGGTTCCTCGACTGCTCAAGAGGATAATTACAGGTGGTCCACGCAGTCTCATTGTGTTGGTATGAAGGATACAAAAATTCCTGGAATTAGTACCGAGCAGGACTGAAATGCAAAGTGTTCCTGCTACTTCTCCAGCTGGGCTGGGGGGCTTCAGTCTTGGGGCGAGGAGTGCGGGTGTCCTAGTCAGTCAGACAGGCCTGGAGCTCCTGCACTGCTCTCCCCCATACAAGGCATGTTGTCTTCCAACACTTTAGCTTCCATGTCTATAGGAAGGTGCCATGATAAGGTGGGAGAGCTGGAGGATGCCCACGCCTCGCTCTTGACACTGTGCTAAGGGGTGTGGGGATGGTGACAGTGATGTAGAAACAGGCTCTGGTTGCTCTCTGAGGACCACCTGCAAGGTGGCTGGTCCAGGGTCCCCAGGGACCCTGGGTCCCCAGGCAAGTACCATGGACAGAACCGTGGCCATATCTTCTCTGTGCTGAGGGCCAATGTCAAGACATTCTTCCATGAAGCCCTCTAGAGTTCTTCCAGCAGCCACTGTGGACCCTCCTCGAGGCTTCTAGACCCCACATCATCTATCTATTCCACTCTTTTAGTACTTGCTAATTAGACTCCAATTCTGTAGGTTTCATAGGCTTCGTGCTGCTTAGAGTTTTCAGAAAGGGCGTGTGACATTGTAGGGGCTTTGGAAGGCGTAAACCCTGGAAAAATCCAGTTCCCTTGTGGGTTCCCAGCCTCTGATAGGAGTTGGAACTAAAATTGAGCCCACAGTCCAGTGGGGAGACAGATGGGCATTTATTCTCATTGCAGAGTCATCTGGGTTAAAATAGCAATTTTTATTGTTTTTTTTATTTTTTTATTTTTATTATTATTATTTTTAAAGATTTTATTTATTTATTTGACAGACAGAGATCACAAGTAGATGGAGAGGCAGGCAGAGAGAGAGAGGAGGAAGCAGGCTCCCTGCTGAGCAGAGAGCCCGATGTGGGACTCGATCCCAGGACCCTGAGATCATGACCTGAGCCGAAGGCAGCGGCCCAACCCACTGAGCCACCCAGGCGTCCCTAAAATAGCAATTTTTAATTACATGTCATTATTTGCTCAGCACATTCTTTTTTTTTTTTTTTTAAAGATTTTATTTATTTATTTGACAGGCAGAGATCACAAGTAGGCAGAGAGGCAGACAGAGAGAGGGGAGGAAGCAGGCTACCCGCCAAGCAGAGAGCCCGATGTGGGGCTCAATCCCAGGACCCCAAGATCATGACCCGAGCTGAAGGCAGAGGATTTAACCACTGAGCCACCCAGGCGCCCCAGCTCAGCACATTCTTTACATTCGGTATTACACTAAGTAAATGTGTAACATAATTGTTGCAAAACTCTCAGGAGGTAGGTGTTTTATCAACCTGATTTTATAGAAGCAGAATCTGGTGTCTAGGGACCTGCCCAAGATCATGTACCAAATAAATAGTGGAATTAGGATTTGAACCCAGGTGTGTCTGATCCTGGAGTTTAACCATGGCTTTGTGCTGTTTTGATAGAGAAAAGTTCTGGATGCAGTGGAATCCCAAAGGAGGGTCATAATACCTAAATTGGCCAGAGAAGACTAGGAATGCTTCCTGGAAGAGGTGATGCTTAAACTGAAATTTTTTATAAACTCAGCTTTTTTTTTTTTCCAGATAGAGAGAGAGTGAGTGCGCACAAATGCATAATGGCAGGGGGCAGAGGGAGAGAGATAGAGAGAGAGAGAGAGAGAGAATCTTAAGAGTCTCCATGCCCAGCCTGGAGCCTGAAGATGCAGGGCTCCATCTCACCACTCTGGATTGTGACCTGAGCTGAAATCAAGAGTAGGATGCTTAACCAACTGAGCCACCCAGGTGCCCCCCACACCCAGCTTTTTAATGGACATTTTCAAACTGTCACAAAAGTAAAGAAATTATGAACTAGATCCTTGGGAAATGAGGCAGAGTGTAGGGAGCCCCTGGTGGAGCCCAGGGTTGTCCAGCCATGTGGCACCTTGGGGCACCCACAGCCAGAGGGTCTTATCCAAGTGTAAAGTGTGATCAGGCTGGAGAGGTGAGCAGCCCTTGGGAGCTGAGTGACTGACAAGATGATTGTTTTCTCTCTTCGGATTTCTACCCTCTGACTGGGGCAAAAAGATGAAGGAGCTCACTGATTTTGGATTTTTCCAGCAGCAGGTCAGTCAGTAACTACTTGGAGTTTGGCGCAGTTGGGTTCAATCAAGTGTGAGGACTTAAATCTTTCAGTAATGATGGTTCTAGGCAAGGAATGAGAATCTCAGTCATTCCCATATAGTCTCAGTGCATGACAGAGCCAGGCGACTTCATGGGAGCTGGGACAGTCACACAGGGAGGAGGCAGGGGTGGGTGTGGCCCCAGAGTTTCCAGCCAGGGTCCCCAGCAGTCGTTTTCCTTCCCGGCATGTTCACATAAAGCAGAGACGGTTGTTGATTGGGCTTTAAAAATGTTTTATGGCTGGCTGTAGTTTCTAACGCTGGGAATGTCCCCATGTGTCACGAGAATAGCAGACTTCCTAAGGAGTGAGGGATTGAATTCCCTAGGATGTCCACAGCAATGAAAGCTGTCAGGATGCCAGGGCACAGCCCACATCATCAAGGGTTGGACTTTGGACAGCTTTGCAGTCTGTGTGACAGTGTGCTGACTGACTGTCCATTTATTCACCCATCCACTTACTCGCTCTACTCACTCGCTCCATATTTATGACCCGATCTTGTCTCTGATCATTCTTCTGTTCTGACATCCAGGTATCACAGGCTAGGTGAAGAAAAAGCATGAGTAACCAGGAAGGAAAGTTCTCTAACACTCCTTAATTTCCTTGTCAGCTGTCTCTCTCAGGACAGGCTTTAAATACTGGTGAGCAAGGAAATGCCAAAGACAGGGTGTATCTGAACCATACTAGGACTTGTAAAATCCCTCATCATCTACTTGTGGACAAGATGGAAAGAGAAATGTCAGGAGCATGGGTGTGGCCACTTTCTCGCTATATGTACTCGACAAGTTACTCAATGTCTACAGCCCTCCATTTTCCTCAGTGTAAGGGTAAAACCAATGTCTGCTATACCCTAGATACATAACACCCGTGGGAGACTGAGGTAAGCATGTTATGCGTATAATTTGATTTTGTCTCACAACTGCGTGTGGTGAGTACAGCCAATTCTTTCCTTTCATAGGAGAGGAAACTGGGAACCTAGAGGGGTTAGTACTAATCCCTTGTCACAGGGCTGGTTGATGGTCTAACTGGGATTTGAACCTGGAAAGTCTGATTTCAGAGACTCCGTTCTTAGACACTGAACTCTACTTCCAGGTTATAGGGTTATTTTGAGGCCATAATAATCTTGTTGATGTAAATCATACAGTGTGGTGCCTGGTAGATGCTCAGTATGTGTTAGCTGTGATCTTTTTTCACTTGATAATTGGGTGGGGTATAACTGAGTCATGGCCTCACTCAGGCAAGCATGACTAATGGGTATCTCTGTAGGTAGGCCATACAGATGCTCTGTTCTCATTCCCTTCCTGCTCTTTATATTTCATGCTGGGATGAGATTGGCATCTGCACACTTGTGGTGTGTGTCACACAGCTGGTTGGCACTAGGAATATAAAATGGATAATAGAATGTAAATTCAATGAGCTCCTCAACAGACAGTAATTAAGAGTACAATCTAATGAGATTAAATTTAATAAGGATAAATATATGGTTCTGCCTTTACAGTTGGGTTCAATTTAATAAGTATTTATGTACCATTTTGTGTGTAAAATATTTGGAATGAAAAGTTGGATAAGAAGCAGTCCCTACTCTTGAAGACTTTTCTTCCCTCTAAAAAGTGACTGCCCAAGTAAAAGATATGCCTTAGACGTACTTTTCCTCACACAGACCCTCCCTGCCCACTCTGGGACCAGCCTCCACATCAGACTGAACTAGATATTGATGGCTCAGTAGCAGCTCACAGGAAACACACTTATGAATTCTGGTGTTGTTTGTCTTTCTTCTGGGCTGCATAGAACATGGATCCCACCCCACCCCCTCAGTGTGGGAAATTGGCCACCTTATGATGTTTTGTGGCCTCATGTTCAAATTGCCCCATGTGGGGTCTAATTCAGACTGACCCCTAAATCCTTTTGCACATGGTTCTTGTGAATCTTTAAAGTTAAAAAGGAAATGAAGAGACTGTGAAAATGATTTGAGAGACAGTGATGGATAAGAAGACAAAGAAGATCCAATATATGTATGAGAGCAATGGCTGAGGAAGAAGACCAAAGCAGAATGAATATTAAAGTCTACTAAATGAAGGGGTGCCTGGGTGGCTCAGGCCATTGGGCATCTGATTCTTGATTTCAGCTCAGGTCATCACTTCAGGACCCTGGGACTGAGCTCTGCCACCTCAAGCTCTGCACTTGGCATGGAGTCTGCTTGAGATTCTCCCTCTCCCTTAGTCCCTCCCCCCACTTGTGTGCTCTCTCTCTCTAAATAAATAAATAATAACAAAATCTTTAAAATATATTCAATTAAAATTAAATTGATTTTTAAAAAAGTTCCCTGAAATAAAAAGAACTTGAAACAAAATATCAAAGTCTGGCACTCTGTACCTAGGAAAATTGGAACAGAAGGGCTGTGATGAGACTTACAGTAAAATTAGTAGATTTCATCTTATTATTTTTTTAAAGATTTTATTCATTTATTCATTTGCGAGAGAGAGTGTGAGCAGGGGGAGAGGGACAAGCAGACTCTGTGCAGAGTGCAGAGCCTGACACTGGGCTCGAGCTCATGATCCTGAGATCACGACCTGAGCTACAATCAAGAGTCAGATGCTTAACTGATGGGACCAAACAGGGGCCCCTAAAATAAGCAAATTTTAAAGAAAAAGTCTTTTGGATATGTAGGAAATAAGGCCAGGTCAATCTAAGGCTGCACAGTCCTGTATGGTAGTTGGCCAGCCTCACGTACCTATGTAGATTAAAATGAAATAAAATTAAAAAATCAATTCCTTTCATGCTCTAAGTGCTCAGCAAGGACACATAATTAGCGGTTATCACAACAGACAGCACAGATTCTAGAAAGCTTGCATCAGTGCAGAAAGTTCTGTTGGATGGCACTTCTCTAGGGAAAAGAAGTCAGGTTGGCCTCAGATATTTTGTCAGAAGCATTTCATGCCAGAAGACATTAGATGAACATATTTACGTTGAAGGAAATAATGTGTGAGCTAAGGATTTTCTTTCTTTCCAAAGTGACCTTGAAGTATAAAGACCATGAACTGTCATGGACTTGTAAGGAGTCGGGCAATACAATTCACATGAGCCCTGCCTGAGGAGGCTATTAAGGCACGAGTTTCAGACAAACAGAATCACTGGAGACAAACCAACACAAGGCCTAATGGAGACACTAAGTGATGACCTGTAGATCGAAGACTGAATCGTGGTTGGACAGGAGGCGGTGCAGGACATAAAGGCTGCACGCTCTAACGATGTACGCAGGGCAACCACCCAAACGAGCCTTCACTTGTGCTTGCTCATGCTGGCGTGACTCACCAGCCCTTGCCATTGGACAGGGAGCCCATGGTGCAGAATTTCAAAGAGCTAAATGGGCAGAGGCGAGAAGGGTAATGTTCTGGCCATGAGCAAAAGAGGCTCAGTGAGCTGAAGACCCAGACCTCAAGTCTAAGGGCTGGTAAACCATCCCCACTCTGTTCCAGCTCCCAGCCTTCTACATGTACTGGCTGCCTGTAGGACCACTTGGCTTATTTCTCAGGAGGCACTGGGGCAGACCTAGCTTGCCTCGGTCGCTTCCCGCCCTTGGCAGAAGCTCTTACCCCAAGGGGCAGCACGGCCTGACATGTGGACTTGGAGCTCGGGCATGCTCCCAGAAGACCTGAGAGTGCTCTCTTGGTGCTCCCCCCACCACCCCTAGAATCTCCTGATACATTCCCTGGCTTGGGATTGGCCCCCTGTTCTGGCAGGCCCAACCTGGCAGTGGTATCTGGCAAGCATCAGCTCAGCCCGCCTTGAAGCTGGGAACAAAGAGACCAGCTTAGCCCAAGCTGTCACCTGCTTCTCAGAGGCCTCAGGCCTCATGGCGGAGCAAAGCCCCTGTGTCAGCTTCCCGGAAAACAGCTTTGGAGGGGGATTCGGACATGCCTGGTCCATGTCCTAAGGGAAGAGATGCTTGTCCGAAGGGACAAGGAGACGTGCCGTGAGGGATGGTTTTGGCAGAGGAGGCCTCATCCATGTAGCTACCCCTCCTACCCCCCAAATTTACTGAGTGTGTACTAGGGGCCAGGTCCAGTGCCTGCCCTGGGAATACGCTAGTTACAAAGTGAGCGACATCTCTGCCTTTATGGAACTTAGAGTCAAGTGCGGGATACAGATTATAGCTGAGCAAGGAAGTGAGACAGGCATGAATGAACTTCATAACCTCGATCCTGGGTGTGCAAGAAAATGTAACTTTAATTTTCTATAATTTACCTTAATTCCTCTTCTGAGACTGCATTGCATTGGGAGAGCAAATATGAAATGATCACGGTTCGCTGGGGGTTCCCTTTTTTTCTCTCCTGTGGGTTATGTCTAGGTTCTGGGAGGCCTGTGCGGTTCCATGGACCATTTATGTGGCAGGGTTCCTGGGTCCAGCCTCCTGCCCAGCAGGCCTGGCTGCCCTCCCAGGGCTCAGTTCAGAGTCCCCTCCTGGGGCTCTACACCTCCTCAAGCTCTCAGAGACCCGCCCTGGATCTGTTCTTCACCAGGCCTTGGTGAATATCCTAGAAAAATATAACCCCACCACCACAAGCAAATGAATCCATACCTAGAAGTCACGTCAGAGCCGTGAAGGGGAGGAGGAGGACACTTCAGTAGGACAAGGAGCTTGTTTTGGATGGGGAGGAACCAGGATGGTCTCTTTGAAGACGTGACATTTGAGCCGAGACTGAAAAAGGTCCAGGAATGAGCTGGAAGGATCAGGTGGGCAGAGGAGACAAGAGCCCGGTGAGGAGGGCTGGGGGTAGGAATGAGTACTGAGTCCATAGCCGTCGTGTGGTGGCTGGTGTGAAGGGAGCCCAGCCAACTGCCGTCTAGGGGAGTTCACTGGGGTCCATCCAACCAGTGTCTGTCCAGGCATCTGTTTGTCCCCTGAGGGAAGCTCTGACTCCTGGGGAACAGGTGTGTGCTCGGTGGCTGTCTTGGGGCCTCTCCTGTCATAGACGTGTTAGAAGTTTGGAGGGCAGTTCACAGCGTTGCACACAGTTTCAAGCCACCTGCTGGCCTGTGTCCTTCCAGACGCTGGCGTAGGGTCCTGACTGGCTCCTCAGGGAAAAAATACCCCGGATTCCCAGCCCTGCACCTGAGTGCCACCTGTGAGGTGGGCCCTGCTTGTCTTCTCCCCTCCTCACCTGGGCCTTTCCCTTCCGACCCCAACTCCCCTGGCTCCCTTGTCTCCCTCCACTTCATTGCTCTTAGGGAGACAGAACCATTAAAAACAGAAAGGACTTTCAAACTAGGGCTGGAGGGACTCCGTTTGTTAAGCCTCCCCAGGACACTGGTGTTTTAAAAAGATGGCTTATGTCAAAAATTCTCAATAGGACGGTGGAATCTGGGGCATTCGATGAGACAGGAGCCCTCTTGAGCCCTTTACTCTGTGTCCTGCTGGCTAGGTAGGCTCTTATCCCCACTTTCAGATAAGGAAATGGGGGTTCAGAGAGGTTAAGGGATTCCTCCGTGTCAGCACAGTCAGGGTTCTGTCAGGCCCCAAACCCCTTCCCCCACACCTCACCCTGCTTGCTGCCTTGCTGTGTGCCCCGGTGCCCCAGAAGGTCCAGATCTGGGAAGGATGTGACAGCAGGGCTCCACGCTGATCTTGGGACAGTCTCTCTGTGGTTTTGTGGGCCTGGGCTCCATCCATCCCTGGCCCTTCAGCTCCCAGAACAGGGGTCAGGAGTGTCTGCGGGAAGTGTCTGAGTACTAAGTGTGATGTACTCGGACAGCTCCCCAGGTGTTCAGTGACAGGCTGGTGGGACCGTGCAGGGAGACAAGGCCCTTAGCCAAGGGCTCAAGTCTGTGGTTTTCCTGATGCATGAATGGACAGGGTTGGGGGAGAAGTTGAACAACCTCGGGGGTTGGGGTGCTGGGCAGCACCTGCGCAAGTCTGCCTGACCCTGGGGCTGGAGGGTGGTGGCTCCCCCGCTCCTTCTTACTCTCCCTGTGCCCTTGGGACTCACTTCTGTCTCCACTGTGGAGGGCAAAGCTAGGAGTGGCTAAATCCTATCTTGGTTCCAGCGTGCTTTGGCAGACATGATTTTTTTTTTAAATTTCAAGTTTTTATTTAAATTAATAGTAGTCTCAGGGGAAGGATTTAGTGATTCATCACACACACGTAACACCCTGAGCTCATCACTGTTGTAGACGTGGTTAAAGAAACTGCACCTTGAACCCCAGGGCATGGTCCCTCTCAGGTCTGGAGCTTGGAAGACTCCAATTCTGTTAAGTAAGGGATACCTCCATTAAGAATACCAACAAAGGGGGTGGGAGGGATGGGGTGGCTGGGTGATGGACACTGGGGAGGCTATGTACTGTGGTAAGCGTTCTGAATTGTGGAAGACTGGTGAATCACAGACCTGTACCCCTAAAACAAATAATACATTATATGTTTAAAAAAAAAAAAAAGGACATCAATAAAAGGTTAAGGACCATGATAGCAGCTGGGCCTCTTGTTCACATGGTTTGATAGACTATGGAATGAAATTAAAAAGCATGCCATTTGATTTTTAAAACATGAATTTATACCTAGTCACCAAAATAGCATTCAACTACTTTAACTGGGAAAATTGGCACCAAGTAAATGTGTGTGTTGTTATTTTGTCAGAATGGAGGCAATCTTTGGAGTGACTGTGGATTCCCAGGCCTTTTGCAATTACTCTGAGCTACTATTCTGCAAGGAGAGCCTTCCCCTGTGCTACAGGGGTGCCCACTGACACCACCTCACTGCCAGGGCCAAGGCCAACAGGCCAGGAGTCTTAGATTTGAAGGTTCCGGTGACTGACACCCTCCACGGAGCTCCATGTGACCTCAGGCAAGGGACTTGACTCCTGTGTGCTACAGACCTCCCCTTCTTACCTATGCCTCATGGGATGAAAACAGAATGAAATGCTGCCCATGGCACATGGGTCTGGGAAGACCCAGGCTTGTGGCTTCAGCAGCTCCTCCTCTTTTACAGTTGTGGATGGGAACATAAACCTTTTTCCCCTGATCATTATTAAACCTTCAGGCTTAGAAGGGAAGGGAGAAAGGCAAAGTCTACTTCAAGGACAGTTGGTGGCTATGATATTTCTGCCTCAGCTTTCCCAGAATCTGATCAGGGAGAAAGTCCCCCATGGACTCTCCCTTTCCTGAAACCAGGGACTGCTTGGTTTTCCCTTCTACCTTACAAAGGGCTGGATCAGGTCCCAGGGGCAGAGGTAGATTAGACACATGAGTTACTCAGAGTCACAGGAAATTGATGGAAGCAGAGGATGGAGCAGGAGACCCACAGGCAGGCCAACCTCTGCCATTTAGTTCCCCATTCATTTCCTTACCAAGCTACCCAGTAAGTGTTCCCTGCTGTTTGCTCTGGGCTGAGTACATGCTAGGTGTGTGGGCCACAACGTGTTTGAGGACCTGCTCCTTTTGTCATGGAGTTCCCTCCCTGGTTGGAGATCAAGACATACTCACAAAAAGAAATTCTATAGTTTGTGGATAGTCCACGGTTTCCAATTCTTCCTGACTCATGGAGGAGAAGGAAGAATATGTAAACATATCCATGAATATATGGACCATTGATTTGTGACAAAGATGCAAGGCAATTTAGTGCAGAAAGGATGGTTTTTCCCTCAAGTGGTGCTACAACAATTAGATATCAATAGGTGAAAAAATAGAGTTTGATTCATACCTCTCACTTTGATTCATACTTCTCACTCAGGATGAGTCATATTCCTAAACCAAATTTGAAATGAACTTAAGATGTATCACAAACCCAAAGGCGAAATTGTTAAAACTATAAAACTTCTAGAAGAAATCCTAAAAGAAAGTCTTTGTGACCTTGAGTTAAATGAAGGTGTCTTTGATATGACACCAGAAGTATGATCCATGTCAAAGAAAAAAAAGGCCAAATTAATATATTGGAGTTCACCAGAACAAAAAACTTCTGTTCTCAGGGTGGCTCAGTTGTTAAACGTCTGCCTTCGGCTCAGGTCATGATCCCAGGGTCCTGGGATTGAGCACCACATTGGGCTCCCTGCTCCATGGAAAGCCTGCTTCTCCCTCTCCCACTCCCTCTGCTTGTGTACCCTCTCTTACTATGTCGCTCTCTGTCAAATAAATAAATAAAATCTTTAAAAAAACCACGTTCTATTCTCTGTAAGACACTTTCAGAGAATGAAAAGACAAGCCATAGACAGGGAGAGAAAAATCTTTGCAAAAACATATAATTAAGGGGTGGCTGGGTGGCTTAGTGGGTTAAGCCTCTGCCTTCAGCTCAGGTCATGATCCCAGGGTCCTGGGATCGAGCCCCGCATTGGGATCTCTGCTCAGCAGGGAACCTGCTTCCTCCTCTCTCTCTCTCTGCCTGCCTCACGGCCTACTTGTGATCTCTGTCTGTCAAATAAATAAATAAAATCTTTTTTAAAAGTTATTATTAAAAAAACAAAAAACAAAAAAAATTAAATATGTATACATAAAGTACTATATATATTGAAATTTATATAACTATATTAAGAAACTCTATAATTAGAAAACAAATAACCCAATTAAAAAAGATAGACCCAAGATTTGAATTGACACTTCACCAAAAAAGACATATGAATGGCAAATAATCAAGTGAAAAAATGTTCAACATCACTGGCCATTAGGGGAATACAATTGAAAACCAGAATGAGTTACTACTGCTTACCTATTAGAATGGCTAAACTTTATAAAGACTGACCATATAATTAATGAAGACAAAGGAGGCAAGAATATATGATGGGAAAAAGACAGTTTATTGTCTGCAGTGGTGCTGAGGAAAACAGACAGCTTCATGTAAAAGAATGAAACTGGACCGCTTTCTCACACCATACCCAAAAATAAACTTACAGTGATTAAAGACCTAAATATGAGACCTGAAATCATAAAAATCCTAGAAGAAACCATAAGACAGTAATCCCTTTGACATTAGCCATAGAGACATTTTTGTAGATATGTCTCCTCAGGCAAGGGAATCAAAAGCAAAAGAAACTATGGGGACTACCCCCAGACCCCCACTTTTGCACAGCAAAGGAAATTATCAACAGAATGAAAAGGCAGCCAACTGACTGAGTGGGAGAAGGTATTTGCAAATGATTTATCTGATAAAGGACTAATATCCAAGATATATAAAGAACTTAGACAACCCAACACTAAACATGCCCCTGCAAATCCACTGCCTTTAGATAAAGTACATTCTCCTCACTGTACATTTGAGGGCCTCCATGATTTGGCTCCACTTTCCAGAAATCACTTGTTTGAGAAAACTGGAAAGACCTATTTATTGATATGACACCAGAAGTATGATCCATGTAAAAAAAAAAAAAAGACATGTATTTATAGTTCAGGACTGAAGAGCAAAAAATGTTGACCTACAGTTCAGGGCAGAAGTTTTGGGAGGTAAATAACACTGGTTGGAGATAACCCACCAGAGATATCTTTCTATGTAGCTCAGAGTGTGAACACAAATCAAGGTTAAGGGTAAAGAGGAAGCAGATCAGACAGGAAAAAGTGGGAATATTCTCTCTCCAGTAATTTGCTCAGCTGAGGAATCATTTATATAAATATCAGTCACATATTTATATTATTTTCATTATGGTGAATAGAAAGTGAGTCTTGAAAAATTGTAATTGTGGACTATCCCCAAACCATAGAATTTCTTTTTTCTATTCTAATTATGAGTTGCAGGAGGGAAAAAAACCAGAAAGACAAGCTCCTTTTTGGAAAAATTTAGAAGCGATTGAAAAAAAAGATCTTTGACCTAAGTGGGGATTTTCAAGTGATGTCTCATGTCAGCAAAAATGCTACCATTAAGACCCCAAAAGAACTATAAAGCTACAACGGAAACAGACAGCAGCCGGCCACAGTCAACAGTGGACAGGCTCAAAGCAAGAATGAATGAAGAAATACACAGTTTGGAGGACTTTTTTTTTTTTTTTTAACATTAAAGAAAGATACATACAACATTCATAAGTATAGAAATTGATAAAAGTTTAGATGGACTGATTGGTGTCAATGTATCAATGCTACATTTCTTTAAGACTTGCTTTATATCCTTAATATTTATATCACCTTTTTAAAAAGATTATTTATTTATTTATTTGACAGTGATCACAAGTAGGCGGGGGATGGGGGTGGGAAGCAGGTTTCCCTGCCGGGCAGGGAGCCCGATGTGGGGCTCGATCCCAGGACCCTGAGATCATGGCCTGAGCTGAAGGCACAGGCTTTAACTCACTGAGCCACCCAGGTGCCCTGATATTTATATCACTTTTTGAAAGAGTTGCTTTTTATTAAAAAATAGGCTAGATATTAGATATTTACTTTGTTTCCACTGGGTTATAGGTTTCCAGGGAAAGCAATTCTGGTCAGAATATGTGCCAGATAGATAGTTATATTCGCATAGTACCGTGTTCTAGCCTTTAGTGTAGAGGTTAGTAAACTGTAGCTTGTGGGCCCACTCGAGCACATAGTCTGCCTTTGTATGTCCTACAAACTAGAATAGTTTTTAGGCGTTGAAATGAGAGTTTAAGGGGCACTTGGGTGGCTCAGTCAGTGAAACATCATGACTCTAGGTCATGATCTCAGGGTTGTGAGATTGAGCCTTGTGCTGGGCTTGGCACTCAGCGTGGAGTCTGCTTAAAGTGTCTCTCTCCTTCTTCCTCTGCACATTCTCTTTCTCTCTCAAATAAGTAAATAAATATTAAAAGAAAAAATAAATGTTTAAAAAAAGAAGAGGAAGAAAAAGAGGTGGAGGAGGTAGAAGAACATGTGACAGAGATTGTATCAGTTTACAGACATAAAATGTTACTGCTATGGTGTATGCAGAAATTGCAAATACCTAGCATACTCACTACTTACCCATTTTTGGTCCATTGCAGACATGGCTAATCAATTACTGCGCTTTTATTTTATTTTTTTTCCCCCTCCCCAGCTAGGCCTGGATTAGGATCTGTTTCCAGGCAGACATTCCAAATCAATGGGCACTGACATGCGGGATAACACATAAAACCTACTTGTCATCCCTGGACTTGTGGTTATGCCTGAATTATTCAACCTTAAGGCCAAATGACATAGACTCCAGGGACTATGGGCATTTAAATTCAGATTAACTGTGTAATCAGAATGAGTACAGGAACCTTATAGCTCACCTTAGAAAAGTGAAGGGTAAAAATGGTATTACTGTGATCATAAAGACAAAGAAGTCTTATTTACATAATAATCCTGTCCCCACCCTTTAATCCATGATTAGCTGAGATCTATACTTCATTAGAGGTTACCTTTAGCTTGAAGAAGTCCTTTTAACATGTACCTGTGTCCCTGCTTGGCCTGGAGCAGGACTCACTAATCTTGAGTGAGATTAGAATGTTGCTTTGGCATAAGAAATTTTAAGCATCTTAAATATGGAATGTGGAAAACACAAGGATAATATAACCCGAGGATTGGTGGGATGGTGGGTAGTAATAACTCAAGAATATAGCTTATGTGAAGTTAGTAGTTGGATACAAGATGCACTTCAGCTACTACCCTCTTACCTGGGAAATACAATCATCTATCTGTACACACACACACTTCTCATGGTGTCTAAAATATTTACATTGGAAGACTTTATTTTTTTTATTCATTCATTCATTCATTCATTCATTTTAAAGTAATCTCTCTGCCCAAAAAGGGGCTTAAACTCATGACCCTGAAATCAAGAGTCTCATGCTCTTTGAACTGAACCAGCCAAGTGCCCCTGGAGAACTTTTATTTATGTTGGAATTCTCTGCCTATGGTAATAATAGCTGATGTAGATCAAATAGAAATTATGTGCCAGAAACTTCACATACTGTTTCTATGCCTTCAATAATTCCATTAAGTTACCTTCTGTTATTTCCATTATATAGAAGAAATAAGAGAGGTTGAGTTGGGAATATAACCAAAGTCACATTAGCTGGTAAGTGCCCTCGTGGGGTTTTATACCACAGTCAGCATGAGGCCAGAGCAAACTCTCTCTCTCTCCTTCACACTGGCGCCCCCTGAGACAAGGAACGGGGGCACTGAGGGGCACTTGAGCAAACTCCAAGGCCTACTCTGCAGACTGCCCATCTGGCCCAGATGGAGTTCAGAGGCTAAGCTGGAGAGATGTTCATGAAAGGCCTCACTGTTTCTCAGTGCTGGACAGTCTGAAGACCTCTACTGACTGAAGGCTGACTTGGGCAAAGATGTGGCTCAGGGTGCTAAAGGAAATCTTTTCATTGGTCCATTTTCTTCAAACTTTAATTAAACCATCAGATTTTTCTGCATACCCTCCCCACCTCAAACAGGATGATGGTTTTTGGATCTGCACAGTGTCTTGGACAAATAGGAGATGGTGCATTTTGAGATGAAAACTAGTGTGTGTCATGGAGCCGCCACTCATGTGGATTTAAGATTTGTTTTCTCCCAGGCAACTCAGGAATACTGAAAGACTGAGGTGTTCAGGTGCAGGTACCATTTTCTTTTCTTTCTTTTTTTTTTTCCTAAACAAACAGCAAACAAATCCTTTTCTGTCTTTGCCTCCTACCATCGGTGTCTCTGAAGACCAGTGAAACAAGGAATGTATCAAAGTGCAAGTTGAGAAAGGGGAGTGGAAAACAATTATGCAGAATGTCTAGGATAAGGAAAGCAAGATGTTGTCTTGCCCATGGAATATAGTTCCTCTTAGGCATGTCCTCTTATTCCTCCCACTCAGTATAGCTAAATACCTTGGGCATTATACATAAAACAAACCGAAGAAGATTCCAAAAGGTGGAAAAAAGAAGGTATACTGGCCAGGGACCCTGGGACCCAAGGAATGACAGTCATGAGTTCCCAGATTTGTTGTTTGTTTGTTTGCCTAATATACCCTGGACTAGATGCTGGCCACCCAAAATGCTTAGAAGCACAGACAAAGAAGATCTGAATAAAAGCTTGTTCTTTCTAGCTTGAGGACCAGGAAAGGGGCAGTCAAGCAACAGAGAAAATTTAAAAAAAAAAAAAAAGATTTTATTTATTTATTGGAGAGAGACAGAGATAGCAAGAATGAACACGAGCAGGGAGGAGAGAGAGAAGCAGGGCTGGATCCCAGGACCCTGGGATCATGACCTGAGCCGAAGGCAGAGGCTTATTGGACTGAGCCACCCAGGCAAAAAACTTTTAGACAACAGCCATCCAACTCAGTCAAATATCAGAGAAAAAACGAGAAAAATTATGTCCCCTCCCCCCATCTCCTTCAGCAAAGACCATGCCAACCATATTGGGAGCAGTAATGAGTTGCCCCTCCCTTCCCAGTCAGGGTGGTGTCAGAAGAGGCTTCCTACGCATTTAGCAGTAACATGGTTCCCGTCCCTTAGGTTACCCATGGAGATAGAGTGGGGAATTTGGACTTCTGCCCCACCTGGCAGGATTGGGGTGATACACTTCCTCTGACCCTTTTCTTCACTGGAGCAGTGTCAGAGGAAATCAGCTAAAACAGAAAATATAAATAAGAACCAGAGTCTCATTGCAAATGACTTAAATGATAAGAGTACTATAAAACATCACTTATTATTCCAAAATCCAGGAAGATCTCAGTTTGAATGAAAAGAGATGATCAACAGCTAACAAAATTGAGATGACAGACATGCGGAATTATCTGAAGAGGGATTTAAAAACAGTCATCATAAAAATGCTTCAACAAGCAATTATAAACACACTTACAAGAAATTAAAAAATAAGTTCTCAGCAAAGAAAAAAAAGGTCTCAGCAGAGAAATAGAAGAGATAAAGAACAACCACATAGTAATTTTAGAACTGAAAAAAAAAAACCTGAACTAAAAAACTCACGGGATTAGTTTACAGCAAAATGGAAAGAACAGAGGAAAGAACCAATGAACTTGGAGATGGAGCAACAGAAATCACCCAATCTGAGTAACCAAGAGAAATTAAACTGAAAAAAAGGAAAAGAAAGAGCAGAGCCTTGGGGACCTGTAAATCAAGAAATCTATCTATCTATCTATTTAAAACTTTTTATGAGGTTGTGGTCTCCAAGAAGAGGACAAACAGAGCTGACAAAATATCAGAATAAATAGCAGCTGAAATTCTACCAAATTTGGCAAAATACATAAATCTCCAGATTCAAGCAGCTTAGTGAAACCAAGCAGGTAAAACCAAAGAAGCCCATGCTAAGATATGTGATTAAACTCCAGAAAACTAAAGCAAAAAAAAAAAAAAATAATAATAATAATAAAATAAATAAAAGTCTTAAAAGCAATAAGAGGGAAACAACACTATATTTATAAATTAAAAAATTCAAATAACAGTGAATTTCTCTTAAAAACCATAGAGTATGTCAAAATTTACTTTAATAATAAAAAGAAAGAAAGAGCGGAGGTCTGAAGGAAGTGATATAACATTTTCAAGTGCTAAAAGAGTAGAACTGTCAACTTAGAATGTTACCTCCAGTGCAGAGTGCCTGGGTGGTTGCGTTGCATCAGCTGGGCTGGCTTGGGTCATGATCCCAGGGTCCTGGGATAGAGCCCTGTGTTGGGCTCCTTACTCAGTAGGGAGTCTGCTTCTCTCTCTCTCTCTCTGCACCCTCCTGCCCTGCTCATGCTTGCACACACACACACTCTCTCTCAAATGGATTGGTGAAATCCTAAAAACAAAAGAAGAATTCTGAATATATGCTTCAGATGTGAAGAGAAAAATTGAGACGTTCTTGCATGAAGGAAAACTGATAATTTGTCATCTACAGATCTATACTAAAAGAATGGCCAAAGAAAGTCTTGAAATGGAGAGGAAATGATAAAATACAGAACCTTGGCATATCAGGAAGGAAGGAAGAACAGAAAGAGCAAATATACAGGTCTTTTACTGTACATTGCTCACTAGGACAAAACATTTTAAAGGAAATAAATGGAAGAATTTCTGGATGAGGTGCGGAAGGCAAAAAAAATTTGTCACCTATGAAAAAGAAATGAACCACTTGAGACAAGATCAATGCATACAATAAATATAATAATACACCTAAAGGGATGACAGAGATACCATACCTAATGACTATAAAGAAGGGCAAAACAATATAAATAAAATAAAATAAAGCAAAACAGAATAAAATAAAAAATGATGCAGTATTCCCAGTAGCTGCCCATCCAATGTAGTTATAAACTGAATATCATAAAAAAATAAATGGGCAGATGACAATTCTATGATGTTTAAGCCACCAGTGAGGCTTACAGAGATTTGGCTTAATTGTAGGGTGTTTTTTTTTAATCTTCTGAAAGCAATTAGAGTACAGATGAGCCTGTGAATGAAATAGAAACTGATCTCAACTTTTAAGACAAGTGGGAAGGTACACATAGTTTAGAAGGCCAGATAAAAGTGTTTGTATACTGCAAACCTCCACTGTCTAGTATGAAGGGAGAACATAATAAGAAAATTCATGAATCTGAATGCTTATTGCATCTCTTTTAGCTAATAGCTTTCCTGAAACATTCAATACTTCCACCATAATATGTACCTAAGTATACATTAAAAAAAAGTAAAAATTCAAAAACATGAAATACGGATCAACTTCAAGCATGACAGCATGAAGAGCTCTGCCGACCTGCTCCCAAGTGAAACAGGTGACAACTACCCAAAGAAACCCCAAATACGACGCAACATTGAAAGCCTCAGAAGATGGTTCTTAGGGTAAACAACAAATAACGGAAACATCTCTTAAAACTCCATAACGGTTATGAACGTTGGTGAAAATATCGTAAGAAATTGAGAATCTGTGGTGTTTGAACCAAGACTGCGCTCTCCCTCTCCAACCCTAGCTCTGTGGGATAGAGACTCCTCTCGAGATTGCTGCAGACAAGAACACAGGACTCCCTCTTCACTGCCTCCAGCCAGAGGGTTTTCCTGCTGGGAGGAGCAGGACTTCAGCATGTCTCATCCTGTCCCCAGCTCCTCGTTGCTGAAGCTAAGTCCTCAGTGACTCTGTGGAGAGGTTGGGGCTGCCTCCCCCCACCCTCCGCCGCTCATGGAATGGTGTGCCAAGAATACTGGGTCTCTGGTCACCTATGCCCCAACTTGTGAGGTGGACGTTCCACACCAGGACAGGCAAGCTGAGGGGACCCCAGGTTGTTTCTCCACCATCACCCACGGGATGTTCAGCTGCTACAGCAAGAGTGTCACAGAGAGAGAAGTTTGCCATTATCCCTCCCCACAGCTCCGGAGACCTAGCTCAGATTTTGCCTCATGGTAGAAACAGACCATAAAATAAATAGTACCTTATCTCTTTCCAGAAAAACTTCTCATTTGCAGGGCATGAAAAAGTCTGAGCCTAATAGTACTTCCAAAAAAAGTGGGAAGCTTGGGTGGCTCAGTCGTTAAGTGTCTGCTTTCAGCTCTGGTCATGATCCCGGGGTCCTGGGATAGAGCCCCATGTCGAGCTCCCTGATTGGTGGGGAGCCTGCTTCTCCCTCTCCCACTCCCACTGCTTGTGTTCCCTCTCTTGCTGTGTCTCTATCAAATAAATAAATAAAATATTAAAAAAATAAACTGTAGGCTGGTTATTCGTGGGACAGAAGCAGGGAATGAGAGGAGTCCTTCTGGCATCAGAACAAAAATCAGACATTGACCTTGGACATTGTTTCTTCAAAAGTGCAGGAGTTTGATTGGACTAACTTGTAGAGCAATTTATGCTTCCAAGTTATTATTGAAAACAGTAGAGCAATGAATGGAGCCTAAAAGCTGGGTATGATCATGGAAAGAGAGGAAGAAATCCATATCCAAACCACTGTCATCCCAGCGTGCTGTGGGCATAACCAAAGTTGAACCTCCCTGAGGGACAGCACTAAAGGCTGCACACTGTGGGAGCGAAATAAACTTCCCTCAAATAATCCAGTCAGTCACTAAACAAATAAACAAGCAAATAATAACAAGCTCAAAGAGGCAGGAGGGGGCAGAGTGGTACCCAAAATTGCTGTCGTATGTTATCTAAAATGTCCAGTTTCTGGGGTGCCTGGGTGGCTCAGTCAGTTAAGCATCCTACTCATGGTTCTGGCTTTGGTCATGATCTCCAGGTTGTGAGATCGAGCCCTGCATCAGGCTCTGAGCTCAGCACAGAGTCTGATTGAGAATCTTTCTCTATCCCTCTCCCTCTGCTCCTCCCTGTGCTTGTACTCTCTCTCTTAAATCAATCAATAAATCTTTAAAAAAATATAAAATGTCCAGTTTCCAACAAAAAATTTACAAAGCATGAAAAATAAAGTATGGCCCATACACCGGAAAATAAGCAGGGTACAGAAGCTGCTTGTGAGAGAGACCAGATATCAGATTTATTTGAAAAAAACTTTCAAGTAGTCATTAGAAACATGTTCATAGAACTAAAGGAAACCATGATGAAGGACATGATGACATGTCCTTGATGACACTATTGCATCAAATAGATGGATAAAAAGATAAAATTATAAAAAGGAACAAAATAGAAACGATGGAACAGAAAGTATAATAACAAATTAAAAATTCATTACAGGGCTCAACAGTAGATTTGAACCGGCAAAAGAAAGTATGTGCAAACGTGGAACTCTGCCAATAAAGATTATGCAAGTGGAAGAACAGGAAAAAGGATAAAGAAAGGTAAAGAGAGCCTCATGGAAACAGGAGACACCAACATACATATAATGGCAATACCAGAAGTAGAGGTGAAAGAGAACTGAACAGAAAAAACATTTGAAGAAATAGTGCCTGAAAAATTCCCCAGAGTTACTGAAGAACAGAAACCTATACATCCAGGGAGCCCAAAAAACATCACACAGTATCAAGGCGAAGAGATACACAAACAGACAAATCATAGTAAAATGTTGAAAGCCAACACAATGAGAAAATCTTGAAAGCAGCAAGAGAAAAAAAGGCTCATTGTTTATAAGACAACCCCTAGGAATACTAATTGCTGACTCCTCAGCAGAAACAATGAAGGGCAAAAGGCTTTGGGATAACATTAAAAATGGTCAAAGAGAAAACTGTCAACCAAGAATCCTATTTCCATAAAATCTATTTTTCAAAATTAAAATCAAAATAAAGATTTTTCAGGCTGCCTGGGTGACTCAGTGGGTTAAAGCCTCTGCCTTTGGCTCAGGTCATGGTCTCAGGGTCCTGGGATTGAGCCCCACACTGGTCTCTCTGCTCAGCGGGAAGCCTACTTCCCCCCTCTCTCTCTGCCTGCCTCTCTGCCTACTTGTGATCTCTGTCTGCAACATAAATAAATAAAATCTTTAAAAAAAATAAAAATTTTTCAAGATAAGCAAAAATTGAGGGAACTTGTTGCCACCAGACCCTCCTTGCAAGAAATACTTGGGTAAAGGAGTTCTTGAGTTTGAAGGCAAGTGACCCCAGATGATAATTTGAATCCACACGTGACAAAAAGAGCACTGGTAAATATAATTATACAATTTAAAAAGATGCATAACTTTTTTCTTTTTGTAATGGCTTTAAAGAGCCAATGTATTAAATGATATTCACAGAATGTATTGTGAGGTCTATAACATATAGAAATGTGATGTTTTTACCAAAATAGCATAACGGAAGTGGGTTGGAGCATCTGAAAACATCGGAGAAGCTGCGCTGGGCGAAGGAAATGACTACAGATGATAAGCTAATAAGAATGCGTCGTTGGCTTAGTAACATAATACATCCAATATGTATAACAATAATACCACAAAAAGGCAGAAGGAAAATAGAGTTATAATGAAGTACTATTTCCAAATATCACTGGAATAATCTAGTATAAATAGGTAATTGATTAGGATAGTTGAGATATACATGGCAAACTGCAGAACAACCACTTTTAAAAGATTGATTTATTTATTTTGGGGGGTGGAGGAGGAGAGGGAGAGAGAGTCTCAAGCAGACTCCATGCTGAGTGCAGAGTCTGATGCTGGACTTGATCTCATGACTCTGAGATCATGACCTCAGAGATCAGATGCTCAGTTGACCGAGCCACCCAGATGCCCCCAGAACAACCACTTAAAAAAAAAAAAACAACTCTCAAAAATAGTGAAAATAAAACATGAAAGATAAAATAAAATGCTGGGTTACACAATACTCAATGTTAAAGAAAGCAGTAAAGGAGGAAGAGAAGAACAGACACGGTGTGAGATACAGAAAACAAGAAGCAACAGTGACCGGCGTCCGTCCAGCTATCTCAGTAACACAGTAAATGGGAATGATTAAATGATTCTATAAAAAGCAGAGATTGTCAGTGTGGATTGAAAAGAATGATCCACCTATATACTGTCTACAGGAGACACAGGCTATAGTCAAAGGTAAAGATAAATGTAAAGTGAAAGGATTGAAAAACATATCGTGCAAATAGCATCTGTAAGAGAGCTAAAGTGACTCTGTTGTTATCAGAGAAAATAGGCTTTAAAACAGCAAGAAAATGTTACTAGAGAGGAAAAGGGACACTTTCAATGACAAAAGAGTCAAACCATCAGGAAGATACAACAATTGTAAACACCATGATAAAAGCATTCCCTGGACTCTAAATAGAAGAGAATTTTATCAACCTCATAAAGGGCTTCTACAAAAAAACCTACAGTTAACATCACACTTAATGGTGAAAGAGTGGATGCTTACCCTCAAAGACCAAAAACAAGACAAAGATGTTTGCTGTCACTACTTCTATTCAGCCTAGTTCTGGAGGTTTTAGCCAGGGCAATTTAGTAAGAAAATGAAATAAGAGGCATCCAGATTGGAAAGGAAGAAGTAAAATTATATTTGCAGATGACATCATCTTGTATACAGAAGATTCTAAAGAATTCCTGAAAAACCTATTAAAACTAATAAATGAGTTCTACAAAGTTGCAGGATAAAAGATCAATATATAAAAATTAATTGTATCTCTCTATACATTTGCAAAAAAAATTTTTTTCAAAGTAAAATTAAGAAATTAACCCTGGGTTGGCTGAGTCGGTTAAGCGTCTGCCTTTGGCTCCGGTCATGATCTCAGGGTCCTGGGATGGAGCCCCTTGTTTGGGCGCCCTGCTCAGTGGGGAGTCTGCTTCTCTGCCTCCCCTAGCTCATGCACTCGCTCTCTGTCAAATAAATAAATAAAATCTTTAAAAAAAGAAAACAATTCCATTTTTATAGAATAAAAATAAAACCTTGGGAATAAACTTAACAAAAGAAGTACAAAACTCATACTGAAAACTACAAAAAATTATTGAAAGAAATGAAAGAATATCTAAGTAATTGGAAAACAACCCCAGTTCAGGGACTGAAAGACTGAACGTTGTTAGATGGCAACACATGCCCAGCTGATCTAAGGGTTCAGCACAGTCCCCACCAGAGTCTCAGCTGACTACTTTGTAGAAATTGATAATCTTGTCCTAAAATTCATAAGGAAAGCCACTCAGAATAGCCTAAATAATCTTGAAGAAGAATAACAGGGCAAAGGAAACATGTCTTTATTTCAAAACTTAAGAACAAAGCAATGGTAATCAAGATGTGATGTTGCTACCGTAAGGCTGGATACATACACAGGCAGAATAGATTTGAGAGTCCAGAAATAAAGCCACACATCTATGGCCAACCATTTTCATCATTAGTGCCAAGATCACTTAATGAGGGAAGAATAGTATTTTTAACAAATGGTGATGAGATAAATGATAACCACATGCAAAAGAAAGAAGTTGGACCCCATATATGAAAATTAACTCAAAATGGATGAAAGCCCTAAATGTAGACCTAAAACTATAAAAACACTTAGGAGAAAGCAAAAGAGTAAATTTTAATAAACTTTAGTAAAGTTTAATGAACTTGGATTTGGCAAAGGGTTCTGAATATGACACCAGAACCATGAGCAGTGAAGAAAAATGTAAATGAATTGGATTTCACCAAAATTTAAAAGGTACCACCAAAAAAAGTGAAAAGACAACTTATAAAATCAGAGAAAATAGTTATAAAGCTTATATCTGGTAAGGGACTTGTATCTAGAATAAAGAACTCTTAATAATAAAGAACTCAATAACAAGACAAAATAAAAGACAGTAAAATAATAAATAAAAGGTAATAATAATAGATAATAATGAAATAAAAGGTAATAAACATAAAAAATAAAAACTCAATAATAAAAAGACAAAACCCAATTTTAAAAATGGACAAAAGATATAAATAGACATTTGTTCAAGGAAGTTATAGAGATGGCCAATAAGCACATTAAAAATGCTCAACATTATTAGTCATAAAGGAAATGCAAATCCAAGCCATAATGAAACACCATCTCACAAATACTAGGGTAGCTAAGATTAAATGGTTGGATAATAACAAGTGTTGTCAAGGATATGGAGAAACTGGCGCCCTGCCTCCACTTTGGAAAACACACTGGTAGTTCCTCAATTAAACACAGATTACTATATAAGCCTGCAATTTCATTCCTAGGTATATACCCAGGAGAAATGAAAACATAGCTTCATAAAAAACGGATAAACCTTGTGGAGCACCTGGGTGGCTCAGTCAATTGACATCTGAGTCTTGATTTCGGCTCAGGTCATGCTCTTGGTGCCCTGGGATTGAGCCCCATGTTCAGCTCTGTGCTCAGCTTGGAGTCTGATTGTCCTCTTTCCGCTCCTCCCCCTGCTCATGTGCTCTCTTTCTTAAATGAATAAATAAAATCTTAAAAAAACAAAAAACAAAAAACTTGTACATGAATGTTAACAGCAGGACTGGTCACAATAGCCAAAAGTGGAAACAACCCAAATGCCCATCAACTGATGAACAGATAAACAAAATGTTGTATAGCCATACAATGAAACACTGGTCACCCATAAAGAGGAACAAAGTGCTGATTCATGCTCCAATGAATGAAGCATAAAAACATTGTGTTAAGTGAAAGACGCCAGTCCCTAAATACCACACATTACACAATTCCCATCATATAAAAAATCCAGAATAGAGGAATAGAAAATAGATCAGTGGTTGCTTAGGGCTAGGAGTGGGGTGGGTGTGGGGAAATGGAGGTTGGTTGCTAGAGTATGAGAGGCAGGGATGCCTGGGTGGCTCAGTTGGTTGGGCATCTGCCTTTGGCTCAGATGGTGATCCCAGCTTCCTGGGATCGAGTCCCATATTGGATTCCTTGCTCTGCAGGGAGTCTGCTTCTCATGTGTGCTCTCATGTGTGCTCTCTCTTTCTGTCAAATGAATAAATAAAATCTTTTTTAAAAAAGGAGTATGAGGTTTCTTTTTGAGATGATGAAAATACTCTAAAATCGGCTAGTGATAGACACACACACCTGTGAGTACACTAAAAGCCACTGAAATGTACATCTTAAATCAGTGAATCGCATAGTATGTGATCTAATAAAGCTGCAAAAAATGTGAAAAATCACCACAATAAAGGTGGGTAAAACATAAAAAGCATCGTCTTCAGCTTAATGAGTCATAATTGAAAAAAACTTCTGTGTATCCCCCCCTCAGGTCAAGGACTAGAATGTCCGTGTATCCCGGAAGATCCCCGTGTGTCCCCTGCCCATGGCGACAGCTTTCCTGATTAACAGCTGTATTGAGGGAATAGTTGGCATACAGTCAACTGTACATACATAAAGTTTTCAATTTGATAAATTTTGACATACGCAGACACCCATGGAATCACCACCATCGGGAAAATAAACGTTACCCCCCAAGTCGTGTCCCTGTGCCCTTTTATAATCTCTTGAATGCCCTCTTCCTGCCCGTCCCTGTCCCTGGGCAACTAATAATCTGCTTTCTGTCTCTACCTTTGAGTTTGAGTTTCTTAGAACTTTATATAAATAGAATCATACGACTTAAAAATGATGTATATTTAATATAGATAAATGTTTTTTATTATATATAAGTAAACAATTATATATTTGTATATATTTATATATTGTATATACTTATAAACAGTTATACATATTTTTACAAATAGATTAGAAAGTGTTTCAAGGTAGGGATTTTACTGAGGACTCCCTGAATAATAGAGACTCACAGGATATTTCTCCCTTACCTGTTTCCTTGCGATGAACCCGTTTTGGTTGGGTCGATGATGCTTTCCTTGGATGTGCTCCTTGGCACACCCCTCCCCCAGTGCATGACTTCATTGTTTGACAGCCATGGACAGGCCCGTTTTCCGCAGCAGGCTGTGAGCATGGGCAGGTACATCGAGCTGAGAAGAGACAATGCCATGGCACTGGGGGTCAAGTGCAGACAGAATTGTTCATACTATATTTTAGGAGGAGACACCCAAGGGAGGATTCATTTTTGTGTTTCCAGTGCTGGTGCACCTGCATGAGCAATACCTACATGTGAGTTGAATGTACCTGACCTTCTCTAATTTTCCTTCATGCTTGGTGGTCAGAGCATTTTTTTTTTGTTTCTGTTTTGGTTTTTCAGAGAGGGAGAGAAAGAGAGAGAGAGCCCATGTCTAAGTGACAGGGAGGGACCGAGGGAGAGGGAGAGAGAGAATCTTAAGTAGACTGCATTGCCCAGTGAGGAGTCTGGTATGGGGCTCGAACTCACCACCCCGAGATCATGACCTGAGCCAAAATCAAAAGTCGGACGCTTAAGTGACTGAGACAACCAGGCACCCTAAAGTGTTCTTTCTAAAAAGAACATGCAGAGGAGTCCCACCCCCTGCTGTTAACCCCAAGAGGCTCCACCTGCTTCCTGGAGAGAGTCCCCATGTTCTGACTCACCCCCCAGACCTCATGCTGAGGCCAAGCTCTCCTCTCCCACCTGCTCTCAGCACCGCCTGCCTGTCTTTACTTTCCAGGACGCTGTACTCCCCCATCTTTTGGGAAAATCTGGGGAGCCTCTCAGGGCTGCTGTCAGCTCCTGCTGTGCCATTCTGATGCTGGAAAAGCAGTTTGCACCAGAACCTTCTGTCTGGTCCCTGAGTCCCAGTGGCTGCTTTTGTGGCATCTTTTGCCTGTGTGGAACTCGAGAAACCAGACTCCTTCTCCTGCCTCTTTCTCCTTTCCCCTGGTTTCTCCCTGCCCCCTGACACAGAGAACAGGTGGTTCTTTCCAACAGGCAGATTCCAGTGCCTCCCATTGTGTTTTGTTTACATAACATGGCTGCAGGCCAAAGCTGTTATATTGTTACTGTTGTATCAAAGTCAAGATAGATGATGAGGGCCCCATTGATCAAGCACCTTGTAAGTGCCCAGCACAATGTCAGGGGCTATACACACTCCTCGTGCCCCACAGCACTTGGGGGAATGGCTTCTCCTAATTTCACAGGTGAGGAGACGGAGCCCCACCTAAACAATTTGCTGG
Organism: Mustela putorius furo; assembly: GCF_011764305.1. Taxonomy (NCBI): domain Eukaryota; kingdom Metazoa; phylum Chordata; class Mammalia; order Carnivora; family Mustelidae; genus Mustela; species Mustela putorius. The sequence continues at coordinate 7,648,145 of NW_025422019.1, forward strand.
AAACTTCCTCCCTGGGAAGAGTCAGAACCAGATTCCACCTAGGCATTTCTGACTCTGGGTAGGCTCCCAAAATGTAAGGGGAAACACAGAGAAAATTAAGAGTTGGAGGAAAAGAATCACAAATCAATATGTTTGGTTCCCACTTCTTGCTTTTTAGAAATGAAATGATGGCGCTGTGAGATTCTGGGAACCCCTTGAGGACTCGCAGGTCTGGGCACTTAGTGATTGGAGCTGTCCGGGAGGAGCGGGAGGGATGGGGGGGGGGGCGGGGAATGCTGGGCTGGGAGAGTTGTCAGGGGAGGAAGCCGGTGAAGGAGATGGGAAAGGCTGCTCCAGGGATAGGGAACCACCTTCACAGAAGCCTCAGGAGCTGCGAGATCAAGGCACATTTGGGAAGTGGAGAAGTTCTGGCCAGACTCCAGGGCTCCCACCCCAGGGCACTGGGGAGCCACTGAAGGTCACATGAAGGGAGGAACTCTGCTTTGACTCAAGGCCCCGGGGTGCGAGGTTGGGACTGCGCTGGCTGCAGGCGGCTAGGAGGATACCTTCACACCGCGGACCGGATCTGCAGGCGGGCAGGCAGGGTCCTGCTTCAGGAGCTCACTGTCTCTGTTACTAGGAGTCAGCCCTGCTGACCCAGCCTCAATGGGGATTCTCTGTGGAAGGAGGTTTTTGCTATTTAAAACCCTAGCCTTTCCCCCGAGATGGGTGGGCGGGGTTAAAGGAGGTATCTCCTGCTGAGCTGGGACCAGAGCAGGGGCCGGGAGGGGGCTGCAAGGAGAGGGGCTCAGGGGGGCTGAAACCTCCCTCTGAGCCTGACTGGGGAGAGTCAGGAGGGGCCTGGGAGGGAGCCGGGAGGGAGCCGGGAGGGAGCCGGGAGAGGCCAGCATGCGCTGGAGCAGCAGGGGTATTCTCCCAGTGGGGACCGGGCTGGAAGAACAGGGCTAAGCCCCGAGAAGCAGCTTCCTCTCTGGGTCCTTTGGCCCTGCTCCCCACCTACAGAGTCTCTCTCTGTGACAGCTGCTCCCCTTTGATTTGGGGTGGGTTGAACCTGCACTTGGGGTCCTCAGGCATGTCACAGAACAGGAGATGGGTGCTGGTCACAAAGCAGAACGGTGGGACAGGCGTTTGGGGCCCGGGTTGCTCTTGAGAGGGCAAACCTTGGAGAAATTCACAGACTATTTGCTGAAGGCCTTGGAAAGTAAAGCAGAGAGAATGGGGGTGTATGAGGCTGTTCCTCGGTACCTTTGGTGCTGCACAAGAGAGAGGTGCCCATGTTTATTTGGGGGCCAACATGTCATCTTTTTGATTCTGTCCAGACATAGCGGTGGTCCTATTATCTGAGTATAATAAGGAAAAGGGTCGTATTTGGAGTCAGGGCAGTGGCCATAGCCGGGAATAAGGGGCCGTCCCTTCGTCCTCCAACCTCATCCTGTCTGCTCCCACAGACGATGCCACCCGGGGCTGATCGGACGCCCGGACACCTTCTTCACCCCACCCTGGGCCTGAGCCTGAGCCTCCATGTCTTTGTCCACAGAGGGTCCCTGGGGCCCTAGCCCTGGCTGGGGACCCAGCCCCGTCCACAGACTGCCCACAGAGGCCAGTCTGGTTTGGCAGAGCCCTCGTAAAGCTGCCATCCCCCACCGCACCCAGGGCCACCCTCAGAGGGGGCTGCCCAAGAGGGTGTTTGTTCCTACCCATAGGAAGATGTTTCAGGCTCATTTCCCTCAGCTCACCGGGCCATAGATTGACAGCCCAGATAGAGCGGAGGGGCCTGTGGGGCCAGCGGGACCAAACTGGTCTGGCGTGAAGCAGGCTCCGCCCCAATTTGCTGCTCTCACCCCTCCCTCTAGCTCGCTGGGCGGCGTCTGCCCTGCGTCCATCTTCCTGCCTCCCTGTCTTTCTTTCTTCTCCTCCTTCTGTCTTCCTCCAGCCCGGCAGCCTCTCAGCCGGCCACCCGGCGTCCTTCCGCCTCTCTGCTCTCCTCCCCTCCTGGACTTTCCCTGTCTTGCTGGAGCCTCACCTCTGTCATTTTCCGCGTCCCTCATTTCTCTCTCTGCACCCCACCCTTCCCTCTGTCCCCTCACCAAATCAGGCAGGTTCACTTGAACAGCAAAGGGCGAGATTGTGCTCGCAAACAAGATTCCCAGAGCCAGCTCTCAGACCCTAGTGTCGGGAAAAATGACGGGGGACCCAGCCAGCTGGGGAGAGGCTTGGCGGGGGGGGGGGGGGGGGGGGGGGGGGGGGGAGGTGTGGTGTGTGGGAGGTGTGGGGACCCTGTGCTAGAAGTGGATTTGCAGGGAAAAATGTATACAAGGGTGTTCAGTTTCTGCCCTTTGACCTTGCTCCCCTTGCCACCTGCAGCAGTAAGAATAAAGACATGGAGAATAACGGTCAGGATTGAGGTCAGAGTTGTCGCTGGCTGAGACCCCGTGCCAGCTGTCTCACGCATACAGTATGGTACTCAATCACCACAACAGTCCTATAGAATTAGTCTTATTGCCCCTTTCAGCAGGCCAGGAGTCCGAGACACAGAGAGGTCATCTAGCTGCTAGGTAGCAGCCCAACAGTGATTGGACTGACCCCAAACCGGGTTGTCCTCTGCGCTAGGATAGCTGTCACATGCTGATTATCTTTGCTATAGGATTTGAGGGACCTGGGAAAGGAGCTGGTGCCATCTTACCACTTTCCATGGGAGGACAGTATTCAGGGAAGGTAGTGTTTAGCACTCTGTCGCTCAATCAGCCATCAATGTTAGAGCAGAGCCCGGGCATCTGATGTCGAGGGGAGGAGGGGAAAAGCAGGTTTGGGACCACGCTTGTGGCCCCTGGAGGCCTCTTTCCTCACCGAGTGGCCCCAGTTAAGCCCTTCCCCTTCTCTGAGCTCTCACCATCCCAGCCTGAACAGTGGGGACCTAGAATCCCCCCATGGGGCTCTGCAGAGGGGTTGGCCCCTGGGCTGGGAACACCAGGAAGAAGACCAAGGACTATTTTTTTCAAACTTAAATTTCACCCTCCACTTCTGCCTGTGATTTTCCTACCTGGGAGCAAATCCAAAGCATTTAGAGGAATTAGGCAAAATGATGTTTTAAAAAGAAAACTCCATGGATATGGCCAAAATGAAATTGGCTTCTCAGAGCACATCTTGCCCCACAACAAAGGGGACAATTCTACTCTCTGGTGCATCCCCAGACGCCCCACTTTAAGGCTCCACAAGGCTGCCAGGTTGAGATTTGCCATTTAAGCTTTCTAAGAGGCACTCAAAAAAGGTAAAGAAAACATGTAAATAATATCAGTAGTGTATTTTTTTTAACTTAGGAGAGCCAAAGGGTTGGATTCCACATGCAATCAGTAGAAAAATACATCATGAGACATTTTCATTCTTTGTGCGCTCAGCCTTTGAAATCTAGCGTGCATTTTATACCTACAATGTATCTCCCTGTGGCCCAGCCAGGTGTCAGGTGCTCACTAGCCACAAACGAAGCAGATCTAAGTCATCCATCAGACCTTGACCCTCCTCTGCATCAGTGGCCTCCAACTGCTCTCAGAACATGACGAGGCCCTTCATGATCCGGGCTGCTTCCTGAGAACATCTCCCTCTCTCTCCCTCACCCACTGCGACACCCTTTCTGTGCACATGCTCAACCTCTTGCCTCTTGCACGTGCCAAACTTGCATCTACCCCAGGACCTTTGCTCTTGCTCTTCCGATGCTCGAGGTGCTTGTCTTCCCAGCTGGGTGTGCTTGATCTCCCCGTGTCATTTTGTTCTCTCCTCACTTGCCACCTCCTCAGAGACCCTCCCCAAACACACCGTCTAAGGGGCACCCCACTGGAGCATTCTCCATCTTATCACTTGCTTTATCTCTGCAACTCTTGCCCTTTGGAACCAACTTCTTTTGTGCTTTGGCTCCTTGCTTTGATGTTTGCTTGCTGTCTGGAATGGCCTGCTGTCCTCCAACGAACCTCGTACGTGGTTAAGCCATCAGCTACACTCACTGTCTTGAATGAATCTCTCAGAAAAGTCCAAATGTGGCCTCACTGACTCCAAGGCCTCACTCGCACCAAGGCTTTGAACAGATGCGGGCACTCACACGCTGAGGGCACAGCCCAGCAGGGGAACCTTACCCCAGCGGCCATCTGCTAAAAGTGTGATCTCCTGGCAAACTTCATCAAAGCTCGCATTTCTGAAGTTTTCCATCCTTTACCACTCCTGGTCATGCCTAATGAGTCTGTGACTGCGCACAGCCAGGGCCTGCCTTGGGAGAAGCAAATACCCTCCTAACATTTCATGGTGATAGAATCCTGATCTGAAAGGGACCAGGATGGGGGGCGCCTGGGTGACTCAGTCATCAGGTGTCGGCCTTCAGCTCAGGTCATGATCCCAGGGTCTTGGGGTCAAGCCCCGCATCGGGCTCCCTCCTTGGCGGGAAGCCTGCTTCTCCCTCTCCCACGCCCCTTTCCTGTATTCCCTCTCTTGATGTGCCTCTCTCTGCCAAATAAATAAATAAAATCTTAAAAAAAAAAAAAAAAAGAAAGAAAGGGACTAGGATACTGACCATCTAACACTCTTGGTCTATAGTTCATATGACCTATGTAGGTCAAAGCCCCTAGGCCAGGCTTAGCACACAGGAAGTGCACTAGGAAACATGAGGGCTCTTCAGAGCAATTTGGCAAATAGGGCTCCTGGCATGCCATGGGCATGGGGCTTAGTGCCAGAAATTTATGGAGAAAGAAGATCCAGGTGGCAGGCACCTACTAGGTGTTCTCCTCAGGCAGAGGAATTCTCTTCCAGCCTGGCTGCTGGCCATTGCACAGGGAGAGCTACCTGCTTCATCCCAGATCTGACCTATGTCTCTGTTTGGAGACATACCTACCTTTCCTCCACTAGGTCACTGGGTACTGGCATTCTGCTGGTGGTCTGGGAGCTTAGCGAATGTCAACCCAATGGAGTGAACCCAGTCCTTGGGACTTTTGGGAGGGTCACTGAAGGAAGACCCAGGCAGGACAAGAGCTCTGGTACTGTGGGCATGGTGTCCCTCTCCTTGAGTCACTTTGGGGGTTAGATCAGAGGAGAGGTTGTCCCAGGATATTTAAGAAGAAGACCTTGCCTCAGAAGAAATCTGAGAAGCAGGACAAGCAGGCATTTGGCGGCTAACGCAGGGCAGGAGCCCAGGGCTCTCCCACACTGCCTGTCTTCTCCACTCCGTCCTCTCTGGAACCATTAGGGATCCATAGGACCTGGTTTGAAAACCATGGGCATATCCTCTCTGGGAGCCAGAACTGGAGGTCTCAAGCTAGCCCTGCCTATTGCCAGCTTGCCAGAAGTGAGGGGTGCCCTCACTTCTTAAAGAAGTTCAGGATTTCTTCTGTGAAGTGGAGCTAATAATAGCATCTACCTAATTGAGATGCTTTTGTCCTGCATACAGTGGTTCTGGTTTCCCAACAAATTAGTAAGACCATTGACTCCTTGGTTTTGCTACACTCACCATAAAATATTTCCAGACACGTAAGCGTTCAAGCACCTGCTTGGGGTCTGGGGAGAGAGAAGGAAGGGGGTTCAGTAAAAGCGGGCTCAAGCTGCACCTGTCTTCTGTGCTGGGGCCGCGCCATCCAGGCTCATGCAGTCTCTGGGGCCTGGAGGGGTTGGGAATGAGGGTGGCATGTATTCTTGGTCAGGGAGGCTGGCTAAGGAAGCCCCGTCCTGAAGACAAGACCCCTAGGAACAATAGCCGGGTGGCCTATAGGGAAATAGGCCTCACTCTGCCCCTCCCCTCTGCCTGCTGGCCTCTGACCATAATCCTGGACCCCTGGGCCAGGCTCGAATGCCAGGAAAACATGCAAACAATCATTTGTGACTGACTAGTCTGAAGGGGTAAGGGTATAAAAAAAAGATCGTATTTTTAAAAATTTTATTTAAATTAATTTAATTAACATACAGTGTATTGTTGGTTTCAGAGGTAGAATTTAGTGATTCATCCTTTGCATGTAACACTCAGTGCTCGTTCCATCAAGGGTCCTCCTTAATGCCCATCACCCAGTCACCCCATCCCCCACTCCCCTCCCCCACAGCAACCCTCAGCTTGTTCCCTATCATTAGGAGTCTCTTATGGTTTGTCTCCCTCTCTGTATTTAATTGTTGAAGGTGGAACTTATATTTATGTTCTCTGTAGTTTTCTGTAGGTTTGAAAAACCTTTTTCTATGTTTTGAAAGCAAACATTACACAGCATATCATTTCATCTGTAAATATTCTAGCAGGGGCCCATTAAAAGGGGCTCTTGCAAAAAATAACAAACACAGTGGTATTATCGCCTTAAAAAGACTAAAAACAATTCTTCAGTACAATCAAACTTTGAGCCTGTGTTTACACTTCCCTGATCGTCATATAAAAGTTTTAAGTGTGTTCTTTACATTGGGATCCAATTAGAGGCCCTATATTAAGACTGACCTTTCACTTAAGTCTCTCTTGATTCATAAGTTCCTCTTTTATCTTTTATTTTCTTAGACTTTTTTGTTGAAGAAATCAGATGGCTGATACTATAGAGTTTCTTACACTGGGATCATTCTATTTTCAACCTCATGTATCATACTCTGTATTCCTCTGTCTCCTGTATTTGCTTGAAATCAACCCTTTTGGGTTGACTAGGATTTTTGGCACGGTTGCTTTAGCGGTATTGGGTTCTTCTTTTGCAAGACACAGGACATCTGGGTATCTTGTGATGTTGGCAGCTAATGATATTCATTGCCTAGGTCTACTAATTCATTGGATTGTGAAGGAGGAGTGATGTTCAAATTCTGTCATTCCGTCTTCATTTTGTAGCTGGACTTCTTCTATAAAGAGCAGATTTCCCTCATCAACTGGGCGGTGACTTTGAGCTCCTGGTTGTAAAAGCAGGATAAACACTTGTTGCTTCTGCTTGATGTATCAGTTACCATGATTTGGTTCCCCAGCTTCTTCCAGAAATAACCACTGAGTTTGTGTGCATGTGTGTTTGTGCTTAATATTACTATGATCCCATTGATTTAAACATCTTTGATTTCTTTCAATTCACGGTAGTTACTATCTTTCTTCATGCCCCAATTATACCATCTTTGGCCAATGGAAGTTACTGGAATGGGTTCCTGAGTCCTTTTGACATACTCTGTTAATTTTCAGTAGCTTAGTGTCTCTATAAGAAAGGATGTTCCAAGCTTCTTGTACATCCCTTGACTTAGAATTGTCCATTTATATAAGGAATCCGGGTTCCTTTTAGTGGGGAGTGGCATTTAGACACCAAAATCTGGATCTCAAGGGGTGCTCAATGTACTGGACTATTCACATTTCCAAACTTTTTTAGTGGACAAAACTAGAAAAATAAGATAAATCCCAAGTTTATATTGATATATCCAATTCAAATTTGACCAGAGTCTTAACACTTCATTGGTCCTACTCTATGATTTCTTTTTACCATGCTGAAAATCTCAGCTTTGAAAACTCCAATATAGCTACTCATTTGATTTATCCTTTATCACACACACAATGGGCTCAGAAGAATAGTAGCATTACGATTACCAAAAATGACTTAAGATTTTGGAAGGGCATTTCTTTTTGCCTTTAGGTTATATCCCAGTAAGAGTATGTGTTAAATTACTAAGCTCTAATAACATTTGAGTCTTGAACAGGGCTTCTTGCTCAGTGGGGAGCCTGCTTCTTCCTCTGCCTGACACTCCTCCTGCTTGTGATCACTCTCTCTCTCTGACAAATAAGTAAAATGTTTTTAAAAAGAGATTTCATTTATTTGAGAGACAGAAAGAGTATATAAGTGTGGGCAGGGGCAGAGGTAGAGGTTCAAGCAGACTCCCCAGTCAGTGTGGAGCCTGACCCTGGGCTTGATCCCAGGACCCTGAGATCATGACCAGAGCCAAAGTCAGATGTGTAACCAACTGAGCCACTCAGGTGCTCCATGAAAATGCATTTCTGATGGTTTCATTCTCAAATCTGAGGATGAGGGGTGTTCAAAGGCTGACTTCTTATGTCTCTTTCACCTTATTTGCTCCCTTCCTCTCTCTCTCCCTCCTCTATGGGCAACGATTTCTTAAAGTATGCTTTTCATTTTCACTTTTTTTCTGTAAATAAGCAAACACACACACACACACACACACACACACACACACACACACATTTAGCATCCTCCCTTTATCTTAGGCTCTCCTCCAGAGAGCTTGCTGTAATAGGTCTAGGCTAGGGCCCGGAAATTTGTACTTTATTCCCCTTGGCCCTTGTGCAGGTTGTCCATGGACCACAGTTTGGGAAACATAACTCTAAGAATTTGGAGTGGTGGGGGAAAAACTCAAGGCAGTGGCCTTGGTGGGGAGTATGCCTGAATAAAAGTGCTGTGACAGCCTATGGCGAATAACAAGGGGACAGCATGGTAAGTCCAGCCTGCCCAGGTTGGGAGGAGTATTTTACTGTTGACATTGTTGAGAATTCCCAGAACATGGAGACAATGTGGGTGTGGGTGTGGGTCTGCCCCTGCAGAGGGGCTCTGTCAGGGAAGCGGGGAGGGAGACCTGGGGTGAGGGGGTAGAAGAAACAGATGCCTGGCTTACTTATCTTTCATAATCAGGTAATAGGGAGCTATGGATGGTTCTTGAGCAATAGAAAGGACTATTCTAAAAAAAACCTGAACATCCCTCATCTTCAGATTTGAGAATGAAACTGTCAGAAATGCATTTTCATGGAGCACCTGAATGGCTCAGTTCTTTAAGTATCTGACCTCAGGTCATGATCTCAGGGTCCTGGGATTGAGCCCAGCCAGAGTCAGGCTCCACACTGACTGGGGAGTCTGCTTGACCCTCTACCCGTCTCTTGTATTTTCTTGAAATTGATAGAGAGAACTTTTGGGTTGACTAGGATTTTTGGCACAGTTACTTCATTGGTACTGGGTTCTTCTTTGGCAAGGTGCAGGATGTCTGGGTATCTTGTGATGTTGGCAGCTAATGATATTCAATGCCTAGATTACTAATTCATTGGATTGTGAAGGAGTGATGTTCAAATTCTGCCATTCCTTCTTTATCTTTTAGCTGGACTTCTTCTATAAAGAGCAGATTCCCCTCGTCAACTCTGTGGTCAAAGTTGTGTCCTTGGTCTCTCCTTCCACTTACAATTTTCAAAGACCAAGAAAACAAATGTGATCCAGTTTTCCTTGTTCCAAAGGGACTTTGTAGAGTCTAGATGGACTCTAAAACCACTTACACTTTGTTCCTTTTCTCTCTGGTCTACACACACACACACACACACACACACACACACACACCCCTTGTGCTGCTTTTCTGGCAGAGCCACATCAAGGCTGTTAATTAACTCAAGAATCCTTTTAAAGAAAGATTAAGAAACAGGCAGGAGCAGGGAGTCGCAAGACTGCATTCCCAGAGGGAAAGAAAACCCGTTTCTCCGGGAGAAAGAGAAGGCGAAGGGGCAAAGGATGGGGCTGCCTCTCCATTCTTTTCTTAGGGCTGCAAGTAGGTCTGGGCTGGCATGAGCCGCTCAGAACGTGGGGTTCTATCCTTCTGGGTGAAGGCATCGTTGGACTGATCAGACACCCCCCACATGCTTTTCAGTCCCAGCTCTATCCGCGTGAACTCTCTCAGCCTCAGTGGCACCGTCAGTGAAAGGGGGAAGCACTGTTTTCGAAGGCTCAAGGGGAAAGCATTAAGGGCTCAGCAGTGTGTTTGGATAATCAGCACCTAGGAGAGGTTTAAGCAAGGAGTGCCAAGGGCCGCTCTGAGGCTGGGGAGCTGGAGACAGAGTGGCTGACGGGTTCCTGTTCCCTGGTTCGTGTTCTGGGCTGTTCCCAGGGTTAGCAGAAGCAGTCTTATGATGTTATTCAATTGCAAATGGGCTCAGGGCAAGGGCTGCATTTTAGAAACCTTTGCACCTCTTGGGGCTCTCGGAACACCTTGCACGCTGTGGGCTTCCAGGAATAGTTACTTGGAGACTGGTCAGGCCGGGCATTCCCCTGTAACCAGGCTCCCGGGGTAGGGGCCAGGTTCTATTCCTTTCTGTGTCCCTGGCACCACCTCCTGGGAGGGGGAGCACATGAATGCACCTGCGTTTCTTACTTACGGAAGCCCTTGTTGGCTTAAAAACATTATGTTGCTTTGCTTTGCTAATGCTTCTTTACTTCATTGTCCTCCCCTCTCCCAACATCAAAGTAACATCCTTGATTTACTGATTTGGAAAATATGGAGTAGTATGAAGAAGTTAGTATACATCCTTGTATACTAACTGGGATGTATACTAACTTCATAGTAGTATGAAGAAGTAGTACAAAAAAGTATGAAGAAAGTTATTTTCAGAGGTAATGTCTGCTTTTTTGTTAATATACAGTACTCTATTAATACTGTATATACACGTATATAGGGACACATATAAACATATATTTATGATTGAAGAAATTTTATGTATATGTGTCTATATGTTTATTTTTTTATTTGGGATGACGCTTAATGCCTGGTGTTTATTGAACCACATCCCCCACCCCTGTCAAACTGCTTAGGTGTTTTAAATAGTCTTCCATTTGAAGTCAGACAGTCTGGCCCTTGGGAGCAACCCTCATCCTCACCCTGTCCAGCCTCTCTGATGAGGGGGATAAGGCATTAGCTGGAGGGGCCAGAGAAATGAGAGTTCTGGAAGCATTAAGAGAAGGATGAAGTCACCTGATCTAGAAAAGTTATGGAAGGCTTCCTGGAGGAGGTGGAATTGAGTCTGAACTGGAGGGATGGGAAGGGCTTCGTTCTCTATGAGTGTGGGAACTGGGAATCATTTCCAGCTGTAGTGGGATATTACCATGGTCTGGAGGTCTGATTGCTCAGAGCTCTGGTGTTACCACAGTCCCCCTCAGAACCATGGTGTGGGGCAGGGGGTGGGGCTGGCTAAAGCAGGTTTGGACGCTGGAATCTGCCAAGCCTGTGCTAGAATCCTGGCCTTCTCTTCCTGGGCAGGTCACATGGTGCCCTCACATGTGCAATGGATGAACACTGGTGTCTGTTTCACGGGAATGGTGTGAGACGCCAGTGATAGCCTCAGTGTCTGACTCGGGCATAGCCTGGCCATGAATGCTGGTGGAAACAAGGGTGCGTGGGGCTGCCGGGGCCCTCACTGTTCCTGAGTTAGCCCAACATACAGGGGAGAAGTGTCAGAACCTGGATGAAGCAGGTCCCAGTGGCCGTGGGCATGGGAGATGAGGCAGCTTTGGGTGAGGCTGTCCTAGAACAGTGGTTATGGCTGTTGTCTCTTCACGGTCCAGGCACTCTTACTTCCCTTAAGATGACTGAAAATGCAATCTTCCCGGGGTGAGGAAACTCAGAGAAGACACAGGTCCACGTTAATGCCTTGACTATGGCTTGGGGTGGCCGACTGCTCAATGCTGTCTTCCCCTGCAGGGAGTGGTGAGCTGGGGAGTTGCAGCTGACAATTCCTTCTTGTCTCTTCCCTGGCAGAGGAGCTTGAGGCCTCTCAGCACCCAAAGGGTGGCCAGGGTGTGCAAGGCCACCTTGGGAGAGGGTACCATTAGCGCAACCCCAAGGGCTCGGCCGGGGTCATCCCAACTGCCAGGCCCCTCCCTTCTATGATTCATCACAACCTTATTGCTTATTAGTTCCTGAGCAGGAGAAAGAGCTGAGTGCAGAGCCCTCTGTCCAGCCATGAAGGACCCACACATGGTGCCCTGATGTCTACCAGTCTTTGTTCGTCATCTGGGAGTTCTAGCTGCTCCCATGGCCACCACAGCTGCACAGCACTTGGCCTCGGTGGGGACACGCTGGTCATCGTCTTCCTTTATCATGGCTCTGTACCCCACTCCCATTTGCCAGTGCTGTTCAGACCAGGACCGAGTACCCAGCACCAAAAATCTATTCTATTTTTATTGAAGTAGAAATGCATCTAGCAGTTTACATGTATATCTCAGTCGTCTTCAGACCCGTATCTTTCATTTCATCTGATTCTCTCCACACCCCTCACCTTGTCTCCCATTTCAGCTGTGTTTCCTGAGGATGACTGCATGTCACTCTGTCCCTGAACTCAGGTGAGCTCTTCTCATGGACTGACCAGCCCCTGGGTGAGGCTTTGTTGAAAGGTGCTGGCCTCTGGAAGGTCACTCCAATTGGTAAGACAAGACCTTTGTCTTAAAGGACCATTGCCCTTTAAAAAATCTTTTTTATTTTGAAATAATCATGGATGCATAGGAAATTGCAAAACCAGCACAGAGGCACCTGTGTACCCTTCACCCGATTTTCCCTAACGGCAACGTCTCACACAAGCGTCGCATGTCCGAAAAGCCCGGAAATCGACATGGCTTGTTAACTTCACCAATCTGTCTGATCGCACAATTTTTACATACGGTGAGTGCATGTGTGTGACTCTGTCTGTACAATTTTAGGGCAAGTGTAAGTCTGTGTGACCCCCACCATCAAAATCCAGAACTCTTCCACCTGTGTGGCCCGCACTGTCTGCCTCCCCTCCTCTCCCTCTGCGTCCCTCACCCCTGGCAACCCTTGCTCTGCTCTCCATCACTGTCATTTTGCCATCCTGATAATGCCATATAAACAGAGTCATATATCATTTAGAAATGATTTTCACTTAGCATATATATGCATGTTTATACACAAATGGTGCCCAATTTACAATGGTTTGACTTACAATTTTTTTTTTACTTTACAACGGTGCAAAAGTGATACTCGTTCAGTAGAAACTGTGCCTCGAAGTTTGAATTTTGATCTTAGCTTGGGCTGGCTACCTGCACTATGATGTCCTGTCCAGATGCTCTGGGCAGCTGCCCAGACGTGAGGGTCGACAACTGATACACTTACAACTGTTTTACCCAGACAACCATTCTGATTTTCAGTTTCAGCAAGGTAGTCAATAAACTACATGAGCTAGTCTACACCGTATTCTAAGTAAACTTTGTCTTAGATGTCTTGTCCGACTGTGGGCTTGCGTGAGTGTTCTCAGCACACGAGGTAGGCAAGGCTGAGCTATGGGGGTTAGCAAGTGAGGTGAATTAAGCCATTTTAGACTTAGATATTTTCAGCTTGGGATGGGATCAGGACAAAACTGCATCCTAAGAGGAAGACCTGTTCATGAAGTGAAAATTTAAGAGCTGAAGGTCGTACCTGGTCTCCCTTTCATCTGGTCCTCGCTCCAAAGACAACATTGGTAATAGTTTGTTGAGCTTCCTCTTAAACATTTTTTAAAAATATTTATGTATTTATTTGAGAGGGGGAGAGAGGGAGAGAGTGCGCGAAAGCGCACTGGCAGGGGGAGGGGCAGAGGGAGAGAGGAGAAGCGGACTCCCCACTAAGTGGGGAGCCCGACACGGGGCTTGATCTCGCGACCTTGAGATCATGACCTGAGCCAAAAACAAGAGACTGAGCCAGCCAGGCACCCCTGCTTTTAAACTTTTTAATGCACATAGAAACACACAATTTCTCTTCTGCAAAATTGCAAAATACCCCCCATTCCTAGTCCCTTAGGTTGCATTTAGACATAACTTAGAAATGTAGATGAAGGTGTTGAACTGTGCGCTCCAGTCTGGCATCAAATCCTAAACATCAACCACCTGTTACTACGTCCCCAGCTCCCAGCCTCGAGCAAGCACGCCCACCTCCCACCTGGACAATGATTCTCTTCCCTGCGCTCAGCTTCCCCCGTGCCCCTTTACTGCAGTGCTTCTCAGCCAGGTGCTCTACCCACCCGGGGACACGGGGCAATGTCCGCAGACATTTTTGGTTGTCTCAGCTGGGGGAGAGGGGGGATGTTGCTTCTGGCATCTGGTGGGGTAGAGGATGGTTCTCAACATCACAGAATGCACAGGGGAGGCCCCCCCCCCCCGAGCAAAGACTCTTCTAGCCCAGCGTGTCGGTAGTGCTGACTCAGAAGCTCTTCTCAGCCTCTCATCTCCCCGCCGCCAGCAGCCAGATCCCACCGTGTCTTCCCAGCTTCCCTGGCATCAATTCCAAAACCCTCCCATGATCTATAAAGTCCATGACAATCTCTGACATCACCTCCCCCACCTCTCAGCTCCAGCCTCACTGTTCCCTGCGCAGATCCTCAAGCGTGCCAGCACACCCCAACCTCCGCACCTCCTGTTCTCCCAGCTTGCCTACACGGCTACGCGTCGGGTTCCTCTGCTGCGCTCACGCTCTGCTCCAGCATCATCTCGGGATCCTGGGCCACCTTGTCTAAGAACACCATCTTGCCCCTGCCCTTCCCAGCATCCGAGTGCACTTGACCTTTATTTGATTGATTGTTTCCATTGACTTGCTCTCCCCACTACAATGTAAACTCCTGTGTGTTTTGTTCACTAACTCAGTGAGGCCCCTAGACAAACCCCTGGCATGTGGTAGATCCCCCCATAAATGTCTGATCAATAAATGGGTCTTTGTTGAGCACCTCACATGTGTCGTCTCACACACTCCTTGGAGCTGCTCCAAAGGCCAGTGCACATGCTCAGCTCAGAGTAGGTGAGGGCAGAGCTGCAGTGCTTCAGGTCTGTGGTTCTCAAACCTATGCCACCCACCACCCTGAGCACACCTAGCACTCGAGGCCTTGTCATCTTGCTCTTTAAAGCGTTTTTGTGCATTTATAGCCACTCCAAACAGTTCTTGCTGGTGACATTTCATAGGACTTTTGTGTTTGCTTTCTGACCCGGAGGCTTCCTGTTTCCATTTCATTCTGCCATCCGGGCCTGAGGTAGCGGACCCTCCTCTCTGGGGTGGAGGAATGTGGAATTTACTCTGTTTATGCAGGTCCCTTGTTGCCACTACATAGAAAGTTGAAAGAATCTGTCCTGCCCTGAGCTGAGGAATGCTTCAGAAAATAAGCCTTGTCCTCGTGTTCAGAGAGCCACAGGACAGGCACTGCGGTGTGCAATCACCTCTCACCAACCACAGAAGACAGATGTGGCCGGCGGGTCTCAGGAGCTCTAAGTGGGGTCGTCGATCCATATTCTGGACCGTGTCTGATCTGGCAGGTCGGACAGCCTGGGTGCAGGCAGGTTTCTGGCAGGAGCTCCCCGGAGGCTGGGGTCTGCCCTGTAGATCTGGGTATCTTCTACCGGCCTTGGTACAGTGCCTGATAACAATGGCTGCTGCCACTTACCGAGACCCAGCGAGCTCTGTGATGGGAGCCAGAGGACCTGACCCACAGCCAGCTGAGTGATCCTAGCCTCAGTCCCTCTGACCATCTGTTTCCTTACCTCTCGAATGAAAACAACACTGACTCATGAGGTCTCTGGGGTATTTGAATGGGGAATTTGAATTCACAATATGTGTGAAGTTTTTATTTTTTAATTGAGGCATAATTGAATAAAATTTACCCTGTTTTTGCACATGGTTTTAGAAGTTTTATGTTACTATCCTTGCCACAATCAAGATATAGAATCTTTTAGTCACCTCAAAAAGTTTTCTCATGCCTCTGTGTAGTTAAACCCTTCCCCCAATGTAGTACTAACAGCCCTCCTGATCGCTGACCCTGTAACTTCACCTTGTCCATATAAATGAAGTCATCCAGTACAGCCTTATGAGTCTGGCTTCTTTTATCTTTCTAGAATAATGCACTCCAGATTCACCATGTTTCTGCACTTATCAGAATAACACTGCTGAGTAGTGGTCATTCCATTATGTAGCTGTACCACAGTTGGTCATTCACTTGTTGAAAGACATCTGGTTGTTTCTGTGATTTGGCGATTGTGAATTGAGTCCAGGTTTTTGGGCAAACATGGTTTTCATGTCTCTAGGGTAATGAGTAGGACACTGGGTGATGTGGTAAATGTATGTATGTCTAACTTTTATTTTTTTTAAAGATTTTATTTATTTATTTGACAGACAGAGATCACAAGTAGGCAGACAAGCAGGCAGAGAGAGAGGAGGAAGCAGGCTCCCTGCTGAGCAGAGAGCCCGATGCAGGGCTCCATCCCAGGACCCTGGGATCATGACCTGAGCCGAAGGCAGAGACTTTAACCCACTGAGCCACCCAGGCACCCCTGTATGTCTAACTTTTAAAGAAACTGCCAAACTGTTGTCCACGGTGGGTGTACCGTTTTACATTCCTACAGTGGTGTAGGAGAGTTCTTGTTTCTCTGCATCTTTGCCAGCATTTTGTTGTTTTATTTTATTTTGTTTTAGCCATTCTCATAAGTGTTTACCATGAAAAAAATAACCATAAATTTATTTTTTATCTGTCATTCAGCAGTTCCCAGTTTTTGTAGGCAGTATGAAGTGCAGGTGGGCAACGGGACTCCAGAGTCAAACCACCTGGGTTCATATTTGAACTAGATTATTTACTAACTCTCTAATTTTCAGCTTTCTTATAGTAAAAAATAGAATGAAAGTAAAGTTTTTGAAAAAAGTTGTTGAAAAATGAGAGCTTAGCTTTTCCAATGTTAAGCCACTATTATTTATTATTAGAATAATACCTTACTTCTTGTCCCCCCTATAAAATCAAGGAAGGTGTTATCATACCCCTTTCATAGATGAATATCACATTTCCCTGTCTCCCTAGCAGATAATTATAGACATAGAATAAGTTCTGGCTTATTCTAGAGATGCAAGGCTAAATGTCACATGGGGCTTCTGGAAAGTCTTCCTTCGCAGAAATAAAGCACAACCTTTTTCCTTTCCTCCTTCTTTCTGGAATGCAGACTTGACGGTTGTGTCTCCAGCAGCCTTTTTGGACCATGAAATGATCTTAAGAATATAAACAAGTGTTGAAGACATAAACACAGGAATGTGGGTCCTGGATGGCATCATGAAACTGTCGTATTAGCCCCATATTGCCCATCCCCAGTCTTCTGTGAGAAAATCTGACTTCTGTCTTGTGTAAGCCAAAAACAGAAACAAAAACTAAGACACAAAACTTAGTGGCCTACAGCAACAAGCATTTAATTCATGGCCACAGTTCTGTAGTTGACTAGGGTTTAGCTGACATAGGCTGAGCTTGGCTACTGCTTTGTCCCAGGATGTTAGGTTGGCAGGACTTGACTCTAAGCTGACAGTTGGAATTAGGTCTTCTCCACATCTCCCATCGTTTTTGGACCAGCCCTACAGGGCAACATCAGAAGTGCTAGAGCACAAGCTCAATTTCACAGATACATTAAAAATTGCTGCTTGCAATCTGTATGTTAACACGCCATTGGCCAAAGACGTTGGCCAAATCCACCATCAGCAGGGCAGAGGAATATATCCTCTCTGTGGAGCATCTGCAAGTCAAATGGCAAAGAGAAAGGACATGAGAGATGTGGAGAGCTGGGAATGATGATACCAGGCACTATAGCTACACTGAGGTGTTACCATTGTGTCTGACATTTCTCAAGATGATGGAGACATGATGACGGACATGGGATAGAGCTCATAAATAATGCATGTAGAAAGCATTTTAAAGGAAAACGTTGGGGCTTCTTCATCCAAAAAGCAAAATATCAGGTCCTCACCCAGAGAGCTAATGCAGAAGTAGGAAGATCTGACTTCAGATCTTGGGTCAGATAGGGAGTTGATGAAGTCTTCAAGGGTAAAGCTTAGATGCGATTGTATTTTACTTTTATTTTTTGAGTATCTTTCCCAGTACCTGGCATAGTTCTTGCCATAGAGCCAAGGCCAAATAAATCTTCATGCATTTACTCACAAATATGTCTGAGTCTGACCTTTTTCACCAAAGATTCAATAAGACTGTCATAAGTTTGTGTAGAACAGGGTTTCTTAACTGTTGTACTATTGATATTTGTGGCCAGATCATTCTTTGTTGTGGGGCTGTCCTGTGCATTGTAGGGATGTTTGGCAACATCTCTGGTCTCTACCTACTAGCTTCCGGTAGTACTCCTTCCATAGCTGAGGCAGCCAAAGACGTCTCCAATGACTTTGTCAAGTGACTCCTGATGTAGAGAGAAGAGCCTATAGTACCCATTCTAGCACGACACTTCTCAGAAAAAATGTCTGAAGTGCAGAAAATTAATTTAAAATGATAGAAATAATCTACATCAAGACAGTTGAATTGCCTCTATATATTTGCAGCTAAATATTTTGTGCAATTTCTCACAGCTTTTAAAACCAATCACCAGTACAGGGAAACTTAATAAACTGTGGACATCTCTGTGTTGGCTACCAATTATTCTAGTAAAGTCACAGGATTTTCACTGGGTAGATAAAATTCCACTCTTTCCCTTGACAACTATTTTTTGAAGGTCTCCTGTGGGCCAGGCACTGTTCTCGGCCCTGGGGATAAAGTGGAAAATGGAGCTCCTCCTGGTGCTCATATCTTAATGTGAGAGAAAATGATGAACATATAAACACATGAGTATATAGTGTAAACATTTTAGTTATAGACGCTAGGAGGAAAATAAACAGGGACCGACTTGGAGAGGGCAACCATCTCAGGGGCGAATACCAGAAGTGATAAAGTGAGCGTGTGAAGGTTTGGGAGAAGTACAATCCACGTAGCGTAGAAGACAAACAAGTCTGTCTGGCAAGTTACCTCCCACCTGTGAGCCTCAGTTTCTCCAGGTGTCCAATGGGAAGGTTGATCCAGATGGTCAGGAGCTTTTTCAAAGAGAGGGAAGAGCGATGTTTTGGTGCCAATCCGGGTCTGAGTCCTGACTCCAACACTCCCTAACAAAAAAGCTGTGGAAAAGTGGGTTTGCCTTCCTGAGCCTCGGTTTCTTTAAAACAACCCTCCTGGGGTTGGATGAAATGCTCCTAGCCTATTCTCTGAAGCCCTGTACCTCTCAGACTACCAGGTCTCAAGATGGTGACTTTGAAAAGGCTTTGGGAAGAGCCAAGAAGCCTGGCAGAGAGTCCTTGTCTTACCACCACAATGAACCTAATTATAAGCTTTTGTGGTTATCCAGAAGGCTCCTTGGGCTTTGTAAGTCCTTAGATCTACAAGATTTCACTGTAGACCCCTGTGTCAGAAGGTAAAGGAACATCCAGGATTTGAGCACCTGAGGGCATGTCCTTGGCATTTCTGAAAAATCAAACAAAATAATACGACAGTTGGAATGTCCTGTGAAAAGAAGCGTATTCAGGCTATTTGGATTTTTCATGTGTTTGGATTCTGGGAAAGTAGGTATTTTCTGAATGAAAATCAAGACCAACCAAGATGGCCAAGTCAGGATGTTCATAATGACCACTAGGCTCCTGCCAAAGAAGGACCTGATCTGTAGATGAGAGTGTGGGTTAGTGAAGGAGAGAGAGCCACCCAGAAGGGGGCGAGAGGGGCTGCACTGGCTGGGTATCTGGGTGGTCAGGACAGCGGGGTCCCCCATGCCCATTCCCCCTCCTCCTCTCCATCAGAACCTGGCTTCCGTTTGGGGCATCCTCCCCTTCCCAGATACCCTTGCAGCTAAGAATGATCATGTGACTTATGTCTGACAAGTGGTAAGTAGGGGTGTGCTGGTGGGGCATCTGGGTAAAATCCTGTGTCCCTGACCCAAGGGACCTGGCTGGCTGGTACACACACACATTAATTCCTCCACCTGCACCCACTTGCCCCGTCTGGAGCAGCTGCCTTTCCTGGAGGTGGAGCAGCTGTCTTCCCAGCAGGAGGGAAAAGGCAACATGGTGAAGATGCAGAGAGGAAAAGTGCATCTCAATGGTGCATGGGGTTACCATGCTGACCCTGGATTGCGCCCCTCTGGACCTCTTGCCATATGAGAAACTGTAAACCCCATTCAGTTAAGCCCCTAATTGGTTCCTGCTCCATACCAGGGGACTTAGTGTGGACAGATTCGGTGCGCCAGTGTTACTGAGCCTATGCTGGGCTCCCCGCCCCATTGTTTCACTCAGTCCTCACAGCCCTCCTGGGGGGCATATCTGAGCTCCACTTGACACATGAGGATACCGAGGCTCAGAGAGCTCTCCCCCATTCTTGCTCGCAATCTTGCCACTAGTCAGTGGCGTGGTTGGGTTTGAACTCAGATCTACTGCTTCCCCAATGCTGCATGCTCCATCCCTTCCCTGTAATTCTAACAGTAAATAGCAACACAGCCACAGAATTTACTGCAGGTCTGAATCCTGGCAGGTGTGAAGGACACTACTCAGTGCCTCTGAGCTTGGTTCCCTCCTCTGGACCCAGTGATGGAAGCCATACCTACCTTGTAGGGTGCAGGGAGGGCTGCCAGCTGCCTGGCTCAGATTAGACACTCACTGCGTATGACCCCTTGACTTACTTTGGCTTTGTGGCAGTGGATACTGAGCTAAGTGCATTCAAAACTGCCCTGTGATCCTTCAGGATTCTTGCACTACCTGTCTGGAAAGGGATTGTATTTTCTCCTTCCATGGGAGGAAATGGAGACTTGGAGAGGGTGGGTTCCACTCTGAACCTCAGTCTCTTCATCTGTAAAACGAGGGTGAGACTAGCACCTGTCTTCTACGAATATGCTTGGATTGAACGTGATCAGGCATAGGCGGAACCCTGCCCAGTGCCCAGCACATAGTAAGCACTCAGTTAATGTAGCGGGTGCTATAATTTGTCACTATCACACAGCTTTGCGCTGGCCGTGCCAGTCATCAGTTTTATCACATTGGGGATTCCAAAGGTGGGCAGGCAGCCCAACTGCAGGCCGAGGTGGGCCCCTGTCCCACTGGCAGGCTCCTTATGGCTTTGCTGAGGCTTTTCCCAGGGGTGAAGACTGGCTGGCGGTCAGGCCAGGATAAGGCCATCACAGCTCTCCCCAGTCCATAGGGACCAGCCAGAATTTCCTACCATGGACCTCTAGTCCTGGGACACTGAAGCCTGTTCGGTCACACGAACGCCTTCCTCCCAGATGCTCAGGACAGATAAAGAACCAACTCCTTTCAGGCCCCACTGTCGGGGTACTCCTGATTTATGGAGAGATTCCACTGTGTGAGATGTGATCTTGCCCATTCCCTGCTGACATCTGCTGGGCTGACCAACAGCAGGGCCTCCGGCTGTCGGGTCACCGTTCTGCAGGGCAGTGGAGGAGGGAGGTCAAGACACACACACACACTCACACTCACACTTACCGCGCGGGACCTAGAGGGCTGGGAGGGGCTGCCTCCTCTCTCTGTGTGTTCTCAGCATAGCAGTCTGCACATGGTTGGGCCCTTCTGCCATGTGCTCTGGGGAGATGGGGAGATGGATGGACAGCTGCATACCAGAATAGTTACACATGTATTCATCCATGCATTGGCTCAGCCTCTGTTTATTGAGTGTCTACTGTATGCAGGCTCTGCTGCAGTACTGGAAGAAAACGAGACTACACAGGGCCTGCCCTCAAAGGTCTGCCAGTCCAGCTCATGGATACATGAGCAGAGGGAGAAAAAGGGCTCTGGCATGTGCATTCCCATTTCCCTGGGGAACCCCCACTCCTCCAGGGACAGAACCAGAGTGAACAAGTATCTCCTTGTTCTGGTCCCAGATGAAGGACAGGGACTCGAGCAGGACAAGAGAGGCCCACCCTGTGCTTGCATGATCCTGGGGTAGGTGACTCCCTAAACGCAAGCCCTTGGCTTGCTTCACCCACGTTCTGGCCCCAGTGCCTTTGCAGCCTTTGGAGAAGGAATGGGCCTTCTCAAGAACTCTCTTGAGGGTGTCTGGCTAGCTCAGTTGGAAGAGCACACAACTCTTGATCTCGAGGTCATGAATTCAAGCCCCATACTGGGTGTAGGGATTATTTTAAAAAAATGAATAAACCTAATAAAAAAAAAATGAAAGAAGAATTCTCCCTAATCCAGGGCTATGAGGAGACACAGTTGCTGCCTTGGGAGCATCCCCCTGAGTGTTAGATGGAACGGATCCATCATGGCAAGGGCAGGCAGGTGGGCAAGGATGCTCATGGGAGCAGACCTTGACACACTGATGGTGTACCAGGCTGTACCAGACCAGCCTGGAGAGCCACGGTCAGCCCCTTCAGGGCAATGACAATTGCTCCAGTCCTCAGATGAAGGGAAAGATGTCAAGAGAGGGCAAGTGACTCACCTGAGGGCCGACAGCAGGTGAGAATGGTGCAGGGTTCAAATCCTCCCCTCTGCTCTTTGCAGAATGTGGCACCAAGCAATATAGTTATCGGGATGGAGAATGGCCGGGGGGGTTCAGACCAGCTTTCCGAGGAAGGGAGGACTGCTGATAAGCCTTAGGAAATGTGTTCATTGAGGGTAAGGAGGTGGGAGAGACGGTCTTAGGTGAGAGCACCACCTGCTCAGGGCATGGAGGTGGGCTGAGCCTGGGGAGGTGCGGGACCCCAGGACCTGCAGTGACAGACTGAGGGTATGGGACCCAGCCCTCGCTGTGCAATTGCTAGGAGATGAGGCTCAGAGATGGACACCAGTTGCTTCAGGACACACCACGCAGGGATGGCAGAGCTCGGGCTCGAAGGGGTGTTTTTACACCGGGAGTCACAGCAAACAAAAGGAAGAAAAAAAAAAAAAACCCAAAGCAATATTTCAGTCCACCAGCTAACAAATCAGCCACCCTCGTTTTTTGGTGTCTTGTGGGCAAAACAAGTGGCCATGTGATTTTACCCTCCCCCGCGCCCGATCTCACCTGCCCCTGCCCCCTCCTTGCACCCCTCCCCAGGTGTACACGGTGACGCCCCGAGACCCAGGGGAACAAAATGCTGGGGGAAAACCCTGGGCCATGACCGTCCTAACGCTGAAAGTCAAGTTGCCAAAACAAACTTCTTTTGTCTCTCTTCATTTTTCCGTGTTTAAATAATAATAATCTGAAAATGAAGTCATTGTGCTCACCTGTAGGCCCGCCAGCCCTGCCTGCTGGCGTCCTCAGTGTGTCTGCCCGAGGCACTGTCTGGCGGGGCATCATGGCCCATCTCACTGGGGTCCCACTCCTGGGATCAGTACCCCCGCTCTGGCAGGCCCCGCCATTTCCCCTCCCACATCTCATCAAAACATATCTGTGCTGCGTGCCACGGTCTCAGGGTCCATTTCTCTGCTCTCGGAATGCATCAGCTCTCCCCATGGCCTTGACCTTGGTTGGTGGCTCTGACCCCGTAGAGAGAGGTGCCATCTGAGACAGAATTCCCCACCCTTAAGGCATGGATGGATGCATCTCAAGCAGTGGGATTTGGGTCCTGGGTGGTAGAGAGGGAGGGAATTGTTTAAAGAGGAAGGGCAGTGGGAACCCTCAAGTCATAGAAATACACTCCTTCTGCCCAGTCCTGGTCTTCCTGCTCCTCCACCCTCTTCCACGGCGGGCTGGGTAGGTGCTCTTGATCTCAGCCTCCGCCATCTGCAGAGATATGCCTCTTCCTACAGCTGACAGCCCTGGCTGGCTCCTGCTGTCTTCTCCATTCAGCAGTGACCTTGCCAGGCCAGTCTCTAGGGATCTTATTCTTTCCTCCACTCCTGGGGGGAGGTCAGGAAGCCTTGCACAGAGTAGGAGCTCCACGGTTCTCCCATTTGAGTGCCCTGTCCTCCGATCTGTGTCCCTGGCGGTCACCTGTCATTTTCTTCTCTCTCAGGGCTCTTTCTTCCCACTTGGCCTCCTATGCTTCCAGGGAAGTGGGTGCCGAGTGGGGGGCACCTCTCCAAATTCCTTGGATACCCGCTCCTTGTTGGCCGTGATGGGAGTAATGCTGTGTCGCCTCTCACAGAGCCAGGCTCGTCCGAGGAGGTAAGGTGCATACCGTGCTCAGCAGAGCTCCGGTTCATGGTAGGAGTTTAACGATGCAAGTCTTCTGCTGTGGTTATTATCTTAGAAGGCTAAGAGTTACTGAGCACGTGCCGCATGCGGGGCACCACGCTGAGCGCCTTATATGGAGTCGTAGTGCTGGGCGGTAGGCACCTTGACTGTCCTCATTCTATAGGACAGAAAACCAAGCTTTCATAAGTGGCCAAGTGGGACCTGAGTTCAGGATTATTCTCTTGCACTTGCTGGGGGTTCTTCCAGGAAGACTTTAAAGACCCAGAAGCAGCCCTTGCTGGCTGGGCTGGACTGGGAATGCAAACGCTCACCCTGCCATCAGTGGACTGGGAGGGTCCTCAGCCCCCACTCCCTCAGCCCAGGACAGTACAGGCACAGACAAACACGTATACACACATGGGAAGGCGCACCTGCTCACATCTATGCACATGCATGAATGCACATGTCCATAGGCACAGAGGCATACACACAAGCAGAGACCGACACAGGTGCACATGCAAGCACACACACACACACACACGTGTGCACACGGGAGGTGGAGGCCTTTACAGGAGCAGAGGCTCTGCCCAACCATCACACAGGAGAATGCGGATGCTATCTGGGTGGGGCGGGGAGGGCTGCTGTCCTTGTTACCTGCTGCCCATCTCTGGCCAGGAAGAGGGAGGAGGGCCCCGGATGGCAGGTGGAGTTGGGCAATGGGATGGGGGGGGGGGTCTGGCTGCCTCTGTAGGGTGGAGGCCCGGCTGACCGTGGGGCCACAGAGGCCGCTGAGCTCTGTAAACAGGAGGCCCAGCCCAGACCTGTTTGACTGGCAACGGCTGACCTTGGAGGGCTGGAACTAATTGCTCACCTCTGACCTTTCTGGGGGCAGGAGGGCAAGCATAGGCTTGGGGGGTAAGCCTGACTCAGGGCAGGAAGGTAGTCACCTGGGGAGGCCCAAATGTGCCTAGGGATCAACAGTCCGACCCATGGAGGCATCTGGAGGGGTGTTCCCTTCCCCTGATCCCCAGTAGCTTGGTCACTGGGCCCGCTGACCTTCTCCGGCAAGTGGAAAGACCTAATACTCTAGCCAGCGCTACCCAACAGAACTTTCTACAAGGATGGCAAAGTTTTGCATCTCCACTATCCAATGGGGCAGGCAGATATAGCTACAGAGCTCTGGCAATGTAGCTGGTACAGCTGAAGCACTGAAATTTTAATTCTATATAACATAATTAAGTAATTAGAATTGATTTAACTTCAATGTAAAGAGTCACATAAGATAGTGTCTCTCACACTGGGAGGTGCAGCTCTCCATCCCAGTAGGCGAGAGGGACGGAGGGCTGTGTTCTGGGATGGGACAAAATGGGTCTTGAGTCCAGTTCCTCTGCTCGAAGGCTGTGACTCACTCGTGTCCATGTTAAGTGCGCCACCCACACCCCCTCCCCAGGACCTGACACCAGTGTGAGAGCCCAGGGCAGCCCAGGGACCTCCAGCCCCCTGCCTGGGCTTGAGCCCTGGACTGCAGGCAAGCCTCATGTTCCTCATCTGTAAGAGGGTGGCAAGGGTAGTGCAGACCTCTAGGAAGGACCGTGAGTATTAGTCAGCATGTCACCTATAAACAGGAATATAAAAAGTCAAACGAGTGTGTGGCTACACAGCCACAGCCCTACAGACAGACCTAGACACCGGGATTTTCCAGCTCTAGCTCCTGGAAACATCAAGGGGACAGACAAATCTTGGGGAACCTGAGCCAACGGCTCTAATGTCTTCTGTTTGGAAGTGTGCTATAGGGGCTAGCTGGGTATGCGTGTACAAGCTTGGCATTGAACAGGGAGCCCTCCAAGCAAGGGAGCCCTGTCCATTCGGGAGCCCTACTTTCTTATTAGAGATAACATTCCTCCCAACTCTCAAAGCCAATCCTAGAGAAGTGGGAGAAAAATGTTAATGCTCTTTAATTAAAATTCCTTCCCAGGCCTGTCGGTCTGGGCAGGCAAGCCCCTAGCCGCTCAGAAACCTGCAGGTCTGAAGGAGCTGGTTCCTGGTGGGGGGCCTGGGAGGACCTGGAGAATGCTGGGGACTAAGTTTAGGATGTGGTTCAGGGAGAGTGTCCTGGACCCAGGCCAGGGACATGGCCCAGGGTCCCTTCAGACCCACATGGCCATCTCCCCTTGTTCCGGGACAGAAAGATGTAACATTACTTGGGCCCATGATGAACCAACATGCCACAGCTCTATCTCTAGGCTTTCCAGTCCACCTGCAGAGCAAGAATTTTTGCTCCCAGGCCACATTCTACAGGGGAGGAGACTGGGGTTCAAAGTGGCGATGTCACTTTGCCAAGCTTCAAAGTTGTGGGGCGAAGGTTCATGCTGGGGTCTGCTGGTCTTGTGGACCCAGGGTTTTCATGGCTTCAGACTGTGTGCTGAACACAGCCTACAGTTCTTCAGGGGACAACAGTGAGAGGCATTCCTTCAGATACAAGACACAACGTCATAAACTATGAACTCTTCCTTCCTAAGAAACACAATAGAAGGGCGCCTGGGTGGCTCAGGGGGTTAAGCCTCTGCCTTCAGCTCAGGTCATGGTCTCAGGGTCCTGGGATTGAGCCCCGCATCGGGTTCTCTGCTCAGCGGGGAGCCTGCTTCCCCCCTTTCTCTGCCTGCCTCTCTGCCTACTTGTGATATCTCTGTCTGTCAAATAAATAAATAAATCTTTAAAAAAAGAAGAAAAAGAAACACAATAGAAACGTCTCCTCCAAGCAAACACCGCCCCTCCTCCATGAGTAAGACAATACTGCCTCCAGCGGTGACTGTCACACGCACCGTCAGCTATGTGCCATGATGGACTTTGAGAAGGAATGTCTGTGTCTGCATCTGTACGTGAGCTAGTTTCTTTCTTTCTTTCTTTCTTTCCTTTTTTTTTTTTTTTTTAAGACAGAGATCACAAGTAGGCAGAGAATGAGGCAGAGAGAGAGAGAGGGGGAGGAGGAAGCAGGTTCCCTGCTGAGCAGAGAGCCCGATGCGGGGCTCAATCCTAAGACCCTGGGATCATGACCTAAGCCAAAGTCAGAGGCTTTAACCCACTGAGCCACCCAGGCACCCCCATGAGCGAATTTCTTTAGCATCACACCTGCTCATGACAGTTTGGACTTTGCCCAGAACTGACCCCCACCCTTGGTGGTGAGTTGACTGAATTACATTTTGGAGTGATGCCAATGGAGTGCTTTGAGGATGCTGTTTCGAAAGGAGCCTCAGAAACCCCACTATTGTAGGGGTGTTGTCAGGACAGTGACCTCTCAGCCCCTGGGACCCACTGTATTTGCAACCGTAAGAGAAATTGCCTTCAGATCTCAAGGGAAGCCTGTGCTTCTGGACAACCAACTTGTTTATATCTTGTGGAATTGGAGCACCTTGAAGCTGACCATTTTCCAGCCCAAGGAGGGGCTTGATCCCACAGCCCATGCACTCAAGACCTGAGCTGAAATCAAGAGTCAGATGCTTAACTAACTAAACCACCCAGTGAGCCACACTCCAATTTCTCCACATCCTTGACGACACTTGTTATTGTCCACCTTTTTGATTAAAGTCAGCCTAGTGGATGTGAAGTGGTATCTCATCATTTTGAATTGCATTTTTTTTTTTAAGATTTTATTTATTTGAGAGAGAGGGAGAGAACACAAGCAGAGGGCATGGCAGGCAGAGGGAAAAGCAGTCTCCATGCTGAACAAGTAGCTCAATGTGGGACTTGATCCCAGGACCCTGGAATCATGACTTGAGCTAAAGGCAGTTGCTTAACTGACGAGCCACCCAGGTGTCCAAATTGCATTTCCTAATAACTAACGATGTTGAACATATTTTTAAGTACTTGTTGGCCATTTGTATATCCTCTTTGGAGGAATGTCCATTCAAACTTTTTGCCCATTTTTATTTGTGTTGTCTTTTTACTATTGAATTTTAAGAGTTCTTTATGTATGCCAGATAGTAGAACGTATCAGAAATATGACTGGTAAATATCTCTTCCTATTCTTTGGGTTGTCCTTTTGCTTTCTTGATTAGTATCCTTTGATGTGCCAAAGTTTTAAGATTTATTTTCAAAAATCACTATAGGTGATACCCAACCCTTAAGGGATATAGGAGGATAAAAGCAAATATAAAAGAATAAACAAAGGAATAAAAAATGTCAGGTAGTATAGGACAAGAGTCAAATAAGCAATTTTTCAGCAGTTTCTATAAAAGTTCAGAAGAAGGCAAGATCACCAGGGGCTGAAGGTTGAGAAGACATCTATCAAGGTACAGGGATTTGGAGAGGACTCAGACTAATGCATTCTAGGAATTTGTTACTAATTCACCAACAACGCTTTGATGAGCATCTTCTCTAGGGCAGGCCTTGTACAAGTTGTGAGGAGGGGCAGCACATGGAAGGGTGGGTGGGACCCGAACAGCCCAGACCAGGAGGCATGCACAGAGCAAGAAATAAGAGTGTGCACAGTGAGTGGAGAAGCTGTGAATACTTCAGTGTGGCAGGAACACAGGATGTAGGTAGTGTCAGGACCCGAGGGAAGGGGCTTGGACCCAGCCTGAGGACAATGAGGAAGTATTGCAGGATTATTACCAAGGAGCTGGTGCTCATAGCTTCTACTGCCTTGTCTATAAATTGGGCATGGAAATCCCCACTCCTTCAGCAGGATCTAGCTTGCCCATGGTGGGTCTTTGCAATGAGGCAGTAGCTGTGTCTGCCCATCCAGCCTGGGCAAGGGCGTGGTGCTGTGCCGGCCAGGCCCCACTCTCCTGCCCCGGAGCCTGCTGTGGTGGGGTCAGGTGGTGAAATCAGATCCCAGCCCAGAGAAGCTGGACGACGTGCCTCTCTCCACCCTCCCCCAGACACAGGCTGCGCCTCTGACACCTGGCTCACCTCCTCTGGCACCTAGCCTTTGAGACAGGGCCAAGGTAGCCGGGCAGGGCCAGGCCAAGGTCATGCGGGGTGGCTGGGCTCACATGGGCTGGGCTTCCTGGGACTGGCACCCAACAACGGGAGAGGAACCGGAGAGACCTAGATGCTCTGGGTACCTGTCAGGCTGCTTCTCTACTCCGTGGGAAGAGACACACCCGTCCTTCTCCCCATCCCCACCACCTGGCCCGGGCTCCGCCAAGCAGCTGCCAGGAACCCCAGCTTCCCTGTCCCCTCCTGGCTCCACGCTCTCAGCATCTCCTGCCCCAGCTGCTTGGTTCCACAAAATTACACTTGAAACCTTTTATTATCGACCCCTTTCCTGATTGTACAAGTAATACATGCTCACTTTAGAAACCTCAGAATATACAGAGAAGTAAGAGAAGGAAACAAAAATGATCAGTCTATCACCCAAGGACAAGCTTTGTTGAATTAACATTGTCATTCATTCCAGATCTTTCCACACCTGTGTGGGTAGACACGTACGTGCATGTGCACGCACACACACACACACATGCAATTCTGCATTTTGCTTTTCTCATGGATTTTTTTTATCATGAATGTTTTCATCAGTCATTAACGATGATTGGAAAGCATGTCCATGTTTCATTATGGACAGGTTCAAGTGCATCCGCAGGTAGAAAGAATCACAGAAGACACCCACGTGCCTGACACCAGCTTCAAGATTTACCAACAGATGCTTGTTTCATCCCCTCCTCTTCACACCAGCTGTGTTGTTTGGAGTATTTTAAAGCCAACCCCAGACACCCTGTCATTTCACCTGCCAATGCCAAAAGCATTATAAAAGGCGCTGGAAGAAGTCTGAAAGGTCCCTGGCCCGGGTGTTGAGAGACCTGACTTCTAGTCCAGCAGGGGCCCTCTCTGCTGTGTGCTTGTGCTCTGGACACGTTTTCTTTGTAAAATGAGGAGGATAGCAGCTTCTCTCCCCTGGGGGCGATCAGGAGGGGTCACTGAGATGCCAGACTCCTCAGAGTTCCACTTCTGTCATCTGTCGTTGTCAGGCTGGCCACCAATCCATTTAATCTTCAGGACAATCCAAGAAGGCAATGTTAGTATTTGCATTTTACAAAGGAGAAAACCAGGACTCATGGAGGTTAAGGGACTTGCCCAAAGTCACACAGGATTCAAATTCCTTTCTGTCTGACTTTTTCCGCAGCACTGATTGGTAAAAGGTCCAGGTAATATTTGCCTCCTAAGTGGCTGCCTTTCGAGGTCTCCAGCAGAAGTGGGAGTTTGAAGCATCACATTAGGCCCCAAGGGGGTGGGCAGTGGGGCCAGGTTAGGAACAAGGAGGAGTGTCAAGTCATATTAAGTCTAGCCAGAGGTTGTGCAGAGGTGTGGAGGTGGGTTGGCCAGGGGCTGGCCAAAACCCGGGAGCCCTTCCAAGGGTTAGCTGCAAAGAGGCTCTGACAGGTCTGTGGGCAGAGGTGCAAGCAGGGCTAAGGGGACAATGAAAGCAGCAGATGCCAGGACCACTAGGACCTGGGGCCATACGGTAAGGCAGCCTCCATCTTGGCCCAGGCCTGGCAAGGAGGAGCCAAGTTAGTAATCACCCACCTCTCTGTTCTCCCCCTCCATAGTCCTATGGGGTCCCCAGTTGGCCAGGCTCCCCCGAAGCCAGAGGGCTTGGGGACTGTGGCTGCAGACCCCCAAGGTCAGCCTGGTTAAGGTCCTGGAGCAAAGAGCAGGGGAAAAGGTGGAGATTGGGCCTGGGGAGGTGGGGGCCAAATGGAGGGAACCCCACACAGGAGGGACCCACTCAAAGAAGCAAAGCTGGAAACAGGCCTTCCTGGGGAGAACTGGCAGAGAGATGGGGGGCTGAGACTATGCCTTCTTAGGGACTTACAAGTGTGACTATAATGAACAATTTAATAACAATGAAACGAGATGGTCCCATTACCCACTTCCCTTTAATCTAGATGCTGGCCCCATTCAGGTAATGTTACAACTTACAGGATCTGGGCAAGGGGAAATCTCACATTCTCAGTCATTCTTGCTCAGGTTGGTTTGGGGAGGCTCCCTCTGGTCATCCTGAGGGTTCCGAGCACCTTGCAGCAGTTCAACAAAAGGTCACTGATTAGATTCAAATTGAGTTCACTTGTGGCACCCCAAATGAGCTTTGACCCTTCTAAACGAAACTTCTATCCCTGTTGGGGCAATCAAAATTTGCCTTTGGGGGTCCCTGTGTGGCTCATTCAGTTAAGCATCTGCCTTCGGTTCCGGTCATGATCCCAGGGTCCTGGGTTCGAGCCCCGAATCAGGCTCCCTGCTCAGTGGGGAGCCTGTTTCTCCCTTTCCCTCTGCCTTTCCCCGCCATCCCCCTTGTGCTTGATCTCTCTCTTTCTCTCTCTCAAATAAATCAATAAAATCTTTAAAATAATATTTGTCTTCATGTTCAATCCCTTCTTAAATGCATGTGGAATTTCTTCTATAAAGATGTCCCCCCTGAAGATCTTTCTTCCTTAGCTAGCTATGTCTATTCTGGATCTAGTCTCCTCTAGCCTGCAATTGTAACTCATGGTCATTATCAGCATGATGATGAAGACAAACTTATTGCCATAAACTCATTGCCCATGCATTGGGAGGTCAATCTAAAGATGACTCTGATTGTGTATGCCCGCATGGCCTCCAACAGGGCAGAGACTCAAGAAATTACTGTTTCATGTCACAGGATGTGAGACTGAGGCTGAGGCCCGCCCAACCCCACCATCTAGGCGTTCAGACCAGGAACCACGTTAGGGGGTTCCATTGTACCCTGGGTTGTGGCCTGTTTCCTGGTTCTCATCTTTACACGGAGCAACTCTGTGCTAGGTACCAGCGATGCAAGATTGAGAAGGCTGTCCCTGGTCCTGCCTTCTGAAAGCTCAGAGATGTTCAGGTCGGGGAGTGGTCACAAGGAGAGGGAGGGAGGAAGCGTTTCCTCAGAAGCTTGAGAGAACCTGTAGCCTGTCCACCTCTGGGTCAGGCCACGGAGAGGAAGATGATTTGGGAGGCTGACCTGGCCTCCAGCCCCTGACCTTGATCACCCCATGCAACCTGGGGAGGATCTTCTCTTTCCAGTTTGTTAAAAGAATTCGTCCTTGTCACTTTGTGTTAAGACCTACATTCATTTCCCCCCCAATTTCTCTGTGAGAGAGACACACACACACACACAGACACAGAGGGGGAGAGAGAGAGATCTTAAACTCTCCCACCCGGCCTCTGGGCCTTGACTTGACCATCACAGCAGCTCAAGGTCAGAGTTGAACAGAGGCCAGGAAACCAAGGGCTGAGCTCACCAAAGGCTGCAGTCATGAGGGGAAAGATGCATGATCTCACCTTCCTGGTGCCCGGACCGTGAGGCTCAGAAACCCCCAGCACCGGTTGATCTTGCCTTTTGTCCACCAGGCAAGACTAGAAGTCTCTGAGGAGTGGTCCTGTGGTCTTTGCTTGCCAGGCCAAGGCTGCACTGGGGCTGGGTCCATTCTCGACCCCCCAGCATGCAGGCTGTTGGAGGACCACTATCCTGGCTCCCCACCCCAACACCTGGAGAGGCAGGGGTCTCATTCTGCAGATGACTAGGAGAGCTTGGACCTTCAGGCCACACGCTGTGATGGTCCTACCCAGTCCGTCCCTCCCTGGAGGGATAATCAGGGCACACATTTATTAAGCACCAAGGTGCTAAAGTCTGTCACCATAACCTCCTCACCCCACTCCAGCCCACCTGGCAGCTACTATTAACTCCGTGTCACAGGTGAGGATACTGAGGTCCCACTGGTAAGTGAAGTGGACTCGGGTCTCCACTCCTGACCAGCAGCCCAGCGAGGACGCCAGCTCATGCAGGGGCCCATGCAGGGCTGGCGGATGGGAATGTGCGAACCACAATGGAAGAGGAGCCGCAGATCGGGTGCTGGCTTGGCTGAGGGCTCCCTGGAGTTGCTGATGTTCAGGAATGTCTCAGCTGCCTCGTTGGGACAGAATTCCGGGAGGGAGGGGTCCTAGATGGAGGCCATGCCCTTGTGGGGGAGGGATCTGGCAGGGACATTGGCTGCTTTCCCCGGACCGTGGGTGGTGAGACTCCCAGGAACAGCTTAGCCTGGGGCTGTCTTTAACTTTTCCCCCTTTTGTCGTCTGGACGTTAAGGTTTGCATTACAGGGTCCCCTACCCTCACCAACTCACCCTACACATGCATCCCGACACTGACATGACTCAAATCATCATTAGGCCTTGAGGACAGACGTGATTCGGAAATCCTTTCCCATCAATCCCCCTTTCAGAGATAAGCACTGTCCTGAGTTAAGTGTGGATCCTTCCATTGGCTTCTATCCAAAACCCTTCCCCCACCACACACGCACATCTACTGGGCTCATACTCACTGCTCTGCAACTGGCTCTTACGGAATATAGTAGACTTTCTGTCTGCTGTGCATTGAACTTATTATTTTATTGACTAACATTTTTTGCAGGATGTATATGTAATTTATCAAGTCCTTGTTTAGGGGCATTTAGGTGGTTTCTAATTTTTCAGTTAAACAATGCTGCACAGCACCTGCTTGTGCATGCTTCTTTTGTCATACATGACAGTTTTTCTGTATGTTACATATCTTGGAATCAACATGCTTAGAGTCTTTGCGTCGCACATATGGATGAACACTGATAAATTGCTCTCCTGGAAGACCAGTGACCACTCCCATCACCTTGTGAGAAGGTCTCTTGTCCCCGTGCTCATGTCAGCACTGAGAGCATCAGTATTTTTCCTTTTCGCCACTGAAAAACTGTTTTGGGTATAGTTTGCCTTTCCCTGATGATGACACAGTTGAGCGTCTTTTCATGGCTCTGAGCCACGTATACAGAGTCAGCTGTGAATTGTCTCCTACTACCCTTGCCTGAACTTCTATTCTTTGCCGATTTATGTGTAGGCTTTGCCTCCTTTTAGAAAAGGGGTAAACCTGCCTAATTTTATTTTTTCAAGATTATTTATTTATTTGAGAGAGAGAGAGAGCACAAACAGGGGTAGCAGCAGAGGGAAAGGGAGAAGCAGACTCCCTGCTGAGCAATGAGCCTGATGCCAGGCTCAATTCCAAGACCCTGGGATCATCACCTGAGCCAATGGCAGATGCTTACCCAGGTGCCCCTGGGAATATTGTAATTGTGATTTCTTTTACCATCAGAAGAAAACATAATAACAACAACGAACATATAATAATGAGTCCAGCCTGGATCACAGTTATCTTTACACTAAGACAATTATAAAACATATTTTTTATTATTTTTCCTAGGGCCCATGAAAGTCATAATAATGCATGCTGGCCTACCAGTGACAGCCATTAACTAGGGTCTTGGACATCATTCTAAAAATATTTTATGTAAAAAAAATTTATGTATATATATTTTACATATATACTTATAAGTGGCTTTTCTTCTTTTTTATTATGCAACATTTAAAGATTTTTTTTTAAAGGAAAAACTGTAACAGACACTCATGAATCCAATACCATGATCTGTAGGAAGTAAATATAATCTTATTTTATTTTTAAAGATTTTATTTATTTATTTGAGAGAGAGAGAGAGAGGCAGAGTGAGAAGCAGGCTCCCTGCTGAGAGGACCCCAATGTGGGGACTCCATCCTAAAACCCTGGGTTCATGACCTGAGCTAAAGGCAGATTCTTAACCAACGGAGCCACCCAGGCGTCCCAGTAAATACAATTTTAACCATATTTGTTCCAGAGCTCTTTTTTTTGTTGTTCAGTAAAAGAAATAGGATGTGATGTATAAAGCTAATCCCTCACCCCCAATTTCCTCTCTCTCCCACTCTCTGGCAGTGCTGTGGGCCACTCCCAAGCATGTTTGTGTAGACACCACAAACACTGGGCTGAATCCCATGGTCATGGACTTCAACCCTCCTTCTTGAGACGCTTCCCTTGCTCTCAGGAGACCTCACCCCCCTGGTTTTCCTCCCGCTGCACTGGCTGCTCCTTCCCAGTGTCCTTCACTCATTATTCCTCATCATCCCATCTGCTCATGATGGGACAACTCAAGGCTCTGTCCTTATCACGTCTGTCTACACCGTCTCCATGATCTTCTATCCTTCAATATGAAGGACAGAATATGAAGCCCAGGATCTTCTGGGCTTCAACACTATTTATATGCTGACTGACCCCCACATTAATAGTTATAGCCCTAGACTTTCACCTAGTTCTACATCCATCTACCCAACTACCTATTGGACATGCTCTCTGGATGATCATTGAGCATCTCCATTAAGGGACCAGAAGAAAACTCATGAGCTTCCTTCCATTCCTCCCAAATATCCCCCATCTCAGTGGATGGGCACTCTGCTCTTCTAGTGTCTGATCCACAAACTTTGGTCTCATTCTTGATTACCCTCCCTCATAGACTGTACATCAACACCAATGACCAAATCCTGCTGGCTCTACCTTCAAAATACAACCGGAATTGGACCACTTCCGGTCAGCTCCATTGCTGCCAGCCTGGTTGCAGCTGCACCCATCTCCATCTGCCATTAATTCATTGTTTGTGTCTCCCAACCAGAAGGCAAAGATATTATCTGCTTTGTTGATTCTTGCACCACCTGCCTCAAGAGCAGTGCTGACCTATAATAAGCATTCAATAAACATTGTTGGATAAATGGATATTTCAATAATCATTCATTTAAAATATCATTTTAATAATCACAATTATTTCTGTGCTCCACTGTTTTATTGAATGACTTGACTGTTCCTGCACCAACACCCCAGTATTTTAGTTACTTACCTTTAATATGTTTTGATAAATGGTGGTTCACATACCTCCTGATTATTATTCTTTTTCCAAATTGACTTTGCTTTAAATTTTATTTATTTAGGTAATCTCTATACCCAATGCGGGGCTCGAACTCATGACTCTGAGATCAAAAGTCATGTGCTCCTCCAAGTGCCCCATCCTCATGCATTTCTAATTCAGATGAACTGAATTCAGATGAACTGTCAAATCTCACTAAAAATCCTGCTGGTGTTTTGACTGGAATTATCATTATAAATGTATAGATTGGTTTGGGAAGAAACAGTATTTTTACCCAATTGAGTCTTCTGATCCTACAACATTGAAGTCTCTCCATTTATTCAGGTCTTTGGGTTCTTCAATCTGGTTTTAGGATTTCATTTATATCAACCTTGCCCATTCCTTGCATTTCTGGGAAAAACTCTATTGGTTGTGATGCATTTTTCCCCTTTTAATTCAGTAGAGAATTTGCTATGATAATATTTAATTTCAGATGCATGCTTGTCAGGATCACAAAAGAGGCAGAAAGATCTGGATCCTTGTTAAGTTGTGGAACCATTTATATGACACAGAGATTATATATATTCCTTAGAAGTTTGGTAGAAGTTGACTATAGCTGCCTGGTTCTGCTGTCTTATGAGACCATTTGACTATTTGAAAGGTCTTTGACTATTTTCTCAATTGTTTTTTGGTGTTTTATATTAATATATACATACAGATATTAGATTTTGTCTTTTAGAAGAGTTATGGTTCACAGCAAAATTGAGTGGAAAGTATAGGCAGTCTGTATATACTTAGACCCCAAAGCACAGCATCCCCTAGTATGGACCTCTGGGCACTAGCATGGTACATGGTACATTTGTTACAATCAGTTATCTGACACTGATGCTTCATTACCACCCAAAGTCTACAGTTTACATTAGGTTCTCCTACTACTTCTACTACTCTCCAACACTCCTGGTGTTGCACATTCTTTGGGTTTGGTTAAATGTTTACACATTAGGACACGTCTCCACCATGAATATTATCACACAGAGTATTTTCACTGCCCTCAGAGTCCTCTGTGCTCTACCTAGTCATCCCTCCCCATTCATCCCTCCTCCCTCTAACTCCCATTAACCACCGATCTTTTTACTGTCCCTATTGTTTTGCCTTTCCAGAGTGGTATATCCTCCCTTGAAATCATATTCTAGGTAGCCTTTTCAGTTTGGCTTCTTTCACTTAGAAATATGCATTTACGTTCCCTCCATGTTTTTTGATAGCTCGTTTCTTTTTAGCTTTGCGTAATATTCCATTGTCTGGGTGCACCACAGTTTATTTATCCAGTCACATCCTGAAAGACATCTTGCTTGCTTCCAAGTTTTGGTAAGTATGGATAAAGCTGTGGTGAATATCCATGTGCAGATTTTTGTATGGACTTAACTTTTCAACTCACTTGAGTAAAACCAAAGAGTATGATTACTGGATCATACGGCAAGAGTATGTTTAGTTTTTTAAGAAACCACCAAACTCGGGCGCCTGGGTGGCTCAGTCCTTAAGAGTCTGCCTTCAGCTCAGGTCATGATCCCAGGGTCCTAGGATCAAACCCCACATTGGGCTCCCTGCTCAGCGAGAAGCCTCCTTCTCCTTCTCCTACTCCCCCTGCTTGTGTTCCCTCTCTCGCTATGTCTCTCTCTATCAAATAAATAAATAAAAACTTAAAAAAAAAAAACCCCACCAAACTGTCTTCCAAGGTAGCTGCGCCATTCTGTTTTCCCACCAGCAATGAATGAAGAGTTCCTGGTGCTCCACATCCCATGATGGTTGCCAGGTGGTGGTTATTTCTATCGGAACTTCTACTTCGGTTAATTTCATTTTCTCCGAAGGAAGACTACTCCCCACCCCACGTTATTCATGTATGGATTTATTGACGTCTATCAACATGGTGTCAAGAACTCCTATTGGAGTCTATAGGTAGTATTCTGAAGGTTGTATGCTGGGTGTGCTCACTGCTACCTGAGTGTCCCTGTTCTCAGTTCTCCTGTTGAATATATGCAGATATCAATAGACCCATGTGCACATATGTGTAACTATTTCTACATCTACCTGGTAAATGTATTTAAAAGCCTGGGAGTTCATCTGATACTTCCAGCTCTACTCCAACCCCCCAGCGTTCTTTTCATCCTTGATTCTAACTCAGATAGTGAGAAACTGGCTCCTACTCCCATAGCCTCGATATATTTACTTATTTGCTCAAGCCATTAACTATTTGCTCAGTATAACTAATCTTCTGTCCACTCCAGCCACCTCCACAACCTGCCACCTCTGTCCTAGTTCCTTGGAGCCCAGGGAGCACCAGTGCCCACACCTCTGCAGGGAACACTTTCCCTCACCACTCTGCTCCCTCAGGGGCAGACAACTCAGGGGCAGGCTGGAAGGGGAAACAATCAGGAGGTGGAAATGACAGAATGCCATGAAGCAACACCTCTTATTTTAAAGCAATCTGAGGATGGGTTTTCTGTTATAGGATAAACTGTTGAATCTGATCCTATTTGGAATAGTAATTGGGCCATTTTGAAACCACTGATTTAAGTAGAGATCCATAAAACATATTTCAAAAACCACATGCACATGTATATTCCGTAAACTTTTTATTTAACTTTCAAAACACAGATATATCTTTATTTTCCAGTATTTTGGTGTAGGGCTAAGGCTTTTCTTCACTGTGGTCCTCTTTCATGCATAAACCAGATGGATAGAATATTGCCTACAATTTCCAATTCCAATATCCTTAGAATGATCTTTAAAGGTGTTTGCAAAGCTCTTTGAATGTAGAAATTTTCTAGATTTGTGAAATGCCCCAACCCAGTTTTGTACAAATTCTCTTGCCCATATTCAATGTTACTGCTTTTAGTGACTTGCATTTATTGTATCTTTCCAAGGCATTTCATCTAGTTTTTGTAGTAATAACACTTTCTTTCCACACTCCCATTTCATTGATCTCGGGGCTTCTGGCTGGCTCAGTCAATTTGAGCTCATTGATCTATACACTATTTCATTAAATCATATACTTACAATAATAAATATAACTAACACAAACAAATTTGGAGCCAGATACAACTGACGGGCAAGCATACAAGTCAGCTAGTCAGCTGATAAGGGCAGAAGTACGTGTTGTTCTAGAATAGACCAGGATACATTTTCTATAAGGGTCACAAAGCAAATATTTTGTCTTTTGTGGGCAACATGGTCTCTATGCCAATTTCTTAACTCTGCCACTCTGGAGACAGCACACCTGCAGACAATATGTACGTGAATGAGCATGGCTGTGTTTCAGGAAAGGGTTGCTTACAAAAACAGGGGGCAGGCCAAATTTGGTCTTCAGGCCATAGTTTGCTGACTCCGAGGGGGTAGCAATTAGCAACCTACAGTCTGTATGCACTGGGCATCCAGCAGTGTGTGCCAGGGCGAAATGATGTGCAGTGGTTACTCGAGAGGACCTACGT
This sequence comes from Mustela putorius furo, assembly GCF_011764305.1. Taxonomy (NCBI): domain Eukaryota; kingdom Metazoa; phylum Chordata; class Mammalia; order Carnivora; family Mustelidae; genus Mustela; species Mustela putorius. Next base: position 7,686,983 of record NW_025422019.1, read on the forward strand.
TAAGAGGACTCTTGTTACCCTGCATCAGGAGGCGTCCTAACTGACGCTACCTGATTCAGATTCCCCAGTTGCCCATTGTGCAGACCTTTCTATTCCCAAGCTCTAGCTGACTCCTTGGCATTTTCCTGAGGACAAGGCATGTTTTATTATATTTTAAGAAAAGCGTTTATTATGGAGAATTTGAGATATAGAGAAAAATAGACAGGATAGTAGTGAGCCTGGTATACCCATCACTCCACTGTGACAGTAATTTATTTTTTAAAAGATTTTATTTATTTATTTGTCAGAGAGAGAGAGAGAGAAAGAGTGAGAGTGCACAAGCAGGGGAAGCAGCAGAGGTAGAGGGAGAAGCAGGCTTCCCACTGAGCAGGGAGCCAGACCTGTGGCTTGATCCCAGGACCCTGGGATCATGACCTGAACTGAAGGCAGACGGTTCACTGACTGAGACACCCAGGGGTCCACTCCGTGACAACTATTAATACATGGCCAATTTTCATCTGTAGACAAAGAGGAACTTCTTTTGCTTTCCTGAAAGCCTCTGTTAACTTGGAAGCATCATCTTGGGAGGGCAGCCAGTGGAGTCGTACTTGACAATCCCTCGTTGTGGGGGTTAGGGATAGGAGACCTGGCAACCAAGAGAGACTGGTCCCAAAGTCTCAGGTGTACTGAGCCCTGCTCCTTGTTCTGTGCATGATGGATAATATCTGTCCTTCAATGGCTCTCTTACTGAGAAGATCCAAAGAGAAACTTTCCAGGTCAACACTTGAGACCTTCCACCGACATCCCTCCCCCAAATTCTTCCTTCATTCTTTTTACTCTCTGCAAATATAAAACACAAGGACATACCATGGACCTTTAAGGAGAGTTTTAAAGAGGCCACACAGGGTCGTGGCTGAGGGTGGCTCCCAAGTCAGACGGTCTATGCCCGGGTCCCACCTCCCACTGCCAACGTGGGGACATCTCCATTTCGTTCTCTGGGAATGGGGATGATGATCATTTCTGCCTCATAGGATTTTCGAAAGCATTAAAAACATTAGAAAATAGATGTGAACCACTTAAAACAGGTGTTGGTACATATGAAATAACGACATTATGAAGATGAGATAGTGATACAGAAAGACTCTCCCCTAGAAGTTGGTAGTAAAAATATCTGGGTCTAAATATTTACTATCTACTGTCTGAAGAGAATGAGTTACGGTAGGGACAAGATCAGGCCCCTGTAACTAGTTTGTGGCCATGAGTCTGTCACTGTCCCTTTCAGAGCCTCCGACTTCACAGCTGTAAGAGAAGGTACCTGAGCAGTCGATCCCTTTTACATTACTTTAGTCTGAAACCCAGAGTCTGCAAGAGGTTCCCAGCCCATGATGGGCCTCTTTAGGCCCTTGGGCTTATTTTTAATTAACCAGCCATCAGGAATGCAAATGCTTACAGGTCAGATGCAGCGATGGGCAGTGTCTCCTTTCCAAGGCCCCCAGCTGGGTGCCCCCCTTCTCCCACTCCCTTTCCAGTCCCGGGTCGGGCTCACTAGCCGCAGGCCATCCTCTGGCCCAGCTCACTGAGGTAGGGCGGCTCCTCCCAGAGTTCAGCAAACTGTTAGCTGGACAGTTCTCAGAGCCCTAGCCAGACCAGGAACAGCTGCCTGAGGCTGAGAAGCCCAGGGTGGGACCCCCCATCCAGAAAGCCAGCCCCTTTCACTGGAGTGTCCTCCCTAACTCCAGACTTGAGGCTCCAGGTGCTCCAGAATCCAGAAGACACTCTGCAGCCTGGTCCTAAGTAAACAAGGGTCTTTTTTGAGCCCTCTGCTGATGGAACTCCTCTGTTTTGGGGGACGCTTGATTTTAGCTTTCAGCTGCACAAAACAAAAGGATGGCGCTGGCCGTAGGCAGGAGCTCTGCTAAATGCGTTGAATGGGGGATGAAGGATCACACGCCAGGAATTCAGAGAGCTGAACCTTAATCTGCTCTGTCACCCGCCAGGGGCATGAGCCAGTGGATAGATAGAACTGTGGGCCTGGGCCCACTCTCCTAGGGGAGGCTTATGTCTCTAAGCTCCATGCCAGCTCTCCTGGATGAATCTAGGATCTGCAGAAAAATAAGGCACAGAGACCAGAACATCCTGAACGGTAAACCAGCCTCTCGCCCACACACCCACAAGCTTGTCCCTGACACTCCATTACTCACCCGCAACCCCTGGTGTGACCTCTCAGACATCCTCTGGGCACACGTCCCCTTTTGAGACCTTGAGCTGGGCACTTAAGGGAGACATTTGGGCAGAACTCAATCTTGAGCTGCATATATGACCAGGAAACCAATGAGGTTCACAGAACAGAGCTTTTCTCTGTGCCATCCAGGCTATGGGAGGGACTTCAGGGGGAGGCTCAGCTCTGTTAAAACATTAGAAAATATTACCATGGAGGTTAGCACAGTGGTCAGCTTCATCATAGGACCCTGATCTCAGGTCTGCTGAACCTGGAAGGATCTCCCTGAGTCAAGATCGAAGACATTTTTACATGTCTGGCTTGAAAATCCTCTAGAAACACACATTCCCCAATATTTTCCTGAACTGGGCTTTTCTCACATGACAGCTGGTTAGTAAGTAGGTCACCCCAGGTACTAGGCCTCAAGGTTTTTGAAAGCTCAGTCATCAGGGGAGCCTGGGTGGCACAGCCATTTAAGCATTCGACTCTTGGTTTTGGCTCAGGTTATGATCTCAAGGTAGTGAGATTGAGCCCCGTGTCAGGCCCCGCATGAACGTGGAGTCTGCTTAAGACTCTCTCTCCCTCTCCGTCTCCTCCCTGAGCTCTCTCTATCTCTCTTTTTCTCTTTTTCCAAAATAAGTAAATGAATAAATCTGAAAAAAAGAAAGAAAGAAAGAAAGAAATCTCAGTCATCAGTGGCAACTTGCTGGGCACTTGGTGCCTCCCCCCATCTCCTAAGGCCTTTGCCACCTGCAAGGTTCTCCCCAGTTCCACCTTTATCACTGCGTTCTCCAACCTGTCGATATCAGCCCCTGAAGCAAACAAATTCCATCCTTGCATTTAGGCAAGTCCACTGCTGTCCTAGGATACACACCAGCTCTTTGCCTCCTCACCACCCCAGGGATGCATTATCCAGTTGTTTTAAGAGTTGTAGGCACTCAGATTTAAATCCCACTGCATGACTGTGGACTAGTTACATAAACCTTTCGAAGCCTCAGTTTCCTTATCTGCAAAACGGGAATAATGGTCGTGTCTCTTTTAAACCCAAAGAGACTGTGCACGCAAAGCCATTTGCACAGTGCCTGGCTCTATACATTTTATTTATGCGCTTTTCTTTTGCACGCATTTGAGTAGTGAAGTAAATAGAACTGCTTCAGTTGTGCCTCTGGTAGCCTATATTTGTAGAATGATCTATTTCTTAAGTTACACATTAATTCAAGGCTTCATTAAGTAGCTCAATGCCTTGGGCAACAGATTACTTATAAATAGCATAATATTTAGTGGTTCCTTAGTTTTGCAGTCAGACATTATTAATGGGCCATGACTTAGAATCAGGATGGAGTTTAAACACATGCACACATCCACTCATGTTGCCACGTGCACACACACGTGGACACGCTGAATGATAAAGACACACCCGAAGCTGCTGGTGTAACTTTATCTTACAATTACTTTTGGAAAAAGACGATCAAAAGGGAAGAGGAAAGAGGCCATCTCCTTCTTGCACCAAAGAATGCAAAGAACGTATTCCAAATCTCGATCGATGGGCTCATTGCGGCTTATCCCTAATTACTGACAAAGCCTTGTTTCAAGATTCCCTTTTGCAGATGTTATTGGTCCCCATGGATAATCTTCTGAGTCTTCCACTTGCCAAGGACTTAATAAATGTCCCATAGCTAATTTAATCATTTGGGTAATTTAAGTAAAAAGGAGATCACAGTGATTTAGAACATTCCACTGGAATAACTCAGGGCTTCCTGCATTTTGGGGGGAAGATGTATGCATTTTGCCACGGACAGGCTCCTGGAGGACAGAGTTGGTAGGAAAAGGTGTCACAGAGAGACTGTCAAGACAACATGCTAATCCCTGACATGGCAGAATAGCCTCCAACAGATCAAGGGCTTTGAAGGTGGCCCAGCTGTTCCAATTGTACCGTGGCTAAAGCTATCTACATTACACATTTTTGTTTTTTGTTGTTGTTTTTTTCCACTGAAAATACAAAATACAAAATATAATTTCCTGGAAAGATTGGAAGTGTAGTTATTCCTGGTCTTTAAGCCCCGGGCAACTCCTCCCTGAACCTGAAGAGCTTGCCCTCCTACCCCAGCCCTGCTTCTCACCCACTAACATTGCCGGGAGGCTCGGGCTCTGACCACCTCCAGAGACCCAACAAGGTTGGTCCACCCACGAACTGTTCACTCGCTTCTGGGTATGGAGTCTATCTCCAGCTTCCACGATAAAATATGGAAAAACTCCTGGCCAGAGGGTATCAATGTTTGGCTTTCTGTAGAGCACAGGATGTAGGATGTCTCCATGGAAGATACTACGTTTTCAATCCCCATCACATGAGTTGATGTCCATGGGTAAATCTTATGACCTTCTATCTGCTTCTCAGTGGTTCCTTAAATCAGCGAACTTTATAGCTGGCATAAACCTTAAAGATCATGAGGTCAAACTTGCCAGCCTGGGAAACTGAGATGCAGAAAGAAAACAAAGGTCATGGCCATGGGTAGCCACAGCTACCAGCAGGGCTAAGGCTGCCTCCTGGACTTCATCCCGATTTTCTCTGCTGGTTCCTGGGACTGATTCCTTCTCCATCACATGACATGTCCACCTCTGCATCTAGAGGCTCAGGGTCAGCAGGACGTCTACCCCAATGCTCTGCATTGCCCAAGATACAGAACGAACACAGCAGAACCTAGATAACCAGAATCTGGGGAAGCAGACTGCTGGTATTCTAGTTCTTAGTGCATCCTTGAGCTGTTTCTATTCTGCTTTGACAAAACCCAGGCTGCTGGTCGTGGCCAGCAGCCCCACACTGTGTCCAGCTGCACCCCAGTCCACACACCCTTACCCCCGGACACCCACCTCATGCACCTGCTGACCCCGTGGACCCTTTGGCCTGCCGTGCTCCCAAATGCACAGTGACATCGCTGGCTTTAGCGCTCCCCTTCCCTCCTCGTGACAGGCGCCCCCCCCCCCTTTTCTTGGATTGGCAAATAAAGCAGAGCTGAACAGCTTTGTTCCAAGATAATAATCCCTGATTATTGCCTGAGGGCTGGCTGAGGCCTGGGGGAGAACACTCCCAAGGGGACAGGCCTGTGCCCCAGGAGGTGTGGGCACAAAAGAAGGAGAACGTCGATGATGTAAATTTTTAGGAAAATGAGCTTCTCCCTGGTTTACCATTCGACTCTCCAAGCACAGAGTTGAAAGGGCCTCACTTGCCACAGACCCAAACTACCGCAGGCTGCTAGGGACGGAGAAATGCTGATAGAGCCTGTCCCTGGAGTCTGCAGGCCCTCTCCGTGAGAACAGGCTGCTCTGTGTGAGCCCCTGGAGGTAAGCATCACCCTTGCATCCCTAGCACTGCCTGACCCTGGGACTTAGGGCCCATCACAGTTGCTCAGGAGCCCACACAATCATGCTAGCTCAAGATTGGGTATGGGAGTAAGAGGTTCTCATCACAGCAGGCTGCCCTCCTCCTCCACCTCCCCAGGAAAAAGTGACAGTGTTTGCTGAGCCCCTACAATATGTGCTCTGGGGCAGAAGACCGTCCCACAAGCCCCGTATATTGATGCCTCTCTCGCATGGGGCTCAAGGGGAAGTGAGGACGCAGTCAGCAGGGGCGAGGCTACAGAGCGAGCTGAATTTGCATAGACAGAGAGCTAGAAGGGGTCTCAGCCTCATCCATCAGAGAGGTTTGCTGGGTGGGAACTGGGGACTCAGGGTGACTTTGAGAACCAGTGAGATTAGGATCAAGGAAGAGAGAGGGACATCTGGGAGGATTAGAAGTGAGATGTTGCAGGAGGGCTGGGACAGGTGGAAGCAGGCAGGACACAGGGGCACTGTGGGCAGCAGAATCCTGGGCTCTGACCAGGTGGGGTAGCTTTGGACCTCTCTTGGACCTGAACCTCTCTGAGCCTCACTTACTCTCTGTAAAAGAGAATGTAAATACCATAGTCACAGTCTGATCAGCAAGAGTAAGAAAGTACAGAAAGGTGCTCAGTACACAGTCAGTGCTCCATAAATGCTTGCTTCCTTCTGGTCGAGCAGAAAGGGCCTAGTCATCACCACTTCTCATAGCAGCTAGGAAATGTGGGGTTGGTGTTCCTGCCAAGGCCCGTCCTGTCTCACCTGGCAGTGCCCCGGATTATGCCTCCAAGGGCCATTATGCTGCAGACAGCCCATTTGCATGCCCTGGTTGGAAACCACTCGGCTCAGGAATGGAATGTTCTGGCCTCACCAATTTGGTTTTCAAATCACTTCCATCTGAGCAGGAGCCACCCTGGTTCCATTGGGCCCCAAAGGCCAAGCTGGCTGATTACAGGACACTGAGATTGGAGCGGGAGAGGGGCAGGCCCCCCACCCTCTGCCAAATATCCTCCTTCCAGTGGGTGCTCTTCTGGAAGCCTGGTTAAGATGCTGCTGGAGGTAACGGGGAGAGAAGGCGGGGGAATCTTAGGGCCCAGGACCACGGCTCTGCGGGACAGGACACGGTAGGTACCAGTAGAGTGTAGACCCCTATTTCTTGTCCCTGTGGGGCACCTCAGGGTTCTGTCCAGTGTAAGGACTGCTTGGCAATGCCCCAGTCAAGCCTTGATCCGAAACCCTAAGCAACAGCCTCTTTCCTAACACAGCCAGCAGAGGGCGCCAGGAGCCACGTGGAAAGTTCCCAGAAGTCCAAAGAGCTTCCGTTGTCTGCCCTGAGCTTGCGTCCTCAGTACACTCTGTAGAAAGAACAAGAGACTGCCTGGCTGGGGTGCTCTGGGAGAATGGGGTTCTCTCCAAGAATGGGGTGCTTACCTCCCTCTGAGATCAGAAGCCCTTTCAGAAAAGGCAGGTCTAAATTTCCAGTTCCTCTTGGGAAGGAAAACAGGGATTTGCACGTGTTTGCAAGAAGCTGTAAGGAAGACCCAGGCTCAGAGAGTTTAAGCCCCTTGCCCGATCTCACTGGTAAATGACAGTCTGGGTTTGAACCTGACCAGCCTCGTTTCAAAAAGGAGCTTTTATCAAGGCTGCAGTTCTGTTCTGTCGATTAGATTACAAAGGATGTGTCTTAGACAGGACAGGCACACCAGAGGAAGGGGCAGACCTTCTGAGGGTCTGTGGGACATCACCCACCCCGGACCAGGCCCCCAGGTCCCCCATGGCTGTCCCAGTTGCCGGCCCCTCTCCCAGCTGGCCCCTCTGCCCACACCCTTCCCTCCTGAGGCTGTCCTGGAGCAGAAGGGCCAAGCCTTGCTGACCACCCCAGTGTCCTCCCAATCTAGGAAAGCCTCTTGGAACACACTCACCCTCCCCTCCATTCAGAGGCTTCTTGGACGTGAAACTGACCTTGGAACCATGAAGTAATTCAAACGAGTCACAGAACATTGCCTGCCACGGACTTGCCCATTGCAGCTAATACGGGAAACCACCATCGTGATACTGTGGTTAACACTTCCTTCAGAGTGAACCTGGAGCCCCGAGGATCTAGGGGACAGGGCAGACAACTCCACACACTCTACAGTGTGGCAATCTTCTCAGCTGCTGCTCTTAGTTCAGTCTGAGCACACGCCATGCTGAGAGCCACTCCCTGTTCGATCATGATGTTAGTTGACCATGACAGCTGCTGCATAACTCCGCTCTGTCTCTGCCCCTGCTCCTCTTTCTGACTCTGACCCTCGCCTCTCCATTCATCAGGGCCTTTGTGGTGACATTGGGCCTCCAGGATAATCCAGGATCACCTTTATCTTGAGACCCCCCAGTTCAATCCCACCTGCAGAGTCCCCATGGCCATGGAAGGTGACATATTCCAGGTTCTGGAAAACAGGGCATGGATGTCTTTGGGGGCCGTTCTGCCTACCACAATCCCCCTTTGGGTCAGAGAAAGGGCTCCGGGCAAGCAACCTGACCATGGGGGTTAGCAGTGATCCCACAGCGTGGCAAGCTTCCTTTTCCTCCCAGGCCAAGGGAAAAGACAGGGAGGGCATCCAAGGTGAAGAGTGAGAATGTCCAGAGGTGCAAGAGACAGAGGACTGAGTCTGGTTAGTTGTTCGCTGACACCAACCTTCCTTTTTCCTGTTAGATTCCCTCCTGTTGAATTATGGGGCATAGAAAGCCTCCCTGAAGGCTGCGGGCTCCACCTCTGTCTCATCTCCTGGCTCTGGGGTCTGCTAGACACGCTAAAGCCCACCCCTCCTCCAGAGTGGGCCCCTCAGCCTGTCCAGGAAGGGTCCTAGAATATGCATGTTTAATGAGTGCCCAGAGATCCCCAGGAGGAGCTTTGTTTGGAAGACCCTGCGGGAGATCACAGGCATAATTCTCAAGGTGGGGTAAGGGGAGGGGATTTCTAATGCCATAAGGGAAAGCGCGCCCGCTACCCCCTTTGGTGGAGTCCCCCCAATCAGCTGGCCCTGGGTGCTGGCCTCGGGCTTGCACCTCTGCAGGCTTCCTGGGGAAGAAGGGAAGGTGCCCTCAGAAAAATGCACTTGGCCTGAGTGCCTTGCTTTCCTCCCTTGATCAAGGAAGTTACCTGGGGCAGAGAGAGACATGGGCATAGCTCCGGGGCCAGGTGTATGGGATGCAGAGGTGGCCGGAGGCGTTCTCATGCCACCCAGAGAGGACGAGGAGAGGGATCACAACCATTTGCTAGAGCTATGAAACAAGGCTTAGAGAATGAGCCAGCCTCGGGCTGTTTCCCCAGCGCAAGCTGTCCCTCCTGCACCCTCCTGCCTGGTAAGCTGAGATCCTGGGGCTAGACCTGCCCGACAGTGCTCCTTGGTGCCTTGTCATCCCGTCTTTTCACCTCAGCCTCGGTGCCCCAAGCCATCTGGAGCTGTCCCTCCCCCTGTAAGGCCCTCCAGCCCCTGCCTCAACAGATGCAGTTCCAAGAAGCCTAGAGAACATGTATGCTCCTAAGATCTCCTTTCATCCTCAAAGTGACCTTCCCCAAAGTCAGGCAGGACACCGGCTGCTGTGTCCCCTTGGAGGGATGATTGGGGCACTGCCAGGTGAGACAGGACGCCTTGGCAGGAACACCGACCCCATATTTCCTAGCTGCTGTGAGAAGTGATGATGACTATGTGCTCTCTGCTTGACCAGAAGGGAGCAAACATTTATGGAGCACTGACTGTGTACCGAGTACCTTTCTGTGCCTCTTGTTCTGTTTACAGTGTGTACTGGGTACATAAGCTCAGGGCAGACAACAGGACACCGCATTCTGGCACCCTGGCCTTCTACCGGGTCCACCTCCCAGGAGCTGGAGGTCAGTTATAAAGGCATATGCAGCATAGCCCACATCTGGCATCCTAGTGATTGTGGTCCCCCTCTCCAAAATGAATGCTGACTTGACCCTGAAAATAAGCCAGCTGAACCCAGACCTAGGAATGCCCGCCGGGATGTTCATTTTCAGCCCTGTACTGCCACCTGCTGGTCAGGCTGGGTGTTCATAGCCAGAGGTGGTGCCGGCCCGGAGGATGGGTACGGGTGGGCTAGTTGTTCATCCTCCCCTGCCAACTCCTCCCCCCCCATCCCTCCCCAAGTGTAGCTGACCCACCCCATTTCCTTCTTTCCTCCCACCATCAAATGCATCTCAGATGATATGGTTTTGTTGAAAAAAAATCTGCTAAAATAACACACTGAGACGTTATGATGGATTCTGGCTTTAATTATTATCTATCTCTTCCTTAGGCTATTGGACAACAAATTTTTTTTTATTAGAATCTGAGTATGGCAATGTTTATCTCCAAAGAAATGATTCTCTAATGGTGGAATTTCAGACTCTGTGGTGGCATATTCAATAGAAAGAAGTCAGTAGAGCTCTTTCTAAGCATCTCTTGGTCTCTGGCCTGCTCTGAGTACAGAGGTCAAGCTCATAGAGCACATCTGGGGTCCATTATCTTACAATGCCATAAAATAATAGAATATTGGAGTTGGCAGTGCCCTTAGAGACCTGGTTATTGTGCTGACAAATCCAAGAAGGGGAAGTGACTGTAAACAGAAACTCTTCTAAAAAGGCTTAGGTTTAGGGAAATTCCTGGATGAGAGACATGCCGAGGATTTTAAGGGGAAGCATGAGCTTCAGATCACAAAGATCAGTCTCCTTTCTTCCCAATTATCTCCCCCTCCCTCTCAAAGACGGAAGGAGAGGGCTTCACTGGGCCAGAGGGTGCACTGCCTGACTCCCTCACTTCTCTGCCCACACTATCCTTCCACAGGGCCCAACTCTTTCCCCAGTGGGGGCCCAGGAGAAATTCTGACGTAGTTTCCATCTCTTTTGCTCTCTGAGCTGCATTACGGGTAATTCCTTCTACCCTTACTTCCCTAATTCACTCATTCTT